>NC_138909.1:42603271-44035343 GCF_965231255.1 Vanellus vanellus
ATGTGTCAGCCAGCAGAAATGTACAGGAAAAGATTTTTTTGGTTTTCATTGGCAACATGGTTACATTTTTTTTTTCCAGGCTAAAATGTAAAAATAGATTAACACACAAAAATCTGTTTTAGTAATGTTAATGTTTATACCAACCAACTGACCCTATCAAATTCACAGTGAAGAGCGATATTCTTGTCCTGTATGCTACTGTACCCATTAAGACAACACAGTACCTGAAGTGTGCATGTAAATAATGGGAAAACATAGGGAATTAAGTTTACAACATCAGTATTTAACTCCTTGCTTTTACAATCTTGGGCGGGATTGTTTGAATCTTTTGCATTTACAAGAAAATGACTGAACTTTGCTTTAAAAGCGTTGAATTTAGATGAAGAGCCAGTCAGCTGGATTTAATTTTTAAATTGCAATTTAAAAAGAATTCTTCTCCTATGATGAAGAAGAATCCACTTCAGAGAGCAAGAAATGCATGCAGGCAGTATCTGGTGGGCTGGGGAGTATTTCATTAGGAGTTCCTGCCTGGACTCTAGTAAATAGAAGAGAGTATGGAATATTTTGATTTTTTTTTTTTTTTTTTTTTCCCCTCTGTGCTGCTTCTGCTACAGAATCATTTAAAAGTATGACCCCGGTTCTCCAGCCCACACTGAATACAGAAATCTGGTTTAAATCAAGACCTGCATGTGTTAGCAACTTTTCTCAGGAGAGCCAACCTGCTGGTTTTAGGCCAAACTTTAAGCTGGGCTTGCTCCTACCCGTTTTTGCACCTTACTCACAACTTGGAAGACTTATACTTACAAAAGGATCATTATGTTAGTTCTATAGTTGGATTTTGTAATCTTTTTAAGTTTTTACTCCATGGCTGAATTCATTCTTCCGAATAGGCAAAAATCACAGTATGAATGGAGTCACTAGAAACAGAATTGTTTCTTTCAGTTCTGTTTCAAAGACCATGTGTGTATGTACATGCAGATGTGTGTGAAATGTATATTTCTGACTTCAAAGAACACATAATGCAGAAATTTTTTTATGAGAGGGGATAATGCAAGTCTATTTCTGTGTCCACTTATATCTAATGGTGTGTGAATATATATGTGTGTGTGTGTCCATACAGAGCATCAGTAAAAATCTGTATCTGACTCATGGGGATGATTTGTTTAAAGCAGCTATTAAAGTGCAAACCAATTTTAATAGTCAACTTTGGCTAGCGGAGCAGATTCACCAAGGCAACATAGAAAGTTTTGCACAAATGAAAGGAGAGTTTCCCTCACGCAGAAACCCAGTGGTGCTGTATTTCTTCCAGCCCACCTCACTGTACTTATTTTGGCTCTGATATAAAGCCTTTCTTTTCAGTGTTTGAAGGTTTCGGAGGGCACCCTGATTTATGGCTGTATTTTGTGGTGACCAAAGATCTAGTGAATTTTTTAGTACAAGTGAGGCTTTGAAAACCCCAGAGGTGGTCATAATATTTTGTGGATGGGCTATTTTCATGCAGTGTGTATTTGTGTGTGATCTGTGTTTCCTGTCAAAAACTTTTAGGGAATTAAATGAAAGCATGAGTTACTTGGTTTGCATTACTGATGGTGAGTCTGTTGCAAGATGATGCCATTTACTTCTGTGCAAATCTGAGGTGCCTAAACCAGAATTACGTAAAGAAAATTTAAAGGGAGTATTGATATCCACACTGACAGAGGTGTTAGTGCTTAGCTACAAATGACTTTCAGACATTTTCATTAAAAGAGTGCCTGGGCTTCAGAAGTATTCATCAGTATTGCTCAATTAGCAAGCCACTGGACTGCATATTTTGCTCTATAAGCTACAGATTCTTTTCCATAAGGAGTCAGAGACTTTTGTGTTTTCTTTTCCATAACAGTCATGTTTCCTCACCTGACGTGGCCAAATTCTATTGGTTTTTTGTTTCTAAGGCTACCTGATAATTTTCATACATCCATGATAATTCTCACATGTCCTCAGCAAATCACATGTTTATTCTTTCATGTATAACAATTGTAGCCTATTTTTTAGGGCAGTAAATAGTTTGCCATACTTCTTGACTATGTTCTAGGGAGGAAGTCTTGATTTCCTATAAATCTTCACAGTTTTTCTATCTTCATAAAAATCTGGAGATCTGTATGTAACATAAAAAAGAGAGACACCTCTTCTATCAGTTTCTGCAGACATACGAAATCCGATTTATAAAGTGAGACTACGGAAGTTCAAACTATATTGAAAGTACATTATGTTGTCTTATGAGTCTCTAGGATGTTACATGTGGTTTCCATTCTTTTATCTTTAGCGGCTTTTGGAGTTTCTGCTAGAGATTTTGAGGTTATTAACTGTTTAACATTTTCTTAAGTTGTTCATCAGGAATTTCTGGAAAATGATTGCTTCCATTTTCTGCTTTGTATTAAAATACCCTCTAAACATCTTCTTTCCTTTTAAAAAAAGAAGAAAAAAAAAATTAGTATCAGTTGTGTTTCAGGAACATTTGTGCTCATAGGATACAGAGCTTTCAGGGAAAGCTTTCTGCTTTCATATATGTGCAAGTGAATTAGATGAGTGTTGCATGCGTATTTGTCCACATAGATGGAGAGCTTATTAACGTAAAACCAAAATGATATGTTAACATTTTCTCAAACAAAGAATGAACTTTCAGCCACTGAGTCTGAGGTTGTTTCTATGGTTGTGTCTGGCCTGTAAAACAAAGCATCTTTAAGAGTTTCTGAGATTTTAGAAATTACACACAACTGATTCTAAAAGTCTAAGTTCCTGTGTCCCCATCCCTTCAAAATTTAGTGGTCATGCTAATGGATAGGTATAAAGAGCCAATTAATGTGAATAATGACATTTATCTGAATCATATGGAATATCCAGAAAATTGAGCACAAGACTCAGAAATCAGGATCTCTCTGCCACATTTCCTTTGCTCTCCCACCAGTTGTATGGCTGCTGTCAGTGACCAGCTGCAAGAAACACATGAGCCTTCTCTGCAACCCTAGCTGGAACATATTGCAGTAATCTAGTCTTGATGTCAAAGGCACGTCATGTGGTACATGGACCGCGGTGTATGGTGGAACCATTCCCAGGATGGTGAAGCTCAGTGCTGACCACATTCATCACAGTTCACCCAAGATCAAGGACCCGATTTCAACTCTGAGGAATCTTTTAAGGAGGGAAGCAATGCTTTCTGGAGCATGATCTGTCATTTTGAAGGAGCAGGGGTTTGTGATTGCCCGTCTAAGCTTCAGCGTATCCAGCTGGTCTATGATACCTCACTGGAATTTTTCTTACCACAAACAAACGATCGCAGGGATTCTGCAGGTTCACCGAAGTATCAAGAAATTCAGACCTCAGAAGCACACACACACACACAAACAGTGGATGATCTCTATGTTACAGACTGCAGTAATAAATCAGGGCACTAGCATGTGAGCGCAAATGTTATAATTATAAATTAGTTTCAGGTTCTTTTGCCATGCATGTTTTGAGATGAAGCAAGCCTTTTTTACACTTCTTACAAGGATCTGATTATTATCTATGAGTATGGCTTTTTGTGTGGTGAAATGTTTGGTTCAGAAAAATCTTGATATTTTTAACGCTAGATTTAGCGTGTTGTTTTACTAAAAAGCTATAAAGTACTTCTGGTTTCATTCTCTTCTGACTGCAGTCTGCTCCTCCTACAAGCTGCCAGGCAATGTGATTTCATCCTCACTTTGAACACTCTTTGAAGACGGTTTTGTAGTACTTTTGTAACTTCATAGAGTTAACATGCCTGTTGGGTACAAACTTTTGACTTTTTTGGTGGTAGATTGTAACTAGAAAAGAGGATTGACCTAGGGACAGTTAATTATAAAGAATTACAAAAGAGTTCCACTGAGGCTAATTATCGCTTTGCAACTAAAACACAGTGTTCACATTGTGTCCTTTTTTGGATTAAGAAGATAGATGTTTGTGCTTTAAGCATTAATGCCTACAAATGCAAAAGACAGGCCCTGTTTACTGGGTGAATTCTTGTACGAGTACTGAATTAGAGCAACTGTTTGCAATGCTAATATTTGAAGTAACATGCTCATTGATAAAGAGCAGAGCAGAATAGAATTGGAATGCATTTAAGCAGGAAGCTGATCTGGAGTAGATGAAAGTTTGGGGGGGGGGGGGGGGTGAGTGAATTTGTATGAGCATACAAAGCTCTGGAATGCCTAATATTTTTACTAAGTGTCCTCCCTTTTTCCAAAAGGTTTGGTGTGTCTGCCAGAATTTCCAGTATTGGCAGAGCAAAGTTGATTATGCAGAGTAATAGAGGATTAACTAATTAGAGTGAAACTGGGATGTTTGGGAGGCATTTGTAAAACAGGTGAATAGTACTTTTTAATTAATGGAAATGTTTTAAAAATGCCAGGGCCTCATATAGAGAGTGATGCAAGACAGAATCAGCTTGTCCAAGAGATGAAGTTGTTCACAAAACCATAATTAAATAATACTTAATATGCTTCTGAGTTAGGGAAATTGTCTCTCTGTAATCATTGATGGTCTTTATGATACAGGAAGAATCACAGAAATCTGCTGTCAAGCTTCCTGATGTTAATCTTTGTGGTTGGCTGTTGAAATTATTCTCAAATGCTTCCTCTATTTAATTACCTCAAATTCCTCAGGACTTTTGTTAGAGATTGTTCACTGCTTTGCATGAAATTGAAAAAGTCTTTGACAAGAGTCACTGAAAAAGGAAGGAAGCTACCAATATGATTAGTTTCTCAATTAATTGCCCTTTGTTTTGGAAAACTTAGGGTTTGCTAAACCACTGACCACTGTCAAAGTTTGCAGAATGATTTAAAAGGTTCATATGTGTTTCATAGTTGGTAGAGGTAATTGCAGCATGCTGCATAACGGACAGGAAAGAGGTGGTGAAGGGGCTTTTCAGAAGATGTGAGACATAGGGAAAACCTACTTCCTTAATCGATCTGAGTAGCAGTTCAATGTTTCAGAGGTTTCCTTGGGTACTCTTGGATGTATACGTTCAGGTGAAAATGAATTGGTTGTCCTGGTCCTGTAAATTGCTGACTGTGCCTCATATTCTTGTTATCTGTTACTAGGTCCTGCACTGTACAGGTTCCTGTCACACGAATATTGCACATTGACATGCAGATTGGCGTGTTGTGGGGACAAAAGCATGTGTTTAAACTATCATGCTTTTGGTTTAATGAAACCATTTCAGTGCCTTTTTTTTTTTTTTTCCAGAAAATGTTAGTAGTTTTGCTGTGATAATAATATATATTGCCCAGTGTTTTTGAATAATTGCTTTTCTAATCAAATTCTCATTGAGATGCTAACTCTTGAGATTTATGTGTGGTATCTTTGGATTCTTTGTTCCCAGTAAAATTAGGATTACATTTATTATTGTCAACTAATTTACACATTGGCCCAAAGCTTTGAAGGATAAGCAGTCAGAAATGGTAGCATTGTACATTGTGCTCAGGCTATGTCAAGTCAGGCTATGGCTGGGAATAACAAATGTTATAAAAATTGTCTCTAGAAAGCATCAAGTTTAATTAGTTATACCTCATTAGCTTTAAAATTGGCTGTTTCTGTGTACGTGTAAGGAGTTCAGAGTACCTGTTGTGGTAGCAGTATCTATTCTGGTATAATTCTCCCTATACTGATTCCCTCGTCTCTACATTCCTAGTGCAAAACAGAGGAAAAAGCAACATTTCTAAACTGTAGTACTGTAGGTTAAAATAACCGCAGAAAATTAGTACACGTGGTTGTTAAGCCACAGTTAACTAAGTGATACTTATCTGGTATTGAAGGAGATACCTTCCAATTTATATAATATTTCTAAACATTTAAAACTTACTCACCTGATACTGGTACAGTTTCTTGTGAGGCTTCATGGTGTGAGCTTTCTCAAGATTTGATTTATTTTGACTTGCAGTCTTCTTATGCTAGTTTTGCAATGCAGAATGCATGTTTTAATCTAAAATTATTAATTTTTCTACAGTTCTCTCTACTGGGAAGAGTAGCTTTTCTTTAACTCAGGCGGTCAAATTGTTAAGTAGCGATAACAAAGCAAGTTTAGACAGTACCTGAAATAGGAACTATTATAAACACACATGCATCTTTGCAAGTTGCATATTATTGCCTTTTCTATGCTTATTTAGCAAAAGAAGTTACCACTCAGAGAATGGTGCTTTCTTTTCCCTTTGATAAATTAACTAATGATATGAAATTCTGTATCGGAGTCTTGAAGAAAACTTGAAGACTGGAGGGAAGGCCTCCAGAGTAAGAATACAACTGAATATGTGTATATTAAAAAGGTTTTCTTCTAAGAAAACTGGTCAAGATTGTAACATTTTCATTCAATGACAATACTATAAACAAATTCTACTGATGTTATGAGAACCTGTAGTACATTAATGTATGATATCATTGTTGGTGCCTACATTATATAGCACAAATGCACTGCAGAATGTAGCCCACAGTGCTGAGTCTCAAGAGCTGGTGGACATTGAAATAAGACTGGAGTCTCCCATTTGTCCTGTTTTTATTTGAGGGAAATCCTGACCACATGAGCTGAAGGAGCTGTGGCACGTTCTGACAGATTCCCCAGGCTACATCATTGGGGCACCGGTCTGCAAAATGTGCTGCCAAGTACACCTGCTTACAGCATATGTGCTGCTTATGAAAAACAAATGCTATAGTAATGCTAAGTCTTTGCTCTGCAGATAATGAAGCTGTACCTATAAAAGCTGAAGTGATTTATTTTTACTATTATATTCTGGGAATCCTTTTTTTATTTTTTTCCCCCTTACTCCCCTTCATATAGAACCAACAGTGCAAGGTAATGAATGCGAAAAATGCCTTCTAGGTATCTTCTGTGACACCGGTAGGATTTTGTGCTTTTCAATGCAGCTTCAAAGTTCAATTGAAGACAGTGTGAGTTCTGCTATACCCTTTAATAGGAAGGTTTTCTATTCTGATTTTTGAAGCCGATGATGTCATTCATCACTGTGATTTAAATTACCTGGATTTGTATGCCATCATAAGTGTTCCTTGTGATCTGAATATTTAATTAAAACTTGGAAAAGACTCCAGTGTGGCACCAGGGACACTGAGTTAACATCCACAAAAAAATCTCAAACGCAGCCTTATGTATAGGGACATCTTCCAGGCATGAAAGTTTCTGTGCTTTCACTGCTTAAATATGCTAATAACAGTTGAGATTAAAGGTAGTATGTTTATACTTTGTGACAGCTTTTCTGGGAAGAGAGTGGAGATATTGACTCACTTCAATCATACAACCAAATGCTATAATCAGATGTTTTCCATTTCTGTCACTACTGATTGTTTTTTACTGGGGACTTGGTTATGAAACCTTTGCATCTCCAAGTATTCATATGAATGTAAATTCATACAAAAGTTCCCTGATTTTCAGAGCTTCTTGCGCCCATTAGTTTCAATTCAATGTCTTTGTGCCTAAATGCATGGGCTACTGGTTTGAATTCCAGTTTGGAAAGCTGTTGCAGCTTGTTTTTTCTGTGAGAAAACAAAAAAATTAGAGGTTCAACATGTACGTGTCCAGCAAGCGTATCAGTTCCTCTTGTGGCTGCTATATATAATAGACTAACTTGCACAATAGTAGTGCTAGGATGGATGAGCGAGAGGCTCGCAGTTGAATTTTTTCTGTTACAGCTCATTTTAGCAGATGTTTTCTCTGTTTCTAAAATGACAGTGCGAGACAGTACAATAGTTGAAACTTAACGGAGAATTATAACTTACTTAGCGGGAATTGTGTCATCCAGTCAGCTGGTTTTGGTGAAGTTTTATTGTAACTAAGATTTGATTAATGTTGGATAAATATACCGCCATATTATTTAAGATTATGTTTTGAGTCTACCTTAATTCCTCTGCTTTCCCTGACCTTTCTGAAAACTAGGCATTAATTGAAACCACTGCTAAAGTGGTATTTTAGAAAATGAGCGCTGGCTGATGCAAATAATTCTGCCTATAATTTTAGAATAAAGAGAACCTAATTATTTAGTAAGTAGTCAATTCATGGATCAATGAAAGTACACAAAGATGAAACTGGTCAAGTGAATGTTGTTATTTATTCCTTTGTCATTCAGGCAATCAAGTCTTAAGTTACATGTCTTCAGTTTTAGTGAAATGAAGGCCTGTACTGTGTACTCAGAGAGTGTGTTAAAGTTGCACAAATACTGTCCATTAGAAATCTTTAGATGGTTCCAGTGATGGAGGTGAAATTTACTCCAGTTATTCACTGTGTGCGCTAAGCAGTTTAAAATCACTTTGCTCTGTTGTAACCTAAACTCTGGCGTTACTTCTATTAAAGACAGTGTTAATTTTAGAGCAGTTGAATTCAAAATGTATGTGTGAATTAAGACATAAAGATCTTGTTTGGATGCTGCCATTCAGAAATAAAGTGGATATAGAAGTTCTTTCTTATCCTTCATGATTTCAAGCTAAAGTTATGGCTTCACATCTACCTTGGAAGGAACTTCCTCTTTGGCAGTGTGAGCTGTGGGCAGCCCAGCTCTCAGGTGCTTGTTCCTGGACAAGCACCGCCCTTCTGTTGCACTTGCAGAATCCTTTGGGTGGCTGAAGCAGTGAACGGATCCAAGTTTAAATAAATAAATAAATCTGAAGCAGTGAATGCATCCAAGTTTAAAAAAAAAAAAAACAAACAACCAAACAAAACCACACAAAAGAAATAAACCACCACCCCCACAAACAAAAAAAAACACCCCAAACCCCCAAAACAAAACCCCCAAAAACCCAACCAACAAACAAAAGCATCAGTCCACTCAAATACTAGGGTTATTTTCAACTTTCAAATTTTTAAGCGTCCTAAACTGTTGTGCCATCACAACTGGATGCGAAAAAACAGGGAAGGGCACACAAAAGTATTTGGGGATGTCTTGCTAAGTAAAGGGGACAGACAATCCGTGGTATCATAAGACAACGCGATTCCTAAATGAGAGCATTCACAGTGGTATTCAGTTTACTTCATTTTACATTTATTTGCTGCATACCTTTACTTGATTAGCACTTTCTTTCTTGAGAGTCACTGATGTAAACATGGCAACGTTTACTGTAAATTTACAAAGATTGTATGTTGCACAGCTGCAACTAAAAGCAGTAGGAGCCGCTCAGTGAACTCCTCTCAAACTTTTTTGGAAAAAGCAGAGGAGAAAATGACCTACGCTGACTTTTTGTACTGTGGTAAATACATTTTTGTGTTTGTGTGTGTGTATGACAGTGCCTAAATAAATTATGCTCTCAATAAAATTCCGTGCCAGCAAATATTGCATGCAGGCTTGAAGCAGGAGTTGGATTATTGCTCAGCCAATTGCGCATTAGAAATACAATAAATGAAATTTATGTTTACGTTAATTGCAGCATGAACATAAATTTCTCTGGGCTTTTTTATTCTTCATGTACTATGTTGATTGCTGGACTTTATTGTTTGTATCATATACTGAGACACAAAAAGCAATCTCCGTAAAGGATGCAAAAAATTGAGTGCAAGGACTGTCTTTTTCTCAGAAAAAAACTTGCAGGTCCACTGGGCTTTGCTCCACATTTAATTTATTTTTATTGTGTTCAATCAAGGAGTCCTATTGCTTGTGGTGAAAAGTTCAACATGTATACAGGTGGTGACATCTGGCTCTTTGTAAATGAATATCATATAATATTTTACAATAATTCACTAATTCCTTCAAAATAGTGTCATAATAGAGATGAGGAATGGTACCGATGGTACCATAAAACAGAGGCTTTGTCTTTTTTTGGATCACAAAGAGTAAGCAGCATATAAAACTATGGTAGATGTTTGTCTCTCTGTCCTGTTTTTGACCAGTGGATTAAGGCCTCTCTTTTTAACTTGTAGCTTTCTAAGGTTCCTAGAGGAAATCCTGAGTCTATTGAGGTAAAGTCATAGGAATCAGAACTTGCTTTTTGCTTGAATTATGCACATCTCGCATGTATCTTTTGAGATTATGCAACTTTCTTGCTCTGCAGTTAGTGACAACTTAAAGGCAGTTTTCATTAGAGGTTCTGTTTTTGATGTTGTAGCAGCAGCTCCAGCTCCGTGTTGTAGTCCTCTGCTGCTAGCTACTGGCCTTATATGATGATCTTCACTGAAGACTTTGTGGACACTTCTGAGTGTTTAAAGCAAGATGTTAAGTTGCAGAGAGGTTTCCTATTAAGGAAAAGTGATGTAATGTCAGTGGAACACTGCCAACTTCTCTCCGCTCATTTTATTTATATTAGCTGCATACCAGAGAAAATGCCCCATAAAACATGAGTGCTCCGTGCTATATTTAGCCAAGCTAATTTACTAATACCAGGAGATTATGTTTATATGCAATGGAAATAATTATAAAAAGATTTCAGGGCATCTTATTGAAATAAAACAGGTTGAACTTGGGAAAAGTAAGTGCCAGATTTGCTTCTGGTGCATAGGAGGACTCTAGGGTGTCTTTTAGCATTTATGCTTGCAACATGTGTATTTTTGTGCTGAAAAGCATTGTTTAACATTTTAATTGAACTATTTTGCTGATTGTTTAAAGAACACAAAGTACAAGGAAGTTATTTTCATTGATCTGTGTCTTTTTAGTCTTAACAATGCAGATGTCCTCACATTTAACCTGTGTGTCTAAAACCAATCTTGCCGTACACATTCCAATCTGATATTCTGGTCTGAAATATTTGCATTCATCTTCATATGGAATACAGTGCAATATTGTGGGTTTTTTGTAATGTTTAAAATCAGTTTGTCATATCTGTTGTTAATTACCTGCTCTGACTTTTCCATTAGGACTACTTTTTAAATAAGTAAATGAGTCCCCTTTTTAATGAGTACATTTTTTTTTGCCTGGTTTATGTTCAAGTCTTTGTTCTACAGCTGATGGTGTTGATAAATAATCACAAGATTTCTTCCTGCCTCTAACAATGTTACTTCATAATGCTGTTGAACAATTTGACCTTTTCTATTAATTTTACTCCTACATAGTGACCTTAGCTGGGTGTGGTAGTGTTGGAACTATGGATCCTCCCTGATACTAAGTCTGCCTAAAAGAATATTCCTCATCAAGAGTAGCAGAGTACATTTGTTAGCTGCTGATAAATAAGAGCTGTCATACAAGTTAACTACACAATGCATACGAAAAAAAAATGGTACTTGTAAATTAATAAATTAAAAGTTAAGTCCAGTGTGACTGTGAAACAATTTGGTCTATTATGAGATCTGCAGTTGACTCATGAGCTGCTAAGTTGTGGGCAGGGGAAGGAATTTTGGGTAGTGTTATTTTTATCTGCATTACTGAGGATGCGTTGAACATTTTATGTGTTTTCTGCTCAAATCTGAGTCGCTTGTCTTCATTTTGAAGCCTGTGCTTTATTGGGATGACTTCTAAAGATGCTTCTTTAAGAGTGGCTTCATACATTCAGACATTTAGCATCTAATTTACATGCTCTGAACTGCACTCTGGAGGTTTCGCTGGCTATCTAGCAGGCTGTACTACCACTTACATAAGTGAGATGCCAAAGACAAGACATTTCCCTGTGTGTCTCCTTTCAATTAGAAGAATTAGAGCAACATGACAGCAAACTGAAGTGCTGCGAGGCCAGAAGAAAAAAGCAAATGATCTTTTAGGCCTATCACAAGTCAAGTATCATTCTTTTACACATCTGGAGCTTGTTTTGAAAATATAAAGCTATTTAATATAGAGAGGATTTCAAAATGATTGCAAGATTCTGTTGCTATTTCCAAGTATGCAGATCTTTTCTTATTCATTCTGAATGATTCATTAGGGAAGTAGATCATGCTGCTAAAAAATCATGAGAAAAAGTTTTGAGTCAACTAAGGGTCAAAAAACATTTCCTGCAATTATGAAGTATGTTAATCAAGCTGGGCCTTTTGCCTTACAGATTCTTCTTAATTTCAAATATCAGATTTTAAACATAAGACAAATTTAAACAAAACAAAAAACCATGGATCATGAAATGCCATTTCTAGTATTAGGCTCTTGAGGACAAAAGTTCTCCCTAGTGTAGACGATCAGACATAACTAATCTGTGAAGTATTGCCTGGACAGTGTACAGCAAGAATTATGTGCTATCAATTCTTGCTTAGCAAACTTTATTTCCCCATTTTTAAAACTAAGGCCTGGTGGATTAGTTAGTATTTAAGTAACTTTAATATTGAAGTCTTGAAATCCATTTGGAAAAGTGCAGTCTCTGAAGGTTTATGAAATAACTGAAAAATGGACAGCTTCAGACAACATTGCCTTTAGGGCGTGAGAACGTAATTAACGTGGTAAGTCTAAGTGCATGGGCTTGTTACAATCTTGGCATGTAAAAGAGGATGACTGTAGGGGAACGAACTCATTTTCCTCCAAACAAAAATACTGAGCAACTCAGTCTTTCTGCAAATCTGGGTGCCCACTTTCCCTGATATATGGCATAAGTAGTCAAAGAACTTACATGTCTCTGCCTTGTTTTGCCCTCTGTGACAAAAACTACAATATTTTAAAATGTTCTTTGGTATCTCTAGCTTTTTGACTTTCATTTAATCATTTCTTGTCCTGCAAAAAACTATCATTGTATTTTGTGTGAATCGTCTAATTGATTAGCTGACCTCAAATAATGCATATGCTTTTGCTACTGTGTAACACTTCTGTTCAGTGCTGTTGAGGTTTCTCCGTGAAACGGAAAAGGAATGGATGAATCCTTCAAATAAGAAACAAGTTCAATATACTACTCTATAGTCACAAGTAAAACTTGAATAGCATGAGTAAACCGGCCCAGAGACACAAGGGTCATGCAGGTTCTAACACCTAGAATAGCTATCCTTTAGTTCACAGTAGAAAACTGTAGTAGACAAGGGTATTTTAGGCCAGCATTTTCTGAAGAGTGAGGCATGCTTTTCTAGAGAAGCTAGCATATGAAGCGAGGTAGAAGGTAAAGTCATGAATGTTGGTAATGTACACCCTAGGTAGCGCTTCTGAAGCTCACAAGGGGTGGTGAAGAGGTGGTGACAGCCCAAGGGAAGAGGCAGGGACACAGATGAGAAGGCAGTAGTTAGACAGAGGGAGGTCAGTGAGAAGAAAAATTGAAGACAGACCAGCATTATACCACGATCTGAGTATTGCTGAGAGGAACAGAGGATCCTGTGGAATGTCGTGGTTCACGCAGGAAGAACCGTATAATCCATGCTGATGCTGACTGTAGTCAGGTTTGGTATTTTCAAAATCCCTCTGCCTTGGAAATAACCTACAAGTCCAAAATTACATTTTTCGATATGGAGCTATAGGTTGATTATTAAACCACAGCTGGATAAGTTTTTCCATTTTTTCTATCTCTGCTGTTTGTGAGGTAAAGGATAGCTTAGAGTCCAAGTTGTTGTGATACTTGAAGAGAGGGTTTTACATATGGGTAATGTTGACTTCAGAGTGAAAGATGCATATTGCTACTTTTACATCTTAGTAAATAATGAAAGCAGAGCATGGACAATTATTTTTAATTTCAATTTACTAACAGCGATTTGCCAGTAGTTTCCAAATGTAATCTAAGTACTCTAGTTATGTTAAGGCAACAATTTATCTATATATTGTGCACACTACTAACTATTCAATGTAAAAATTTTTTTCAATAAGGACAAAACATGAACTTCTGTTAGTCAAGATAAACTAAATTGACTTTCACTGTAAGAACAGATAAACCACTTTTCTCATTGTCAATTCTGGAATGTTAATTTTAACATAAATCTAATCTAATTTTAAGAAATAAATATGGAAAAAAAAAAAACTTGGAACCCTCAAATCAGATATATGCTGTTTCTAGACCAATATTCTTTCTCCAAGAGTGTCCAGTTTGAGGCTATGAAGGTACATGAATCATCAAATTAATGAGTCCATAAAGAGTGAGTCTTCCTTAGTAAGTGTCAGGCAAAATGGTTTTAAATCTTGAGTAATACACTATTCTTTGTAACTAGTTTTTTACAAACTGTCCTGTGATCAAACTGAAGACAAGCAAGACGTGTTTGTTTTGCTGGGGAGACTTTTACTGCAGGGCAGAAGGAAGGAGTGGAATTGGTTGAATTCTGGAGGTCAGCTGCAGGCAGTCAAATAGTAAAATCTGTACTACAACATACAAAAGAGTAAAATTGCTGTCTAGGATCACTCCATACATTGTCTCTGAATGTGTAAATGGGAAATAATATGCATGATACCCTCTTTTTTTAATCCATTATACATAAATATGCTGTACACTTAAAAAAGTATTTCAAGAAACCCTATAAATTATATGAAGAGATTTAATTTCCATCATATTTGTTTCTGGGAAGTTTCTGGAAAGTTCAGCAAGATATGTGTTTAACTTCCCAGAAATGTGTGGTGCGGTCAACACACTGGAGGGAAGGGATGCCATCCAGAGGTGCCTGGACAGGCTTGAGAGGTGGGCCCATGCAAACCTAATGAAGTTCGACAAGGCCAAGTGCAAGGTCCTGCATATGGGTCAGGGCAATCCCAAGCACAAATACAGTCTGGGTAGAGAATGGATTGACAGCAGTCCTGAGGAGAAGGACTTGGGGGTGTTTGTTGATAAGAAGCTCAACATGACCTGGCAATGTGTGCTTGCAGCCCAGAAAGCCAACCTCATTCTGGGCTGTATCAAAAGAATACAAAAAAAGTGGCTCTGTAGAGTGAAAAAACACACTGTGAGGGCATGATATCTACACTACGCGTGTCAGAGTCACTGAGTTTGGGGGTTTGTTTTTTCACTTTGGGCTAGCTCCAGCCTGCTCCCATGGAATGAAGCCCATTAGTGGCTGGAGTTTGTTACATGCATTTCACGTGACAAGGAAACCAGTTCATGTTCTTGAGAGGCTTCTCCAGGATGCAAACTGGACAACAAGCAAGGGGGGATGGGTGGAGATTTGCTTCAAAAGCACATTTCTCATCCAAGCTAAAGCACAAATGCAGATGTGTCCTTACTGTCCTCTTAGGAGAAGTGCCAATCTATGTGGTTCCTTGTTTTTGGCCAGTCACCGTGTTGGTTACTATTTTATTTGGGAAAAATGAAGCTTGGTCCTTCCTCTTGTTTTCTCAGGTAAGGCGGCTGACTCCTTTCACTGAGGGCTAAGCAAGGCACAGCTTAATTCAAGAAAGAAGTCTTTGCTGTATAAGTCTCCCATACTTAAGGTTGCTTGATATGTTAAGAAATAAAGAGTACTTGAAGTGAATCATCTTTATAGAATGTATTTTCACTCAAAAGTACACAAGCAAGTATTTGCTCTGTCATTCATATGTAAGGTATTACATTTAAGCTTTTCAGAACAATGCGCTGTACAGTTAGCTAGGAGTTTAAAAAAATGTTAAATTCTCACTGTCAAATCAGTTCATCTATTTACCAGGGAAATAGTATTTAAACTTATATGTTGCCAGTGCAAGAAGTTAATTCAAGTTGAGTGTCTGCGTCCAAATATGTGTAATTTCAGGGTACATTGTTTCTCTTTGTGAGATAGGGAATGTGGTTAGTTTTGGTCAGGTCTGTTCAATCTTTTCAGGAGCAGAATATATCATTAATAATATATAATAATATGTATTTTCTGTAGTGAGTCCAGAGAAGGGCAGTGAAGCTGGTGGGGGTCTAGAGAACAAGTCTTAGGCAGAGCGGCTGAGGGAACTGGGGTTGTCTAGCCTGGAGAAAAGGAGGCTGAGGGGAGACCTTATAGGTCTGTACAACTACCTGAAAGGAGGTTGTAGCACAGTGGGGGTTGGTCTCTTCTCCCAAGTAACAAGCGACAGGATGAGAGGAAACGGCTTCAAGTTGCACCAGGTGAGGTTTAGATTGGCTAGTAGGAAAAATTTCTTCACTGAAAGGGTTGTTAAGCATTGGAACAGGCTGCCCAGGGTAGTGGTTGAGTTGCCATCCTTGGAGGTATTTTAAAGATGTGTAGATGTGGTGCTGTGGGACATGGTTTAGCGGTGGGTTTTGGCAGTGTTAGGTTGATGGTTGGTCTCAATGATCTTAAAGGTCCCTTCCAACCCAGACAATTCTATGACTCTATATTTTGATTATTTAAAAGTATATTTTGCCTGCGGTGACATCTGTGTACTGTGGGTGGATTTTGCCTTTGCTCAGTAATTTTGCTGATAGGTATTCATTTTTTGTTTTATAACAAGCAATGGGGAAATTACAGTGAGGTGTAGAATTCAGTCATGGCATAAGGCTGCAAGTCTACATAGTCCTTAGTATTTGTCTAAGACATCTTCATTATAATTATGTTCATCATCCAGTTGTAATAAGCAGTAGCTCTGCATATCTAAGGGTGCTTTAGCCACATTTAGAATATCATAATTTTTCTTGTCTCTTATACTTTGGGGAAGATGCCTTTTTAAACAAAAAACAAAACAAAAAAAAACCAACCCCAAAACTCACACTTCTGAAGTACCTGTCTGACTAGATAAGAAGTCACAGTGCCCTATAAACTCTATTTTCTTTTCAAAAATAGTCCAGCAAGGTGGATGGAGATCCACATCTTAAGAGATCGTTCCTGATACAAAATAGGCCACAGAAGTATTCATCAGGCAGGTATCACTGAAATCGATGCAAGTCGCTGATAGGAAACAAACGCGATAAACCAAAAAGATGTTATCACTCTATACGAGCAGATAAAGTTATGTCTTCTGTTACAGCCAAGTCTGCAAAGAATTCTTTTCAGTCTTCTAAGTAGCTGACAGAGGTATATCTGCCACACTGTCAAGTGTTTTCATTTTACTAAGATAGTTGTTGCTGCTGTTTTGCCAGTGGGTGTTGGAGTTTCCATTCTGCTCCTTGAAGCGTGTAGCCCACAAAGAGTCTGCTGGGCACAAATCGATTGAGTGTTTGCCAGCTCTTTGCAGAAATATTTATGTGCAGTGCTGCAACATGTGCAAACACTGAGGCCGCTTTAGCTATTTTTTATATGCAGTTTCTTTGCAACAAAGTGAATGTCTCATTTAACCAGAGCTTTGTCTGTCAGCTAGGCTGTTTGGGGAAGAAAGTTGAAGCTGTTTATTCATACATAAACAAACTCTTAACTGCAGCTGGAGCCAAGCAGCTATGTAACATGGAGGGGGTAATTATTTGATCCCTGTTTCGGGTGCCAGAGAACAAGGGTAGGGAAGTAGTGAAAGGCTGTTGCTTCTTCAATTAACGCATGAGATGCTTCACCAGTGCTTTTAAAAGGCTGTCCAAGAGGGCATCTGGGAGGAAAAATTCTCCCAACAGATCTGCAAATCTCTCTGGATTATACCAATCCCCAATACGGCTGTAACTTCAGATACCCTAGGAAGTTTGCAGAATGCAGAATGACTACACAGTTATTCGTCCTTTTAAGTATCTTTTTTTTCACTGCCATAACTTTCATTCAGATTACCAACCTAGATTGCATGACAGGGATGTAGCATCCTGCACTGGATTGAGCACAAGATATAATTGCGTTAGGATTACACTGGTTGAATAAATGTCACAAAAGTTGTGAGTAATGCTGTAGTGTTATTTTCACTTTCCAATGCTCTTGTGAACCAGGTTGAAAGATATTACTATCTTTAGCAGTTGCTGTTACTTCATGGTGCTTTTCCTCCTTCCATAAAAGTTAGTGTATGTTGTTGACGGGTTTATTTTTGTGTGTACAGAAGGACTTCAGCAAGAATGGTACAGTACTAAAACTTTATGGTACTAAGATGGTGCTGACACCTGAAGTGAGTAAGTCATGTTGTCATAGTGGGAGAATCTCAGACATACGTATTTATTTCAAGTAAATACCAGGTTTTATGTATTGATTTCCTTTCCAGTGGTTCCTTTTCATATGGTATTTTATGAATAGGATACCTCCAGTGAATTTCAGTAACATAGGCTACTGATGTGTCAGTTGATAATATCTAAATTTTACACGAGGCAGCGACCTGCTCAAATGTCAGAACTGTTTGTGAATAAAGAAAGGCTGGTAAAATGGCCTAGAATTCAGGCTTTAAAACTACCTTAATTTCCTCAAGTAGTTTAAAAACATAGTTAAAGTTTTAATTTTCCTAAAAGCACACCGACATCAACTACGTGCTTCCTTTAATATCAGGGCATCCAGTAGCTACTCTGTTTTTTTTCTTCTTAATACGATGTTCATTCTTCCTCACAGAAGTATCTCTTTCAGTAGTACAAGGCTGTCATTTTTATGTGTAATCCAAAGAACAGACACTTGACCGATACTGAAATGTTAATATTGAAAGCATGGAGGTCCAGTTTTAAACCCACTGTAACTGTTGGTGGGTAGGCATAAAAAATAAGCAAATCTCCTCACTTTGGTGGCCAGTAGTAAATGAAATGTGTTGATTTATAAAGCATCTTATTAATAAAATATATTAAATTTAAAATAAATAAGACATCTGTGCATGTGCTGTTCCAGTCCACTGAGAAGATGTATCACACTATATGTAGAAGAGGAGGAGTGGTCATCCATCTTTTCTCCTCTTCACTTTTTGTTTTAGGCTAGTACAGTTTTTCAGACTTTTATATATATATATAAGTTTTTTCTCCCCATATTTTCTTTGAATATATACCAATCAGCACAGAGTATAACCTTCCATGTGGTATAGCACAATCGGAGGCAGAAGACCTATTTGTCCCTTTGCAGGCCAGTTTATTCCTGCATTCCAAGTCGTGATTTTGGCCAATTCAGCTGTAAATTGGAACCTGTATTGCCACTAATGCCTTGTTACAATTTACCTCTTAATAACATAACACTTTTTGCTTCCTTTATCAGTAAAACTTGTTACCTGTGCCATTTTTTAACTGTTACATCCATCACTGGATATTCTGTGCCCTAGTTACATAACACTATTGAATTACCAAACGAGACAGATTTTTTACTACCAGACATTCTTATGATCTAACCCTACCAGAGATATGAAGTTTAGCCTTTTTGCTAAAGCTGTATTGTGTCTTTATGACATTTGGGAACAATGAATGCGCACAAGAGCACAATTTCCTCTCTTTCTGTACCCAAGCTAAGCGTGTTATCTCACTGGTGCATGCTTTGAAAAATGTCCCTGCAGCAGTATAGAGAGATGAAAAATGGTTCCTGTCTCTAAAAGAATTACTTGTGTTCGCTGAATACTGGCAATATTGCTACTGTTGGTTTCCTTAGTAGAGAAATTACCTTGATGCCATTGACAGATAATCAAACCATAATGGAAAATGGGCCCAGGTACAACTGCCACTTTTTCAGATAGACAGAAAAGTTTTTAACAGCCAAGTTACAGCAGGATTTCCTTACAAGAGAATTCACAAACAGTGCAGATGCAATGCACATGGCTTACGTTTCTCTTCTGTATGTATGAAATTTCTCAGATTAAAAGTCAAGCTTCGTTTCATAGTGTGCTCATAATACAGTACCTGTGTTGGCTCTTCCACCATATGGATTTTCCTGACAGTGCGTTAGGTTACAGTGAAATTAATTATAAACACTCCTGTATATTAACCTGAAATATGGAAAATATTATTTGTCGTGAATCTGCATTTTCAAATTGTTAAGCTTTGAAAGGCAAGTAATAAAAATGCTAAAAGGTTGCAGCTGGTGGAGGTGGTTCCTAGTTATAGCTGTCTAGTTATTCAGCAGGAGGATTAAATTGTAGTGACAACCTGCATCCTCCCTGAAATCTGTTAGTATAGACAGAAAATACCTCTGAATGTTTGCAGGGTAGAACCCAAACTGGTGCTGTTTTTTGTCATCCCCCCCCGCCTTTTTATTTTAACTGATAATTCCAGTCTTACATAAATGTGAACCCTTGCAGGATTTAAAACAGTCTGCATTTCTTTCTCACAATGTAAGGGATTGTTCAGCATCAGGAAACTTAATGCTTGAGTAAACGTATTTGTATTAATACAGCCTGAAGGCTGTCTGTGTGTTGAATACTTTGCAGTTTTTGTAAAAAGGGGCATCTGTTCTCCCTTTGCTTCACCTTCTTGCCTTGTCATACATGTACATTTATAACATTTCTAAAAATGAATAATTATTTCTTCAGTGGACAGTACATTTATACCAGTAAAATGCAAATATTGTGGTTGTAGAAAGCAAATTAAACAGTGTGTGTAAGAGGTAGCTTAACAGCTACCTGGCAAGTCTGCCATGCCAGTTGCCTAAGAGCCATACATGCAGAAGCACTGCGAATCTTATCTAGTGAGGCAACCACAGCAGCTCCCAAGCTCCCACTTGTTCCAGTTCTCCGTTTCTTCTCTGCCTACCAGCTATCCAGTGGGCTGCCAGGGAGCTAGAGAGATGTAATGGTATGTTCTATATTCTGATTTCAATAAAATATGAAAAAATATTCCATCCTGGATTTTATTGTATAAACATCTAAGTGTAGATATAAATATATCTAAGTATATACATATAAAAATGTATCTAAACATAGATGCATGCTGACATGGAAGTCAGTGTTACCCGAGAAGAGCCCTTGACTTTTAATACAGCATGATGGTGACTGTTTCCCTTTTGGTAGACCTCTGGCATGACTATGAAGCAGTAGTATTGAGTCTTCATTGGAAGGTAGATTTCATGGAGGTGAGTAGTTGTTACCCCAAAACACAAATATAGAGGCTTTCTGGCATTGGTTTCAAATCTTAATTTAGAAAATTAGATTGAGCTTTTAAAGTTGTGGTTAATTCTGATTATTTTCATTCAAAATATTTCTGCACTTTCATTTCAGAGGTTTGTTTTGTATACTGCTGTAGAACTGCAATGTCTGTTTCTCAAAGGGCAGATCGCTGGTAGGATTATGAAAAGGCCAGTCTGCTTTTGCTCAGGAATGACCTGAGGCAGAAGTGATCCCATTATTCTTCCATACGTGAGATTGATAGGACTTTCTCTTTCAAACAAAAATTGCTTTTCTTTGTCTGCTTTCCCTTTGCTCCTTTTCTTTTAAGATTAGGGGGGCTGAATTTAAAAAGTTTGTAACATAGAAAAATGTATTTAATCTTGGTTCTTTCTCTGTGGTGCTTTATTTCCATCTACTTCATATATTGTGTCATAAAACACTGAATAAACTTCAATGCCCTCACCACACTTTGTGGTAGACGCTACCTGGATAGGGTTCACTTTCTGTATGACTGATTCCCTCAAGGCTTGGACAGCATCCCCCTACCTTTGGAGAACCTCCCCCTCCAAGATAGATAGTCTAAAGAGAAGGGCTTCCATATGAACTTTTGTGTTTGAAAGGTACACAGACCAGGTTATGCTGAGGAGTTGACTATTAAACCACAAATAGTAGGATGCTTCCCAGAAGAGGGGCATTGTTCCTCTAAATACTTTTTTTTTTTTATGCTCTTCACAAACACAAAGATGTAAGATAAAAATAAATCTGATACACATCCTAATATTGGGAACCCGTGAATGAGCTAGCCTGACAGAGAACTTTCAGTATGAATGATTTGGTGCATCCCTGAAAATGCCGTCTGTTGTAAGGTCCTCTGCAATCCAGTAGCCAGTTCCTATTGCGACTTTGAGATGTACGACCATCTACCTGTCTCCCCTCCTCCATAGCACTGTGTCTGAGCACTTGGAGTTACAGTTCCTGATGGTGGTTTTTACCAGTTTAGCTCTCAAAGTTGAGGACTGCTCTATTAATTTTCAAAACAATGTGATACAAAGAAGGTATGAGGAAGAAAAAAACATTATGAAAAAGGGACAAAAAGATAAACCAGCCTATTATAATCTAAACCAAGTGCATACCTCAGAACATGAATTCTTGAGTAACTACTAAGATATGCCATATGTATTGGCATCTTTAGAGAAGATTTTGATCATCTCTGTCCACTATTTTCTCATACAGTCAGTGTTTTGCTTTTAAAAAGATAGTATTCTGTAGTTGACCACCAAGAAACCTAACGTCTCTAGTCTTCCCTTCAACATCTGTTTTCAAATGTTTCTCACTATCACTTAGCTCGGAAAGTCATCACCTTACTGAGCAGGTTCCAAGTACCCAGAACCAAACCTGTGCATGCAACTGTTCTTACAGGCAATACAGGCCAGAAACCTTACCTGTCCTGCAACTGATGTCTGCTTCTGTTAAAATAGTACTGCTTTATTCTTTGCATTTCTTTAACTGTTTTAGCATAGAACATCTATTAGAACATCTGCAAATGTATATAAAAATGCTGGTTAAGAATATCTGGTAGTGAAAAAAAATCACAAATACTGAAGCAGACCTTTTGAAAATATTTATGTACTACTAGGCTTGCTTTTCAGTGAGTTGCTGAAATTTCTCAATATTCACTTTACCCTAGTTATGAATTTTTAAATTACTTTTGCCATTGACTGATTGAATTTTACTAAAAAATTACTTTTAAATGTTCATTCTTACATTGTTATAATTAATTATTTGGCAAACCCAAAAACTCCACATGAGAAAATAAGTTTTATTCTCTATTGTTTAACCAAGCTTGATGCATTCCCTGAAAGCATGTGTGCCCTTTAAAACACTGGGATTACAAAACATATTTCAGATAATTGGAAAGAGGATGTAATTACAATTAAACTAATTTTTCCTGTAATCTCATCCAAAAACTGAACTCTCTTTAATTCCCTCCTTTGTTTCCCTACTGATGAGGGCAACATAACAGACAGATTCCCTTGCATCATTTTGGCTGCTGGGCTCTCTATATCTGTGGCACAGCAGTGTGATCTTTCAGGGACCTACCTGTGTAGACCTTCCACCACTGTCAGTGTCATTGCGAAAGAAAACTTGTGAATGGATTATTCTTTTTTTTTTTTTCCTTCTTCATAATGACACATCCCTAGGATACATCTGCTCAATAAATTAATAAGTATAGGGCAGTATCTGCTGTTAAAAGAATAGCTCTGAGGTGGAGACATTCCTTTGCAGACAAGGATCGTGCATTTCTACCACTGGAATGAAAATTTGCTCTAAGAAGGTCTTCATGGTTTTTGCTGCGTGGACTGCTGTGATAATGATTATGGCTGCACGTTATTTTTCAAGCAGACATGAACTTGCTTTGGTCTGGACCCTAAGCTGATCAAAAGCTTTGCAAATGGAATTAGTGCTGTCCTGAGCTAATAAACCCTGATTTACAGGCATGTGTATTCCTGTGGCCTAAAGTCAAGCTTAGTGTGAGAGCGGAGCAACCTCATGTTTGCCTGCCAACCTTTTGTCGACGTACCCTGAATCTGGTCTTTACTTCTGCCCGGATTGGTACAGCAGCAATTCAGTGGCAGGCGCTGTAGTAGTATACTTACCATTGTCAGGGCCATAGATGGTCATTTGTGTTATGCTGTTGGCTGGGCACATCGCCATGTGACTTGGCAATGAAAATAAAAAAGTCCCAAGACAAGATGCTCTGACTTGCTTTCAGCACATGTTGGGTAAACATAGGAGTGTTGGAGACAGCTGAGTTTCTTCTATTCAACACAGCATTTACAATACTAAATTTCCCCCATTTTGTTTTAACCTTAGCCTTTTTGTAATAAAAAAAAAAAGATATTGGGGGTGATTATGATGGAAAATAAGTATTATTTGTAAAGAATTTTAAAGGTATTGGACAGTAGATCTGCAAATAGTCAAAGATACAGAATGAGCTGAAAGTAGTAATCTTGCAGGACTTTCTCTTTCCAGTCAGAGATGACCTGAAGTATTTCTGTCGTCAGCCAAGAAAGTTAAACGATGATGGGAACTAAAATTGTGTTGCTTTAGCCCACTTAGAGAAAGGAGACTTTCATGTAATTTAGCGAAAATCAAAGAATAAGGTTCAGCCCCTGCCCTCTGGAGTGAAAAGTTGAACTGATAGGGATTTAGAGTATGTTGCCACCGTTAAAAAATGAATTATAAAATTTACAAGTGAACTGCAGCATTTCAATGTTCTTGTTGCTGATTTAATTAAAAGGAAAATGCAATATCCTTTTAAGTACTGAAATATGTATTGTTGGTGAGATGACTCACGTTGCTAGAATTGAACCATCTTTATGACAAAAAAAAAGAAAAAAGTAACTGTTAAATTGAAATAACTGATTTTTCAGTTTTGTGTCCCAAACAAGCTTGCTCCCCTTTTTCTTATCTAAACAATCATCACCTTTGGCCTGAGATCATAAGCAGAATTATTGTCAAAAACCATTTGCTGAGAAATATGGATGGCTGGAATATCAAAATTAATCTTAGAGTGGAAAATATGATGATATTACCATTTCTAATTTTGTTGCTACCAACAAAAGTATATTGTTGTGCCAGAATTATACATTCATATGCCATGCATTAAGCAGACAGCTTCTAAAATTTCTGCTTAAATGACCTAAATTGTATATAAACAATGACACAGTTGTATATAATAAAGTATTTATATATTACATATACAGAAAAGGTATATGTACATATGCTGAAACTTTGTGGACATCTGGAGTATTGAGATAAAGTTATGATTTCCAGCTGGAACATGACAATTTTTAAGCAAGTCAGACTGATGTGTTTTAAGATGATAGACCACACAGTTAATTTTGATCTCAGTGTCATTCAAATGTATTGTGGACAAAACCAAAGCCAGTGCATGGTCTGGTTTGCTTCACTGCTGAACATTTTGCTTTTTTTTTTTTTCCCCAACTTAATTAACAGTTTTGAGTGCTCCTGCGTATTAGTTTTTTAGTCTTTATGTTCTGCTAGTGAATGTCTGCATTTCTGAAAGAAGCTCTTGTTTCCATTTGAACTGATAGTACTGCAATTAGCAATTCCTCAGAACTGTGTTCAGTATCTACTAAGATACATCTCAGGACCAACAGTTAAGAATAAAGCCTGGAAAAAAAAGCGGGACTGAAGACATGGGGAAGCTCAGTTCACCATTTCCTTAGGTTACAAATATTTCTTGGAAGTCGTCTTTGCTCATTTACAGATACATAGATGGTTCTAACGCAGAAGTTGGTTCCTTGTCTCCAAATACCTCATTAAAAGTATGGCAGTAATTAGGTCTGTTTGATCGGCCCACAGAGGCTACAGCAGAAATCAAGGCTGAACTTATCACTGGGTAAATATCTGAGACTTATTATTGAAACGGGACCGTTGAATGAAATAGGCAAGAAATGAAAAAAAACCTTGTTAAGAACTTTAACATTTTTACCATTACTTATATTGTCTGGATTGCTCATTTAAAATATACTAAGGGTCTTCAAATTGTCTCATAATTTACCTTTTTTAAGAACTGAAGGATCTGTTAACTTCTATTATGTGTATACTTTTCCCCCTCTTCTTGAGCTCAGAAAATGAACTTTTGTAGCAACGTTTTAGCTCTGAAGAAATAGGGCTGTTCAAGATATGCAAGCACTTTGAACTTTCCCTGCCTTCTGATTTTCCTAGACAATAGATCAGTGGAACTTTTACCTCCTCCCCAACCAGCACTGCATGTCTGATCATCTCTGTCTATTTTTCCTTCCCGCAGGGACCCTATAAAAATACAGCAGCTGCAGAACCAAATTCGTCTGGAGCAAGAAAGTGGCCAGTGGTATCGTCACCAACAGCAGCCTGATCATCAGCAGCACCCTCCCTCCTCTCCTTCCTTTCCTCCTCCCCCCTCCTTCCAGGAGCTGGAGTCCAGCCAGTCTGTCACCTCTCCTGTGCCAATGAGTATTCTTAACTCTCATACTTCCCCAACCATGCAGTCTTCCAGCTCCTTCAACTATGCTCGACCTAAGCAGTTCATTGCTGCTCAGAACATCAGCCCTGCTTCAGGTTATGTGACTCCGTCTTCAGGATCATCGACATCCAGCCTTCCTTCTCCTATGTCTCCAACTGCTTCTCAGAAACAGTTTGGAAGAGTGCCTGTTCCCCCTTTCTCTCAGCAGTTTGCTCCAGAAGGGGAGTACGCCTGGTCTCCTTCTTCTCCATCCCCTCCACCCCCACCTCCACCTGTCTTTAGTCCAACTACGACATATCCAGTGTGTGATTCCTTTCCTCTTCCACCTCCTCCACCCCCTCCTCTTCCTTCACTTTCTTCACCTTCCCACAGCCTGTCTCCAACTCCCAGATTTCCTAATTCCGGCCAGTCTCCAGCAGCTTTTCTCAGCTCCATGCTGCCATCTCAGCCACCACCCGTTTCTGTCAACGCATTAGGCCTCCCGAAAGGAGTGACGCCTCCGTAAGTATCAGCTAATGAGCTCCTTGAGTTTGACTGTACTGAAGATTGTACTGAAGATTATTGCACTTGCTTCATTTTATACTTTTCTAGGGTCCTTTGCTGTTACCTGCTACCTGATAGGGAGAGATGCGTGAATTATTTGCAAATGCCTCTGTGCTAGAGAAGGGATATAGTTTCCTAACCCTCATAGAAGTGAGGTTCTGAAAGAGCCCTGCAGTGGGAACACAAAAGAGGAGAAGCTAAAGCTTTAAATTGGAGAAAATATGAAAGAAGCAGCAAAAGGTTCTGCATGCCCAGGGCAGTGGAAAGAGATCCAAGAAAACCCTTCTCATGACTCAGTTCTTTTAAAGTCACATAGTCGGTGATATTTGCAGTCGATGTTCCTATTACGTCTGCAGGTAGAGAAATATCAAGTAAAGAGAGCAGTGTTCAGAAGTCCCTATAGCTTTCTGATACTTAAAGTATAAGGTATTAAAGTATACATCTGACAACCAAGTGGTCATAACGATATATTGACTTTTGGCTAGAGTTTTTGTTCCGAGGAAGTTTGGAAAAGGGTTTAGGAGGGGATTTAGAAAGGCAGTGCATAAAAACAAACAGAATCCCTCCCCCTAACAACTCTGCATACTTGTTTTCCCCTTTTGTCTTCTCTAAAGGCCAAAATAGTATTTTGGAGCATGTCAGCTCCCATCATAGATCAGTTTGTCTTTCCACTGGCACTAGACTCTCATTCCATCCTTAGAGAACAAAGAGACATGCTGAAGAACAAAAATGAGAATAGCTGTATCCAAGGCTTATTTATAACTTTGTCTAGAAGTTTGTCTAAACATATCTACGGTATCTAGGTGACTTGCTCAGCTACATACCGTTGCAGTGGGAACTTCTGTTATTTCAGTCCAAGATCTGAAAAGGAAGAGAAGGAAGAAGTCATCAAAGTAATAAATCACATATATGCTTTAAAAAGCATTTCTTTATCTTGATTTCTGTCATATGGCTCATTATGGAGTCTGGCCACAAAACAGATTTAGGAGAAAAATGAATAAGTAGTACAGTTTGCCCTTGCACTTATTATAGTTGTGATTTTCTCTTACTGTGTCCTTTGCACTGGCTGAGTTTCTGTATTGATGCTGGCTGCTGAAAGTTGCATGATTAATTTACTGACCGCTTGACAGGTAAGCACAGCCTGCAATTACCCCTGATTTTCCAGGAAAGGCTCTAGTACAGCTATATGGTTCTGGATAGGAACTGGTTGCTCTTTCAAGTTCCCTTCTGTGTTCTATGAGGGTGACAGCAGCAGCTCGAGCCTCTGCTGTGTCCCTCTTTCCCTGTTACGCTACATTCATGCACACATGTTCTCACTTGATGCACTGACTGTGTTCTTCCTCGTTCCCTTCGATCTTTGGACAGAGAGACAACTCTGCAAGGATGCTTCCCCCTTCCCCATGCCCCTCACTTCCCCAAGCCCAGCAGCCAGTCTGGCTGTGCATGTGGTGGTGTGTCTGTCCCCTTGGGACAAGGCAGCAGCCTCAGGCTCTGAGCTGAGGATGAGGTGGTTGGCTCTTTGGCCCACATTCCCTCAGGAAATGTAGTCCAGATGGGAGCTGGATCATGTTAACCCTACCAAATGTATGTGTGCGTAATTTATGTATATGTATATATACATGTGTGTGTATATATATACACACAATGAGTATTTGTCATCTGAATTATAACATTAAAACATTGTAAAAGATGTACTGCGTGATGCAAAAAAAATAATCTATTGTTATGTATCTTTGATGCCAATTTTTTGCTGGCCTCTCCTTTTTCATTTTACTGTGCAGGCTACTAATGTCTGGTGTGTCTTGCTGAGTAAATCATTCTGTTTCCCATCATTCTAATACCACTTCTGAGCAATTCTTCCCCTCGCCTCCCTTCCCCCCACTGCTTTTGGTCTCTTTTGCTTTGTGCTATAGTCTCAGTTCTATTTTTCCCCTCAGCTTCACTTTTTGCTTCTTTTCCCTCATCTTTTGCTCCATCCTCACAAATCCTCTTTTCTTGAACACATTTTTCTTTCTGAGACATTGTAGTTTTTGAGCCGCTCACAGTATTCTGTAACCTCAGCCTATAGTCTCAGCATATACTCCATGATCTCCAAAATCCATTGATTGAAAAGCATAATACTGTTTCCTGACAGGGTACTGTACAGATTGGGTGCAAGGAATGAATTGGAGCATTTCAAGTTTTGCTTCAGCTCAGCACCTAAAATGCTAGTCAAGCCATTTAGCTTTGTCTCTGCTTCTTGATCAGTCATATAGTGGTGATACTGAGAATATGATAGTGGGTTGCTGAAAGTGAGCTAGGCAGAGTTTGAAATAACCTTTCATGGAAAGGAGATACATTTTTTTACTAGACACTCCAAATACCGTGTTTGAAGTGGTAGAATTTCCTCTTTAGATAATAACTTTATGATTTATTATGGTATTTTAACATCAATGGAAGTAGACTTGGACCTGTCATTGCATTTAGCCATTTCAACACTTTCATATCAAGTGCCTCTAGCAGATAAAATGCTCTTAAAACAGTTTTCCTGTCTGCTTTCAATGTTTTCCCGGCTCCTTTCTCTTGCCTTGTCTTTTTCGTGTGTGGATTTCAGGGTTGGTAATTCACTGTTCATATTTTGATTATATGGTCTTTTTACCCTGGTTGCTTACTCTTTTCTCTCTCAGGTGTGCCTACTATGGCACTGGTAGCCAAATATCTGAAAGAAAACAATAAATATTTAGCTTTGTCAGTCTCTTGTAATTACCAAAAAACATTATTTGGCAGAGTAAGAAATTCTGCAGACTGTTTTTGAAAGTTATGCATCTTGATATACCGTCGAGTACTCAATTATTGAGTAACTGTTTAATTTTTCACGCATTTCAATGATCTTTTTATTACTAAATCTTAGCACAATTACAGATCTGCTCCTCAGAATCAGTACTTAGTAGGCATCATTCTTATTTTCTTCAGATTGCTTTCGTGGTAGGAGCAGGATAAAGGTAAAGTAATAAACATTGCAGGTGGAGGAAATTCTTTTTGGAAGTGGTCAAAGGCAGCATCAGTGAAGTTTTCTATAAAATGGAAGACACTGGTTGTATACAAACCAACAAGAGTCTTCATTTCTCCTCATGGAGTCAGACCTTCCCTCCATCAGCTTTCTTCAGGCATTTCCTTTCTAGTATTTGTATCATCTTTGTTCTACTTAAAAGAGAAATTAATTCAAGGAGGTGTTGTGCCTCTTGTTCTGTAAAAGGTCAGACAAAATATTTCTAACTCTGTCTTCCATCCCTATACTCTGTGAGTCCATGAGCAGTAAATACCATGCTAATGCTTCAGATAAGGGTTGACATTTTCCTTGGTTTTGGACCCAGAGGCTCTGTGGAAGTGACAGCATTATCTAAACCGGTTTGATCAAATGGATATTCTTTACAGTTGATAGATTTGGAAACATTGCACTGGGTTTTTGTTTGTTTGGGATGGGTTTTTTTGGTTGGTTTTTCAACAGGTAGTTTTACAGTCTATCCTGAATTGTGGGAATAGCTACTTGTCAAGTTACTACATTTTATTTGGACGTCTGAAACATGGAAAGCAGCTTTGTGTTATTAGTTCCTACTAATTCACCTTTAAATATTTCAGCATTTATTTGCAACAATTGTATGGTAAATGTTTCAGTTGAATAAAATATATCTCATCTTTCCAGTAAGCTCTAGATACTTTGTAGTGACCAGCATTTTCAAGCAGTGACTGTGGTGGTGTTAACTGAGCAAGCTTTGGGAATAACCTTTTTTTTATTAATGGGGCAAATTTGATAAATTCATGTCTTGCCAGAACACGGTGTTATTAAACAGAGAGGTGCTGGTGGAACTGCGTAGCTAATTAAGTACTAAGGGCATTATGAACACTAATCAGTGTTGTAAAACTTGGCTGGAGTAAGATTGTTCAATACTGTTCTTAAAAAATCTCAGTTCTTTCTTTACCTAAAGAAAACTCTAGGGTGGGTGGATGTGCTGGACTCAGGCGAGCCTTCGGTTATAAAAGACTTGCAGGGAGCCAAGTTAATGTGACAGAAACCTAGAATTGAAGGGGTTTTGTCCACAGTTAAATCTGTAGAAGATAGAATCTGGTCTTCACTGTTCATAGAAAAAAATCAAATTATGTCTGTATGAAAAGAAATAAGTATGCTTACAAATTCTAGGTAAGCACATACATTGGTAACCTTACACGAGCATTTGTGAAAGCAAAATTAATCCCATGAGAAGGATTTAGTGACTATTTAGTGAATATTTAAATAACAGGAATATAAATCCTGCTACAAAAAGGTGTGGTGTCATCCAACTTGGAGAAAGGGAATCTCTTTCTAAGTATAAAAAACATGTATTATCAGCTATCCATATATCCTTTTGTAAGCAACTTAAAAAATTAGAGTTTTTTCTTAAAGTAGACACTTTCCCTTAAACTAGACTTTTTCTTAAAGTAGATATCTTCAGTAATGTTACCGTAGTCACAAACAGAAAAAAATCTGACTGGTGAAAGAACTTAACTCTAGGTTTACTACTTTCTGGAGAAGAATGGGAAATAGAAAACATTCTTTGAAGACAAGATTGTCTAAAGTATCTTGTAAAATGTAATTAAATAAGCTGTTTTTATCACTCTGCATAATAAATTTAGCTGCTGTTTCAATGATCTCTAGAACCTTAAATCCAAATCTTAAAGGAGATTCTGTGGGAATCATGAGAATACCGACATCAGAGAGAGCTCTGCCCTTTTTTTCCCTCTTTGAATCAGAGCTGCTGGTCTGTTCTTGCAGCTGTGTATTGTGACTTGTCTATTGAATTCTGTCTCAAATAGCACTGAAGCAAATATTTTAGTAACCCTTACCTTCCTTGAGTCAGTTAGCAATGATGGTGACTGCCCTGAGGAAAAGCCGCGCTTCTCCACCTTTTTATCTTGCAGCCTTCAACAGTCTCCCAGTACAAATGCCAGCTTTCATTTTAGAGTAAACTGTATTGCTGTCCTATGTAGACTGGACATTCACTTTTCCCATTTCTGTAAGTTATGTCTGTCACAACTGTGAAAAATGGAGGTTACCCACGGTGTGATTGATGTGAAAATAGTGATACATAGGAGGAAGTACCTTGATTAAGAATTCCAACATCAAACCAAGGAGAAAGGTCAGGATGTTTTCTTGCTTCTGAGGGAGCTTACCTCTTTGCTGTGTGCTACCTGTTCAGTCATACCTGTGTTATCCCTGGATCTCCGGAAAATATATCTGAAGACAAGTATTTATGTAGCTGGAAAATTTCAAATATTAGGGTTTGCGTTCATTCCCAACCCCCAATTTTCTTAAGCTATTGCTCCTGTCCGTCAGACCATTTTTTGTTTAAAGTTTCTTGATTTATTGTGTTGTACCTCCTTTTCCTATGGCTTGGATACTACTTGTGGCTGTTAGAGCAACACCTGAGTGGTTTATCTGTGATATCAGATCACTTCTTGTCAATTGTGCTGAGAAACAGCTCATATTGGGGGCTTTGTTTTTGCACAATGTAACACCTTTTTGTTATGTACATACACGTGATTATCATAAAATCCATATCCATATCAGCTTTTTTGAAATATGATGAATGCATCTTTGTTCCACTTGAACTTTGAAATCCAGGTTGTGCCCCAGGTCTAATCAAAGTTGCTCAAAACTAGAGATTAAGGATTTAATACAGAGACACACAGACAGTAGCCAAAATAACTGACCTACTATATCCTGACAATCATTGTATCTGGAAGTCTTAATTTCCAAGATGGTTTTATCCAGTTCTTTTTTTAAGTGGTATTTGCAGATGCTTAAGAGTCTTGTAAGATGACAAGTGAACTTAACTAAGAGAATTAGTATATAAACTTTTCTGTTGAAGAGAGAGAGAGGCTGTTTGCAGCATTGCTTTCCAGCTTTTTTTGGTTTTGCAGATTTTTTTTTTTTCTTTAGGGGACTTAATTTTATAACTTCCTTATTTTAAACAGATCTGAATGCCACAGAAATGTCTGTGAATGTAAAAGCCAGGTACGGTGCTTGGTAGTTGTGAAGACTTTAACTAGTAGCATTTAATCAACCGGAGTAAAGGTTAATATTTTGGATATAATACCTTTTCTCAGTCCAGTGTAGGTTTTTCTCCACATGCTTCTTGCAGTTACCTGTTCTTCTCAAGATTTCGGGACTATGAGAACTGTGCCGGCTTTTTCTACATTCAGGCGCAGTTAGTGCTTTAGGGATTTCTTCCTGACCATCAGTTCTAGCATAATGCTGGCAACAGTTAGAAATGCAAATAAGACTACTAGTTACAAAATAGTTGTATTTTTTAAATTGATATCCAAATATGTGGACATCTTTTGAAAAGCAAATGGCATTTATGTATCTAAGATAACCAGTGCAGCCTGAGGGAGAGGGATAACTTGCTCAGGTGGGGAAGGAACTGACCAGGAGAATGAAAAGGTAGTAATTCTTCTTTTAATGAGTAGAAATGCGTTCTTAATGATAAACCTTAGAAAAACAAATTTTTGGTGGTAGGCATGCAGTTGGTAGGTGAGTTGTTCTCTGTGTTATCTAATCATTAAGAAGGATCAAAATTGCTCATAAATATATATTATTCATGTCAGTCTTGATCCTATCCAATGCTGAGGCATGTTTTATTTATTTTTTTCAACTACAGTTTCATAACCTTTTCTTGGGTGGTAGAAATAATTGAACTTTTGTAACCTTTGTTTCATTTGATGCAAGTCATCCTTAGTCAGGTCTGTGCCTCAGGCGTTCCCTTCATTCAGACGCACATAACCTCACAGTACTGAACAGAGCTGACTCCTGGGCTCCACAGCATGTACGACAAGATCAGACTAAAACGATTTTAATACGCAGCTACAGCTTCAAAGTTTGTGACCTGCAACAGTGCTTGTAGTGACTTTGTTCTTACAGTAAGTGAAAAATGTGTTAAGTGGACAGGAATTAGCTGTGTTTTTGGAAGGCTTTAGCTTTAAAGGAAAAATCAAGTTACTGTTCATTACCTCAGTACCAGAGAATTGATTTGGAGTTCTGTGAAACTGAGCCATATTGGCTGCAAACAGGAATTTGTTCTTGGAAGGATAACAACAGCCAGCCTGTTGCCCTTGTTTACACTGTAAAAGGTACATAGGAAAAGAGGGAATCGCATCCAGCGTGAACTCTGTGTAATTAAAACATGAAAAGTACTGCTGGTTTGGCCTTCTTTCTAAATAAATGTTAGGGCAAATGTTCAAAACTAAGGAGAGCCAAGCTGGGGTTGCAAAAATCTTTGCTGTCAAAAATCTCTGTGTGAATGACTGAATTTTGGCAATTCCATTGTGCCCTTTCTGACCAAAAGAATTCAGATTTGTGTGCTTTTATCTCTGGCTGTATTCAGGCCCTCAGTGACTTAAGTGATGCATGTTTCAGAGGGGCTTAAAATCTATGTGAATTGCAGCCTGATTCTCAAAGGCTGATAGTTTCTTTGCACATTTGTGGTGGTGGTTGTGTGCTCGAGACTAACGGTGTCAATAACTTGAAATATGCTTTCTCCAGCTATCTCCTGCTACCTTGATACTCACAATATACTCTGAAAATTACATCAAAGAATGAGTGTACAAATACACAAATGCATTGGCAGAATGTTTTGTTTGATATTATCCCTGAGAAAAGATGAAAAGAAAGCTGATGAGTCACTGAGGAGGATAAAAATCTTAGGACCTTAATGCATCCAGATAAGGGCATGTAAGGATGGTGAAAAATATTTGCAAAAGCAGCTGAAGAAAGTTTGCCGCCAGGCTGTCTTGACACGTAAACCGTCGCTCAAGCTGAATGGATCTGTGCTTTGGAGGATAGATTTACCAAGCACCTTCTGTATGTTGCCATTGCCTTGTAGCCATTTTGAAATTTATCTCAGAATGTATGTCTTAAGAACTAATTTGGTGTGGGGGTATGTAAGCATATATGTATATTTATTTACATATTTTAAACTGTATATGTGTAGAAAAAGAAAGAGATTCTAAAGAGGGGGTGGAAATAGAGCATCTGCAGGAAGAATTACATTTCCTTGTGCACCTCTTCTATTTTTTGTCCCAATTTAAAATAGTCCTGAAAGACAGAGAGGCTTTCTAAAGGCATTTGCAGAAATTTTGACTGATACTCATCTTTATAGTTATGTTTTTAAACCTACTGCTTTCTTGCTTAAATACTTTTTTGTAATTGTAAGTAAAGAGAAGAGAATCTATTTTTCAGGCAAGTTGCCTTGACCAGGTCTTAGAGGACACCTCCACACCCACTGTGCAAAGCTCAGGATTTTCTGGCACGTAACCAGAGATCTGGAAGGTTGTTAGGGAGTCTGCCCCTCCTGTTAAAAGCTACCAGGGATCCCCAGGCCATTGCTGAAATATTTGCATTCCTTGTTCTTAAATAAAATTCCTTAGCTTACTTACATGACTTGTTCCAGTGTTCGACTGTTACTGTTGGAGGGTGGAGAAAGGAGAGTTCTAAATTGGTTTTGTCTAAGATAGGCCTGTTGTTCTTCAAGTTGCTGTCTACTTATCATCCTCAATGGAGATGGAGAATCATTGAATGCTAGCTATTTTCTGATGTTTTAAGTTTGAGTCAACTCTCTGTCTTCATTCTCCTCATTTCCTGAGTAAAGAAACAAGGTTTGGGGGGGGGGGGGGGGGGACACGACACATATAGCTTGTCACAAAAGCTATGTTTTAAAACCGTCTGACAGTTTTCTTGTTCTGAAACTTTCCAATTTGCTGTATTTTTCTTGAAGTGCAGTGGTAAAACTGGATTAAGTGTCCAACAGCAAGAAATAAAGGAAAACAATGCAATTCCATATCTTATACTAATGTGTCCCAGAATTATAATTATTTTCCTTTTGAAATAATGGTGTTATTGTCCAAGTTTTAATCTCACAGATTCTTGGGAGATGTTTAAAGTGTTAGTGCAAATTTTCCATTTGTATTGCTGTCATGCTTTGAACATTTTTCTTGAGTGTCATCATCATTAGACACCTCTAGATTAATTATGAAGGTTCTTGTAAATAAAGTTGTTACCTGCAAACGAATTGCAACCTCTGCAAGTTCGGCATCATCAGCCAATTTGAGAAACATGCTTTTTTATTTCACTATTCCATTTGGTGAGGTTGAAATACTAAGTACTGAACTTAGTATACATGGACCTTTGAAAGGCCTCGTTGGTCTATATTCTTCCAGTTTGATAGGGAAAAAAAAAAATTGCTACTCTCTGAATAGCTTTTTCCGACAGTTATGCAGCCATATAATAGAAATTTCAGCCAGACTCTCTTTCCCTGATTTACTAGGGATCTTACTGCAGCTCCTAAAGGCTTACTCAGAAGCCGTGAACTGAAGTGTATCAAAGCTGCTCCTTTTTGCCTATCTGCATGCCCTTCAGCCTGACAGAGAGAGAGAAGTGAGGTTTGATATGACTCAATTTTAATTTCCGTAATTGTTTTGAAATGGACTGTAATATTGTTTTCTTATGTTTAGTATGGATGACATTGAACTTACTGGCCTATAATTCTCTTGGTACTCCTTCCCCTTTTAAAAATGGGTGTGTTTGCTTAAGGGTTTTTGTTTTCAGAGAGAACTGATAATGCTTCAGAAAATGCTTTCACTTGTTATTTGAAATCCACTCCAGAACATTTAGTCCCATCCCCTTCTTTTCATGCAGTGTTGTGACTTTTGTGAGTAAAGTGTACATTTTACCTTTACAGCCTATTAAGTACCAAGCATAAGCAGGCCTTTTTCTGCTAACACTTTTTTTATCGTTCAGGTATGAAGTTTGTAAGAATGTGAAATGAAAACTGTATTTTTTTTAATGTATCGCTTGGAATTTTCAAGGTAGGATGCATGTTTCCATTAGGAGCTGGCACAGGGCTTCTTCAGGGTGAAGCCAAATTTGAAATTTGCTGCCTTGAAGTTGGGCAGATTTGTGTGTCTGTGTGTATCATATCCAAAAAGTGACAAAATTCAGCTCCGTGGCTGTGCTGGGCTGCATAGGGTAGGAGGCTGGAAGGTGAAGGGAAAGACTGCAAGGAGGGAAACAGATGCCACCTTTCCACTAGTCTTCTAGCAGTTGGTACAGCCCTCTTGAGGGACATTACCTTCTGATCCCCTCTTCCCAACTTCTCCTGTCTTTTTTCCTTCCGTATCTTCCTTTATATTTACTGTCCCCAAATCTCTTGACTTATTGAAGCATCTGTTTCTTGAAGAGAACTTACCCCTTCTTAGTGTTCTCTTGCCTCCTTGTAGATGGGGTAGTTTTCCTGACTTCTCCTGAAAAGGGGTAGAGGGGACTTTGTTGCTTGTGACTGAGAACATCCCCAGCCAAATGCTGAGGAAATTATTCTGCTTGGTGACTGAGAAGATTTTCAGTGAATGGCTGAATATTTCTAGAGTGAGGGAGGTGGTTGTCTGGCTCTTTGCGACATTAGGCAAATGTCTGCTCTTCTTCTGGTGTGATTTAATGTGAAAATGCAGTTCTTTTTACAAGAACTTCACCATTTTCCCATTTTAAATTTACTTTCAGTAACAGAATATGAAATGTTTTAGGAATTTAGACAGAAATGTTTCCAATTATTGTCTTCTCCATCTATTCACTTAATTCCTTTTTGGCTTTTGACAGCATATGTGTATTGTTTCATTTTAACTGATGCTAAAAATTATCATTGAAAACACTTGCTGAAGAATGAATTTTCTCTAACCATGTTAGAGAAACATAGTACCAAACTATATCCAACAAAATTTGTTATCTTCATCTGATTCTTGTTTAACATTTGGTGCTGGTAATTATATTATTAAATTGTATATTGGAAAGAAGTTTACCCCTTACATGCTGGTCTGATTTTTTCCATCTGTGTCATCTGTGAGTTTGGCAATTTACCTTATTCGATTCTATATTTTGCATGAGTCATTCCCATGTAATGGGTTGAGCGCTATTTAGTCAATGAAGTTTAAAAAAGCCCCAAAACTAATATTGAATCAGTATTGGTGTTTTAAACAATAATATGTGACTTCACTGGAGAAATGGGGTGTGCTACAAGTTTCAAATACTGATAGCAATGTTGATTTCTTCGCAACTGTGTAAGAACAGCTGTTCTACAGGAGAAACCACCATTGTTGGGCATTTCCAGCAATAGAGCCATCATAACATCACTGAAAAGTGTTAAATATTAGGGCAGACAGGGAAAAAATAATTCCTGTGCCATTCCAGAAATGGGAGCGAGACATCCTGAAAGTGCAATCATAACGTGTAGGCTGGTATGAGGAATAGCTTAGCCCTGGGAATGCAAACTACTAAATGGTTGCTGTTCCACTGTGAAACGCTGCTGTTGCTGAAAACTGCTTTACAGGGATGATTTTTCTTTTTGCTGGTGTAACCTAGACTCTCTGAATGGCTCTTCTTTCAGAAACAACATTTACGTGTTGCCTTCTGGGTATGCATTCACAGAGATATGAAGAATAAACATGAAGTTATGCATTGTGTATTGCGAAGCTGTAACAAGTAATTAGTTAATAAATAATATAGGAAATTAATAATTAACTGCCTTGTCTTACATCTTTCTGATCTTTATCCATCTGGTACTTCATAGGAACCTAGTTTATCTTCTATCCCCGCTTATCTAGTCATGCTTTCTCTTTCAAGTTTCCTCTCACTTTGCTTTACTGCCATTGCTCACCAGTTTCCTCTTTGAGCGTATGGTGTTTACAGCCACTGCTGCACAATCCTGAGCCCTATTTAACTGATGCACGAATAAAGCATAGCTTCAGCTTTGTCCTTAAACTAACCATTTATTCAGTGATGTGAGTTAGAAGGGACAGCATAATAAGTAAGATGACAGACCTCTAATTTAAAAGATACGGTATTGTTTTCTTCACTAATAGCAGTGATTGCAGGTGAATTCCTAAATACCAATGATTTCAGGAAAGCTCATGAATTTTCCGGTACTGTTTTGCAGGGGATTTCCCAAGAAAACAGGCAGAACGGCTAGGATAGCATCAGATGAAGAGATTCAAGGGTCAAAAGATGCTGTAATTCAGGATCTGGAAAGAAAACTTCGCTTCAAGGAAGACCTTTTGAACAATGGGCAACCGGTATAAAAACATAAAATATCCCAGGGAACGGGAGTGGGCGTCATGGGTAGTTTCTCAGATACACTGCATATAAAATAATTGTTGTAGATTATTTTTATGTTTTATGTATTTAATATTTTTAATTGCATTTCCAAATCTTCATTTCCATAAGGAATGATAGTGTACATTTTGGCCTATCATTCCTTCTCCCATTGGACAACTTTACTTGGACTTAAGAAAGCAATGGAGGTCTCAAAGATGATGAATTCATATAAGAAGCCTGCACAGTCTGTAGCTCAAGGGCTTCTTCAGCCTCAGAGGCCATTTCATTTTGACTGTTTGTCACTGAGTGGCTGGCCAGTAAGCATATACATAGCTCTTGATCAGTCCAGGCTCATTCTACCTTTTGCCCAGCTGTTGGACAATGTGGGGAAAAAGTAGTTGGTAAGTGGACATCAGAGGGGGACAGGGCAGTTCATCATGAGACACAACCCATTAAGAATCAGGCATCATTAGATCCTGCAGCTGTGGGACTTTTTTGACCAATAGAATAAATAATAACCTATAGTACTAACTTACAGGCTTTATCAGGAGTTAATAAACTGCTTGAGGAGTCAAGAAATGAGGTAAAATGGGCATATAAAAAAATTGAAATGCACAGCTGTAAAGTGTTCCATTAATTTTTGTGCATTTTAAGATATGCATAGAAGGTAAAATACCAAATTCTTCCTGCTCAGAGTTGATGAGAAGCAACTCTCCTAAGACTTGATTACAGTTATTAAGGCATCTCTTTTAAGAGGAAAGTAATATTAAAAACGTAGACTGTCACCCCTGTTTTGTTAATGAATGTTTTCAAAAGCATCTGAATGCCTTGGGATACCTTTGTGTCACTGAAAGGTTGCGTGCTTTAGGTTTCTCAGGACCATGCTCAGAAGTTCGCTAAGTTTGCTACCATGTCCGAGATGTGGACCGTGGTCGTGTAGTTCAGGACAGCGTATTGAGTCAGACTATCCAGTCCACAGCTGCCGGATTCTGGTTCTTAGTAAGGTCAGATGAGCAAACTAGGGAAAATGTTTGGAGTGACTTGTGCTTCTGTACTTACCTTTCTCCATTGACTACATAGGGTTTGGCAGTTTTCTGTAGTAGTTAAGCAGAATCACTCTCATAGTGTCTTAAGTTCCTGTTTTTTTCAAAGGAGGTGGGCTGAGCATGATTCTCAATGCCTATTTTGGAAAGTGAGAGAGATGTTTGGCCTGGACAAATGAATGGAATGTCCTGAGAAAGCCCACATGGCCTGAGGAGGAAAAAAAAAAAAGGCAAAAAAACCCCAACTGTGATCAGATTATGTGGGAGCTTGAACCAAGTAAACTCTGGGTTTGCGCTTGCCTTGAGGCTTTTGCCTTGCAGATTCCCGTCTTGGGTGATTCTGTTTGTGTAATCATGGCTGTGGGCACTTTGAGTGATCACAGAAGAAATGAAAGTGACTTGCTTAGACATTTGTAACCAAGCCAAAACTGGTACCTAGTTCTTGTGAATCTCAGCCTGATGGATTAGCTACAATATGAGATCTTCTAAAAATCCATTTAAATGAGCTTTTTTAAAAAACTGGAAGCATTAATTAGGTGTAATGTTTTACAATTTCCATTCTTTTTTCATTTTTCTGTTTAAATGAGGCATTTCACCATGTGATGAGTTTGCCTTTCATACGCTGGCATTTTTTTTTCAATGCTGATTTGTAAGAAGGTGTCTAAGTGCCTGAAATATATTATTGAATGTAGAAGGAAAAATAGTAATGAAATAATTGAATTGTACACCTAAGGTTTTCTTTTAACTTGCTTTATCTTCTGAGTGTAAACTGTACTTTATAAGCTGTCTCCTTAATTTCCAAAAAAGTAAGAAGAAATAGAAATAAAAATCCTTAAAGAATATATTATTCTATAAAGCTGTCATATTTTTGACAAAATAATCAAGTAGTGTAGTATCTCCTTAGCATTTTTGGCAGTTTTCTGCTGTGTGGTTCTAATGTAAAAATTGAGCAGAACGAGTAGGAGTAAGATTTGGGATGATTTGACATGCACTTTTTTGATGGCCATGCTGATTTAAGCAGTTCCTATTGCTCATTCCTGCCCAAGTTCCTGGCAAGAGGATGGAAACAAATGGCAGAGTCAGGGCAACAGTTCCTTAAGCCAGAAGAGCCACTTGTAATGCAAAAAAAATGCATTGCAAACTGCGGTAGAAAGTTTCTGTTAGAAAAATATTGCTGCTCTCTTTTATTAACATTACTTAAAGCATTGCTTGCTGTCTAACCACCTTCTAGTTCTTAATGAGAAATAAGAACTTCTTTTTCTTCTTTTCCTTCCTCCTCATCCCCCTTTTATTTTTTTTTTTCAGAGATTAACGTACGAGGAGAAAATGGCTCGTCGGTTGCTGGGAGCAGACAGTGCTGCAACTGTCTTCAATATACAGGAACCTGAAGAGGAGCCTGCTATACAGGTGCCACATAACTCTACAATTTCAGAGGAAAATAAAAAATTCCTTCCCATTTTTCTTCACAGGCTGTGATTCTCTCTAAATAGTCCTACATAAGACAATAAACATACACAAGATAGGACGGTTTTGATTACAGAAGTCATATGTTATGTATCAGCGAAGTAAACTGGAGGATCACATGCCTATTGCTCAGTTTTTCCATACTGAATAAGGCTGAGAGTTCTCAAATGTCTGCTCTCTGCTTTAAACTCTTCCGTTGATCTTATTCTCTCCTGACCTTTAAGTCTCTCAAGGAAAAAATATGTCTACTATCTTGAAACTATCTTCTCTTCATGTGTGTAATCTGCACTTTTTGGATGCAGACCAAAAACACAGCAGAAAGCCTGCTTGAAAGGCCAGGTACACGTTCCCCATTGTTGAGATGCCGGAGTTGCTGTTCGGAAATGCATAGCATTCGTTTGCTTATGTTACTACCTAAAGTATATTCTCCTGATGAAAGCTCTGAGAAACTGTCATGGATGCTTCTCGGTCTTCTTTCTGCCTCTTGATCTTTTTTTCTACCCTTTGCAGGAAGCTCGCTCTGTTGGTGCTTCTGTAGTGAGTCCTGTGGATATTCAAAAGGTTAACGTTTTCGCCTTTTTCTGTCTTGCTTTTTTGTCCATTGATTTTTTTTTTCGCTGTCATCTTTGCCCTTTCCCTTCTGCTGTTCTTGGTTAATAACAAGAGGTCACCTAGCATTAATAACTGCGAAGATTTGGGCTGCACTCCCTTCAAGGTGTTAAAGTTGTCCTATAAACCTAATTGTCTGAGGGCAGGCAGCTTAACCGCAGTAACGGTGTGCTCCAGCATCTTTCTGCTGTAATGTTAACATACAGTGATACTAACTGCCTTGCATCCAAATCAGCTGCTCTTTATATGTACCACATGTATTTCATGCATTACTTTTATGATAAGCTTTCAGGGAACAAAGGAATCAAAAAAATGTCTGCAGTATACAAAGGTATTTCTCTCTTCTTCCATTTTTTACCCTTACTGAGGGTTACGATTAGTTCTGTAACCAGGCAGTAGAAAGGCTACATGACATTCCCAGACCAGAGTCAATGGTAGAGGATGGGCACGTGAAAGGAGGCTTCGTATGAGGCGTGTTCTATCTTAGATAAAATGAGGGTCAGAGACAATGGCCAAAGGTCATTTGAAAGAGTGCCTGAATTTCTGCTGACTGAGAAGAGCATTGCCTTAACGATTTTTCTTTTTCTGCTTCTGAGCTTTCTTACATTCTGGCATTATCTTTGTTATCACTGAGATTCAAAGCAGAACTTTTGTACTGCAAAGCAGGTAGATTGAACAGGTCAAGGAGGTAACTCTGTATGTCACAGTAACGTTTCACACTGTCTGAATAGCAAATTTAAACAAGCAGTAGTGTTTTACACAGGTTGAAACTTTCCACTCTTCTTCCTATATCTTGAATACTCTGATGACAAATTTTGTTTTTAAGGAAGAAGTGATACTTTTGGCCATACAAAGGGGACCATGGCAACAGGAGTAAAGGGAGGCAACTATCATGGACTGCCAGTGTTGCCATTTTCACTTTTTTTGTTATTTTTGCAGGCAGTTGTAAACAAAATCATTTTAGCCTTCTGGTGCAGCCTCCGGTGCAGTTCTATGCAAATAGCAGATGTGAACCATATGGTCTTGTGGCCATCTGGAAACAAAACCCACCCTAAATCTGCCTGTGCCCTCAAGGAAATATTAGTGTGTTTCTTTTGTCTTTATGAACTGCTTCGGAATACTTTTATTCTTATAGGCTTTTTTAAAAAATTGAAAGAAAGCAACCAATGACTTTCCTCCCCTTATAAATTAGACCTTGAGATAACATGAAATACAATTTTTGCCTTATACCAGATGTCTTCATTTTTTCATAGGGAAGTTATTGGAGGCACAGATTATAGTGTTTTTCTTCAACAAGATACAGTTTCCTTTTATATGGAAAACCTTAATGGATTGCCAAAGATCAGTAGAATTAAAAAAAAAAACAAAACATTAGGAACACATCTTGCTGAGCAATGTGTTGAAGCTGGACACTAATATGTACCTTTCTTGTTTGACAGGAGTATAAAGTCTCCAGCTTTGAGCAAAGATTGATCAGTGAAATTGAATACAGGCTGGAGAGATCTCCTGTGGAAGAATCAGATGACGAGGTGCAACATGGAGATGAACCTATTGATAACAGTATGTCACCATATTTTGAGATGAAGCTAAAGCATTACAAAATTTTTGAGGGAATGCCAGTCACATTTACATGCAAAGTGGCAGGAAATCCAAAGCCAAAGGTAAGAAAAGAGGGTAAATGTTTCTAGAAACACTCTGAAGAGTTCTATATTGGTACTTTACAGTCAGCCACTGGACCCTATGGGCTGTATCTTACAGGAACGGAACTCTTGAAAAGAACGACTCCACGCTGGTATAAACTGTCAAATCTCTTTTGACGTCACTGGAATTATTTAAATCTATACCCAGCAAAAATCCTACTATGAGGCTTCAGCTCTTAGTTACTCCTTCCCGAGACTTCATCTCAATTATTTTACCTAGAAGTAATACTTCCGTCATTTTCAGAGTTGCCTTCAGGTAACATCTGCACCACAGGGTGCAGTGCAATGCTAGAAAACCCCATGTGAGTTGGCACAGTAGTCCCATCAGGTTAATGTGGGTAATTAGCTCAGGCATAGTAACATGCTAATGCAAAAATATGCCGCTTCTGGTTCAGGAGCCAGTGTAGTATCACTGCATTCTTCAGCGTTGCAGAGTTTTTAGCTACACACCCTAACAAGACTAAATTTTATTGAAAGTTAGAGGAAGGCATCATAAAATACCATAAGCTCCCATATATCCCAACAGCAAGATGGGACACGGTGAGGTTTTAATGATGAGCTTCTGAGGGAGGAGGGTTGGGCTTGGGAAGCATTTCCTTTTAGCAAATGTAAAAGTACCAGTTGTGTGATGTCAGTAGTCTGGAAGAATGCCTTCCTTTGGTAAGTTGTGTTTAACCATTTCAAAAATTGCTTGGCAATCAACTGACTCATTATGCAGGAGGCAAAGAGCAGTAGCTTCTTCAACCTCCTTGCCAAAGCCAGTGTCTTCCCCGTGAGGTCCTTGTAGCTCTTACAGTGACCTCTTGTGGGCAGGGGCTCTCTTCTCAGACAAGATCAAAGGTGCCTTTTCTCTTAAATAAGGTCTTTGCAGCAGGACCTACATCCAAATCTCTTATCTAGTGTAAGTTTTACAGGTATTTAGGATTTGGAACAGAGATAAATGCCAATGACTTTACATGCCCAATGATATAGGTGTATGATACTGCACCAACTGTAAAAAGAAAGATGGACTTTGTCAGGTAGCAGAGAAGGAACAACAAAGAACTAGACCTATGCCGACATTAGCAAGTAATGCAGACCAGAAGCAGCAAATCTGTGGAATGAGATATCTGTCCCTGCATGCATTTCAGGAGGTTTTACTTCAGGCTAGCTCTAATCTTGTCCTACAGACTGAAGCAGATGCAGCACATTAGATGTGTTCTTGGAGCACATTTTCTGGCTTAGTTTCATCTGAAAGGAATCCAATTCTGTGCTCCAAGACCACAACACGATGTGAACCACTGCAAAGTAAGTGGGGCTGATCAGTATACTTGTATCAAAAAAGCTCTCCTGCTTCTAACTGAAGACACACACTGAGAAGATTAGGCCAGTCTGTGAACCCAAACCTTTGATGTCCAGCACGGCTTTTGAGATGACCGTACAGAAGAATCCGTTGCGCTGAATAAGGGTGGAAGACAAGTGGTTCGTTGGTGTTAGAGGTGCAGTGTGCTGGAGAGGTACTCTTTTTGCCTGAGGCTTATGACTAAGTTGCTGGATTATGAATCAACCTTAGTCAACTTAGCCATTCCCTAATTTTCACAGTTTTCAATTAAGGTGTAGTTTCACAGTCATCTTAATCTGATTTAAGACAGATGAAAGAGGATGTCTCCTTTCCTTCACCCTCCTTGTTTTGGCATTAGGGATTGCACAGCCAAGGAACCACGTTGTTAGTGCTTCCCCTAAAGCAGGGCATTGTAAAGGAGGATCTGATGTGAGTGCACTCTGATTCAGATACGATGTTCTGTTTTTCTGCAGCGTTGCAGCACGCACATTAAGAAGTGATTTGCTCTTGCACCTGGGACTATGACCCTTTATTCCATTCACTCGCAGATGCTTTGTGCGATTTGCTAAGTTGCTTGGGATGGAACCAATTTCAGTACTGTTGGATGGCTACTTGTTAGCTGGGCTTCGCAAATGTCAGAGGCTGTATCTTCCCCTCATCTGCCGGAGCATGCCAAGATAGCAGTTTGGAAATGCTCGATGGCTGAGGGCTGCCCTTCTGCTGTCATTTGTTGAAGCTGGAAGTGTTGCCCCTGAATAAATTCTTTACTTTGGCAAATGAAAAGCTGGAAATAATTTACTAACTTGAAGCTCCTCCCTTCTAAGTATTCTGTCAGCTCTGCCAAGGAACGGCTTTGGGAAGGACTGTAGTGTTTCTAAAATCTGGCATTCATTACAAGGGATTTTTCTAAGCGGGGTTATTGGCTTGATTATTTTTTCCCCTGAACATGCCATGTAAATTGAATACTGATGTGCAAAATCTGTCTTCATAAATATGACTTTTAAAATCTGAATCTACTTTTGTTATAGCCTTGAGTGTAATGTAAAACTATTTTCTCATTAAAATGAGAACCTGCAGTGATACAGGAGGGGTTGTGGAGTACTCTTTTTAAGGGCTATTTCTCTTCAGAATTAGGACAATGCCATACAAAAGGTTAATTGAGACATGAATGTTGCATAAAGCTCGTACTGCTCACTCTTCACATGGCTGAATATAATTCTTAGTGATTAAAAATGCCTGTGCTGCCCAAGATCAAAAACCCTTTTGTACTGTGTATTCCATTGTATTTCTAGTCATTACACATTGGTTTCTGAAAATCTGGTGCAAATAAAAGCAATCCAGATGCAGTGTTCTGTGCTTACGTAGTTTAATGGTACATTTATTAAAAGGTATCCCAGAAAGAAAATACCTCACTGCAAGGGCCGTTGTCTCCAGCAGTGGTAGTGTTTTACTGATTAACTCCACGTCAGATAAAGGTAATATTAAGAATTTACAACTCATAAGTAAAACCCTGTGATGCCAGTGCTTTTCAACTTAGTGGAAATAGGTACTGGACAACACATGCGTGATGTTTGGATAGCTGGTTCAGTTAATATTTGCATGTATTTCCATGTAATAATTCCTGGCACGTCTCCTGATATTTCTGATAAGTGCATTTTATTAAATAGTTGCTACTTAATGCAGTAGATTTCCAAGCAAGGTTATGACACATGCAAAGCATGCAAGTTAAAACTAATTTTTTGCAGCTATGTTGTTACCAGCCTCCATTAGCATGTGTATATAAGTGATCAAATATCTTTTGCATCTCCAGTAAGTGCTCTGTCAGCAGATGAGAAGACATGACTAAATCTTTTGTTAGCACCACAGAGTCTCTGCAAGGCTGCTGACAGACAAAATGGGAAACAAGTATAACCAGCTATTGAGGAAATGAAATCATTTCAAGTTACACATAATGCTTGTTAATATAAAAACCATACATGGTAATTAATTTATAAGGGAAATTTCCACTCGTTCCCTCCAAAACATTCTCCATTGTCTTTTTGTGAAATTTAAAAGTACATCCTTAACTTTCCCCCCCAGTGAATGAATTTAGAGCTTTGAAATGTTGGCATGGATGAAGAACCTGGCATATTAAACCCCACCAGGAATTGTGCTTTGCTTTGTCACTTCATTTTTATCAGAAAGCCCGGTACCTTTTCCTCGCTGTAAGACCTAAATGGAATTGGACTGAGGAAAATCTGTGTGTTTAGGTTAAAATATTTGGATTTTTTTCACCTCAAGTTTGAGGCATTAAAAACACATACATGAGTTTTTGTGTAATTTATGGATTACTGTAAGATATTATTCTGCATACATCATTTTTTTTGGCTCACTGAAAGTAGATCTTGGGTCAGCCAGAGAATAAAATTATGTATCAAAAGTAATGGAAAAGACCTCGGTTTGATAGATAATGTAACTGTTCTGTACAACTTGGAACTATAGCGGTGTTGGCGCACAATTGTTAAAGCCTATCTGTGTGCTGACTTGCTTTGAAGTGTTTCCTATGACTTTGTGAAGTTGCCCATTTCTGTAGACGTCTGTCACATTGGGGCAACACTGTTGGTTTCAATCGTGCAATTATACTGAGCTGCCCCTCCGGCTACGGAACCGCTCGGTGCCAGCGTGAGCGGCTGAACCCCCTTCTGGCTTTTTAGGCCAGTCCAGTCAGCGTAACGGATACGAGACGAAACTGGTGTTTCAACAGTGAGATCGTTACTTCTATTTTATTCATCATGGAACTAATTATTCCCATAATTACCTTGGTTGATGTTTTCATTTTCTGCAAAGAGAACAGTAGCAGGTTTTTTTCTCCAACTTCTTCAGATTTAAGTGAAATAAAAATTTAAAATTAGTAATATTCTCCAAAACAGAACTTTTCTTTCTAATGACATTTATTTTTGGTTCTTGCAATGTTCAGCTGCTGTTCTGTGCTGGGGATGGGGACAGCCCATACTCTCCCGTAAATTTCTTTGGTAAATGTTGATGCTGCCCTCTTTCTCTCTGAGCGATTGCTGCTCTGTAACTTGTCTTTTAGTGAAAGTGGTTCATGGAGTGTGGTTCTGCACTTTCACTAGTTGATCAAACTGGTTTTCTTCTAATGCCTACCAGAGAGGTTTTCAGCAGCTAAGATTAATTACTGCTGTTAATTGAGAAATGGTGATGAGCACCCACCTCTTATCAGCCATGCCTTGTTTTTTTCCTGCAGATTTATTGGTTTAAAGATGGGAAGCAAATTTCTAAACGAAGCGATCACTACCGAATTCAAAGAGAACCTGATGGAACTTGCTCACTGCATACGGCAGCCTCCACCCTGGATGATGATGGGAATTACACTATTATGGCTGCTAACCCACAGGTAAATGAAGGTTTGGCTCCAGAGCAAACATGCTTCTGGCCATAAATCTTCAGAAAACTATCTCATCTTACGTATGCATGCTTTAATTAAATGATGAAGTCACCATAAAGTATGTAAGTTAGAGTTCTGTTTTCATCTTGCATCAGGAGGGTGGGACCTTTCTATCTCCAAGAGATTAGCAACTCAACAGCAGGTTTTTTCCTACGGTTTGAGGTTTCAGAGGGGAGGGGTGTTGCTTTTTAATCACCCTACCACCATTTGTTTCAGCTGATAACATCTCAGTATCCTAACTGAGCATGGATAGCACACATACTCTAAAGGGAGAAAAATCCAGTTTACCAGCAGAAGTAACCCAATCCAGCGATTTCGTTTTTCTTCTGTTGACACTGCTCACTGACTGAGGCCAACTTTTTGAAATGAGTGGGAGTATATTGCACCTCAACGTGTTTACATTAAGCAGTGATTGCTATTCTGTAAGGCAAAAAATGCGAGCGCTTTTTATGTAGGGGGAGGTCTCCTGTGTTGTTCCCTTAATGTTTTCCTGAAACCTGGAGTGTTACTGGTTTTGTAATATTATTTGCTCTCCGCGGACCTAGTAGGAGGGCTGAGCTATACAACAGAAACCCACTAGAGCGTTGGGCACAGCTAAACTTTACAGGTCACACATCCTATTGAAGTAACTTTTTCAGCCCACTTTCCCTACAGCACAGCAAGCAGGGGAAAGATTTGCACGTGAGAAACCAAGGCAGTAACACAACTTTAGGGATGTAACGAATTATTTTCTTCTGTAGCACCAAATATCTTGCCAAGACCGGGCCTGAAAGCAGAATCACACTGTAAAATAACAAACTGTATCGCTGAGACAGAGTTTAATCTAAACAGGAGTGTTGTGCTGTGTTGTGAACGTTGCTAGGTTACGGAGCATGACTGCCATTTTTGCCTTGCTCTTGAACTGTCAGTCCCGCTCTTGCTGCAGCGTGCTTCGGAGTGGATGGGGATGTACACACAGACGACACAGCGGTAGCAGTTTTAGGCTAGATTCTACAAACTGCAGTGCTTAAATCTAGGTAGTTTACATCTTATTTCTACACATAGAAGTAACAGAAATAAAGATACAATAAACAAATAGCATAAGGCCGAGGGAATTCTTCAACCTGGGAGCTTTTACGCATAGATGACCATTGAAATTTTGGAAATTCACAGCAGGTTTAAAATTGATAAACAAACACATACATGCTCAAGGTATGCCGTTCATCTTCCTGTAAGTGTCGTGTTAGTGCAGGTACAAAGTCTCCCTGTGTAGTGTTACCGTGCGACCCAAAGTCTTAGAGACCTTGGTGAATAAACTGCCTTTGAGTTTGGGCACTGTACTCTGTCCCCGAATATTTAGGGACCACTGTTCAGCATTTGTTGTTCTGGATAATGCTCATTCAGTGACACAGCTGCGACCCAGGTTATCGGTTCTGGTCATTGGTGATACTAGTTTGTTGGTGGGTTCTTAGATGTACTAAAATGAGCTGGTTTTATGTTGTTCCTAGCTTGGGGATTGAAAAAGCAGCTTTGTTACATGATAAAATTCTACGTCTGTGCTTTTTTTCCCCCCTCTTTGGAGACGAACCAGAAGCATCCCCCTCTGGCTCCCCTAAACAAAACAGCTGTCTGTTTCCCCGAGCCCATGCTGTTCTTTCTTCACAGTGTAATTCCCAAGCAAACAGACTTATCTCTTCCACTATTTGCTTGCTTTTACTATGCGCTTAACAGTACAATGGAGGCAAGGAAGGGCTGTGAGTTAATGCACTAGCCTTTCACACTCAAAGATCTGGATTCCAATTCTTTTAAGTCATCCTGAGTGGAAATAATTTTGGCATAGCTTCCTCAGTTCTTAATGGAAAGTTGTCCACATCTCAAAGCTATCACAAACTCAGGCAAATTTGGCAACCTTTCCTTAAGAAAAGCGAAATACGTAAATGTAAGGGAGCCTGCATCAGATTCTGATGGACTGGTAGATATTTGCTAGGCTCTTGCCGTGTTTTGATCATTGCTATTGGAACCGCCAAACTACAAAGCAAAAAGGTGTATTCTTAGCCAACAGAAATTGATTTTCTTAAAGCAAAGGATTCAGGTCATTAAAGCTCTGCCAGTTTATGCCATCTCACAATCTGGACTAATACTGCATGATTTATGATGTAAAGTGACTTGTTGACACACCTTGGAAACGGTCCCTGGTAGTGACTACGGCCCTCACCGTTGCCCGCGCTGTAAAGTGCAGCGAGCTGGAATGAAGCCTCTAAGGCACCACTGGGGTCTGCAGTAAAATTTGCCATAGAACTTAATCCAGAGCAAACCGCCCCCAGGCCCTACACAGACACAAAACCTGCTGTAGGCCTTTAGTTCGAGGTTACGTCCCTTAACTGATGTCTTTCCATGAGCTGTACGGGCTTGAGTGGAGCCCTTGTTTTCACCTTCTTGCCTTTTATCCCACTCTCGCCACTTCTTTGCACTGTGTGGCCAGTCCTCAGTCTGGGTTATCCCTGATTTTCTAGGCCATCTTCTCATGAATTACTTCCCGCTCATGGCTCCCTTCCCATTCATCCCATGACTCTTCCAAATCTTTGGCTTCCTGCTTGTTCTTCCCTATCCAAATTCCTTACTGTCCTTTGTGTTTCCATTTGTGGTGCCTTCATGTATTGAGATATGCAGAAATGATCCCAAAAATGTGTGAATTCATCACCTGCCAGAAAACGATTAATATGCAGTGGTACCCAAAATAGAAATGTATTTGTTCCAGATGTCTTTAATGGTGTTGTAACGCAAAAAACCCTTTTGCTTAAGAAATGGCTGCAGATCATGCACAATGGCTTATTTTAACACAAGTTATTTTTCTTGTGGACTAAATAGGTCATGGGAATAAGAGCGGGACAGAGACGTCATTTCTAACAGGCTGGCAGGAACACAAAGGTCGTTGCCATTAGAAGGCTGCTTGTCACTCCAGTGAAATTGGTTTTTGATGAGCTTCGACCAGTACAGCTATTTGCAACCCCTGAATTACTGTGACAAAAATATTTGTCACTTTTATGCTGACAGACTGTGGAGCTCACAGCTTAGAACTGAAAGAGACTGCAACGCTGGTGCAGCTGGTGCCTTACTGCCGCTTCTATACTATGAGTATACAGCTTCTATACACTCATTAGAGCCGTTTAAAACTATAATTAAAAAAAAAAAATTAAAATCACATTGTTGTTATTTAAAAGTATATAAACTTTTACTACAGTGTTATGTTTATTTAGATATAGCTTTTATATTTGTATCTATTATGTATACCAGGTGCTTTTAGCCCTTACGTGGTGAATTCTGCTGAGCCCCCAGATGGCGGCAGTTCTGCCTTCAGGCTGTCCCATCCCAAATTTGTTACCTCTAGTCCTTGTGCTGGACAAACTGTCTTTTAAAAACCAAAATAGTTTATTCTGCCATAAGAAACAAAGCAGAAGAAAAAAAGGGGATTAAATTCAACAGAGCCCATGTTTTATTTAAAGCTTTATCATTCACTGAAACTAAGCCACAACGACTGAACTCTAGCCAGTGTCCCCCAGTGCAGTTGTGCGCTTTGCTGGGATTCCTGCCCCCAAACCAGGCTCGCCCCCTCAGAGAGGCCCCGCTCAGTGCTTGTACTGAAACTCTTTTGGTTTTCACATTCATGGATTCTTTTTTTTTTTTTTCATTTTTTTGAGCTGTGGCTCCACCAGATCAAGGGGCTCAGGCCACTTTGGAGGCAGCAGCTCTGCTGTTAACCTCCAACACTTTCCAAGTGCCATTTCCAAGAGTGACTGATCCTGAACTAGTTGTCTTCCTGTCCACTCGCCATACACAGAGAAACTTCCCACCCACATCAATAACTTAGTCAATATACTGGTTTGAGGACTTCATTGCCAGTGGTACTAATAATTTTCTTTTAAAGAAAAACTTTCAGGTGGAACATTGTAACCCTGACTGTGTTATAGTCACAATTACGCCAGTCTGTTCTGCGTTAGATTGGACAGTTTAGTATCAGAAGGAATCATGACAAATGTTTTTCAATGACATAGTGGAAGAAGAGATTGTGTTACAGACGCTGTAACAGGTGGGCAAAAAAAGAAGCGATCAGGTTGAACATTTATTAATATTGCGTGCTTTAAGTATTTTAATGTTCCTCCTCTCCACCATCATAACAGGGCAGAGTAAGTTGCACAGGCAGGCTGATGGTTCAAGCTGTAAATCAAAGAGGCCGCAGTCCTTGGTCACCCTCTGGGCAGCCTCACATCAGAAGGTATTTGATGCTTTTTTTTTTTTCTTTTAATAATAAGTGATTTGCAAAATGATGATGATAACATAAAGAATGAGAAGTAAGAATGTAAGTTAAAAGTAGGGCATTTGGGAAGAAACATGACCTCTGCTATCTGAAAATTTCTGCAAAGCTTCCATACTCAGAAGTACAAGCAACCTCTGAAATGATGTGATTTTTAAGTATGTTAAATTTTGCCCGTCTCTGCCTTTCTTAGTGATGTTCACTTATTACTCCTTATCTTAAATTACACTGTCAGCTGTTGGGAAGGACCTTGTCCCTTAGATGTTTTTTTAAAACATCTCACCTGACTAGGATTCTACGAGGAACCTATACTTTCTGCAGCTTTTAATAAGTATTTGTTTAAAGAAAGAGCAGAAATAACTGCATGCCAAATAAGTTTATTAGATTTACATTAGAAATATTTTAGTATTTCAGTGATTTCAGTTCAGGTTCTTATAAGGAATTATGAGTCAGAAATAAAGTATTAAACTTATCTTTGGTGAGTTTACAATTATTCACATATGAAGCTTTGGTTTATGGTTTTGGGCCATATAAGGGAATTTTCCCTTCAAATACTTTTTTTTGCATTACCCAAAGCATTTATGAGGCTATTTAGCACAGCTTAGACATCTTTAGACGACACAAAAAATTCATTTTGGTTACCCAAACAGAACTGCTTTCAAGGGAGTAAGAGGGCTCCGGTTCTGGATTCTGCTGCGATGAGGCACGTGTTCTGCTTAATGGTCACAATGGCCACAGAATGTCAATATTGCCCAACTGTAATGTATAGATGTAACTACATACAGTCAATGTGCAATAAAGAAAAGATTCCTCTGACAATTAGTAGTGGTAGTAGTACGTACTGTAGAACTGCTGCGTGCAAAACAGGCTCCCTCACCCCCTCTGATAACTAGGAAGTATTAGGAAGTGAGGTTGGTTGTTTAAAAGATCTTATCAGCCTTATTCCTGCACGGAACAAATTGGGCTTCCCGCAGCCCGGAAAGCATCTCCCAACATTTCCCCACTGAGGCCTCCTACCAACTGCCCCTTGAAGGCTTCACGTTTAGGCCTGTTAAGCCCAAAGTTGAGGCTGCTGATGGAGAGGAATATTCTGCTATCTCCGCACTGTGAGAACAGCCCACAAAAGCTGGGTCCATCTGGCGCACAGTAAATGAGGCACTCGGCACCTGGAGATAATGGGTAAAACCGAAAAGTCTCTGTTAATCCCTGAAGGGAAAAGCTGCCATGAAGCATCAGGTTTCGGTGCGTGCAGGGTGAGAAAGGGGAAACATCTTTAAAATGGGGCCAGGAGAAAGGAAGACAGGTATGCGCGAAAGAGCAGTGAATGGCTGACAGTTCTGCACCTTTCTGAAGGACAAAGTCTGGGTCTGTCTCTGTCTGCGACAGGCGGAAGCCTCGGGTGACAATGGGGGAGGCCCCTTTTTCAATCTCTCCAAATGCACCCGAAGGCTGAGGCCGTTTACGGCTGGTATTTTATTTTCCAATTGAGAGAAGCACTCAGGCAGCCACTGTGTTTGGACTGTGTTTTGGTTGGGTGTCCAGTAATGAATTAGAAATGAGAGATTTTCAGATAGCAGTTTAATTAAAATTAGGGCAAATTTATCAGGGATTCTTATTTCCTCTAAAATTACCATACGTGAGGGCTCATCCTGATATCTTTACTTACGGAAGGTCTGTTCCTGCTGAGGATTCAGCACAACACTGTTTCTGTTTAGGGACGTTTCTCACTACTCCCATCATCCAGCCCTCCCCGAGACTGATGAAATGTGACATGTGAGCACGTAAAACCTTCCTAAGACAGACTCCTGCCGTCGGCTTTTCTAATGTGACACACACCACACCATTGTGCTCCCCATGTGCTATGGTATTTGTCACATGTATTGCCATATACTTTTGCTAAGTAATACTCCTGTGGCATCACAGTATTATTTCTATAAGCTTTTCTCCTTGAGCACAACAAAATCTTTTTTTTTTTCCTTTTACAAGTGTAATTATTAGCTTAATGAACCATATGACTTGTTACACTGTTGACATGCTTTTTCCTGAAGCATTTTAATCTCTTACAGCATGTGTTCTGGCAGAACTCTGGTTTTTGTCATCTTCACTACATCACAGCCACTTTAAAACACTCTTTGTAGTTTTTATTTCCTTTTCAATGTATTTTTCTGAAATTGGCTTAGCTAGCAAACATCACCTTCTTAGCATTACTTTGGGGGGTAACTTTTGAATTGTCTGATGCGTACAAGCTTGGGCTTGTTCCCTTGGAGGACGCGGTGTTCAACTGTAGCACCTATGCTGTCCTGCGTGCACTGCAGCCAGAGCCCCACGTAAATAATCTTAAAATGCATGAGATTTAAGGAAGATTTTAAAAAGAAATATTCCTATTTCCTGTGCTCTCAATTAGAAGATTAATTTGGACTTAATCTCCTTTATCCCAAATGAGTGATCATTGTCATACGGTCAGTCATAAAGTCCTCCCCAGCTTCTTGCTCGCTGAAATTCCCAGTGCATTGCGCCACACCAACCCATGGAGTCTCCCCTGGACACATTCAGTACCTGATGTCAGTGTTGCCGAAACTAATCTTTGCAATTTGATGCCCACATCACAACTCTGCCGAACCCGCAGCTAATGCACGGGTATTCCAGTCTATTGCACTCTGTCATTCCTAGACAGCTGAAGTAATTGGCTCTACTAATTTCATTATTTCTTTAAAACCACAAAACGTTTTAGAATTAAAATAAGCCTAGTTTTACCTCTCAAAGGTAAAGGTTTAAAAATAGCCTGCAATTTTAGAGGTAAATTTACAAAGAGGTAAAAAGAAATGCATTATTTATTTCCGATTCTCAACTAAAGACCATGCCCATTTAGGTTTCCTTTCAAATGTGTAATTTGAGAACTTTTAAGTTTTCACGATGGAAGAACATACTATCATCAGAAAAAAACATTGTAGGTCACAAACCCCTAACCTTTTTTCCATTTCATTTGGTGTAAATTTTTTGCCCCCCAGTTGTGACCAGTGCTGCCTTTTTATGCAGCTGCAGCAGTGAGACGGTGGCTTTCAGGACTTTCCCACTTCTGTGGTGCCCATTATCCTCCTTGGCTCAGCCCTGCAAGACATTAAGAGGCACTCGTTACTGCTACTTCATTGGCATCTTATCAACAGTGTCTCAACAGGATGCATGTAAATCCTATGAAGGCAGATTTTGCACGGGTTGCTCACACTGTGTAGCCCTCTAGTGCTAGTTGGGATTGCAGAACTAATTACCAAAAGATATGAGTACAGTTTTTCTTTATTACTATCCATCTTCTGTCCTAGCCATGTGCATATGAGACACGTATGTCTGCAAAACTGGTGAGAAACTCACCAACTAGAGCAAATTCTTATTGTTTTGACACCACAATTTGATGCTTTGAAAATGTTCAAGAATCTCTCAAACAAACAAAAAAAATGTTAAATGAGGAATAAATATCCACAGCACTTCAATCTACAGAATTTTCTGCATGGGCTTCAGTAGTGCAGGACAAGAGAAGATGAAAAATAAGCCTGATGTGAAAAGTCTCTTCTCAGCTGAGAGGAGTTAGCTTTTAGCTGCTGTTGTTTTCTGAAAGGTAAACATAATTATCGATCCATACATGCAGTTGCTGGTGTAATCAGCAACAGGGGAGGGATTAAATACACAGGACAGCAGAAATGGGAAACTGAAGCTATATGCTAAGGCCTACCAACTGATTTTCTTTGTATTTCAGCTCAGGCTAACTCTAAACAAAAATACTATCATGTATAAATAATTATTACAAGCAATTACTCTGTCGCAGGATTGTCTTCTAGATCATATTTTGTTGCAACATGTGAATTAAATGAAAGCAATTAATAAGTACAGTGTCATAATTAACTCAGTCTGAGCCAAATGCTCCCAGTGTATGTGTGTAAATATGGAGTGATTATATGGTATAGATCAAAGAAGCCGTGTAAAATTCCCTGCAGACTTGTAAGTGATTTTGGTTCTTCTGATTTAGCAGAGAAAAAAAAATAATTTACCTTTATTTCATGTTATTTTAAGACCACGATCTCGATCAAGGGACAGTGGTGATGAAAATGAACCAATTCAGGAAAGATTCTTCCGGCCTCATTTTCTGCAGGCTCCTGGAGACGTGACTGTTCAAGAAGGAAAACTCTGCAGAATGGACTGCAAGGCAAGTACCCCGCTAAGGGTAGCGGCAATCTTTCCATAACATTCGCTAACTCAAAAACCAACTTAGTTTCTTTTTAAAGCTATTTGACCTGTTGGCAGTTTCAATGACTGTCAATAGGTTAATTAATGTCACTGCTTATGAGGAAGTGGACAATCAAAGTTTGCCTCCCTTCCAGTGAAAGTGCTTGGAGCAAATCTTACAGCTCACCCTAAACTGATTTTCAGAACCCAGCTACGCCAGGGTGTGGAGTGAAGCAGCACACACTCTAAAGACAGCATGCTTCTCCGTTTTAAGCCCTTTTACTACTTGAGTTTCGATCCCCCCATTAAAGTTTCAAACAATATAGTCTTGATTTATGACTCTGCCTAACAGAATTAATTAAGGCTTGGATGACTTTTGTTTACTTTCTGCTGATATACTTGGGAGAAGCTATTTGTTTTCAAGCAGTACCCACAGCAAACGTCACGGCTTTCAAAAGTACAAGACTTGTTCACACAGACCAAGCATTAACTGGTGCAGGCTGTACTGTCACTGGGTTACACCTAAGTGGAATGGAACTTAAAAGTTCAATAATTAGTCAGCTAACATCTTTTTGTCTGCAAGTTTTCCACAAGAAGTTAATCTAGAAAGGAGTGTCTTCAGTACAATAAAAAAAAAGACAAAAGGTGTCACCCTGCCTTTTGTTTTGCAATGTATTGTTATTTAGCTTCTACCGTATCTAAACACTGATCTTTTTTCAGTCACGCCTATAAGACATCATGGAATTCAGGGAGTTGGCCAGAAAGTAAGTAAATGAATACCACTGAGTCAATATGTAATTCAGGACAGAATTAGATCTTCAAATCTTGTAGTACACCTGCAGTTGCAAACAAAACCAAACTTCTCTGAAGTATCGAGTCAGGACTCCCCCAGCGTTTCGTACAGCTAAAACCATTTCCCATTATTCTGTTTGCACTGAAGGTTAGTGGATTACCGACTCCGGATTTAAGCTGGCAACTTAATGGAAGACCAATTCGCCCCGATAGTTCTCACAAAATGTTGGTGCGTGAGAATGGTGTGCACTCCCTGATCATAGAACCAGTCACAGCCAGAGATGCTGGAATCTACACGTGCATTGCCAGCAACCGAGCTGGTGAAAATACATTCAGCCTGGAGCTCATTGTTGCAGGTAACGGCTTCATGCAAAGCTTCCACACTGAGCACTGTAGGGATAACACGAGAAGGGAAAATGTAAGTGCCGCCAAATGAGATGGTTGAGGGGTGGGGGTAAGAAAAGGAAACCTGGGAGTAACAGAGCTACAGTAGAGTTACAGGTGGTCCATTTGTGTTCTGTTGTGGCCCAAGTTGACTGGCAAGTAACCTCTGTGCACACAGTTAAGAAAAGGGGGCTGTTGCCACAGCTGAGGCCGCAAACCAGACTATTTACTTGAATGGGGTTTGTAATGGCAATCTGTGCAGGCCCAGGTCTGCCAATGGGTAGCTGGTATGACGTGATTTGTGTGTTTCACTGATTAGATTAATGCCATTCCAGCCTTCTGGTAGAGCAGTTCCTTCTATAATTAAAAGCCCATCCTTTTATGGAGTATGAAGGAGCGCTGTTTAACACGCATTGTGCAGCCAGTTTATCAAGTCTTCATGCTCCACGTTTCAATTCTTTCAGGGAGGCGAGGGAAACCACTTGGCTCTATTAGCGCTCACTTTTTCTCTGTTAAAATACTGATGTGACTGTTTTCTTCAGATGAACAAAGATTGGAGTTTGTGATTAATGAAGACAACACTTCAGTTTCCTGCCACTTAAGTTATTCATTATCGGTTTTTAGCTTGTTGCTGAAAGGCTACATTTTCATAGACTAGTGTCAACATGACTGCAATCTTTATTTTCACAGCTAAGGAAGTACACAAAGCACCTGTGTTTATAGAGAAGCTACAAAACACAGGTGTGACTGAGGGATTCCCAGTGCGACTGGAGTGTCGAATCTCGGGGGAGCCATCTCCTCAGATATTTTGGAAGAAGGAGAACGAGTCACTCACATACAACACTGACCGAGTGAGGTTAGACTGACTTAGCATAACCTCCCCATGTATAACTTCAGTGACGATTTACCCTGTTAACACACATGAAAACCTAGAAGGACTGAAGAATGCTTTGTGTGAACAGCAGCTCATAAATATTAACTAGTTATTGTAATAATGTACGCCATTTACTCAAACTTGCAGCCAGCCTGGTGGCTCAGCCAGAATTAAAATGGTAGTTCTGTTTTCCATCCTTGGACTTAAACAACTATCTTTGCACTTTAAGCATGTGGAGAAGTAGTTTTTCTCTTCTAGAACTAAGACTTACAGAAATTTACTGGTGAAAACTGAAGCCCCTAAGTAAAGCTATCTATCTGCTTCTCAGCAGAAACCTTGAGTCATAACTCCGCTGCATAGTTAAGCAACTACAATTCAGGGGGTTTTGATATTCTAAGATCTGTAAACTTGTCTTCAATATTTGATAATATTTTGTAGGAATGTTTAAGAGCAAACTCATGATATCTTGTGAGAAAAGGAACTCGTTACTCATATGACTCTGTAATAAATTATTGCTGTCCTCCTACATAATTAAGAGTATTTCGGTACCGCATTCCTCGAGTTTTTTGATCCTTTCCCCAAAAAGTCTGGGTAAATTCTGGTGTCCCTAGTACTTAAATCAGATTTCCAGATGTCTTAATCTGTAATTGTGAAAGAGAAGTTACTTTATGCTTTTTTGTTTCTTAGTTTTCTATATAGGGTATTAAACTGCCAAATTGTCAAGCATACTCAAAGTTTTATGTTCCGCTTGCTAATTTCAGGGGAAGTTCCATATTAATTAGTAGTGGACTATAATTTGTAACTAGGATTGGGTCTGTTTATAATGACATTTTAAAACAGTCTACACTGTTTTTCAATTTAAAGAGTAATTTTCAACTTTTCTTTTGTTTAGCATGCACCAGGATAACTACGGCTACATTTGCCTGCTTATTCAGGGAGCTACAAAGGAGGACGCCGGCTGGTACACCGTTTCGGCTAAGAATGAGGCTGGGATTGTGTCTTGCACCGCCAGGTTGGATGTTTATAGTAAGTGACTTCAGTTTTCATGATCACATTAATCCCCCCAAAAGCAACAGTTCTATAAGTTTCAGTTTATTCACAGAATGGTTTACATTGGTCTCTCTTTCTTTTGTTTATAGTTTCTCCTCAATAATAACGATCCACATCAAGACAACAAATGCTCTGTCAAAGTACATTCCACCATCTTTCAGATACCTAAAGCAAAAGAAGCATGCATGCTTTCTGTTTTTGCTTAGTATATTAAATATAGCTAATTAACAACAGATAACGGCATGATTACATTATTTTTGTGGATCATTATTACTATTGCTCTGCTAGCACTTCCCTAACCTTTCGTATTCTTTGTACATTAGTCTGTAATACACCTTTGACAGCTACCACAAGTGTAGTAGATGGTTTATGGCTTTCTGCTTAATTATTCAGTTTGTTCCAAAGCAGCCCCTTCCATAGTCAATGTTTTCTTAAACCAAAATCTCTTACCGGTCTTCTCTAATAAGAATTAAAGGGGGTACGGAGGGGGGAAGGGGAGAGACTGGAATGATAAATGATGGTTTCTGAGGGGGTGGTATTGGTGGGACTTGTGAATTAGAGATTTGGCTTCAGCAAAATTCTAAATTCAAAAAAATAGAGATTCTTCAGCATACGAGCAGTGGCAATGGCAACCAGGTGATTTCCTTTCATAGACAACAAATAACCCTCGCACAGGCCTGTTACTGTAAGACTAGTGCACAGAAACAAACCCCTCGCTGTAACCCTTCTCAGTGACACAAGGAAAAGTAGAAAGCAATGCCAAAAAGGCGAAGTAACAAACACAGACACTATTGTTTTTCCTTACCACATCTGAGGGTGAAACTAGATGCGGAGGAAAAAAAACACCACCCAGAAATGAAACAAACTTACCTTTGATACAATGGTTTTCTGCTGCTCAGAAATGAGTATCATCTCCGTTACAAAGGGTTGCTTGTGCATCTGGCACGCTTTGCACAGCTCAAGTTGACTAACGTTTTTTCTTTCTTTTTTAATCTCTAGCTCAGTGGCAACAACCACCTCAGACAACCAAGCCAAAGAAGGTGCGGCCCTCAGCCAGCCGATACGCTGCACTTTGTGACCAAGGACTAGACATCAAAGCAGCTTTCCAGCCTGAAGCAAATCCAGTCCACCTGACAATGCCATCTGGCTTGGTAGAGAGCGATGATCTGTAGATCCAACTGCCACTTCCATCATTTTCTTTCAAAGCAGAAACACTGAAAGCCATTGCCTTGACCAATGATACTCCTATGTCACTTTATGCAAAGGCAAACACCTTCAAGTACAAAAGATAAACAACAAACACAATAACCATATATTCCTTATTCATTATACCAAATTAGAAGAATAGATAGATTATTAATAGAAATGTACACATTGCACAACAAATCACATTCACCAGTTCCTTATACCTAAGTTGCTTCAGCTCTTATGAATAACCCTTTCCATAAAGGCCAAAATCCATCAGAGAGACAGGTTTTTCAGAAGAGAATGCTGTTTATCACTATGTGCCTTCATAAGCAATAAGTAGACGCTACACAATCTTAACGGTGCAAGATGTTTCATTTGAGGCCATTAGATCACGAAGCAAATTAGAATGTATGGTTATCTATAGTTCTAAAATGGCAATGCATTCTGATAGCTACAATGAACAAGTGCAATATTGTAAGAATAAAACAGGAAAGGACAAGGAAGAGAAATGTAAGCAAATGCTGTATCTCTACAAACTGCCTTCTAGTCTACAATGAAAAAAATATCTTGCCTTAAATGCTGTTGGGATGGACAAGTCTATCATCAACAACATCAACACCGTAATTTTCAATTCTTTTGTATTTTTCCTTTTTGCCATCTAGGAGGAGGCTTACTTACAAACATACCGCAAAGACAGTTTAAGCATATGTAATTTAACCTCTTCAAGATAACGAAGAAAAGAGCTGACATGTAATAACAGTCTACTCCAGACCATAAATACGGGGGGAAAAGGTTGGGGGGGAACAGGGCAAGAGGTTGAACCTCTCTGTGGATTTCCTGAAGACAGTCTGTAACCTCATAATACTCTCATTCAAGAATCTGAAATTCTTAAGGTGAGCTGGAAACTAGGGATTGTATGTATGGGATGTTCAGCTGTTTAAAGCTTGTGTAATGGCTATGAGGATCTTCTTAGAAATGTATAGTAAGTGAAAAATGGGTTGAGACTGCAATATGAATTTAAATGACACGTATACACCACAGGTGATAAGCTTGCAGATCTGAGGAAGTGGAAAATGAAGATGGACAAGACCAACGCCAACTTTGTGCCTTTTTTTTTTTACTTCTTAACATAGCACATGTCTCTGATAGATTTGATTTTTTTTTTTTCTCCTCCCGATCGCAGACAAACGACAGCTCTTTTAATGGATAGAGTCTGTGCGCCGTAGATGAAAAGCCTGAAGGCTACTTTCAGAATGCAAGGCAAATCCACATCAAACTGGAGCCCCACCTAAGTCAGCCCTGACTAGGTAGTTTTAAATTAGAACCAAATGAATTTCAGCTGAAGGGGAGGGTGGGATGGAAGAATTACTAGGCCTGAGGAGAAAAATGAGCGTTTTGATGGTACGAGCATACTTTGCCATGAAAGGAAAACACTGTATTCCTTATATGAAGCACATATATGGTATCTTTCATTATTTATAATAAAAGTGTTGAAATCTTTTATCTCAGCTCAGTTATTCAGAAGTCCTGTACTTAGGGTTTTTTAAATTTTGTAATTGTGTACACCATATATTGCATTACTGCTATATGTGTATTGCTTTGTAAGTACACAAAGTTTGTTTTGTTTTTTAGTGACTAGTAAACTTTAGCACATAAGGTAGTACTATTCTGGTGCAGGATATGACCAGTTATGGGGATCGTTAATCTAGGTTAACATCATAGTCTGTCATCTGGGCATAATCTGATTCTATTCTAGAAAAAGTATGTCATATCATTTGCCAAATTTTTCTCGACTGTGACATGCTAATTTACTTTTTTGTTTAGCTTCACTAGCATTACTTTGCCACCTTTTATTTGTATTTATAAAAAAAAATGTATTATCATTACTTTGGATTGTTGTGCTGATATAATGTGGGTTTAACATCAATAAATATTACACAAATAGAAAGTTTTTCCTCTGGTAAAGACTATTAACTGTTTCAGTGCAAGCACGCAAGTGTAAGATTTAGAAATTTTAAATACCATTAATACAGATGAAATGAGGGCTATATGCAGCATCTAAAAATGGCTAGAATTTATCAGAATATTACACTTGTGACCCAAAATCTTGTTTAAACAAAACAGAGGAACACAACCCATAAGTTCTGAGAAACTTTTGCCAAATAGAAGTACCTGAAGATGCTTGTTTTTAATAGGTTAGAAAATAAGCAGGTCTATTTTGTGTGTCTGGTAACTGCAATATGACATCACTTCCAGCTGACTCTTAAGTAAAGGGCATGGTCCAAGTGCTGTTAAATTGGTTTAAGAAGAGTCTTCTAACAAGGCAATATCAAAATTAGAAAAATAGTGTTAAGATTTACTTGTAAAACCCTGAATATTAACTATCTTCTCCTTTCCTTTCTCTGCAAAGATACCAGGAAAGATGCAAGATAATTTTTTTTCTTTTAGGTTTACATTTCAAGCATTGATCACTACAAACAGAATTATCTCAGCAATTAAGTGAGTACTGACTTTAATGGTGATACTGCAACTGAAGTCAACGGAGTTCTGTTTGCTTACAGTAAATTTGTCTTTGGCTTGGAGACTAAAAAGCTGAGACTGCTCTTGTGAGCGGGTTTAAGATGAGGTCATCATCACTTTTTGCCCCTGTATATATGTACAGACACACACTTAAGTAGTAAATCACATCTCTAAGCAGTGAAGTTGTTTTTATGAAAACTCAGCTGTGCTGTTACTTAGTTACTGGAACTGTTTGGGTTTACAAATTCAGAGATGGAAGTGTGGCACAAGAAAATGACATACTTCTCAAGCCAAAAATCTGAAATTCTTGGAAGCATCAAAGTAACTTTCAGAAGTTCAATCTCCCTCCACAAACTCCAAAGATAGATACTACAACTTGAAAGTGTACTTTTGGCATTTCATAGGACTAAAAAAAGAAGTCCTAACTTTGTGTGAGACTTCAGGTTTAGCTATGGGAAGACTTAATCTGCTCAGTCCAAGTGTACTCAAAGCAATCGAAGACTCAGTGCAACTACATTCAGGATGACGACAGCAACCTCTGTCAAGAGCACCAACCACACGGTGCAGAATTCCACATGCAAGTTTTTTTGGCTGGTGGTGTACCTTAACACACAGTGCCTTTATCCTGCAACTTCAGGACCAGAACAACAATTAGTTAACATAAACAATTTTTTTCCATCACAGCCAAGTGGGGATTAGGGCTCAAAACCAAACTACAGTACCATTTGAAACACTAGCTTATAAATCGTAATTTCTTTCTGTATTACCACTTTCAAAGGCCATTTTAATTCACTTAGTTTGTATGCTAATAAATGCCTTGATTCTCCACATATGGACAACTACATCCTTATCTCTGAGAGCAGCCCAAACGGATTTCATATGTAAGTACTTCATGAGATCATATTATCCATCGTGTCCTGACGCTGAGGAGATCAGCTGCACACTCTGGCTGTGCGACCCCACACTGTGTATGTAGTATAGACGGATTAATGCACGGACTGGAAATGCCTGCTCAGATTATGCACGTTGACAACAGACCTGATTCACTGCCTCACAATTCAGCTGTACATGCTAGGGGCAGAATTTGCTGACATTTAGCTCATTCTCCTCAACTAGCTAAAAGAAAAAGCCCTCCCTCCCCCTGCACAACTTTTCTGTTTGAACAGAACCGTGAGCACGTAAGACATATCAGGCAGCTGAAAACACAGCTCCTGCCCCAAGAAATTTACAATCTGTTCCAGACAGCACACAGTATTCTTTAACGTGTCTTAAAGTTTGCAACTATAATTCCGAATTAAGCCACCATTTGCATCCTTTTTCAAAAGTGATTAATACATAAAATAACCTCATACTGTACTGAATCGCTAATAAAAATGTCAGTGTTTGGAACATAATGCTCAACTCGCGCTTACAGCAAAAAAGCCAGACTACAAGCAAGAGTACCTGTACAGCAATGATTTCAGCAGCTATTCAGAGGACGAAGGCGCGTGAACTTCAGTCCCACCACCACCAGGAAGGAGAAATTTTTTGCTTTATAGAACTGCAGTGCAACAGGTAAACCCTGGGGAGGGCCAAGTCTTGCAACTGCTGTCACTTTCTAGTTCTGTAGTAGCAGAAATGGTGCAGAAACAGCTGCAGAATAAGAAAGGAGAAAAAAATAACAGCACATGGCCACTACTCAGAATGATTACATCATTTACAGCAGGAGCTCTACAAATCTCATCACACTGAATGGATTAGGGGTTTCTTTTTGCATGAAACTGTTCTGTTAAACACACAACTAAACATATTGTCAAGCTTTTCTTGGCCCAGACATCACAGAGTATTTCTACAAAGAACAGAGGGTACAAAAATACATTGCCAAGGACAGGACCTTTCCAAGCTACTGCAAAAGATGTTGAAAATACCTAATAAGCGAAGACTTCCCATACAACAAGCGACACACCTCTATTCTGTTGCAGACTAAGAACTAGTGGATTTTGGAGATGGCTTTTACCTGCAGCGTTTGTCTGAGCAACTGCTGGAGTCATCCGTAGGAAAGGGCCTGTCTAAAAGAAAACCTGTTTTACCACATGATTCTGTAGTATAATGCACAATTCTGTTTCTTATTGACATATTAACTAACTCACTTCCTCCTACAATACTTCAGAATCAGATTCACTGAACGTTTTTGTAATATACTGTTAATCTACAATAAAAGTTTTACCCATCTTAAGTTCTGTATTAACTTCAGCTATACAGTCTTTGATCATTTACTAATTCATGCTTAATAACATCTAATAAATGAAAGCTTAAAATCAAACGTAATTCTTCTATCAGCACAACTGTTAGTAAATCCAAAGATCCTGAACTGTATGTGAGTGATGGCATTCCAGGTATGGAACAGCAGCAGCTTTCAAGAATTTCAGGATGTAAAGTTCCAGAGCCACTTTCCACTAGGAAAAAAAAGTGCAATTACATAATGTAGATTTCAAAATCTAAAATAGGCTCTGTTATTTGTTTCCCTGTATATAAAAAAAGCGTAACACAGTTAAAAATCTTAATAGAAGAATGAAGAAATTTTCTAATTATTTTTAAGCTTTTTCGGAGCAGCAAATCCAGTCAACAACCAACTTCATAAAAACAGAACAAAGTTTTCATTTGTGATTATTAGTGTTTTCTTGCAACATCTAAAAATGCTTATAAGAAAAGGCACAGCTACTGCTAGTAACTGTCATTCTACAAAAATGAATTTCAGGTCAGCCTATACACCTTAAAAACAGAGATGGAGTGTCACAATGTTTCCAATCACTATTTCCCAGGACTAAGACATCAGTGACCTGTCTTTGCCCAGGGCAAGTGGCATCCAAGCCTAAGGTGAAGCAAAAAACACAACACCTTAAGCGGGGAAGAAAAATGTTGATGATCAGTGCAATTCCACTGCTGTCGCTTCAGAGTTCAGATTTCTCCTGGCTGCTTCTGGCAGATGTCAAGTGAGAATTCAGGCCTGAACTCCCAGTAAGCGTGGTTGAGCTCAGTGTGGAAGTCAGAGGAAGCTGACATCGCAGAGCACTCATCAGCAGTCAGTACAGCAGAAATATAGTTCCTGTTTACAGAGGATAATACAGTAAGGGGAGCTCAAATGAGTTGTCCTTTCCAGAGGCAAAACTAAGTTTATTACTTTAGCAATGCAAGTAGCTCTTCATGGACAGCTTCGGCTGAATATGTCAGAATAAGTAATTTCTTATGAACAAAACTCACCTCACATATTAATCATCATCTAGTATATTTGGTTCTCCCCCAAGTGGAAAGACATCGTTAATCAATGACAGATACAGGCACGCGATAAACATTACTGGAAGCCAGATAATACAGCATCAGGAAGAAAGGCATCATGGGGCTAATGGAAACAAGATTTTACAGAAAACTTAGTTAACAGCTTTGTAAAACCATGTAGTAAATTAACCTCGCTAATCTAATATTTACAGATCAACTGAATACAGCTTCACTACAGAGCAGAAAGCTTAGCATGATCTCCGCTCTGGTGTCCTGAAAATTATGGTGAACTATAGAAGTACAGGTGCTCTCCATTCTGTATGCCTTCCAACAAAAGAACTATAAGAACCTGCAGGGAGTGGATGCAGTTCCAGTCTACTGCTGGCAGAGCTGTCTCACCATCAAAATTCATATACGCACACTAAATGGCATCTACACAAATCACATGCAATGACAACATTGTCTCTTTTCTCTAGGGTTGCAGGAAGCTTTCAGTACACATCTACCAACTACCTGAAAAAAACAGGATCAAAAGTCAGACTGACAGCAGCAGGAAGTAAAACACTGTAACCTGGAGTTTTTAACAGGTCTTCAATATATAGGTGGAGATCTATTTACAGTGCAGGCTCTAACACATAGGTACAACATGTACTTTTAGTGCATTTAGCACTAGAAGTACAGAGCTGAGAGATCTGCAGATTAGAATTCACAAAACATCACAATGCTTCACTAACATGCCTCAGCAATACCATCGAGTCGATCTGCAGTTATCTCTAAACAAATTGTTCAAAATAAAGCAACAATTTCAAACCCGTCAATGTGCTACATGTGTAAGGCCACCTCTACAGTGCCAGCCAGCAGCCTGGCAAAGGGTAACATCCACGCACCTCCATTTGGCTCAGACAGTATTAGCTCAGTGGCATCTGACCCCACACTCCCACTGACATTACCCTAATGTGCATATAACAATAGTAAGGAAGATTTGGTGGGTTTTAGTGTATGTTGTCTCGACACATTTGACATCATCATACCCAAACTGGCAATTTGTTACCAGATCTCCAAGTAGCCAAAGCAATTTTAGTTTTAATAACTCTAACAGAAAGATTCATTTTTATTTCAGAATATGAGATTATAAAGGTGAAATACATGAAGCAAATAAAGGAGAAAAAATAGCAGAACTGGATCTGATGTTATTTAAAAAAAAAGAGTGAAAAAACCACAATTGTGGGTTTTAATGTTGTGTTTTATTCTACGAAATGAATAAAACACATCCCAAATCTTAACAGACATGAGCTGTTAATATGAAAAATAAAAGCATAAAATACTAGAACAGTTGTGGTCATAGTCATGGTGATCTAAAGATAACCGGCAAGGTACAGGTAGTATTTGTTACTAACTCAGTACACATATCTACAGCAAAGAGGAGCCTTCAGCACTTAAACTGAACATAGTGTGGCGGTGAAAATAAAACATAATCTGGAGCTTCAGCAGAGTTCTTAAAGAGAAGACTTTCCACCATTACATTTGCCCTGTATTTTCAAACACTGATGTACTACCTGGTCTTGGAAAGCTCAGTTTTCATTAGCTTTACTTAGATGAACTACAGTATGCTAAAAAAAAAAATAATTTTGATTTATATATACACTTTCTATCCAAATTTCACTGAACTGAATATTGAAATCATTTCCATCTTTAAAAATCACGCCTTAGGTCCCCAAATAGCTCAGGTTATATGGGTTTGGACTGGTAACAGCAATGCCAGCTATCAACTTTGGATCTATGCAGGCAACTCCACTTCCCTAAAACTACATAGATACTAACCAAATATTACCAATATAATAAGATGCCTTAGGATAGACTGCCCTCAGGAGGCCGAAATGAAATCTCTTCATGGGATATCACACACTAACTCAGCACACTTTATATGCATCTGTTACCATTAAACAAAAGTCTGCAAAAGAAAGTCTGTTCCTTGTGACAGCTCCTATATACAGCTGCAGTGTTAAAAAAAACCTCACTGACATTTTGTGTGTCCTGCTAGAAACTTCTACTGATGATAATCAATATGTCTCAAAAGTAGGAAAAGACTAACATAGCGAGTTCACCCCAGCAAGTTCTAAGTTACAAACACATTTCTTAAAGAGATAAGCAGGAGAAGTAAGACTCCAATGGTACTTAACAAAACATTATAGGAGAATTTTAAGCAATATAGCAGGTGAAGAAACATCAGAGGAATAAAAGCACATGCTCTCACTTCCATTAGGAATGGAATCACAGACACTTTGTATGTCTAATAAGAAACTAGACTGATGTTTTCAAAATTCAGTGGAGAAATCATAAGTAAGCCAAGCACACAGCCCTACTCAAGAACACCCACATGCAAAAAACCCCCAAACATTTATATATAGCTCTGCATAAATGCTAGCAGCACAAGACATAAACCCTGAACGTCTGTTTTTAATCAAGGACAGTAACATAACAAGCATACCAGACAAATAAGCAAGATATTGATACAAAATATATAGGAAAGTCATCAAACTAAATATCAATATATTAACTCATCAAATCAAATACAAATTGAATTTCCAGGCCTAATACGGTAAACTCTGTTAGGCAATTAAGATGACAGCAGTAGCTATGACATCCAAGGACTATAAGGCCAGCAATGTGACTGTAATGAAAGACAGCAATTATTGGCAGGTTGGATAAATGTCACACTGAAGAAGCCAAGATCACTTTTTAACATATTTTTTTCAGGTAGCCAGTCAGGGCCACTCAACTCTGGCTGCGGCCTGCAGGAGCATACAAGACCTGAGTCAAAACACTATTTTCAAAGACTAGCTTTGTGATGGTAACTTTTATTTCTGCGAAAATATTGACCAAGTTTATTAATAAGAAACAGTCCACTACTGCGGAGTTCCACAAAAAAGGAGCAACATAAAATAAGGAAATATGCTAAAATGATACCAAAGAGACAAGTCAAAAAAATTAAAATGCAGTTTGACGACTACACTAAGATTGTATGCAGTGAACTTCAGTATGGCAACTTTAAATACACACACCAAATCAAACTTTTTTGGGGGGGAAGGAAAAGCTGGCATGGATTAAAAGCTTCTAGAACTGAGAAGTCACCCTTTGTAAAACCAGCAGTCTAGCTTTAGGAGTCAATGGACTCTGTCACTGAATGTAAAATTTAGACACATCAGAGTATAGAGGAACAATTTACAAAAGTGCATACAAACTGAACACCGGGTTAGGAACAGGTGCCGTGCCTGAGTAAGTCAAGTAGGCGATCAAAATAAGAAGCAAACTGCTCAGGGAAGGCAAGGCCACAGAGAAAAAAATCTCTGAACAAAACCCTAAATCAGTTTTTGGTACCACACAGGAACTTGAGTAGAACCTCTACAGGCAACTCATGGAAGGCTTCACCCCTCAGAGCAAACCATCAGAAGAGGTTACAGAGCAAAGAGTGACAAATGGCTGGGGCTGGGAGCTATCACTCCCTTATTCAAAAGGAAGTAAGTAACTGCAGTGTGAAACTTCTGGGTTAAAACTGCCTCATTATCAAATGACTGGAAGCTAGCAAAAGCGACAGCAAGCTTTTGGGAATTTTGTGGGTGGAAGGATCACTTGTTTTTTAAGAAGAGATTCCAGAGGGACCCAGGGAACTACAGACTAATTATACTTTTCTGCACATAGCAAATAGCCAGAAATTGTTCTAAAGCTATGAAAACAACTGGATAAACATACTGAGGGAAGTCAGAGTTGCTTTTGCAAAGGAAAGTCATATTTGATAAACATTTTTAGAATTCTTCTAAAGAGTAAAAAGAGATGAGAGTAAGAAGATATAATACAGCACGCTTGAAATTCTAAAAGGCATCTGACACATTCCCTTGCCAAAAACCATTAAAGATGCTGTGCTGTCAAGAGAAGAAGTTGTCATATCAGTAAATTGTTTAAAGATAGAAGAGAAAGGTTACGAATCAGCAGTCATTCTTTCCTAAGGACATGGATTGCCAACAGAACACCACAGGCACCTCTGCTGGGGCTAGCAAAGTACAACCGATTCATAAGGGTTCCGAGACAGCAATTTCTGAAACCCACAGTATATCCTAGTAACACTAAGTTACTCTAAGTAACAAAGGGATAAAGGAATTAAAGAAAAAATTGCAGAACCATTTAACTGAGGAAACAGGTCTTAAAACCAGCAGGCTAAATTCACTGCAGATAAATGAGAACAATTCACACTGGGGAAAATTAAAAAAAAAAAAAAAAAAAAAAAATCAGTCCTAAGTACATATATAAGGAAATGGGCTCCAAGTTGACCATTAATTATTTATGATTGAATTATTGTTCTTACATAGCTTCTGAAAACGTAAGTGTAAAGGTTAAGAAAAGGCAAAACTATTACACATTATTTTTGGAAGCAATATAAAAAAAGTCGTACTTTTTTTTAGATAAATCCACAGTGAATACCATGAGCAGTTCCACCTGCTCCTCCCTCCTTGAGAAACTGGAAAAGTGAAGGACAACAAAGATGACGTAAGGTACAAAAGAGCTTTCCAGCAACAAGCAACTAAAAGAAATGCGAGTCTTCAGTTTGAAACAGAAACAACTGAAGCAGACAGGATACAATAGAGGTCTACAAATTCAAAAGCGACACACAGAGAGCACAAAAGGGATGTTATAATGTCTCATCACATGTGCAGGCTTCAACCAAAGCTATGAAATGGCAGATTCAAACATATCAAATTGCTGGAGGTAAGAGAGTCTTCTAAGGAGACATCACCACACACTTGATCTGTTATCTACCCTACGCATTCACTACTTCCACTGGCCGAGACATCACACCAGGCCAGACAGAACCCTAGTCTGACAAAGAGATACTACTTCTTAGAGTGGGTGTACACAGTAAATGCTGAAATGGATTACTATGTTTAACCAGTTTTCAGTTCTAATTTATCAGTTTAAAGAAAAGGGATAAAAAAGTCTTTTAAAAATACAACTTTAAGGCTACCAACACTTCAGTCTAGTCCTATAGCAACGGCAGTATAATAATAGTATGTATAATAATGTATAATAATGTATTGCAACATTAAAAAAAAAATACTTAGCAGCATACTGAGTTGCTTCTGAGGGTGTTATTCCAGGTTTTAATCGCAAATATAAACTACAAATGCCATTGCTAATAACTTATTTAACAGTTCCCTTACCCAACAAAACAAGGGATAATAATAATTAGGGCCAGAACTCACTAAGAGGAAATTATTTTTAGTCTCTTAATTTTGGCTTCTGGTCAAGATATGTCACACAGGCTTTGCCTGTAAAATACTAAGGATAGGTATGGGCAGCAGCCAAGTTACTGACATATTACTACTTGACTAGTAAAAATGGGAATACCAGCTGTCCTTCCTCACCTTCAGCGCCCTCGGAAAAAATTCAGCTGTTCTCTGGCCAGTTCCTCCTATCAAAGAGAAACATAATTAGCTATTATATTTTTGGTGCAAAGACACATACGACACATAACTCTTCACAGCAAATAACACCACCTCTCTACAAAGAGGTAACAGTAAGATAAGGGCTCCCGAAAGGACTACCTTTAGTAATATTCATATTCCACAGTGAGTTACACAACCAACCATAAAACCCCCTAAATATATAACCATTCCTTGTATTATTTCTCAGTACATACCCGCAAGAAGCTTGAACATGCACTGCTGTCTGGAACAAAGACAAAATTTCTCAGCTGCACAGATGAAGAAAATCTCAGACTTTAAAGACTCAAAGTTATCAACAGTGAGATCTCTTCTTTCTGTACTTCAGTTTGTGCCAAGACGGGAAGTAATTTCAAAAGCTGAATCAACATCTGGATCATGATGCAATGAACACTGGAGCTAAGAAGCGAAGGTCCTAAACCACACTGATAATTTTCTTCAGAGACAATAAAAACATCAATTACCAAAAATTACTTGATCTCAATAGAAAAGCCTGCGGTTAAATTTTTGGTAATTTTTCAGCAAGAGAGGAACCCTGAGGATCATTTACAGTTGAATAATTACTCTGCTTCAAAAGCTGCTTTGAATAAAATAAATGGCTATTTTATTGACTATACATACATATTAAAGAGCATCAACACAACAGTTGAACTGAGTGTTCAAGAAGATATAGAGCAAAACACCTTGACTTCACACTCTGGAAGTGATACGTGTTTTCTGAACATCTACTGAGTCAGTGAAAAGTCTTTTATGCAGCAAGGTCTGCAACTGTACTGTTCACCAGTGTACGTTCAGCTCCAACTCAGAATATTACAGAATTAGCAACTCCCAATGACTAAACAACAGTCCTGCAATGTATAAATGCAAGCGTTACTGGATTAAATGAGTGCTGTACATATATTCAAATAATGGAACTGAGCAGGTTTTGTTTTTTATAAAAAACACATTGCATGTAATTAAATCCCCTACAGCCAATTCAGGTATGTTGAAGATCTGGAAGCTCCTAGCTTTGTAATGTGAGCTACAAACAAACAAAAACCAAAGGAAACTCCTTGGCGCTTTGTAAGGACTAACTGATAAGAATAAAAAATTATGCAGTTCCCAATCTTCGTCCTACATGAAAAACTTGATGCAATCATACCCACCAACCAATAAACACGCCTCCGTACTTTATTAACTTTTGTGTAACATGATAATTCAAGTAAAATCTCCACTCTATCCCAAATTGGAAAACATGACTTTATAAAAATATAGCGCACTAAAAATTTATCAGCAAGTTATTTAAAACTATTACCATACCCAAACCAGATTTTTTTTCAAATTGTTACATACACAGACTTCATAATACCAAATGGACTCTTTTAGGTAGCTAAATGTACATGCTGGACTTGACTGCTGCTGAATTTGTCCTCTGACTAAATAGTATCAAGTCAATTATATCAATTTTCAACTAATCTCCAACACCCCCCCACATTTAATATATTTATATATTACCATCATGACATTTAAGTAGGTACTTATTCAAGGGTAGTATTTAAGTCATAAGCTGCAAGCCTCCATCTACAATTAGAGTACTCCCTGTAACATAAGGGGACTCCAGAAGAAAGACAACGGCTTGCGCAACTTCACGAGGCTCTCCAAATCTTCCAAGGAGAATTGCTTTCTTCAGCTGATCTTCTTCCAAATGAGCAGTCATCTCTGTGTGAACAAAGCCTAAGAGAGGAGAGATATTTGAAGAATTACCTAACCTCCAACTAAATTTCTCTAGAGGATTTTCTCTGGGATCCTCCAAAGTGAAATCTACTACCAGCTACAATTGTTCAACGTCTGAAAAGTCAGTACACATCATTTTATAGCCAAGACAAATTTTTTACCTAACCAATAAAATGACTTCCAGTTTTGGAAGCACTGATGCAATAATCAAAATGCAGAGATCTATAGAAGTGCATAAAAAAAAAAAAAGGTAACTAAAATTGGGTCCCAAGCCCGTATTTAGCATCACTTTTCTGAAAGACAAAATACAGTCATTTCACCAAAACACTCTCAATAAAAACAGGAGTTTGAAATCTCTGTCAAAAAATTCCTACAGCTTGCAAATGTTTCCACAATATTTTAGAAATTATGACAGCATTTGCATAATTTCTATTATAGCACTCATTTGAAGAATATTTCTTGACATTTTTGAAGGACATTTCTTTAAAATTTTCAGTTGCCTGAGATTCAGTTTTCCCACTGCTGCACTTCTCTTCACATAAGCTGCAGCTTCATGAAGAACTGATCTTACCCGCTTTCTAGCTGCCACCAAGAAGGGAAAGCCTCAATTTGCCTTTCTACTGTATACCTCTGCCCCTTTATGATGGCTCTGGACCCTTCAGTTTGCTGCTTAACTCACTAACCAATAAAAAAGCTTTTCCTACCTAGTTCACAAGCTGAACTGGTTCATGTAGAGGCCTGAGAAGCATTAGAGCTAGCACAAGGTGAGCAGCAGAGTACACAGCTATGAGTGGAAAAAGTCAGAAAAGACAGAAGGATTTTTCCTTCATGGTGGTGGGTTGCTTGGACTAGATCATCTTGTGAAATCACAGCCTTGTCCTCAGACCTCACTGAACTTTCTTTGCAGACTCTCTCCTTTTACTACAGGGATAGACAGGGATGCTTTCATGCCAGCTTCTCATGGTCTTTCATGTTTCTCTAATAAGAAATAAGCATTCTCTAGCAGGAGATGAGGGTAGCTGTCTGTATATAATTAGTTCTTCCATCTGCAAGGACAGTAGGTTTTGAAGGAGAAACAAAGAAAAAACAAGACATTTATTATGTAATAATGGACAGAGGAACAGGTAGACACGCTCTTCCAAATTTCTCAGTGTTTCCTTAAAAAGACTGAAGGTTTTGTAAAAGAATGTATTACACTTTAAACAGAAGAAAAGGTATTAAAAACATTTACTTACATTGAAGAAAAAGTTAGTTGAAGAAAAAAATTGAAGAAAAAGTTGAAGAAAAAAATAACAATTTGTCTTAAGTTACTTTCAGAGTACAGCAAATATCCAGCAGTCTTGATGATCATGTATTGCAACATCAAGGATGTAGGAACTTCCCAAAAACTAACCTGGAGCAACCACGTTGACTCGAATTTGTTTTTTTGCTACTTCTTTAGCAAGGGAGCGTGAAAATCCAACCAATCCTGCTTTGGTAGCACTGTACACACTTTGACCAGAGTTGCCTTTAAGTCCCACAATACTTCCTAAAATAAAGGAACATCAAAGAGAAGAAAAGATTGACTAATTTGAAACCTTGTACTAGCTTCATCATTTAAGTTTTAAATTTCGAATGGAAAATGAAATTACAAGAAAAGGAATTAAAAGTATGTTACTTAAGTGTACTTTATAGCCTACTGCTGGGATAAGCAAATCCCTCAATTATCTGTGATTTTTGTCAAATCCATAAATCTCTGTTGACCAACAGGCACCAGGAGAGTAAAATGAAGAGCTTTCTAAAAAGGTACCCTTAGAAAGTGGAGGGGGGGGAAGAAATCAACTGTACCTATTTGATTCTTAGTTAACTAGCAACTAGTAGATTTAGCTACTGAAAGAGCTAATAAAGAATGGTAAAATTCTTTTTTCAATAAAATATAAACTCTGAGGTGTTTATTACTGAAGCAAGCTAGTTTTACATTTAGAAGTTGCTGAAACTGCACAAAAGATATGCATTCATAAAGAAACGCTAAATACAGAATGTCTAAATACAAATAAAATAGTCAATTGTAACAAGTAACATTTCAACAGGTTACACCTGCAAAACTTTTCTAGGAAAATATTACATAGAATTCCACTAGATTAGACAAGAAACTTACCTATGTTGACAATAGCACCTCCCTTTTGTTGAATCATGCTTTTTACAGCAGCTTTGCATGTCAACATTGTTCCCAAAAGGTTCGTGTGAATCTGGGCTATCATATCTTCAGTCTTAGTTCTCAGTAACAACCCATCCCTGACAAACCAAAAAATCCAAAAGAACTCACTGAACAATCCAAATGATTACATTTACCCACAATAAAACATGATTGATGAATGGAATATTAATGGGGATTTATATTGTTCCATACATTCTAGCGTTCAAAACGATGACATTGCAAGGATGACACATAGCAAGAAAAAAGTCAGTTATGCTTCTGGCAACAAAGCCCCCTTTGCAGAGAGGCATCAAAGACTGTTTTGGACTACTTCAAGGTGAAGAAGTAGAAGAAAGAGGAGTAAAGGGGGAACTCAAACTCCGAATGCAGAAGCTACAGCTATACCATCTGTTAGAATTCTACTTTCATCAGGAACAAAATACTGGTGAGCACTTAATACTGTTTTCAGATGTACTCATTAACAATTTCTCTTACTAAATGCAAAGGGTATTATCACCTTACAAGAAGATGCTGTCATCCAGAACTACACAGTCTTGTAATGAATAACTAACCTGTTGATCCCTGCTGCATTAACCAAGTAGTTAACAGGACCTAAATTCTTCTGCATCTCCTCAAAAGTATTTTGGACTTCTTGTTCATTGGATACATCACAGCTAAGTGCCAGATGTCCTTCTGTATGAAATAAAGGCATGTCATAATAATAGTAAAAGATGGTGTACCATTCATAAACCTTCTTCAGAATTTATCAAGTCAATGGCAAAAATAGATGTTGAACTAGTAACTTGAGGAACCTGTTTAATCTACAGAGAATTAAATAAAGACAATTTTCAAGTATTGTATTGATTAGTTATGTAACAATTTCTTGATTCATGTTTTGACCTTTTGAAATCAGAAGCTCAACATGAGTAGACTAGCCTCAGTTCTGGCTTTGTCAGGAGCCAAGGATGACTCAATTCACACCACCTCTCTACTGTGACTTTCAACAATTCCTTTCATCTTACCTATTCTACCCACAAGATATGAATTGTAACATACTTAACTTTCCCAAAGAATACTGCAAAACCAAGTTGTACTGCTATAGCTTTTCTTTCAAATTTCTCAGCCATTACTTTCATTTTCATCCAGTTAAACAATGAGGTTTATATAATGCTTTACTATTTTTACAAATTACCTAAGCCCTGGGCAGTGAAGAAAGTATTGGAAAGCAGCATACGTACCACCAAGATTACGTGCAGTGGTTTGGGCTACTTCCAGATTTCTAGCAATAATCGCCAGGCGGCAGCCTTTCTGTGCCAGTAATTCTGCAACAGCTTTTCCTATTCCTCGGGATCCTCCAAAAATGGCGCAAACTTTGCCCATCTTCAAAAATAATTCACAAATTTACAAACAAATTATAAATTTCAGATCACATATAGCAGAGAATAACCACCATCTTGTCAATATCATGGCCCTTACTAATCTATAGCATTTTGTAATATTGGATTATAGAATTAGTAATTTGTTAGTTTTTTATTCACCAAAAAAGAAATACTTGAACTAAATTACACACTGCTTCTACAAACACAAGTTAATTCTTAATGATTTCTGAACTAGTAAAAAAAAAGCATGTAATCTAGCATTTCAATTCTACTGTTATAATTCCTATTCAGTTGATGAAATATGCGATTTACGTATCTAAAGGCCATAATGTATTGTTCAGCTGTTTATTCAAAGCCAACATAGTAGTTATATTGTTCTTGCAAGCACTATTCTTGTAGTGAAGTCATTTAGCCTCAAGGTCTCACTCCATCCTAAGCATATGTGTTGGACATCCACACTGCAAACATTACTGAGCATGATTCGATACTATTGTATTCACACTAGTTTAATACTAAGCTACACTACATAATACTATGTTTTACAGCTGCCTTAGGTTTTTTTGTTTCTGCTTTTGAAGAAAAAAAAACCCACTTTTTGAAACGTGAAATGGTTGTGAAGTAGCTAGCTTAGATGTTTAGGAAGGAATGTCAGAAGAAAGTACTTCTGTAGAATGATCTTTTATTCTGCAATCTCTATAAACCAATCAGCTGTTTGGGGATTTTCTGAGGAGCCAGAGGCAGAATCCAAGCAATAGTAATAAACCTCTTTTCCACACATTTGAATAAATCCTTTTTGAACTCAATTAAACTTTGTCTCCATAACATCCTAAGGCAATAAGTTTCATTATTTGTGGAAAAGTACTTCATTATTTGTGGAAAAGTGTTCTTAATTTGCTTTCTGATCAGATAATACTATGCATTTCTCTTCATATCTTCCCCTCACTGTTTGTAACTTCAGAGGCTACTCTTCTGCATTTTATCCTCCTCCTATATCCTCTTTCAGATCTATTTAGTTACTCTTATACACAAGGAAGCCGTTCTGTACATCACTGAAGTCTGTACAAGCTCTTAATCCTGCTACCCTACCCTTTCCCTTACCTAGGTCTATTATACACTTTTTGATGTGTGACAACCTGAAGAGAACACAGTGTTAAGCATACAAGAACACCATCAACTCATACAAAGGCATAACAATTTTGGTCTTCTGCGACAGGGCCTGGAAGAGCAGCTGGTACTTTTCTGTAACAGAAAGTAAACCCATGTGCTTCAAATCAACCCATGTGTCTGCTTCCACTAGCAAGTTTAAATCATCTTCCTAGGAGTAGGAAGAGGTTAAATACTTGCATCTCAGGTGGTGGCCCTTTCAAAAGGACATGTACAAAAACATGTCCTGCATGAAGACAATTCCTTAGTGATAAAAACAGACATTGCTGCCTCACCAGAAAGACTAATCTTTTGAATAGACTTTATTAGGTAGCTAGACTGCAAGAGACAAATCAAGAGGTCTTGAACCCCATTAACTGCAGCTTTTACTGTCTTAGCAGACTAAAGGAACAATCAATCAACCCATGTTTTGCTGAGATTTTTTTGTTAGAATCAAAGTCTCCATCTGCCTTCTCCATCACAACTGATCTCTTCTTTTACTGAATTAGCAAAAAGACTCTTAGAAGTTCTTGCCTACTTGTTGCAGCAATGTTGCACTGGGATCTACTCCTCCATTTCCTCCTCCATATTTTGTTCTTACCAGCACTGAGCATACCTACTCTTATTTTTATTTGAAACATGGAATAATACAGATTAGAAAGGAACTCTGGAAGTCATCTTGTTTAACTCCTCCATCCCTAAGCAGTGTCAAGTGAACCATCTCAGACTGTTTATAAATGCTGTCAGACCTATACGCATGCTCTTTTCCAAATAATTCTGAACGTGCTTGGCTGCACAGGACCCAAAAACCTGCCTGCGGGGAGAGAACTTTAGAACTTAGTGATCTACCCTTCCTGTTCTCTATGAGAAGGGAAAAAAATCTTGGCAAGTCTAACGTTCTCAGAAAGAACGGCCAAAGTCCCTTATGCATTAACCAGTTATTTATAGGGGGCGGATAGGGCCTACTTCCAACACAGCAATATACAATTTGTGTTTTAGCACAAAAAAGCCATACAGATTCCTTGGAGTTGTGAGGGGAAAAAAACTTCAGTAAGAGGAATAACCCTATGGTCCCTCGTCAACCAAAGGCAGGGAAAAACAAGTATCTTTTGAGCAACAGGTCTCTTTAGGTCGCCACACAGCACACGGGAGCGGCTGTTCCACCGTTGCCCTCTACGGCCCTCCTCTTCTTTCAGAACGAACCGTTTAATCTGAGACCGCCAGGGCTGCGGTGGCACTGTCGCTAACCACCTCACAGCTCTACATCCGCCGCAGGACGCCATTCAACAAATGCCTCACCTCGGCCCAGGCTGCCCCGCCAGCACACCGCCCCCGGCTCCGACCCACCCAGGACAATCCGCCTTCCCCCTTCCGCAAACCTTGCTTTTCTCCCCCCGCCTTTTTTGGGGGGGGTGAGTGGGGGGGAGGGGAGATCTGGGCTCCCACCGACCTCCTCCGACCCGGGGCCGCACTTCTGCCCCGACCGACCGACCGAGGCCCCTCACGGCAGAGGGCGGCCGCCCACTGGCCCCGCCCGCAACCGCCGCGCGCGGGCCAACCGCTCCCAACCGCCTCTGCCCCGCCCGCCGCCAAGGGGAGGGAGGTGGGAGAAGAGGCGGGAAGGAGCCGCCGGCCGGCTCCGCGCTCACCCTGCTTCGCCTCCTCGCGGGCGGGGTTGCGCAGCCTGACGCGGAGGGATGGATGGAGGGCGGGAAGGTGCCCCCCTCTCAGCCCGTCTCCCGCTCCCGGGCCGGCGGTCGGGCTCAAGGTGGAGCCCGCGGCGCGGCGGCGGCTGGGAGCCCGGGAGGCCGCGGGGCAGGCCGGGAGGCGTAGTGCCGCGCGACGGTGCCACGGTGGCAGCGCGGCCTCCCCTCACGGCCTCAGCCCGCAGCGGGCCGCGCTCCCCGCCGCCCCCGACAGCGGGAACGGGGTGCGCCGCAGGAGACTGAGGAATAAACCGGCTTTTTTTGTGGATTTCAGTTCCCCTTCTGGTTTCTGAGCAGCTTTGCGTTTGCTTTCCGTATAGAGGCTTCCCCCCGCCCCTCCCCAACACGGTGACGGTTCAGCTCTGAAGTGAACACAGGTGTCATGAGATGATGAACTGATGTAGAACAGCTGTTTACAGCAGCCGTTATTGCTGGTAAGCGCTGGAAAGGGAAGGGCTGAGTGAGGTGCTGTGCCCTCTGAGCCGTCGCCCTAGCCTGGGGAAGATGGAGCTCCCCAGGGCAGGGTTGGCCAGTCACGCCCCAGCAAGCGGCAGGGCCGCTGCCACAGTCCCCCACAAGACACAGAGAATGGGTCTTGGCCCTGCTGCTTTGATTTTACACTTTCAAGCTTTCAAAATATGTTTTATGGCTAGTTATCGTGGCAACACCCATCTGAGCCACTGCTACTATGCTTCTTCCCACATAGCCCAAGTACCCACTGCCAGAATTTATACGGAGCAGGAAGTATCTGCCTCGCTCTGAACTGGAGCTTTCAGTCCTGCCCTTGCTTCCCCTTCCACCTAGAAAAAAAGATGTTTCATGTGTAGACACATACAAGCAGATGAACAGGGATTTTGTCCCCTTTGTTTCCACATTTCTTTGCCCTCAAATCCCCAGGATCTTGGAGGCAGCACTATACCAGTACAGCTAAATTGGAAACACTTGAAGGTAGATAAAACCAAAATACAGAAACACCTGTGAGAGTTCCTGTTTAGTAACCAAAATTAGCTTCATGATATGCAATTAAACTAATATAAGAATTTGCTATATTTTAACAATAATGCTGTTAACATTTATGTCTGATGATATGCTGGAGGGGTTTCTGCAGACTCTTTAAGTTACGCCTACTGAGTACATTTTTTCACCTGAGAAACATGAATAAAACCAATCACAATTGTGTACATGAGTACACTTTTGAACTTTTTTTGAGCATTATTATTATTAAAAGGTTCCACGGAGTAACAAGTGTCAAAATCACACCGGAGTTTCTATGAGCTCAGTGGGAATGTAACTTTGTCCAGTTCTTGCTTTTGACTCAAAGGCTGTTATTCAGGATTTCAGATTATAAATGTTTCCAGGGGAGCTGTACAGGGTTTAATAACATTACCTGTATTCATGTAGGATTCTTTTTCCATGGGTCATTCTTTACATATAGAAGGAGAAGCAGATGTAGGCATTGCTAAACAGATGAACATCTGTAAGAAAAAACAATCTTTTTAAGAAAAGCTGCTATGCAAAATTAGTTCCTTTGAGCAAGTATATTTATATTGCAAGCTGGTCCTGTTTTCAAAAGAGTAAATGAGATTTTGGATTCAATGACATTTCAGAATATGCCACATTCTGAAAAGCTGGAGGTCCCAGTGATGAATAAGAAAAGGCATGGAGAGCTGAGACTTTGACTCAAAACAAGTTGCTGACCAAGACTTTTGGTCTTGGATCAGGATTCACAGGGGAAAATTAGGACTTTTCCTTCAAGTGATACATATAAGCAAAGTAACACAGAAGGAAAAGAAAATTGCCCTTAGTGATATGGTATGTTTTCTGAAGATGTGTATACTACAGACAGAATAACCATGAGCACCATATTGTACGAGGACAGCAGCAGGGAGATTTTATGTGAAAATTATATTAGTAATTACGACATTAACCTATCTGTGACCTGTGTCCTCATCCAGAGAGCTGACCCATCCTTGTAAGAAAGATAAAGAAAAGCTGATCTCTGCTGTAGTGTTAGGACTTTGCTGGCACAGAGTCAGGGCAAGTTTAACTGTATTTTTTTTTTTAAACTGTGTTATAGTTGACAAAGTAAATTCCCTTTTCAAAAGTTCAGACAAGATTCTGTTCAATTCTTGTTCATTAACTGCGTGGTTAAAACAAGATGTGTGTTCATTCATTGGCCAAAGTGACATTAGCCTTTCTCTTCTGGATGCTGGGTTAAATCATGTGATCAGATAGTCTAAGCTGAGTTTGTCTGTGCCAGTTTATTCACACTGATTTCCCATTAAAGCAAAATGAGCTAGTGGGGTCCAAAAGAGAAATCAGTGTCGTACTGAGTACCTCCCCTTTCCGGGGGACAGTAACTGATACATGAACTTGATTTGGTAGACCTGCTCCCACCCATCATGTCCCGGTCTGTAGCAGATAGTTCAATACTATTAATGTGGAATTATAAAATAATAATTCTTGTACTCTCTTGTAGCTCTCCATGTGACCGTGTATACACACATTTGGAAACTGCTGACAATATACAAAATGATGCAGATGTCTTTTTGGAAGCCTAATGCATTCAGGCATTAGAAACACTCTTCCTAAGAGAGTTTTTTATTCTTTTCTTAAAATGTTTCAATCATTCTTCCACACAACTGAGATAATAGAGAAATGCTTCCTTGAAAGCAGTAACAGGGGAAAACCAAAATAACCTCAAACAGGAAAGGATATTTAAGGTATCTAAAAGCATAAAACACAAATCAAAGCATGTCACAAAACAGGGGCCACTAGCCGTTTCTGCAATTGAGGTCCCCTGTATCAGCTTTTTCAAATTCCTCTTGATTTTGGATTTGAGGCTAGATTTACAAAGGAATTTGAGTGCTAATTGTTAACCACACCGGTGGCCAAATCTGGGGTCTCTTAAATTTCTGCCACGAGTCACATGTGAAAGAGTCACACTGCTCTAAAGTCCAGCAGCATTTTCACACTGTTCCCTATACTGCTTGTGAAAGCATACCTACCACATTATATGGGTTTTGTGTAAGGCCTGACACAAAGTAACTTGGAGAATTGGCTGCACTGACACGAGTTGGTCCCATTTTAAACAAACACCTGCTAGCTGGAGCACTCGGCTAAAAGAAAACCTGTTTTCAAGTCTTCTATCTTACTGGAAACATGGTCACAAACTACAGTTTTTCACAATCGAACAATAGTGTCATAACCATCAATCTGAAGCAGTTTCAGTTTATTGGAAAAACAATAAAAAATTAAAGCAAGCCCCAGAGATTTGACCCTACAGCTAGATAATTACTGTCCAGAGATGTAAGAGCTTGGGGATTAAACATCTACTGAAATCAACAGTTCATTCAATAAACTATTTTGCTTTTCAACTGGCGTATTAAAAATTACCTTTCTTGGTTAAACCTGATGATGAGAGTGTGTTTCTGGAATACAGGAGTAAATGGACTTCGAACATAATTAAACCAGCGAAGAGTTTAAAAACCAGAGGTTTCTTCCTTTCCAGGCCAAATGACAACTGGGTGGCAGGTCACAGTCAATACACCCCCCTGCATTTCCCTCCTGTAAAAAAGAAGGGTGTAACTGGACTAGGTGCCTCATTCTAGGTGAGCTCTCCTCTAGACCGTGGAGGAACACCATCGCCAGGGCTTTTCAGCAGTTTCTACTTTGCTGGGGCAGCTCAGCACTGAGGCTGCTGAACCTTTCTGTATCCGTCAAGCCTAAATTACCCCTTTCATCAGATGTGCACTTGTGATTTGCATTAGGGAAAAACAGGTGTAGTTACTAATTTTATATATATACAAATATAATCTATAAATTATATAACAAGTTATACATTGCAATTCCCAAATCTGATATGGCTTCTAGGCAAGGGATGCAAAGCCTGAGATGAACTGCTGAGGAAAAAGCCAACCACCTAGTTGTATGAAAGAAAAACACTCCCCTCTCCTCCCAGTATTTTGCAACTTGGCAAACTTTTCCCAAACACACCAGTTCAGATATTTAAGTGGCCAAATTACCGTACTTTTGTTCTTAAGTGATCTTTTTTTTATTACGCTGCAGTCTGTTTTGTTTTTCTAGACTATCTAAAATCTCTGCAATATTTGTTATTGTGTTGTGTAAGTGAACTTTTATCATGCCAACATGAAGTGTTTTGGTACAATTTAGATGTACTTTTTCAACAAATATGTGGGCAAAATTTTTCCTCTTAAGAAACTTATTCCTGGTACCCCTATGAAAAATCTTTCCTCTTAAAAAACAAAACAAAAACCCCAAAAAACAGAACAAAACAAAGCCATCAGAGGCTTTGGCAAATTACCTAATGTTTTCACATCCTCCTGGCTAAACAGGTTTCCCCACTACGACTAGTATTTTTTCACACTTCAGCATGAGGCCTACGTTTAAGTTAGCACAGTCACTGAACTGCTGCTGCTGCTGCTTCTAGTGAGAAGTCAGGCGCACTACGGAGGCAACAGAGAAAAGCTTTTATTATTGCTGCTTAACCTGTTGCTAAAAATCGAACACTTCACTTGCAGTATCTTCAAGAAACATTTGTCGCACATTCAGCCTCTGTCCACAACTCCAGTCTGATCACAGGCACCGGCCACTCCTACCATGTATCAGCAGACTTTGGATCAGAGAGATGGAAATTAGGATCTCAGCATCTCTCCAAATCTCTTGCATCCCTCCATACATCATAGAATGGTTTAGGTTGGAAGGGACCTTGGAAGATCATCGAGTTCCAACCCCCCTGCCATAGGCAGGGACGCCTCCCACTAGACCAGCTTGCTCCATCCAGCCTGGCCTTGAACACCTCCAGGGATGGGGCCTCAACAACTTCTCTGGGCAACCCGTTCCAGTGCCTTATCACCCCCACAGTGAAAATTTTCTAATATCTAAGATAAATCTACCCTTTTCCAGTTTAAAGCTACTCTCCCTTGTCCTATCACTACATGCTCTTGTAAAAAGTCCTACCCCAGCAGTCCTGTAGGCCCCCTTTAGGTACTGGAAGGCCGCAATAAGGTCTCCCTGGAGCCTCTTTGCCAGGCTGACTCCTCATTTAAGGACTCCTTGTTTAAGGACTGCACTGCCACGGAGTGTATCAGTGTTTAGCTCAGCGGTCCCAAGCCAGTGGGGATGGGGAACAAGGAGGGAAGACAGCTCAGCCATCCAGGAAGTAAATTCACCGCTTTCTGTACAGCACCTCTTAGACAGGCAGCTTTTCAAAACTGCAAAAAGCATCACACAAGAGCAGTCAGCATCTCCCAGCGAGCTAATCTGGGAAACAAGCAAAACTGACACCACCACAGAAGGATACGTCTCACTCCCAGCAGTCTCTGCTGACTATTTTGTATAGAAAGGATATTTTTTGTGTATTGCATATTTCATAAGCGCTAAGAATATCCACTGGAAGTCTGGTACAATAAATTCCAAGTGTTTGAATACTCATGACTGAATAACTCTCCTCCTGTTCTCTCAGAGGCAATTTATTTAAAATTGTATCTAATATACTCAATAAAGAAAATAAGTAGTCTCTGGGACAGCACTTAAAAATAGCTAAATGCCATTTATAAAAGTCCACTCGAAATCTTGCATAATTTGCTTTTATTTCATGTATCAATGCAGTCTTAACTCCCCCATTCTGCCTTTCATAGCCTCAACCCTACTCCACTCACTACATATTTATATAAGCTGCAAAGTAAGATCCATGGCCAATCATGTCAAGAATTAATATATCCTGCAAAAATCTGTTTAGCTATCACTGCAATTGCTGGTGAAAAAAGACTATTTTTGAGAAGTATTCATCAGTAACTGGGGTTTAGGTCCTAAATATACAGAAAACTGCTCTCAGCATTAAGACTAACAGAAAAAATTTCTAAACAGCCCAAATTTCCTTCATGTTGTGATGGAGCAAGTATCAAGGTTTTCCTGTCCTAATATAGTACTAATCGGAGTCTCAGATTTTGAATCTCCACAAATGGTATGGACAAGTCCAAACTTTTGCCTGCTCTGGTCCTGTGATGCAATCTTCTGAAAATTTACTGTACCTACTCACATTTACATTTAGTACACTGTATGTGCTGTGTCTTAAAGTTTGCTTTGTTGGGGAAAGGGAAGAAAGCGGGATGTTGGGAGAAGACAAGGAAAAGAGGGCAAAGTCAGAAAGAAGGGTGGGGGGGGATAAAGATGGAAAGATTCTACCTAATGATTTGGACTGAACTCATTAGGGTAAGAAAATTCATCTAAAGGCCTGTACTGCAGGAACAGTAGAACATAGTTAATAAGCAACATGAGTTGGTCCTTCACTGCCATTCTCATGAGAAGCTCTAAGAACTTATACGAGCAAAGTCTTTGTTTTATAAACACAGTAAATAGCCCCCAGGAAATAGCAGACCTGAGACACACAGAAGTGAAATACTTCCACGATTCCTCCTAATATCTACTCTGAAATTTGTAACTTTTATGAAAAGGAAGAGACCAAAAGCTGTTTGAAGCAGGAAACTGAAGGCATATCCACAAGCATTAAACTGTTTTTATAGCCTCACCTATTTTAGCATATGTTCATTATGTGACCGTGAATCTGTTTTCAAGGTTAGCCCTAATGAGGCACAAATTTACTGAGTACAGGAATACCAACTTAATGTAGCACATCTACTTACTGACAGAAAGCAGCAAGTCAAGGGACCGTGTAGTCATCCCCCCACAATTGCAAATCACTGTGATCCTAAACATAAGGACTTACACTGGCAAAACTTCAGCTGATCATTTGCCAGCAATGAGTGTTGAACACAGTCCATAATAAATGGCAACTGTGATAGTGACAATCACTCATCTCTCATAGACTGCTCACCTCCTTTATCTTCACCAGTATTATAGGAAATGTCAAAAACAATATTCTTTACAGCTGTTACCCATTTTGCAGCCCGAAACACATACAGCAACACTTGGAGAGCTTTCAAGGAACTCAGTTCCCAACATTCAATTTTCTTTATCAGATTGTCCTAAATAAATCTCATTTCATGTCGCATCTCCTCACAGAAATATTTTGCTGTCATTTCGTCCTGCTCATGTACTTAACTGAGCAGCTGAAGACTTCATCTTCTTGTGACATACAGAAGCCCTTACTGCTGTATGTCCTTGCAATGTTTGAGTATTAGAGTAGTAAATCATAATAATACCCCATCAGCTGGCTTAATGAGGTAAGAAGTAGGTTATTAAAGATGAGAAGAGGTATTTTTAGATGATTGCTTACACCATTTTTTAATTCATCTATCACAGTGAATATTTTCCTCCAAAAATTACCAGCAGCGATTAACATCCTTGGAAAGAATTAACTATTGCTCGCGCCAGACTATGTCAGATCAAGTAATATTTGATTATATAAAATGCATACCTTATTCCAACAGTTTTATTGTTTAATCATTCCTCATAGGTTTTGATTTTCAAGAGCACAGTTTGTGATGATATTCTACTAGAAGTCAAACATTATTCTACCTCCCTCTAAGAGGTCTGGTAACCACTCCAGCCCTGCCCAACCACACACAGATAATAGTGTGGCTTACAGAAACTGAGGATCGCACAAGCTACCATCTCTAAACTCCAGAAGGGGATCATGTTATGAATCCTGTACATTTATGTTATAGAAAAGAGAAATATTTACTGCAAAGTGTGTGTGTGTGTGGGGGGGGGGGGGTCTAGAAGGTGTGTATTTTACCACACTATGACCATATTGGCTATGAAAATGCAAAAATGATGAACAACTATCCCGATTCAAAGCCATGTGATGCAGGTTGATACAGCTGTAGGGTGCTACAGCAGCCTGTTTTGAGATTCTTTTTTCCAGAACAGGAAAAAAAAAATCACATATATATTTTAAGTACACTTTTTTGGCTTTATCTTCACTTGCCTAAATCTTTTCTATAAGGTTATGTATTGTTTCTAAACTGAACATAAAGAATATACTGTATTCTGCACATTGCAGTGGTAGACTATCCCCAGCCTGCTGTGGACAAGCTCCCCTTTCTGCCTCTCTTTATCCAGTTTCTACATATCACGTTCTTGTTTCTTGACAAAAGAAACACACTCTCACTCTCCCCATCCAAATTCTTTTAACAGACACGAAACACATATACCATTGCTTGAGCAAGGTCTTTTTTTGTTGTTGTTAAGGGAACTAACCTTTGTCAAAAACATCAGTTCTGAAGAGCACCGAAAATTACACAGAAAATAATGAATAAAATTTAGGAATGCAGTACATTTGTCCATGTTTTATTTATTTATTTTTTAAGAAAGCTAGAGGCTAACTTTTCAGAGAGTGGAACTGGAGATTTCAGACTTAACTAAAACACTGAATATTCCAAGAAGATTCAAGCTGGTATTTCCCTCCTAATTTTCAAAGATTAGCTACTAAACCAGAGAAGATGCACAAGACCAAGCATTTATCGAAGACCCTGCTATTTTCCCAAAACCAGATAGCTGGCTTCTCCTCCCAGCTGAGTCTCTGCAGCAAGTGGTTCATTAGGTATGACTTTTTAAGCTGTACCTGCAGCTCCAGCCAATCTTAACTAGAATAGTCCATTGTTTTTATGTCTTTTCCTTCTTCTATATGGTTATTCCATTCATGTTTTTCTCTCTTCCTAGTAGACAAAAGGAAAAAAAAAATGCTTCTCTCTTTCCATCTTACAGGAAAGAGTCATCTTTATTGTCTCCAGCCATAGCCTTTTCCATAATATTGCCCACAGACTGAAGATTTTCAAGCAAAATTGCCTGAATCTGGACTTCAGTGACTATCATTGCATAACACCACACTGCATCATGCATTTCCACTCAGCTCATAATTATTTTAGGCAACCTATACAAGTGGGTAACATTTCTGCAGAGTGTGCAGTGTTTACATAGCAGAACTCATTTCTGTTTACTTCATGGAATCATTGTTGAATTTGAGGATGCCTTTCATAAACAATTATTCTGCTCTAATAGTAACAAGTAACACATTTGCTTTACAGACACCTCAGCGAAGCACTCCTGTCAACATGAGTTGTCTGTCATGTGCTTTAAAATGTTTTGAAAAAAATATGGTATGCCATCTGGCTCACAAATGCTCCTTAAATCCATTGGAATATAAGTGTTTAAGGAAGCTAACATCACATGATGCCCACCACCTAAAAAAAAAAAAAGAAAAGAAAGAATGAATGTATTTATAGAATGATACAAACAAGAAAAAAAGGAAGTGGTTAAATTTTGCTTATAATTTAATTTTCTACAACTAAGAACATGCCAGCCATTTTGGAGAATAAAGACAGATGACAGCTCCTATTCCCAGGAGTTTATGGTCCAAGTTTATTTTCCGAGCGGCAGGGGGAAGGGGAAAAAACCTAGTAAGGGGATGAGATGCTAAAGCAATAGGCTGTTTAGGTTTGTGAAAGGAAGGATGCCCTTATGAACTGAGATTCAGAGGGCATGCTCCAATTTTTTTTAAAGACTTGCCAAGTCAGTTTTTCCCCTCCGAATGTCAGTTCTCCCATCTTTAATTGAGGCTAATGGTTGTCAGCTTGATGTATTGACAGCCCTTGGAAAAGATCTCCTACCCTATAGTTACGGTCTTTTTCTGTGGAAGCACTTTTAGGCCTTACTGTAGAAAGAGGACTACACTTGAAAAAAAATGAATTACCAGATAAAGGCCTTAAATCCCATTTAGAAACGTAACATCTTTTCTTAGGAGAGCTGCTCAATTAACTTTTCATGGGAAATTTAAAAATAAATACATTAGGGAAGGTTGGGAGAGTTTAAAAAAAGAACAATGCTCGATTTAAAAAACCCCAACAAACGGGTTTGACAATAACTGTATTTCCTGTAATTTTTCAAGTAAGATTTATCCTCTTTACTAAAACCTGCTAGATTTCAATTTTCTGAAAGAAGCAAATTCTTAACAAAAACAGAGGGAGTATTTTTGTGGTAATGTATATTTAGATTCAAAAGCTGTTAAATATATGTAAATAAAAGATCTGATAAATATATGTTAAGCAATTCTACTTATGACACATTTGTCCATTGCCTGATGGCAATGACGCAAGAGAAAAGAACAAGCTGTAATCCTGCAGAAAATAGCCCAGAGAATAAAGAGGTGAACAACAGATAACTAAATGGGATAAGCAGTAGAAAACCAGTAAGGCCTCATCCAGCAGACAGCAGGACACCACCTACTGAATAACATGTGAGCTAACGGTGGGTAAATTTTCTCCATTGTAAGAACTGGGTAATGTCGTGCCGACTGACCTTATCCAGCCTCTCGGCATTTTCTCAACTCAATGCATAGCTATTTTTAGCAGCAGAACTCTGCAAAATGTTTTATAACCCAGTTTGGCTGTAATGCTGCATCCAGTTGCAACATCCTTCATAGCTTTAACTAAACTAGGCTTGCTATTTCGTTAAACATTTGAGGAAAAAAAAAATACACTGGAAAATAAATAAGGCACCGAACTCCACTGTTTGACTGTAAATGGAAGCTTTTTGCTCTAAGACTTCTGTAGCCGCAACTCTCGGAAATTACGATGGCAAAGACAAGTCCGTCAATGAAGGGGGGAGAGGGGAGGCTGTAAACAAACACACTTGCTGCCAGCTCTTGTGTTTTGCCATCTGGAACTTTACAACACAGCAGGAGGTTTCAAAACAAGATTCTTGTAAGTTAATAAATCTGTTATGCTGACAAGAGGGTCATTCTGGTTTTGATAAGACAGACTGCTCCCTGAGGGATGAGAAAACTCATGTATGTGGAATTAGTGCGCACTGTCTGTGCTGGCAAATTTATGCGAACACAAGACAAGCCATTGCTGGGCTGTAGTTCTTAATGAGCCTCCCTTGGCATGTGCAGGGCAGCCATGCAGAGATTCATTTGATGATAAAATGGATATGCTATAAAGGCCAGGATGCAGTAGGTATTCCACTCGTGGTAACTCAAAAGCAGCACACGTTTGAAGATTTTTGTACCAGCTGAGAAATCAGAGCTGTCACTAATATTAACCATTTCTGTGTATTTTATCAGCCTAGCAAGCAAATTAGTTGTTCATTTCTTCTGTCAAAAGTAAAAAACACAGGACAGTATGCTACCTAATGGTGTCAGCATTCCATGTATTTCCAAACTTGGGAGAATTACACTTTTGTGTAAATGAAAAATGCAAAGCAAAGCCCAGTTCTACTATCTGACTAAAGCTCTCTCACAGCAACATTGCTGTTTGCATCTCTCATGCCTCTGAATGTAATTGTTTCATAAGTAAGAATTTTCTGGGTTTATTTGAACATATATATGCATTATGCAAAGCACACACAAGTCGATAGAAGAATTTCTAGGTAAAACAGATATCATCAGCCTGGATGACAGCTCCATCTATAGCTCTGTTTCCTATAATAAAATCCATTTATTCTGGTACAGCATGTTTCAGTTCTTTCAGGACACCCACATTAACACATAAATGGCAACTACAGCCATACAAATACTAATGGCATAGTATTCATCCACATATCTTCCCTTGGAGGACAAAGCACTGTAATGCTACAGGTGCTAATTTCTTTTTACAGTATCATTTGAAAGGCACGTCTTTTTTGCAGACATTAACAAACACAGATTATACGTTTGCCATAATTTTCATACCTCTACCACATCCTGTGACCAGAAATCTTCTAGTTAATAGCATGCAGCCATTCAATTCCTAGGCACAGTAATTTTGTTAGATTATTGCAGCCCTTCCTGCAGCTGATATCTAGAATTGGTACCATTTTCAATCCCAGAATTAGTGCTCCCCCTCCCTCACTGATACACTTCCAGTTCTAGTTTGCCTGTAAGGCGAGGAATCAGAGTTATTTCCCTCTTTCCTTTCCCCAAAGCGAACGCTTTCCTTTTTAAAAAGAGCAAAGAAAGGAAGAAAGAAAAGCATATGCACTAGTGTCACACCCTCCAACCCTTTGGACATATTACCCTGAAGTAAAGAGCTTCCCACATCTGTTTCAGAAAAAGACCTCCCTCTCCCACATCCCACTTTTGAACATTCATTGTTCAAACTGTCAGCGCAGATAACATTCACCTTACTTTTTCTTCACAGCTTGGGGAAGTAGTTCTCCCAGGTACCACAAACGTTGCCTTCCTGCCACCAAAACCAAACCCATGCACCTATACTACAGGTGTCTGATCCAATGTCTAGCTTACACCTAGAATTTTATTTCCTTTCCTCAAAGAGAAAGCACATGCTCTCTTAATTTCTAACTCTGCATCTGTAAATTTCTCATCCTAGACTTCAGCAGTTTTCCAGCAATAGCGAGAGGAGACACCACACAACTAATGTTGGACATACACAAGCAGATCAAATTTTTTGTCAGCGTTGCCAGGATTTCTTGGAACAAGTCTCGCTCCGTGCACTGAGCCGCCCGATTACAACAAGTGAAGGCCTTTGCTCTGTACTTGCTTTCAGTGGAGACATGCACTGCTCCCTGTGTGTGTTTGTTTAAAATACCCAGTCGGTAAAGTCTCTGGGATTATTTGCTTAAGCATGGTCCAAGGCATAATTTAAGTCCCTGATTCAGCAAAACTCAGAAGCACCTGAAACTCCCACTGAGGTCAGTATAGCTGTAGTGCGCATACCAAAGGACTACACCAAATCACAGCCATGGTGACTAATGCACAATGTGGGAGGAAGGGAGAGAAAGTATTCTAGGCCAATTCAGTGAACCATGACTATTAAATCTCAAACTAGAAAATGGAAAATGTTACCCGAGCTCTCCAAAGTGCTGTACTTTCCCCTCGTATCTAAGTGTTACAGCACCCAAGAAATCAATTTCATATTTCAAATGTCAATTTAATTTATTTTTGCTGGATTAGAAAAGTATAAATAACTTCTACTTGTAAGTAACATTGCTTTTTTTCTTCCTAGAACCACACTATTTTATTTCCAGGATGGTCCAGAGGGAAAAAAACCCTATGATTCAGCAAAACAACTCATCACACGTTTAAGATCATGTTTAAATCCATTCCTGTTCTGTAAAGTGCTTAACAACATTTTTTGTTCAGAAAGAATCCGATGCACTTAATCCCTCATGAAATGAAGGCCTAGGAGGTTAAGTGGTGCTTGTGAGAAAGACAGAGAAGGAGGTGTTTGGGCATAACATCAGGCTACGTTATAATTAGCCACTAGACATGCTAGTTCTAGCTATAAAAAAGTAATTTAAAGTTATAAGCAAGACATTACATTCATGCCTTAGGGACCTCTTTTATATTTGGAATCACTATTTCAGCATCTAATACCTCTTCCAAAAGCATTTTATCACGTTACTAAATAAATCAGGAAGAGAGCATAAGCCAGTTAGAAGCTATTGTAGATTTGTCAATAGCGCTTTTAGTTATAAGAAGATGGGCTTTCCATTTGTGTTTTTTTTTTCCACTATCAGACACGCTGACAGCTTTAAGAAAAAAACAAAAGTTGATCAGAATATAGTATTTGTCCTTGAAAAAAAATACTATTTTGTTAAAAAATGTTGCTTTTGACAGGATTGTAAAAGCGAAATCATGCAGACAAATAGATGCAGACGGATCTTCAGACACACACAAACAACTAGAAAGAGTTCGAGCCTCTGATAGCATTACCTGATGATGAAGTCCAAAAAGCTGAAAAGTATAGGTTTGATAATTTTTCTCCAAACTAGCTCTTGTACTTGACAGAAAATACTTCTCGTACAGGTGGATTTAGTCATTACTCAACAAAAACAGGGCTTTAGGCTAATTAAATCACAGCTGTGCAAGTACATTCTATTACTGTCAGCTCTGAGAGTGTGATACTTCTCAGTCAAAACCAAACCTGTTAACACAGATTGGCAAAAGTACTAAGAGAGCAGATGGAAAGATTCACACATCATCTCGTTCATCAGTAACACGCTTACGCAGAGTCCACACAACAAAGGTTTGCCAACATAAATATATTACAGTGCACAGACAGACGCATCCTACTGATTGATCTTTTTCCACCAGCGTGACCTCTGAAGAAATGCAACTGCTCTGGGAGCAGACAGCTTTCACTGCTTAGTTTAGCTGTCTGAGGCTGTTGTGCTGCTCCGACAGCAGATCCTGCCATCAGCCCAGACTGCGCTTGCACTTACAGACACGTAACTAGTTAAGTTCTGTTGTGGTCCTCATCTGCCACACATCCAAACACTTGGTCACATCCTGTAACAAACCTCACCAACCTCCTGTGGGAGAGGAGCATTAGCATCATTTACCAAGGGATAGCTTAGTGTCAAAAAAAAGAAAAAGCTGTGGTTGGACCAGACAATGTTTCACTGATCTCTTTAATTACAGGGCTGTTTCTCCTCCCACCCATTCCCCACTGGCACGTTCACTGCTGACACGTCAATCTCTACTAAAAGAACTGCAGCAACTTTCCCAGACTCAGAAACTGGTGTTTAAGCCTGGTTGATCCCGTGGCTGTGGAGAATAGTTGAGAAATGTTACCCCACAGCATTTTATATTTACTATTTAATTTTTCTGGGATCACCTAAGTGTTCACTAACACTACCAAATCAGAGAAACCAAATTATGAGAGCACTGTTGTGTTTTGCAGTTATGGCCAAATTTTATCTGCATTTGACACCAGGTTAATGCAGATTTTCTCACCAAGGAGTATTCTACGTAAGAAAAGGAACAAACGAGAAATATTGTCTGCCATTTTCTTGAGTGCAGCTGTAGCAGACCTCCAAATGGCAATATGGTTGCCGCATGCATTACTGGACCACTAAAAGTTGGTCCTGAACCAATCTCTGGTTCTTCAGACAGAATTCAAAGATCATCTCATTCTTGCTCTCCTTCTCCTATTTACTGGAGACATTCTCAACAGAAACACTCCAGCTCTCTGAGAATTATGTCTAGCAGTCTGTGGCAGAAATCACCAATTCAGTATTAAGGAATATGCATTAGGTGCAAGTAATCAAGAATACTGAATGCCTAGGCAGGATGAGTACCCGTTTTGTTACGAGTTTTAAAACATTATCTCTTTACATGTGTTCTTATCCTCTGTGAATAGGATGATCTTTACAAAGCCCAGTATTATTTTATTTGAAAAAGCTATTGAATTTCATCCTTGTAAAAAAGCTATCAGAGCGTGTATATCAGAGATGTTAAATTACTGAATGCAAAGAATTTCAGTGATATGCAGGGGAAAATAGTTACTTGTGTACTATAAAATTAGAAGTTGGACAGAAGCGTACAGTAAACCTTTGATAAGGAGCAAAAAATAAGCAGATTTTCCTGATCTGCGTGTATTCAAAAGACACACTGAAATTGCCTACCAGAGGAGCGGAGAAAAAGTCTTTGAACTGTAAACGTTTTAGAGCCAGCATTCTTCAGCTTATTGAGAAGTTCAACCAGCTGAAATAAGAAATTTGACCTAGGGCACGTCCCTTGTTGTGGAGAACAAAGTCAATGACCACTTTAAAGTCATTCTGCTGCTGACTCATCTTCTCTCCCAAGCATCCACAGATATACTATGAGAAAATACGGCAGCAACTAACCACAAAAGATTTTGGGGCTAGCAGCTGTTAGCAAACCAAAGCCTACTCTGCAATTGTGGATCTGAAAATTTATAGGTTTGATTGAAAAGTGAACAAGTCTCCCATGCTTTACAGTGCTGCTAAACAGCATCATCTTTGATCTAGTGCCTCAGCTGTACCAGTGGGACAAAGATTTTTTTTTTGAGAAAAGGATAACAACACCCAAATAGCTCTGTATTTTCCAAGTATGAAAATCATCCAGCTCAGTTTATTTCTAACATATTCATTCCTCTAGGGCAGATGAGGTATTTTCTTTCACTATTTAACAGTAGGGGGCATATTCAGTGTATGCCAGCAAAGTTTAATGAAATCAATGAAGTAGCACTGATTTGCAGTAATTGAGAGTCCAACCATGTGTTCTAATGCCAAAGAATCTGGGTATTTTAAAGGCTTATATCGCCTTCCTTTCTGGGAAGGGGGATGCAGGGGGGGAATCAACGTCCATTTGCTTTGTGGAATGGAGTTCCGCCTAAGATAGCGGGGATAACAAAACGCCTGTACAGATATTTAAAAATCTTGAGATTTTTCTTTCTGCCTTTGTAATTAAAGTCGTTTGGTTTTTTTGTTTTTTTTTTGCTGTGCTAGCCAAATATCCCCTTTCTACACTCCTGTACAAGCTGTTCCTACCACTTCGAAGTAAGAATGTAGCTAGTGTTTGGACACATCTTGTGAATTGGTTTTAATCTAAATGACTACTAGAAGCAAACATCAGAAGGCCTTTGGTTTCTGCACGCCACGTAAACAGAACCATTAATATAGGCACTAGAGTTGGCTGCAGAGTGCAGGCAAGTGCTATTCATTTATATGTGCTAAGAGGAATTTTTACAAGCTAGTTATAATTGTGAATAATTGAAATCTGGGGCTAACGTTACTGCACTTAAATTGTATTTACTCCACTGGGTAGGAATGGCAGAGAAGTTAAGAACTGATTTTGCCACTTCTCTTTTCAGCAAAATAATACAGCTGACAGGAGAGAGTACAGTAGAAGGAATGGATACATAGTAATTTCTGACATCTACTAATATTATATTCAGTGCAACCAATATGATGTGATAGACATGCGTGAAATGCTCATTATGATACATTTTGAATGGCTTTTGCACATTGCAGGTTGGATATAGAGAATTCATTTTTGTTTTGTTCCTTGTATCAGGCCAACTCTGATCGAAGTGCTCTTCAGCTGTTCAAACGGATCAGCAAAGTCTCTCACCCACAGAAATCAGTCTCTTGGAGACTTCTCTAGGGGAAGCATTTAGATGTTCCAGCTGTTGATTGTGATCGGAGGCGGGTCTAATCCATCAGAATCTATTTGCAAATTCACAAAAACCAGTCAGCCTTTACTTTTAAAACAAGTTTTACATCACATACCTCGCAAGAACAGGAATCAACAGTTTGGCAAATGAGAAAACTGAGGCTCAAAAAGGTGAGACCTCAGGTTTTCAAGAGGAGCTTCTAACTTCAAGGGTCTCAAGAAGTTTGTCTCCTAGAAAGTAAGAGCAATTTGGATAACACGGTGGAAGAAGAATGCATTGCATCCATACCATTTCCCAAGACAGCCCCCTAATATTAGTATTACTGCATAGACTACGTAGAAAGTGGACACTACCCCATTTATTAATGCAAACCTTCAACTCCTCTTTTGTTTTGTTTTTTTATTTAACTCAGTGTGATATATATACATATATTTTCTCAAAGCACACCCACCATATCAAGCCTTTCAGGTAAATCAGGAATACAGACACATAGTTTTGGATTTCAGCTGTGTTTTGACGTGAGAACAACACTGCAGCTTGGGCCTACGGCAACAGCAGTTGTTCTAGATACAAGGAGCAAACAAATACAAGCTTACGAGACTAAGTAAAGACTGAGGGCTGCATTTTCAGCCTTAGACACCCAAGTTCCTCTTATGTCCTTTCACAGAGCTGGACTCTGGTAACTGAGGTAAGATCACAAGTTAGCCAAGATTCAGGTCCCATATACAGGTCTTCCAAATAATTTTCTCTTTCCCATTCTTTCCCCACATTTAACATCCCTGTCCTCACCATCCACCATCCCCATTCTCTGCTCTTTTGTTTCTATATACAAATGTTTCAAGTATACCAATTTATGAATGATTAAGGCATTCAAACGAATGCCCTGGTCTTGCTCACATCAAACTTCAGATCTGCTATAAGATTTACCATTAACCACTTAGAGTGCAGGGAAAGAGCACCTGAGAGTGATTTGAGAAGTATACATACTGCAGATTTGTGATAAGAATCCAAAGGCGATGGGTGCACTGACATGTCCTACAGAAACCAGTGGCATCGCTATTTATTATGCACACATATGAAAGAGTAGTTTTAGTAGAGGAGTTTTAGTAAGGCCGGACACAAATCTTTTTAACTAGACAAGTGGATTCTTGTGTTTCATTAAAGTCAATATACACCTTTAAACACATTTGCTTAAAGCCACTGGGAAGAACAAGCCAGTTAAAACATTTTGCCAACCCTGTGAAAAAAAGCCAGAATGCTCAGAAGCCATGTTTTTAAGCCTATGCAAAACTATCATAATTGTCGTTACGACTATAAGGCAGAGGTAACGAAGTGAGGTGAACAGGATTTCAGGCACCCTTGGCAAGCCAAATGTTAAAACACACATTAGAATTACTCAATAATTACAATACCAAAAAAACCCCAACACAAAGAAATAGTCTTACTTCTACCGCACAGCCATGATGTTTGTGTGTATTTTTCTCCTACAGACGTACTCATGTCAGATCGCAGTTCTGAAAAACAAATAAGGCTGATTTTCTAGATTCTCTAGTCTACATTTCTACAAATCATGTTGCCTCCCCCCCCTTAATTAAGGAAAGTTAGACTAGATGCTCCTTCTTTACAGAGAGAACTTAATGCTGCATCACTCACTGCTGGCAGAATCTAGGTCCTGGTCAGTCTTAACTGACAAGGTGACTATCGCAGGAGCTGGAACATTTACAGAGTCTAAACATTTTTGCAAACACTTACTTTTAGGATTAACTTTCTACCATTTTCCCAGCAGCCACATGCATACAGTAGACACATAACCGCATTCAAATCAAGAAGATCTCCTAGTTAGGCCGTTACTGTCTGACTGCTGTGCACAGCAAACTTCTTCAGGGCAAATGAGTCTTTTGCCACCAAACACTTTTTCCCCCTCAGTGATAGTTCAGGTAGACACTTCACCCTCAGGGCTGCGGACAATCTCTCAATATACACACAGCAGATCAACGACACTCGACACTTCTTCCTCTAGGGAAAGCACTTTATAGCTATTACATCCCTGATACGCTGTTGACGAGACCAAACCAGTCAGTCATGATCAGACTGAGATGAAAGTTACCTACCTCTTCTGAAGTTACTTGCAGAAATAAGGAGATGGAAAAGATCAGCCACATCCTCAGTTCTCACTACAAATTATATTCATCATCCCAAACTTCTAAAATTACGGAATCTGAAGACTTTCTCTATGAGCAGAAATATGCTCCTATGAATTCTGAAATTAAGTCCTGGTAATTTTATTGTCAAATTCTTTACAAGTCATTTATGTTTTATGTTTCCATACACGTTTTGATTTAGCTGTTTGCTAAGAAAATATTTATTAGGATTGAAAGTTTAACATAGTAAATCAAACACTTAACATTCACTGGACTTCAAACATAGATATAAAATACCTTACAAAATTTTTTATGGATTTACACAATGCAAATGCACAGGGTTTTTCTGTTTCTACACTGAATTAATCCCAAGCCAAAACCAAAAAATAACCCCTAAAAGATCACAAAAAAAGCATGATAAAACTGTGTTTTTGTCATTGTTGCACTGCTATGTAATAAGCCCTTTTTACAAACATTTAGTTAATGTTAAAAAAAAAAATCAATTAAAAATGTATTCCATCTAACAGAACTATTGGATTAACAGCTGATTTTTAACTGACTTTACACCATGAAATTCTATTAATAGAGATACCTTAGTCACTTAGTTTAAAATATGGAGAGTAGAGATAGAAAAAAATTAACCTTTAGTAGTCTTCAATATAAAATGCACTAAGTTTTCCAAAATAAGAATATTATGACACACTAGTGCCAATTTATGCTGACAAAAGCTGATATCAGCTTCTTTCTAACTAAAATTCATTTCACAAAACCTTTATATATTACATGAATATTCAAGTAAACTATTTAAAAATCTTTAAAAACACAAAAACTGAATTATACAGTGTTTCAGAGAGATGGTTAATTTGGGAATGCTGTCATGTCCAACTATATATATTTATAGATATATTTTTTCTTATTTTTAAGACCATCATGATACTACCTGATATTGCAAGAAATCCTTGTCATTAACATTTGATATTTCTCAATGTCTACCTCAAAAAAATTTAAAGTTATAAGGAGTTAACACATCACTGTGTATTTTTTCATCACTCTTTCTGTGTACTGTGTGACACTGAATCACACTACTGGCTTCCCTTTTTAAAGTGCTGAGTACCAGCCAAATTACATCAGATTAAAGTGGAGGTGACTCTGCTCAGTGTCTTGCAAAAAATCACCATTCAACTGCTATAATCAAACAATAAAATAATAATAAAAAAACAAGTTCAGCTGAGTAGCGTGTATGTTCACCAGTGTCAAATCTCTAACAAAACCCTGAAAGACTAACAACACTTTTCTTGCACGCTGCCTTCTTTACATTCGTCAGCTGCAAGGACATTAAAATACTTTATTGATGATTCAAACACTGGCACCTCCTCTGGTTGAAGGCGAGTTGCTCACTAGTTTTGGTCAAGTGGCTTTTGGGAAACTTTCAGAGCAAAATAACCCATCAACAGGAAATTGGAATGGAAAATGCCAACCATGCACAGTTATATTACTGCAAGAATTGAGTAACACATGCAAGACAAAGAAAAGGTCAGAACATACCAAAGTAGCAATGGTTAAGAAGTTAGTAAAGTTTTCACAGTGTTTCATACAGCCTTTTACTTTAACACAAGTGCATCACTTACCACCACTATTGCTCAGACATTTTAAAACATCTCTTGGCCATGCAGATCAGTTTGAGAAGAAAACATAGCAAATTACACTTCCTAGGCAATTTTAGACATTAAGTACAACTTATAATTTTATTTTTATATTCAGTCTTATCAAACAGATGTTTTCAAGATATAATAATTCTAAGTGTTGGGCTTTAACATTCCTTCCAATTTTGTTGGAACCTGAGCGCTAAATGCTCAAAGAACTGGCCCAATATGCAAAGCTAAGCTTTGTTGAAATAGCCAAGTTATTACATAAACAGAAGGTATAGGGAATTTCTTATTGACACTCCTAAATTTCTTCCTTCCTAACCTTGAGATGATCCTAACCTTGAGATGGTTGAATTTTATTCAGTTGTTCATATACATCTTTGCCCCCTGGAAACATTACTCTACTCGGGTGATTTATGAAGAAGTAGAACTAGACTCAAGAACACCACTGACTTTTTTTTTTTTCTCTGTCCAAAGAACAAAATACACATTTATTTTTTTTTTCCCCACTTGGCAAATTCTATTTGACGCCACATCACCACCACTCAACATTAATTCATAAAACAGAGACTTACTCCACTGTCAGACACAGCAGGGGAAAAATGTCCAGAGGATAAACGGGAGGCTCTTTATCAGATATAATTGCTTGCTCATAAGGAGAGAATCCAGCTTCCCCTTAGTTATTCTTTCATAAATTAATAATTTGTTAAAGTCATAGTCACAAGAATTTTAGCCATTACACAAAATTCAAGTTTAAAAAACAAGAATAAATTAGTTACAGCCTTGTAAACAATTGTTCATTTATGTAACATACTTGGGGGGAAAAAAAAGTTCCTCTATATAATAAATCAGACAGTACAAGGCACACATCACACTTAAGAATCCAAAGTGATAAAACCAGCAGATGCCTTCATCTTCTTTGTCCGCTGGTGTAATTGTGCTATAGACACTGTAAAAATATGTAGATTTTTGTTTACATTACAGTCATTTGAAAATATTTCATGACTGTGCTTTTTCTGGTAAAATATTTGTGCTATTTTACAATACAGTATGATTTGAAGCTCTTGGAATGAATCTTCTCAAATGTTCTCTACAAAGCTGCCAGGGAAAAGGCCAGTTTTTCCATTTCGTTGCAGAGTGCCTTTGAACCAGCCATCCTCACGTTTTTTGTGTACGAAAACAATATCACCTTCCTTAAGTTCAAGTTCTGCTTCGCTCTGAGGAGGATAGGATACCACAACCCTGTACCTGTGTAATTAGAAAAAAAAAAAAAAACAAAAAACAAACACACCATCGTTTAGGTTTGGGGTTTTTTTTAAACCAGTGCTTTTGAAAGTATTCCTGCGCACATTAAAACTTACGAAAAGTTTCTTTCACCAAGATTCCTGTAAAAATACATATAATGGTTAAATAATAGGAGAAAATTGTAAACATATTTCTGGATATAAATTTGCAGACTCTTCCAGTCAGTGTGACTCAACAACAATCAAAACGTTCACAGCAGTAACTGAACATAATTTTACAACTGTACGTTTAATACGCTATTATCCCAGGGAAGGCTCTTAAGGAAAGGCACAGAACAAAAAGAAGCAACTAACAAAAATCTATTAATTTGCACTGTTGTTTTAAATTATTTCATTTAACTTAGAAACTTTTCAGGATAAAATGCATGTCATCTTATTTGGACACAATTCCATAATTTTTGTACTACTATATTAACTATAATAAACATTTTTTTAAGTGTTCAATTCAACAATTTTCTTAAGCACCTGATACCAAAAAAAAGTTTATTTTTTCAGTTTACCACAGCAAAATCACTTTTCAAATATGAGTGCATCAAAAAGAGGCTACAACCTTCTATCTTTACTTTTAAACATGCAAAACACTACTCAATGTCTTTTACCATGGTTTGAGTTCACATCAACTTAAAATGCATTACAGCTCTGTGCACAATTGTGTCAATTTCTTGATCAAGTGTTCTGATAGATATTGTAACTCAGTTTCTAGTTGCACAAGCATGTTGTTTCTGCATGTTGAAATCAAGTAGAATCCATGGCTGACTGTAGAATTCAAAAGCTTCCAACGTTAAAAGCCTTAAATGCAACGCTAGCAGATCTGTCGGACAAAATCTAATTTCCAGTTAAAATCGGGACACTCTGCACTCATGAAGATTATATATTACTTAATAGATTAAGATAATAATTATCTTAAGATAATTTATTATTTTAATAGATTAAAATAAATTAACAATGTGATGAAAAAAAATAAGAGAATACTTCTAGTAAAGGATGGAATACCAACTGTAGCTCAATCCAAGTTAATTCTGTAACACCGAAATGGAGAAAGATACTATATTATAGTAGTACATTTTACTTAAGAACATATAAACCAAAAATGAACTCTGTCCCTATAGTCAAAAGCATTCAGAAAGAGTAGCAGCACTGCGTAAATAATTAAAGTCTCTTGGGAAATCTATGTATAGCAAATCATATTAGGACTTAATCAGTTGTCAAATGTTATTTATTAGTGACTTATAAACTATGACTTTGTTTCAGTTATGACAATCCCCAGATTTCAGAGCACTGGAATTATTAGATTCATGCTTCATAGAAGTTACCAAGCCAACTACAAGATTTTTTAGTGTACAGCTTCAGAATGCTCCTCAGCCAACCTAGGCACCATGGCAGATGCCTGCACTAACTTCTGCTGTGGGCAACTTGGGTTTGAATGCTGGCTTGGACATAAGAAGCAAACATTTTTAATAGACTACATGTTTAAGTAAGACTATAAACTACTTGAGATAAAACAATAGCCTATACTCAGGCAGGACAAGATAGTAAAAAATAAGGACTGCAATAAAGCTGTGAAGAACTTCTACTATTGTAATAAACAGTTTGTTTTCAGGCTGAAAATTAACCAGCACACTACATAACACACACATAGCGCTAGTTTTACCCAAAAGAAAGCCCCTTAGAAAACGGGTTTCAAGAAAGAATACCTACCTTCCTTACCTTGTGTTCTGTCAAATGCTGCCCTGTAAACACGACTTGAAATATGCTTGGTTTCAGTTTCTGATGCTGTCCGACAGTAACCTTTGTGTTCTCCTGAACTGATAGACTACTCTGTACTTTCCCTAGCTTCTGTTGCTGCCTCCTGAGCGTTAAAAGCAACAGCTGTGCAAAAACCCATCTTCTCTTTGTCCTCTCTAGAGGATCACCAGCTTACGCAAAAATACTGTTCTCTTGAGCTTTCCGTACAGTTTTGAACTCCCTCAACCCTGCAGTAATTTAGTACTTCCTGTTAACTTTTAGCTTCCCCACTACTTTGATATCCATCTTGTAATCAAATGTCTAAAACAAAGCACAGCAGTCCTGGTGGTAAAATGCTGTTAATGAGAAGAAACCCATCAGGTTTTGCACCTTTAAATCACTTCTTTTGTTACGACAAGCCATAAGATTTTATGCCTCATTTTACAAATGCTATTTGCCCAAATAGAGGTGATCAGATCCAGACTCATCACGCATTCACACAGCTGTCTATTCAGATCACCTTCAATCAGCTATAGAACAAAACCTATTTTTCCAATACCTATTTCATAATCTACAACATACTGCCAAAACTACCAATGTCATGCAGAGTAAAAAGCTTATGATTCAGCTGAAAAGTTCATTGCCAGGTCCCTGGAGAAAAATAATCACATTTACTAATTGTGACCTATGGTTTGGAAAAACATGTTCATTCCCACAGATTTGAATCTTCCAAAACACTTCCTTGTTTATCTCCCTATTCAGTATTTGAAAGTGTTTCCAAAGTCTGAAGGTCAAATTTATGGATCTTTTGTGGTCGCCTAATCTATAATATTCTACATACACCTAATACACAGCATATATTTTCTTTTTATTTTCTTTTTCCAAAGTCTGAAGGTCAAATTTATGGATCTTTTGTGGTCGTCTAATCTATAATATTCTACATACACCTAATACACAGCATATATTTTCTTTTTATTTTCTTTTTCCAAAGTCTGAAGGTCAAATTTATGGATCTTTTGTGGTCGTCTAATCTATAATATTCTACATACACTTAATACACAGCATATATTTTCTTTTTATTTTCTTTTACTGTCTTACAGCATTTTTCATTAATTTTTTTAAATATTATCCTAATTATTTTCATCAGCTAGTAATAAAATATTAATGCTGTAAAATTACGTTATTAATATTATAAAAAGTAAAAGTACTTTAGCTTCCCAGAAGCAGCCACTATATTTGCCATCAGTTTTTTCCCTGATATTCCCAATGTGCCTGGCTGTATCCCACAGTGCTCTTGCTCTTGGTATTTATGAATTTTATTTTTTTGGAGGGAGGAGGTGAGGGGGTGTTGGTCTGTCTTCACTTTTCTCCATTCTACTTTTCAGTGTTAATATTGCCATTTCTCACACTTTTCAATAACATTAAAAAGATTATATATTTCATATATATGTTTCACTTCTGTTTCAGTAGAAACAAAATACTGATTTTCTTCCCAGCTATACGTAGTTGATTTTTGGACAATTATCAGTGGTTTTCCTGATCATCAGGTGGATAAAAATACTTTCTCACATGCAGAAAATTTTAGCTGAGGAAAACACAGAAAGTTGGAATTCCTACGATTACACAAGTTTAAATTTATACTTACTATTCAACTTCTTGCTTTAGTGTCTTTTTCTTACACTTTGAATTTTTACTTTTCATCTCACCTATGTCCTGCTTTTGTACAGCTCTCCTGTCTGCTGAGTAGGTCCCTTGACTCCAACACATAATCAACGCCCATCTAGGGCAGAGTGATGCTCAGCATTTAATTACCAGCACTAAACGCTGCCAGATGTGATAAAACCTGCTGCCCTCTAAAGCCACTGGCCTGCTCACTGGAAGCAGATGTTACACCAGTCATCTTGTGGTGGATAAAATGACTTAGGGTCATTTTAATCACAGAACAAAATTACTGCTGTCCTTCACTGAAACTGGATGAAGGATTCATATTATAGTTTAGGATATGCAGTGATGTGGATTTAGGTTCAACTTCAGGTCTTTAACACCATTGTGGTATGCTGGCAAGTTTATTATTACAGTGCTGTATATTTACTGTAAAGCTTAAGGCTATTTAATCAATGTTTCCCTCTAGAAGAGAAAGGTCATGAAAAGAGCTTGAAATACTCTTTTACTTTTTGTCATGGAAAAAACTAAACCCCTCAGATAACAAAATTACTGTGTATTCATGGCATAACGTGGCTCCCTCTGGGAATTGCTTCAAACTGGAAGCAAGGCTTGGCTGAAATTTCTAACTTCTCTGTTCCTTCTGTACAAGGAACATATGAAGGACAATGGACCACAGCGAGCAAGCCACCTAGTTCACTGGAGGAGAGTGAATATAGGAATGGAAGTAAATTACTGGTTTGCTACAGGCAAGACCTGCAATAGTAAGATGGAATGGAGTGTCATCATCTTCCTGTCCTTTAGAGAAATGGCCACTGGTATTAAGTATACATCTGCAAAGTCATGCCACAAAGAGCTCATTTGCTATCAAACAAATCAAATGCCCATCCATATATTCTGCATGATTGGAAACAAGTTCACTATTTTCACTTTCAATTTTCTGTAGAACATGCAGGAAAGAGGTACTCTACGACAACTTGCAATTTTGGTGAATAGAGAAACAGTGGGATTAGAATAAGAATTTGCTATTGCGTCTTAAAGGAAGCAAGGACTTTGGGGAAAACTCCGTATCCAAACCAGGAACATTTTCAAGTGCTTTCCAGAGTTGAGCCAGCTACTTTGGCTCCTAATTCACGCAGAATAGTCAGCAGAACCTGACTCCTAAATCCTCTAGGCACCTTTGAAAATAAAACTTGAAAACTAATAATTATACTGCAAAGCCAGAGTCAGAACAGAAAGAGTATTTTTTCTTTTTCCAAACAGATGGTAGCCCATGATTAGAAATGTGATATGTAAGAGCACAATAATTTTAGCAATTTCTCTGTTCTTTGGCTTTTTGTTGAGCTTATCCTCATGAATATTTTCCTCCTCAACTCCAAATTTTCACTGAAGATACTCTTGCATCATTAGTATGTTTCTTACCCACCCCTTCTTACAGACTAATAAAGATTAACTGATGCTGTAAATTACTTTGAAGATACTGTGTACAATGTAAGAAGTAAGTATTATTAAGCAACACATTTTAAGCAATTCAGCTTAAAGAAATGGAAACATGACAAGAGCACATCAGCAGGAAAAGAATTAACCCTGCCCTGAAAAGGACAAAGAGAACCCAGATGAAATTCTATTTAAATACACTGACCAAAATTTAACAATTCAACATGACTACTAGGGAGAATGATCTCGTGGTAGCACTTCTCTGGTAGCAATTATTTAAATTTAAATAACAGTAAGGATACAGAGATATATTACTAGATCAATAAAAATATACAGCATCATTTTCTGTAAGTCATTCTGAGAAAAAAAAAATCTCCATCACAGAAGTGAAAACTGCTTTTTGTGAAGATGCAAATAGCTCTACACAAATATCCACTGGTCATGCCAGAATGAATTTGATATTATTTTCACATTCAAAGCATAAAAACATATTATTATGCCAAACAGACTTATGATAATGTGAAAATAAATTATGTTATTCTTAAAGAAAAGTCTTTCAGTATTTATTTTCCATCTGTAAGTGTAAATCTACTTCAGAAATTCAGTATGAAGTAGAAATTTCCTGCAAGGAAACCGCATAGAAAGAGTAATAACCTTTTAAAAAATACTAAGGGTATGACAGAAGTCAAATAAAACACAAACTAGACACTTACACGCTCTCTGGCTCTTAATACATGGATGTAGCTTAAGATCAACGGGCCTCTGGAAATACAACAGTATGCCCACACACCGTGAGTTAATAGTATCAGAACAAAGTCTACAATAGTCAGCATGAATCAGTTCAGTCCCATAGCTGTTAACATTGAAACTCCACTGTTGTTTTTTTTCTGTACACCACACAGTCCTGTAGCTACTGCAAAAGAAATCCTATGACGCTCTTCATATTGCTTGTCTACTACCAAGAATAATAAAAAGAGACAGTAGTTAGAAAACTGCCGCTTCCTTCACAGTCTGTGCAATCTACTGAGGACTTGGAAATTTCAAAATAGGTGGACACAAAAGTAAAGTGACAGAACAGTGCCTGGCAGTTTCAGAGTCCAGACAACTATGTGTTTTTCAGACTCGCTCGCCAGGACACAGAAGCTTCCCTAGAGCTTGCTGTGTGGAGTGCCTAGTAACAGGGCATTCTGGTAATAAAAGCATCTTTGCTCAAGAAATCACTTATTAAGTCTACTCATAAATAATCTCTTTCACCATATATTTAGGTTAGTAGTTAGGCACTGCTAATAACCTTAAAGGACTACCCTGATATTCATAAATGCAATATTATAATGTATTCATGTTTTGCAAAATAGGAGGCCTATTTTATCTACCTCAGTTCTCATACCAGACCTGCAATCGCTGTATTTGAGTGTCTATCCACTCCAAAACCTCAAAGTACCACAAAAGGTAAACAAACATAAACATGAGTGTTGGTTGATAAGCTTATAAAGCACTGTTAAAAAAGTAAGTTTCATTTTTCTGTAAAATCTCAGCATTTTGAAGCAGTTCTAATATAAACTGCAAGTGTCAGAGAGTGGATTTTTTCTTGGTTTGCCTGAGTCTAGCTACGTAGGATAATTTACCTTTCACAGACAAGAGGTCTGGATTCATTCAGGACTGGACCCAGGGATGAGCAAGGCTGCCGTGGTGGAGGTGCTATCGGAATAGAGGAATCCAGGGAACTTGTTTTCCGATGTAGCGTCTCCTGTGCCAGCGCAGAGACCTCGCTGTCAGTGGTACACAATCCAACTTTGCTGTGACCACCTGCTGATGGAAGCTCTGGCCCAACTGCACCTTGCAAGGCTAACTCTGCAGCTGCTTGCTCAGCCTCCAGTGTTGGTGATGCTGGAGGTGACAATCGGGGCTTGCGCTTAGTGGATGCTCCAGAAAGCAGTTTCAGCAAACCTTTCTTTTCTTTCTGTAAACGAAAAGCAGTGCCTCATTTTAGAACAAAAGTCTCCCATGAAGAGCTCAACACTGCCTTCTGATAGATGCCATTATGGTCAGAGAGGACTCAGTAAACTGTGAGAAGATATCGGAGATTGAACAAATTACAAAACATAATTACGAAAATTATAAAAGAGAAAGATAATTATTAAAATTCTAAAGAGAAAAACAGTATGTCATTTAGACCATAGACTAACTAAGTCCTTTCACTTAGTTAAGGCTTACCTTAAAAGTCAATGGCACTGGCCCAAAAGGTTGGCTAGCAAAAGCAGTGAGGAATTAAGATTCCCACAACGGGGAATCTAAGAAGTAGAAAATGTCGTTAACATGGAAGTTTCTAGGAAGGCATAAAGAGTCATTTTAAACCAAGCAGGGAGAAAAGCCTGCCCTGGAGGCTGCTGTTTAGATAAGTGTGTTTTATTTATCCTCCCTCAGTAAGGGAAGACATTCATGATTTAACAGAAATTTGCCACAAGGGCAATGTATTGTGTTTTGCTGCTCTGCTAGAGGGGAGAATTGTAAACATTCTTTTACTTGTCCAGACAGGAGTCCCTGAAAACTATTACTTACCCTGAAGAGAATTATTTAAGTAGCTTTTGTGTTTCTTGTCTTTTTTTTAAGGGGTGTGGCAGTGATCTTCTTACCCACTCTTTGACTAAGTGAATTTAGTGCTTATGAGAGGTGCCAGATTGTAAGCCCTGGAGACAAAAATTAGCTATTTAACCACAGAAAGAGAAACGCATGAGCAATGTGAGATTTTTATTATAGCTTGGGATGCAAATGGAATTGGTGAACTGTGAATGAAAAATCCTCTGTCCTTCCAAGCCTCCAATGACTTAAAGATATTTCAGCAAAAAACTGCTGTCTAGCAAATGGGAAAGAAAAAGAGAAACTCAAAGAAATTAACATAGTCCAAATATTTTAGCATCTTTAACCTTAAACTATAGGTTTTCTAAAAGCCCTGCCTACAGGCACCTCAGTCTGATTCCAGTGGCTATGGCTAAAGTAATTTTAAAACAAAGTTCTAGGTACCTCCATTCAACACTAATCACCAAAAGAATTAAAAAGTGGGTGAGATTAGTGTACAGCCTATGATTAAAACCTTCATAAACTTCATTAAGAAGTGTGTGGGTGAAACATAGTAAGGTAAAGTCTAAAAAATTTGAAATATAAAGTTGTCAAAAGGAGAAAAAAAATTTTAACTACACCACAACTGTAAAACAAAACCAGTTAGAAAGTTGGAGGAATGTTTCTGCCTACAATATAACATAATCACATGGTTTGTTGGACAGTGAGAATGAACTTAGACACAGAGGAAAATACTTCAAATGGAAAGAAAACAGAATAACTACAGACTCTACTGATCTACATTTAGAAAAGATAGAGTTACATGCTTTTTTTCCTTTGTCCCATAAACATTGCTGGTAATGCGTTTTTAATAATCTCTCAGTGTGTCTACTTAGTAAGGAAGGCAACCTAAAAGAATACTGATTTTCACCAAATATTAGGTTTATTTTATTAGACTGAACTTTTTTTGTTCCCACAAGTTAATGGATCTGGGTTTTTTTTGTTTGGTGGGGGTTTTTTGTTTGTTCGTTGGTTGTTTTTTTTTGCATTACAGGGTTATTAGTTTACAGTTACTTATCGATAACATTTGCTAACCATACAACTTTCTAAAGTATTCAGGAAACTGACTGCAGGTAAAGAAAAGCAAAATACTTAAAATTCCAACAGTCAATCTAAAAGTTCTTCTGAACTTTACCCATTCACCTTTTGTTTTTCCTGCTTAGGGTATGAACCTGCTACCCTATTTTAACCCTTCTCCAAGGTCTGCTCTGTATTTTAACCATCCTAAATTATTCTTGTACGGCCAAGAATAAACTTGCCCATAGCTGTAGTCACAAAATGGGTGCCTGAGTTTCGGGCTCAGTCTTAAAAACCTTACAATGCTGCTATTCAGCAGATGTAAGAAAAAAAAAAAAAAAAAAGGATCTCTGGATCTCTTAAAAGCTTGCATGATGAAAATGGAAGAATTCAAGGGAGTGATTTTATTCTCTACGCACCTTGCCATCCTTGTCTGCTTTACTGACAGCAGCATTTCCACCAGCTGCTAAAGCGCTCTCTGGAGACGCAGGAGCTCCAGGGTGAGTGTTTACAGTTCTCCCACTAGTATCTCCCTCCAAAGATGAAGCAGCAATGTTGGGAGAATTCAAAGAAGCTGCTGCACATGCCAGTGGGATGGTTGAGCGGTTCACATTCACAGCCGTGACGTAAGCAGCAGTATTTGGAAGCTGGGGCTGGAGCTGCTGGGAGGCAGAGTGGTGGGGAATGATCACAGCTGCAGGAATAAGGCATGTTGGACTCTGTGCTTGTATGGGTGTGACTGCTGCCGTAGGTCTTTCTTGACTGTGTGCAGCAACTAGAACAAAAGAATAAAAAGTGAGAGAGTTCATCTTTTCACAAGAAACACAAAGTGAGGTACAGTCACTGTATTATAGCTAATCAGTCATAAGAAGCTTCCATCCAACCTTCGTAACTTCCATTTATATTACTATAACGATATCTTACACAGCATCAAATTTAACTCACCAGAATAAAGAAGTAGCATATGCTACCCTACTTGCACCAGTATGCCACAGAAGAATAACAGCACTGCAACTATTGTGGAGAAATGCAAGCTGCTAAGTAAAATGCTTCACGTACAGACAGAGATGCAAAGTGAAGATTACATTTTAGTTTGCAAGAGCTAGCTAAATCCTGCCTGGAACTTGTTTGTTCCTTTTCATATGCTGTGTAGTTGTCAGGGCACATAAAACAAAGTAGGAAGAAACACCCCTTATAGAAGCTGCTAAAAATATAATTGGATTGTTTTCTCTAAACTATTCACAAAATCCACAACAGATTTAGTGGGTCTTTCAAACAATAAGTACAGTGGCAATTACTGCTATGAGTGGTTTCTCTGAAAACGTAAGCTATTGTCTCTTGGGATGTTTAAATATAGAAGTGGATTTATTCATACCCCTGTGAAATAAAAGGAACATCTACACTGGAAGTTGAAGAATAGCACAGGGTTGAATATACTAACCTGAGCTGCAGCCTAGCTGCAAAGCACAGTGCTCTGCATGAACTAATTTATCCTTTCCAAGAAGCAACATTGCTATTACAGTTCTATGGCCAACCCTACACGCTTTTGGATCATTTCAACAGCTTGGGTATCTCCGCACTACTGCGTGGTATGAAGTGCAGACATCTTACCCGAATAATATAAGGCAAAATGCAGCATCCCACTGCTGCACAGCCTCTTTCCTTCAAATACTCTAGGTCAACCCTCTAGCTTGGTGCACTTACATCTCAAATGTATCAATTCACTCTGATTTTTCAGATACTAATTAGAGTTTTGGGCTTCTTATAAGTGATATCCTGGAATCAAGCCTCCAGCACTTGCTCTCTTTATTCTGCCTCTACAAACTCATCTGGTAATTTGGTTAGATTGCATCAACAGTATAGTAGAGAAGACTGACAAAGTTCACAAATTTGATATAACAATCCTATGTTATTATACTCAATTACAATCTCTATGATAAGAAACAAATTCTTTATTAAGAAGAAAGCACCACTAAATGCTGTATCTATCTTTTAATATGTAACCTCTTCCCCTGTAGCAGACCCTCCCTAACTCTGAGTACCATGAACATTTCCAGAAGGAATCAGGAGAGCGCAGCAAGTTTGGTTTTGTAAGAAACAATTAGTAATGCTGCCGTTTGTTCGTGAGACAAAGTCAGTTTTCTTATTAGTATCTGCTATCTTCAAGATATGTCTATAATTACATGCAGCCAATGGAGTACAAGCATGGTCCTGGTTTTGTTTCTTACCCCTAATGGAAACTGTAGGAAAAAATGCTTCAAGTCACCCTATTTTCATACAGTTCATCCTTGAATGAAATAGGCAGAACATACATTTTCTTCCCAGTTCCTTTTAATCAAAGAATACATACCCCCTCAGCGAGGGTGTTGTCAAGCAATGTCTCACTAAGATCATTTGAAGAAGGGTCCTCGAAGTCCTGAGCTAAACTGAAACTGAAGAACAGTCCTGCGAAATGGAGCATTGATCTGTGAAGCCTCATCAAGAGAGTAACATTCAGAAAGGGTGCTAAGGAAAGCTCAAGATGATCGGATTTCAGGTGCTGACTACAACTTGAACTAACACTTGAACATGAAGCAGCCATTATTGCTTCAGTTCTCGTGCTCTTATAAGGGACAGATCTGCATTTGAGACTGAACAAGTACACCTTTACACCGCAATTCGATGTTAAGTTCCCTGTGAAGAGCGTGCAGCCCCTTTGATTTTTCCATTTTGGACCTGAAAAGTTGGTGGAAAGTACGTTGTCATGTCTTCCAGCTGAATGGAACTGTAGAGCTTATTCATCTTGACAGTAGTGCAGAGATGCAGGGACAGAAAGGCCTCTGGAGCCCACAGGAGCATCCTCCTTTGTGCTGTCACTTGCAAGCTTCTAGGCAGCTCAAAAGAAGGATTTAGAGTAGAAACCTCCTATGCCTGAGAGGCAGGAAAGTACAGATGCTTTGCTTAGTTTCTCTTACCAGTTGCCAATAGCACCTGGTTATTTTTATTTAAAGGCAAAGAATAAAGTTGTTACAGAGGACTACCGCATCTGTTCCAGCCTAAGATCAGACAGGAGGAAGATGGGGCCAATTAAGGAAATGAAACATCTAAAGACATATGTGCATATCCTACCTCCAAAAGCAAACATGGTGCTGACATCTGTACATGCACACGGTGTTTTAGGAGACGCATGACTGCGGAGGAAGTGGGCTAATTCATGGATGTTGAAACCATAAGAAAGAATTATCCTTAAGGGAATAAGAGATAATACCATTTGCATCTTTTGCTTTCTCTTCTGCTCTGCCAATAAGAATCTCGTGATGAAAAAAACTTTTGTCATGACTTTCTCAGCCAAGAGATCTTAGGCCGCAAATGCAAGGCTGAAAGAGGGAACCACTGGGATAGTTTGAAATGGAGTATTTTTTTTTCTTTGCTTTTGAGGCCCTAGGAGCAACTGGAACAGATTAGGCTCCAGTTGTGTGGTATTCTCCTAGCCTGGCAAATCCACAGAGGAGTGCACAGATTTGGTAAACAAAAACTCTTGAAAACACCACTATCAATCTTTTAAGATCTGGGTTTAAATAACAAGAAGGCACATTTCACTATGATGTGGCCTGCCCCAGACAGTAAAGTTATACCTGTCAGAAATACAGATGTTTATGACATAGATGCTATGGATCTTGAAGCCAGTATAGTCTTAGTGTTTCAGAATCAAAGATGAAAGAAGCTGCAGTCAAGTTTAGAGAACAAACTGGAATAAATAAGGACCAACCCTGAGCCAGAGCCCTGAAAATAAAGAAGAAATGAATGCTGAAGGTCTTCAAAGATGTTAGGAGAGAATTTAAAAGTGAATGCTAAATTAGAGCAGTCTGTAGCTGTTATGCAGTTAACAATAAAAAAAAAAGCTATGACTCAGATGTTCTTATCACTTTTACTACTATATGAATTGCATATGAGTGGGGAAACTCAAAGAATGACCCCATCCCAGACACTGCTAGAATAAAAACTTCCACCTAAAGTACTTGCTTATAAATTCCCAACAGTAGGAGTATGTATGTACACACAATTGCTTAGAGGAGAATAATAAAAGATTCAACAATTCAGAGAGATATACTGTCATTTCAGAAAGCATTCAACTCTCAAAAACTAGATAAAAATGCCTTAAAAAATCCCAACACATATTTACACATAATCTGACTCCAGCCACTTGCACAGACAGACCCACACATAAAAGGCAGCTTTTTTTTTTTTTTTTTTTTTTTACCTGTTCTAACTGCATTGCGAGCCTGGTTGACTGTCATTTGTCCTGTCACGTGCATAAGGACCTTGGTTTGTGGACTGGTCTGGATATGCGCTGCAGAAACCACAGCTGTGGGTACTGTGCTGGAGCTCACTGTCACACCATTCCCCTGGAGCTTCTGAGATGTTCCACTAGCAGTGGAAGGGCTGACCATAGTTACCACTCGTCCCGTTTGGCCAGCAGTAGACATGGGAACTTTTGTTTGTGATGCACTTGTCACTGTCCTGCCAAAATTAAAAGCAAAACACAACTGAAAAATGAGCTAGTTGCTAAAGTCTGCAGCTCTTCTATTATCCAATTTTAGCATTAAATATAAGAAGAGAATCATGTTGGACTTGAAATTATATAAACTATTTAGAAACTTGTATTAAGTTAACTTGTATATAAACTATTTAGAACCTTGTAACTGGAGCCACATAATTTCCAGGAAAAACACCAATCTTGCTTGTATGCATGGAAGTTCCCTTGAACCAGCCATCTTGACAGCGTTCAAACACTAAGAACATTTCTCCCTTCCGCAGTTCCAGTTCATCATCTTTTCGAGGAGTGTAAGGATATATAGCAATATACCTAAAAGACAGGATAGTAGATGCAATTGGTAAACCTGAAGCACTTGAAAACATCACTTGTGTTTTCTGGCAGAAAGAATTCAGAGATGAGAAGGCATGGCAGAAAGGGTTATGTATTAGTCGATCCATCATACTGCTAAAATATTAAAACAGACATATTAAGGGAAACAATGACCATTAAGAACATCCTCTGAACTGTACTTTAATGTAATATACAATACTTCTAATAAGATTGTCCATTTTCTTTATTAAGTTAGTGAGCTTAATTAAATAGGTGTTTATCAGCTATAGATCCCAGCATATCCCACTTATCTCTCCCTACACCTGTTTCTAGTATGTCTTACACTTTGTGACATGCCAACTCTTTTTTTTTTTTGGGAGGAGTGGGGAACACAGAGAAGTTCTGTTAGTCGGAAGTGAAGGTATGAGAACTACTGTTCAAATTGCAAAATTGCAATCACCCTGTGCAACCGCAGTGACAAAAAATAGATACACTACTAGAACTTGAAGTCTACAGGTAAGGTAGCTAGCAGTTATTAATTTGTAAATGTTATTTCCTTTTTTTCATTCTAAGCAACATTAATGCATAATACAGCGCATCTCAAATCATAGTGAGAGTTCAGAAACATTTTGCCTTTTTTTCTTTTTAAAAAGACATTCTTTAAAAAAAGTAAAACCAAAACAAGCTCCTGCAACAAGCAGTTGCATGCTGGAATATTCCTAGGGAAGTCTTCAAGTAAGATTGCACAATTCCTATTATCACATAAAAAATGATACTGTTTTAACCACCACAGTGTTCTATTTTCTGCCACAGTTTGAACATAAGAAAACTGTTTAAACTTTTTATATAAAAATGTTTATATAATTATGGATCCAGACCTATGGGAAATAGCATTCTAATAAATCACATTTTCTTAAAAAGAATATGCTTTTCACAAGAGGTAGCCAATTAGGATAGATGGGTAGAATATCCCCCTTTTTGAAAAGGATCCACATTTACTTGCAATGCTAGTCTTTCCCACTCTCCTTGTTACTCCAAGGGTAAAAAAGCAGATTTACACAACATTCTCTTCTCAAAATTGTCTCTTGTGCACAGTAATGATAGTATTAACTGTATGCTTCTCCTTTTTCATTATATTTTTGTTCCTTGCTGTCCATCCAGGAAACTGCATTATCTGCAAAAATGCTTTAATGGTATATAGGTACCTGCTAAAGCAAGTCCAAAATATGCTTTAAAGGCACCATATGACACATTGGCAACAAAAGGCTGGTACATGATTTAGGGGTGATCTACAAAGCCACATACTGAAGCTCTACGTGAAAGCAACTGATGTGCTTTAATAGGTGTTCATTACCTTCCCCTTTAGTTAAAACATTCCAAATTTCATTAGTATCCTCATATAGAACCACCTTTAGAAGATGGAGGACGGGAATAAATGAGATGGGAACTTGATTAACTGCGCTAAGCACAATAATCCGTAAGAAGCAGTGTTAAAATGCTTGACACCAAAGAAACAGCCCAAATCCAGATGCACCTGCTATACAAGAAGGGCACTCTTTTGGAGTGGGAGGAAACCTGGTGGGAAGATAAAAATAAAGACACAGAACAAAAGCCATCCTTGCACTATTCAAATGTGTCCTATTAGATGGTTCAGCCACTCCTGAATTTTATTTTTTTCTTTTATCATTCTTATTCTCCAAGCTGCACACAAAGAAGTTTCCAAGAAGAAAGATGTTGTCAGCAGCACGTGTTAATATACAAAATATTTTCACCCAGAAGGATGACGCACATTTGCTTGTATTACAAGTGTGAAGACATAATGCTAACTAGCAGCTTTCTGCCTTTATTCCAAATTGCCACCCACTAATTAACTGAACTGTAGAATCTTCAGTCAAATTTCAATCGCAACTTACACAAGCAGTCTGACAATGACATGCTAATATAACAGTCTAAATGAAATACAGCACTTTCTCTGTTTTGTCATAAGTTATTCCATATGAGACTAGCCTTTTCATTCCATATATAACAGAAAATATTGAACAGATTCACTCCAGAGTTTGCCACTTGCGAGTTATACAGTCTTCACCGCTAACTGAAGGATTCGTTCATCTTCTGTATAAATACTTTATATTTTCGAAGGGAGTCTTTTCTATACACAGCAACAGCTGATCATATTTACCTAAGACATAAATAACCCTCCGTATAAAGGCTGTTTGGGGATATCAACTTTATGTATGTTTTGTTGCTTTTCTTCTGAGTTGTACGGTTGGCTTTCTGGGAATTCTAGCAGAACACAGCCAGCTGGCATGATGTACATGTGATGTTACTGATCTCATTCCATTTTTCTGACTGGCAAAAATTTTCAGTTTTACTTACACACTTGGACGAGTTTGTGGTCGTAAATGTGCCATTTGGTCAGTTGATCCTGATGTAGGCCTTTGTATTACACCTGCAGACTGAGGTCCAGAAGAGGCTGATGCAATGATTGCCGCAGACAAGAGAGGTGGTGGCGGAAGTGGGGGATTCATATTCTGATTTTATGAGAACAAAAAAAAATAGCAACAGATGATCAATATTGTTTGATGAGTGGAATCAGCTGCATTAAAAAAAAATATGATATTCTAAGGAAATGGGAAAAAAAACATCCAAGTTTGGTATTCTTTTATCTACTGGTACTATAGAACTGGAGAGTTATGTTTGTCAGTGCTTCTCTTTTTCCAATTTCAAATCTCGAAGTCTTGGCAGCTAATTAAGCAAATGACAAGCAATTTCTCAGCACAGGAAAAATGGAAAGCATTGTTTCTAATTATAACATCTTTAGGATAGGACTCAACAGAAATTCAGAAGCCTTCCAGGAGGTAGATTTTGCATCCTACTGCTCACTGTAGTTCAAAACATGATTGTTTTTGTAACCTGAAGCTGAAACATAATATACAATTCAGCAGCAGTGCACCCAAACCCACCCCTTCTGGGGGAAATTTTCTTTTGATGTATGGGTTACAAAAGCGAGCACAATATGAGACCATAGTCACTGAGCTATTGTTACCACTTTCTCCTATTCTTCTAGTTTAAAGAGTTAGTTTTTGAAATTCAGTATTATCAAGATTGGTAATCTTTAACAAACACCCCAGTAAAAAGGCACAGTCCTTTTACAGGCAGATCGTAATGGGGGTCCTGCCTACAGACTTCTATGCCTTTTGAGAATCAATGGAGCAATTGTTACCTTCTGCTCTGTAAAGCCTCAGACAATTCTTTAGGACCTTGTGTACTGACACTCCTGGGAAAAGTCTCTCACAAAAGGAGAGCTTTTCCTTCACCCCTTCCAAAAATAATTATTTGTGTTACAACGCACACAAAAAGAGTAATAAAGAACTTCCAACATTTGAAAATGTAAAATTGAATTCGTTTCAAACATGATCTTCGACTTAATGCAATCCTTAATTACTGCAACAAAACTCTACACCAACTCCACTTCAGGTTTAGAAACCACATAACAAAAACATAAATTGACAAAATATACTGTAGTAGTGCCTGGCTCTTCCAGCACATCAGCAAATAAATGGACAGCATTACAGTATCAGTTTGGAAAATAAATAATTGAAAGTCATTGTAATTCCCCTCAAACAACCTACTTCTAAAGTTGGGTTTTTTTGGTTGTTTTTCTAAACAAAAACCTATAAGGAAAGTAAATTTCAGTTCTACACTGTGTGATTATTATCTCTCTGCATTTGGAGAAAGCGTTAGTAAAAAGACAGCTCTCTGAACTAGTTGTATGCTGTCAAAACACAACAAAGAACTGCATGATTAAAAGCTTTCAAATCTAGAGAAAACTGATTAAGTCTTACAGCTTTTCAGTCAAATCCCTTATGCTTAGTCTTGATATAAATTGCATAGTATATTGTGAAATATTCCTATTTTATTTAAAGCTTTTTTTCTGATCATACATTAATTTCTTAAGACCAAACAGGCCTCCTCTATCCAACACAAAGATGACATGACCTGCTGGAGAAACATCATTGTGAGCTTTGATATGAATAGTTGAGTTATTTACAAGAACGGCAATTGCATTTGCTTCACATTCTAGATCCCCATCCAGCCAACAATCTTTTAAAGATATCTTGATAATTCATACTGAAACACCAACATTTCTCTTTCAGTTGCTTTACAGCAGAAGTTATTTCCCCCTCCCAGTCAGTTCAACAAATGTCTTAGATGAATCCAAGCTGAACGTGAGCATCTAACTTTTAGGGAACCTGTCTATAGAATATAAATTCAAATCTTTTTTTAGGCATCTGGATTCCTTTATACATGGTAGAACCTGTAAATCCACATCAGGAAATTATTAGCTGGAAATCTTTAAAATTAAACCTATTCATGCACAATATCAAGGCTGTCACGATTCCACACTTCCTAAAGATATAAACACTGGGCGTTGTATTTTGTTCATTTGAACGCACAATACACATTGAATTTTTAGCTGCAATAAAGGCACCATCCCAGCTCTATTTTATTCTGCTTTATTCAGGTTCTGCTCCCCTCCCCATGTCTATTACTATGGAATGAAACCTGCAGTGAGTCACAGCCCAATTAAACTCCTAAAGTCTTGGCAAGTACTTAGAAATCTAAATAAACTACCTGATAGGCTTTAGAGGACTAACGCTCCTCAGCTTGCATTGCTACAACTTGATAAAATAGATCCAAATGCTCTAGCCAAGTTTTCAGTAAGTTTTCTGGCATGTAACCATTTTTTTAGCTATTGAGAAACGTATCTACCTCCAGAGCACAAGCTAGTTTTGATGGTACCCATCTTCAACAATCTGTGAAAGAATATATGCAAACCCCACGTGATTTAATAAAATATGCTTGTCAAAATAATTAAGAGTATTTTTATTTTAGGTAGTTGAGGGGTAAAAATTGAAAGTTTCTGCAACTACTTTTCAGACAAGTGTACTTTCAAGCATATAAAACAGCAAATAAGTGAGAAATTATTTTTTTAATTAGAAGATGAAATATTACATAATCCGATACTTAATGTAAGTAAAAAGTTCAAATAGTACCTGTACTCATGCTCTAGAAACTCATACATATTACTAAGTTTAAATATATTTAGCCTGCATTCCCGTATCAGTCAACTGAAGATCAATAATCAGCTCACCCAAAGAATAACAAAAGGCACAGCAGTGGAAAAAAACATTCATTAACTGTCTTCGCTCCCACAAGGACTAGGAAAAAATACATGACTTGCAAAATCCCCTGAGGGCTAACAAATTAAGGGGCATGTTTAACATAATTCCTAAACTATAAATATATGTTTATCAAGAACAGGCCTCTCGCTCAAAACCTCATCGTTCCTTTCAGCTGTTTCCTCTTCCCAACAAAAGTTGATGTGAATTTTTGTTGGTTAAGAGTCAGACGGTTTTTATTTAAACCTCCTCCTGACTGACTTACACTATTGAATCAGCTGGAACTACAGGATAGAGCGCTGAATGTCATCAGTATACTTCACAGCTTGTGCTTCATTAATAATAATTCAGATTACCTTATATACTTTAACATAGAAGGGCAATTTTTTACGTGTGTGTGTGGGCAAGAGAACAGGGTAAGAAAGAACAGGGATTTTCTAACTTTTGAAACCTTCAGCACGTAAGTAAATGTAAATCATCCAAATATAGACCATCTATTTCTGCTTGTTAAGTGCACATACCAAAACACCTTTTCAAGTCAACCTATTCAATCTGCAGAAGTAGCAATATGGTTATCTTAGGTCGACTGCAGTCCAAAATACTTTTAACTTCTCCAGAGACTGTAAAGGTAGAATGAAAGGAAGGTAAGTTATCTGTTGTTGCTACATTCTGGTTTTCTTCTGCTGCTTTTGAATGTAACTCTAACTTTGCTGTGGTATATTTTGTCTCTGTTTTTCCCATATCATGATTCAAATCGCATACTTGCTTGAAGAGCTTTTTCAGCAAAATCTATGGCAACTAGATCTCCTCCATTAGATAACGACTTTATAAATTACATCCAAGAATTTCCTCCCAAGTAAATGAGCCTTACATAATTGTACGTGCATATTTTCAGTCAACAACTATTGAACTTGACATCTGCTATTTATATTTTATAAGCAACTTCAAATATACTAAGCACCTACAAGGTTCAAAAAAGCCAGTGGCCAAGAAAAGCAGACCAATTAATGCCTCCATTAAGGGCAAAGTTGTGGTTTGAAGTCCCAGAGAACAGTGTAAGTGATAGTATCACAGTCAAAAGCCTCAGCTGTGAGAAGTTTGTCTCAGCTCATAGCTTCTTCAATTTCAAAGAATCAAACCTCAAAACAAAACAAGAATTAATGCTGCCAGCTAAAGAACAAGGCTAAAGAACTGCTGCTGTATAATAAAACTTTTAAATAAATTATCACAGGTTTTCTGAATGCAAATTAAAATTTGCTTAAGTGATACAAGCAGCAGATAGTGTATATGGTCACTCGACAAAAGCACTCTCATTCTTAAGTCTTATTTGTGTCAATTTTGGCTGCAAATTTGTAAATCACTTACTTCATACATCATTTGGTACCGAATAGCATCTACAAAATATTATTATGGACAAAATAAAATTAATACAATTGGCATTTTTTGAACCACCATAATATTTCCCAAAATAACAACGTAACAAACTAAAACATGATCCTATACGTGTACACAGATAAAAGACTCACAGGCTCCTTTGGGCTAGGAATTAATCTCAACTGCCTTAGAGAAACTTGCTACCCAACAAGACAGCTCAAAATAGCTCCTCTTAATAAAAAAGCCACCTTTATTACAGAAGATAAGAGAAGACCCTAGCTTTTCTTTGCTTCTAGAATCAGGACACATAAATATAGTAAGGACGCATAAATTCAGGATTATTGTAAAGGAATATATCCTTCTTTTCAGTGATGGGGAATCATGCTTCTCCTCTCTGATTTCTTCTTCCTTCCTTAATATGAGTTTGGCATGAAGTAAACGAAGTTGTCTAAACAGCTTGCTCTCAAAGAACAATCAGTTACTTTAAATAGTGTTATATACACAAAAGCAATCGAAAGGAACAAGATTCAATTAAACCATCTTCATGTTAAAGAGAAACTCTCCCTGTTCCAATCCAACTCCCTTGTCATTCAGTAATGAAAAAAACACTGAATGGAAAAGCTTAGAAAAATGTAGGAGTTTATACTTACAAAAGCAAAAAATACAAAAGCAAAAGGAGTCAAGCCAATCACTTCTGATGTATTAAATCATACAATCACAATTGTTCGGTAGCTTAAACTTAATGCTCAAAATGTCAGGGAGGGCATTTCCAGAAGGGAAACATCCAGACAGACAAGAACATGACTTTCTCTCCTGACCTGTCAGAACCGTTTTGCACATTGCTAAAATTAAAACAAGAGTTTATGAAGCTAGAGGAAAAGTGGACGTAAAAGACACACTTCACGGTCTGTGACTATAAACTGCATCATCATCTAATATCATCGATAGTAAAAGAACACAGGAACGACCTGACTGTAGCCTGAGCTGCCAGCTTGTATTTTAGTCATGCTGAAAACAAGTCAAGAAGAAACAGAACATTATGTACAGAAGGTTATTGACTTTTAAAGAGGTTGGCAGAGAATAATTCAGATTCTCAATGGGAATTATATGCCTAATTGGAAACATAACCAGGAACACGGTTATCACAAAGAGAAAGTAGCACTCCAGGATACAGGACGATCATGTGGCAGGAGTTTCACTCCATGCTGCATTTAGCACTGTAATTTAATTCCTGTGGGTACCAATGGTGAGATCGCTTTTGAACAAGCTTATGCAACTAAAGCACCCAAGGTGGTTTAATGACTTTGCACCAGCACCAAAATAAAGTATTTTTCCATGTTGGCATCAAAGAAAGAACTACTGATTCTTAATAACAAACAAAAGTGTTTGTTACTGGGGGGAGCAACTTCTGACAGAACTTTTGAAATTATGCTTTGAATCCTGCCCACCCCATCCTCTCCAAAACATCTCTCATCCACAGATCAAATCAATTACTCAATGTTTGCAACATACATGTTAGCTAGCCTTGTATTCTGCCTAGCAGCACAAAATGGTACCAAAACTGATTTTGTTTGCTCAGTTCTCACAAGTATTTTCTGAAGGACAGGATGAAAGAAGAATACAGGATTACATGGATTAGCACATAAGCAGCTAATTCTTTCTAGTATTATATGTATATCTCATATGCAAAAAAAAGGACCTGGGAGTCCTTCCTGGTGGACACGAAGGTGAACATGAGCCAACAATGTGCCCTTGTGGCAAAGAAGGGTAATAGTATCCTGGGCTTCATTGGGAGCAGCCTTACCAGCAGGTCAAGGGAGGTGATCCTTCCTCTCTCCTCAGCACTGATGAGGCCAAACCTGGAGTACTTTGTCCAGTTCTGGGCTCCCCAGTACAAGAGAGACAGGGACAGGCTGCAGAGTCCAGTGGAGGGCTATTAAAATAATAAAGGGACTGGAACATCTCTCCTATGAGGAAAGGCTGAGAGAGCTGGGACTGTTCAGCCTAGGGAAGGCTTAGAGGGAATCTCATCAATGTTTATAAATACCTGAAGGGAAGGTACAAAGATGACAGAACCATGCTCTTTTCAGTGGTGCCCACTGAAACACAAACTGAAACACCGGAAGTTCAGTCTGATTATCACGAAACAGTTTTTCACTGTGAGGGTGACCGAGCACTGCCACAGGTGGCCCAGAGAGGTTGTGGAGTCTCCATCCTTGGAGATATTCAAAAGCTGTCCGGACGCCATCCTGAGCAACTGGCTCTCGGTGGCCCTTCTTGAGCAGGGAGGTTAGACTAGATGACCTCCAAAGGTCCCTTCCAACTTCAACCACTCTGTGACTTTATAATATGAATCTAAATACAAGGAGATTATTAATTGGTTCAAGATTAACATACATTTAACAGTAGGATTACACAGATGATCTACTGATTGAAGGAGTCATTAACAATAAGAGGACAAAGCATTGCTACAGAGCAACCTGCATTACTCAGTAAGGCAGGGCACAAGCATGCTGTCCGTATAACTGTCAATAATAAGGTCATCTGTCTAAAGAACAAAGAAAGAGAAATACATTTACTTGGATGAGAGTAATTATTACATCGCTACGGATGATAAAAAATTGTGGGATCATGGTGGATATTTAGCTGAACATAAACTTTTTGCTACACTCAGGTCAAACGAATGGATGCAAATTCTCAAGATATAGACATCAGACTAACAGGACAAAAGTGAAAGGGTCATACTATCAATATTTTCATCAATGAAAATGACTGTGCAGTACTGTACCCAGTTCTGGAATGTGCTTACCATGCCAGAAGGAAGTATTGGCGATAATTCAGAAAATAACAGCATAATGATTTTAAGGACTGAAAGAGTCTCAAAGAAAGCTGTCGAAATGCAACCTCTCAGCTGCGACCAAGCCACACGTAAGCATTTACTTAAACAACAAAAAATTGATAATAGAAGACAGACAATTCTGCCTTCGATCTTGCAGACAAATGTGTAAAATGAGCCAAATGCCAAAACTTGAAAACAAAACCAGATAAAGTTAGCAGCAAGGCTATTCATCATGTTTTACTTGCTTTAAAAGACTGCAAGGATAATTAGACACCTAAACAAGATCAAGCCTTAGGGTTTTTTGTTTTGCTTGTTTGGTTTTGGTTTGTTGTGTGGTTGGGTGGGTTTTTTTGTTTGTTTGTTTGTTTTTTAACTGAGGAATTTTTATTCAACTGTGCCCCTCCCCCTAAAGGTTAGGGGCACAACTTTTGGACTTGAAACAAGAATTAAATTTCAAGAATTCCTATGATCAAAATAAAGGCATATTAAGTTCCCTTGAAGATCTCTGCAATCTTTACTGCAGTTAAGGTCAAGCTCTGATAAGTGCAGTATGATATAGGACATTCCAGAGCGTCTCCACTACAAGCATAGCAAAACAAAGAATTTCAGTTGGTTTTGGAATGAAATCCTGCACTTTTTGAATTCTTTGTCCAAATGAAACAGCATTGCAATGTGTTGTTTCCTTTAAAAGATGGCCATTTGCAACAGTTTTTCATATTGACCTCCAAGAACCTAACTTGGACATACTAGATTTTTTTTCATCTGCCACAGGCATACACACAATTAAAATCATTGTATTTAATTAGGAGAAAGCAGAGTTTTGAAACTTATTTCAGAGAATCTTGATAATATTGAGGCAAGTAAGACAGAATTATCTGGTAGCTGTGGTCTCAAGTTGATGGTTTTTTGTTAGATCTTGCTTGTTTCCCCTAACCGCCCCCCCCCCCCCCCCAGTATAATCTCTTTCCTACTCGCACTGAAGAGAAACACTTTTCTGGAAGGAAGCGTGCTTCTTGTGTTTACTACAGAGAAACGACAGAGGAAAGATAGAAAAATGGATATGCATGACAGGATGCAAACATTATTGTATCAATAATGCTTTTGCTATAGTTCCAATTCATACCATTGTCTATCACACAGACAATCATCATAAATCATCATTTCAGATCAGTGTATCAGAACTCGAAAAAAAAAACCCAAAAGACTGTACAGACCAAAGACAAATGTGAAGGCTGGGTTTTCTTAAATGGTACTTACACCAAGAGCGGCTTGGTAGGTAACTTCTGATGGGAAGGTAAATGAAGGCCCTGTTGTGACTGGGCTGCTAGGAGGTGGAGTCACAATTAGCCCTGTAGTACCTATATGAACCTGTCAAAGAAGAAAAAAACAGAAGGGTCAGTTTTGAGTAGTTTAATAAGAGCTGGCTTTGACACAGCTGTAAGCTTCATGGTCAAAATCACTAGTAGTCTACTATCTATAACTTTAGACTAGAACTAATTTTTTGTTAGATACTCATACAAGCAGTATTGGATCACACTGCTCACTTTTTCCTCCCCCGATGTTTCAGAAACTTTGCAGATATGTTGTGACATAAAAGCTTTGAAGAAACAGGAGATTAACAAATAAATAAAGCCAGATAAATATTTCTACTTATCACAATCAGATTAATATGGTACATTTCTAGAATTCATGTAATTTTCAAGTTGAACTTACCTTTTACTTGCATGCGCTTTATTAATATCCAATATCATATTCAATTTAGAAAAATATCCAAGAAATTAAATCACTCCAGTTTCTAGTTTCCACAGTTTAATAAAAATCTTTGTGGCACTTTAGAAATTGACAATTGTGAAAAAAATTAGCTTACAAGACCAAAAATATTTGCTGGCATTGTATAAGAAGTGTTGCAAAATGTTTTCTTTAGATGATCTCATGTTGGAAGATAAACTTTGTCAAAGCATACGTTAGTATTAATTACATATAATTAATAATGTGAAGTAATCTGACAAGATCAGAAGCCTTTATAGTTATTTTTTAAAAAAAATACACAAAAAATACATTTGATTTCATGTAAATTACCTGAGAAGGGGCACTACAGGAAAGTCCCGTCAGCTCACTTATGCGGGCTGCTGCAGTTGGGTTGCTGGAGCTGATGAGGACAGGAGGACTGATTTCCATTGAGTGGCGGTTCTGAGAAGACTGTGAAGACTTGTTGGACATAGTGAGGGAGGTAAAAGAGTGCCGTTTTTTGGTGTTTTTCTTAGTATCAGTGTGCTTTTGAGTTGAATTGTTGTGGGCTGTCCCAGAGGTACCTTCTCCAGAGTCAACAGCAGAACCTGAGGGCTTATCCAGTTCTATCAACTGTTTGGCCGCTGTGTTAAACTACAAAAGATAGTCACATATTAGTATTTTTTTATTTATTAAAAAAACACCATGCAACTTAAAACTGTGATATACTGACCTACTCTACAAATTAGTCATAAGAGTAACAATTTAGTCTACAGAGGGACAACTCTTTAACTACAAACTCAACACACTTACTGTTGGGCTGGCCGGGACTACCCATCAGAGGTAAAATTTCAATCAAGAAAGGACATTATGCTCCAGTGCAGCCATGGATTAATTCAGCACTATGCGCTTCCTGTGTTATCTAGCAGTCAGACTAAATCACAGCGGTCCCCTTTGACCTTATATTATAAAAATCTGTATTACAAAACTTCATGAATGTTCATTTCATTTTAAGCCTTTTTTGTTTTGTTTGTAAGTATACCATAAGCCCCCACCTTTGCACATGGGCTCCTGAAAACATTCCTCCTAGTACCACTTGGTATTTATGCACAGATCTTTTAACACTACCAGTAGTAAAAAACAGACTTCCCAAATACAGATTTAAGAACACAGTAGGACAGACTGAAGAGCCAACTACATCAGTATACTGCCTGACAACAAGTAGCTATATAAGCATAAGACAGTATAATGAGAAAAGAAACATATATTGGCAATTCTGTGGATATACCTTCTCAGCTTCTGAGTTTTCTAATGCAGAGACAGCATCTCTGTGTCTAAGAACCCTCAAATGGATTTTTCTTTTTCTAAGCTTATCTAATGATTTTTTGTTCACAATGAAATTTTCTGTTTGTTGATTTTTTTACAGTAATATTATATTAAATGCAAACAAATCCTTCCTTTCCAATGAAGCAATATGGAATCCCACATACTTTCTTCTTACAATGAAATGTAAGCTATGTAAGCGGAGGAGGGGCAAACAAAAAACCCTACATTTTTTGTTTCCATAAAATCTTATTTTAGATCAATTGGAAACAATAATGTCAGAACTCTCATATATTCATGAGCTGAAGTAACACCAGCACCAGTTTTCTGAATAAGTTCACTAATTTTAATAAGTACCACTAAATATATACTGTACAACACTTATTTGGAGAAGCGTAGCCGATTACGAAGAAAGGAAAAATCTTTTCTGAAGAACATCAGGATGAAAGAATGAAATTAGTTGCTGTGGAAGTACTACTTCTGTTCTTCAGCATATTATTTCTTCTACTTATTTTACCCATTTTTCCACAAGTCTTAAGATACCTACTACAGTCATGAAGAGTTTTAAAGCTGTATTTTACCCCATCAAAACTTTACTAGACAAATAACACATCATTAATCACAATAGCCTCAACGCTGATTTAAATGTAGCTCCCACAAATGACAAGAGCTTATACCCTGAACACTTTCCTATCTCTGAGGACAAGTAGATATATAGGAAACAGTAAAACACAATAAAGAATATATTTTTTTTTTAATGCAGAAGAGATTTGCAAGTGGTATTTGAAAGATGAGATCTGGAAGGAAATTCCATGCATATACAGAAGAAATAGACAAATGAAGTTCAAAACTAGACCTACTGGAACAATGAGGAACTGACATAAAAACCTACAAGGATGTAAGAGCAGGAAAAGTAAAATTATGAAATGCTTGAAGAGAAAGAACTACCTAGAACATACTGCAGCGAAAGAAGGGTGTAATGGAGGATTTGAAAAAGGATACAAAGATGAGAATGTAGAATTTTTTCCTGCATGTTCTTATCGTTGGGCCTTTAGAAGGCAGCTGAAGAGGACAGGAAGGATAGAAGACGATGTCACAGTAGTAAACATTCCTAAGAGAAAGGTGGACACTAGATTTTCCTTCCTGCTAATACCGGACATGGATCATATGGACAAAATAATTTTGTACCACTTGTATAGTACAGAAGATATGTCCATACAGCTTTCTCCAACTAACTTGCAAGCCTGTTATTTAAATAATTATTTTTATTTATTAAATTTTAAATTTACAGTGAACATACTTTTAACAGACCTGTGAGACCAGTGAAAACAATATTATTTTATCACAGAACACCGATATGAGGCTGAAGAATATGAAACAAGTAGAAAATAAGACCAAAAAAAGCCTACTCTGCTACTCGCGTCCTGTCAGGGTCCTACCCTTCATCAAGAAAGACCTTGCAGGCTAATCATTTCATGTACTTTGCATGTTTTATTTTTTCCAACTCAGATTTAAATTCTTCATGTCCTTTCTGAGAATCTGTATCTTCCATATTGTCTTATACAATGGCTGCAACCACTTCTATCCTTATCTAATGTACTCCCTGATTTAGCAAAGAGCCTGTTCACAAAATCACACAGATGAGAGAAAGAAAAGCAGCACTCAATACTAAAACAAGAACTACCTAATCTTAATTGTTAAGGGGCCACCCAGCAGCAAAAAAACAAAACCAAAAGCCACTCTGCTAAAAGCACCCCGAGGTACCTGTTGCACCTAATTATGTTTGTTTACCTCCTGAAGCTATTAACACCTGCAGAATCTGATTACTTCTATACAACGAACAACCTATTAGAGAAAAGTTAAGGCTCACCCATGGGATTGAGTCAAGACTGATTCAAACATAAGCAACGTACGGAACTTTCTTATGTAGAGAAGCAAGCACAAGACAGTAACACAAACCTAAACATGGAAGTGAACTGATTACTGGCTTTTTCTTAGAAGCAACCCGAGGCCAGCAATAGTTGCAGAACATTTTGCAGAGTGTAGTTTACTACTTCCTTGAGAAGAGAAATGAAGAACTTGCATGCCTTCTCCAATGAAATGGCTAGCAACCATTCAAGGTCACCATGGGAATGCATCCCACTCATGCTATGAAGTACTTCAATACAGCATTCCTTTCTGCAACAAATACCCTGTATCTATTCCTGCATTTTCTACGTCAGTTGTCTTCCTGAACAGACGTATTTGACCCAAAGCTTATTTACTTTAACTTTTATATGCAGATTTATTCGTTTTTTTTTTTTTCATTCAACAAAATCTTGTTGCAACAGGTAGCCTGAAATCCAATTCCCCTTCCTGTCAAAATCCAGGAAACAACAACTTTCCAAACGGGGCAAGACAGAGGCGGCCGGCTGAGCCGTGTCTCAGTGCTGCAGGAGGGGTCGAGGCCAGCACACAGGTTTCGCCTGCTTGCAGCCATTGGGAGAAATTACCAAGTAGACTACGGTGCACAACCTATTTCAAGGTCTCTTACAGTTGTGCTTTACTGCACTTATTTTACAAGTGACTTCAGGCATTCTTCACTCACACGTGGATAGTTAGAATTTCAATATCATCACTTTCTGAAATTCAGTGAAAACACCATTATCTCCCTCAAACGATCTTTCTATTCACGTTCATTCAAAATTTTTATGTGTGCAATTTTACTACATCACCATATGCCACGGTGTTACTTTTCCACATTGCCAACACTATTGTTAGTCAAATTCCAATTTCTAGACAAGATTTCACTTTCATATAGGTTTGGAAACAAAGGAGGAAAGTATAAATGGAGCTAAGGTAAACTTTCTCCTTATTTGATGCTATTATTTTTGCTAAGCATCATCCTGGAGGACAGGCAATAGCTTACAAACCTAAACTCAGCTTTGCAATTAAAATTTTGGAACAAATATATTTTGTTCAAATAAACGGAAGAGTCCTTTCACAAATCTTGAACAGATCACAACCATGAGCAAAGCTACATTTATATTAATTTTTGAAACAAACGAAATAGTTCTGTATTACAGGTTTTGTTAGGGAAATTGATCAAAACCATAACACTCAGAAGTTGTCACTGGACTAACATTGAGATTATCACATTCAAGTATAGTGGGGATTACGTGATAATTTTCTACTCAAAATTAACAATCTCAGTTTTCAGGCATAATATACAACATTCACTTTTTACATAGATTTTCTGTTTTAAGGTCTGGGCAGGCAAAACAGTCAAAAAGTAGAGGTAGCTTCCCATAAGAGGTTTTATTTATTCTTCTGAGTTAGTATTGTTACAAAAGCTGGATGGTTTTTTTCTAAGCACTTTAAATCAGATCACATCATTTAACAGTGATAGACAAAGTTTAGCCTAGTAAGTGCATTAAAAAGACCATGCTAGAAATCCAGACTAAAATCCAATCTAAAATGTATAGACACAATAAAAAATAAATATGTTTTGAAACACTCCTGTTTGGTACAAGAGGAGATGCTAATAAAAAACCCAACCTGACACACTAGGTACATAAAATCTTATGTTCTCATTGATTAAAATGTCTTGTTAACTGATGGATGCAGTACTATAAAGTGACAATGAATTTAAAATGCTACTACAGTGAACATTTTAGATCATTTCATGTTTTTTTTCTTCCCCTACATTTCTGTAAGATTGTTTATAAATAAAGCTACAGGTGCTGGATTAATGCAAAGGTGTTTACCAGTTGTTCACCTTAACCTGGGAAAACAAAAGCTGTCATCATTTTCTACTGACATTTTGATCGAAAAGTGATTCCTTTTCCCCAATTTTTATTTTTCTATTCTAGGCATTTATATTTTTCTAGTTGTTCTGTTGAGTGCCAAATAACTTGTAAAAATTTAAGCACTTTTCAGATTTGGAGCATGTTTATTAAGTGATAAACCACTGTACCCAGAACTGTATTCCACATAGAAAAATTCTAATACTGTCTGTTTAGTTCTGATTAATCATTCTCTTTGGAACAGAGATAAACATAAGTTTTATGAACTTCATCATACTTTTTCTAGACTCACTGCATTTTATTTCATCACTGTGCAAGAACCTGGTTGACCTGCTTTTAATGCAAGCACATTGAAATTACATCAGTCAAAAGTCTAGTAATTTAGATACGTTAATCAGGTCTTATGCTAGTAAAACTAAAAGGTTTGTTTGGTTTTAGCACTTCTTAGAAAATAGAATTTCATTTTTTGCAATGTTTTGCATTATTTATTTTTCATTTACAGACACAAGTAATTATTTCATGGTGCTATTTGTCTACAGATAAAGATGTAATGTTTTGTGACTCAGTTAACAAACTATACTTTTAATGGAATCACTATTAAAATTCCTCTCAAAATGTTTCAGTCTTCGCTTTTGTTATTACCACAAATTTATTAAGTGAAAGCAATATAAAAGAATAGAGCAGACAAGAATTATCAAGTCATAAAATGTTCCTCAAGGTAAAAAAGTTGTCCTCAAATATAATCAGAATTTTTCATGGACTTCAACATATCTGAAGTTTATCCTGTGACCTCACCATACAAGATACATCACAAGTATCAGACCTATACTATAGAATAAACATCACAGACTACACTTATTTTAAAGTCAACGACTTCAGCAAATCTCCAGTAAAGGCAGCTACTAATTCACATAAAAAAAAAAAAAAAGAAAAAGAAAAAAAGGAGAAAAAAGGATGGACTAACATACAAAAGGCAAAGATATGTCTGTCATTATGACAAAAAATAGGCAATGATTACAGAATTGGGAAATAGAACAAAAAACACCATATAAAAAATACCTCAAAAATATGAATTACTTCTCACCTTCGGTGTCTTTAATAACAACATACATAAGGATGGTTTGTATAAACTGCATATTTTCTAGAACAACAGTTATATAATCTCAGAAAGCAGGTATTTCAAAATTCAAATCGATGGTTTCTGCAGATCTCACTGCTCTTCACCACAGCATGTTTTGGTTTAGTTTAAACTGAAAAAAAAACCCCACCTATCTGATCTGAAATATCTCTTTGGGTATTATTTACTGTTCTAGATTTCTCATATCATTTTAGTGGGGATTTGCGAGTGTATGCTTGTGCCTGTTCTAAAAGGGTTAATTGAAGATACATTTTCTTAGTTGGTGGAATTTGTCTGAAAATACCAACAGTGAAATACATTTATGTTAAAAATTATATTCAGTCACACATTTTTTTCAAGATTATATCTCCATTTTGCAAACTTTTCTAGAGATGGAAACAGAGTTGTTAGCTAAATAGCTAGCCCAAGTGGCAGCCCTGGAAAGGGCTTTTTCTAACTAGGCTAAGTCAAGTGATTTAACTTTAAAACGCACTACAAAAAACCTTTACTGGCTGAACTGAAGGGCAGTTAATTGCAAGGAGCTAGGAATGAATAGCCAGGGGCAATAACTTCTTAAATTGGCTTTTAAAAACTTCTTAAACTGAAGCCAGAATTGCACTAACCAAGTTAAAACCCCTTTGGTTTTGTTGTTTTTTCAGCCATGCGAAAATTTCTATCTCCAGATACACAGATCCTTACAACAACCTATAAAAATGAATACACATATTTTCCCTTTTTAAAAAAAAAATAAATTCAATGTTGGTTGAATACGGTCATTTTTTAAGAAGTACTCAAACCATCAGCACATTCAGAAACTGAATTAATAAAACCTGACTTTATTCTTAGTATGGTTACACATTTCTTCTGTGGTACATATTTCTCATCCCACAGGTAACGTGAAAAGACTTTTTTCTTTCATCATTCTGCCTCATTTATTTAAATAAAATCTCGTCTGTGGGAGAAGTGTATCTTACCAAGTACCCATAGGATACCTATCAGAAAAAGACAAACATTATTCCAAACCTCTGTATCTTTCAGTAATGCAAATTTTAACAATCATTGTTGCAGCTGTACACACTGTTCTTAATCACCTATGTCCTTCCATACAGAAGATATAGCTTTCAACTCTTAAACTTTTAAAGGCTGGGGAAACTTTCTCACTGTAAATTGTCATTTCATATAAGAAATGCAGGAAGATACAGAAAATTTTATATAAGCATCTTTTGGATGTAGAAGTCAATGCTTTACCTGCCTGCATTCTCTGACTTTCTAGTTGTGCTAATTTGGTTTTGAGAGACAGGTATTAGGGACAGTGCAAAGCTTACTATCCCTCTGACTTGCCGATTGCTTTCATTTTGCAGTTAAGTGTGGTTTGTGATTGACGGCATGACTCCAGTGTTAACAACACTGTCTCCAAATACTTTCATTCCAATTCCATTCAATGAAAACAGGTATCAAACAGCTAAGTAAAAATCACTGGTTTAATTGCTGAGGTAATTAACTCTCCCAGACTAAGCACACAGATCTTGAATTAATTTAGGTCTAAGACTATTTATATCTCAGGTTATTTTAGAATCATCACCAGTACTGATTATTTTTCCTTTTAGAAAATGAAATACACAGTGTGCACAACCTTACTGAGGGCCCAACTTTACTCACCTCAACATACGAAATTGGAAATATTCCTATCTTGTCAGCCAGCATTCCTTCTGCCCAGTTTTCATCCACGCGGCGAATTACAGTCAGAACATCATCCTGTGTGAACATGCAGTGATTATGTCTCCCAGCTCTAATTAAACTTCTAATTTAATTTCCCTCCATAAGGCATGGGTAATCAGAGAGGCGGCACATGGACATGAATCGCAGAGAAGGCACTCTAACAGGAACATGCTGCTTTTGGGGTTGAAGTCGGTTCCAGCTAGTCCTTTCCCTATTTCGCCAGAGTTCAGCTAACTGTCCACAGCTAATCTCAGCCATCTGACTTTGTCCTTAGTGCCAGACTTCCTGCGGTGTTTCAGTTCATGGTATTCATCAGCCCCCCTTTAAGTCCTTGGCATTAATCAACAGAACCGCAATCTTTTTCCTTCTCAACTGACTCATTACCTAGTCTTCCCTAGGTGTTGCTTTTCTACTTAAGTTCTAAAGAACACTGGTAAGCGATACGATTTCTTTCACATCTACGTGGAGCATTTGGATTAGATACAGTTTTGAGTATGTTACATAAAAAAAAGGATTTACATGCACATTAAACATTGTTGTCGCTTATACTGAGATACCTAATTGCTTCCTATGGAAGTTAAAATATTTGGAAACATATATGCTTACTCAAGCGAGACAGCAGATTTAAAAAAAGCAAACAACAGTTTTCCAACTATTAATTAAAATATGCAAGCTAATGCAAATCATTCTCAACAGTATTGTTCTATGCTGTAATATTAACCATTGTCTCTCCACATGGTGATATCTTTCCTTTTTAGAATTTTAGCCATCCTTTTCATTTTTAACAGGCAAGAAAAGTGATTAGCTCACAGTTGATCTTGTGACATTTTTGTGCAATTTGATAAACTAAAGAATCAGAAACTAAAAAAAAGGAACAGCTCTGATTCCTGTTAAAACTCTGTATCATCATGTGCCTTGCAAGACAGAAAATTAATTCCAATAGAAGCAAATAAGAAGAAACATCATATTTTCTAAAAGGCAATTAGTAATATTATAGAATTACAAAGTTTAGTAGTACTTTGTGTCCAGTATGTATATCCTAAAAATGTCACTTACTAAATGCAAAGCTGAAAATAGTACCAAATTCAACAATTTCAAATGAGTGTTTCTTAAGAAGATGGAACACTTTTAATTCGTAACATAGGTTATTTCTCATAAATTAAGAAAATTACTACTGCAATTATAAAAAATTGCATTCTCAAAAATAAAACCTCAGAGAAATTATACATAATTTAGGAAGAGAAGGAAGGCAAAACTAATCAACATAGGAGAAATACCTGCAGAATTACTTGCCCTTTTCATATTTGTGCAGCTCCATTAAAAAAAAACGCAGACAAGAATACAGAACAGTCTTATTATTTCTTACCCAAGTGAATGAAATTATTCAAAAAATATTCTGTTTTTACCTTTGCAAATGGTAAACAGTCTTTATCTGCTTCCTTGTCTTTAACTTCAAAGTCATAAAGTGCTTTGCACTGAGGCGGAGGTTGAGGTAAAGGTTTAATAATTTGAACAAAATTGGTAGGAAAAAAGCCATGGATGCCATTGACTTCTCCATGATACCAATTTTCATCCACCTGTCGACGCAAAATGATGATGTCTCCTTTACTGAATTTAAGATCTCCAGGTTCTTTTCCCTCGTAGTTATACAATGCTTTGGCACATGGTAACTGAGGTACACCCTAAAGAAGAAGAAGAAAAAAAAAAAAAGTCACTAGAATTAGGTAAGTATTACTAATTAGAATTTATATTACATTCTTTGGGAGACTATGAATGAAACTGTATCAAATTGCAAAGTAAAATTAAATACAATAAAATTATTTTATTGCAATGTTTCTACTGATTTTACCCAAACACGTAGGAAGAGTTTCAATTCTCAGTCTTAACATCTCCCAAAATTTCATTATGATTTTCAGTAATGCTACAATGTTGCTAAACACAAGAGAGGCAAAACCCCATAATACTTTAACCCTCATGTACTAGTTCACTAAGCCTAAACATTAAAAAAAACCCCAAACAAACTTGAAAGTATCTTGATTTGAGAGATGTGACAGAAAAATGCTGCAAGAAAATGCAGCACTAGAATAACAAATTTTCTGTAAGACCTTTAAGGCATGTTTTCTGCCTGACTGTCTTCTTATTTTCCTCACCTTATTTATTTCAGAGAATGCTAAGGATGAGGACATAAGGGAGGTGTTTCCCAGCCTGAAAAACAAATCTCCCTTTATTAAAGGTGAGATATTTAATCCTGGGACAACCCCTTTAATTTAATTATTTATTTAAAAGCATAGCTAAAAAGAATTACTGGAACAAAACCCAAAACTGTTGAAGGTCTATCCTTGGGTCTTCTTCAGTTGATTCCTCCATAATATCTCAAAACTATAGGTCATTGGTGCTGGTCTCGAATGCATGTCAGAAGGATTACAATATAATACTCTGCCACCCTCCTTTGTATACGCTGCAGGTATTACTTTTAATTGCTCAGTCCGTGTCTCCACATTTTGCAAGAGTGAGCCATAAAACTCTACAATTCTAGTATTAGGGCTACTGCCTTCAAAACTCTCTTTTCTCTCTAACTAGAGGGGAGCTCACTCTGCTAATGATGCAAATGGCAATAACCTGCATTACTAAGACAGTCTTTCCAATGCAAAGATAGCATTTAGAGTCAACTGGAACACAGTATTTCACGTCTTTAATGCCATCCCTTACGGAAAAGGCAAATTTTAATGCAATTCAATATTGACGATATTATTCACCATGTGGTATGTCTCTACTCTCAAGTATTCTACCAGCTCAGCTTGTAAATTGGAGTTGCACTTGGAATATCTCAACAGATACACACACAATGCAAGGAAGTTGTCAGAAGGAATTACTACTTTGAGTCTGTCTCACTGGGCAGAAGGCAGAGTGCTTGACAATTTATTTCCCATTTTTGTCTTCCAATAGAAACCATTAGAAACCATTTTGTATGGACATCTTTAATTTTTCTGTATGATTTTATAAACAGATTAATAATTTCATGAATGGATAAATATCTTAAAGATTAGCTTATTGGTATAGAAAGAAAATTATTCAAACAGTTAAAGGAAAACCATATGCATATACATAGGTACATACATTTACATATGAATACAGGAAAAATCAGTTCATTCTATTGCTTCTGGGATGGGTACTAAAACTATTATATTAGCAGGATCCATGCAATTGTTCACAAAAACTGATGATCTTCAGACTGAAGCAAATAATGTTTTTCTTCATGATCAAACTTAACTGCATCAGTGCAGAATGTAAACACCACTGGCATACTCTCTATAAACCTAGATAGGGAAAAAGACTAAGACATCAACTGCAGAATTTGCGGGCCTCAACTGATTGAAGGGGCAATTCATGGCCACAATAGAAGAATTTAAAAAAATACTGTAGATACGTGTTTTTTAGTCCTATGTGCTCTCTGCAGAGTAAACAGACAGAATGGAGAAAGCAGTCAGTGTAGATGCAGTACGGACAACTGCAGAGAGAGAATTCAGGGGGAGAGGGCAGGCTGGAAGCAAAAAGAAACACACCTCTACACAAGAGAGGAAACACTGCTCACTTATCCACTTCCATCCCAATAACAAACAAATAAACAAAAAAATATTACAGCCCTTCAGTGATTACAAGCCAAAGAACTACTTGGTAGAAAAAGCGCCCCAGGCAATTAGGGCTACTAGAAGAGATACTCATCTCCCTTGCACTGAGGGAACAGCTGGAGTTCTCCCAGGAATTGCCCTGTTATCCCAGGAGAACGCTTTCTATGTCCCCGTACTGAGGAAGAACTTTAATATCAGTTGTGTGTATAAAATACAGTTAGAAAAAACTGTATTTTTAAAAACAAATAAAAGCAAAATAAACCAGGAATGCCAACACAGCAGATCACATCAAAGTGATCAAACTCATCAATTAGTCATCATTTAATTGTTAGAACTTGATATTGCATTCATGCAGTTTATCACAAAGCCTCCCATGAACAGATCTTCACTCAAACATACAAACATCTGTTTATATTTTACAGGAATAATTTATATTTTACAGGAAGTTTCTACAAAGCTTGTTTCCCACGTTAAATAAAAACGGTTCCAGTCCATAATTTCAAACAGAACAAAGTTCAACAAAACACACACTTAGTTCTCAGTCAGACTGCCAGGGATTAAAGAGAAACGATTAAACTACTCGGAAGAGAAGTAAAGCCAATGCCTTTTCCTTCTGTCCCAGGGGGATGATGAAGCAAGAAGGAGCGGGTGCAATGGGGAGCACCGTTCTCAGTGGTACGGTATCATGGGCCCTCGAGCACTATCTTCACATTCCTCCTCCTCTGCGCAAGCTGGGAGCCGTGGCTCATGGCCGGTGCCTTCTGGGCCATCACGAGGAGCAGCCTTGGGCGGCTTCAGCCCCCCTTCTGCCCCTCCGGCTGTTCAGCAGGAGAGAAGGCCGTGAGGATACGCCGAGCCGGAGTTTACATTTCACTCCATGTCTCTCACTTGGCTAAACATGAAAGGAAGGCTTTGGAAGAAAAAATTTGCAGCCTGCCCTTAGGTTTACAGCTGCCGTTCACCCTGCCAGCTCTTTGAGAAAGCAACAAAAAAAACCCCCAACCTCAGACAAAAAACATTTTAAGGAAATTAAAATATAAAACCCAGAAAGACTCCACACAAAATAAGTTTCTTAGAATTATTTCCTCAGTCCTTATGCAAAATCCTTATGCAGAAATAGTTGAACTTCTAATGCTACTGCTGATATACGAACTAGTTAAAATGCATTTTTAGCTAAGGCACGGATATACATACATTTCACATGCCAGATTCCTTTAAAGAAAATAAAACAATATGCGATGACATCAAAACAAATGGCTCAACAAAAATATGGAAAAAATGCATATGCATTCGTATACATATGAGGCTTGGGTCCCTCAGATTCCTTCTCCAAACCCAGATATTTTGTCTCAGAAACCTACAGAATTAGCTTACAATTTTATACTTTGTCTTCAGACACCTTATTTCGAACTTTACTCCTATTTTTAATGGACAATATGCAACTGTATGTAGTTTTCATGAGCTTAATCCAAGAGAAACTTATGCCTGCACAGAAAAATGAGATCTGATTTCCTTCTTAAAAGGAGTTTCTGTGGCAGAAGCCCAAATATAAATATGCTTACACTGGCATAAACCACTGTACATTGTATAACTTACTGCACTCGGAGCACCAGCATAAGCTAAAGTAGCAAAAATAGTAAATCCCCTCCCAAGGAAATGAATGGAACAGATACTGGGTCATCTGCATCTCTGTTTCCTTCCAGGCTTACCCGGCTGCGGTGCTGCTGGTTGTCACTTTTCCAAGCAACCAAGCCCGGCTGCGAGACCGGGATGCGGCCTGGCTTTCCCTGTGAACCAGTCAGATTTACCCAGAATATCTACACAGTTGTCACCTGTTTGAGGTTTCCAGATACTGAGTGTCATCAAGAGGCCAGGAAGAAATCTTTTGACAGAAGTACTGCTTACGTTAGTAGTTGGTCAGTCAAAAAAGGATTTCTGAAAACCGTCTATGTGCAGAACCAAAGCACGATCAGCCTCCAAAAAAGTGGCCTGCTCGGGCACCTCATCAGCAGTTTTTATGCCTAGCTTTCCTAAACAACTTCTGCCTTCCCTTACAGAAAGTCTAAATCTGAAAGTTGCTATAATTTTGATCTGTGTTACAATAGGATCTTCAATAAACAACCGTTATTTGCAATTTTCTTATAAGTAAAGCCAGAAAAATTATTTCTCGTCATCTACCTTTTTTGCTGCTTTCCATACAGGCCCTAAATCAAACCAGCAGTCACATTAATAACCAGGACAAGATGAGAAACTATTACAAAATCTCTCTAATCACACAGCAATTCTAAGCACAGTAAGTCTAATGCTAGAGGTGCTTTTATCAGTCTTTTTTTTTTTTTTTTCCCCAAAAAAAACCCAACCCAGTGTTATAAGACACACTTGGTTGCCAATAAAAGTTGCCTTTACAAAAAGAAAGAAGCTTGTTAATACAGTGCAGCCAACTTGTTTGCAAGGCAGATTTGGGTTGAGTGACTTCTTTATGTGTACATTCCCCAGTAGATACAGGTATACCCAAGACTTCCTCTTCAGGCTCCTAGTCATTCCTAAATTTAAATAACAATATTGCTTCTTTTAATCTTCTAGTCCATTCTTTTTCATATTGTTGCCTCCTTGACTCAAATCTTTCAATTGCATGCTTTTTATTACTTTTTTCTTTTCTTAATCCGTTGCTTTCTTGCCTTCTTTGGCCTTTACGCTGTCCAGTCCCACATGCAAGAACATCCCATTTGGCACCTATAGGTTTTTCATGTTTCTTTCATCTTGCTGGCTCCAATACCTGTTTACAAGTCTTAATTTAAAGCCATCTGATCTGTCTAGTTCCATTTGCTTTGTTTCAGTCTCCTTTGTTCTTTCTGTACCTACATTTAAGTTTTCACATATTTTGAGACATGGAGCTTACAAAAATGCTTCACTGGAGACCTTCTGAAAATGATTATATTAAAAGATGTGTTTCCTTCAGTAGGATTTCCTTCTAAAGGAAGGAAACATGCTCCCTGTATTAAGCTATAGGTACATTGCTGTCGCCTGAACAAATTAAATACTCAGTTTTTCAGAACACACCAACCAAGAGGCGATAACATTTGAAACTAAGTCTCCCCATTTCTTTTCGAGTTCCAGAACACAAAGTGTCTCCATATTCCAAGAAGAATGTTAAAAGCTGGCTCCCTACATTTATTTTTCTCATCTAAGGAACAATACAAATAAGGTCACATTTGCTCAAAGAAAGGCTAACTCTAGCGTTATTAATCTGCATCTGATGCTAAATTCTTAATGGAATCTATTTTACATACTTCTATCATCAGAACTATCTTGAAAGACTGCTGAGGTCATCAGTGCAAACAAAATTATTTCTAGTTATAGGTTCCTGCTATCTGAATGATAAAAATGCAAGATATTTTTATGTCAGGAGGCTGTATCAGGTTGCCAGTATGCTGTAATAACCATAAAAACAAACCTTTGGTATCACCTGATATGAATTACTATTGCTCTGCTGAATACAGTGAAACAGTATTTTTTTATATGACAGTTCACTAGATTAAGGAAGTGAGCAATGTTAATGTTGGTAAGTATATTCACTTCTATGAGTTTCTAATGACATAGTCGTACTAAATGTCATTGTTCTCAGCACATGTAAAATAAATAACCACACATTTGACTTAAAATAGTAAAAAATTTGTAGTTGTTTTGAAATGCCATATTCAAATGTGGTTATTAGTTGCAGCTTGGTACAGTTTTTTTATTTTAATAAAAGTAGGAGAAGCTGTGCATCAAGAGGAAGCTAGCCAGCCAGGTTACCCTGATGAAAGAGACCAGTTTGAAACCTGTTTGTGTGTAACTTAACAGTGACCTGTATTTGAAGAAATCATTTTGAAGAAAGATTACTTTAGGAAACAATAGCACACAGGATAAAAACCACAATCAAGCCAACATATTTGTTATAATTTCGGAAAGGCTGAACAACTGCAATCAGTAAAAAAATGTAGGTTCTTGATAAATGAAGAAACGGGATAATATTTTAAAAATTATTTAACTCGACCATCAAGTTAAAATTTATTTAGTAGATCTGCAAAGCTTCTCTGCTACTAGCCATTACAGAACATGGTTAACTATTACACAATACGGTGAATTTTCTCTAATACTTATACATGATGACTAACACCAGTATTTGCTCTAGATGTAGTAGTGCATGACATATCAGAATACTCTTTATTAATAGGAATATTTCTTCACTGAAAGGGTTGTCAAGCTTTGGAACAGGCTGCCCAGGGAAGTGGTAGAATCGCCATCCCTGGAGGTATTTAAAAGACATGCAGACACGGTGCTGAGGGACACGGTTTAGGGGTGGACTTGGCAGTGTTTGGTTAATGGTTGGACTCCATGATCTTAAAGATCCCTTCCAACCCAGACAATTCTATGATTCCAGGTTTCAGTCATTTAACTCAGGTTGAAATGCCAAGCATTCCTACAGCCCTTTGCCTGACTCTTTTGAGGACTTTATCAGTTAACTTTGCTCTTTGTAACTTGCAGGAAAAACTTCACACCACAGCCTCAGAAAAACCCAGTAGTTTGTAATAGAAGGGTAGCTCCTCTCCTCATGTAAACAATTTTTATGTGTTTTTTTTTGAGGTAAACTATCAATGACCTACTTAAAGTAGCCAGTTTATGAAAGTCCTTTCTGCTTCCTCTGTCTCAACAGCTTTGGAAGAAAACATCTTGGAATTTTTTATTGTCTGATGTCAAGAAATAAATACAAGGTTGCTTAATATGAGCAACTTGCTCCCACAAAGTTGTTTTGAAATTAAAAGCTGGAATACAGGAGAATGAAAGGAATTTAAAAATGTTGCCTTCAGGCCTAAGCACTCAGACTAATAATATGGAAGGTTAGAAAGGGACATTTACAAAGCTTTCCAAAGGCACCTAGCCCACTCCCTTTCTTTGCAGTACCTGTGGTTTTGAAAACTTTTTTTTTTTTTTTTTCAAATAGAAAGTGTCTTCAGAATGCCACCTTCTTTCCTTTGCCTATCCAAAATGGAAAGTTCTCAGCTACTTACTTTTCCAAGGTTTGTTAAGTAAAGAAAATTTTGAACACTTTCCACTAAACCCTCAAAAGAACTAAACAAGTAAGTAAAAAATAGGAAAAAATGGAGGCGAGAAAATAATTACATCCTGCACACTGCATGTTTCCAAATATTTTAACTGTATGCACTTCTGTAGCCTTCCCTTTTTACTCTGCATTTTAGTTTCCACATAAACTGGAAATTACCGATCTTTGGCATCCTTTGGCTGATCCCCAAATTCATACATATCCTTCTCATCAGGAAGTCACTCTCCCTGTCAAAAGCCATATAGGCAACTGCTTAAAGAACCAAATAATTAATTCCCAAGCAAGAGGTGTGCCATTCTGAGCTCGAAGTCCATATTAAATACAATTTTTCACATAAACCCAGAATACTCTTCTTTCCCATTGGCTTAGTGGGAAGCAGCTAGAGATGCCACGGGCCTTTGCATACCCTTCCATAATCAAATAAAGTATCAATAATGCAACTGTTACAATATGAAATCTGAAACTACTTTTATCAGTCACCAGGAAGAAAAAAAAAAAATCAATCCAACAAAATATTCGCAAAAGATCTTGCTGTAATTTCTAGAGCCAGTACGGCAGACATATTTTACATGACAGCCCATGAGAATTTCTGCAATATATGCAGTAGTTGATGAAGATGTAGAAGCACAGTCAACAGCAGCCCCAGAGAAAGAAGAATCTTGCAATGCTAAGAAACAACTCCCTTCTTTTGTTTAATACAGTCTCTTTTATTTTTTTCTGAATACATTAACACAAAATCTCATTGTATTAGAAAGGAAAAAGGAGTCTACATAACCCTACAGGATATTGCTAACACCTAGAGAAGATCCTATTATTAATGTGGTACACATGGTTGTGCTATGCTGAAGAAACAAAAGTAAGAAACACACAGAAATATTTATGTCGTCTACCAGTCTTAATATGGCTAACCAGAACACCTACCTTCTCTTTCACTTTTGCATGAAACATAAGACATCCATATTGAAAAAAGTCAATCTATTTTACTGTCTGCATTTAAAACTCTCTTACAAATCCGCACTTTACAACACCGCTTTCCAAAACACATTCTGTTTGCTCACTTTAAAAAAAGTTCAACTACTTAGTGCAGAAGATGCGAACATTTGGTTTATCAACAAAGCACTGGAACACAGGAGGCCCTGTCCTTACTTCAGGGAGCTGATATTTTAAACACAACTATCAAAAAAAGCTCCAGAGGGTTTATCAACAATGTAAAAATTTAGGAGTAATGTTCTGTATTGTTCTAAAGGTTTTTACACTTTCAAAATGAACATAAACAAGCTTCCCTCACTGTGATGTGAAAATGAGTATGTTTACTTGTTGCACCAAGAAAAGGAGAGGGAATTACAGGTGAGAAGACAGACTGAAAAAATTGAAAAGAATAAATGAGAAATGAGATTGCCAAGAGCAAACTCTTACCGCGCTTTGAAGGTGAGGAGTTTGAACACGATACAGAAGGAGCAAAGCCAGCAAATGACTCTGAACAAGGGAGTGACTTGGTAAGATTACTCTTGGTGAGATCAGCATGAAGAAACATTCCTTTAATCTCTCAAATACTTTGCTGCTAAAAATTGGGCAATGGGAAAACACAGAGTTGCAAATGAAGAGGTTGCTGCATTTTTTGATGAAAACCTATCAGGGTTGACAGGCGTGACTTTTTATCTGAGCATGCTTTGCTTTCCATTATAGAATCATAGAACAGTTTAGGTTGGAAAGGACCTTGAAGATCATCGAGTTCCAACCCCCCTGCCATAGGCAGGGACACCTCCCACTAGACCGGGTTGCCCAAGGCCACGGCCAGCCTGGCCTTGAACACCTCCAGGGATGGAGCCTCAACAACCTCGCTGGGCAACCTGTTCCAGTGCCTTACCACCCTCAAAGTAAAAAACTTCCTCCTAATGTTTAATCTGAACCTGCCCTCTTCCAGTTTAAAGCCATTCCCCCTCGTCCTATCGCTACATGCCCTAGTAAAAAGTCCTTCCCCAGCTCTCCTGTAGGCCCCCTTTAGGTACTGGAAGGCTGCAATAAGATCCTTCCAGAGCCTTCTCTTCTCCAGGCTGAACAGCCCCAACTCACTCAGCCTCTCCTCATAGGAGAGGTGCTTCAGCCCTCGGATCATCCTCGTGGCTCTCCTCTGGACATGCTCCAGCAGGTTCATGTCCTTCTTATGTTGGGGACTCCAGAGCTGGAGGCAGTACTCCAGGTGGGGTCTCACGAGAGTGGAGTAGAGGGGCAGAATCACCTCCTTTGACCTGCTGGCCACACTTCTGATGCAGCCAAGGATACGGTTGGCCGCCTGGGCTGCGATCACACATTGCTGGCTCATGTTGAGCTTCTCGTCAATCAGCACCCCCAGGTCCATGTCCCCAGGGCTGCTCTCCAGCCATTCCCCGCCGAGCCTGTATTTGTGCTTGGGATTGCCCTGACCCAGATGTAGGACCTTGCACTTGGCCTTGTTGAACTGCATGAGGTTGGCTTGGGCCCACCTCTCCAGCCTGTCCAGGTCCCTCTGGATGGCATCCCTCCCCTCCAGCGTGTCTACCTCACCAAACAGATTGGTATCATCGGCAAACTTGCTGAGGGTGCGCTCGACCCCACTGTCCATGTAATTGACAAAGATGCTGACCAGTACAGGCCCCAGTATCTACCCCCGAGGAACGCCACTCGTCACTGCTCTCCACTTGGACATCGAGCCGTTGACCGCAACTCTTTGAGTGCGACCATCCAGCCAGTTCTTTATCCACCGAGTGGTCCATTTGTCGAATCCATGTCTCTGCAATTTAGAGACCAGGATATCGTGTGGGACAGTGTCAAACGCTTTGCACAAGTCCAGGTAGATGACATCAGTTGGTCTTCCCTTGTCCACTGCCACTGTAACCCCTTCGTAGAAGGCCATCAAATTTGTCAGGCATGACTTGCCCTCGGTGAAGCCATGCTGGCTGTCACCAATCATCTCCTTGTTTTCTACGTGCTTCAGCAGAGTTTCCAGGAGGATCTGCTCCATGATCTTGCCAGGCACAGAGGTGAGACTGACTGGCCTGTAGTTCCCTGGGTCTTCCTTGTTTCCCTTTTTGAAAATAGGGGTTAAGTTTCCCCTTTTCCAGTCAGGAGGAACCTCGCCAGGCTGCCACAACTTCTCAAATATGATGGCTAGTAGCTTTGTGACTTCATCTGCCAGTTCCCTCAGGACCCGCGGATGTATCTCATCAGGTCCCATGGACTTGTGCACCTTCAGGCTCCTCAGGTGGTCTCGCACTTGATTTTCACCTACAGTGGGTGGTTCTCCATTTTCCCAATCCTCGTCTTTGCATTCTGTGTCGTGGGCAGTGTGGCTGCAGTCCTTGCCAGCGAAGACTGAGGCAAAGTCATTGAGTACCTCAGCTCTGTCTCTGTCCCAGGTAACCAGTTCTTGCGTTTCCTTCCAGAAAGGGTCCACGTCTTCCCTAGTCTGTCTTTTCTCACTGACATACTTAAAGAAGGATTTTTTGTTTGTTTTGATGTCCCTGGCCAGATGTAGTTCTATCTGGGCTTTAGCTTGTCTAACCCGATCCCTGGCTGCTCGAACTATTCCTCTGTATACCTCCCAGACTACCCGTCCCTGTTTCTACTCCCTATAGGCCTCCTTTTTCCTTTTGGTCATGTCCAGGAGCTCTTTGTTCATCCATGCAGGCCTCCTGGCTTTTCTGCCTGCCTTCCTCTTTGTAGGGATGCATTGCTCCTGAGCTTGGAGGAGGTGGTCCTTGAATATTAACCAACTTTCTTGGACCCCCCTTCCCTCCAGCGCTTCATCCCATGGCACCGCACCAAGCAGATTCTTCAAGAGGCCAAAGCTAGCTCTCCCAAAGTCCAGGGTGGTCAGCCTGCTGTGCACCTTCCTCGCTGCCTCGTGGATCTCAAATTCGACCATTTCATGATCAGTACAGCCCAGGCTACCCTATGATCAAGTGTTAATGTATTCCCTGCCAAAACAGTGCTAGGTCTCAAATTAAAACAACCCTGCAAATGATACTAAAAAAAAAAAAAAAAAAAAAAGTAACCACACACAGCTCTCCTAAATGAATTTGATTTTAAATTTCTGAGAGAGCATCTGACATTCTACTACCTGCTGAGAAAGTGGTTTTAGGTTTATTTTCCGTCACTTCCACTATTTTCTAGATGTTCAGGTGCTTGTCCAACCTTCTGGATGAACACAACATCACTGTCACACATTCTTCTGAGGTATTCCCTACAAGCCCTTGTTGCCAGGATCTGGAGGTACTTTCACTAAGCTTGATTTAGGACTGGTACCATGTCCTCCCTCTCCCAAAACACCCTCACTCCCTTAAAATTCTTTTGGAATCAATTTAATTCCTTTAATATCCTAACTTCAAACAGCCCCTTGCCAACTGCAGAAAAGAAAAGGTGCTAATTTTAGCTGTCACCGTACTATACACAAACATACCTCCACTGCATTCACAGAGTAAACAACAAACTCCATTTGCAATTTATTTTCACTTATCCTTTAAAATTTTTCATGCCTCACAACTTCCTGGAATATCTATTTTTTTTCCAAAACATTTTTACGGTACTCTACTTGAAGCAGCTGGTCGGCTTTTTGAAAAGGCAACTAATCCTAGCTGAAATTATGCATTTTTTGCAAGATAAATGTTCCTGTATGCTCTTTATTATAACAAAAGAGCTGAGCGAGCCAGAAGAATGCTACGTTAACATTTATCTCTTGTGCCGTGACAAGCTGGAGTTTGCACCTCCCAGTTATTTCAGCCAGACTGTAAAAGTAGACAAACAGCCTGGCGCAAATGAGCCTTCTGCTCAGTGCAGTACTGCTTGAACAGGCCTGAACCCATAACGCCTACAGAGTACTATGCTTCACATTTCATATTGCTCAAAGCAGTACATTTTAGCATAAAAGTATTAGTGTAGAAAACAAAATTCATCCGCATCTTGAGTTTATCAGGTCTGAATTAGGTGGTGGACATTTCCTAGCCATATCTGGCACCACATCACTCCCCTCTGCTGCCACCGTACCTTTATAAGCCCTTCCCGTCAGATCTCCGTAACCTCCCCAGCCTCCGTTCTGCCTGAGCTTTGCCTTTCTTAATTCCATATCTACATGCCCAGTGTTTCTAAATTTCTCTGGCATCACCCATCCCCACTCCCATGTTCCCTACGCTTCCTTTCTGCAAGGGAGCTCAGTGAGGAGCTCCCCACTTTGCCGGCCCAGCCCTCCTGCAAGCCCACCCCACGGCCCCCCCACCTCCAGCCATCCCTGCCCCTGAAGATGATTTAGCTCTCCTGAGGCCCAACATGACTCTGCTCCTTAACTGGCAAACAAATTTCCAGCCATATGTGACTATTTGTCTGTCAAGCAGTGCAGAAAACCATATATCCACCTGTTTATGTTAATTAGCCCCTTACCCCATTAAGAGTTGCCACTGCTTTTAGGTGGGAGCTAATATTTAAGGTGTCAACGTCAGCTACTCCAGCAGATCTTATCCAAGTTTTCTCCCAAGTTGCCCAGCTCTAGACTGCCCTTCACTGTACAGGAGTACTTAATTTTTATTAAAACTATCAACTCAAATATAGCAAAATCTCTCATTATTTTAATTCTACCGTCAGATGCAGGGAGAGTTGCATAAGGAGTCCACAAAGTAGAATTAGATATTTCAGGACAGACAGGAAAGGATTTTCCCTTTTGCTCACAAATGCAGTTGTTTATCCAAGAAGTTTTATTTTGTTTTTGAGCATGACGGGTGAAGAATGGTTAGAAATGCTAGGCAATAGAGGCTTGCACTGAAAGGATAACCTGTTCGCTTCTCGGTATTTTACCACAGAAAAACTACCGGAACTTAGGTCCAGGGAGGTCTAGTTGGTCTGAGCTTGCTTACAGAAGTTCTACTTCTCTAGTCCACTTGCACCGGTGACATTATATTATTAGTTGGTTACAACAAACCAGATTTCACCCTGCCACAGAAACTAGAGGCATGTCAACTACTTAAATGAATGCTCTTTCAGCAACTGTGTTTGCATTCACAGCAGACGGAAGAGGAAATTTGAAAGTAACAACTTGATCATCACTATGCTGTTGTAACACAGATTATATCTCCTGTTTACAGATGATTTCATCAGGAAATCTTCCCCCATCTTTTTTTGCATTTGGTAGACACTGCCTCAAAATGATAAGCTTTGAGTATTATATGCAGAAAGCCCCTTCTTCCCTTCTTGAAAGTAGTCCTCTATTTCAAGATACACATCCTTTCTACTTCAAACAACAATTTAATAGCAATTCTATCCTGTTGTGATATGAGTCTTCCTAAAAGCCCTTTGCCTCTCCAAACGTTATGAGAACCTTGTAGTCATTTTGTAAAACAACATGTGAAGTATCTCTTGGACTTGTACAGCAATTTACCAGTCTCTATCTAGGAAAAACAAGTTTATACAACGTTTGGGATTTTTTTCTTTTCTCAAGTATTTGGAGAAGTTAAGGAAGGTAATTTTCTTCCATTTTTCTATGATATAAACACAAAAGAAACAATCAATTCTTTTATCCAGTTCAATGAAAATGACAATTTTCCTTCCCCAACAAAGGGGGATGAAAATATATACTTCTATATAATGATTTTAATGAAGTAGCTATATGTATGATGACGTTTAATAAGTAGTATATCCTTCTACATATTTTTTCCATTTTGGAGCAGTCTTAAAGTATATGAACTGCACTACATTTTGATGAAACTGAAATGGAAGATGTGCTCCAGCACTGACCTACTGTTCCAACATTCCCTGGAATCAGAGTAGAGTCCAGTCAGAGTATTACCTCTGAAAAAACAGAGGCTGTGACCACCAGGTCCTCAGCAGCCACTGTTTTTCTTCTATTTATCCATTCCCACTGCATATTACTTGCTAATAGAGATATAGCCAAAGCTTTCCCAACTTAAAAGAATTTTTTAGTCCTCGGGTTGTAAAATGTGCCATGATCTCAATGTTTTCTTTGAAATAATTAAAGCAGTTCTCACTCCAGCCAGGTTAATCTCACTAGAAATTTATTCCATGAAAGTTAATTCCCTGATATCCAGACAGATTTTTTTTTTCCCCCCAAACCTGCCTCCTAAGGATTGTAAAACTGCTCAGGTAAAATCACTAATAACAAGAAGGGACTAGATATCAGAAACTCTTTTGCAGGAGATAGAAAGCTCCTCCACAGGGTTGACACCATGCACTTCTTGAGCAATTTTAACATCTAAAACTTTAAGGAGCCTGTCAGCTCCTACTGCACAAGGACCTCCTGCCTTTGAGACTCCACAGTAAGCAAATTAATAACCACCTACTGACATTAACAGGGAATGCACAGAATAATTACGTTCCACAAATAAATTCTCAAGAACAACTTACAAGAAGTACAACTTTCTCATTTAGATAAAAAGTATTTTAATTACGCGGTTCAATCGTAATGCATTATTACGGGAAAGCACTCTTTTGGAGCCAAGAGTTAAGAATCAGATAGGCTAATGAAAGGCAGACGGCTCTTTAATTCTCTCTCTTAACTATTCATGCTACTAAACTGGTTGAGATACATTTGGAAAGCAGAATTCAGTCATGCTGCTTCAGAGTTCTCCGATTGAGACTCCGGCAAGGCCTGGTGGAAGACAACTCCTCAAGCAGGACACTCAAATAAACCGAGACTCCACCACTTTTTGTCGCATTAGTAGGAAAGCCTGCACCTTAAGGTCCACCACTGATGGAGCTGGTATTTCTCAGCTCTTGTATGAAACTGTACCCTATTTATACAGAATCAAACTGGTATCTACTCTTAAAAGAAACACAAATGTACCGTAAACCCCCCGTGAACCGCAACTGCATTAACACGGCCCTCAGCTCTGTAATTGTTGCACTCAGCACATTTGTGTGAATTGGTGCTGACACAAAAATACTGTCCTGAATAAAAAGCCCTGAATATATATGCGTTTGGGTACAAAACTTGCATGTGGTACAACAATGTTGATACTAGGCCAATATACATGCTGTTGTCACACACATTCAACTTTCCTGCAAGGTAAACACTCTTCAACCCACTGACTTGAGCTCAAAGCTCCAAACAAATTATCTCGTAAGCAACTGTTATGGTTTGAAGAACCCACAACAATTTATTGTCATTTAGACAATTATTCCATCATCCAATGACCCCTCCCTACCCAGAAAGGGGCATTGAGGAAAAAACAAGGAAACCTGAAAGTTGAAATATAAACAGATTTAATAGAATAAGACTAAATAATTAACATTAATAATACTAAAGAATCAATATTGATCATGATATCAATATGAAATATACAAGGATTATACCCAGCCAATTCTATCAGCAGGAAGCTGTGCACTCCCAGCAGCGGGCAGCAAATGTCGGACAGTGCGAGTGCGATGGCTTCAGGAGGAAGAGAAGGGCTCAGGGGTCCGGCACTGGGGCAGAGTTCTCTGGATTGCCGCCATCATAGAAGAGAAAACTCTAGAGCAAACTTTCTCATTTATATTGAATGTGATGTTCATGGTATGAAATAACCCTGCTGGCCGCTTGGGTCCAGTGTTCCACTTCGTCCCCACACCTGGTGAGCTCAAAAACACTGAGACTTTGAAACCCGTGTGCCATAGCTGGCTATGAAGTAAATATTTTCACAATTTCACACACTAGAGTCTTCTAAAAATGCAGTTTTCCCAAGCATTAGAAGAGACCTTATTGAAAAGGTAAAATTACTGCTGTGTTGCTCAAACCAGGACAGCAATAAACCCCCCACATTTCTCCTAACTGTCCTTCCTGTGAAGTTTTGTAGTCATTCCATTTTTTCTCTTTATTCACTCAACCCTGTTGTCTCTTTGTAGGATGGCTGAGGATTAGTATTTTATGTGACCTCAGACACAGTTTTGGAAAGTATAGTATAGAAAAACTGATGTATACCATGCCACATTCTGTCCAAAATTTGCTGCCTTCAACAGAGCTGACTTGTAAGTCTGTCCCTGCACTGCCTGAAAGCCTGCATTTAAGGTTGTTTCTGAAGAGCCCATTAAGCCTGAAATGCAGAAAATAATTTTCCAGAAAAGCACCAAGTCTTAAACTGAAAACATCGACAGATGAACAATTTATCCCTTCCGTTAGGAGGTTTCCACTGGCTTACCACGCTGCAAAGATTTAGACGCTTCTTAAAGTACTTGTGTAACTCACGGTAACTTTAGCCCATTATTTACCATCAATCTTCTGATTATGTAAAGCTGTAATTTGTAGTAATTGTTATTCCCTCTTTCTGCCACTTGTTACATGAGATGATTTTTGCTAAATTTGTGGGTTTTTTCAGCTTTGGAAAAGTAGCCCTTTTGTATCACAAAACATATATATACACACATATCAAGGGTTGCTTAAACTGAACATAATTTACTATTTTTCTAAGCAACCAATACTTTGTCTTGAACTTTATTATGACAGCCCAAAGTGACTGAATTCCTGGACTAAGAAATTATACTTCAATCAAATCATATTGTATATGTTTTAATACATTCTGTAAAGTAAAATAATTACCTATATTTTTTTAGAAACGAAAGTTACGTTAATAAAAAGCTGCATAAGATCTTCAGAATAAGAATACTGTACTGAAGAATTTCAGTTTGAGACACTTCCCTTACATTACAAGAAGTGCTTAAGGAGTAAATAATTATTTTCTTTTTTAAGCTTTTTTAAAAAGAGTTGACAGCTAATTACATGTAATATCTCTTTGCTCTCTTCTTCCTTCCAATACTATTTAAGATCTTCTCACATTTCCCAATAGATTAACTTTTTTAAGTACAAAAATCACACTGATCCTATTTCATCATCTCTATCAGTTACAAATCCTGGGAGAGACAGAAGCTAGACCATAAGAACTGATGCAGAAAGCCTGTGAAGGTCTATTTCTAAATGCATTAAAAATCATTCCAAGAGAACAAGCCGTCGTTTACAGCTATCTGCAGGTATCTCCAGTTATTTCCATTATTCTCTATATTGGAAGCAAACCCTGAGAAAGTATTTTGAAATCTGGGATTTGCCAGATCAGACTGGTTACATTAATGCTACCCTTAATGTTGCTGCACTGCACCAAAGTGAGACCTCCTCAATATCAACAAAGGATCAAGTCATACGAGCACAAGTTCTGCAGCTCTGCAATACTTACACTGAACTGGCATATGAATAATTACACTTGTGCCAGTTTTCATGTGTTTCCATAATTGGGTCATGTTATTCCTGTTTCTGTGACTTTCAGCCTTCTGATTTTAGTATTTATTGCAAAACTCTTGGCTTTGCAGTTACTTAAATATACACTCTGATGTATTCACAAATAAATTTAAAACTCTTCTAGCTACGAAAAAAGGCCAAAAAGGTAATACTGCAGTTTCAAAATCTGAAGGTTAAATTAAAGATACCTCCAAACTTTACTTTTTTTTTTTCTTTAAACATGAGTTTGGAAGCCCCTCTCCCCCCTACCATCCTCAATGCTTTGAGCTGCTGGTAACAAAGACTACTTAGTCTTTAACATTATTTATGAGACTTGGAATACAAAACAGAAAGAAGAAAACCACATTCTGCCACGTACATTTCAAAGCATGCTTTGTCTCCTCTACAGGCAACTCAAATCTTCCTTGTTAATAGACTTGACTGAAGTTTCCTCTGGATCCCTTAACAGTCTTTATATAATTTCGGAAGGAAAGGCCAAAGGAATAACTTTCTGTGATAATGATCGTAACAGAAATCCTTATTTACTGAAATGGTAAGACTTTCCACATGAAACTACTTGTTTCAGTTCTTTGGATTCAACTCACAAACTGAGGAGAAAATCTGAATGCAAAAAAAGAAGCCATGGATTTTCTAGTTAAACACAGCTTGAGATGCAAAAGCAAGGTTACTACAGCTTTTTTCCAAAGTATCAAATAAAATACAAAGAAACAATAATTTTTAATAGTATGCTGATTACCTATCCTAAATTCTTGATAATGTTAAAAAAATTAAGAATAGATAAGGTCTGTATAGAATGAAACTAAGATAATTTCTAAAGCATGTCTTCATTTTATATTTACAGTTTTTTTGGAACCTCAAGAAAAGTCTCTCATGGTATGTATCATGCCACTTTCCTTGTAACATGTCTCCACTTTGGTTAGGTATTAGCAAGATCATCCTGCAGTACAAACACAGTTCTACCCTTCAAAAAAAATGGGTATGACACCACATTGCTTCTAAGTATTCTGCTGTGTTGCACGCACACACTTCTGCAAACCTCATTTATCATCCATGTATCAGAGAAAATACGTTGCAAATTTATTACATTGCCTAAAGGAAATCAAACTTATTATCTCATTATTCAAGTGTTCAAATTTAATTTCCTTATAGTTTTTAAGTCTACATTAGCAGATTATATTTAGTTTAAACTTCCAGATGTAAATAATTAGCTCTACATAAAAATAGTCAACCTTGGCAAGATGGTGTCTCCAATGCTCCTTGCATCACACTGTTTTTGTGCTTCCCAAACTTGCAGTTGGGAGTGCTAAATACACATTTCTATTTGTTCCTGCAGAGAGCTATATTGCTCAATAGTTTAGTATCATAAGGTTTGACAGCTGGCTTTTTCCAATTAAATTACTTAGATGTTATGAAGGTCAGACATTGCCTCTCCTTGCCCCTGCTTAAAAAAACCCAAACATTTCTAGGAATATATATAAATTGTTTTCTGCAGGTAAACACAGTGCTGCCTTAAACACCTCCTGCAAATACACCACTAACTAGTTACAAGTAAAAGCTTATCCAGATGTGTAAAACATAGTACAGTTTGTTTTCCTAAATTCTCTTTGCAGCTGATGAAAGATTCTGTGTGAAATGCTATTTAAATACAAGAAACAATTAAAAAATATTCCTTAGCAATTCAATCTACATCTGTAATACTGCCCCTAAAATTAACCATACACAAAAGTCTCCTGTTTAAATTCAACATGAGTCTTTGAACATCGGCACTTAGCATAAAAACATATCAGAAGGAACTGTATTTTACAAATCAGTATTGTCATCATTACAAATCAGCATGTCATTGATTTTCTTTTAAAATATTAAAGACAACAATAATAAAAGCCACACGCACTTTGGAAACTTGTTCTAAACAATAACTGTTATTGTTAACATCTGCTCTAAACATGAGCTAGAATATAAACCTTAACAAAGTGGATGAAAATTCCAAGATTCAATCATGACTTTACGAAAAAAAAAAAAAATCCAATTTGTATGAAATGTTCTATGTCTGCTATGGAGCCAAAGGCAATTTTTAGCTTGGTTACATTCAAAAAGGAATCCCTACAGTCTTGGCCAGCTCCGCTCTCCTCTCTATCAAGCGGCATTAAAACAAGCAGGCATGAGAGTGCCACGTTAGTGCCAGCCTCCGTTTGGTTCTCTGTGGCTGCTGGCTGCTCACTGAAGACATGTACAATTCGACACCAGCCACAGGTGCCGCTTTTCCAGCCGTCTGGTGGAGGACACAACAGTGACAAGCAAACCAGCAAACCACAAATACTGTGGGACCAGTTAACACAGAGGAGATGAAGACGCATCACAGGTCACTGCGATGTTGGTACAGGACTAAATCTTAGTCTAATGAAAGTAAGCAACCTTCTTAACCACAGGAGAGTTCAAATTGAAATGGAAAACTACATGTGCACAAATTGGGGAAATAACGTAGATGGTCGTCTACTCTCCCCCGGCCAAAAGAGCAAAGGAACAAAACCAGTTCTGTCTTTCACTTGGGTTCAGTGGTTTGACTGTTGCAGCTTATCATTAGCTAATATTCAACATACAGAACAAAGACCAATGAGGCAGTAAAGGGAAAAGTGCTAGAAAGCAAACATTCAGGCAGGTACCAAACTAACAATTACAGCGTAACCACAGTTTCAGCAACACACAAACTGAGGCAATGGGATGCCCCTGGTCTCTCGCAGTAGAGACCCATGCTTCCAAATTACCCCAGCACACACTGACCACTTCACTTCGTTCACTGATGAATGTCCATTATCTGACACTCGCTTTCTTAAAATTATCTGCCTTGATAGGGAGTTACAAATCCAGCCTCCCTAAAAAAATCTCATAGCTTGAGAGCGGAAGAGGACAGTAGCAGGCACATAAAACAACCATCAAAATCCAGACTGCGGCAGCCCTGAAGCTACTCAAGCAACGAGTCCTTCACTTCCCTACAAAGAGGATAAAAATACACGTCTGCTATCTTAATGCATAACTTGCTTGCCACACAAAAATAAAGCAAGTCTCAATTTATGAAATGTGTTACAGGGTGACCATTGAGCATAAAGACTTCGGACAGGCTGCTCAGGTTAGGAGATCTGCCTAGCTTTCAAACCTCATCCTGCACAGTGCCAGGGAGCCTCAACACCCCAGCAGGTCCAAAAAACTAGGAGCAACTCATTATTTAACTAGCTCTTAGTAAGGACCAGGACTACCCACATACTGCCACGTGCCCACCTTACAGCTTCTGGTACAAACCACACTGTATTGACTTTAGATACAGCTTGAGAACACATACCAAACTAAAGACTTCAAATTTGTCATTCATTCATATGAAATAATTTCCTGCTTCTTCTTAATTGTTGCTTTCTGCTACATCAACATGGCTTCACAGTCAATGAAGCAGGCTTACCTCCTAAAAATATCAGACTGTAACAGCCACTTCTAAAACATTATGTTTTTTCGTGCCAATGAACTTCAAGAACAAGTGCAAAACCCCCTATACTTAAAATCTCCTATATAAGATCGCTTTAAAGTCGTCTAGAAGAATTAACTGCATCCTCCAACTCAAAATGCCCCTTTAGAGAAAGATCTCACATCAAGAAGAGGAAGGCAAAGATCCCAGTCTAGTTTCTCTTCAAAGAGGTAACCATCTATTGGGTCATCCACAACACAAATTTTAGATTTTCAAAACACACACCTGATGTTTTGGAACACAGAATGTACTAAACAACTTGCTTTGCATAACCATAGACAGACTATTCTCCCCTAAAAGACAGACATCACCCCTAAAAGGTCATTTTAATGATACTTTTTTATGCTTCATATTCCATTAACAAAGGTTCAACTAAAAAGCCTACCAAAAGTTAGCTGCTTCTCCTTAGATGAGATTTTGACACCCAAGTTAGAATAGTAAGACCTCAAAGTTGAATTATTGAGCCTTGTTTTATGTATACACAAATGAAATTATGTTAATATATATAATGCTAATATATTTTCTCAACTTTAATCCTCTGAGATCATATCAATAAAATATAGAGTCAAAAGAAAAATGAGTCAGAACTTGGAATATATTTGGACTGTATACAATAAAACAGAACATAGTTCTACCTCTCTCCAGCCACTTTATCAACATGTTAATTTTTTAAAATATTTTTATATTTACACATACACAGAGGTCATAATCCAAAAGATATTTCCTTGGAAATCTGAATGCAGCAGTTGAGAAGTCAAGATTTGTCTTTTAACATTAGAAATTGAAGAAATCTGCACTTTTTCCAAGAGTTTTAAAACTTGTACAAATTATTTCAAGCAACAAGATTCTTCTCATCTGGCTCTTTGGTGTTTAGTTGATGAAAAATTATATTTATCTGTAACTCCATTTAAGTACCTGTACTAGCACTGTGTGATAACTCTCTTCCCCTCGTGTCTTTGCTACAAATGGTTATTCCTGGCATAGTTAATTACTGTACAGGTTAAGTTTTCTGCTTCTCCAGTCTTCAATTTTATCTTCTACCTTCCATAAAATTAACAGGTCTTTCCAAATCTTTGAGTAAGAATAACTTTTCTTTATACCCCATCCTGATGAAGCTTCCAAAGAAATGCAATATAATAAAAAAAGAAACTATTAAACTTCTAAAACTGTTAGTTTATCCCTCTACATTTTAAGGATGGGGATTAAACCTCCAATTTCTTTCTCTCTCTCTTTTTTTTTTTTTTTTTTTTTTAGCATTTGCCAAACAAATTCTTCAAGTGATGTTTTGGGATATTTTTTACTATATCCAGCAATTAGTTTATTCCAGCAGAGACAACAATTTCGCATCATTAACTCTCCAAACATTAGCTGATCCCTATTGCCTTGCATTTATTACTACTTACAACTATCATTTATTTAAATCCCTAGAAAGTTAATTTGTTTCCACATATGTAAGTGGATGGAATTAAGTGGAGCAGGGAATAGCTTTGGACAAATAGTGTGAGATGAGAACAAGAGACTTCTGGAGAGGCTTCCATAGCACAAGCACTCCACTCCCAGACCTACACCTCCCACATCAACTGAGCAACAACCCGTCTCCTCAGGGAGTTCGGCAGTTCCTCTGGTAAGTGAAAGATATTAGTCTGCTCAACTGGGCTATTCAACAAGCATCAAAAGCTCAATTTTGTTTGTTTTGCCCAAAGTGATGCCACAGAGCCACAGAAACCTGCACTATGAACAGAGAAAGCTTTATCCAAACAATGTTTTGCTCTATTTTACTAAAATATTTACCAAATAAGGAACTTAATACAGCACCTGAGTAAAGAAATAAGGGATGGGAGAGCAAGTAGGGAAAATGAGAGACTGAAGACAGGAAAGGCATGCCCTGTGCCTGTTAGGAGACCCCTCCACAAAGTTAATGCTCCGTTTTTGTATTTAAGAGGAAGGGTATTGATAAGACACATTGCAACACAAATTAGGATTTGAATCTAAAGACAACTTTTCTCATTAGCTTCAGAAAGTGTTAGTATTTTGCCTTGGCTACAGATTGAAATACAAGTCATGCAAAAATTTAATATTTTTCATAAGCTGTACTGATAAGATCCCAGATTTCTGACAGCCAAGTAATTGGTTCAACAAGTGTCATCCCATGGAGGATCTCAGTAGCTCTCCTCCCCCACCCTCTTTTTACCAGGGGGAATAAAAAAAAAAAACAAACACACAACAGAAATCTGTAAGGTGTCATGCTTAAATTCATCCATCCAGGCAACAGTGGAAAACTAATAATCCAAAAATAGCCCTCTCTCTGGAGACAGCAAAATAGCAGATAGTGCAGAGATTGTACTTTACCTACTGGTGTCATACTGAGATCCAAAGATGAAAGGCGTTTTAGTCAAACAACAAAGCAACCCCTCCAACAATACACAAAAGCTTGTCTCATTAGTTCATTGCTGGAACCAATTTACATCTAGATATAAGGTAGCTCTTCCACTGTCTCTCCCTTTCAAATACAACTTATGTTAAAAGCCAGTAACATTACACACTCAAGTCCTCCAAGTTAGTAAATGCTGAGCCAAGACTGCCTGCAGAACTTCACATTATTCCCCTGTATAAGCACTGTAATACAGTCTCTAATTACATGATCACTGTTTCAACTTTCTAGAGACAAGACTGCATTATATTGCTTTCTTATCATTAATCCGTAATCATAAGTCTCCATGTCTTACTCATTTGACCAACCCAGAATACTAAATTTTCAGTTTCCCTTACTAAGGCTTTTATTATGTTAAGCACAACAAAGTTAGTTATAACTATTTAGAATTTATTCAGTGAGATGAGGGAGTGGTGTAACTTTCATTTTACAGATAGAGACAAAAAAAATTAGCAACCAAAAGTCCTCATTCCCTTTAGCTGGCTTGTTTTGCTCCCTTCCAGAAAACACTTAGAGATTCATACAATAGGTACCAGTAATGGCAAACATCAACATGCAAAAATGCACACAGACACACATTTTCCGTACAGGAAACTACTGCATACTTATGAATGGATACTGTGCTATGAATTAATACTAAAATTGATTTGATTACAAAGCCTAGGGAAAAGACAGACATAAGGAAACCACTTCTTTAGAGAGAGTACCTGAAGTACTCAGCTAGCCACCAAGAGACCAAATGATGTTATATCCACATGTGAACAGGAAGAATGCTTTTCCTTTCCAAACATTCAAGAGCAAAAAAAGGTGAGGTTTTTATCTGGAATGCTTGAGAAAGTATTTTGATGGGGCCCACAGTTAGTACTGCCATATCAGCCTTTGTGTTGTGGTTGTCCAAGGCGAGCCAGCTATTAGACTCAATCTCTTTGAAAATAGAGAGAGGTGAAAGTATTGGCCTTTGCAGGAAAACAACCATGGTCCCTTCCTGGTTTGCAGCATTTTCCTGGCCCTGCCTGCCTGAGTGAACCAGTTAAATTACCACTGAAATACCCTGGAGAAGGAGAGAAGAAGGCTTACAAACAATTGCATGATGACAGTAACTCAACCACAAATTTTTAGAACAAAACATCATTTATATCCCAAATGAACACATCAGATTATAGAATTTGTCCCTCGCTTTAAGACCTATAATATCTACTTTCTCCTGTCCTAGACTTTATTTTTTGTTAGCTATAGATTATCTTATACCTTATCTTATCTATCTATACCTTACATATCTTATACCTGGGCCAGAAGAAACTGGATGCAAAATACAACTTTTATTGACTTAACATTTTTTTTTTTTTCTTATTCTCTACCCTCCCCTTCCCCAACAATCTCACTCTTTACTTCTTCAAAATGGACTGAGCTCCACTCCCTTATATGGGCAACTGAGACTTAATTCAAATACTGTGATTAGGCTTACATGCCATCATTATCTATACTTTCATCCATACCAACTCAGGTGTAACCTAAACTTTAAAGTCTAAGCACAAAAAGCTAAAAACTTTGTAACTGTGGTACACTTCCTAATTGTTAAAAATATTAATACTGAAAAAAGTGAATGTACACATTTCCCCCCTCATCCTTCACATCCTACTTGAAGGCAAATATCATTGAAAAACTATGCTTTGCAAATGTGTTTGCCAATGTTGAATAATCAACAAACTCCAGAAAAACTACTGCAGTTAACATTATAAAAAAAAAGTTCTGTAAATGGACCATTTAAATTCATTCTGTTAAATACTTTCCCATTCTGAAAGAGTATTTTGAAGTCTGACTCACAGTTAGGATTACAGTATTTGAGGCAAGCAACTGAAAATGGAAAAGCTAATGCCCATCAGCCTAGCTATTTTCTATATACTGTTTGTATATTAGCATTTCAAAGGACCTATGAATTAGAAATCAGCCATCTCCAGATGTACAGTGGCACTCCGGTTACACAAAAAAAAATTGACAAATTATGTCAGGAAATCCAAGAAAAACTAATCAGTATTTCAAAAAAATATTTAATGCAATAGTTAATGACTGTGTTATTATAGCTTGCAAAATGCTTTTTAAAATCACAAGTGACGATTTAAAAATGCTCACACACACATTTACACTTATGGCAACGCACACAGACTCATCTTAGAAATTGCTTGTTATTACATGGGTAGTCAGCATCCCTACTACAGCAGATTTTATGCATTTTATTACACCCATATGAAAAAAAAAAATTAAATTAATCTCACTCTTATTCTTTTGTTTCTCCAAACAGATAAGCAACGTAAAGTTACAGTTTAGAAGTAGCTGGTGTTACCAGAAACTAGACAGAACATTAATTTCTAGGTGAACAAGCGCTAGTACTTTCATATTTTGGCATGAGCTAGTTCATTAGCAGCTTGATAGTAAAAGCAGAACAGCAGCTTTCTGGAATAAAGACCTACTAGTCTATTTGAATACAAAGCATGTTTTGGACACAACAGAAAAAGGAAATATTTAACATATGAGTTAGAAAATACAAAATTTACCATTCTGATCCTTCAACACATGAAGCTGAATACATTAGAGAAAAATTTACACAGTTAAAATATAACTAACTTCCTTGGGAATAGGTTTCTGTTTTGCAGATGTATTAAGGGCTTCGAGTCTTAGAAAGAAGCACTTGGAAAATGCTGAAGGTTAGAGTTTGTTTTGTTTTCTCTGAATATTTATTGCAGGGAATATAGGCTCTTTAGAAGAAATACACTCTTCTGTTGGCCCTCATTTTTCCCAGAAGACAATAGCTGCTACTGTCCAGCGTTTAAATGACCCTTGCCCTGCCCTCCTACTTTGTTTCCCTTAGGAATGTCATTCATCCTTTTGTAACACATTGCAACTCATTATTGCCTTATTTTTTCCTGCCACTTTTGTTCTCGTCTTTAAAAGAGAACATATACACTCTTTCGGTCTAAGGGAGAAAAAAAATGAAAAGGAAATCATTAGGACTTGGGAGAATGCTCAGAGACAAATATTCATGTTGTACTCCAACGTAATCTGAGAGGTTTTACCCATAAACTTACCAAAAGTAGTTTGTGAGTTAGTGAACTAACCATAGACACAATGAAATACCTCATTAAAATACAAAATTTAAGGATATTTCTATTTTCTCTCATTATTTCTTCTTTCTCATTGCTCCCTTACCTTCATCAACATTTCATCATACGTTCGTAAGGGAAAAGAGATTGCTCCCCAACCCATCTTAGACCAACCTACATGTGATCTTCATATACTCACAGCTTTCCTTAGAACCTGTGAATTTATTTAGTAGATACATAACCCTTATCTACACTAATAGAGTTTTCACAACATATTTGCACTGCTGCTTTTGCTACTTCTGATACACTGGCACTGAAGAACAAAGGCAGACCTCCCACTTCCGTAACACACTGACACAGCAGAGCCAGTATTAGCAGAGACTCAACTTTTTGTAATAACCACTCCTCATGTATACAGAGGTACCACGTTTCTTTGAAAAAGCACCTGCAAAGTATAATTTTAACTTAAGAGTCTAAAAAACAAATGACCTTCAATTTCCTCAACCACTCTACAATAATAGCATTTTCACAGCCAGCAATACAGACTAATACAACTTTCCTTGACCACAGTTCTTTGCCTAAGAGTAGCAAAGACATTAGTAACTAAATAAGAAAATATCCAAAGATCACAGGAGAATGGCAGTTGCAAAAGCTCAAAATTTTAAACTACCCTAGAACTCCTACATATTAAAATATACCTTGGTAATCAAACCTTACTCTCAGAAATATAAAGAGTGGGCATACAAAGATTTTTAGAAGGAATATTCAAAACACTTATTTTAAATAAACATTACATGCAAACAGTTACGGAAAACTTACTGTTACAAAAATGATACAAACATTATTAACAACGCTGTTCACATTGACAATTTATAGTCAAGCCAGTGAGAAAGGCACAATTTAAATCTTTGTCAAAAAAAAAAAAAAAAAAGTTTCTAGAGGATGTGGATGAGGAGACATAGAAAAGATTCAATATTACAGCCATCTACTGTGAACCAGCAACCCTGGAGGGAAAAATGTTTCTTCTCCTTTTCTTTTAGTTCACCAGATATTTCTCCCTGTGCCTGTGCTACATGCTAGCAAGAAAAATGAAGTCTTTGTTTCCCCTTTTCCTTTTATTTATAGTTCTGTGGCTCCAAAAGCTCGCAGTCTCATGCAATGAAAACTGCCACTGGAAACATTACAACAGCATGTCAAATCACACAACGAGGTACTTCCATATCATGTCAAACTACTTGCTGTGGAGAACCAGAGGCCTCTCTTAAAAAAGGATAGCTGATATGTTGAACACGGTATTTCATTCCTGATCCTTTTTCCTTTTCTCCTTTTTCAATCCTACTTAATAACCCAACTGCCAATCACCATACCACAGTCACCAGCGAGAGGGTTTCACGCAACCGCGTTAGCTGGTTCCTGCCACCGAAGCTAACATCAGGATGTAAAACGGGGCCCCCGCAGTCCATCTCTCAATTCAGATCATCTCAACTTTTGCAAACAAATAGGTGCAAAGATCAGCCCAAATCATTTACAGCTTTGCCAACTGGCTCCTCTTTCCTCAGGCTGGAACCCTTGGCAGTTTAGCAGAGCTGCTCTTCTTGGCCACCTTCCAGCTGCCTGCTGGGATGAGCAATATTTACCATCTTACTCTTCAATCAGAGGGCAACAAATAACAGCGTGAGTTAAAAGGGGACCAATTCCCATTCTGACAGGAGTATTTGAACTACTGTCTTTAGGGGAAAAATTCAAATAGCCGCCTACATAGTCACCAAAACTTGACGTAACAGTAGCTTTAATCTTTTAGACACAAGAGTGAAAAGCTCCAGCCACTTCAGAGCAGAAGCAGTCAATGGTCTGAGAGTGCGCATCTTCTCCACTCTACAGCTGCCACCAGCCCAGAAACCTGCTCTGCCGCCAGCTTCCTTTCTGGAAAACTGTTCGGCATTTTAATGCTGTAACACAACAACGTGAGTCACTCTCTTCAAGAGCATCGTGTTGTTTCAAATTAATAGGAACCAAGGAAAAATTACGTTTTACGATCAGTCTTCAATATTATGTTCATACATGAGCATTTGGGATTAGATGCGCGCCGTCCTAAATGCTTGCAAAACAGTGTAAAGGACTTGTAGGAGGAAGGTTCAGGGGCTGATTATATCCACCCCTGCAACTAAACACAACTCTGCCGTGCTAGTAAAAAATTAAAGTTTCAGTCCTTTATCCAGCATGGAGACGAGGGAGGACTAAATTCCTTTTAAATAATACTGCTTTTACAAATTGATATGGCTTACACATTGTGATTGCCTTCAATCAAAAATTATTTTTTCAAAAAAAAGAATTATAAACTATTTCCCTGCACAACCCCCTGTGTAAGCACAATCCATCAGACACACAGTAATTCTAATCATATTTAGTGTGATTTGAACTGCATTCAATTTTTATATTGCAACAACTATAGACAATACAGTTTTCTCCTTAAAGTATCACATCTCTTCTAACGACCTTTCACAAAAGGCTTTTGGCTACCATGGATGACAAATAATGTAAACTAAAACCACAAGAATGTCTAATTAAGAAGAACTGGAAAACGACGCGATTCACTTCAGTTTGCTTTATTTCTTTATTAATGCTGGTACTTTTTTGAAGCAAAACACTGGGCAGAAGTAAAAATAAAGGGCATTTTAGAGTAATTAACAAATTGAAACTTCAAAAAAGAACCAAAAAAGTCAACCTACTTCAGACTTGCCTGCTGAAGTCCCCACTACTTAGGAAACCAGTCTGCTTTTGAAGGACAAGATGACAGTATGAGGCATTCAGCTGATAGACTGTACACTTTTCCCATGTTTCAATGAAGAACGAAGAACAAATGTGAAGAAAAGCACCCTTAATTTTTAAATTTCTTAATTCAAAAATGAAATTTACCTAAAAAAATGTAGTCAAATGAGGGAGGCTGTTTAAAAGGTTTTCACAGAATACAGAAAATTTCTGATTTTGGTGATTTACGGGGCTTTACTTCAAGTAGCAAGTGAGCTTAAAAAAAAAAAAACTATCCTGAGATTAAACAAAAATATTGGATGCCACAGCTCATGGTCTACTTTTTCTGTATCAAAATTTGCCTAGAGCAACCCAAAACATTCACTCCTATTCTTACTTTAGATATTTGTAGTTACTCATAATAGCATGAGATGCTAACAGCTAAACTTCAAATAAGGAGAGGCAAACCTCTGAATTTTATCGCTCATGATTATTAGTAGTGACAGGGCATAATGCTTCTTTGTGCTTTCTCTGATCACTTGAGTGAAATTTGATAGCATCTTTAACACCATACTCTGAAATGGTGCATACATATTGACTTTCAGGAAAGATTATACTATAGGATTTTTAGAACTAATGTGGTAATGTACACAATTGGTTATTTCACACTTTCTGGTCCACAGCATAAAACTTTCTCTATTTAACCTCTAGATCGCATTAACTAGCCCAAAATAAATCATCAAGTTCTGTGGGCAAATCATGCTTATTACTGATTAATGTAAGAATATCTGGCCTTCAAAATAGCACCATGCCAAGGGAAAAAAAAAATCCTATTTGTACAAATGGCAGCAAAGCAGTTAGAAGAAACGTCCGTATCTACCACATACCTTAGGAAACACTCATTGTAAAGTTAAATTTGTACAGTTAATTCTCAAAAAGATCAAGAGATTAACTAGGCAGAGAAGTTTGATTCTCTTCTACTATGTACTATAACATAAAGAAAACTTAATGTTGAAACTTGGGTAATCTCTGTTTTCAAATTTTTATTACTCCTGTAAGGTACTATACTTAACCCACAGCATGCTCTGCTGTGATTTACTATGTACTTCTCATGTGACTGATTAAGGTTTTATCAATCTAAGCAGAGTAAATCAAAACACACGTATCCAAGGTTTAAAAACTGTATTAGAAGATGACACAGTGCAAGTAATTAAGGACTGCACATGAAAAAGGCTAAAGACAAGACTGTATGCTAGTTTAATTATAACTTTCTGAGGTGAATACTCAACCGCACATTAGTAAAGCTGCACACACACAGCTAGAATAAGTAAAAGACCCCTTTTCTGTTTACTGAATGTATAATAGGAATACTTAAACATTAATTAATTAAAAAAAAAAATAACATTCACAAACACAGCACCCTATGCAGTTAATCTAATTTATACTAAAAAATTCTGGTTTATATTACTATAATCTACAGGGGGGTTGTAACCAATTTTGCCAAGACTTGCCTATGTTCTTTTAATACTCTGCTTGCCATTGGGAAATTTCTATTCAATCCGGTTCATCAGTACAATGATTTCCATTTCAACAACTGTGTAGATACAATCTTTAAAAACTCATTTATGAGTAAGCAACCTTAATTTCTTGCGTTACAGAGCTCAAGAGCAACATATAGCATCTGAAAAATACCACACAATATTCTAGCATAAACACCATCAATGTGCAGTACTTCCATGTTTGAGATTTCTCATCTATTACACCCACAAAGGAGATCTAAATGTGTTAGAAACTAAACGTTTTGTAAGTATACAAATTATATGTGCTCATTTCATTAAAAAACAGAAAGTTAGGCAGGGTTTTTTATTGACAAATATCCAACAGAAAACAGATCTGCTCCACTTACTACTTTAAAAAAAAAAAAATTAAAAAAAAAAATCAAATTTGGCCTCAAAATACAATTAGAAAAATTATGTCAAAAAAACAGGTCTATTTCTGTTTGCTACTACTAGTTCTGTCATTCACTGCTTTAGCAATGCAAGTCCACTAATGCAAACAGTAATTTACAATTTCAGTAACATACCTGTTTATGTAAAACTGTACTATTTTTAAGGCTTGTTTTGGGTGTAATGATTTTTGGTTAAAAATTTAGCATAAAAGAAAGCACATTTCATGTATTTAAGAAATGAAAGTTAATTTACTTCAGCAAGCTTTCTGTAAATTACAATTGATAGTTTTAATTGCGTAAATTAGAGAAATGCATTATTTCTCTTTTAGGGCACCTGGATGTTCCTTCATTCCAATATCTAAACGCAGCACAAGATGATTTCTGACCTCCCTTGATCTTAGGTACATCTGCTTGATGGCAGAGCGGTAGATGTGGTCTACCTTGACTTCAGTAAAGCATTTGACACGGTCTCCCACAGCATCCTCATGGCTAAACTGAGGAAATGTGGACTGGATGATCGGATAATTAGGAGGACTGCGAACTGGCTGAAGGAGAGAAGCCAGAGAGTCGTAGTCAATGGGGCAGAGTCCAGTTGGAGGCCGGTAACCAGCGGAGTGCCTCAAGGGTCGGTACTGGGGCCCATATTATTCAATATATTCATCAATGATTTAGATGAGGGAATTGAGTGTACTATCAGCAAGTTTGCTGATGACACTAAGCTAGGAGGAGTGGCTGACATGCCAGAGGGCTGTGCTGCCATCCAGAGAGACTTGGACAGGCTGGAGATTTGGGCAGGGAATAACTTAATGAAATACAACAAGGGAAAGTGTAGGGTCCTACATCTGGGCAGAAACAACCCCAGGTTCCAGTATAGGATGGGGAGCTACCTGTTAGAGAGCAGTGTAGAGGAAAGGGACCTGGGGGTCCTGGTGGACAGCAGGATGACCATGAGCCAGCACTGTGCCCTTGTGGCCAAGAAGGCCAATGGCATCCTGGGCTGTATTAGAAGGGGGGTGGTTAGTAGATCGAGAGAGGTCCTCCTTCCCCTCTACTCTGCCCTGGTGAGACCGCATCTGGAATATTGTGTCCAGTTCTGGGCCCCTCAGTTCAAGAGGGACAGAGAGCTGCTGGAGAGAGTCCAGCGTAGGGCAACTAAGATGATTAAGGGAGTGGAGCATCTCCCTTATGAGGAAAGACTGAGGGAGCTGGGTCTCTTTAGTCTGGAGAAGAGGAGACTGAGGGGTGATCTTATTAGCGTTTATAAATATATAAAGGGGGAATGTCATGAGGATGGAGCCAGGCTCTTCTCAGTAGCAACCAATGATAGGACAAGGGGTAATGGATTCAAGCTGGAACACAAGAGGTTCCACTTAAATTTGAGAAGAAACTTCTTCTCAGTGAGGGTGACAGAGCACTGGAACAGGCTGCCCAGGGAGGTTGTGGAGTCTCCTTCTCTGGAGACATTCAAAACTTGCCTGGACGCCTTCCTGTGCAACCTCATCTAGGTGTTCCTGCTCCGACAGGGGGATTGGACTAGATGATCTTTTGAGGTCCCTTCCAATCCCTAGCATACTGTGATACAAAGTAAATAAGCAGTGGACAAAGTTTAAAAAAAAAAGAAAAAACAAAAAAGGTATTATATTCATTTCACAGATCAAGAACTAAAGACTAATACATCCTGTCTGGAAATTACTACAGCATCTAAAATATTATTGCCTCTATTTTCTGCTCCACTTTCCTGCTGAAGATTATTGTCCATTTGGCAAGGACAACAGGAAAAAGCCCCATGTGCTAGCTCATCAGCAGGCACAGTTCATAACCTGCCGATTAGCCTAAACTGACTTTGTCAGTCACCTTCAGCAGAAGGCAGGAGTGGTAACAGTTTAAATTGCTGTTAAATAAACCTGTTAAAGATCATGATTCAGCTCACAGAGAGACTAAGTGATTTGCCCAATGTCATACATTCAACTTAAGCACTGGAACTTAACAGTATCTCACAGTCTTAATTGCAAGAAAGCACTCATTAATGCATTTTATTATTGAAGGCAAAAAATGAAGTTTCTGACTTCATCCTGATTTTCAGATTTTTGCAACTGCTTCTGGTCTTCTGGTCTTTCTTTCTTTTCCATAACGTACAACACTACCGAAGCCTCCAAAAAGCTACAAAAACCCCACAGCTTACCTAGAATACTCTCTCTTGCAAGATACAAATTCTATCAAATTCATGCACTGCTGTATTTCTGCATGGCTGGGCTAGGGAGCAACCCTGACCAGATGAACCCGAACTGAAAGAGTACTGCTAGATTCATTCTAGAGCTGTGATACAAGGTAATCTCATTCAGCAAATTCAGTTGGAGTTGATTCTTTTTCCCAAAAGTAGTATGTTTATTTTGCCTTTCTTTTCAAAAGTACAAGTCCATCAGCAAAGAAATAAACCAACCTGATAAACAGAAACTAAAAAAGAAGCAATAGTTCTGTTTAGTCACAGCTAGGATTAAGTTATACAACCACCAAGAAAGAGTTTGGTAGATATAGCATTGGATGAAGATTAACTTTGCTCAGTATTTATCTTTTCATCTGCCCATGAAATAAAAAATGCATTTTTTTTTCAATAAACAGACCAAACTATTGCATTTCATGACATAATATTTCATTATTTACTCCAAAAATAAACTACATTTATTCAATACGTGTACTTGAGCTTACCACAGCAAAAAGTATACTGGACATGGCGATTCATCTGTATTGGTTTCTCAAACAGTGAAAGAACACAAGAAAAAAAGCACCATATGAAGATCCTGACCAAATGTGTAGCACTAGAAAGGTCCTTAACACATATATAAAACCAAAGCATGGGAGAAAACTGCCAATATGGTAGGAAATAGAAGAGTATAGGACAGATAATGTATTAAGGGGTACCTTGTATATGTAACATTGGCTGAAAACATAAATATACCAGTATTTATCAATGTATGAATACAATGACTACTAAATATATACTGACAGAGAGAGAGAGAGTATACCGATTGTGTTGCTGTGCCTCCACCTTCACACACACACTGAAAACAACTTTCTAGTACAACCTGTTATTTGTTTCAAAGGAAATAATGGGCTTCAACCATAGCTCTGAAAACAACATGTTATTTTCACAGCTTGCTATACTTACTGCAATGGACAGAAAGATAAACTACTCTGATAAGAAGGTTTAGCAGAGAAGGAAAGTTACAAACCAAAGGAGTGGTATGTAAAATGCATCTTAACTACGGGAGACAGTGTCTTGTGAATCAGCTTCAATTTAATTCTCTTTGTTTCATTCCAATGTACTTGTTGAGAATTACGGGCCTCATTTCCCCAACTGCTGGAAACAGGATTTAAATAGCAATTCATTAAATATATTTTATAAAGTACTTTGGTATCATAATATAATCTTTCTACTAAGTGCTCAGACTCAAATGGAGAATCCAATGGCAAGAAAAAAAAAAAAAAACCACACACCAGGAAAAAATGGTGATTGTTAAAATGCAGATAGTCTTAGGTGAAACTAATAAAAGATTATTTCTTGTCCCTCTTCCCCACAAAAACCTAGGAATACTCACATCACCTCATTTATAAAGAAATAAAACTTCCCATAAGTTTATCCACCAAGTGAATCGCTAACAAGAAAGTAAAAATTCTTATTTCATAATACCTTATTGTTCCTCTTCAACAGTTCTGTATAGAACGTGTACACTGAAATTAATTTTCAGCATCTTCACTCATACACTTAAAGAAAACAAGAAATATTTATTATGCCACTGCAGGAATTAATACTTAATACTGTCCTACTACTACTCAAGTCATACATCTTTAAGAGCCATGTTTAGGTTATGTATTAAGATGTAACATAGACCTGGAATCTTGATGGATCCCATGGCTCTTACCTTATTTATACCACTTAAGACTACAATTTAACCTATTGTTCCAGGCTCCTTCATCTACATATTAATTTATACATAAGACCATTCCATTCAAGATGAAGGCAGCAACATGCTGTCCAGCTGAGGACAGGAGTGACAGGGTGGTTTTGGTGTGCAACTGGTGCCCAACCAGGGTCAACCCATCACAACTAAGAACAGAAGATCATTGTATTTTGGGAAGTACTCAAGTCACTGGAATACTGGGTGAGGTTTTTTGCTGTTGTTGTTTTAAGTGATTGCCCTATTTTGGGGGGAGTTTTTTATTTAAAAAAAAAAAAAAAAACACACACAAAAAACTTTTGAAGGAATCATCAACATAACCAGTTAACTCTAGGAGAGGATTTCAATTTGTGAATACCAGTAAAATAGTCCTCTACAATTCAGAATCAGCTGACTCAGCTGTGGAGAGGCAGGATTTCAGATACTTGCTGCTTCTCTGTCCTACTTATGAGCTACCTGCAGTGGGTCCCTTTTGGAATACGTTGGGAAACCTAAATCAAAGCTCAGCTATGTGATCAAAGCTGCAGTATCTAGCATCTTAACAATCAAGTTTTTCCTCAGTCTAGCAAAAGAACATAAGAATATAAACACAATTGGGTCAGAGAGCCAAATTTGATGTTGCCCACCTGATTACACCACCACATTTCTGCAAACAGCATGTGGGATAAAGATAAACATCTCTCTGCTGAAAAAAAAAAAAAAAAAAAGGTGCCTAAAATTAGTTTCAGAAAATAGCGTTTAACTTAAGATCTCTCACCAATAATTGTCACGGAAAGCACACTGAATTTTAACAAGAGCAACTATGGGGCAAGGTTTCCATTAATAAACTTTATCATTCAATCTACTACCATTAAGTCTATACTCACAAAGACTCTACTGCTTATTAACAGTTCTTTCTCAGCAACATACGAGATTAAGAGGTAGATGAACAGCTTACTTTTACTGCTAAAGTGCTAGAGGCTACATTTAGTTTTTGACAGTCACAGCAGTTTTGATATGCCTTGGTGGCACATTTCATTGCAGTGTTATCGTTACAAATAGAAAAATCCAAACACTAAAAGCACACACAGGAAAACATTAGTGGATAAGCATTTAATGGTCTTGTCCATTTGAGGATGACTCCCTTCAAAGAAGCTTCCAGCACAACTTCGCTTACAGGAAGAAATTCTCCTAATTTTGCCACCCTTGGTCTAAGCAACATCTGAAGCAGAGTACTGATGTAAGCCAGACTCCAGTGTTTTTGGTTCCCCCTCAGCCAAGACCAGCCTGGGTCATACACTGGTAACAACCTTGGCAGCACACTCCTCTACTTCTATCACTGCCAATACTAATGAAACAAAACTAGACGCAAGAGGTTTCTTAGAAACTCAGTGTTAATGCTGCCTGGAACTATCTGTAATGCTTGTACTAATTATTTCTGAGTAGATTAGACCACAGAGTGCCAAGCCAGCCCAGCAGCCGTTTCTGTGCACGCTCTGCTGGGTGACCACATTTCTAAATTCAGAATTATATTAAATGTTTGACACCAACAGAAATTACAACCAAGCTATTAGTTTAAGAATCATTATAGCTATGAAAAGACAATCATCACTGAAGCACCCTGAATTCAAGAGATTAAAAAATACACTCAAGCAATACATAAAAGTAATTTACATAAATAAAAAAATAATCAAGCAATACATAAAAAAAAGTAGTTTTATTTTTAAAAGGCAAACAGTAAAATATACCTGTAAAAATCCCAGTTTTGCTTTTTATTTGAAATACTGCAACGTGGAAAGAGAACAAAGGGATGATTTCTACACACTAATTCAGCTTTCTAGTGCTAACATTTTACATAGCACATTACAGTCACTTTTATGCCCTCATCTGCATGCATCAAGTGGAACAGTTAGTCGTCATCTAGAGCCATAATATGAATATGTACTTGTGCTTCTCAATAATACTATATTTGTACAGCCTCAGTTGTTCTCTCTCCTTAGAGGTAGAAGATTGTGGTTCTATTTCGCTTTTTTAAAAAAAGGAAACAAAAGAATATTACATTGCTCAGTGATTCTTTTTAAATACAGATTCACTACTCAGGCTTTCAAGCACTTCATGCTACAACATAAACCATATAAAATTTAATAATTTTTTCTACCACCAAGAAAGAACATACCTGACACTCATTTCTTATTAGAACACTGAATTGGAAAAAATGAAAGGCTAGATACAATGCTCAAGGTCATATGAATAACTAAAGTCCACATACATCTGAAATCCATTTGCTGGTTATTATTATTTTTAAGGGAATAACATTACACTGAAATTACTATTTTTGTTATTTTTCCTTCAAATTCAATAGCAGACATACAATCCCCACAAGATCATAGAGATATAGCTAACCTGAAACGTAATATTCAAAGTTACGTATGTTTTTAAAGCTCTCTTTTTAAAAGCTATTCAACTTGTAAAAAAAACCTTAATTTATGCTTTGATAAATACTAGTTTCTTTCAAAACCATAATGCTCCAACATCTGAAATTTTATCCCAAGATACTATTTTCTCATTAAAAACAGAAGTCAGAAACAAACTATTTTCTCCTAACTTAATCTCATCTTTACATTACAGAGGAAAATGAGAAGAGAAATATCACAGCTAAGCCAACACAAACAACCAATTTTATGTTCACCATCTGATAGTCAAAAAATAGGGGAAAGCAACTTCAAGCCATACTTAATTTTGTGCTTTCTTGACACAATATACAATCAGAATTATTTTCTCTCACCAAATAATTCACTGGGGATACAAACAAGGATATTAAGAAAAAAAAAGGTGCTATTTCCATAAAAAGTGTCATTAGTGCCTGCAATCCATGATCCAAGATGACATGAGATCCAACCACCAAACCACAGATGTCTTGGCATGGATTTCCTTTAACCTCTATTACAGCGCTGAAAGGGATTGCAAAACAATTCTCTGGCCCAACAACCCAAGCACTCGCTCAGGATGTGGGCAGTTGGGTTTTAATCCTTTTTCCAGTGGATATTCTATTTTCACAGAGAGGAACAACTTCGGGTTTAGAAAGGGGGGCCAAAAGTCTACAAGATTAAGCCACTACGATCACCAGTACCAGTCTCCACAGTACATTAAATACTGAACCAAAGGCTCAATTGCCGTAATTAAGGTGATTCACTTAAAGGAGATTTAATGCATATTGACAAAATGACAGAAGAAACACCAGACTTCTGTATCCAATGCTACTTTTTCTAGTATCTTTTGAAAACGTTGTTTGCAATAATAGAGATAAACCACAAAGTATTTGTTAGCCTTTGATCTGAACAGCTAGCCAACATTCGTAGGTCCTTGCTGGCTTACCTCCATTAGAAAGACAAAAATGAGAATTCAAAGTAGTATTTACCAAGAACAGTCATGAAATCATGAATCCCTGAATATAACATGACCATGAAACAGCCCCCGCATACTACGCAACTGTCAGTGCAAACAGCGAGCCCCGTGCTCTCTCGAGCGTTGTCTGTTACCTTGCTCATTCATGCACACGTCTGCTTTTTTTTTTTTTTTTTTTCCTTCTTTTTAACCTTCTCTCAAAAAAATACATTTTTCTTCAGGCACTAACCAGTCACCCAGCCCTGGTATTTACAGTCAGTTTTATCAGTCCTCATAGGGCAGTCTCCACTGTTACAGGTTTATTATGCTGATCAGTGCCTTTAGCAGCAGCTTCTATTGCTTCAGCTACCACAGGAACACTAAGACCAGTGTCCCTCTAATGAAGGATATCCAACTGCACTCGTTGATTTTTACCAGATCAGTTTTCATGAAAGCCATTAACACTCCTCTGTATTCCAACAGAGTATTTTCCAATGTATATTTTAATAGCAGAGTTCAAAACGGCAATTTTATTTCTATAGCTACAAGACCTTGAAAAATATAAACACAGTGAGTGTTTACATAAAACTACTTTGGACAGATTTCTTCTATTAAACTTAATATGCTCAACAGAAAAAAGAAATCTGCAAAAAGTATTCTTTTCTCAAAACATAGCACAAATCAAATGCTATGGCATCTACTGAGTACCACTACTAAGACATTCAGATTCATGAATCGTAATAAAAATCAACAACCTCCTCCAAAAACAAAGTACAGTTTGGCATCACTATATTTAGTGTAGACTTCAGTAATTGCAGTCTGCACCCAAAGGCAGAGCTCTGTGACACTGACAAAGCCCTGCCATTTGAATTCTGTTCCAAGTTTGGTCTGCCTTTGTACAAAGCAAAGGTTTTCCCGGAGTTGGAAAGCCACACTCTATCAGAAGTTTCATTGACTCTACCACTTTCCCCAAATGGAAACATGCAGAAAGAATGTAAATCTGAGTTTTAAAACACATTCATGCATTCAAACCTTGAAAATCAGTGCATAACTTGATTTCGGCTTATCTGAAATCTTACAAATTCTTCCTAATGTTCTAGCTTTGAGAACCAGAGGTATTTGACTTCACAAGAATTAAATGCTGTTTCTAGGAAGATGTGGGGTCCTAACCTTACATTGTAAATAGCAATTAGAAGAGCGAGCCATGATTTCCTAAACAAGACTGCAGCCAACACCCAGATCTGAGGGTGAAGTTATCCGTTTAAGCATGAAGAGGATTTCTCCATCATCATAAAATATCTTATGCAAACAAAACTTATGAATTCCTGGAGGCAACTATTTAACATTTGCTTGAAACACATGATTTGGAATACCTTGCTTTCCATTTACTATAGGCAAGACTAACCAAGCCCAACTACCAAATATGCTATGATTACCGCATACTGGGCTACAAGATTTTGAGCTATAAGACATATCTAATTACAACGACCAAGTTGTGCTTCTGTTTGATTCAGATAAACCACCTTGAACTTCAATACAGCTATGTGTGATTGGGCTTCAATCTGACTATATCTAAGTGAAGCTGCACTGAAATCTTGCAAGCAGATGAAAAATTTCACACACACAGGTTTCTTCTGAGGACTGTGCCTCTGAATATTATAAATCCATACCCTTCCATTACTGCAAGTACAAAATTGACTCTAAAATAATTTTATTTCTTCTTTTTTAACCATTTCTAATCTAATCTTTATTTTTGAACTGTGCAGTACACTCCAGACAAAAATACACATCCACTCAGACAACCACAGTCTACAAAAAACAACAAACAAGGTCATAAATTTCACCAACCAATCTATCTCATTAACTGTTGTAACTCCCATCAACATAAAAAAAATAAGGAATTGCGTGGTATAGCCTAACTGCATGTGCATTGCAGACATTTCTAAAGCTCTAAAAGGATTAAGGATGCCATGTTACATAAAATTTTACTCAGAGAATATTTTTTAAATGGCATCTGAGATGGCATACAAAATTGTGTGATTGCTGCAGGAAAAAAAGGGGCACAAACACTTCCTGACAGTTGTGTGGTTTTAACTCGCACCTCTTTTTTTCTTGGATTCCTTTAGTGCAAACTCAGAAAATTTGAAACAAGAGTATTGACAGAGACACTTTTTTTTTTTAGTGTAATACTCTTGTAGAATAACCAGTTCCTTTTGTATGCCGTTTAAAATCCATTTTTGACCTTTTTTTAATACTGTTTCTTTTACAGCTGTTTCTTTTACAGCTGGTAAGATAACAAACAGGGAAGCATAAACAACATCAGCTCCCTGTTGCGAGCAGCACAATTCTGACTTGAATATACTAAAAAGTATGATTTCCTGAGTAATGAGCATATACCCACAACAGAAGCTGAAGTTAGAAATAAGCTTTTGTTGACCCTTATGTTTCTTTCTGGGTTGGGAGGTTTCAGTATGAGAAGATAAACACTTCTTGAAATTGTAAACTGCTTTGGGAATCTGTTTCCAGAAACAGCCCACTAGCTATTGTGTTTCTCCACTGAAAAACCGATTCCACTTACTAGTGAAAGTAAAGATAAACAAAAATCTCCCGTACTAAACAAAAATTATGCATTTTGAAAACATGATTCTAGAAAGACAGTTTTCCTTTTACGCATGTTACAGAAAGGTGAGCTGCTCCAAGGGACTGAAAACATAGTCTATTATTTTGCTTGGAGAACCTGCCCCACGAAATTCATTCTTCTTATCTGCCATGACTAAATTCAAAAGAGTAGTAAGATCGTAGCCATGCTCTGTAATGCCAGTAGGATGTTTACATTCTTATTTTCAGCTATTACTAACTGAAGAACTACACAAAAGACCGAAGAAACATGGAAGCAAAGTGAAAGAAAATGCTACAAAATCAGAATAGTCACAAATGGTCTTTTTTTTTTTTTTTCTTTTCTCCCTTCTTTGAGAAACTTTTCTTATTTCCAAGCAATTCTTAGGACACTAGCCAACCTCCTCCTATTGAATGGGAGATTTAAATTTGTAGCTTTATTGGTTCTATAAGAACTGTGAGAATAGTTTATTGGTAATAAAATTGACATTTTTAGAGTCCTGTGAAGAATCTCAAAGTGCTTGAGAGATATGCCAGAAATAATCCTCATGGTCCTGAACAGGAAGTTCTTCAACCATTTTGGAACTGAAATATTCTACATGACACATAGTACATAACATACTATTTCAAAATAAACAACGAAAAATAAAATACGAAGTATTCTGAAATTAAACTACACACATACTGGAAGGATATAGATGGCAGTGAGTCAACACAGCTAATTCTTCTTGTTCTCACCTCTTGTCTAGCCAACTCCTCCACATCAGCTTTTCTATTTTGACGCTCAAACATCAAGCTACCTCTTCAACTTGTTCCTTCAGCACATCCTCCTCACCAGGTCTCTAATTCAATTCTAGTAAGCAGAGACCTGTTTTTCTCAATCCGATTTCCTTCTTTGTCATTTTTTTATCCAATCTGTCTATTGCTGCGTTCCAAATCTACTACCATGGTTTGTTTGCTTTCAACATAATTCACTGTCCTCTATTCCATTATTACTTGACCTTTTGGGTCTTTATCATCCATCAGTATTGAAATTTCTCTGCTGTTTAGTCATCTCCTCACAGAGGCCTTCTCCTGTTCTTTCAATGAGATGAGCAACTGCTTTCATGCCCCATACTCGCTCTGTACTCAGCTCCTCTGCCTCTGCCAAACACAAGGTCACCCTTGGCCTCTCCCAGACCTGGCTTGCACCCTACATCCACCTCCTTTGCTCCTCCACTGTGTTGAACATGTCTGGCAGGGATCCTGCAGTTAGTATTCTTCCACTATAAACTCTTTTTTCCTTCCTTCAACTCCACTACCTCAGCAGCTCTGCTCAGGAGACAGACACAGCTTAAGTTTGACAGGGCTAGAAGAGCCAAAACTGAACAGAAGTAATATGCAGCTTACAGAGGTGGCCACTACCACATTATCTGCATCAATGTTTTCTAAGTTCTGGTCCACAGTCTACTGATTGCCTGAAATCTTTTCAAAGATAGCTTGTGAAACAACCACGAAGAAGCTTTTAATCTGCATATGCATAATGGCAAGGAAACAAACTGTTATCTTCATTTACCCCACTCTATATTTAAAATTTAACCTAATTTTATTGGGCTGTTAAAGCAGGAATTAATACATTAAAAAAAATAATCCTTTATTCCCCCCAGCAAAACAAAGTGATAGCCCTTTTAACTTTTTCCTCCAGTTGTAGGTACTGTGTCTTATACTCAATGGAAGTTCAGATCAGCATTTCTCAGCCTTTCAAAACTCAGAGTAGATATCAACACATATTTCTGGAATACCTATAAGTCTTCCGAAAGATTATCTATTCTTCTTACTTATTGACTATCCCTGCCCTGCTTAGACCGAAGGTCTAAGAAGATTACAGAACCTGGTGGCAAGGCTGAAGGCTTGTTAACTTAATAAGGCTGTGGATTAAAAACTGTGTTAAATTAAACAGGTTTTGAAAATGGCTTAACTCTGCTAGCATGGATAAGATTTAAGACTCTCCTCTCAGATCTTTATCTATCTCATGAAAAAGAAGACTATGTGAGATAGTAGGGCACTGGCACACACAAAAAAGTGAACGTCCACGAGACGTTGATTTTCTTTTAGCAAGCTCTCAGCTTCAGGATAAAAGCTTCATCTTTACTCAAAGGCACATTAGCACAGCACACCAAATTCATCTTTACTGGATTTGTTTAAAATAAGCTTGTAGAACAGCTATGCCCTATATATGCCAACTCAGATTGTCATCTGATTATCTTTGAATACTTTTCATCTTAACACTTTTTAATCAGTCAGAAGTGCCTCATTCTTCCCCAATTTTTTTTAATAAATAAAATGCAGAGCATAACCTAAAGAATTTAGACAGCATGCAAATAAAGAATCGTTGAAGAGACTTGATTCAAATTATTCAATATTGATCCTCTCACTCCTCTGTGCAAGTAAGACTACATTCCTTTTCTTGAGCTCAGCAGCTTGGAAATCTGGTAGGAGTACTTTTGTCTTTAACCAGAGCTTTTCAAAAGCTTGTCTTGTAAAACTGTGGTTCACACAAGATAAAACAGTGTTTCAGTTCTTTAAAAAGCTTTTAATGTACATGTACATTTTGAAAGTTTAGGTGCTGAGAAGTAGTCAAGAGAGGTAATATCCACATATTTCCTTTATAAAAAGGAGAGCAGAGTTACCTCACCTTATTGCAACACTAACGCCATGAAACAAAATCAGTTTTATTAACAAAGGAACACTAAAGACTGGGGAGTGGTTCAGGTGTTATGAAGTCCAACAGGACACTCTCTGATGCCTGGCTTATCTTTTGTGCAACGCTGGCAGCACTCCTTCAGAGAGGAGGAGAATATTTGCATTAATTTTTAAGCAACATTGAAATGCTTACCTTTGATCAAAATGCATTTATGATGAATAGCATACTTCTGAGCTAGAAACTGTAAAATTATACTTTGCACATTTAGAGAAAATAAAACCAGACGATCTATAGTCATCTCTGAAAAATCATGCCAAGTTGAAAGATAGAAATTAAGCAGCAGACCAGAGCTTTTAGTTCAATTTAAAAAAAAAAAAACAAAACACACAACCAAAAAAAAAACACCCCCCCCACCCCCCTAAATTTACACCGTATTTTAAAAATTATTTGTGGAAGGCTGTGCATATCAGTACCATTTCAAACAAAACTATTGTAAGAGAGACAGCACACACACATCTGCACAAGAGAACCTGGTTCTCATTTTTAGTATATCGGACACATTCTCGTAGGTTCTGTTTTTCTTATACTCGAGAGTTTAAGTGCTTATACTATAGGTGGTGGTGGTGAATTAATCAAGGGCCAAACAAGGTAGGAACAAAGACCTAGACAAGAAATTAAATTACTTAAAATTCTGAAGTGTTCATACTCTTATGCTACAAAAACCTAACTTTGAATAACAAATCATAGTGCCACAAGAAGTGTCAAATGAGTGTCACAGTCCTAAGCTTCTAAGGGTACAGGCATAAGTGATTTCTGTGGTGGATTGCTCACATGCACCAAAGTTGATTTTCATGTACCTAGCAGGCCCAGATTCTGAGACACTTTGGCAACAGTGTCTGTAAATGAAACATGAAGAGTTGAGTTTGACTGCCATGTTTCATTTTCCCCTCAACTGGAGAATCCACACCTGTACGCTTCCAGGAAACATTGAATGACATTTTAAAGATATGCATATAACCATCACATGTCAAAGAATTCAAAATTCTGGACTCAGTTTCTCTCTTCGGAGCGATTGTCCTTATCTCTAGAGCATCTTCCTGAGTCCTGATGATTTCCTGACATTTAAGAGCACGCAGAAGAGAAAACAGACTTCACTGTTCGCCTCTGTGCTGACCAAGACCAGATAGGAGCTTTGTGCCCAAACTGCATGGCAGCGCTGGCAATATCTATGGGATGAGAACAAATAAAAGCAGTTATTCAGGCACTCTCACTGCAGCAAGGCTCTAACTAAGTAGGACTAGCCCACTGTTTAGTCTGACAATCAAACAGGGGACAGTGCTGCCATCTCCCCCTCTATACCCAGGATTCTGGTTGCAGAGACAGTGCTATGTCTAGAAGATGCCTGCCAAGATGATAACTTCAACTGCCAGCACTGCTGGGCCAGAACTTGATACAGTTGGAAACCAAAGGAGAACAAAGGACTTCTACAGTAGTGGAATTATTGCTTCCTTGTCCTAACACTTCAGGCTTGGACTGCAGATATTGAAGTATAACTGAAGTACACCAGTTACAAAATTGCAAAACAGCACTCATGCAGGGGCACACATCGCCTCTCAGAAGCTGCTTCTGAAGCAGCATTTTTTCCCCTCTCCCTCTTAGATCTAGAGGAAGGTGAAAATCTGTAACACACACAACATCAACATTCTTCAGCATTCTGAACACATGCCAGAGTCAAGGTACCCATTCGCTTGTAAAGACAGATCAGAAAGGCTGAAGCGATCTTCATTAGTTTGGAAGGTGAAGAAAGATAAGTGCAGAAAAGAGTACTTCCCAAGGAGGTGCCACTCTCCCACCTCAGGGCCATTTCCTTCCTAAAATTAATCCAGCTCACCTCAAAGCAACCATTCTTGGTCCACACAACAGACACAGGCTTTTCCTTCGTGTACCCAGTAATAAGGTGTATGTATGAACAGGGCTGACCAGACAGTATTGCAGCTTTAATTACTGAGACACATTCTTACTCACACTCGGATGTGCATATGGACAACGATTTAAAGAACAGAAAAACAAAACGAGAAAAAGGAAAATTTTAAATCAAAGGAGGCAAAGCAATACAGTAATATTAACCTACACTTTATGTTCCTCACTCATTTAGCAGACTTAGTCATACATACCACAAGAGTGTCTGTAGTCCAGATACTTCAACAGAACATTTTCTTTCTTATTGCTTATTTTATTTTCCCTATGTTTGACACAGTCAAGGACAAATTGGACACAAGAGGGAAGAAAGATATATGTTTTCTTTTTCTTGGAAGTAGTATGCTAAGATCAGAGGCAAGAGAACATTTGAATAAAGGACAACGAAGGAGCCAAAGAAAAGACCAAGGAAGGTGTTAAGCACATCATAAGGAGAAGGCCAAATGCACTGCAAGAGGAAGTCCACCAAAAGAAATACAAACAATTCAACATAACAAGTTTTCAGTTTTATTATCACAGCTGCAGTTTCAGGCTTGCTGTTTTCCACAGTTCCTATCCATACACTAAACACAGGGGTAAGAAAAGGAAGTACCATGTGAAAACCATTTCACTCAGGTAAAGGAGAGGGGAGGAGAAGGAATTCTAGCTGACTCCATCCCAGTCAGGCCCTTCAGCTCTTCCTACTGTACAGGATGTCTATTAAGCCACCAAACAAGAGGTAGCCACTGCAGAAAGCCAGATGCTATGCACACAGAAACACAGCAATAGCACTGCTGACTGACTTTGCTAACCAGACCCTGGATCACCTCTGTAAAGCAATTTTATTGGTATTTGACTTCTGTTGTAAGAAGAGAAAAATTAAAAGATTTTTATTCTCTTAAAAAAAATAAAAACACCCACAACAAAAACAAACTGCTCCCCTTCATGAGCCCATTAAAAGTAAGAGCTTTAGACTTCCTTTTTGTGCAGAAGTTTAGAATTTCTGAATGATCAAAGCTTTTTGAGTAGACCAATAACCTGTAACTCACCGGCCAAATTACAGTGGAGAAAAAAAGACACCATTTTATTTCAGGTAGACTGTTTTAAACGAATCTACAGAAATGGAGGAATATTAAATTGGAAAATGAAGGGAAATAAAGACAGCCCCCTCTTCCACCTGAAAACAAAGCAATCCTACAACAGTATCTTCCACTGACTAAAAAAAAAAAATAAAAATAAAAGGCTCTGAGAAACAAAATCAAAATAGATTTAAGTATCACACTTAAATACTGTGGATTTGTTTAATTTATAAATCAACTTACTTCAAAACCTAATTATTTTCAAAATAAAGGGATTACACTAGTTTCACAGCTATTTTATCAAGCAGATTTATTTTAGCTGGCAGATTAAAGATTGCTATCGAGGTTCAAAGTATGGAATTAAATATTTCCGTACTACCAAACCCATTCACATTATATATTCTCTTTTTATTCTTTTCAAAACACACGCAAATCTACACACCAGCGTGTCAGCTGGATGCAGACTTCTCTAGCTGAAGAACAGAATGCCAGATTACACAGTTGTTTTTTTTTAAGTGTCTGTTTTTTCCTCACTGGGGTATTTATGTGATTCCCTAATAAACATCCAAACACAAAATGAAATTCTTTTAACAATGTAACACTAGGCACTGGACCATCTTTGGTACAGGAAATGGATTATGAAGAGCTCTCCAGTAATGAGGAAATCAATGTTTTAAAGAGTCAACAGCGGTTATCTACTGACCTCAACGGAGACTGTGGACCCATTGTAAAACACCCTATAGATACATCCAAAATAAGAAAGTCAATCTCTGCCCTAAAGAATATACAGTTTAAATAGCAAGTCAAACAAAGGAAGTACTATCAGTCATATCTGCAGATGGGAAACAGAGGCACAAAGAGCTTTGAATGACTCTGTGCAAGGTTATAAAGGCTGCCTGTGGCCCAGCCAGGAACTGAGCCCGGAAGCTCTCAATCCTAGCCCAATGCCTTTAGATACTGAGACAATTCTTCCTTTTGCTTATCCTCCCGCTCTTTACTTTATTACTTATCTCAAAGAGGAAACACGTTAGCACCATGAGAGACAGTCTATTTTCCTTTTATATTTATAATCTCCATTAAATTTTATCTATCTTAACATAGGATACAAAAGAGTTACAAAGAAGTAATTAAAATTGAACAAACAATTGTAAATGTAAAAGCAGAATCTAGTATTTCAGAAAGTGTGAAAGGAAACAAAAGCGTGCATAAATGATTTAGAGAGACTTTTCCAAATGTTTTTTTCTAATGACCACTCTGGAATATGAATATGCACCTATCTCCATATTCTCAAATTAAGATATTTCACGTGTTAAAGTTGCACCTCGACTTACTTTCATAGGATGGAATATATGCAGGAATGGATAATTAAAACTACACAAACAATGATAAGATACTGAAAAAAAAAAAAAAAAGAGAAAAATTGCAAGGGGAAAGCAGATTTTGTATATATTTGTACACATACCTGATTTTGAGGATTGTATCATCAAGTAATGATTCTCCAAGCTACCATCACAAATGCCAATCATGAAACTAACTGCAGTAGCACATTTCTTGCACATTTCTACAACCTTTTTTCCCCCCCAAAGTGGCATGCTTTACAGACTAATCTATTATCACAACGTAAGCCTCTTCTAAGAGTACCTGACCAGCAGATGTTTACCAATACGACATTTCTATACACTGTTTTATTCTACTAACTCTTGTTCAGAGACGATTTAAACATCTGTTCCAATCTACACCTGCTGCTATGCTGGGCAATCCCCATACTTATTTTCAATCCTTTATTAAAGGTATTGATCCATGAACACACATTTTCAGCCCCATTGCTGTTTTCTAATCATTAAGAAGTTTCCTTTGACAACTAAGTTCTGCCAGGGTCTCAGTAGCCCAACAAGTGTCATAGCTATGCCAGAAGCACTTATTTCAACTCCTATCAGGTTTTTGAATCAAACTGTGTGAGCTGCCACCCTGAACTCTTTACTCCAGGGCGGCTAGGATAAAAGAAAATCAATTGCTAACATGATGCATAGAGATCAAGACAGGAGCCTGACCTGCTGAAGTCACCGCAGACCAGAAGGTGGCCCACTGTCACTACTGCCCCAAGCTGTGTGCCAAGTTCAGCTGTGGAAGAGAACCTGGCTCCATTTATTTTCCTTCTTGGCATTAAAGCTGCTTTAGCAGTTTCCAGGCAGGACTACTGGATCACAAATGACCGCTGCTTTGGCAGTATGGATGTGGTAATTTAAAATTTTACTGTTGCTTTCCTGTGTTACACAAGCAGGAGAATGGACATGTGGATTTACACTATGACGCAACACAGCTGAGCATCAGCAGAAACTCATGGAACAACCTTCTGTTTGTGGGTTTTTCTTTCCTCTTCAGTTTATAAGAATTTATTGCAAACATCTCAGATGCTAGTGGTTCTCAACAGAAAAACAAAGTTTTAGGTGTGCATAGAGCAAGAATTTATTGACGAAGTTGGAAAACCTTTAATGAGCATCTTCTAATAACCTGTAATGTTCCTTTACCCTCTCATTTCAAGACTTCACCAAGAGTGCTATTAGCAGAGATATTAGATTTCCAAAATAAAAACAAGAGAAAAGGGAAAAGCTTTAGGACCTTCCCATTGTCCACACTTTAACATTTCTCGGTAAGATTTCCCACTGACGTACAGTATAATACACCCAAATTACCCCATCAATACTTCAATGCATCAATTCAGCATAAGCATCAACTCGATTAGACAGGGACAACTTTTAAGCTATTCATGCTTTTCTTTTGGAAAGGGAAATCATTGGAATCCTTTGCTTATCTCTTCCTGCCTACACTTAGTTCACTGAACAGCTGAAAACATTACTAAAAAAATATTTTCAACAGTGATGAGATTTCAGACTATCTAGAGAACTCCACTCTAAGTTCTGCTGAGAAGACAGTCCTAATTTCTGAAACTCAGACTATAAAGAAATTAGCAGAAGAATCGGTATGTCTTAGGCACATACAAATTCAAGGGAAAAGTCAAACGCGTGTCATCTTAAATCTATGCTCTAATGGAGAAATTAGAACAGCTCTCCAACATCTAGCAACTTATGCACACAGCTACATTTAAGACTGCCGCAATAAGCACACCGTTGTAAAACTACCATAAAGAACTTAAGATAATACTTGTTTGACATACTTTGCGAAAATGACAAGATGAATAACGTGAGCATAAATTTGAAATTAAGTACCCTAAAATTTTCATACACTCTTTTGAAGGAAACACGGCTTGTTATCATGCAGCCCCTCAACAGCCCTCAATAACTTGCTCCTGATAACTAGTCCCAAGCAGATTTGACAACAGACCATGGTTCTTACAGCTCTTCCAAGCTGTCAGCCTAGCTGAAGTTTTTCACTTAAAAAAAAAAAAAAGAAAAGAAAAGAAAAGTATTAAATTAGCATCCATACCAGAGAGGAAGCTGCAGCATGAGTGTAACTATTATTTGTTCTCCCAGGCAAGCTGTCTGCTCAGAACTGAAGAGCTGGGCAGTCAGCACACACAGTTTTCCATCAGGTACAGCAGTATACTGCCTTTGTCCAACCAGTACCCAGGCAAAGGCACAGAAGGCTTTACGCATCAAAACAGCAGGGAATAGAAAGAGGTTAAGAACTTGCAGGGAGAAATTGCAGTTGCTAGGGCAGTGAAAGATTATAGAGGTTACAGAAAGAAACAGGGTTATTGCAGTGGTGGACATACAAGGCACAGGATTTGTTAATCCCCACCACCCACCCAGCTTCATTAGTTTTAAGACTCAAGGAACCATTTGTTTGTTTATTGCCATGTGTCACCATATACATATAGAGAATGCAATATACATAGTACTGTGCAATAACAGGGCAGGCAGCTCCATAGTCATTGATACAGTTCAGGAAATCACACTGCAGTACATGCTGTATTAACCTTTTCTGAAAATTATGGCATCCACTGAAAGGGCATTTATGAGCTTAGTATTACTTCAGGGTATAAGCAGAATGTTTATGACTTGACAGCCTTCATCCACGTTCACTTCATTTAACGTAACAGCAACTTTCATTTACTAGTTCCCCTTCAGCAAAATTAGTTCAGGAAATCTGACTCTGCCACTCATCTAGAAACAGATTTTCCTCTCCAATTCCCAGAGAGGAATTCTGTTTGCAACCATCTTTTATGTTATAGTTAGCAAAACAAGTAGGGCATTCACTTCAACACTGTCTATTAAATTGGCATTTTGCTTTCTGGACTTTTTTTTAAAAAGCATTTTTCATATAGAACAAGGAAAAGTTCTTCATATCTCCCCCTTCTTATCCCTCAGACTCAGCTTGGTTCTTAAAAGTACTGCCTTCCTAGAAAAAAGGGTCTGGGAAAAGTGGACAAAAGATGAGAAGATCATCTTCCTCTGTCTCTCAAAGGGAAGAAGACACAAGAATGCCTGTGAAACCCCAGAAAAAAAGATGTATTCAGACTTACTGTAAAATGCTGAATTACTAACATACATTCAGTATCAGTTAATTGCATGGGGAATGCACATGGTCACAATTTTAATGGCACATGGTACAGCATAACTAATAAATTGAAGCAGCATTCCATATGTTATCACTTTCTACACTGTACAACATCTGGAAATGCAAATGTTGCACAACAGGATATTATAGAACATTTTTTAAATAAAGAGAATATTCCATTCTCAGTTTTATTTTTTCTAGTAACACTTTCAGAAACTCTGAAGCGCAGCCATTCACATATGCAGTACATTGCTGCACCAGAAGCCTTTTTGGAGGAGAAGCCATCTCTGAAAACACAAAGTTATTTACAAAGGTCAACACAAGAATATATAAACAAGTTATACGGTTATTTTGCTTTTTTTTTTTTTAAATTGAAGAGCTTTTGCAAATGCAAGGTACCATGGTAAACACTAAGGTTCTGGAGAAGACCAGACTGGTTTTGATACTGCTGAAGATTCTTTGCAGTATTTATTAAGGTTTACCTTCTGAAAGAAAAAGAAACACCACATCATCTTCTCCCCTCCCTTACCAATTAATCTATATGCAGAACAAAACTCATTAACAGGAAGTGGCATGATAATTATTATTTTTATATTCTAAAGTAAAGAACCTAATGAGAGTCTCTACCAAGCAGAGAAAACAATACAACCTAATGGAAGAGCACCTGTATTTTAAATCCTCATGCAAACTTAAGAGGCATATCTAAGATGTTTTAGAGATATTCCACTCATCTAAGTACAACTGAGGACAAATCAGTGTAAGGCTTCCTTCACTGGGTAAGTAAACTAAATCATTCAGCTATACTTTAAAATGAAGACTAGTCTTGCCTAATGCATGTTTAAGCCCCTCTCCTTGGAACTCCTTAAGACATTTCTTAAAAATAAAATAAACTGCACAAGAAGGAAACCACCTAAACCATTCAAGAAACTTTACTTCAAACACAGGAACTCTGAATATGCAAGCATCACAAAATGGACAGCAAGACCTTTCAGAGAAGCTGATCTGCCTTGTCATTAGATAAAACAAAGCAAGGTCAGTCACCTCACCAAATATATTTGCTGATACAGGCTCCAGAATGTATAATCATAAATGAGGCTATTGAGCCTTGATTATAACATATGACAGAATCTACAGGTTGCATAGATCATAAACAGGAGTACAGACAGAAAGCAATGTTTTCCCATCACAGTACATAGATTGTCCAAATCACTTAGAAAAAATACTTTGAGGAAAAACTAATTAAAGAGGTGAGGACTGAGAGTACAAATAACTTACCAGATCCCAGTAATGCAAAGATTTCTTTTTAAAGGAAGTAAAAACGTAGCTCCTTAGAAGCCAATGGCAAAACCTTCGTCGACTTCAACAAGAAAACTCCCCTGCTCATGTTTAACATTTGTTAGATGTAATTCAGAGAAAATTTACTGATAGTCAGAATCATTACAGAAAGCACAAGAGCCAAAATAAAAACTCTAATCTTGCAGCTGACAAACCAAGAACAATTTCAAGTGTTCTTCACAAGATGTTTATCCTTAACAATTACTTAAGCCTTCCACATAAATTATCTTGTTCTATTTGACTTCCTTTTAATAAGACAATTAAGGTATTGAGATGTTTTTCTTCTCCTTACCTCAACAACTAAGTTTTAATAAGGATCCATTATTACTGGTATTTACATACCATTAAACCAATACTGATAAGAACACTGATGTGTTTTGCTAGAAATCTACAACAGTTCTCAAAACTACCGTTTTGCTGTATTTACTATCTGACTGCCCTTATCCTGAAGCAGAGGCCATCAAATGTTCTGAAACAGTACAGGAAAAGATACGATTGCAACAAAATACCATCATCACATGGTACTTACCCTAACAGGAGGGCTCCGTGCTTGCACCCTTTGCTGCTGTCCAACTTGAGAGGTCTGCAGGTCCTTTGATCCACAATTAGCTACAGTGTTGATGGGGACCCTTAAAGCATTTGTGCTACCAGTCCCACCACCAGCGCTGGGTTTTCGAGGCCTCTGTTTGATGCCATCCAGTAGTCTAACAAGCAAAATATTACTGGGAAGTTCGTCAACACTGCAGTCCACTAAAGTCCTGCACTCTGGGCATCGAAGCTCATTTCGAGAGCTCACAATGCCTAGCAGACAGCGTTTGCAAAATGTGTGTTGGCAAGGCAAGACTTTTGCAGAAGCATCAAGGCGTTCTAAGCAAACAGGACACTCCAACAGATCCAGCAAAGCTGATTCATCCATTTTCTTTGTATTACTTAACCAAAAAACAAATCTTTGCAGAATTTGTGTGTTTTGAGTAGTCCGAGGATATCATGTTACATCCATTCCTCTTCTGACCATGCTCTGAAAATTTTTGAGGGAAAAAGGCATTAACAAGCTGGAAAAAGAGCGAGCAAGACTATTCTGTACAAAGATGCTCATACAAGGAGCAAAATAAAAGATCTCTAGACTAATTCAGTAGATATTTGCAGTAAACGAAAGAAACGTCAAAATAGCAATAAATAACAACAGAAATCTACATTAATATATCTATTCATTTAAAACAGTATAACAAATGCTAATGGCTAAGGTTTTTAAACTCAAGTCCCCATAAATTTTATTCGCGAGCAATTCCATTTTCTCAAGTTATTCCAGAATGAAAAGCTACCCCCAGTACAGCATTATAATACAGCTTACTCCTCATCATTCTTGCTTAATACACATGTATCTCTGAACATATATTTGAAACTAGCCTTTTTCACAACGAGAAGACGGCGACGGTAACTACAGCTGGGTACAAAACAACAGAGTGCACACCAATAAGGCGCAGCAAAGGGGAATTACCTTCATGCCAAGAGTAAGCCAGCAACAGACTACATTTCTAGCATTTCGATGAAAAGCAACAGCAGCACGTTACACACATCAGTCTTGAAAACAGCCTCTAGCTCGCAGGATTTCAAGCTTACCTCTGAGAAGGGGGTTCCTTGCTTACAGTGCCGCCTTTAAGCAGCGCTTCAAAAACTATCGCGAAGTGATTTGCAGCAGGAAGTGCTACTGCCATATCGTTAGGACACCAGGAGCGCTGCGTGTGCAGCCACGGAGGAGGCGAGCCTCCGGCCACCTTCAGCGCATGCAGCGAGGGGCTGGGGAAGGGGGAATAAAATAAAATCCCACCACCCAAAAGACCCCTATAAAAAACAACCATTCCGCGGGAAAGTCGCACCAGGCTGCTCCACAGGGCGAGAAAAGGCGGCTTGTTGAGCTCGGCGGTCCCCGCCGCCCCGCGCCCGCGTACTCGGCGCGGCGAGGCAGCCTCAGCCCCAGCCCCAGCCCCAAGCCCGGGCCCGGGCCGCTGTCCCAGCACTTCCCGCGGTACCACGGCGGAGGCCCGGCACGACCCGGCCGACCCCTCGGGGGCCGCCCGAGGCCAGGCTGCGGGCCAAGTTGAGGTCCTCCACCCAGCCCCGGCCGCCGGCCTGCGGAAGCGGCTGCCTCGGTTCCCCGGACGCGTGCCGAGGCGCTCGTCCCCGCACCTACCTGCTTTCGGGCTCCGCGTCCATACCGACTCCCTTATTTATTTATATTTTCCTCACTCCCCTCTCTCACCGCACCCCCCCTCTCCCCCCAAGCGATTCGCAGGCAGGCAGACCCCGCGGCAGGCGGTACGCACCCCCTCTGCGGGCCCTCCGGGGAGAGAGGGGTGAGCGGGGCCGGCACCCCCCGGGAGGTGCATCCCGCGGCGGGGCGGGGGAAGGACGTGGGCGGGGGGTCGGCTGTCACGCCGCCCCGCGGCCGTGAGGGGAAGGGGGCGGGGGAGGGGGGTCGGGCCTGCGGCCCCTCCGCCGCGCCGAGCCGCCCCTCAGGGGGCGCGGGAGGGTCCCCGGGGAGGCCGAGCACCGCCGCCCTCCCCGTCCCTCACCCGACTCTCACCGTGTGGCGCCGGAGGGGCTGCACCGCCTCCGCTTTGTTCCCGTGAGGAGCCGCCGCCGCTGCTGCTGCTGCTGCCGCCGCCGCCGGCCCCACCGGTGCCTCTCCCGCCGCGGCAGCGCCGAGGCTCCCGTCCCCTCCCCGCCCCGCCGCGCAGGGCTGACGCGAGAGGCGGCACCGCCCCGCCCGGCACCGCCCCGCCGAGGGGGCCGCGGTGGAGGGCGGCCCCCGGGCCGGCCCGGGCCACCTCCCCTCAGCGGCAGCACCTCCCCTCACGGGAGCGGGCGGGACGCGGGGCCGAGCCCTGACGGCCGCCCATTCCTCCCCGCCGCCTCCTCGCCAGGTGCCGTGGGGTGAGGGTTGGCGGGGGATCCGCCGTCGTGCCGGGGGGAGGTGTTTCCCGCCCGGTTCGTGAGGGGGGGAGGCCTGGGCAAGCACATGGGGCTGCCGCCGAGAGCCTGGGGGCGGCGGCGGCGGCGGCGGGGAAAGCGGGCGGGTGGTCATGGGGCCTCCCCCCGGTCTGTGTGGTAAATGAGGCCCGGGGCGCTGGCCTGCGGCTGCCAGGCCCCGCGCAAGGAGGAGCCGGCTTGTGTGGGGCGAGGCGGGGCGCTGTCCCGGGGGGCGAACCGGGGTCTGAGCCCCGGCTGTACGCCCCCTGCTCCCGGCCGGGCCGGGATGGAGGGCGGGGGGAGTCTCGGCGTTTCCCGCCTCGGGGCGGTGGTGGGTGCGGGCAGGGCGGGGAGAGAAGCGGGTGCCCCGTTACACCGAGTGCCGCCCTCGGGTGCAACAGGGCTCTCTGGGGCCCTCGCAGACCCCTCTGTGATGAGGTTGAATGCAGCATAAAGCATTAATCTCGGGCGTGCATGGCCTCTCTCAGGATGACAGAAAGTTATTTGTTAGTGTTGTTCAAGTAAATAACCAAGTGAGGTCAGAAACCGCCCAAAATAGGTGTCCCTCTTGACACATGCACCACCACCCCCCACCCCCTTATGTTCAGGAGATGGAAGTGCTTGCTTTGGAGGCTGTTTTTGTGAAATACTCTACAAGACTTGGAGTGAAGGAGGAAGTAAACCCTAAGGTACATATAAATTTAAAGAAAACAGTAAAAAGGAATTTTAAAGAGACACACTTTTTGAATTGCATGAGGCACCTTGTCTATGGATGGTGAGAAAAATTTAGAGAAACATGTAAGTTTTGACATAAGTTCCAGTTAATGGTCTCGCCTGGTGCAACTAAAAAAGCGAGCAATCTGCAAGCTTCCTTCTTGTGGCTAGTTTTGAGCAGTTCAAGTTTGTTGTCATTCTTACTGAATTGTGTGTGCTTATAAAAAGCTTTTTTTTTTTTTTTTTTAATGAGTTGTGTAGGTTTGCGTAAGTTGATAGCGTGGTAGGCTTCTCTGTCTTGCTTTCTGCATTTGTTAGCTTGGCTGTTTCCTACAGTAATGATAGTCTGTGATCATTAGGATTTCCAAATACATGCTAACACTGAATACATCTCCACATTTTTTAAAATTATTTATTAGGAGTAGCAGAAATATTGAAAGTGCTAAATATCTACAGTTCATTAAGAAATAAGGCTTCCTCCCCCATGAATTCTGGAGTTTAGGAAAACTGATACAGATGGAGTTCTGGTCTGTGTCTGTGCTTTCCAGGGAGTATCGTAATATAAATAGAAGGATATAAACATCTGATATTTAAGAATATTGCCATGTCTCATAGTATTCCTCTGTCTTGTTGTGTGAGTGCTGCCACTACAGAAAGAAGGATAATCAGTGCATTTAAAATAGGGACTTGATGAGTATAAACAAAAGTTCATCTTACAATTGAATTTCACTTTTGGCCATAGCTTTTGCAAAAGATCTCATCAAGGTTGCATGTAATAATTTGCCAGCCTTTCCAGCATAGTTTTGTAAGCAACACAGTTATTGTTGTCTAAACTTAGGTTTCTGCCTAAGGAATGTGAAATCTATTAAAACGGGAGAGAAACTTACAATACAGGTGGTGCACCAGGGAAGCAAGATGAAAGTTCAGGGAAGCAGGATAAAAAGATCAGTTCTTTATCAGGGCTGGTCTTTGATAATGTTTTATGTAAAGTCTGTAAAATACTAAATATATTTTGGGATACTAGCCAAAGCAGTAAACGTTCTGAAGAGTATCAGATAAATATGTTATTTCCTGAGCAGCAGCAGTAGTTAATTTTCAAACAAATATAATCTATGTAAAAAACTGTGCATGTGCGTGCTGATGTACGCCGCTGCCCTCTTACGGATGAAGTGTTTGAGTCGGAGTGGCTGGAATTGGCTCATGCCAGGACTAAAAGGAACAGAGTTGCTGTTACGTTGAAGCATTTATTCATTCTCGCTTCCAGCCTCAAACAGGGAGCTGTACTTTGCACGTATTTACACAAGGAGACCTCCCCTTTTTAAACCATTCTGTTCTTATGTACAGTTCATTAGTTCCTCGTATGATTTTTACTAAGTAACTGATGCAAAGGAGAGATTGCACGGGGTAGAGAACCATTAACAACACAGAGTTGAGTGATGAGGCCTCCAGTTACTCAAATCCCTGGATTTCTACGATTATAATGTCTATTAATATTTGTTCATATTTGTGAAAATACATTTTACACATTTTTGGCGTAATAAATTGTATTTCTGAAGTTGGTTTTCAGTTACAACCTTCTTTTTTTTTCTCTAGCATATGCTGTTTCTCTTCATTTGGAAGCCGTTGGGTAACGGAAGAAGCAAAGGGTGATAGGCAGAACAGCAAAAGCCAAAATGTCAGTAGCAGAACTGGTAACACCTGGTTCCTTTCTTTTTTCTGTGTTGCGTGTCCAGCATTCTTGGTGCATGCAATAAGCCCACTATGTCCTCCTTCCCTTTTGCCAATACCTTCTTTTTCTTCTGTGGGCCTCCTCCCTAAACCCTACTGAAATAATTCCCATTTCTATCACATTTCAAAGTATCCTTAGTTTTTCTGAGTATCCTGTCTTTAAAATGCAAGGCAGAATATACTGTGCCTGGCTTTGAGCAACACTGGCTAATTGATAAGTTGGCAGGCTAGCATGAAGAGATAACTTGACCTTTGCTGCACCCTTTTCTGTAGGTGGGACATTAAATCTTTTCTGCATATGACTACTGTTTTCCATAAAACCTATCGAATCTTAATATCTTTACAAATATTCTGTCAGATTTTGCCAATGAATTATAAATAATTGGGAAGAGCGGCTGACAGATGCACTCGGTAATCATTTACATCTAGTTCTGCAGGAAACAACTAAAAGTAGTATGAGACGTTTCAGAATAGGATTGCACTTGTTAGCATGCAAATCTTTTGAAACACACAGACAATTGTAAACTAATACATGAAAAAAGCAAAAGCATAAATGCACTAAAATACACTAATGCACTGAAAAACAAGACTAGCTCCAATCTGTGTTCTAATACTACAAAATGTCTCTGAAGATTGTGACCCTGAGGGCAGAATAACCTGCATGCCTGAAAAAGTCATGTTAGCAGTATGTATATTTAGATTCGTAAAACAAAACTGAATAACTGAGTGCCAAGTAGAGAAATCCTGTCCTGTGAAAACAAACATATGAATGCATACTTAATTTATTTGTGAATTCCATCCTTAAAATCTTGAGGTGACTGCAAAAGACTCAAAGGTAATAAGAATTGTGGAACAAGAGGTGTTATGTCCTATCAGAAAAAATATAACAGAAGCTGGTGTCTTGTGGCAGTCATAGTCTCATAGTCTCTTTTTTTTTTTTTTCTTTTTTTTTTTGGTAGGTTCAGGGATGAATTTTAACATTAAGATTACTTCTACTGAGAAGAATAAGCAAGTTTTTGTTTTAAGATACATTCTTTGTACTAAACTATTTTTATAGCTTTTTTTTTTGTCAGAAGGGATGATGTTTCCCCATTTGTAATGTCCACATTAGCTTGTCTTTCCCATGCAATATAGATCTCGAGCACAGACCAAAAAGGTTAATCTTATTTCCTTATAAAATGGCCCCTGGAGATGCAGTCGCAATTTCTCTTCAAAGGCCATGCAAAACTGCCACTGACATCAGTTTAGTAAGAGTTTACCACTGATGGCCATGCCGATACTGCTGGCTTTATATTGGCAAGTAGAGCAAATAGTCAAGCGTGGCCAACTTTCTTCAGTCTCTGGTGGAAATGAGCAAGGATGTTCTTCGATGACTTTGTTCCCTTTTCATTAAAGAGTTGGGGATTTTTTTTTTGTAGTTTTGGTTTTTTGTGGGGTTGTGGGGATTGTGGTTTGGTTTTGGGTTTTTGGTTTTTTTTTTTTTTTTACAACAAGATATCTAAGCAGCAGTTAGTGCTAACTTTAAATTGCCTAGCTCAGTTACTGTTACCTACCAGAATTCTAGCAGCATGGAGCTCAGCATGGTTGGTATTGATCCAGTCAGTTTGCTGGCAAACTGAGTTTTGTGCTGCCCCTGCTGCACTTTCTGTGTTGTGAACTAGTCATAACTAGATCAATGACTGTATTATGAATGTACTTCTAAGGCTTCTGCATCCTGACAGAAGGATCTCTGCTGTTCTTGTATTTGTGAGGAGGCAGGAGAAATGGGTTGTTGTGGTTTCCATACATTTTGGCTTCTGGTTTTACATCTTCATTCTGTATTCTAGGCATCTAGCTGGGGGTATAGACAAAAGTTGCCTGGCTGTGTCTCAAACCTGACAAGACAGAGATGACATTTGACTTTTGATTACTCTTTAGTTGCCTGTTTTCCTGAGGATAGTGTCATTTATGTATTAATGTTGGGATCTAGCTCTCTCTGACAACGTGAAGCTGGGATCGTACCTTTGTGCATATTGATGTTTTTGTAGTAACTTAATTTGTGTCGCAATGAGGGAATATGCAATAGAAAAAGTGACTGTGGCATTAAAGAATAAACATGTTACAAATTCTCAGTGTTTAGGTGAGCTCTTTATTACCTGAAGACGTTTCCACCTGGTCACAGGAAAACACTTACTGGGCTTATGGGTGCTTATGATCCACATAGCCTAGCTGCAGCGTCCACTGCTGTACCTTGTAGAAATGCAGTAAGGTGTTGGTGTGTGTCAGTGATCAAGAACTTGATTTAAATGATCGTTACACTGATGGGAACATAGTGCCTGTATCTCATTAACCAGCAAGCTTGAAATTGCCCTTAGTACAGACAAGGTTAAAGAAAAAGCAAAGGAGAATGTTTGTTTAAAGAAATCAAACTAGATGGCACAGCTGTGAAGATTGTAGAAGAGGTACAGGAATGTAAGAATCCATACTTAATAAGTTTGTTCTAAAATCAAATGATCTTTTTCCTTCCTTGCATGCAGCTGGTAAGCCACAGACCTCATCTGTGAGACTGCAGAGTATGTCCTAATGCTCCTTTGTCTCTCTAGAATTAGTGTTGCGTCCACAGGGGAGATTCCTGTGGGGACAGAGCATGCTGGATTCTCTGTTCAATCCTTTTCTAGGTGTCTCCCAGTCCTATTTAGATCTGCTCTCCCGAAGATTCGTAAGTGATTCAGGATTTAGTTTTAGAATTATTGCCTGCTGTAGACTTACATGCCTTTTCAATAGGTCAATATATTGTTAGCAAATGTTAACCTGTTAAAAAGCTATTAATATTTTCTCCACTTGCAAAGGCTACATACAAGTCGCAGGGTAAAGCTGTTTCATGTGAACAGTAAACCAATAGTCATATAAATGTTTAACTAGAATTATTGTGTTACTGACTCTAGACTGAGATCAGGCAGAACTGTAATCAACCACTTCGAGTGATAGTGGGCTGGAGTGACTAAACTCCAATTTTATCTTTGAGGAACATTGTGACAAATGTTTGAAGCTTTCAAAACCCAAACAGAGGCGATGAGTTGTGGGGCCCAAACATTTTATTTTTCTTTTTAAATAAGTGAAAACATAATATCATAGAGGATATTCAACATTCATAAAAGTTTACTCAGTTTTCATTACCACACCTCATTAGCAATGCATCTGAAAGAAGCTGAACATCTGGAAACTGGATACAAAAAAATACAGTATTAGATAGGAGGAGGTGGAACTGTTGTGGAAAATCAGAGGCACTTTCGCACGTGGACTGTGCAGAGGGAGGGAGGTTGTAGGCGCTGGGAGAAGTCTGCATCCATCATGTCAGGTCTACAATTCCTAGATTCTGTCTTCTGTTGTATTTTGTATTTCTAGAAAAGCACTACAGCTTCACGCTCTAAAATCCTGAGAGACACACAAAGCTAGTCAATAAGTTTCACGAATAGGGAAGAATTCACAGCACTGTGCTATTTTATTGAGAGTGGTCCTGCATTCGAATTAACCCTCCTAGAGCAAACATCCTTGGGCAAAGCCTCAGGGTCCTATCCTCAGAAACGCATCCTCCCAAAAGTAGCAGACTGGAACCTCAGACCTCTTCAGGTTTTCACACCAAATATATCTGCAGAACATATGAAGCACCCCCTTCAGTCTTATTAGATGAGAAATTTTGAAGTCCGCTCAGAGCATAGACTCTACGACAGGTGATTTAAGGGATGTTATTTCTCTCTTGGGCAACTGCATGACAACATAATGAGAACTCAGAAATTTCTGGAGGTTTTAACAAACACCTTATTCTAGGTGTCTTATTCTAAGAGCAGTTACTGGAAGTGCATTTACAGAGGAGCAGCTCTTAGAAACCACTTGGGCTTTTGTGGTCATTAAAGCATGAGAAATGTGTAGTAACAGCAAGGATATGTCTGTACTGTGGTTTGTGTGTGTTTTATGGTGAGTCCTGCAGTTCCTCGTACTGTCCAAGTCAGGAAATCTGTTGAAAAGCACTGTGCTCCCTTCATCTAGATCTCTGCAGTGAGAGTCAGTTTGCATATTGTCCCAGAACAGAGTATGAAGTTAGCCATGCCATGCTCCCAGGCTTAGGAGCAGGGACTGGTAAACTGCTCCAGGATAAATACGTGACATATTTTCACATGAAACTCGTGTTTTTAGAGCAAAATATACAGGAAGAATTTGCTAGCTTGTTTAAATTCTAATGTAAGCCATTTCAGAATTTTGAGTGCTGCAACAGTTTGGTAGTTCACCAAAAAAAAAACCCAAAAAAAGAGTTGTCATGTTAATTCTTAAAAGCATGCTCAGCTATTTTTTTCAAAGAGATTTATTTCCTTAAAATAGCATTTTCCTACTAAAACTGCCTGCTGGGCAGAGCTATCTGCCAGGCAAGTAGAATTATCAGCATGTTTACTTTTCAAACAACTCTGCCACACTTACACAGTTCTGCTGTGGTATCAAACATAGATGAGTGATAAGAGAGGTTTTGTAAGAGTTTGTGTACTAGGGTATAAAAAAATAAAATGTGTTACAGCACTTAAAGCGCACTAACATTTCTATCCCAAACTAGTGAAGCAGTGTCCTTACACCGAGGCAAAGCATTTTCTTTGAAGCATCCCTTTTGGAACATATCCTCAGCTATAAGGAAAGTTGCATTCCCATTGGCACAAATTATACTTCTTGTGTTGTCTGAAAGGTACAGAAGCTCCTTTACAGCTTCAGGTATCTGTAATTTCTGGTACACTTAGGAAAGGATGTAGGCAGAGGTTTGGATGTGATCAGTGTACCATCCATCTGCTGTTGGTTTTGTCTGTGATATCTTAGAAGCAAAAAGCAAGGATTTCCAATGGAGCTTGACTCTGAAGGAAAGGTTTGAATTACATTTGGACGAAAGTAAGGGAACAAAGGGACAAGTTTCCAGGTCATTTTTTTCAGAATCACTATCATTCTGCTACCACAGGTCTTGACAAACAGAGCAACATAGGAAAAAAACCCAATGTTTCCTTGCTCAAAATAAGATTAAGGAAGTGAGATAAATTTATGGAGTATTCATGGCACTACTTTGGATTTCTTTTATAAAGTTTGGGACTTGGCTTTTAAGTCGATGAAGACGTTGAGACACAAAATGAATTCTCTGAGGCTGCCAGTGCTACAAGGCTATATAATCACTCTGGGATTGCCAAAGATATTTTTTTTTTTTGTAGATTTGTGTCACTTTCACTCCCACACATCTGGCAAGAGACCCCTCTGCACTGGCTTAGTTGAAAATCTTATCTCATAGATCATTACTAGCAATAAATTCCAGCCTTTGTGCTTACTTATATTGTCCCACAGCCTGGAGTCACTGATTTTGTGGAACTAGGAATTTGGGCTGTAAAATATTTACTCACTAACACACACCAAAAGAAAAAAAAAAGCCTCAAATCAACCCTCTAGCTCTTTCTTTGTGACACCAGCTCTGAAAATGTAAATCATATCAAACCGACTCTCAGGGCCAAAGAAAACAGGCAGCTGGATTCCATCCCTTTAGCTAAGAATCGGCCCTTAAATACCTCTTAAATATACACTTTATATGAGCTATAGTCAAACTCATTTTCCAGTAATGTTTTCCCACATGTCCTAGAAAATGTTAACAGTAACTCTCTGCGTGTGGATGTGACCAGGGCACTGACAATGGATAAGCGTGCCAAAAACCTGTTCGCAAGTGTCACTGCAAACTGCTAATGCAGTTCTACCATCGTTCTTCTCTAAGGTCACACCTATACTATAAAAGGGATGTATTTTTAATCCACATCACAGTCCTTAAATACAGCTAAGGCAGCTGTGGTCAAAACAGTTGTCAGTAAATGGTCTGTGCTAGGTGTTTTCCTATGTGCTAGCTCACATCAGTCAGCGTTTTTCTGGTACTGCATTCTGGAAACATCCATATTTATGGTATTTATTGTGCTCTTCTTTTTCTGTATGACAGAAGGCACAAAGGCAGAGTTACCTCATACATTGAAGACTTTACAACTAATAACGAAAAAGACTGTAAAGACAGGGCAAGACAAATGAGGGGAGATAATGATTGGCATAGATGCAGTTATCTCTGCAGGATAAATTAAATAATTTGCTGGGGAGGAAGGAAAAGGGCAATTTTGAGACCCCGCCTGGAGTAGCGCGTCCAGCTCTGGAGCCCCCAACATAGGAAAGACATGGACCTGTTGGAGCGGGTCCAGAGGAGGGCCACAAAGATGATCTGAGGGCTGGAGCACCTCTGTTGTGAGGAGAGGCTGGGAGAGTTGGGGTTGTTCAGCCTGGAGAAGAGAAGGCTCCGGGGAGACCTTATAGTGGCCTTCCAGTACCTAAAGGGGGCCTACAGGAGAGCTGGGGAAGGACTTTTTACAAGGGCATGTAGTGATAGGACTAGGGGGAATGGTTTTAAAATGAAAGAGGGTAGATTTAGATAAGATATTAGGAAGAATTCTTTCACTGTGTGGGTTGTAAGGCACTGGAACTGGTTGCCCTGGGAAGGTGTGGCTGCCCCATCCCTGGAGGTGTTCAAAGCCAGGTTGGATGGGGCTTTGAGCAACCTGGTCTAGTGGGAGGTGTCCCTGCCCATAGCAGGGGGGTTGGAATTAGATGATCTTCAAGGTCCCTTCCAACTTAAACCATTCTGTGAATTCCTGGAACTAAATGACAGATCTCTAGTTTAGTGACCTGTCTCCTGGAATACCATTAACAAGTAAGATCAGAGTTGGTAATGACCAGCAGGTGTTGCTGGGTAGCAGATGCATTCTCTAGGTGCGAGGATGTTATGTAGACACTTGGGATGCAGTGTACTCTAATATCACTCTGTTCCCGATCATCAGATTTCAGGAAAAAAAAAATGAAATTGGCAACTGGCAGATAATAAAGCCAGAATATTTTCCAAGAGTCCCGACAATCGTTCTTGAATAACTTACCCCAGCAAAAACACAGCAGAATAAACAATCAGGGTATAATGAACTTGAAATGCCTTCCCCTTTTGTTTTTACAGGACAAATTAACAATGTTTTGACTCTAGGTAGTGTTGCATAACATGAAACATAGTAGTTTTAACAAAAATACCAGGATAATCCAGTAACAAGCTATAACTTAATTGTTGGCATTTTTATTTTCAGTTTCCCAAGTGAATACTAGTGAGTGTGTGGAAGTGTTTTTTAATCAGTCCCGATACCTATCCACATACCCTGCCATCTAGTATGAGGTTAGTGTATTATAGCTGCTGCGGGAACCTTAACTCACTTTCATTGACTTTAGGAGGATTAAGTCAGAAACAATACTATTTTAATGCCATTTTTTTGTATTTACTTGGCAAACACTCTTGTCAATTTGAAGTTTCCCATGGGAGGTGTCAAGAGGTCACCGAAATTTTCCTGGGCAAGGGAGGGAGAGTGGTTGAAACCTTGGCCTCCCTGCTGCTTCTTTCAGTGTTTTTCTTCATGTCATTAGTGCTGTACTCGGCACTTTTCCCCCAGCTTCCATTAGAAGAGGGAGTGAGTGAATGTAAAAATGTTAGTGAGAAATGGAGGCAAGAAACACAGAGAAGGCTTCCCTGCTGTTTTATTTGGCTAATTCTAGGCCTCGGTAACAGTAAACTTAGTCACAGAAAGTGAGTATAGAATATATTGTCTGCCATATACAAAAAACTCCCAGATGCTTTCAGTACTTTTTTTTTTCCCCAGTTCATTCTGTTATTCTACACAATCTTCTGTCCAAGGATCACAAAGCCTGACCTCTCTGTTATCCTGTGGCAAGGAAATACAGTTCCCTAAGGCTGAAAAAGCATCAGGGTTTGATTTCCAGAAATGAGGTACCTGCAATTTTCGTGAACATCAGTGTAACTGTAAGTGAGCAGCGTATTTTTCAGACACCACTAAGACAGACAGAAATGCAGAATGGAGGGTCAGGAGAGACACCCCACATCTTACAGGCCTTGTATGCAAACCTGCTGAATTTTAGCTGAAAATACCTGAGCTGAGATAGCAAAGACAGCTAGTGACTGTAGGAAGGGATGTGACCTGTTTCGTACTATGGATTGGTGTGATCCCTCTAGCAAGCCCCCATGGTTTATCATATGATAAAACAGACAATTTCACAATTACTAGATTTTTCTAACTATTTCAGTAACACATTTCTCACATTTTTAACTGCCATAAGGCAGAATAAGATGTCTGTGGGGAATAAGTAAGTACATTATTACTTAACTAATGCAAGATAAACATTATACACTACACAGCTTTTGCTCCTCAGCAGGCCTGTTTCACATTGTGTGTTCGTAGATAAATTTCTCTCACTAACACTCCACTGGCAGTTTTGCACCATCCTTGACAGATGAGCTTTAGGAACTATTACAAAGTGGTTTAAGTTATAGCTCCATCTGTTATACGCCATCCTTCTGATGGCGATTGCTTTCACTGTGGCAGAATAATCAGAAAGGAAGATGTGCTCATATCCTCACCAGTTGCAGCTCAGAGTCTGGTGGCTTGGCTCAAACCTGTCTTCTCAGCAGTTCAATTAACACTGCTATGCTTTGTGCCGAAGAATGAGGGTGGGCGCATGTTTCATTCTGCTGGTCTTGATATATCATCATCGCAGAGGGAGAGAATAGAGAGCTGAGAACAGGAGCATCTTGATGGATCGCAGTGGGATTTGACTCAGGCTTTGTCTCAGTTTTACTGGGAGGAGGGAGGCCTTATGACTGTGGTCATCCATGCTCTGCTGTTGTATGTATGGTTAGATACTGGTATTTATGGTGGAAAATCCGTCCGTTACTGATCTGAGTGGACTAGTTACTGTAGTACCACTGCACGGTTAATAAAGGTCGCAGGCGAGGGTTGAACTGTGCTCCCTTTCCCAGCTGGCAATGCTTAACCCCACTGTCTGTAAGAGTCAGAATTTGCTGGAGTCCCTTCCTGGACAAACAAGATTGCCCAATGTAGAGAAAGCAATAGTGGTCATCTGAGGAAATGGGCCCTGCAGTGAATTAAGTGAATACAGTGAGTTAAGTTATTCAGGGTACTGTGATCATTAACTGATGTACTAAAGCCCACGGTGGAACAGGATGTAAAATTCAGTGCAATCAGGCTTTCCAACAGCTAAAAAAAAGTTATGGTATTAATAGCTAAAAATCACACTAGAAATGTTTCACTGCTGTGGAAATAATTCTCCATATATGTTTACTAACAGTAAAATTCAGATCTACTAAATAAGGCTTTAAAACTGTTAAGCATGAAAAACTAAAAAATAGTAATGTTTCTTAGAATTAAACAGGCATGTCCAGCATTAAGTCCAAATTTACTCTACTGAGAAGCTCAACTGCCATGATAATCTTCTTCACCTTTTGATTTTCTCTTACAAAGTTTGAAGAGACTAAAATACTCCAAGCTGCCATGTAGGTTATCAAGACTAACATCAGTGGGAAAGGATCAACTAAGTGTGCAACCAGAATGGTAAATTAGATGCATTTTATTACTTCTAGACATCTTTATTGAGAGTCGTTACAGCTTAATACAGCAGAAGAACCAAGAGTTTAAAGGAGGTAAAACAGCTACAGCAGTTTATAAAAGGGAGAGTGACCCTTTAAGCAGTGTTCACATTGGTGTAGCTCCACAATAGATAGAGCTTTAGCTCATTATTTAAAGGCATCTCAGGTTTTCTGTCTTTTCTATATCCCCATCAAAGCAATCTTCTTCAGAAAAAGGCTACGTACCTTACTTTTGCAAAAGTACTCTGATAACATTTAAAATAGTTCTAGCAGCAATAAAACCACCAGCAATGAGAACTCCTGACTGCTGACGGGGAAGGCGATAGAAGGAAAAAATAGCATCCCTGAAGTATTGCTTGAGATTCAAAATTTTATTAAGAGAGCTAGAACCGCAGAGGTTTTGCCTAAAATGTGAATCTGGGGAAGTTTTATCCTATATTGAGGATACAGCAAAAATGCATACTTCATCCCTTTCCCCAGAGAAGAGGTTACTGTCAGGACTGTCTGCAGGATACAGCGAAAATGAGGGTACATCAAGGACCTGATTATGGTTCCATTATCCTCGATGCATGTCTGCATCAGCTTGAGCCACAGCGTTATTTAAAACTGAACTGTGTTTTCTCCTGGCTGACTGCAGGCCTTAAGGGAGCATCCATCAGCCAAGCAGAAGTGATGCATGCAAGGCCCCAGTCTCACACTTGATACAGTCAACCTCTGGGATGACTTGTAGAACTGTCACAGCCATCCTGAAACTAAGCAAATGCTGCCTTGCTGGAGTTTTCCCCGCTGTGCAGCCTGCCTGGTTTTGGCTTTTGTTGTGCAGCTAATGTGAAAAAAACCCGCTCCAAGTCTTTGGCTCGGCGAGTTTTTAAACTAGATCATTAATAGAATTAGCTAAATCGCATCTTGGTTTAAAAATGACTTGGAAATAAAATCTGGAAGAGCGCAGCAGATCAGAGGTGCTCAAGGCAAGCAATTTAGGAGGAGCAGCTGAACTCCTACATATGTGTCTCACAAGTAACTACAAATTAATATATCTTTATGGAAGCAGTTCAATTAAGGTTTTAGTTGCTGAAGAAGTCTTTTTAAGACTCTTGCACAAGCCAACCGTTAAAAGCGCTACTATTTGAATTGATGAACTCATCAGCTCAGCTGGAAAACATCAACTTGGAAATGCATTCGAAGTGTGTATTGCATTAACACACAAATTTAATTTAAAAGAAGCAGCTCTTTATGGATTTTAAAACTAGTACTTAAACTCTGCAAATTGCTCTATCTAAACTGCTATGATAAAAACGGCAAAAAGAAATGTAGGAATAGTAACTTGGTTTCTCTTGTGTGCTAAATTTTAGTCTACATGGCTCATGAATGAACAATCATTAAAATAAGGTTTGAGAAGGCACACAATTACTTTGGGAAGAAAAACATTTTAAAGGGTTGAAAAATCAAAATTCTGTAATTACGATAAAACAAAGACAAATAATAAAGTTAATTGTGATAAACAATTAATGAAACCTAGCTTAATTTGAGCCTTGATGAGGTGCTTTTAGCAGAGAGATAAAAGTCAAATCAGTAATTTAGTTAGGGGCACGCTTCTACCACACCCTCTGGCTGAGGGGAAGATGGATAGAGGGTCCAACCATATACAATGTGGACACTGTGCTGAAAGTGCCATGTTTTGCTTTACTGAAATTTGCATCTAGTCATTTGGGGAAACTGGCCCTAGCACGCTGCCCCCATCCCCCAGGGAAAGGAAGGCCAGGCTTGCACAACCTGGGCAACCGTGCTCCGTTGGAAGGCTTGTTACCCAGTTCAGCGAGTTCTATATACATTTCTCCCTATTTTTGATTTGTAAATTATTTGTGAAAAACAACGTTTTGTAAACGTACGAAGATCTGCGTGCACGCGTAAGGTTTTCAGGATGCGGCCTCGTACAAGGAAATTCGTACAAATCACAGCGACCTCAGCGTTGCCATGCGAGTTCAGCCTCACCGGCTGCCAGGTCTCCCCCCGCAGCTTTCCGCGTGGCGGCTCGTACCCGCTCCAAACCCGCTCCGGCCGAGGCGGGTGGTCGAGCACCCAAATCCCCCACCGCTCTCCGACCCCGCCGCTGCACCCCCCCAAACCCCTCGCCCGGCTCCCGCCGCCGCCGTCGTTATGGCGCCCCCTGGCGGCTACACGGCAGTAGCGCCGCCCCCTGAGCAACCGGGGGATGTAACATTCTAAACGCTATTTGAAAGAGTTCTTTGAGCCGAGGACAGGCGACAGTTGTGAAAGGGTGTCGTTTCCCCTACAAACAAATGCGTAAAAAAAAACAAAGCAACCCTTAAAAAAATATTTTTTACGTTTCCAGCAGATTCAAGCAAGGCTGTAAAGTTTTAGAACAAAAGGGTTAGCGGAGAACGCCTGGTTGAGTAAGCGCACGTTTATGCACACATCAGAGCAAGAGGGAGACAGAAGCACTAAACGCTCAAATAAGAATTATCGACAGATGCTGTAGATGTCTACAAGAGCACAGAGAACCTTGTCAGGAATATGGTACACTGGAACTTTGTCTCAATCAGCCATTCGCTTACCAGACCACAGAAATGTTAGTGACTTGCTTCAGTTCACATCGCCCAACCAGGCAACACATTTTCTGAGTACCTTCTAGTAGTAACTTCAAATACATACTCAAAGTTCAAGAAACCAAAAAGCAAAAGCCTCTCCAGGCTCTGTTCTTCAAAAAAGATTTTAGGCACCAATGCCGGGGGTAGGGTTACTCTACCTGCTCAGCTCAAAACAAAGCCAGGCAGCAGTCGAGGCTCCATCTTCCCACCACAGGCCACAAGGACACATTCTCTCCACTCCTTTCTGTTGCAGGGCAGAAAACCTCAAGGAATACCTATGGCTACAAATGGCACAGTTAGCCAGGAGAGGCCAGTGTCATGGACTACAACCATGGCTGCAAGGCAGCACAATAGAGGCAATATGGGTTTGGGTTGTTTGGTGTTTGTTTTTTTGGGGGAGGGGTTTTTTGTTTGTTAGCATTTTGTTTTTCTTTTTTAAAAACAACTATGGTTGGCTTCAGGGGTCAAGACAACAGACTGAGGCCAGGGATATAATGTGAAATAGTTTGCAGAGTATGTTTTGTGCCAAAAATATCACTCTATATCTCAATTTGCTACTAGAATTACAACAGAAAATTCTTTATAGTGAATGCAATGTGAATAACAGCCAAATGCTCAACAAATTTCAGTAAGTTATTACATACAGACCAATAAATCATCCTGAAGTCACACTGTCCTTCATGTCATTACAGTGTACATTAACTGGGGATTTAAAGTCTCTCTGCTAAAGAAATACTTTTATCTGAAACTTATTTACTGTGTCAATTTTAAATTAGCTCTTGAGGGATTTCAAGGATATCCAGTATCGGTTGGCAGGTTTGAAGATTATTCTTGAAAAGCTGTGCACAATCTATGCATATTTTTCAAATCATTAATTGATAAAGAGCTCTATGTCTGTAAAGCTTGAAGGCTGCAGATTATGTCCATTTCTCTTCCCGGAAGCACGCCAGCACACTGCATAAGAAATGAAGACTGTCAGTGACATGATTTCAACTTAAAAAGAATTAAACACCTCCACCTCTTAACTTCAGTAAGACTGTATCACCTTGAGAAAATTCAAAACCATAAAGCGCAGAATATACCAGTCGGTGTATTTTATTCTTTCCATATGGTTAATGTATATTCTTTTAAATCTAAAGGTTTTGGGTCCTCCCTTCCCTCAAGAGGTGAGCAAGGTATGATTTGAAAAGCAAACCTGAAAATGGAAAATAATGCAGACTCATTCTTCAATAAAGTCTTTAGAGTGTATTTGCTAAATGTCATCGATGATGCTTATAAGGATCATCTCTCTGAACAGATTATTCAGCAGTGAAAAGTGGAAGAGAAGCCTAGTGAAAAGGCCCAACATTTATTGTGGGAAGTAAAAAAAAAAAGTAAGGGGAATAAGAGAAGCAGCATAGGACAGAACCAGCACTGTTCCCAACAGTGATCAGACTTTCTCATCAGATTAAGCAAAAGGTGTTTATCAAGTAAATAAGGATATAAAAAAATTAACATAAAGGCATTTATGATTATTAACTTTATTCTCATTGTAGATTCCGGGGATACAACTGAAATAGAATAAGTTTGGTCTACCCTTAAGAATTGGATGTGTTTTAAAAAAATTAACTTTTCAGTGGGCAAAACTTTAATAACACCACCATTAAACAATTATACAAAAAATCATGTACATATTTTGACAGTTCTAAATAATACATATATATACTTGATTTTACTTTGTGGAAGAGTAACTTTTGCCAGTTTTAGATTGTGACTGGCTGTAGCTGAAAAAAAAAAGAAAATTAGCTATTTTTCTCCAATAGAGCAGCTGGAAATTTGACAGTATATCAGATTCGTAACAAGAGACTTACTGTATGTGTAAGCCAATAAAGCCATTCTGAGATGACTGGAAAACAGCAGCATACCTAGTGTCTGTCCTGCATAGTACTGCTTTCACAGACGGAACAAGGAAACATGGGTCAGAAAACCTGTTTTTTCTTTTGGGGTGGTGGAAATCAAGCTACAAAACATGAGCCAAAAGATGAGAAATATTACATAGCACTTGTGCCTGCAATATTTCATTTTCCCCCATGGCTGCTGGAGCCATGAGTGTAACTGTAAGAATTTAAAAACAACTGGGAAAAAAAAAAAAAAAAAAAAAAAAAAAATCACTCCTTTCATTGACCAGATTACAAAATTCAAAAGAACTAAATACTTGGGATTTTGGGAAGGGGTTGAGGAAGAAAAATATTGGGGAAAAGTATTCTAGCTCCAAATGAGTTTTACACTGTCAAAAAACCCCAGACATTTCAATGATGACTGAAGTAGCAGTTTGCCTCGATTTCGGAACACCATTAAGATGTTTCAGATGACACTGGTTAAAAATTGACAGAAGCCTTCAGTTTCAAATGCAATTTTTTTTTCTTTTATTAAGAAAAAAGTGAAATACTCAAACTGGACCACTAGATTAAGATGCTATTAAAACACAACCACAAGGGTCAATAAAAATGAAGTAATTTCTTTATGTAGGTGGAAAGAGAAGCTACTTGAAGCACGTAAAAGAATAGCTAGATGTGGGTACTTCCACAACACAGTTATGCTCCCAGTCGCTTAACCGTACATGTCAACTGCTGATATGGCAGAAATTCTGTTTTAAATTATAGGTCTCAGTTTTGTATCAGAATATCTAGATATTTCTTTCTGTATTTCTTTTGGAATTTGAAAGATTAGAGGGTTGGGGGGGATGTTTTGTTGTTGTTTTGGGTTGGGGGTTTTTGTTGTTGTTTGTTTTTTGATTTTTTTTTTAATTTTGGGCATCTAATATTTAATGAACACATATGCAAGTACACATAGGAGAAGTGTATAGGTATCTCAGTTTTAAAAGGCATGGTTTTCTTCTTTTTCATACAATCAACATTCTTTTTCGAAGTCTTGCTTCTCTTGCCCCATATTACATTCTCCACTACAATTTGTTATTCAGCTGTGCAGACTTCAAACTTCGATATGTAGTACAGCATTAAGGGATTTCCTGAGTCAGTTTATTCATCGTTATCTGTAAAAAGCAGGAGAAGGGGAAAGACAGGGTGAAGAGGAGCAACAGCCACACACAGTCAAGCTGGGGTTACAAAACAAACTAGAAACCACAACTTAGTAAGCAATAATACAAGAATTCACTAAGTCAGTCACCGATGAGGTAACCATTATCAAAACTGTCTTGAAAGCACTATGTGTACAGATACTGAACAACATGTCCTCTTTCTTGGATTAGTGAATTTAAGATAGTTTCATCTCAAGAGGCCTGATGCAGTCAGAACAATCCTCTTAAAAGGCAATACAGACTTATTTTTCTAATTTTTCTTAGTTGAAGAGTATAAAATCTTCGAGACAGAAGCTCATAAACATGCTTCTGCTGACTGTCACTTGTCCTCTCTTCACCTTTATTAGCACAGGATTTTTTAAGTGTCTGAAATTTAAAGAACTACTTTAAATGTAGTACTTTAGTCATAAAGTACATAAAGAACTACATGTACTTCAAATGTCTGAAATGTAAAGAAAAAGTAGTTCTTTACATTTTTGTATGCTACCACAGATTTGTAAAATACAGAATTAGAGCTGAAGCTATTGAAAATAGCCACTTGTTAATCAGCATTTTGCAAGATGAAAGTCAGCTCATTTTAATAGGATTCACCCAGACAACAGCTTCCAATTTGTATGCCAACATTTCAGCAAATTGTCATTTAAGCCTTTTAGTACATGTTTTAAATACCCTTAAGGAAAAGTGGCAAGGAAAAGAAACCAGTAACACTAGAGTTGCCATTTTCTTCTATATTGCCAGTCGTTTAGATACTTGAGAAGTGAACTACTACAATATATCTTTCCAATTCTATTGCTAAACCAATAAATTGTGGTTGAAAAAATATTTTTCAGACACTTTTCTGTCATTCTTCTATAACACAGCATGAAAACAACATGGTCCTGGTTATTCTTACTGAGTAGTTCTATATCAGTAGCAAAGAAAAATTTGGAAAAATGTAATTTGTATCAGATTTTTTTTATAATTATTATGTTTTTAAAACTAGTTTTTAAGACTTCCGCCCTGTAAAAGAAATAAGCAATTGTAAAAGCAATAAGCTTTTAAGTGATTTAAGTAACTTAGGCCTTGTTAGATTTTTTTTTATATATCTTTCGAGAATAATCATAGAGTGGTTGAAGAACAGATGTAATTGTATAAAGTTGATTAATAGAATGCAGGTGCTTAAAGACAATATGACCACTGAGCTACAACTTCAGAAGAGGAACCGGAATGGAACGATAAGAGTCAGCTGAAAATTAATGAACTTTTGGAACTACTGAAGAATGAAGAACTAGGAGACTTTAAAGAAAACACTAAGAGCTTGCCAGACAGAAATAACAATTATGTAACATTGTGTAGAATCATATATATATAAGATTTATTTTGTTAGCCATGGGCCACTCACTGAGGTGATGGCCCAACTCTGAGTTGTTAATAAAGCAAATCTAGAGGTACCCACAGTCTGGTGAAATTTTTTAACACCCCCCAAGCATTTATGTATAAAAAACATAGAAAGCTGTAATCTTATTTGACCCTCTAGTCACTGCTATTGCAACACGTTTGTAAAAGAATTTAAAAGATGCAGAAAGTAGACGTTGGTTAATATGCATTAGAATATTTTTTCAAAATTGAAATACATTAAACAGTGATCATTGCACACATTTCTAAAGCAAATATATAATGCTTCTGATTCCTATAAAAATAATTGAGACTTTAGATTTGCTTTTTTTTCTTTCCAGTAAAGCCTTTCATCATTAGATATCTAAAATTACATAGCTACAGTTAAATTTTTGACATGAAAGAAAAAGCCCAACTTCTCATTGATACTAGTCTGTGTGGTATTTCATAGAGTGACTCTCAAAGATCTAGAAACCATCTGTCTGCCTAGTAATCTGCATAAACTAGGCAGGGCTCCCAAGCAAGATAAATTCTCTTCACGTATTACTGAGCCATCTGAAAACTAGGATGAATGGTACCTCCACATCAAGTTCTTCTGAAAAATTACAATTGAGGATAAAGGGCCACATGAAATTTTCTTTCCAGAAAAGCAGTGATACTGCAACCCATTAAAAGTTTTAGAAAGAACAACATTATTTTAGCTAAAATTCATTAATTCTTAAGATAAAATTGGTTTCAATTCTGAAAGTTTTATTCTAGACTTCCACCTTCCCAATCTGCATAACTGTTTTACAGACATTAAATAATTATACCGCACCTTTCATAAGACAGCTATTGTTACAATTGACTGTATATGTGCAAAACTGTTAAATCAGAGTGGTCAGCATGCTTAGTCCAAGTTTGCCACGTTTTGTTGCAGAAATAAAAATACCCTTTATGTTTCAATTTGTATTCAATTTTCAATTTGTATTTTCAATTTAGCCAATCAATATAGCAAAGCACAGACATGTTTTTAAAGTATATTAGAACTTATTGTATATGCCCAAGAAAGAACATAAGAGAAGCCATAATTGCCAGGATACAGCGAGATTACCTTCTTGGTAGGCTCCGTCTGCCATTACTAGGTGAAGTATTTTGGCATACAGGTGTTTGTGTTCATTTCCAAGAATAGTCTGAACTATGGTTGAACAAATATCAATATTTTCATCTTCATCTTCATGTATAGCCTGGGAGAAAGGACAATCCATGTTGCCAAAATTAAAATGGGTATAGAATTAAATAATACAAGTTTATTAAATTTATTTAATTCACAGTTAAACCCCAAAGTTTTCCTCTTTAATCCACCAACATGGTGTTTTCTCTGTTAATATTTTAGCGTGTCGAAACACAGTAAGAGACTAAAGAAATAAGCATTGATTCCAGTCACACAATGCAATTAGTTACTGGCACAGTAAACAGCCCTAGGTACATTTATCTTGTTTCTTAAAATATTTTCCACTTGAGGCTATTCCACAAACCTTTATTTTCTCATAAACTTCAATGAATTTATCAAAGCCTATTTCCTGCTCCAGGTTATATCTCAACTCTTCCAAATGGCTGAAGATACTATCACATTCTTCACATTCACTGGCAATCTCTCCATCACTATTATCTATAAAGAGAGAAAACAACAGTAAAACCCCCTCAGTTTTCCTACATTCTTACTGTTGTTTCCATGTCCCTAAACTTGATATCCACACAGACCTCTAAACATAATGAAAGTGGGTAATTTCAGGAACACAAGATGATGTTGGCAGATGTTCTGAACAACCTGTAAGGAAACAGGAACAGTCCCTTTCTTGACAGCAAAGAAATTCTGAATCCCAAATGGGAAGCATCTAGCTATCTCCTCTAAAACCCCACTCAGATAGTTAGCCGTAAGGATATTTGTACTGAAGGAAAATAAGGTATGGTGTGAAAGCAGACTTTTATTTACCAAAGCAAAGTTAGTAGGTCAAGTTCCACATAACCATTCCACATAATTCTGAGGTGGAACTGATGCAGAGTTCAGTGGCTGTCGCACGCTAGGGAAAAGAGCTCCTTAATGAAGTAGCTGTCTTCTACCAGAAAATAAGGAGATGTATATTAAGAATCAGTTATGCAATTTCTGCACTGAGATGCATCTTGTTCTTGTTGAGCAAGTCTAGAATACTGTAGCTACAAAGTTCTTTATTCTTTTATGAGTGCATCTCCTTTGCGTTAGCAAATTCAGTATGCCAATTGCTGCAATAAGATATGTAAGAAGTCAAGATGATTTTGTTTATAGGCTACACAAACCTTACAAATAGGTTTGTAACAGTCAAACATTAGGTAAGTTTACCAAAGAAAAGGATCTATTTAACAATACAAGATAGGATCCCTATGTAAAATACAAACTGCTTTTGCCTAGGAAAAATACTTTCCTAAATAAGCACTTGAATTATGAAAGAACTCATCTACCCAGAGAAAACATGGACAGCTTTTTAGGTTTCAGAGCTTATATTATCAAATCTTTAAAAAAACCCAAACCATAGTATTGCCTTGTAGGTCGCAGACTTCGTGAGTTAGTATTAAAACTCTACTTTGAATCCCTATGTGCGACTAGCGTAAGGTATAATCCTGACCAAATCATATCCCTGATTCAAGTATCAATGGTTATATCAATAAGAAATTATTATTGAAATAAAAAGAAAACTCGTATTGGGTTAAAAACACATTAGATGACTCCAAATCCTATACTTAACTTCTGGATCTCAGATAGATTTGGTTTCAAGTTCTGTCTGTTGCCCTGAGCTTTGAAGGCCTTACTCCCACCCCCACCAATGAAACCTGCAATTCTTCTGAAATATCATGAATCGAGAAGGTGGGACACTGACACCAAATGCTGTAATGTTTGCAACAACAAAAGAATCACAGAAACAGATAGCATTGCATGTTATTAGTGTGTAACATTAGCATTGTCAAAAAATAAAAGAAAATGGTATTACCCAAGTTTATTTTACCTTAAAATACTTTTGTATTATATAGAAGATATCTTACAGGAAGATATCTTACAGGAATATTTACAGATTTTTCAATTTGTCTAAAATGGTCTTCAATAAACCAAAATTACACAAAAGCTGTATTTCAGATTACTTACTGATTTTATAAGTCTTTTTTTTTATTCCTGTATTTCTAAACACTCTTTATTTTACAGCAGTAGTAAAATACTTATATTTCAACCAGAATTTAAACAACAGAACTGATACTTGAGGACACTACTGTGTATAGCTTATGCAAAATGCTAAAAGCAGTAATAAATTTTTCTGTCTCATTTTAGTTCGACTGCATTAATAGTTATTTTGGGGTAAGGACAAGGTTAACAATTTCATGTTCTTTTTGACTGCCTGTTAAATTACTTAATTGTAATGTAAGTTGAATCCCAGATACTCCAGTCATCTCAATTGTCACTTCTTTTTCACTCTTACATTGCAGTCATGAATTATTCAAAACACATGATGTGCACAGTCTTTGATCTTCCTTGAAGACAAGCTTTAGACAACTAAGAAAAAGTGACTTATAATCACTTCCTAACAAACAGCTAACATTTAATATGCAACATTGAATGTTGCTGAGATGTTGACAACATTCAGGAAGTCTAAATATTATCTGATTTTTTTAAACTTCTGTATAAAAACTATTAATTAGAGTTTTATTTCATTATAAGTATAAAATGGAAAAACATTATTCTGTGTTTGAATTGTTAAAAATCAATAAATAACTTATGAAACAGGTATAATAGAAATTATACCTGACTGCCATTCTTCATTAAGTGCACTTTCACTGCTGGGGTTATTTTCATCGCCTTCCTCCAGCTCTGTACCATTTGTTATGCATCCGACAACATTAGCCTTTAAAGTAGACTCCTCCTCTTCACTGAATTCCTCACTAGGCTGCTCCCTAAGCAATTGTTCCATTGAGGCCCGGAGTTCCTGCAAATCTGTATCTGCCTCCCCAAACATACTAAAAGAAAATGATATAAAGGTTATATAATGAATACTTTACAAGACAAACCCGGTAAGAAGAGCTCATTTCTTTTATTAAGCCAACAAACTGGAAAACCAATGTAGCTGGAGGAAAAAAAAAAAGAAAAAAAAAAAAAAAGAGACAAATATTTGCATCCTCGGTCCAACATGATTACAGCACTGATACCACTGTATCATGCAAGACACGGAGAATAAAGATTAGCTAAACAGACATCAGACCATTTTGTAGAAAGATGATGATAGGTCCTCTATACATCCTCCTATATCTTAATTAGTAAGATAATTTCAAAATCTTTGTACTCGCGCACTATTATAGAACCCAGGCAAGTATAACGTTCCCAATCCAGACTGAAGTGTGACTGGAGCAAAAAGAGATCTAGATTTTATCAAAACAGATACAGCAGATGACTATCCTTGCAGGCTACCCAAGCTGCAGGGAACAGTCAAGAGCTAGGGTCAAATTTTGAAGCCCCTGAAAGTATTTGGGGGTCCTGAAGGACATTCCAATACAACAGTAGAGAAGACAGATGAGTGAGATTCCCAGAACATACGAAGAAAAGAAATATAAGAAATCTTTATTTCTAGAAGAGTGGTAGACATCAACTTTGATCTGCTGCAGGGGAATGCAAGGCACAGAAGTCAGACAGAACAGCATCTTGGATGGACTTTGGAAAGGAAATTCAGAAAGCTATTGTAAGCACTACATCCCGTTAGCTTCTCAATTCTCTGGAACAAGACTCAAGTAAACATTGATTCAATACAAGATTTAAAATTTGGGTAAAAACCCCATGCTGGTATACTGTGTATAATTTTTAGTGTCTAACCAAAAATATTTTTGATCTAAGATGCCTGTTGAAATACTAGATAAACTTGATACACTCACATATCCTCAGAATCAGAGGGTCCTTCTTTGGCTTGCTCATCTTCTGTATCATCTATTTCAATATTATGCTGATGCTGCACATCTGCTACACTGGGAACATCAACTAAAGTTCTGTACAGTTTGTGAAGATCCGGGAGCGAACATGTTCTCAACATCTGCAAAGGTAATAGAAAGCCTCTTTGGTAACAATACTAAAGGCAGTCTGAGTTTACAAAATACTTTAAAATGAGATTTATTTTTTTTTTGTCCTCTTTCATTTGAGGGTCAATTTCAAAATAATGAAGTGTCTAGCACAGATACTTTAATTGTTAAAAATGTGACATCTTGAATTTTGCTTCTCAGCTATGAGGAAAGCATTCATTACAGTGATTGAAAAGCTTTAAGAACATCAACTGACATACAGATTCTAGTTTTGTGCAGATTTGTTTGTTACCTTAACATCTATCTAAGGAAGCAGAATGTTGCAGTAGATAGATAATATATATATGCAATCTTTTACAAGGTACGTATGACAATCACTTACAACTTCGAACCATTTTAAGTAGCGATAAAGGAATATTTTTTAAAATGACATTTTATTATTTCTCTAGGTTGGTCACTGAAAACAATGACTTTTGTTATGGTATATTTCAAGGCAGCTCCATAGTATTAGAAAGAAGATCATTACAAGTAGTATTAGAAGTTCAAATTACAACAGTAATTTGTTGCAATGGAAATAAAGCAAGATGGAACCAAAATACCCATTTGCTCAGTAATCTACCAGATCTCTCTTAAGAAATCTAAAAATCCCCCAAAATTACTAAATATTCACCATAGTATTAATAAAACAAGAAACAAAACCTAAACCGCACAAAGAAGTTTTACCAATAAGCCTCACTTTCCTCCAGCATAGCTCTGAATACATGCATGTTCAGTGTTTGCTCCTAATGAACGCCCCTAAATTTTAATGAAATAAATAGTTCCTCAGCTGCAATTTATATCAGCACAGTATATTCATATACATGCTCAAATATCAAACCCCTCTCAGCACACAGCCAGAATATTATTGCCAAAAGAATAACCACTCTTTTTGACCACTACTACCAAAGCAAAGGAACAATTAGAAGACTGACTACCCCATCATTTGAAAGCTTCCAGGTATTTTGAAAAATGATTCTTTTCCAATTAGCCTGCTTCTGTTAGCATACAGACCTGTCTACACATAGGATGCTAACTCTGTCTGCCCTGCTGCCTGCTAAGGGTTTCCTTAGTTTCTGGGTACGAGCTGCAGCAGAGCTGTATTTGGGACATTCCAGAAAGTTACATTTGCAGATACGGCAAAGAAGTACCAAACTTCCTCTTGTTGCAACCAAATGAGGAAAGGGAATTTTTTTGCTTTCTTTCAAGTCTACTGCAGCAGTAACATCAACACATCCGTTGCCTTTCTCCAATTCTCCGCTATTACATAGAGCTCATCTGGTACTGCATTAACAATTCTGTGACAACCATGGCCAAAACGCATGCCAAATATGCAGTAACAAGCAACATACTGAAGCAGTTCATATTGATACACTGAAGAACTTAATTATAAAGCATATCCGTTACTCTCTAAATCTGATAAGGGTACAGAGAACATTCATCTCCCCTCCACTAATAAGTTAGCTTTTCTGTAATTATCTTCCAACTACCAGATAAAAGCTTCATAAACTAGGGAAGTTAAAGACAGACTAACTTTTGAGGAATCAAAATCAGAGTCATGAATACGTTTATGTGAATATATGGATCTTTGAAAACAGATACAAGCCTGTAAAGAAGTCTTATTTTTCCAAAGATGCAAACAGCACTATCCCTGATATTATGCTAGCAATACATCAACCAATAGATATTATCCAATATTCAGTTATTCAAGTACTGCAACTTCTTTCAAGCACTCGCAAAAAAGGCTGGGAGTCAAAAGAAGCAGCGTTCTTTCTTATCTGGCATTGCACCACCCAGCAAATCCTTTACTACATACTGATTGAATGCAACGCAGGTGTGCAAGTTTCCAGAGATCCCTTGCCACCATTCTTCCTCCAGAAAGCAGCTCTTTTACACACTTTGGAACCCATGCAAGTATTACATGTAGTTTAAAGAAGTCTGTTTCATCTAGTAGTTCCATAACTACTCAAAGTATTTTGAATTCATATTAAAACCACATTCCACCATCCTATGCTCATTTCACAGATTGTGAGTTGCCACTCAGCCCTGGTCAGGACATGCCTTCAAGGAAGCAGTTAGCTCCATTAACTCTCTTCAGTCTTCCTGCTTCACAGCCAGAACCTGTGCTAGTTGGGTAAATCCTACAGGAAAAAGACCCAATCACCTTGTTTCCAGAAATTACAAGACACCTTTGCTCATCTGTTCGATGTTTATGATGGCAGCGGTAAGTCTGAAAAACTGCAAGAGGGAGAAAGCAGATAGGGGAAGTTAAGAATCTCCTTGTGAACTCCCTGTTATGTCTCAGAGAAGTGGGGGCATTCCTTCACAAACACCTAGACACAAAATGAATGGTGAAACCCACAACTCTCAACACTGCCCGAGTCCTGCTGACACAATGAATGCAGGGCAGACCTGGCTAGACAAATACAAGCACCTACTGAAACAGTTATTTTCATATTGAGAACAGAGGGCATAAGTGTATTACTACTATAGAAATATAAGGTTTTTTTTTTTTTGGTTTTTTTTTTGGTTTTTTTTTTTTTTTTAAACTTGCCTTAGGGTCATTTGCATCAAACCGCCCTGTAGAAAGTCCAACCAACAACGAATTTTGGCCTTTATTTTTTGCTGGTGATATGGAACGTGACCGAGGTGTGAAAGGATCTTCCTGTGAAGATTGAGCTGACAGAACTGGTGAGGCTGTTGGAATGGCTGGGGTCTGTGCTACCCTCTGGAATAATGGTTCAGGTTGCAGACAGTCACTGGAACAAGTTTCTGATGTGGCAGAAGTAAGTCTGTTAAAAATCTAAATAGATTAAAACCCCCAAGCTCTTAAGCAAAAGGTAACTAAATTCAGTAAAACTAATTTCTGTCGTACAATTAAAGCACTGTAAGAGTATTAAAATATCTTTGGATTATTTTAGTAAATACATTATAATGTGAAATTCTCCCATTTTAACTTTTTGAGAATATAACTATAGCCTATTCTGTCCTCATGCCTTCTAGTTTCTTGTTATCTAGTCCATGCCTTAAATAATGCTGTCACCCATTTTCATCTATTGCTTCTTGCCTTATACTAGATTTCTTCAAAGCTACCTAAACATAATTTGCCCAAGCACTGGCAAAAAAAAAAAAAAAAAAAACCTCGTTTGCTTAATCTACACATAAATAGATGCAATAGCATCACCAATGATACTTGACAGTCTTGCTGATGTATTTTCTATTCTACTGTAAAACATGCAGACCTTCTGAAGTTACTTCAAAGACCTCCAAGAGCAAGCAATTCTTCCATGCAATAAAGATAAAAGATTATCATTAGCTTGCTCTTTGGGGGTTAGTGAAGAAGTGAGAAGGGATGGCCCAAGTACTCTGCACTGCCAGCTACAATAAACAAAACAAGAGAATTCAACTGACCTTCTGGAGCTTCCTTTTGTGGTTGAACCTTGTCAAGCGCTACTTTCTCAGAAGCTGCCTCATTTCTTCTGTCATGTTGTGCCCTATTATAAAATACCACATCCAGGGGAAACACCATGTAAAAATAGTCATTATTCTACTGAAAAAAATCCTCAGCCATTAAGTGCAGTAAAACTCGCACAGCAAACAAGCAATGAAGCTTTAGCTAAGCTTACCATTTTCACTGATGTATTTAAATCCTAACTCAGTTAAACCTAGTTGTTTGAACTTGAGAGAGAGGGATCAGAAGAAGAGAGTACTTACTTATCTTCCTTCTCTTTTACCCATACTTCATTAACAGCGATGGGAAATTCCTTACTTTCCTCACGCTGGTGCTTTTTACCTTCTTCTGTTTCTTCCAACATCTCTGCTTCCAAATCATCAGGCTCTAAAATTAATAGAGTCATATACCTCATTAAAAATGAATCACAACCAAACAAAAATACAGGAGAGACTATACAACTTAAGATTACACTTAAATCCTTCAGTTTTAATAGTTTTCTGCATTTTGCAGAAGCAACTGAAGTTTTGTAACCCCAGAGCTAGAAGTTTGTTTCTGATACAAGAAAAGTGTCTTAAAGCTCCAAACAACTACATCTTCTAAAAACTTCAGTAACATTGACCCAGATATCAGCAGGGTCCTGGTATCGCACAGTGGAAGAGATTCTAGCACAATTGATGGGGAGGAATAAAACAAAAACCTCAACATCAACAACAAAGTTGAAGCACTTTAGAATCCCACTTGTATTCTAGAGAATTTTCTATAAGCACACAAAAAAGGTGCACATTGCTTATGGGAAGATATAAAAGTATACAGGATCACTACTTCCCTCTTAAATTGGAAAACAAATTGTAATTAGAATTACCAATGACATTACTTACCATCCAGCATAACAGGTTTGCTCTGCACCTGGGTAGGTCCAGCTCTTTGAGATTCTTCTGGCATAGTCACATCAGACTCTGTGATACCAACTGGTACTGAAGACTGTGCTCCAACAGTAGGAAGAGCTTTCTCGTTCTTCTCTTTTACAATTACGGACTGATGATCTCCTTCAAGAGGTTCTGCAGTACCTAACACAAAATTATTCTATTACTTAAACAGTGCTTTGACACACTTTGATAATACAATGTGACTACAAGGTGAGTTGAGAAATTTTGTTTCTGTAAAGGAAAATAGAATACAAAAGTTTGCATGCTTTTACTATAACTATTAGGAAGAGGAAAGACAGAATATTAAAATTTGAATTTTACTTTCTACATTACTTGACCCACTTTGTGGATGAGGGAAAGGCTGTGGATGTTGCCAACCTGGGCCTTAGTAAAGCCTTGGACACTGTTTCCCACTGCATTCTCCTAGAGAAACTGGCCACTCGTGGCTTGGACGGGCGTACACTTTGCTGGGTAAAAACCGGCTGGATGGCCAAGCCCAAAGAATTGTGCTGGATGGAGTTAAATCCAGTTGGCAGCTGCCAACAAGTGATGTTCTCCAGGACTCAGTATTGGGGCCACTTCTGTTTAATACCTTTACCAATGATGACACCAAGTTGGGTGGGCGTGTTGATCTGCTTGAGGGTAGGAAGGCTCTACAGAGGGATCTGGACAGGCGGGATTGATATGCCTAGGCCAATGGTATGAGGTTCAACAAGGCCAAGTGCCGGGTCCTGAACTTGGATCACAACAACCCCATGCAGCACTACAGGCTTGGGGAAGAGCGGCTGGAAAGCTGCCCAGCAGAAAAGGACCTGGGGGTGTTGGTTGACAACTGGCTGAATATGAGCCAGCAGTCTGCCAAGGCAGCCAAGTAGCATCCTGGCTTGTATTAGAAACAGTGTGGCCATCAGGACTGGGGAAGTGATTGTCCCCCTGTAGTTGGCACTGGTGAGGCCACACCTTGAATACTGTGTTCAGTTTTGGGCCCCTCACTACAAGAAAGATATTGAGGTGTTGGAACATGTCCAGAGAAGGGCTACAAAGCTGGTAAGGGGTCTGGAGGACAAGTCAGGTGAGGAGTGGCTGAGGGAACTAGGGTTGTTTAGCCTGGAGAAAAGGAAGCTTGGGGAGACCTTATCGCTCTCTACAAGTACCTGAAAGGAGGTTGTAGCAAGGTGGGTGTTGGTAACAACTGATGGGACAAGAGAAAACGGCCTCAGGTTGCACCAGGGGAGATTTAGATTGGATATTAGGAAAAAAGAAACGGTTGAGTCACCATCCCTGGAGGTAGTTAAGACACATGTAGGTGGGACATGGTTTAGTAACAGACTTGGCAGCACTAGGTTAACAGTGTGACTTGATGATCTTAGAGGTCTTTTCCAACCTAAACAATTCTATGATTTTATGATTATCACTAGTACAAGTTTATACTTGGGGTAAACATAAGTCCTTTTGTCCCTGGAAAGAACATAAAGCAGGAGCTGACCAGAAAAAAAATCCACTGATATAGTAAGTCACATGCTAACAAGAAGGTTATAGGACATATGTAATACAATATTCAGTTGATGACGTCCTTTTAAAAACCAGACTTGTTTCTATCAATAAGCAAAGTCCAAGACTTTTCAACAAAACAAAGACCCTTCCCTTTCAGCACGTTCTTCTTAATTTCTTACCAATTCACTGAGTTTGAAATATTTTGGTGTCTTCCAGTATCTGCTTATGTTGACATTTAGAACATTTAGAACGAGGCAACGCCCAGAACTGGAAAGCAAGAGTGAGGATAGAATATGCTTTTATGACTTCAGACTGGTTTTTAGTAGACAAATTGGCAATCTGGTACATCCAGCACTTGCAGTGCAGATAATTAATTACCAGCTATGCTTACCATTTATTACATCTAGATCCTCAAGTAGGTCAGTTTGCAGCTGCAACTCTGCTTCTCCTAGGATCTTCAGGACTGAATCAGTAGGGCTTTTGCCCCAGACTTTCCTGTGGGGTTCACCAATATCTAATTTAATTACTTCCCCCAGAGTTTGTCCTGTTGGAACACAAATACAAATATAGAAACTTATAGAAAGTGAACAAAGGTTTCTGATTTCTAAATAATGAACAAAAAACCTCCACAAAACTAAAAATTAGAAAGCCAGACTCATGCCACCTCACCCCAAGTCAGACAGCTTAAAGACTGTCCTCAAAAGTCTAAAGTTTTTCTTCTGCCAACTCCATTTAACAACAGGAGTTATTCAGTGCCAGTTAACATCTGCAACTTAATAGCACCAGGAGATCTTTTCAGCAATTCAGGCACTCCAAAAGAAAACAGTATGATAAGTGTTTAAAACTGGCATGAGGTGGTCTTAACTTTACCTGAAATGGGAAACTAGAAAGTCTGTTGTCCTGATATCCTTTGACATTTGTTTCTGTTATTTCTCCCTCCAAGGAAAACAGAGGATATAAAGCAACAAAAGAAGAACACAGCAAAAGAAGTTTCTTGATCTTCCAACATCCTAGCCATGTAAAGCTACTATGCTATGAAGTAAATTTATCACATTCTCCATGACTATTTATTTCTACAGCGTGAAACAGAGCATTAATAGGCACACTGAAACCAGAAAAAGGGTCTTCCACCCAAAAGACCAGACAAGGCAGAGAGAAAATTTGCAAAGACAGGCTTGATTTAAAAAAAAAAAAAAAAGCTAAGATTGATGAAGGGCACAATAGAAGTAACAGATAAATTGTGAAAACCTTCAGTTTTTATTGTTCTACTGATTAATTACTCAGCCTGCGCCTCATTCCTTATCCCAGAGAACACATAACCACCTATTTTTTAGAAACAGATGACATGCAACTCATAACAAGACAACAATAATGAGTACTTGCTTTATAAAAAACAGACACTACGTATGGTAAACTGGTTTACTAATATCACGGTAACAAAGAAAAAAAAGTACTTACGGTCTGTTCCGGAGAGAGAATCTTCCATCGATAACTGAGCTAGAGGAACAATCAACTCAGATGCCCCAGATTCCCATTTTTTGCGATCTCCTAGAACTGGATGGTCACCTTCTTGTTGTTCCTTACCACCTTCAGACTCAACCGATTCAGAGATATTTTTACACTCCTTTTTTCCTTTCTCATCTTCTTGAGCTTTAAGATTTTGATTTAATCTTCTCAGTATTTCTCGTTTACTCTGAAATAAGGGCCAACATATATCACTCAAAATAGTACTTAAAAAGGAAAAGAAAACAAAAATCAAACTGAATACAATTTTACATACTTGCATTGCAAAATCTGTCTTTTTTACTTCCTCCTCAGCTTCCTGGACAGCAGTTACATTTTCATCCTTGTAGTCCAAGCAGCATGAAATACAATGTAGAAGAATATGTCAGAAAAAAATAATCTTGAGAATATTAATAGATGTAATAGCGAAAAATCACCTCAAAAGCCTTTTCATTGACAACTGCAGATAAACTGAGACAGAATGTATGATACTTCTGTTTTTATGGGGCTTCCCAAAGATAGAATTTCAAGGGCAGCTTCAGTCTTTGATTCATTCACTATCTGGAAGTTGTGAGCAAATGAATCTGACTCAGTTTAAGTAGACAGGTGAAAGTTCAGAGCATGAAACATGAGACAAAGCTAGGTACGACCTCTACAGCAAAATGCAACCAAACTCCAATGCTAGAAACAATTCTATAAAGGAACAAAAAAGTGGCAAGGACAGAGTCAGGGAGCACCTGTAAAGAAAAGCAGAAGGAAGAAGAGACGACTTTAATGATTACAGTATATACAACGTCAAGTCGGTAAAGAATAAGAAAACAGTAATTCCTCAATATCTGAAAACATATCATAACACCTGACGAGATTAAGATGATTGAGACTAGGTGGATGCACAATTACACTAAACTAAGGCAAGTATTCCCTTATGTGGTGCATTTTTAAGGAAAACACAGAATCACAGAATGGTCAGGAAGGGACCTCTGGAGATCATCTAGTCCAACCGCCCCATCAGAACATTCTGCATTGTTCTTAATCTGCCTCAATTATGGGAGCAATGAAATTTCAGCTATTGCATAAAACCTACCAGGCTTCCAAAAGCAGCTTCATTTCGAGAGCATATTTACTCTTCAAAATTGTAAACCAGTAAATATGTAAAATAATAAAACTAAAAATTGAAGGCAAAAATGTACAAGACTTGTCTTCTCCAGTTGCTCTGTGTGCAAATTTTTAGTCAGTTATAGCCACCATCTTGCATTACCATAAGACAAACTATCCACAGGGAAAAAATGTGCTAACGATTTAAGTATCTGTCAAAACATGATTCGCTATCAACTGACATCTTTCCAGCTATCAACTGGCATCTTTCAGTGTATTACATTTTATATACAGTATTTAGCACTAAGTCTCACTATGTTCCCATAGTCATAGCCTCCAGGTTCTATATAGCATATAATCCCACACTACACTGAAATCTAGGAATAGGTTAGGTAAAAACCCAAAAGTTAGCATTCAAATTAACACAGATTGTGTTAAAAACCCAACGTACAAGTGAGTGTTTGTACAATTTCAGTTTCACAGTTATTACTTAAATCAAATGGTGATAGTTGAGGTAAATGTGTAGGCATTTACAATATCAGGACCCCAGATCACAGAAAATAAGAGACTGGGAAGTCTCTAATACTGTTTTAGACAACAAGAGACACTATCAGATTAAAGTCTCAAACTTTATATTCTGTGTTATAATCAGCACATACTTTCAAACTCACTGAAAACAAGGATTAATATAAAAGTCCTATCATTCAAAATTTATTATCTCACCTCCACCAGGTTAAAAACTCCTCAACTCCCCTCTTCAAGAGGATGATGAAAATGCTGGTTAGTTGATATCTTCTTCCACTAATCATGACTGCATTGAAATTGCACTGTGGGGTGCATTTTTTCACAAATAAGCCATTTTGTTCAAAACTGACTGAATTTGGATTTCAGTGTACATATGTATTTCAACAGCTTTCAAGTTTTGGGTTCTTTTTACATTTTTTTCTTCTTTCCCCAATTAGAAGCAACAAGTACCCTTAATGATTTTTTTTTTCTACCTAATCACACATTCATTTAAAAATTATTTTTCAAATCAGTTTGGGTTTTTCCCCCATTAATTTTACCCTCTTAGCAAAAAAGTACCTACCACACCCACTTCCTTCAAAGCAGAAGTCATGGAGATAACTGGTGTACCAGGCTTCACTGGAAGTTGTGGCTTAGGAAGAGCCGCTCCAAGCTCTTGTAGTCCATGCACAGGACTCTGTTCTGTAGCTCCCACATGAAAAGGCACATTAGGATTCTTTACTCCTTTTGCTATCAGCTGTATAGATTCAATTAGAAAATGAAAATCAATAAGTTAACTTCAAGACTTTGCACATTAAACACAGTATCATCAAATAGGCTCATGGAAACCTTAAAAAAGGACAATAATACCCCACATTTTCATACAAAAGAAAACTGCCAACTGCACACGAGAATGATTTCAAGTTTATCTGTTTCACAACAACCTGGTTTTCGTAGCAATGTTTTACCAGTTGGACTTCTCACTCCACAGCACACAGAAGCAAAAGAAGATTAAGTACACTTTCGTAAATTACAGATCATTAATAAAATGCTTAAGGTAATCTTAATGATTCTTAGGGTTGATGTTATTAAATCCTTGAACCAAATTATTCATTCAAGTATGCCCAAGATTAGGCTTCTAATGAGGGAATTGTGACCGACAGACGCTCTCCTCAGTTTCAGAAGACAAACTAACTATCTAAGCTTGAAAAATCACAGTATAAGATTTTAGTTACACAAAGGTATGGCACTACATACTTTGACTGCGTGTAATAAGATTTATTTTCTTACATGTTCTTCCCAGGCTCTCTTCTCTCTTTCGTATGCTTCCTTTCTCTTTCGCTCTAACTGTTCTTTCAGAACTGCAGCTCGAGCGTTTGCTTGGGCCTGTAATAAACAAACAAGCAAAAAAAGACCAACTTAAAATCATAAAAAGCATTAGTATCCCATTCCATGGAACATTTTAAAAAGAAACATTTACTTCATCTTGCCTTCTCTCACTTATTATTGTATAGACTGTGACGGAAGGACTTCACTGACAAATCAAAATCACCACACAAATATAACAACTGATCTTCTACATTGAAATAATGGCAACCCCTCAAAATTTAATTACAATTCTTGATTTGCATGGTTATATTTTTAGTGTACGCAGTAATATTAAACAAAGTAATTTAAAATTAGATTCTCTATTTAAAATTAGTTTTGAAGCCAAATGCATTAATCAAAATATTAATTATTCAGTTTAAACTTTACATACTTACTCAACATAAACACAAGAAGTTCAGTTGCTGTTCCACCTCTAGTTTTAGTTTTAAGGTAAGGCATAAGGTTAGCTTTTTTATTTAACCATTGCTCTTTGCAGATGATGGGTGAAAAAAAAAATCATAGAATAGATAGAGTAATACTTGCTGCATACTGTATGGTAGACATAGTTATTGATATAAGAACACCACAGGGAATAAAGTTCCGATCAAATATTGGATTTCTATGAAACACATTTGCTTTAGATGTACTTCATCACAGGGGTATATAGCTCACCTTCTAATCCACACGTAGCCCATGTCAGCACACGTAAGGAGTTTTGCTCTCCTTTATTCTTTTAACTAAAATAAAATTGTTATTATTTAAGGCACATCTTCCTTTCCCTTTTAGTATCAAAAAGCTATTTCGGTTATACCAAATTGCCTTTAGGACTAAAGCTAACCTAGAGAAAAATCTCAAAGGCAGGGATGGAAAAATTCTATGTCACAACATATTTTAAAATTATTGAGATAAAACAGTTGGAGAGTTGTTACCGCAACACAGTTAAAATAAAAACCTCTTGTAGTGGATGTATGAACAAACTATTGATAGCAAAATAAAGTGTAAAAAACTTCATGAGATACAAAACAAATGTGAAAACAGTAAATTCCATCCTCCCTCTCCCCACAATTACCTTCTGCGCTTCTATCTTTTTGCGTTTCAGTTCTGCTTCCTCGCTTGATTCTTGTCCATCAGAACTGGCAGCTTCATTCTGCAAAGTAAGAGTCCTCAAAGAATTATCATTTATTCATGTATTTAAAAACTGAGTGATATTAAGTGACTACTTGGATCATTTAGACAGACCGTATAACTAACACGGGTCATAATTTCACAAGATAACTCCTCACTCAAATGTAATGCCTACTCAGACTGAACTTCATCTTTGAGATTTGTGCGGGTTTTTGTTTATTTGTTTGGTTTTGTGGGGTTTTTTGTTTGTTTGTTTTAAAAGATACAAAGCTTTTACAAGCCAGTAAGAAAGTAACACACCTACTGTTGCAAAAGAAGTGACCTAACGATGCAGGGCTCTCACCTGCCACCCCTCATCACTGTTGCATACTCTGCAGGTAAGGTATACAAGAAAGGTTTGAAGCTCTGGAATTCCAGTTTCTTCCACTGTATGTGCTCCAGGGAAGGTGGAATGGGTGAGGGGGGAAAATGGTAACAAGTAAGAATACATAAAGTCTACCTCTGAAATCTCTCTTACTTCTTTCCACTGCCTCTGCACATTCTTATTTACAGAACAGACCAACAGAGTTACGCAAAAAGAGTTCTGACAGGAGTCTTTTATTGCTCATGACCAACTTGTGCAGACCTTTTATTTAAAATAAACCATCCAGAAGGCTTATTTAGTAGGCTTCTTGCAGTATAAGAAAAAGAGTAGTATTAGAAATAATTTGGCAAAACACAAGCAAGAATTTTAGGTAAATTTTTAAGTGGCCATGCCCACCTTAGCTTCAGTCAGCTAACAGGAAAAAAAAAGATGACTGGATAGAACACTGGAGATAGAGAAACTTCAGAAAAATAATTTGGCATCTTTCATAGGCAAATAAATGAACACATATATTCATCTATATCTATCATAGGATACTATGCAGTATAGCATACTATGCAGTAGCAATAGATATAAAATTGCTAATCAACATAAGGAAATAGACAAAAATCTGTCATAGGAACACCATCTCAAACATAAGTAAGCCTCCATGCTGAAGTTTGCAGGTCATCAAGAAAAAAAAACCTCTTAAATTTGGTCTCTGAATTCTGAAAATTAGTTTAGGCCTATTTCCTCGAAAGATATTAATCTGTTCTCTGTTCCTTTGTAGGTGGCATAACTTTTGGGACACACAAGACAAGGTACAGCCACTGGGAAAGGAAGTTCCATTCCTGACATGCCTAATAACCCATACAGAGAATTAATGTCATGGTCACAGTAACAGTACTCTTGTTTGATTTTACTAGCACAAGCAGCCTTCGCCTCCAGAGAAAAGGTTTCTGGAGAGTACCTTTACTTCTGTAGTTAACCATACTGCAGGTAGAGTGTGGGTGCTCCCAATTTTGACAGAATGTATTGCAGCTTCTTAGTGAAAAAAATGAAACAGTGCAGCACAGCAATGGCTCTATACTGGTAACATTTTACCACTATCATCAGTATTCTAAGGGTACTCATGAGCCACAGGAAGATTTCGTAGAGCTGTGTAGAGAGATAACTAGTCCCACTGCAGCAGTTTTGAAGCTTGTCCAAAACAGCAGAAGAGAGTTATGAGTGAATCTAGCATCAAATGCAATTAAGACAACGTGTGCTTGTGATACATCAACTTCGCATTTTATGTGAGTCAGCCCTAGTGATAACTTCACTGACCAGCCCCTACAGTAACTTCATAAACTCACAAGACCTTTATTTTCCTCTTGCTCCTTAAGACAAACTTAGGAGAACAGCCCACATTGCTCCCTTAGCCACTCACACATCTTACAAAGTTTGCATAGTCTCCTCAGGTAGAAACACAAATAACTTTTGCTCTCTCCAGAGCAAGAGGCCAGTGAGTCCAGAGGAGGGCCACAAAGATGATCAGAGGGCTGGAGCACCTCTCCTACAAGGACAGCCTGAGAGAGTTGGGGTTGTTCAGTCTGGAGAAGAGAAGGCTCCGGGACACCTTATAGCAGCCTTCCAATACCTAAAGGGGGCCTACAGGAAAGATGGGGATGGCAAGTAGTGACAGGACAAAGGGTAATGGCTTTAAACTGAAAAGATGGTCAATTTAGGCTAAACATTAGGAAGAACTTCTTTACTCTTGAGGGCGGTGAGATGCTGGAATAGGTTGACTAGTTAAGCTGTGAATGCCCCACCCCTGGAAGTGTTCAAGGCCAGGTCAGATGGAGCTTTGAGCAACCTGGTCTAGTGGAAGGTGTCCCTGCCCACAGCAGGGGGGTTGGAACTAGATGATCTTCAAGGTCCCTTCCAACTCTAACCATTCTATGATTCTATGATCATTCATTTTAGATTTAAAGGGACACGGGTTCCTCTTCAACACATTAAAGAAATTTTGTGCCTTAATCAGGAGATTGAATTTGGCTCTCTTCCATCTCACCAGTGAGATGCAATCAAGGTTAAAGAAAATAAAGAAAACAACTCAAAAGAAGTCACTAATACAGGAAAAAAATAGAATATTTTAGCTGAAAAAAAAACAACCAAACAACAAACAACCCCAAAACCTATAGCAATGCAGAACTCTGTTTAGCTGGGACAGCGGTCTAAAGAAACTGAGTGGTACTGGATACGGTCTTGTCTCACATGTCTACTCACTATACATAAGATGCATGAAAGCACTTAATATGGGTGCTTAAAGGTAGGGGCGAGGCAGGAACATTTGTCTGGTTTTAAATCACAAAGGGCAGTGTTTATATATAAGCAGGTAATCACTTGAGGAAACCCAAATAATCTGTCAAGACAAAAGGACAGGAAGAGGAAGAAGACTCACGAGCACAAGATCACACAGTAGGTTAATAAAAGATGTAAACAAACTCCAGACCATATTTACTAAATAGGTTGCCTCGCAAATGAAACTATTTTTTAAACAAGTAAATGGATTGCTTCCAAGAGTGCCTTGGATTAGCCATTTGACACTTTAAGAAGTGTTTGTTCTTAATCTACTTTATGAACACATTTTGTTTTTGTTGTGTGATGAACATATTTCAGAAAAGTGCTGTGTGCAAAAAAGTGTATTGATTAAATTGAGCTCATGCCATGAATGTTTAACTTTTCATACATTTTGTAGGTGTGTATTAAAGAATTGCTTCATATGTATTCTGCATGAGCACTGTCAAAAAGTTAATTCCAGAGAAGTTCCTATAACTAAAAGCAAATAAATATAAATTCAGATGTAACTTTATGTTGGCTTGTTTTAAAACATTTTTAGTTTACAGACACTGAAGCTGCACCCCCAGCATTAAAATAAACAGATTTCACATATTCTGGAAGAAGAGATGGAAGTACACTCACTGTGGAACGGAAAGTGTCAAAAATATATGTCTATACATAAAACTGCCTGAGAAAAGTCTTCCCACAGGGATAAAAAAAAAAAAAAAAAAAAAATCTCACAGCCAACTTTAAGGATTTAAGAATATTTTTCAAACAAACCTTCTCTCCACGAAGTTTTGCTCTAATCTGTTGACGTTCATTAAAGTTTTGTAGCCGGATCTGTCTTAATCTTGCCAAATATTCCTAAGGCAAAGAAAGGAAATAAGTTTCAGTTATACTGAAACTGTCTCCAGTACGGTTAACTTAAAATACATAAGATTCCACCAAAAAAATAAGATTGGTAAAGAAAATAATCCCAATGATTATCCCTATTACTATCACCATATTAGCATTTACTAATCTCCAGGAAAAGCTCTCATCTAATGAAAATAAAGAAAACTGGAATGTATGTTTCCCAGTATTAAACTATCATTACATTTTTATATCATTGAAGGCTGGGAATGGTTATATTTACCACAACAGAATTCAGATATACTGAGTCATATCTATATGTATGCACATTCAAGAACCTCTCTGAGACCAACTGATGTAGACCACTACTATTTTGATTATTAAAAAAAAACAACACAAAACCAAACACACCCAAACTCTAGAACTTTATACAGTTAATTATTTCCTGGGAATTTATAAAGTCCTTTTATTTTGGTACACAGATGAACCATGCAGGGAAAACAGGCACAGTCAGGGCCAGAATAGGGCTGTTTGTGTGATGAGTGAAGTGGCAAACATGCGGCAAGCATACCTCTTCCTCCTTGTTTCTGGATTTCCTTCCTCTTGCAGAAATGGGCCTGCCTCCATAGATATCTGCCACGTTTTGCAGTGTACCCTGTTTGCCATTTAATGGTATCAAATTTAAGGTGGCTGGGGCAGTAAAATTATCTGCTTTATCCAATAACTGTTCACTTACAAAGAAATCAAATTCAACAATGATCTGCAGTTGTTCTGAAGTTAACCAATAACCCCTTTCACTTCCATGAAACATATGACTAGTAACTAAAAATCCTGAGTAGCCAAAGAGAGAGACTAGAGCTTGAAGAATACCGTTGCCTTATCCCTGCAATTCTCATCTTCTGCTGTGTTTAAAAGCCTAAATTCTGATGGGCACGAGTTCTTCTACATCTGGATTATATACAAATTGTGGCATACAGTTGGAATCTCTGCCACTGTTGAGCCAAGCCTAAAATAAAAGTGGAATCTTTATATGTTCTTAGATTAAGCTTTTTCCACAATGATGACTTTTTTTTTTTTTAAATATACAAGTAGCAAACTCAAAAACCTAATAAAATACTTCATTCACAGTGTATAGTCTTGGTTAGTGTGATGAGTACATGTGTGATGAGTGTCCTAACTGTCACCAGAAGGATTCGACCTTTAAGGAAGTTCAATACAAAACAGTACAAGAATATGTTAAATCCAGGTTTCCTGCTTGGATTACAATCCATAATGTTTAAATTGTTTTGTTCATGATAAAACTCTGCTGAACAGGTTAAAAAAGTCTTGATTTGTTAACTCAACATACAATAGAGACAGTTAGTACACTTGTGATAGTTACTTAGACCTTTTGCCTTATAAAATACCAGGGCTTTAGCTTTCTCAAGCTTGAGTGTAGAGAACGGTAAGCAAATACACCAGTTAAGTTCTTGATCGGGAGCACTGAATCCAAATATTCTGGCTAAATACTCTCTTAGATTGAGCATGAAAATCAGTAACTCAAGGAAACAGCAAATTTCTACACTTCTGTGGTTTAGTGACTGGGGGACCAGAGAATTAAAGGAACCATCCTGTGTATAAGAAGTAGCATACATTCATGAGGACTCCGTGAATTCCGGTTTCAGCTTGAGCATTAAGTCATACAAAATGGAAACAAATATTTTCCACGTTCACCTTTTCAGAAAATATTTGTTTATTTTTAAGTTTTTTTATGCATTTTCCTGAGCTTTACAAAAGCTAACAGGCACCATTTAAGTCATCTCATTGTTCTTCGTTCTAGCTTTCAAGTTAGTTTAACTATTTTCAAACTGATGGAGATTTATGTCACTGCTCTTAAAAAAGAAACTGGAAGCAAGATTTTTTGAGAACCAATTTTCTTTCTGTACATTGTTAATTTTTACTCATCTGCCTACATTAAAATTTTCAAAGACCAGGACCCAATGTTTTGCAACGCCACACAGCAACAGCAAAGTAACAAATTGAGTCACCTCTCCTCTAAGACAGCTGCTGACCTAAAGTATCTCACCAACTCACCTACTGAGTCAAACTTTAGACTATCGCTTGAAAATTAAAATTGGCAGCAACTGTATTCACAGAATCTGGGTAAATTAGTGCAAGTCATTTGACTTACAAGTCTTTATACAGCAAACAGCTCCATATTAGTTGATGATACCTACTGATTTCTCCTCTCAGATCATCATGGTCTGGACAATAGTCCCACCCCTATATGAGAACTGCTGCCAAGCTAGTCAAATTATTCTCCTCTACCAATAGAACAAAGCTGCTGAGAACTTCTGCTATCAATGGCAAATGATAGTACATGAATTTGGAACCCTGGCTTTGAGTTTTAAGTCTTAAACATCTAGAACTTACTTTTACAACAGAACTGTTCTGTTACCTCCCGTTTTTTTTTTTTTACGGCAGCCAGTTAAGAATGAAACATTTGGGCTCAGTTGAATCATTAGAGAAACATTCACCTGAACACTTGGGTATCTTGCATTATCTCATACATTAATATAAATGCAAAAGTCAAGTACAAAATGGAAGCAGGTACTACTAAGGACTTATCTAAGAAGAGGCAAAGAATTGTCCGTTTTTTCAAAACTATTTAATGATCTTGGAGGTTTAAAAAAACAAAACAAAACAGAACCATAGTTTTAAAGTGGAAGAGTCATGCTTTAAGACGTATATACTAATCTAAGGATACTTCACCATCAAAGCAGTGAATAAAGATATCTAAGAATTGCTTGCTCTAAGTGAAATAATCCCTGAAAAAACACAGCCTGGCTGTAAATCATGAACCGATATTCAGATATAACTCATGAGGATGCTTCTGTAAATCTGCAGTTGGTCTCATTTCACTGCAATGCCAGCACGGTCAGTTTAATTTCAGCAGCTGATGGTGATATTGTGCCTTGGTTGTATATGAATAGTGTGGAGAAGCACTCGAAAAGCAAAACTATCCATATTAGGAAAACACACAGTTCAACCACAAAGTCCTAACGCAAATAAATAACTTCCAAGATATCTTTACTGCAAACCAAACTTCCTAAAGGAATACTGAATTTAGAACTGCAAGCTTATAGAGCTAAGAACATTTTGTGACAGTATCCACTAGTTAATATCTAGAGAGTAAAGATTTTTAGAAACATCAACCTTGACAGAGAGAGATGTCTTTATAATACCTTCCAAATAAGCAGAATGCGTTTTTGTAAAACACACTGCTGTATCTGCTCATTAGCTCTATCAGTTTAATCAAACTTCACTTTGTTCAAGCTACCGAATAATAGTTTAATTTCAACCAAAACTTTAAAGCTATGAACAGAAAACCATGTAAATGAATGTTCTAAAATTCACATCAAGTTAGACACATGCAAAAAAGATATTTACCTTTGTGAATACATTTACAGTCATGAAAAATGTATTGCATAGTTCTGTTACATTTTAATAAAACATAACAAAATGAAAAACACCTATGTCCCATTCACTTTTTTTTTAAATACTTAAGGAAATTATTTAGCCAGCATTTCAAGGTTATCATGCTACTTCAAAGATTCATAAAGCATGCTGCAACAGTAATATACATAGGAAGACCAGATTCCATACCAGGTGTCCCTCAGCTCGAGCTTTGTTTTCCATGGCTTCTCTCTTCCGTTGCCAGAATTCTTCAACTTGCTTTGCTCTATCTGCAGCTATCCATCCTTTTTGCCTGAGTAATTGCAACACATAGCAAAATGAAAGTCTCTGAAATATGACACTCAAAAAATCCCCATCTTTATTCTAACTAGGATATACACAAAAAGAGTAACTTTCTATGAGTAAGGCATCTTCAAAAAAAGCCTTTCATCAGCCAAAATACAAATCAGACTTCCACAAAATGGAGGAAAATAGGCTCAACTAAGTTAAAAGAACAATTTAAAAAAAAAAAAAAACACACAAAGAAAACAAAACCCAAGCCACCACGTTGTCCTTCCAGATCCTCGTCATCAAAACAAAAATGAGTGTCAAAACACAACCTTAGCGTGATAATTTCTGAAAATGTCTTAGCTGATTTCATTATTGTTATTGCTTGTGAAAAAGAAGACTCCTTCAAGGTTTCCCTTCAGAGAGAAGCAAGAACGCATCACATGAGCCAGTCAGTAAAGTCAATATTGCAGCAGTCTTTCAAGACTGACCTAAGTTTGGAGTGAGAGATTCTACCACTTAGATTATTAGTACAGTGCTAGTATTCTCCGAGTGTTCTGGCAACTCGTGTTGGGGGATCTTGGGGGATTTTTGTTTGCTTTTAAAGGGACTGTGAAAGAATTTTCCTACCTTAGAAGTAGCCAGAACAACCATCAGGCTGAGACAGTTAAAGAAAGAATCATTCTGCAATACAGGAGCTATTGCTAGTAACTCATAAATGAATTAGCACACTAATTAAAGATCCTTGCATCTTGTTTTTTCTCTCCCCTCACCCCCCACTTTTCCCCAAGCAACAGGGAAATTAAATATTTCCATATGCTAACATTCATTGAGAGTAAGATGGAGATAAAACTACTTTGATACAAATAAAACAAACACTGTAGCTGCTTGAGAAGGCAAGATGATTCACGTATGTGTTACTGGTAAAGAAACACACACTTGATACTCTTATGTGTATACACATATTTGACTCACTACAAGATTTTTACCTTAACTGTTCATTACATATGAACTCAACTGGTAGACAGTGAAATCTGTCCAAACCTGTGTCACATAGCTGAAGTTTAGCTTACAGTGTTGGAAGAGAGGTGTTTCCCCAAACAAAAAGAACCCCAAACCTATTTGTCTCAACCAAATTCACAGGAAAGACTTATTTCAACTAAATTTTCTGAAAAGGGTTTTCCCTACTCTAAAGCCGAGTGACTCGTTTTGCTGAAACATTTCAACTAGTTTTCTTCTGGGCTGCATTTCTGTCCAAGAGACAATTTTTAAAGATTGTTGACGTTGAGTATACCTAGCTTTACATCAGTTGTGGTAGTGTAATCAGAAAGTTTGCAACTTGAGCATTTTCAGCTTCTTTAACGTACACTCTAAGTTCCTCATCTTAAAGAAAGTTGCAGTTATTTAAATTCTTTGGTTGAGCTAAACATCCTGAACACTCATCTTTTTATTTCACCTCCAGCTGAAAAAAATAAAGTGCAGGAGAAAAATATTGCTTGGCTAGCTACGATAATAAAATTGCTTCTAAATAATAAAGTACAAATACTTTTCACATTTTAAATGCTAAGAAACAGCACCTTGATTTGAGGCTAAAGGTAGTCCAGTTTACAAATAGAAATAAAGAAATCTCTACCTATTTTGAAATTTCTGCAGAGTATTTTCATTGAGTGCTTCCAAGTTCATGTATTTGAGAAATACTGAATCAGCTTCTCTTCATGATCTCCACACTATTCATAACTTGCAGCCCACTAGTATGGTTCTTCTCAATTTGAACACATTTAAAATAGTTTACCCAGGTGTAACCAAGTATTATTTAATATTGTCAAATGGGCAAGGCAAACAGTGTTTCCTCATCTAGGCAAGTTTTGGGGATTGTGGCACTTTGTGCCAGGAATTAAGAATAAATAAAGGAGGATGGAAATACGCATCTACATCAGCTGGGAAAATACACCTTCCAGTACTGTGTTGTAACAGGAGGAATTTTAATTCGCTCACAACAGCCCAAATTACTATAAAGAAAATAAAATATACCGTGTAGCTTGCAAAATTGTAACATAAGTGCTAAATGTGTTCTTATTGCTGCAAACTTGTAGATTTTTTTCTATTTTAAAAGGCAAAATGTATTCTATTAAAACATAAAACTGAATAAAAATTAGGTTAGAAGAACAAACGTTTTCTTTCGTGACTTCCTTTTCCTCACATTAACTCCATTTATTTCTTCCTCCGTGGGATACATCATTGGATCTGCAGAAGTTTAAGTGATGCATGATAAAATTTGTCCCTCTAGGAAAATTAGTTAGTAATGCCCACTTACTAAACTTCTAGGAAAAAAAAGATATTTTGCCCATTTACTGCGCACAAGCGCACATAGTTCTTTGGGCAATGTTAACAGATCTGAAGGACAGCAAAGAAGTTTTGAAGAAGCTACGCGAAAGACTGAAATCATTAAAAAAAAATACTTGTTTACAATCCTTTATACATAAAATGCTCAGTTTATAGTAATTGTAAAGAATAAGCATCACTGAACTAGAAGCTGGACACCATCATAACACCTGGCATTTGCATCTTGACGAAGAAAGATCCTAGAAGTTTTCCACTAATCAATAAACAGGAACTACCAATTCTGGGAGCATTCTACATGCTCTCCTATGCTAGAGTCCAACACTTAGACACAGAGAAGGCAGTCAGAATGCCATGACAGGAGAAGGAAGCATCTTGGCAGGTAACACAAAAAGGGGAACTATGAAAAAAGCAAAGGAGGAGGCTTATCGTGTTATCCACAACTGCATTAAGCCAAGAACTTTGGCTGAAATCTAGTTTGTTTACAGTTGTTGGTAATTCATTTTTTCCACTATTGGGGAAGCCAAGGTTTCCATTGGTTCTAAAAGAATCGTGGTCTGCAAGGGATTAACACACAAACAGACAGCACAGTACCAATGGAAAAAAGTGATTTTGAGACATGTCCAACTACTAAATGAAACAAGACACAGAACAAGAATCTAACATGTAGGGACAGATTTATGGATTATCATTGTCCAACCTGTTTGCATTGGCTTGTTTAGACACCTCCTTCAATCTTTTCATTTTTTTCCTAACTGCACCAGCATCAGGTGAATGGTGATGACCTGCAGGCCCCTTAGGAACTCCTGGACGTATTCCAGGTGGAATTCCTCTGTAGATAAATATGTACAGTAACTTTCATTACTTTCATCTAAAGCAAACCACATGCAGCTTCTAACGGAAGGTATCCATACCTTTCAACAACTTCTCGGCCTTGTACTTTTGCCCTCAATTTGGCTTCCCTCTCTTCAGCTACTCTAATGTTTTCCTTTTGCTGCTGCATCTGGTCAAAAATAGCATGATAGTGTTCATACTGTCCTCTGGAAGACACGGGAAAAGGACCAACACCACCTCCACCGCCATAATATGGTGCCTGGAAAATAAGAAGAGGTAGGGTGGAAATCTCAAACAGTGGTTTCAACAAGCCCTTCCAATTTTCACCTCTTCAGCAGCATAAGAGCATTAATATGTCCTGCAACAATTCTGAATTGGTCCTAGTTTTATTCATAGCATGCCCATATTTTAACAAACTACAAAATAGATAAATTAAAGACTTATTTTTCTGTTAGCACCCCATAACAACATAGCATTTTACCTCCCTCTGATAAGCCTGCTTATACGCGAGACATCTGTCACACATTTTAGAAGTTATTGGTAACAAATCCATTGAAGTGTAATTGGAGATAGATGTTCTACACAGCAAAAAAATCGAAGTTTTAGCACCAAAGCTAAAAGTGATATAGTACAAACAGAAGTAATAGCAAGTGATCTGTAGCCAAACACCCATTTTTTCATGAAGCTAGAAACAGTTAAAAGCACTTCTAAGGTTGATGAATGGCATTAAGTGCAGATTTATCTGAGAATCCCCATTGTTACCAATCTGTAATTTGGTTTCATCACCAGAATTGAGATGCTTCCCTAGCAAAGCTCAGATCAGTAGATCATCTACTACAAGCTACTGCTTTATGTGAATTATCTCTGTCATTCTCAAAGAATTAGAATTCCTACAGAACCTTCATGTGAAAATAATAATAAAATGTTGCAAGCAGCTGTGTACAGAAGTAGCCAAGGATGGATGCAGAAAACATGAACGAGCAAAACAAGGTTAAGGTTGTCAGCACATGCATACAAATGTTCCCTTTACACCTGGGGAAGCTGTCAAATAGCCCATTGTAGTGAATCTATAGAATTTGTTTTAACAATAGTGTCAATGTTGCTTCCAGAGTGGTCTTAAGTATTTTAAATAAATTCAAATACATGAGTGCAAATGTGACAGGTTTAAGATTGCCTACTTAGAAGTTCTTGAACGGATTATATTTCACAATGGAATTTAGCTCACATTTGGCGTTTCAGTTGCTCAATACTCCTCAACAGCTTGCCGTAATCCATATAACAGAATACTAACTGAAAGATTTATCCAGGCACTCAAATAAATATGCAGGTGTACTGTTCATCTGGATAAAAATAACTTACTATACAAGACTACAGTGTCTACAAACAGAATGCAAAATCTTGCTTTAAACTCTATTCAAGGTTTCACCTATGATTATTAGAGCTCAGTTTTCAAAAGGACTACCTAAAGAAATAGTATGATCAATCTTGAGGCAAGTGCTATGAAGCAGGTGCTCATCACCAGTCTGTAGAACAATTACAGTCCCTGCTACAAACCCAAAACCAAAGCCAAATCCTTGCCAACTCTTTCCCTACCTTCCCTCAGAAACAGGTGCCAGCAACCAACCCCAGAAGACAACAGGAAGAGAAAAATCACACAGTGCATGACCCTGCTGTGCCTTCATAAGAGGCTATATGGCTTGCATTATTGGAAAGCTTGAACAATGCTATTCAACAGCATCATCAGGGAGTTGCTGGATACACTGTTTTCATGTTGGAGAAAGGAAAAGGATAATGAAGTCAAGAATACTACAATAGTATATGGAAACCTGGAGTGACAGTAACCTAGCAGCCTGCAGTAAGGTTTGTACTAAACTATGCAATCTGGAGAAGACATTTGAATGAATTTTAAAACGTGTTTGCCATGACATTTTACACCAGTGACACTTAGTGAAAATATATACAGCCATTGAACCTGTTTCCCTAGATGATTGAGAATACCAATAACGATGCAGCTGTAGCTACAACAGAACACTTTAGATGACTGCAATGTCCAAGGACCTTGTAATAATGTTTCTGATTAACTTTGAGAATTTTATTGTTTTCAGGAATATATATAGCTCTGATCCAAACGTGATGATGCTGATATATTGTGTTGTATGGAAGCTTGCTTTGGTGCCTGCCAGTTTCATCGTGAGAGAGAGAGAGAGGGGAGGACGGCATAGGAGCCAAATGATGTTTTTTGATTTTTCCATTATATGAGCTCCTGGTAGTCTTTAAAGCATGGTATGCTTAAGTTTGCTTTTATATTTAAGCTTTACTTATATGACATGTGGCACGCAAAGATGATGTCTATTTTGAAATAATATACTTAATAAGCAGCTACTGAAACCTAGTCAAGTGCTTGTGTATTCCTCATACTCTTGTATAAGGAACAGAAAATTTAGTTCTCTATTCATTTTGACTTTACTGCTCAGTCAGTACCCTACTAAACCCGAACTAAAACCCTACTAAATATGTTTAGGCCAAGTATTTTTGACTCTTTACGATCACAACAAATAACTGTGTTTTAATCCATTTTCTATTGCCAAATAAATTTTCACTACAGCAATACTTAAGCTCCTGCACTGGCTCTGTCTGATAAAAGCACCCAGACCTTCATATTTAAATCACTTCATGAGACTGCTTCCCAGAACAGTTATGTTTCCATGAAATTATGACACACACAAACTGGCAAAAAGAAACCATCATAGGGATCAGATTAAATTACGTCATTAAATTATGTAAGAAGTGAATGGCTAAAGAGTTTACTGCTTTCGGAAAAAAAAAAAAATATTAGATTTACTCAGGATTTTTCACCCTCCTCCTGAACAACTTATCTGTATATATAAACATTGTCATTTATGTCAGTAAATAACAAAGAATGCTTAGAAGCAGGTGTTTAATACTGGGGAAAAGGTCCATTATGATAATATGAGAACCTGGAAAAAGACTTCAACAACAGAAGTCAAGAACAAACTTGAATGTGAAAGAAGCTGTTCATGCGTAGATTCAGCACAGGAAAAGCAGCAAAAGCAGGAGTGGATAAAAAAAAAAAAAAAAAGCAGTGCATGAAAACCATTACTGACAGAAAGAGATTCAGAAATTTAGTAATTATTAAAAATGAAAGTTGCACATGATCTCCAAAAAGCCAGGGAAGAGAGTGTCTTATACAGTTTTTCTTAAATTAACCACAGATTGGTAATGGGCAGCCCCAAGAGTTGACCTCCAAGAGCAGATCTTTCTGAAAAGGTTAGATCATGCCAGGTAACCAAAGGTGGGGGGAACAGACCACACCACATTTCTGCATCTGCTGCCAACCTTAACATCACCACTTCCACCTGAACCAAGCACATTCCTCCATCCTTGTTCCCTGGCTCTGTTTATTCGTTCCATCTGAAGGAGAAAACAATACAGGAAAACATAATTCAAGGAATCACTAAGTAAAAATTGAACTTCTCTATTAATACACTTTAAACATATTTTACCCTTTCTTTTTCCCATCTTCTCATTTCATCTGCCTTCAGTAAACTGATCTGCAATGTGTAAGGATTAAACATGTTTAGTAACTGGGAAATTAAACTACTCCATATTCTTACACAATGTATAAACACACCACACCACAAGGTATTTCATTAAAATTACTATGGGTGGAAAAAGAAAGTCAAGAATTTTGTCTACCTGATCCCTCTGGCGTTTTTCTTTTTCAGGCAATTCTAACCTTTTCTTTTTTGAAGGTTCCTGAAAAATAAGCATATAATTTGGTATTTATTACTAAGTCATTATTCTGTTAAGTCTCTGTCAAGATAGGTTAGTGCTCCAATTGCTGGTGTACGTCCATGAAGACTGGAAAAAAAAAAAATAATTTTAAACCACTGTTACATAATGCTTGGGGGAAGAAAAAAAAAAAAAAAAAAGAGATAAGGAGGAAAGACATAAGCTTCGCTCAGTTTGAAAACTAACAGATGGTTTCATGATACCACAAACATTTTCCTACTTCCTTCTCCTGGATTCATTTTCTTCATTGCAGTTGGAAAGGCCTGGATAAAAGGTGAAACTTCAAACTAGATAGCACGATGCCAGAACGAGAGAAAAATTCTAATCAGACAAAAAATAAGTCTTAAACCCACAACTTAACAGGTGAAAAATGGGGTTTAAAATAATTAATTATTCAGAACATTTTAAATCAAAAGCACTACCCCTAGATCCTAGCAGATGTTACTGTACCTGTTCATCCCCTACTAAGAGTTTTGTCTTGAAAGCTGAAGGCAGTAATTTTTAAATCTGTTTTGTCTTAATTTTTCTTCTCTGGCAGTATCATTCTACATTACAATCTGTTCCTCATAAGTCTTTGAGGGTCCCTTGATATTAAGATTCTCTTTTACTTGGAGAACAGATTTAGTAGATTATCCTTAGGCTATTTCACTTGGGTAACTCTAAACAAAGTTATTGTTACTTATGGAAGAGGAGAGCACAACTAGTATTGAATATCTGGTCAAGAAGCACCTATACGTAATAAACTACGCTGCTTACTCGTCTTCTCAAAGAGTGATGGTTACTCTTAAAGCTTTTTTTCCCTGACCATATTAGAACACACAGAGAGCTTATTAGTATTTTCTTTTGACGACCTAAAATCCCATCAAATGAGTACTTTGAAATCAAGTATTTCTGAAGATGAAAGCCTTTAGAGATTTAAGTCAATGTAGTTCAAGTACCGTGAGTTAATGTAATATTACTAAACATAGGAGATGATTGTTACGTGCTCCTCTGAAAAGCCAGTTGAGAGCTGCAAGCTCAGACTACCCTGGAACAACAGCAAAGAGAAGAAAATGTATATTACACTGTAGCCATTGTTTCTATCCCACACCGTACCCCTTGTCACTAGGTACAATTCAAACAAAGATTATGTCTTAAAATTGCAGCGTTACTGACTCCTGACATGCAGCAAAGAGGATATTTCCTTAGTCTCTACCCTGCCACTTTGAGTCTCTATGCAAGTTACATTGGTGTTGGCTGATGTAACTGATGATAAAAGAGCAGCAGACAGTTGTGCAACCAAGCCTTAAAACATAAAGGACACACAAGAAGTCTGTGCATTCTCTTCTTGCTCTTTTTCAAACTATGTATCACAAGGCTTGTGTGATCAATGAGTTTTCCCCTAAACCTCCAATAACTTTTCAACTTCAAGGATAAGTTGTATCTCAGGGATAATTTTCTATCCACCTATCGAATTTGACAGAGGGATAGAGAACTCAGTATTATGTTCAAAGTGCCATGGGAAGAAGGAAACAAAAAACCTCCAGAACTCATTCAGAGGAAAATTTGAATTAGTTCTCTTGCTGAAGCAGGAGCTTCTTGGTTGGTAGTTGTCTGGCACATGCATATAGCTCAAAATTAGCTGTATCCTATCTCCTGGCCATGCAGTAGTTAAAGGAATAAAGAGAGAGGGAAAAAAAGAGTTTTATGTAATAAGGAGTACAGAGATGACAGGAAGAAAGATCAAAAGTACTGTATGAAGGTACACAGAAGACTTTCTCATTAGTTCATGGAATTAAGTCTGGGAAACTCCTCTTCCAATTACACAATTTCTCTGTCTGACAACACTTTAGAAAATGACTCAAAAATTTTTCTATGTTTTGAAAATTTGAGATTATTTTTGAACAAGGAAGAAAGATGCAAAGATTCTTATCCAGTATCAATGATCTTGGTATACCTGATAGACTTCCAATATTTTTAAGAGTGGTCAACACCAACAAAGGAACTGAAAACATGCAAAGCACATCTAATTCAGCAGTGGAATTAAAAACCAGACCCAAGCTAGCAGTCTCAAAAAATCATTATATTAAAACCAACTAAACAAACAAAAAAAGAAGCAAGCCAAGCATTTAAACTACTACTACTACTTTCTCTGCAGATGCATGTGTCCACATAAGAGACATTTTGAAAGGACTGCATAGTATTTTCACAGCATTTAAATAACCTACGAGCAAAACAGTTCAATTTAAGTAACTTAGCTTCTTACCTGTCTAGATTTAGCCAATGGCTTCTTCTCATTAGGCTTTTTCGGTGCATCACAAGACTTCCTGATCACTAAAGGCACTCCATATTTTGCAGCAGGTTTAGTAATTTTCTGAGCTGGTGCAACTGAAGTCAGTATTTGTTCTTGAGCTGGTCTTTTAGCTAAAAAGAACAAAAACTTGTTTTGCAGCTATCCAGGCTGGCGAGTGTACCATATTTCCTAATATTTCATTCACATGAGCTGATGTGTAAGTGCAATATAACCAGGTGTCCAAAACAGCTCATCTAGATTTCATGTTTCTTGTCAAACAGCAGAACACAATCCCTGAGCTTTTCACTCTCAACGCTTCACTTTAAACTGGAGAATTGAAACATTTAAGCGGCCATGCTTTACTACTCAGTTGTCATGGTCACAGGGAAAAGTTTTTCTAATGGAATAGAGAGACAGGCCTCCCTCCGCTATTGATACTGGACTGTGACCTGCAACACTAATGTCAGCAGAAGATGAGTTCTGGAAGAGCTTCAATAGCCTTCAGAGATATTGTTTTCCCTTTAGAGGTCCTGAAAACATGCTAATATTGTGGATTTGAGTCTGCACTAGTAGGGGTCTCTTACTACAGAATAGCAGGATAGCAGTGAAACACACAACACTATCAAAAGACACCAAAGCACTTGCCACAGCCTCAAGGAATTACAAGAAAATAAAGGAGAAGAAAATCTAGGAAAAAAGGGTAAAATAATGCAGGAAAATGAAGTAAGGTAAGACTATCTTGACACAATCAAACACTATCTAATTTGCTACCAATAGTAGAAATTCTACTGCTTTGGGCTGAAGTCAGGACTTAATCCTGGAAACAAAACTTCCTGTGGTTTTGTTGTTTGTTTGGTGGGGGTTTTTTGGTTTTGTTGGTGTTTGTTTTTGGTTTTTTTTTGTTTTTTTTTTTTTGTTTTTTTTTTGTTTGTTTGTTTGTTTTTTTTTTTTTTTTTTTTTTTTTAAACAAGAAATGGTATTTCTTATTATCCATTTGTCATTAGTAAGGCAAAACACAGTCGTACAATAACAACATCCAAATTATTTCCGCTGTTTGCAGTCTTCACTGTCTCCTTAAGTTTTGGAAGCGTAGCATACTGCAACAGGAAAAAGTACACCTAAAATATTACAGGACCATAGTTTATACTTGCATCGTTTGTACCCCACATACATCCAGCTCCCCAGGGAAGAAGGGAAAATCGTTTCCCTCTTTTTCCTGAAGCTTCTAGAATCAGGTATAAGAACATGTCAAAGCCAATAAAATAATGAAGCTACGTATGCTATCTTGCCAGAGCTGAAAGCAAAATCACTTTACAAACTTACTCACCTGGTGTAACCTGTGGTCCAAACTTCTGGAAGATTTTGTGACTGAATTCTTCTGCAATGAGCTAAACAAGAAGTTGAACAGTTAGCCAACTGTATTTATATCTGAAGCTAGAAAGAACTCATTTTCAGAGAAGTGTGCCACTCCTAGTAAGCACCAGTAGTATTTACTGTAACTTAAATTTAAATGATTATGCAACTTTATGTATTCAATTTAGTACCGCTAACATTAACATGAAGATGGATTCAGTATTTCCAAATATTTTTGGCATAACTACTTAAAAAAGCAATTTAGTCTGACTTCTGGGTAGCACGTGTTACCTCATTTATACACTAAGAATCTAAAACAAAGTTAATGCAAGCATCAACATAGGTTTATGTATAGTTCATTTTAGATTTCTGTACAGTTGCCAAATTTCATTTCAAATTCACAGACAGTTTGTGTCCAAAAGTTAGCACTTTAGAGATGTTTGCAGTTTTTAGTTTCTCTATCCTTTTCAAGATAGGAAGATGACTACATACGTGGATATCTAGGAACACGTATGGTCTGCTGTCAGGCATATCAAATTAGCATAATAAAATGTGGAAAATAGCCTTATTGGAATAAAAAAAACCTGGAGTCTAGACAAAGAACATTCAAATATGAATAGGCCATCATCTCACACCATATTGAATACTGGATGTAGCTCTGAACCCAACACCTCAAAAACCATGTAGTAGAAATGAAAAAGGTTCAAAGAAGAGCAGCAAGGACAATTAAAAGTGTTGAAAACATTCAGTACAAAGAATAAACAAGCTTGTTCTTCAGCCTATAAATTCAGATATAATGTGACAGGTCTAGAATACCACAAGTGATTTTGCAGAGATAACACCAATATAGAAGTGGGTTACAATGGAATACAAGGAGGAAGGTTTAGAATAAACAAGGTTGATGCTTTCTGCAACAAGTAGCAGACCTGTAAATTTCTTACTGGTCATAAAAACTTAACACAGGTCCAAGGAGAAGTCAGATAAGCTCACAGAAGAGAAATATACCGAGGACAACTAAATACCAAAGCAGGTGATTCCTGACCTGATGCAATTGAGACAAAAGATGAAGGCTGGGAGAGTATTATAGGGCAACGTCACACAGACTTGCCTTGTTCGTATACACCTCACCAGGCACTGTTTATGGCCAGTGTCCACTGCCCACATGATGTAGAGTGAAACTGAGCTTTTAGCTGAGCCAGCATCCTGTTCTCATTTTCTAACATCTTGCTCTCAAACTTCTTGATGAATCTGAGTGCTGCAACTGGGGCTACCAATACAGAATATTCAAAGGATGGGAACTGCAAAGGTATTTTTTACAACAGTAGAGTTACTTGCAGACAGATAACGGCCATACTACAGACCACCTTTCCAGAGACAGGGCATGCCAGGAATGTGTTACTTAACTGAATAGCCACTAAACCACAAGGTATTAAGGGATAGTCTTTATAGAATCTTGAACTATCCGGATTATTTTGACTTGCTTACAGGCTACCAGTCAGTTACAATGGATGTTGAGGAGTTAAAATTGAAAAAAACATACCCAAGAACCAAAGTGCAGGACTTAGGACTCTGCGTGCAATGCAGAGAAATTTTTTACCCTGCACAGTCTGTCAAAAGATTCTGTAAGCAAGAAGTCACACATGAGAACAGTCTCCTATTAATAGTATTTCGGTGATCTGGACGCTTTTATTTGGGTAGTAAGCTGTAACAACTGAAGCATATACATGCTAACGCAGCTACTGACAGGAAAGAAATATGACTCCGGTACCTTGGAAAAAGCCCTTTTTTTAAAAAAAAATAATAAAATTGATACTAATTTAGATCCTGTCTTTATTGTACCTTAGTAACCATGAAAATTAAGAAAGAATGTATATAAAACTGGAAGACTGATTTCCTGTCATTTAAGAGCAGAATTCCAGCAATAGCTGCCACATGTTGAAGATGTCAACTATGGAAGACCTCTTAAGCTTAGACTAAGGAAAGCAGAGGACAACAGCATTAGCTATGGATGAAACTGAAAGAAAGTAGGCATTACAGCTGTGTCACAGAATGACCACCTCCATCTGAATACAAATGTACCAGTGATTGATACATTTAGTAAAAGGTGCTTTCTGGGCATGGGGTTTTTTTTGTTGGTTATAAGATTAGGTAGCATCTCTAGGTCAAACACGTTAGTGATTCAGTTGGAAAAATTGTGTGCAAGTATTTCTACTCAATCTAGGAGAAATTAGTATCTTCATCTGGTAGTAGCCTATTACTAGTTATACTTTGCCTGGCTAACTCCAAATAAAAATTTCATATCCATTCTAGTGACAGGAAAGAAAATCAGATCAAACTATTACTGTTGTAGAAGTTAGAACAAACTTATCCGTAAAGACTTCTGAATCTTAACTTTCATTGGGACTTTAATCTGAACTGTTCTTAGTTGAAAGTATTTCATATACAATTGAAATTCCAGTTACATATGGCCTTCTTGTGAAATTTCTTTAGTTTCATCAGAATTCTTTATACCTAGTGAGGTGTCCTTTTGCATTCATGTACTTTCTCTGCCTATTTATTTACCTCATACCAATACTATTATTCACTTGTTAATCTTGATCTTTTTGGTTAGATTTATATTAAAAGGACATGAATAGACATTAAACAATAACAGATTCTAAACAGAATAGTGAGAAAATGCTTTGAGGTTGTATACATGTGATACATTTAAACATCAAGAAATTCAAAGATCAGTTTACTTAGCAATACTTCATAGAACACACTTTCAGGCCATTCTAAATTCCAAACAAAAAACATATGGAAGAAATTATGATAAAGCAGCGATGCTTAAATCATTCACAGCACCATTTTATGAAAAAATGCATATCTAAACAAATTAACTTCTCACTCATAATTGCTTACTACATAGAAAAACACACAAAATAATGCACTTAAGAAAACGCCACTTTAAATTTGTTTGTGGAAACTACCAAATATTGAAGTACTTTGAGACTTTTCTTTAGAGTTCATAGTAAAGCTCTTTTTTCCTCAACTGAAAGTGTCTCTATAAAAGCTCTAGGGAATACCATTACTCTAATTCCTCATGCAGTATATTAACATTAGAATAAACATAAAGAAAAGTCCTATGATGTTTTTAGCATAATTAGAATTAAAACTAACTCTATACCTGCGGTGTGAGAAATTTTTCAACCCGTCTGGCTATAAAGTTTTTCTCCAATATGGAGTTTACTGATGGTCTATTCCTAGGATTCCTTTTAAATAACTGTGACAGCAGATTACGTAGGTCATAGGAGTAATGCATAGAAACAGGAGGAAAAGGTCCAGAGATTATCTTCAGTACTAAGTTCTTCATGTTACCAGCTTCAAACTGTATCACACAAGAAAGAAAACAGTCCACATGTAAGGCTGCATATAAAGATGAAGAGAAAAACAAAAAAACAACACACTTTGCCTTGCCTCAACATACCAAAACATATTTCAGGCCTTCAACAGTTTACATCAGCAGTTCAAAATAACCTGCTGCCAAGTATTCTGATTATAAATACATCACAATACAGATATTTCGTACTATACAGATATAAGTTTTCCTAACAAATAATTATTTCCCTCCAGATCTAGATTGACAGTTATATATAATTAAGAATAAAATAATTATATAATCATCAGCTTGATCTCCTCTTCCAGACACTTTCAACCACCACACGCCTTCTGCTCTTTTTAGCAAAGCCGTATTTCAAATAAAAGAAGGTAAAGCATTCACACACATTCAGTGTAAAATCCAAAGGAGTGCTTAGACTTCAGCTTGAGCTCAGGAAGCAGACTGCACCATTTCAATTCCTTTGCAGAATAAAAAGAGAACATTACATATCACCCAGCTCACAGAAAACAACCTATTGCCATCAACTCTCAGAAAGGCAACATTGTCAGCATTGCTGCCACAGGAAAGACCCAAGCAATAAGAAATTACAAGAGCTTGAAATGAAATTAAATCCTTACCTCTTTTTTCTTTTAATAAAAACAGGTATTAAACAAAAAACAAAAACCACACACCAGAAAACACACATGCACAAAAAAAAAAAAAAAACAGGACAGAAAGAGTGTTTTTTCTTCCCTTCCTAACTGGAAAATAGATGATAAAGATGTATTCTTCCAAACAAGAAACACACACCAAAAAAAGGCAACTCTGTCACCTTGGGAGTTTTTTTTCTAAGAACTATTTCTGTTCCAAACAGAAATGCATCAATCCACCTGCTCAAGAGCTGACAGTCCAAATTCAGACTTTCAATGAAAATATGAAGTTTTTGGAAATAAACTATTCACAGTATCATTTGTTACAGCACCGAAATTTTTTTCTGCTAATATAGTTCGTTAAAAACCTATACTGAAAACAAAATTATACAGTGCTAAGATTTCTGGAGAGATTGGCATGAATGAAAACACAGATGGAAAGTGTTGGTCAGTATAGGAAGAGGAGATTAAAATGCTGCAGGTAATTTTAAACAGTCACCATGAGAGCCCTTCATCAACTGAAACACACTTGTGTAACATCAGAAAAAAAAAAAAAAAAAAAAAAAAAATCACTGTTTGAAATCACTATTCTTTTAAAGAAACAAGAAGTTTCAACTCACCGCATGTTTAAGCGTGCACATTTCATAGAGAACACAACCAAGGGCCCAAATATCACTAAATCAAAGAGAATACACTTAAGAATCAGTTCTAGGTGTAACATTGCCAAGCAACTTATATCTGTGAAGTCTATTTTAAAAAAGGAAAGAAAAGGTTGTATTTTGAGTACATACAAGCTCCCTTGTATATTCCACTCCCCCATAACACAAAACCCCAAACAAAAATAAAAAAAAGGAATTCAACAATCAAAAATAAGGCCAACCTGAAAACCAGATGGAGTTATTTTGGCTCCAGATTTTGTTTAGACTTTTTCATCTTAACCACTCCAATCAGAGAAATTAAACAAAAATATGGACAAAGGCTTTTTTTCTTTAAATGCATGCATTTGCTAGCTGGCTTTGAATTAAAGAAACAAAAAAAATAAAACTTACCACCCAGTCCAGCAAGTACAAGTCCTAAAGTCAGTTTGCTCTGTTCAACATTGACTTACCTCACCCTCACTCATTACAGGATTACAGAATTTGGTTAGAATATCATTAGATAATAAATCACACATAGGAGAAATTAAGGGACATGGAACTACAATAATGTTTAAGACACCAATTGCAGTTAGTATAAGGCACTCAAAGCAATGGATGCAGCAGCTTAGCAAAGCTTAAGACTAACTCAATAATGGCCATGTTAATTACATTAGGGACACTGTTACCAGATACAGCCTACTGCCAGAACAGCAAATGTATAAGCAAAGTATCTGCGCTACTTTGTTATCTGAAGCAAGCTGAGCCACTTATCTATGCATATGTTTGTGATTTCATCCTTAACACAGTTTCACATTCATACTACATAAACTAATGCAGTATAACTAGCATGTAAACAGGCAAAAAAGAGCCATAATTAAGAACACAGCTAGATCTAGAACTCAGAGCATTAAGCTAAGTCATCTCTGCATCACGTTGCTTAGTAATGCACAGACCTACTAAAGTCTGACTCGTACAGTGAGAGTCAGCCCCTTCTTGGTTAAGAGACGAACTAACAGCTGTTCACCATCATACAAATAGAACAGCTGTAGATTTCTAAAGAACTCACTTTCTTCTTCCCAAAAATGTTTAGTAAAATGCTTATTCATACCTTTTATTGTTGTAAGGTTTGTTCTGACATATTTCAGGCGACAAATAGTATGGCGTTCCTATGCAAGTGCGAGCCAACTCGGCAGTACTAAGAAAAAAATGAGAACGAAGGTTAACTAGTTAACTCACATGAAGTGTACAGATTGCTTTTTCCTAGATGAAAGCGATTTAGATTAAGTCAGAGAAAACAGCATCAAAAAGGAGTTACCTGTTAAGAACTCTGGCGATCCCAAAATCTCCCAGCTGTATTGTTCCATCTTTGGTTAAAAATATATTCTTGATATAGAAATTTTAAGAAGTCTGTTAATTAAAACATTTATACAATTGCACACTTTTTGTTCTCAACATGTTTTGGGAAGAATAAAGTTTGCTACCATTCAATCACTCTGAAGTCACTAGCAGTAGTGTTATTGACTACTATGAAACACCAGACTTACTCTAGTTCTACTTCATCAAAATTAAAGACTATTACACATTCTAAAATATAACCTTTTCTGTCCCCACACATAAATATATGAGTAATACTCAAGTAGCTTCACCAAATAGCCTCATCTGTTTGTAGAAATCTCATATAAACCTCTTTCAGACAATTCTGAAGAAAAAAAAGTGTTTCCAGTATTAGAAGTGTTTAAGTAAAAAGACTATTTTCCATAATTTGACGACTTAGAGTAGCAAGATATGAATGTAATCACTTTGGAAGTAAATTCAGTTAAAAAATAATTACCTACATACCTGTGACTTTATATCCCGATGCAAGATTTTTCTATCATGTATGTGTTTTAGTGCTAAACAGATTTGTACAAACCAATCCAGAATCTATGCATAAAAGAAAATGCAACATCATCGTTATTTATCTGAAAGCTTCCCCAGTTATGTAACCGAAGATATCAAATCACTTTTATAATTATAACTCAACATTTTACCCTCTTCCCACAAACCTGTATTTATTTATACCATAATACAATTAAAACCATAACGGTACTGTCCCTATAATGCAAACTGTTTAATGAGATGTCTATTACTCAAATTAGATATTAAGCCTGAGACTACTAGTGCCATTACATATTAAAAAGCTAACACAAGTATGCAATATTAATTTGATTGGCTAACATGTTTAAGACATGAATCTTAAAGATTGTACTTTTGCTATAACCAGTACAAGTCTTTTTGCAGTCAGTTAATCAACCAAGAGTCCTAAAAAGCTGTACTGATGTTTACAGAAACATTTATCATCTAGTAATTTTATGTACTTTATCTTAAAAACAAAAACAGTACAAAGCAGGTTTCAATGAGAAAAGCAACAAGCACATAACTAGAAGATCACAAACAAGCCAACAAAACCTCTCTTTTTTGTAAAAACCACAATATGAAAAGGGACTAATGGCAAGAAATTTTCCATGTGAAAACATTTTCCATGTGGTTCCACATTCCCAACTTCGAGGTACATACATGTCAAAATTACAGTATAATGTATGGTGCAATTTTCACTCCTCTAATTTGGCCTCACCTTTATAAGAAAAACTTAAAATAGAGAAGTTAAGTGTTTTACAAAATATATCCAAAAAGTTTCACGATTACCCTATTCTAAATACCATCAATAGACCTAATACACTATTAAGCCTTTCCAACCACAGGTAAATTGAGATTCAACTGAATGCAGACAGAAAAGCATAGAAAGAATTTATAAGTGAGGAAACATACGTCAGTTTTAACCAAAAAAAAAAAAAGAATGTTACATAATCTATTGTAACTTAGTTTAATCAAATCTGTGTATAAAATCCTCTCATTTATTTCAGATTCTCCCACAGTACAAATGACACTATAACCAATATCACTGAAAAAGAAAATCTGCTGGTATACTTTCAATACAATATTAAATTTCTCTGATGGAAAAATAAACTTTCAAATGATGTAAACTTCATATAGTTGTATTTCATATTACTATATTTATATTACTATAAAGTATGTTATTTTATACTTCTGATAAACAAAAATTAGTATTAAAAAAAAACGTTATTTTTTTTTTTTTAAAGAAAGAACTTCGAATGTTTAAAAGTATTCACATTATCCTTCAGTATTTTCCGTTTCTCAGATAGATTTATTTTGCAAGAAATCCAACTTTTTTTAAAGCATCTTACACATACAGACAAAACCCTAATTAACATGCTCAGGATTTCCAGCTACGCTTTTTTTTTTAGATATTACTACGGTTGATAGCAACCAGAATCACAATTTGAGAACCTCCTTTCTTCTAGATTAATCAACCATACCTACCTAACTGAAACAAAATAATTCAAAACTCATGAAGAAGTATCACGCAACAAAACGCCACAGCAGCAGTTTGCAGTTACCTGATCTTCAGAGAATAAGATTCCTTTCTGGGCATTTATTTTTTTAAATAGGTCCCCTCCTTCACAGTAATCCATCACTATGTAGAGACAGCCATTTTCTGTAAATTAAACCACAAAGTATTTAAAGAAAAAAAAAAAAAGACTCATCTTTTAACATAACTTCCTGAATATCTTCACTGAAGTCACAGAAAAAGCCACCAAAACAATTAACCTGCAGCTTCAGATATTTTTTATTAGTCCCTTTTTCAAACTTCAAACAAAAATGCTTTTATAATTTTGAGTTTCACACTTAAGTTTCCCATTTCTTGTAACATCAGACTGTTTTGGTGTGGAGAGAAAAAAAAAGTGACATCTGCTGAACCCCAAAACCGGGTTCAAAACCACTACAAAATTGAAGGTGTCACTTTACAAATGCAATATAAAAGTATTCTTCAACCTGCTTTCAAATATCCTAGAGACCTCCACCCTAAAAATAGAGATCTTAAGTTCTAATTCAGGCAGCTGTCTCTATTTGCCTAATTCTTTCTTGGAGTTTTACCTGCACAAGGTATTACTTGCATTAAGTGCAAGAAAGTGAAAACCATCAGTTCTCATACCAGACACATAGTTCATTTCAGAGACTGAAGAACAGTAATAAAGCTTCCAGCAGAGAAGAAAATAATTGTTTCCATCTGTCATCATTTTTGAATGAAATTTGGGGAGACTTCCAAAAATCCTATGCGAGTTTCCACTAGGAGGTATGAACAGATATAATACATTTCATACAAAGTTACAGTTTTGTTCCCCAATGCAATCTTTTTCCAGTTACGGATGAAAAAAAGAGATTAGGCAGAAGTAAATTGCAAGTTACCAAAACCACAAGTACAAGTATTCACATATTAGCCATGATTTTGAGAAGAGCTAAATAAATGCATAAAATCAATCACATGCTGCTCAAAAGAAAAAGTCTTATTTTATGGAAGTTAGTCATAACACTTAAAAACTCTGAAGTCAAAATTAATCAAATCATCTAGGTTGCTTAAATTGCACTCCTGCAGAATGTTTCTGAAATCAAACCCAGGATTTTTCTTTTGTGTTTACGGCTGTTAGTATCTTGGTTAAGCTTTTAAAAATAATACCAATTATAAATGATCGTAAGAGCCTGGATTTCTTGCAGACCTGTTGCTGAAATAATTCTCTTTTATAAATCACATCAATATGTTCAAAATCAATGTGCTTTAGCAATGAAGATGAAACATGAAGTCTTGTGAACTATTGTGATCCTATTACAGGATCTACCTTGTGAGAAGAAAAAAAGAGAAAAAAACGACTTAAAGAACAGGCCTGTATTACAGAGAAGACAGAAGCATGGATTTATAAATCAGAAGGCTACGACTGTGCAATATGACTATGGCACAAAATTACAATTTAATGAATAGAAAAAAAATAAAAGCCCCCAATCAAAAAGACATGAAAGTCAGCAGAAAGGAAGGAAAGAAGAGCAGTGTTCCTAAACAGTATCTCAAGTAATACTTAGTTTTTTAATAGTATTTTAACCTATATAATAGGCTTCTGGAATCTTATCTGTTCTGCTTATCTCCCAAGACATTCACTATGAAAACAATGTGGAATTATATTTCTCCTTCCTTCATAGCTTGATGAAGCAAAGAGTCTCATCTATTTTTCCAGCTCCAAAAGCAATTATATGATTGTAATTACTGAAGACTGCATTTCAAGACAACAGATCTTGAGATAAAATGACTCTTGCTAGGATATCAATACCCAACTTTAGACCATACTCATATTTAACATACATAAGCATTTAAGCCATTAGGTACTACACAAGTATTCAAGGAGACTTACACTGTGGAAAAACAGAGGAGCATAACCCTTTCATTTAAGCATCAATCAAAATTGATGCATGTAAGGCAGAGACATGAGTATTTCTGTTTAATTGTTGCACTTTTCTTTTTATTACTATTAGTTTTAAATATGCAGGGGAATTGTGGAAAAAAAAAAAAACAAACAAGAAGAACCGAAGCAAATAAAAGTATGAAAAAGACCGATTAAGGAAAGAAAACACACTGACTTTTAAACTACCCACAATAAATAGTGCACTGATGGTCACTTACTATCATTACTTCAGCTTCTACTGCATTAATCTTACCTTCAAATGACTCCCTATACAGAACAATATTCGGATGTTTCACGTTAGCCAACACAGCAACTTCTCTCCTTGATTCTTCTCTCTCCTTATTTGACATCTTCAGAAGGAAAATAATTATTTTTGAGAGCAGGAATACAAAAAGAATGATCAGCAATTAGTAATAATCACTCACCTTGGAGATGTTTATTTCTTTAATAACATACTGTTGGCCGTTTTCTTTAGCTTTGACAAGAATTGCTTTCCCAAAGGATCCTTCTCCAATCTTTCGCACTTTAATATATTTATCCATAGTTATCTTCTTAAGGCATCTTTAGTCAAGTACTAGGCAAAAAAACAAAACAGATTTAGATAGCCATACTTAGTCATCTGGCCTGCCAGGTCGTATTACTTTTTTTTTTATTATTATTCAAAATGTCAATCCATTTGTGTCCTCAGTTGGATCACATGCTTTGTAGCTTCTCTGTAAACCATCTACTCCTCGTCTCAGTTCTATTTTGGTACAGTTGGCTCACTTGGTGTAGAAAAAGTGCTACACTGCTAAAACTAGTTTAGTCTTTCAACTTGACAGACAGTATAAAAAAATTGATGTGTTTTATCTTTAAATAAAGCAACTACTCAGTGCCATAACTTCTGATTCAGATAGCATGCAAACATCATACAGAGTTATAGCACCTGGTTAACAATCTTTCATTCAACTTTACTTGTAAGCACTAAGATAGTAGGGGAAAAAAATCCCTACGTGTTTCCTAAGCAGCACTAAATCCAATATATTGGAAGTCAGTCACTATAAATGAAGCCAAAAGTAGACTGAATTCAAGAGATCCCCATCAAGTTTAGAATCATTATTCAATACAGACAGATGTGACATAATTCTGACTGAAAACTTAATTTATTTTTCCATCTTGCATAGAAAATAAATTCATTACAAAATGGTGCAAATTAGTATTTCTAGTGTACTATGTGACCACTGAGACTACCTTTTGACATTAAATAGATTACTCAACTGAATGTTGATGGTGTTTAAGGTTCTATATTAAAAAACACTTTGGTAAAAATAAGACACTAGTGAGCTGCATATGGAAAGTATGGCAATGTAGAGAAATGTCAGAACAGGAAAGAGAATTGGCAAAACCAAAAGACCAAAGTGATAAACACCAAACAAATTAATGGTGGACTAAAATATCATCTTTTCTATGTGGAAAGAACTTCCATACCCCGAGGAAGTCTCCGTGAGCCAAAAAAGCCAAAAGGCTCCTAAGCTTTTCTGCATCCAAGCCTCATTTGAGAGCAGTAACAACATTTGTGCTTTGCTGTACTCAGCTTCCATCCAACAGAATACCCTATTAGCTTAGATCCGTACTTCACACGCATCTCAGGTGAGGGTCTTCTCCCTGATTTGGGATCATTTTTTTGTCACAGAATTACATGCACCAAACACAGATGCTGCTAAAGAGTCTCAGAAGATGAAGGAGCCACACTGTGGAAGCAGACTGAAATTAATAAGCTTGATTAGTATGGCAAGACAAAACACAAGAGAACTGAAGCAATCTTTTCTGCAAAACAGGAGATGGGAAAACAACCAGGTCTAATGATAACAACCAGAAAACAAAAACAGTGAAGACAACAGGCCTGTAACGTCTTAGTGAGTTTTTTTTGCCTTGAAGTACAGAAAGGTAGTTTAGTGTGAAGCTGCACTTCTAAAAAAAGGAAAAACAGTATTAAAATCAATATTCTCTTTTGGGCAACAGTAAAAGATAGGTGGGACGCAATCTTAACTTCTCATGGCTTTATTAAGTCCTCTTCCTACTCCTGCTTTACGAAACAAGCTATGCTGTAATACAGTTAAACCAGCTACTTTAGGTCTCCTTCTGCATGCTGTTCTGTGCGAATATAAATGATCAACAAGCAGCCCATGGGCAAGCAGGTACAGTTCAGTCAAAGAAGGTATGGAATTTTGTACGAGCTAGACGGCTTATTTCTACCCGGGGCATGGGAAATTCGAGTCTTGAGAACGGATCTCGGCGCTGACAGGGCGTTGGCTTTTCAGGCCCTGGGCAAGAAGTCATTTTACTCATCACGGACACGCACGAAACCGCTTTGTGCGCCGGGGCACAACTCAGAGCCCGACGGGCGGCTGGGCGCCGAGGAAGCGAGGCGGCGAATCCCAATCGCCCGGCCAGGCCACGACCAGGCGGGCAGAAAGCGGCGCCGTGCCGTGCCCGCCGGCCCCAGCCCGGCGGCAGGAGACGTCCCCGGGCCAGGCCAGGCGCCGGGCCGGGCCGCGCTCCACCAGGCCGCCACCCCCACGCAGCTGGGGCACGACCGGCGCCAGGGCGAGAAGCGCGGCCGGGGAAACCCCCCCCGCCTCAGCGCGGCTAAAAGAGGCAACCCGCCATCAGCCCGGCCCCGCCAGCGGCGGTAACCGCCGCCGATCCCACAGAAGGGCGGCCCCGCCCGTCTCATCCCCACCCCAGCATACCTCCCCGCTGCGCCCGCCGCTGCCACGGCCGCTCAACCGAGCCTCACACCCGCCGCGGGCCCGCCCCCTCAGCCCTTATTGGCGGGGGCGCCTCGCCGCTCAGCTCCTATTGGGCGGGGGAGCAACTTCGCCTGACCGCCCTTCCCGCGTTAGCGGTGCTTCACCGTGGTAACGCGCGGCCGGCGGGGTGTCACGTGACGAACGAGGGGCGGGGCTGCGGGCTTCCCGCGGCGCGCGGTGGTGCGCCCACGCCGCGTGGGAGCGGCGCATGGCTGTTCACGACGCTCTTCTTCAGTCCTGTTTTAATTGCCCGGGCCCATCGCCCTATACGCACGCTGCAAAGCACTGCTCAGTCCTGTCAGCTTTTTGTAGGAACCAGCCTGCGGGTATAATTTTTCCTTGACAACAAAAACCATCAAAACACCAAATCTGCCACAGTATTTTTCCAGAAGTTCTGTTCTGTCACGGTATGTTAAGGAAATGCTTCGCTGGCCCCAGTACCTCAGCAGGCACCGAAATGCCCTGTGCCGCCACACAGCCTGAGGTCCCCGTGTCCCTTGCTGGCCTGGTCTGAGCAACACAGCATTAATCTCTCCTTCAGTAATTTTACTTTTCAGCAAGGTCTCCCCGAAGGCTTGGGAAAAATGCATTTTTAGAAGACTCTAGTGTGTGAATTTGTGAAATTATTTATTTCATAGCCAGCTATGGCATGCGGGTTTCAAGGTCTCAGTGTTTTTGAGCTTGCCAGGTGTGGGGACAATGTGGAACACTTGACCCAAGTGGCCAGCAGGGTTATTTCATACTGTGAGCATCACATTTAATATAAATGAGAAAGTTTGCTCTAGAGTTTTTCCTCCTCTATGATGGTGGCAATCCAGAGAACTCCTTGCCCCGGTGCCAGACCCCTGAGCCCTTCCCTTCCTCTCGAAGCCATCGCACTCGCACTGTCCGACATTTGCTGCCCACTGCTGGGAGTGCAGAGCTTCCTGCTGATAGAATTGGCTGGGTATAATCCTTGTATGTTTCACATTGATATCATGATCAATATTGTTTCTTTAGTATTATTAATGTTAATTATTTAGTCTTATTCTATTAAAACTGTTTGTATTTCAACTTTCAGGTTTCCTTGTCTTTTTCCCTTTATTCCTGTTACTGGGTGAGGAGGGGTCACCGGGTGACAGAACAATTGTTTAAACGACAATAAATTGTTGTGGGTTCTCCAAACTGTAACACCTCCATGTAAGCAACATTTTTTAAGCTCTCGGAGCCCGACAGCCAGAGCGCGCACGGCTCACATTTAGGCGCGTCTTGCTTTAGCCAGAAGCCAAACGACTCTGCCGCGTACCGAAGCACCTCCTTTACCTGACAAACCGCCCTCTCCCCGTTCTCAAGCACGGGGAGTTCCTGCTCCCCCGTTACTGCCCGCTCTGCGCAGCGGCGCGCCGTAACCCAGGCCCGTAACCCGCCCTCACGGAAAGGGCCGCCTCTCGCGTTACCGAGCGCCTCCGGCGCGAAAGACAGCGGAGCACCGCAGCCTAGGGCCGACCCCCCTCCCCAGGCCCACGCCTAACGGCCGCTCCCCTCAGGAGCCGTCGGGACGCCACGCCCCTCCGAGCGGGCGGGAAGAGAAGGACCTGCGTCGGCAACGGACGGCGCGAACCGGAAGTAGCGACAGTGCTGCTGACCCCCAGCGGCCCGGTAGGCGCCTGCGCGGCAGGAAGCCCCGCCCCCCTTGCCCAAGGCGCGGGGGGCGGGGCTGGCTGGCGGAGCGGCCGTTGGGGCCGGGGGCCGAGCCGGTGTCCGCGGCGTCTCCGCCCCGCCGCCGCAGGAGGATGAGCCAGCGCTTCCCCGGGGAGCAGCAGGCGGCGCTACCCGGACAGGTAGGGGCGGGGCGGGGCGGGTGCTCGGCTGACCTCCCCTCCTCTCTCCTCGGTGGAGGGCCGCGGTATGGGACAGTCGCCCCGGCACCGGGAGGGGCGGCGGGCGGGCGGGCCTCTCGGTCCTGCTCGGTGGCGTCGGAGCGAGCGAGGCCGAAGCGGCGGCTCCGGTCCTACAGCGGCGGGGTGGGGGGAGGAGAGGAAGGCAGCCCCCTGCTGCACGGCCCGGCCGCGGCGCCCTCCTCAGCGAGAGAGCGCTCGGTCCTGCGGGCGGGAAGGGGTAGTAGATACGGTGATTCTTCAGGGTCCCCCTCAGCTTACCTGGCCTCCTCCTCCTTCGAAACGGGGAAGGCCGGGCTGAGGGGGAGTACCCCGCATGTTTACACGGGCTGTAACCTCGTCACCCGGTTTCGGTGTGACGGATCTCGTTCGCATAGGGAAAACCGAGGGGCTCTGCAGCTTGGAAGATCCGGCGTCTCCTCCCCACGTAAACAGCGTTAGGAGCGTTATTCTGCTTGAGTTGCTCGCTTTAGGTTGGCTCACGGGTTTGGTTTGTGAGGCTGCTCTTACACAAGAGAGGGAAGTAAATGAGCTCTTCTTGGAGCCTCTTAATTATACGAGAAGGCTGCCGGTCCATGAGGTTTAAAACTAAAGACTGACTGTATTCTTTCCTATTATCTTCTTTACGTGTACAAAATCCTTCCCCTCCCTATCCAGAAACGTGGAGCTGACTGTAAAACAAGTGTGTACCAGTTCTTACCTAAAACGAACAGTGGCAAGCATGACAGTGGAAAATCGTGTGTTGGTAGTGAAATGTGTTCAGTGTAGTAAATTTGCTATGTCACACTTTAGAGTACTGAACTAGGTAAAACAAGGCCTTAAAAGGAAATTAAAAACTGTTTCTGGTGCTAATTTATGTTAGAATAGACACTTAAAAATATTTTTGGAAATATGTCCCAAAGTAGTAATCATTTGGGTTTTAGGACTTGCACCTCCTTTTTGGGGTTGTTGGACCTCTGAAGTTTATGGTGCAGAGTTTGTGAAAGAAATTAAGTTCATGATTATATAAGTGCCAGATGTATTCATACATTTTGCTTTCAGATGCTTTTCTTCTTGGTGGACCTGTGAAGGGTTTTATGTTCTGTATCCCTTGGCAACATAGATGCTTCTTTGCAAAAACAGCTATTTGAATGAAGGATGCGTTCACGTGACAGATTTGAAAGCTGATAGTTATCAATACTGTTTCTCTATTTAAGGACATTTCAATATGCTGTAATGTAAAATTAAAAAAAAAATCATTTGTGCATTATAGGAAACACCCTTAGAGAAATCACCAACTGTCGTTATAATTTTTCCTATAAGAATCTTCTACTGGGTAACTGCTTTATGTTTGATGTCTTGTCTCTTTGGTTGGCAAGCAGGTGTAAAGTTGCTGCTCAGTCCTCTGAGTTGTCAAAATAGGAAACAGTTCTGCTGTGGGAAAACTGCAGCTAGCTTGAGACTCACAGCTTGAAACAAAATGACTTTGCATCTGTCTCCAACACCTGTGAAAATAAAAAGCATATAGTGCCCAGAAAAATGGAGCTTGTTTCTTACTGGCTTCTGTTGAGTATTGGTATGTCAGTCCTAAAAAACCTTTGTCTGACAGTAGTAGATGTCATGCACAATGTGTATTGCAATATTTCTAGAAACATATTTTCCTTGTTCTATGATTCCCAAGGCTGTCTTTGCCCAAATCTTCACAGCATCCTATCTGCGAGTGGTTTACAATACCACCATTCTCCTGTGGTGCATACTTGCAAGTTAAAGTAATCCTGAGGTGTATCTCTTATCTTTCTCTCATGCTTAATATTGACGTGTAATAAGAACAAGTCTATCCAAATCCTCAACCAGGAAAGACACTTGAAGCTGTTGGTCTTTGCTCTTCATGACTGCATTGTTCTGAGCCACTTTATTTGATGAGTTTGCCTGCATTTTTCTCTCATGACTATGTTTGTACTTTCCTTTGTGCTCTCTTCCACACCTGTTTGTCACAAGCTGATGTTTCAGTAACCTGCAAGTGAGAACCCACTGTGCAATGGTTATTCTATGAACAGCTGGGTCTAGCTGCGTAATATGTGTTTTACCGTTCACTGACTATACACTTTGGCTTTCCCCCTTGTCCCCTTTGCTTTGGGACTCTGTGTGTGTCTGTCTTACCTTGGTATTTGAACAGCAGAGTTGCATTCTTTGAATGTAAGCACTAAAGCTGGGATAACAGTTCCAAGTTCACAACCATTGCCAAAAGGCATTCTAGGAACATTCAAAATTGTTTTCCCTCCCCTTATTTAAGTGACTTCATATGCATGTGGGTGGGTGTTACTGGCAGATCAAGTTTTCAGGGTAAAGACTTATAATAATTTGGCATCAGGGATATTTTTAACTTGGTCATAATAAAAAAGTAGAATAAAAGCTCTACTATTGAAGAGATTTGTGCCAGAAATGATAGCGCCAGTTCAAGTTGTTTGAAGAGTTCATTTCCTAATTCTCAGAGTCTAGGTTGCGTGTTCCTGAATTCTTGCTTGGGCACCTCCTTGGCAGCAGCAGTAAGTAACCCAGTAATCTCTGAAGGTGGTCAGCAGTGGCAGTGATCACAAGTATGAACCTGCTTATACTTCCTCCCTGTTCGGTTTCCCCGAACTGAGATTTTGACTTTATACCTGCATGCTCCAAGAGCAAGTTCTCAATTCTGTGTTCCCTGTGTCAGTCTTTCCCTTATGTCATAACCTGAAAGTGCGGGTTCTGTGTTTGCTGGCTTCCTAAAGCTGTTCAGGTGTCAGGCCATCTTTTCACCTGTGCTGATGAAGGAGGTATGCAGCTCTAGGCTCTGCTACGTAGCACTTTGTGCTTGTTTATATGCCCGGCTTTGGAAACTGAAGATGCTCGGAATGTTAGAAACTTGACAATTTTATATTTTATAGCTGTTTAACCTGAAACTTGTTTTTGAAATTCAGAAGCCTTTATCAAATCATCTGAGAGAATAATTTTTTGACAAAACCACATTCATTTAAATTGATTCTGATAAGAGTTGTAAACACACTGTAAAAATAATGTTTGCAGGGACACATGCTCTGCTTTAAAAAGGTAGGAACTGAAAAAATCAACATAAAAAGTTGAGATGCTGGTTACATTTAATGAGCTGAAAATGCCTGTCACTATCAGAGAGAAGGGGGTTGACATAGTTGCTGGGCTTCCTGCATAATAGAAAGGATTCTAGACAAAGCCGCTAAAATAGTTGTAAATCTGTTTACATCTGGACTATCCTTATTTGTTTGTATTATGTAGTAAGTAATCTTGAACATGTACTCCTGGAAATGAATGGGAAGAAGAGAATTTATAACATCATAGTGGGTACCACTGGTTACTTTTAATAACTTTCAGAGAGTCTAGTCAGTTATTTCCCCTTGAACTTTCTAGACATTCAGCTTTTTTGTTTGTTCAGCATTTTGCTTAGGCTTTCTACTTACAGGAGCAGACTCTGTGCTTACTTTGGGAGGGTAAGGAGAAACAGTAAACGAAAAAATGAATTAAGTTCAGTCCTAAAGCACAGACCCTTTGATAAAAATAACCTTTGCTGTTACTTTTTTTCCTTATTTTTGGTATATTTTGATAAATTTGTCTAAAAAGTTCATGAAAGAGGAAGTAATCAAATGTGCATTTTGTGTGTTCATACTGCAGTACAGTATAATGAAGAAACATTTCCTAATTGAAATAGTAAAAATGTAATTTTACTTCAGTAATATGTTTAAATTACAGATAGAGCTACTGAGGTGACTTAATATTTTGACATCCTGCCAGTTAAAATTCAAGTACTCATTTTCCTGAAAGATAAGTTTGTGTTTGAATTCCTTCCACTCTTATCTCGAAATTAGTGTTCTCTGCAAGATTTGTTGGTTTTTGATGTGTTATCTGCAGTTCTTGATCTGCAGCTTTTCCCCTGAGGTTTCTGTTATTAATTTGTCTTTTGTGTATGTGTTGGAGAAAGAAAATGCAGTTCTCCATATGCTTCCAAACAAGCTCATTTTCTGATTCTGAGAAGTGAATCTACAAATTTCCGAAGGGGGTATCTCTAGGAAAGAAAACGGAAGGTTTTTTTAATTATTATTTGACTTTTTGCTGCTTGTCTTGCAGAAAACTTTTGTTCTCCTTTGGAACACTAGGAGAATGAGTAAACATTTAAAATTATTATCAGTGTTACAGACTTAACAGTTTTCTTCTGTTTTGTGCTGAGACATGAATATTTGACTAACACAACAAAGCTTATAAGATTGCAGAACACTTGAAGAGACCCAACAACCTGTGTGCTGAGTATTCATGTTATTACCACAGTCAGAAAACTCTGAATGTTTATTTCTCTCTAACAAATTTTTAAAAAAAAAATTGGTTCTTGGGATAGGTAGAGGGTGGATTATCTTTAATAAATTTGATCTATGAACCCAGTGAACTGATCTCATCTCTGTGGTTACATAACACATTTAAGATAACTGACCTTGTGTTAACTCTGTTAACTAGAAGCCTTTTACTAAAGTATTACTGAATCTTTTTTTTTGTAATTTTAAAAATTAAAAATCTCACACTAAGCCACTTTTTTTTCCTCATAAAATATCCACCTTGATTCTTGCTTTCAGCTTGATACTGCTACTTAACAGTAATAATTTCCCTCCGGACTCTCCTGCCAGAAACTTGTCTACCGTTTGTAGACCCTGACAAAGTACACATAAGTTTAGAAGTTGTACTTGCCAACCAGCCAACTAAGTTTTACAGCTAGAGAGTAGAATATTAAGTGAGAAGAACTTGCTGTGCATTCAGAACTGCTAACACACCTTGATTTAGCGAAACTTTACTTTTGATGGCATTTGTGCATCTAGGGCTTCGCTGCCTCATTTGTTTGGTTTTTTGTTTTTTGTTTTTTTTTTTTTTTTTTAAATCTCCTTTGGTTGGTGTATATGTTTTTATTAAAAAGCAGAAACAAGCTGTTAAGTCTTATTTATTAACATCAGAGGATCACAGGTCTCTATTTATTTCATCATTTGAAGAGGACCAGAATGGCAGTCAGTAACGGTTGGACACACTGTATTTACACATATTTACAAATGACGCGGCTTCTGTCTAGTAGAGCCAAGAAGGTTAGCTAAGAGCCAGATCCACGTGTTGACTGCAGATGGCTTCAGTCCTTCCTTACCTTGCTGCCTTAACACTGCTGCTTGAGAGGATCTAGAGGAAGAAAAAGAGCAAGCCTATTGTCAGGGATCCTAGCTTTGAAGTTTGAATAGCTCTACCTAGTGTATCTGTCAATTTATCTGTTTGTTACACATACCAAGAAAAGCTGCAGCCTCTTTTAATTTTTGGTGACCAAAGACTTGTCATTTCTAACCAGAGTACAGCGAATGGGTTCCTCATTAGCTGGTATTTTCTTCACTTCTTTAAAATTTGAAAATCAGTAGTAGGGAGAGTAAGCAAACAGGAACCACACGGGGTCCCCACATGATTTCATAAGCAGTGGTCATATGTCTGTGCTGTATTTTGGAAAGCTCTATAGGATTTTTTTTCTTGATCTCAGGGGCTTTAGTGTGTTTATAAAGAAACTGGAATTCAGTACAAGGACCTTAAAAATCTGTGGTAGATGCTGTTATCGAGAAGATGCTTAGAGTTAAACTGAGGTTAGTGGTGCTTTTTCAGATTCCAATTTGACAATCCTGAATTATAATTTTGCTCATCAAGAATGAATACTTTTCTTGTGCTTCTCTTTCTGCTGAAGTCTGTGCTCTCGTATGTTCCTTGTCCTGGCTTGCAGAGCCTCTTTTCTGTGATGCTCTCTTATTTCCTTTATATTAAAGTTCCTTTTTCATTCCTTGAGTACTTTCAGATCACTCAGATACAAATGTATTGAACTTGGGTATCTTTCAGATAATTTCATTCAACTCAAGTGTGACCCTGAGCTTATGAATCTGTGCACACAGCTAAGGACTTCAGGTAATTCCTCAGAAAAGTAGTATGAATAACAAGACTTCCAGTCATTCTGGTGGTCTGTAAAAGCTCTGCTCTATTGTTTGTGTAACCCTCAGGTGACTGCAACACAAGTCTGCATTAAAAAAGAGCAAAATCCTTTAAAAACCATAAAGAGAAGTTTGCACACTGTTGTTGTGTTTTTTCATCAGACAGAAAATGAGCATCATGGCCAAAGATTCAACAGACAAAAGTTACATTGTTTGCAGTGGAACCTATTGTCATAGTTCCTGCCCTTCAAAAGAGGAGTATGGGTTTTACCTTTCAGTTGTCTTAACAAATTTCAGTGTTATTCTCATCTGAGTATGATCACAGAAGGAACGCCAGAGAGTTTTTTTTTTTTGCTAAGGGGACTCTCCATCTTTTGTTTTCTGGACAGAACATTTGCAGCTGTAGGTGCTGACCCATTAGTTGAGAAACTAATATTATATCTTATGTGTACTTTAGGCTTGCTCTGAAGTGACAGCCATGGACACAGTTGTTTACCGTGACTTGACTAAGGGTCAGTACTTGCTTGTGAAGCTTAAGCTTTTGAGTTGTGTTTGCTTTTATAGTTAGTTCAGATTTGTGCTAAGGGATTATGTTCTTAGCTTGCTTTTTTTTTTTCCTTTCTCTTTAAATTGTTAACTAAATACCCATTAAAGACCTAACTATTCATGTAGCTGCTTATTACTGTGCTTGTGTGGGAGACTACTCTTCAACTTTGATAGCAGAGTTTTTTCTTATGTATCAATAAATGAGATTAGTTTAGTCAGTTTGAATCTGAGTTTTCAGCTAATCCAGCCAGTTTTAGTTGAAAGCAATTAAAAAGTATTCACATTAGTAACTTGGTGAATGTGAAAGAAGGAATCCCTTCCATCAAGTAAGCTACTATCTTTGTGCCAGGTGATATAAGTCTTCAGCTGTCACGACTGTGCCTAGCCATCGCCTTAGTGATTAGGACATTTTAGAGAGTGGAGATGAAGTAGTTTTGAATACTTTAGACAAGCTAAAGTCAATGCCCTTAATGTTTGGAATCATATGACTAGAAGCATGAGTTCAGTATTCATCCTGTAATTAGGCTGGAAGTTTTTAGTTTGGCTTTTTTGTTGTGTGTTGTTTTTTGGTTTTTTTTTAAGCTGAGAAGATAAAAAGTGCTATAAAAATGAGTATTCGTTATTGATTCTGCTTTTGTGAAGATCAGATACTGTGGTGATATTCTGAATTGGTATGTATCCTGAAAGTGAAAAACCCCTTTTCAGACTGTTATGTTGTATTAAGCTTCTGTAACTAAGAGTGGTAAAATTCAGTAGAATCTAGAAAGTAGATATGAATACTGTTTTCTTGTTACAGCTTTAAATCTAAGATTATCTTTGTGTTTTACAAGTATTATCTTTTAATGTAGTTTTGTCTATATGTTTCTGTTGTTGCCCTTGCTTGCTTTCTTGTATTGAAAATATTTGAGTATGTGTCTCTTTCCTCCATGAACGTTGATTTTATTTTGGAAGTAGCTGTGAATGGAACTAGACTAAGCTTTACGTATGTGTATTTTTGGAAACTGATTTTTTATTTTCTATTCCAGGAGAATATAATACATAAACTTAAATAGATTTATTTTTTTTTTTTAAACTTGGATAGCTTCAGTTAACTGGCAGTGTTGCTTTGTGACTTCATATTTCTAAATATGACCTAAAAATTGATCAAGATCCTTTCTTACTAAATTACTATAATAGGAGCAGTCCTGTACCTGAGATCAGTTAAGTTAGTTTCCGGTGGGGTTTTTTGAATGCTACAGAGAATGGTCTTCTGTGTATTTATTTTTATAAGGTTAGCAAATACTTTTCCTACTTTTTAACAGTTTAGGTTCTTGAGTAGCCTTAAGAATTCTTCTGGTCTAAGCTGACTTGAGAAAGTTCAGGAAAGCTGCTATTTTGTTCATCTTCCCTTCTGTATTTTATTTGAAATGTAAGATTTTTTTGAGCCTTTTTATGAATAAACAGTCTACTAGTGATCTAAAAATTACATTGAGAAATTCCTCACCGTTCATTCACCCCTTTTCCAAACCTGAAGTTTTGAAGGTGAGTGATGTTCTCATCTTGCTTAACTATCTTCATGTGACAAGCAAAATAAATAAATGGAGGCTAGATATGCTGGGTCTGCGATGAAAATCGCAGCAATTCAAAAGAAATTCAAAAGAAGTGTGGCCAGCAGCCGAGGGATGTGATTCTCCCCCTCTACTCTGCTCTCGTGAGTCCCCCACCTGCAGTACTATGTCCAGCGCAGCGGCCCCCAACATAAGGAGGACATGGACCTGTTAGAGCGGGTCCAGAGGAGTGCCAGGAAGATGATCAGAGGGCTGGATCACCTCTCCTGTGAGGACAGGCTGAGACAGTTGGGGCTGTTCATCCTGGAGAAGAGAAGGCTCTGGGGAGACCTTATAGTGGCCTTCCAGTACCTAAAGGGGGCCTACAGGAAAGCTGGGGAGGGACTTTAACAGAGAGTATAGCAATAGGACAAGGGGTAACAGTTTTAAACTGAAAGTGGGTAGATTTAGATTAGATATTACAAAGAAATTCTTCTGTGAGGGTGGTGAGGCGCTTGAACAGGTTGCTCAGAGAAGCTGTGGATGTGTGGATCCCTGGGAGTGTTTAAGGCCAGGCTGGATGAGGCTTTGAGCAACCTGGTCTAGTGGGGGATGTCTCTGCCCGTGGCAGAGGGTTTGGAATTAGATGATCTTCAAGGTCTCTTCCAACTCTTAACCAGTCTATGAAAATTGGAATGTAATTTTGACCCCGGTAAGACTAAGGATGAAAGAGTGGCCATAACATGGCTTTTTGTTTTAGAACTGTTGTAAAAGTCTTGTCATTTCTGAGCCCAAAATTTCTTTCTAAGGGTGGACTTACTTAGAAATAAAAAAGATGACACTGCATTATTTTAAATTAACATAATATGGGAGGTTTGGAACTAAGCATTCAAAGCTCTTCTTGACTGCTTCCATCTTTTGAGCAGTTGTTCTGATATGTATCCCCATATATGGGATATATGTTAAAATTTTAATTTAAGTGTGGGAATAGGGAATGTTTCTGTCATATTATTTACCTGTTCTTAAAGTGTATAGTAGTTGGATACTTTTTTTAATAAGATGATGCATATAGAATTCCTGACTAGTTTATAACAAATAACTGGTAAGAACCTTCAAAAGTGATTAAAACCTTTAAATTCCTATAAACTTTTCAAAATTTTTCAGCAAATTACTCTTCTCTTGCTATCACTGCATTTCTTCTACTGTAGAACACATTATTATGTGTAAAGATTGTATTCTTAATTTCATCTGGTTTTGTTTTATGTCGCCATAGCATTTCTCACTAGGTGCTGTCCTCGTGTTGGGTTTCCAGGAAGGTATGTGTGAGTTAAGAGACAGATGACTGCCTTTTAACTCTTAGTTGTTAGTACTGGACAAAAAAATTGAATATTACACTGATTTTTGGGTTTATTAAGATTCTTCTCAGTCTAGGAAAAAGCCCTTCTGTTAACAAGATCAATCATTGTGGGGTTTTGTTCATTAGTTTTTGGGTTGTTTTGGTTTTGTTTTGTCTTGTTTTGTTTTAATTTCAACTTTTTACAGCAAGTATGTAATCTGGAAACTGGAAGATTACTTTTAAGTTTTCACTCGACCCCCTCCCAGGGCAATAACAAACTTAAGATGCCTTTGTTTCCTGCCACCCCTTTGAGATATAGAAGAGTGTTTTTATGGGACATCAGAGCACATGTCAGAGATTTACAGATTGCTCAGATCACCTGACAACAAATGTCCTGTAAATCCGACTTCTTACTGGCCTATTCTGTCTTTTCCAGAGACACTTCTATGCACTGGAAGTGGTTCCCTCAGCTGACTCGCTTCTCTGCTTGACCTTTTATTTGTAGAGCTTGAAAGATAAGCAGGATGTCTAGCGTTTGAAAGCAGGAAAGTGCCTGAGGTACTGGACTGTGCAGAAAACTGCAATAGTCTTATATGTTTTCTACTTTTAATGTAACTGTTTCTGTGGTGGTCTCCTTTACCGATGTAGTTCCTGCCTGCACTGTATGTAATTAGATCTTTTACAATTTGATATACTTGTGTGCTTATTACTTTCTTCCTTCTTCCTACTCATAACAGGTAAGCCATCCTGCTTTAGCTGCCTGTTCTTTGGTTTTGTTTGGGGTTTTTTGTTGTTTAATTTTTTTAGTGTCAGAGGCTTCTCTCTTAACCTACTTTGTAGAATCATAGAATGGTTTAGGTTGGAAGGGACTTTAGAGATAATCTAATTCCAACCCCCCTGCTATGGGCAGGGACACCTCCCACTAGACCAGGTTGCTTAAAACCCCATCTAGCCTGGCCTTAAACACCTCCAGGGATGGAGATTCCACAGCTTCTCTGGGCAACCTGTTCAAGCGCCTCACCGCCCTCATAGTGAAAAATTTCTTCCTAATATCTAATCTAAATCTCCCCTCTTCCAGTTTGAAGCCATTCCCCCTCTTCCTGTCACTACATGCCCTTGTAAAAAGTCCTTCCCCAGCTCTCCTGTAGGCCTCCTTTAGGTACTGGAAGGCTGCTATAAGGTCTCCCTGGAACCGTCTCTTCTCCAGGATGAACAATCCCAACTCTCTCAGCCTGTCCTCATAGGGGAGGTGCTCCAGCCCTCTGATCATCTTCGTGGCCCTCCTCTGGACTCACTCCAACAGGTCCATGTCTTTCCTATGTTGGGGACTCCAGAGCTGGATGCAGTACTCCAGGTGGGGTCTCACCAGAGCAGAGTAGAGAGTAGAAGAATTTTGATGGGTCAGAATATCCTGGAAATGCCTTAGTAATGGAAGCATGATGGGTTAGTTGCACCCTTTTTGCTTTATAGTCTTTTCATCAAAGACAGGTATGTGAATTGAGTCAAATTCCTTCCCTGTTCCAGTAGCTCCCTGAATATTGCTTAGATTTTCTTTTTTTTGTTCTTACAGTACATTACTTCACCTTTTTTTTTTTTTTTTTTTTTTGAGTCTGCTTTCTGAGGTATCTGGACTGGACTCTGGATCAAAATGATGATGCTTCATAGAAATAAGTTAAATGTAATATCCCTAATGTTCTCATTAATCCTTTGTAATGTCTCTTGGATTTTAACAGTAGTCTAGGTTGAATAAAAAGAAAGGTTTATTACTTAAATATTTCCTGTAACTAGTGGTTGTTGGAAATCTGGTGTAGGATTTTTGTTTGCTTTTTCAGGATAATGGGTTTGGCTAGCATTCAGCCAGTACTGTTTTTCCCCGTCTGCGATTTCTCTCGAATAATTTCCATCTTTCCCCACTTGCCTTTTATTGCTTGTTTGGATAGGGCACAGGATCTGTGGAATGAATCTGACATTATAAAATGGCAAGCTGGCCGGTTAGTTCACTTGTCACAACTCTATAAGCATTTGTGCAGGCTCTCTTGTACGAATGCACTCTTCCAGTATCCACAAAGGATAATCTGCACCAGACTGGGTTAGTCACAATACTGGTTCTCTTCTGGCTGTTGTAACCATAGAAAAAACATTTTCCTGGCTCTTCCTTTTCTTTATTATTGCTGTTCTCAGCAATCTGTTTCCAAGGAGGAGTCTACTCTGTGTCCACATCACTCAGTTTCCTCCGCTCAAATGAGACAGATCTCATACCTGCTAACAGTATTTTAAGGTCACATGAGCATACACTTTTAAGTTGTCTTGAACATTTAACACAACTCAAGACAGTGCATCCCTAACTTTGTATCCTAGTTTGCTAAACAAACCCTTTTCTTAAAGGTACACAAGGAAATCTGTTGTATGTTGACCTAAGCTGTCCTCCCTCCCGTTCATTGCAGGTAGTGGTGGATAAGTTAGTGACTGACATGCTCAGTAAAGAAGTAAAATTTTAGTCCTATGTGAAGCTTATAGAATAGTTAACATTCTCATGGTCTTAGTTTCCTGCCATTGCTGCATGCAGCTGTAAGACGGTATCTTTAACAGTGTCAGATACAAAGCAGTTGGAGTAGTTGACTCTCTGGGAATGAGGAGAATTAATGTACTGTTCTTATGAATCTTGGTTACAGTCCTCAAGATGAGTTGGTATTACGGTTTCTGCTTGATTGTTGGAGAGGTCTGTCAAAAGCAATACTCCTGCAGCAGGAGACATGTAGCGTTTCAAAACAAGACGAGGCGGCCTGTAATATAACACCGATCATGTAACTGTAGGCATGTATGTGCCAGAGGAGTTGGCATGTGGAGTCACGTTTGTGTAGAGATGATGCAGGGATTCTTTGCAGTATGCTTGGTCTGGCTCTGGAGAGTCTGGTGGTTTTGTTTGTCAGTTACTGACTGATGAAGCTTTGTCTTCCATTGCAGACCAGACTGAAAGCATTTTCTTAGTTATTAGAAGATTTAATATCTGTAATTCGCTGTTTTGACATTTCTCTAAAGTGGTTAAAAGGGAGTCCAAAGGGAGAGTTATTTCTCTTATTCTGAGTAGCAGGTTTGTAGTAAGATTAACTGAGGTTGTGGAGTTTAATATAAAGAAAATTACCTTTTTTCTTTTTTTTTTTTTTAAAGGAAACATTTACAGTGTTCCACCTTTCTACTGTAATAAATATTTCTGCTGAGGCTATTACAGGAAGATGTCTCTATTAGATGAAAAACCTGTATGTGGCTTCCAAACTTAGTACAATAATTAAAAGACTAAGTAGGCTTTAGCCATGCCTTCAGGATGCATCAAACATAACAGCAAAGCATTAATAACAGAATTTACTACTCATGCCTCCTTAGTTTGTGACTGTTAATACTATAGAATCAATTCCCTCTGAGGTCAAGTAATTGCTTTTGCCAGTTGCGTTTCTGCTTGTGGCTTACAAGAGAGATATTCTCACTTTTTGCACACTAACCCTAAGGATCTTCAGGGGTTCTTGGAGCAGTTTAAATTTTGAGTTTGGAGGCCTGGGCTTTACACAGAATTAGTAGTACTTTTGGGGTCTAGGTTTGGTACCTCTTTGTTTTGATACATTTGCAAACAACTCTTAGTAATTGCTAACTGAACAGTGGTCTTTCTCTTGCTTGTTAATTGTTTTCTTCTTTGTAATAAAGATTGCTACATAAGTGAAAAATAACTGTTAAAAAAAGTCAGATTTACAGAAGGAACACAGTAGACTAAAACTTACAGTGTGCTACAGGGAGGGGTTTGTGTCTTGTGCTTTTATGGACAAGGCAGGAGAGTCTTCTGTCTCCTTGCTAACCTCGTCAGAATGTAGTAAAAATCAGATTAATGTAAAAGTAACAAAGGTTTCACTCAAGCAAGAGGCTGCTTGGCAGATGGGAGTCTAGAATATAATTTTTGATGCATGGAGCAGGTGGAGGAAGGTGACGAACGATGCAGTGAGTGGAAACACTTCTAGGAAGTCCCAATGTCTCATTTCAGCTGTGCGTGTGGCTTCCACTTATGATAGTACTGGCAAAGTGATATTAACAGGACTTTCTGTGAGCATAGTAAGGAAATAGTGAGGCTCTTTGTGATCTGACTTCTTTTGGGGCGTGTTCTTTGTAGGTATCATTTTATTGGGAATGTCAAAAATTACTGTGTGGGAAAAGTTAATATCTGTGAAACAGTTTCAAATGTAGCTTCTGAACAAATTATAAATTGTGGTCTGATCTATTTCATAATATGACAGTATGAAATTTTTTGGCTGTCTATTAAGAAGCTTTTCTCAGTGGCTGTAAAATGGTAGAAGATCAAGAAGAATTTTCACAAAAAGATGAATGGAAGAGATTTATTTGGAGAGAGAGTGTGTTTTAAATTGTAAATATTCTAAATAATTTTTAAGGAAATGAGAACAAGTAAAGCCGAAGGGATCTGTCTTGCCCAACAGCAGATCTCTAGGGAAGAGTGTAAGAACAGAATAAGCATATACAGGTCTGCAGAATGCTCTCCTAGACTCCAGCATTTCCACCAGAGGTGTCGTCTTTAATAGCTTTTGATGGGTTTGGGTTTGTGGGTTTTTTTGTTTGGTTGGTTTTGTTTTTTTTTTTTTTTCCTTCTGTGAGTTTGTCAGGCTGCTGTATGAGCCAGTGTGTACTTCTGCAAAGTGGCAAAGAATTCCACTACTTCCCTACATGCTGTGTGAAGAATCAGTCCTTTTTTCTCTGCTTGTCACCTCACTTCTTTCATTATGACATGTAGGGACTACTGAAAAACAATGGATGCTCTTCAGTTTCTTCATGCCACTTGTGATTCTGCTGACATCTGTTGTGTCATCTTCTATGTTACATCTTTTCCAGACTGAAGAGTCCTGATCCATTTTGTTGCCTTGTAGAAGGAAAGCTATTTTGTGTTCCATCGCCATTGTGCTCTTTTGTAACCTGTTTCAGCTCTTCTATAATGCTTTTGGACTTTTGGCACTATGTAAAGTATTTACGGTGTGGACAAGTTGTGGATTTATACAGGGGTTTAATGAAGTTCCCTCTTTTTTAACTGATAATTCTTGTATCGGATTAATTTGGGGACTCTGCATGCTGAGCTCTTTCTTGTAACTTTATTACTACTTTTTGTGAATGGTAGTAGTCAAGTGGGAGCCCATTGCTTTATAAGGCAAGCTGGGATTGGTTCTGCTGCCCCCTCAACATGTGATACGATTCATATTTATCTGTACAGAATCTCATGTTATCTCCCAGCTGCACAGTGCTGACAGTTTCATCTGCAGCTACCCAGTAAACCTTGCTGCTTTGTTTTTCACCCCTTCTTCTAGGTAACTAACTTAGAAGGCTGAGCTGTTTGCCAATACAGAAAAGCTGTCTGCCTGATCTCCGCTAGTAACTCTTGATATTGGCCAGTCAGTTTGGCTGTACTTCACAAGGCTCAACAGCTGGGTAGAGGAAAAGGATCTGAACTGGAAGCCCCTTTACCTGTTTTTATTGCTGCCAGCTGGCTGGATGTTTACAGTGTATACAGCTCTGCAACAGTTACTGTGAATGGTTACAGCATTTGCAGATAAGCAGAGGAAAAAAGGCATAAGGAAAAGATTTGGAGGTGGGTTGGAGGGGCATCTCCTTTGCTTGGAGGGAATGAGATGTTTCTTATTACTGAAAAAAATGTATGTTGGGCTGTTGTATGTTAACAAGGAGTGATGATCTTTGAGAAATGACAGACACAAGACTTTTCTTGTATAAAGAGCATGGAATCAGGGTGTGATCACATCTTGTCCTCCCACCTCAATCACGAAGTTTTCTGTTGATTTGACTCTACAAGGCAAAGGAGGACTTGGCCTGAGTCTGTGAAACCTAATGTGTTAGTGTTATACTGAATGTGCAAAAAAGCATGTGTTGCTGACACCTCATTGAGTTTAAAAATAGAATAACAACCAACCAAAAGGCATGCAGGTAAAGGTTTTGAAAGCTTCATGTGGACACAAAGATTTTGAACTGTTTTCCACTTCTATATTTTCCCTCTTCTGTGCAAAAGTGAACAGTTGTTCTTCAGGGGACTCCAACTTTAGCCTGCCATCTGTTTCACACCAAGCAGACATAGTGTAAAGATACCATGACTAAAGAAACTAATTTTTTTAACCTTAACGTTGGCTGGATTTTGCACCAGCTCTGTGGTGCAGTGCACATTTGTACACACAGGACCTGCACATTCCAACCACCTATACTGAAAGTGAAATACTTTCATAATGATAACATACAACTAATGAGAGACCAAGGAAGGGATAAGTAAGCATCACCTGGTTAAAAATCACTCAAGATTTGTGTAAAAAAAAAAAAATTCTCTATATAAAATTTTCTGTATTAACTGCTATGTTTTTTGTAACTTATAGTATTGTAACCTTAATATTTCTTCCCTAAAGGATGAAATACACTTGTTTTATTTGATACAAACTTCTCGGTCTTTTGTGCGTATTCAAATAGAAAATAACTCATTTTCTTTATACAGGTTAAAAAGCAGCTAAATGGAGTCTGAGCAGCTGTTTCATAGAGGCTACTATCGAAACAGTTACAACAGTATAACTAGTGCAAGCAGTGATGAGGAGCTTTTAGATGGAGCAGGTGTAATTATGGACTTTCAGACCTCTGAAGATGACAATCTGTTGGATGGTGATGCATCGATTGGTAAGTTAATGTTAATTTCAGCTGAAAAATTTCTCTGGGTTATATTTTTGTGGTGTTTTGTTTTGGTTGGGTTTTTTATTTTTTAATGAACCAACCCCTTTCCATAACTAATTAATGTTTCTCTTTGGTTAATCTGTTCTTCAGAGGGATGCTTTAAACCTGAAAGGGGCTGAATGTTTTTCTATATGCTTGCCTAACGGTTACATTGTATGGGGTGACTTCTGATATAAGGCAGATATTAATTTACTTCTGGCAAATGACAAACGTACTGTCAAATAAGGGAAAGGTAGCCATTCTGCAGCTACCTGGTCTTTCTTAGCTACAGCAGGATTTTGGAAGTCTCAGTGTCTTCAGTATTTCTTTGGGGCAGAAATTAACAGTCTCTTAATCATTACTTCTAGAGATAAATCTGTTCTGCTTGATTCAGCTTCAGATCTGTAAAATTATCCTGGTTTCAGCTAGGAAAGGGTTAATTTTCTTTCTAGTGATTGCTGTGAAAAGAATGTCAATAATACCTATTGGTTTTAGTTGTTACTAAGTGATGTTTACACTATTCAAGGACTTTTTTTCAGCTTCCCATAGAAGCATAGACAAAGATGGAATGGCTGATGAAATATTCCATACCATTGATGTCATGCTCAATATATAAATGGGGGTTAGCTGGGGGGTGGGAATCCACAATCACCGCTCAATTCCCTGGGCGGTGAGTGACCCATGTTATTACTATTGTTGTTATTGTTGTTTTTTTTTTCCTTTTGTGTTATTGTTTTTATTAAACTATCTGTATCTCAACCCAAGAGGGTGTGTTTTTTCTCCCTTTTACTTCCCCCCTCCCCCCCCCCTTCTTGTGGGGAGGAAAGGGGGTATATGGTATGAGCAAGCGGCTGCGTGGTTCTAGTTGCCGGCTGGGGTTAAACCACAACAAAAAGAGAGGCAAAAATCTTACAAGTAGAGGTGTTAAAAGCAACAGCACCATATGAGTTGAAGTTTTGACAGGTGAAAAAATGCAAAGAAAACTTGTTACTGTTAGCACTGATAAAAGCACTGAAGTGATACAAAGAAGAAAGAACTGGGAAGCTCTTTCTCTTTTTCTAATTTTTTTATTATTAACGAAGCAGTTAATGGAGTGAAAGCGTTAACATTCTCTCAGCAGTGGTCAAAGAGGGGAACAGAAGGAGGGAAAGAACGCAGTTTCTGTTTAAGATAGCAAACTTGGTTAAGTATATACTCTTGTCACTTCCTCTTGTTTAAAATCAAACTCAGCCTTTTGAGTTTTCTTTTTTATCATCCTTTTCTCCCCCATTAACACTGAGTTGTCTTCTGTCCCTGCAGAGTCTTCATGCAATTTACTTTTGCCAGACTTAGCAACTGGATGTTAGCGTTATACTAGATAGTTGTGTCACATCATTATAAGCATCCTTCTCGTATGTATTCCTTCTATGTAATTAGCTATGTCTTGAATGTGCAGTTATTTAACTTGTATACCAATATAGGTATTAAGAGCCAGGACCCCTTCAATCTACATAAAAATCCCTTCTGCCAAATTACTTAGAGAACACCAGAATGATGAAGTCAAGCACTTGATAGTTAGGAAACGATGAAGTGAACAATTGGCTTTCGTGTGTAATACTTTGTTCTGAATATCTGGCACTTCTAATAAAGTGAGTACCTTGCTTGTCTAATGTAATATTTGCAACCTATGCTGGAAGTCTGAAGCTACTCGTTATTGTTTACGTAAATCCTCTCCATCACTTCAAGCTTTAAGGAGAAATAAGTTTGCAGTAAAATAAATAGTTTCAGAGCCAGTGTTCTGCCTCTTACTTCTTGTGAAATTAGATCCGTAAATTCAGTCCAAACAGATGAGGTGGTTGTTTTGTTTACACTGTCAAAAGCAATGCTAATTGCTGCACATGCCAGCAGCCCCTATCTCATTGTAATGGCGAAGTATTAAAATGTGCATTAGAACATAAATATTAATGTATTTTATTTTCTGGAGTTGAATTTTTTCCTGATGGTGTATCTGCTTGCCAATTCTGGTCACTTGGTAAGAGACAGCACTGGTAATAAGCACGATTACTTTATTTAAGTGAACAGTGCTTTATGTGTGTCCCTGCATGGAAAATATTTTCTTGCACAGTAAATCATAGTAAATATCTTAGCAGTAGATCAGAATCTGGTGTAAATTTTCTTTTCAAGGTGGTAAGAACATACTTCCAAAACAGTTTTAAATAAGCTTACGTGCAGGAGGTGAATATCTGTGTTTCTCATTCCTTAGGTCTCCAAATGTGTAAGGTGGTTTTTCTGGTGTGTTTTTAATTCAGGAAATCACATTGACAAGACCAAGCAAGCACTTCTTGCTGGACTGCATGTGCCCTTTTTGTATTCCTCTAGCATCAACTGTTTTGTTTGGGTTTTTTTTATTATTATTATTTAAACACTCTTATCTTTTAATTGTTTCTTAATTTTTGTTCTGTTGAGTCTGAGTACAGATGGATTCACCAGAATCTGTCCCACCTTCTGAGGAAGGGCAGGACCATCATGGTAACTGGAAGATCCCATGCTTTGCAACACTGGAGGCCCTCCAGAGCATGATTTGAGTGCAGAGGCATTAGGTCTAGCTCTGTGCTTTAGCTGGTGAACCCTGCCAAAATCAGGAGGCCTGTTTAAACATATAGTTTGTGTTTTAAGTCTGTAGGGCTGAAATAATTTATTAACCTGGTTTCTTAGCAACACAGACAAAATGGCAATAATGTATCTGTACTTAAAATGATTGTGGAAATAATGTCGTTAAATTGAAAGCTGCATAGCTGCAGAATATCAGCTTGGAGTACAAATCAGCACAGCCGTGAATTTATCCAATCTGGATAAGTTGCTATGGTCAAGAGTATTCATCATAATTTTACAGTTTATGTAATAAAATATAGAATTACAGATTTAAAAAAATCAAGACCATGCAATGAAGAGAAAATGATTAAGAAATTATCTTTCTTTTTTTCTTCTTTTTTTTTGACTAATGGAAATTGAACTATAAACTTCACATATTATGCAGTTAAAAAAGCTAAGAATATGGAATTTCTAAAGTAATTGTAGTCTTTCCCCCTCATTCAGAGGGCACTGAGTTAATGGAAGAAATCTGCTCATTTCAGTAGGCTTAGTAAGTCCCTTGGCTGTCAGGACAGCAATTCTATAAAGCCAGCACAGTACTACCATTCACATTACCACTCATACTTAAGCACTTAACTGAGGCTTACAAAGCCATTGAGGCTGTTATTCAGTGGTGAATATGCCTTCTGTTGAAAGCATGTGGAAATTGGATGATATTGGGAAAGAATACTAATGATATATACTACTTGTCTTGTGTGCGAAAATCTATTATATTATATGAGACTAAACAAGCGAATGTTATCTAGAACCCGCTTTCAGCAAGCCTTATTGCCTAGACTTTTAGATATCTTTAATATTTAGTTGAAAGATATTTGCCTTTTTAGTGTCACCTCTGATTTGCAATTTGAATGATTTTGTATAGTTCCATATGGGAAATTTACCATTATGTTAAAAACAATGCTGTACAACAGCCTTGTTTCTCTTGACACCATCTGAAAGCATGTATGTTACCTGTCCTTCACTGTCATCTGAGAAGAATACAGAAATTGTGAACATGTGGTATTACGTATTAAATACATATATGTATAGTATTTATGATTATTATTAGAGAGTATATCACATGTGTTCTCCAGTATCTATTTTCTTTGCATAAATTTCAGACTCTTAATGGCAGCATTGTGGATAACTAGTAGGTATCATGAAATTGTAAATTCTTTGAGCGTAGTGTGTTTCAACATGCTAAATAATTAAATTGCTATGCGTGTGGAGGTTTGGATGGCTTGCACCAAAGCCCTGCCTCAAAGGGATACTGCCTGTCAGCCTTGGCCAAAACTTGCTTTTGTTGCTTATCAAAACTAATCTCTTTGTAGTACTGAAGTTAGTGTTTGTCCTTGTAGAACTGCTGTCTAATGAGAAGTGCGGTGACATTATACTAGTAACAGGAGTATCTGCATCTTCATAGGGAGGATGTCTTACAATGCTTGTATGTACAGTGTACTTTCATGTATGCAATCTGTGGAGATCACTTTCATCATGACTTATCTATGTTTTATTTTTAAACTGTTTGCCCTGCTTCTTGCTAGGTCAATTTAAACATGTTATATTTACCATTGAGAAGCTATCTGTTCATTAATAGTGAAGTCATACAAGCTAATACTTACTGGTTTAAATGTTACACTAGGATGGTTTGTTTTCCATCACTTTAACCTGGGGAAAAAAGAATTCTTTCTAAACAGAAGTGAAATCTCTGGAATTGAAATATATTATCAGATTAATATTTTAACTGGGGAATATGAATGAGAATGAATTCTCTTTCTCTCAACAGCAGCTTGCCTTGCCTTTCTCTAAAGTTTGAGAGACACACAATTCTTGGCTACTGGCTGGTCTTGAAGAGTGTAACAAGTCTCTTCAAAAGTTCAAACTTTTTCCTTTTATGACACAGGGTTAGCCAACTAGCAAGGTGAAACTGAGAGTTCTCCATAATTTTATTTAGAATTAAGGGCTGTTTATATGATGTAACTGCACCAGTTTTCACTATGTTTTTTATTTAACTGTAGGGCAGACTCAGCAGGAGGTGGATTTTTGTGATGTTGTCAGACTGCAAATTTTTCAAGGCACTGGGTGAAATCAGATGATTAAACCTTATTTGCAGTAAAAATGGTTTGCAAACAAGTGATCTCATGGTGTTTACATCTCAAAGTACTTTGATCTGTCTGTGGGAGTCTGAGTCCTGAATGAGCTTGGCATTCTTTTCAATAGCTATAGTGACTCCTGCTTCAGTTGAAGGATCTTACTTGCTTATATTGTGACTTCAATGTGGAGACAGTTTACAGTCTGGCATATGGTGTTAGCATAAAATTGGCAATAGTTAACCTTAATATGACAACCTGTAAACTGGTAATTCAAAAGCTGCTGCTACCGCCGCTACTATCTCCTTGCAGTGATAGCAGCACCACTAAAAAAAAAAAAAAAAAAAAAAAAAAGAGTATGCCAACAGGTCATGGTGTAAAACACTGCAGTTCTCCTAAACTGTCCTTACACATGAGTTGGAGTCCTTTGCCTAAAGTGAGAAGCCAAACCAATCAATTTTCAGCACCCCCTAGATACCAAGATTAAAAATACAATGTAGTGAACTATTATGGCATTATTTGAGGAACAGAATGTAATTTTCAGCAAGTGCAGGTAGTTCTATATAATAAAGTCATACCACATCAGAGGTTAATTGTTCAAGCAAGATTTAGACAGTTATCTTTTCTAACAACACATGAATGTCCTTTCACATGTATGTTTGTTTCTGTTTAGCTATCGCAGTTTATAAAGAAAAGGAAGAATACAAAGAAAAGAATACAATAACATTTCCTGCATAAAGAACTTAAGTTCCTGTTATATACTTTATGTGTGGAAGTTGAATGAACAGATTCTTCCTGTTGTCCACAGCTGATATGAAGAAGGGCCTTCAAAGTCATTTTGCACCATTGCCATTGTTTGTGTTTTCTATCTATGGGGTATAAAACCAACTTGACTGAACAGTCATTATGACAGTTTGACGTATCTCTTTCCTAAGTTACAGACAACCTATCTTCCAAGTTAGCAACATTTGCATTAAGGGCTCATTGTTCTTCTTAAGTAAGGAATATATTTGCTCTCAAATCATGCCAGACAAATTGAAGCATGAGATAACATGACTTGCTCTGATCACAAGTGCAAGCATGAGGCACAGCTAGTTTCTTTTGAATAGTTAAATTGTCAGTAACTGGTTATCATTTACCTTTTCTTTTTTGGATTGTAGCTGGAGCTGCAGACATTTGGCCTGTGCTGCATACTACTAATGCAGCTGAACACGGCTTATCTGACAATACATAAACATGTTTTCTTCTACTTTTTTTTATTGGTAATGCATGAAGTTAATTTTGTCCATCTATCTGGAGCACAAGTTGTTATACATTATATTTACATGGACAACTGGGCTAATTAACAAAGTTATTTCAAGGATTTCAAAATTCCTGGCAGAAAACAACAAAGAAAAATGACTGGAAGCTTCTTAGGTTAAGGGGAAAAAAATGTTTTATCTTAGTTATTGGATGTCATTATTGAATCAGTGAGTTGCAGGTTTTTTAAATGTCTTTTGCGTCTTACCTGTATATTGTGATAATGATTTTTCTGAACACTGATCTATTTTTTTTTAACATAATTATTGTGCAAAATGAAAATTCACTTGATATTGTTTTAGTTCAACAGCCTGTAATGGTGTTACAGTGTTAGTCTGGTTTGGTGTGGCATTAGACTTTCTGAGGGACAGAAATTACAGCCGTATGTATGTAGAGTTTTAGTAACCAATTAGTTTCTTGTTCCCTTAAGTATTTAAAACCAAACTTTGACCATTTCAATTTCTCAGAAATGCCATGGCCAGTTCTTTGACCACTTGATTATAGGATACAAGAATTGTGTTGGTTTTAGAACTTAACCTTGCCAACAGTCCTTGAATGGTCTCACCAGTCTTCCCTGCCAAAGTTATATTTACAAAACTGGGTTTCATCTTCCAAAGCGCACAAGCATATGCATTTCCAGCCTGGTACTCTGGAAGAAGATGAATCATAATACTAGTAATTTGTTCTTTCTGTCTTTCTGATATTATATAATCTTGTTGGTTTCCTTCTGCAGCTCTGCTGAAGAGCTTAAAGCACACTGGCTTTGTTAATGGATGCTGCTGAGGCAGTTATTACTGACTTGACAGTCTGGCATAGTGTTATCGTAAGTGTGTCCTTCTCCAGGCATGCTGTATGAATAGTGTAAGAATGAAGAAATGAAAGCAGAGGAAATGTGATGGCATATATGTAGGTATGTCTGAAGCATACGATAAAATAACTAAGTCTAATACAACTGTAAAGTCTTTAGGTACTAAATAAACAATTTTCAGTACAGCTTTAATAATATTTCATTTATTCATTTTACTTTTGATTTGTTCTCTCAATTCAGCCAAAGGACCAAACATGTCAAGCTGCACTCTTGCTTTCCGCGTTTGAGAACATTCTTGCTTACCAGCTAATAAATACATTTTAAAGTGAAATATTTTTGTATGCTTGCATTAGAAAGAAATGTATTCTGGAAGACATTATCATGATGTCCCTGAAACACAAGAACAGCTCTACTGGGTCAAACCACAAATTCACCTAGCTCAGCATCCTGTCTCTGACAGGGGTCAAAAGTCAGTGCTTAAGGAAGAGTAAGAACAGGATGAGAAAGTGATAGTTCATCTGAGTACTTGTGCAGCAGTTTTGTATAACTGAGGGCCTCTTTCAACCGTGTGGTAGTGATTTTAGAGTTTTCTTCCACTGACTTTTTCTTAAAGCAGTTCTTTAGGACCCACACCATCCTTTGGCAAGCTCTAACCACTTAGCTACGTTTTATGTGAAGAATCACCTTCTTTTCTTTATTTTGAACCTATACCCAGGTATAAATACTGCCGAGAACAGCTACAACTGCTAGAGCCTTGCCTAGGCTAGCTCTGGCCTATGTGTTAGCATGAACTGACACATGGACTTCCTTGTCACTCACCCTTGTACAGCATAAATGCTTACGCTCTTTTTTGGTTTTGTTGTTGATAGTTGCAGCTGTGAAAAATCTTTCTGCTGATACATAGGGGTTTTAACGGCTTCTTTCTTCTGACACATGGGGGTTAAGGGTTATTGAAATGAAACTGCTGTTGATACAGAAAGGTTTGATATGAAACTAGGACAAGGTGATCTGAAACTAATATGACTTGATTGTCTTGCCAAATACACATACTCTGATAAGGCCTGTCGTGCATTGGCCGTATGCATGTGGAAGCTAACAGGGATTAACACATAGATAGCATGGTGCTGTCACTGTGAAAGGTGATAGTCGCTCTCCCACTTCTAAGGAGAGAGGAAAGAATCATGGATTAAAATCCCAAGTTTCCCACCAAAAGGAACTGCATCAGAGCAGTGATTTTAATTATAGCAAATCAGTGAGCAGGTATATTTATAAATCCCCGGTGTGAGGTGACAAACTGCTTATAGTTTGTTTTGCTATACCTTTATACAATGTATACTCATTAACAAAAGCTTCTTGTTGTCCTTGCCCTTGTCAATTGTAGCAGGTTTGATCCTCTAAAACAATAACTATTTTAAGAGCTCTTTTATTGGAACAGATGGTGAAAATTTGATTTACACTGCTACTTATTTATTTTCCTCCTCAGTTATCTCCTTTCCAGGTTAAGGACTTCTGGTTTTCTCGGTTAGACCTTGCAACTATCCCATGCTTTAGATCCTTTTTAGTGCCCCTTTCTGAACTTTTTCTAATATCTGTAACTTAAGGGGAGGGATCAGAACTTCATACAGCATTTGGAAAATGAGCATGTCATGGAAATAGAGTAGCAAGTCTCATTCTGAAAACTACTAAGTATTGAGCTCATAGTTTCATGGCATTCAAATATGCCTGGCATAGTACAGTATTATCTATTATCAACATAGAAAATTGCTGTTGGATCTATGTTCACACAGCTTATGGAGAAGATGTAATATTCTTGAAGATCGAAAGTAAGCTTAATATATATGGCATATCTAGGGAGGAATACATGTTGGTGCTGTAATTTTATCCCCTGCACGTATTTTGAACAGTAAGTTTAAAATAGTGGCCAAAAATGAACAACCCTAAAAAAGAATAAGGGCAACCTAGCAGATAAAACCTATTTCCTTATATGCACTTAGGTAAGAGGAAAACCAGAATGTTCTCGGTAGCAGAATTTTGGCTAGTCCTAGAAAAGAGAGAAGTAAACTTTAGGAAAGCTGCTAAGTCAGACAGGATCATTTCCTACTAAGGATGCCAAATCTTCTGATGAGTTATAACTACAGTTTTAGCAGATTGGAGTGTGACATGTATGCAAAGGTAAAAATGCAGCAGGCTTTCTTTCTTAGTAAAAGCCTACCCTGTAAAGAAAAAGAACAGGAGAAAGATAGAAAGTAGTTAAGAGTCTCTTAAAGAATCAGAGAAAGCAACTTGTTTGCAGAAGATAGCGTGCTTTTCAAGTCCTCCTTGCATGATAGTACAGTGAAAGTAGATATTTTTAATGCCAGTGTAAAGCTGACCAATTAAAAAAAAAAAAAAAAAAAAAAACAAAAAAAAACCAAAGGGAAAAAACCCACCTCACCCACCTCTCACAGCTGATAGTTATATGTAGTCTGATGTCAAGGATTTTCTTCCAGCATCATTGGCTCATAGATCTAGAAGAGCACGATGGAGAACCCCAGAAATGAGTGGGGAAAAAAAACAACCGTAGAGAGTAGTCTTCCCTTCAGTGTTTTGGGCCAAGATGTCAAAGCAGTCTTTAGAGACCAAACGTTTGGGTTTTTTCCAGTTTATTTTTGGTCTTAGGTGTTAATGTTGCATCATGATTTCATTATTTCCTCTTTTTTCTGTCTATTTCTTTCTCCTCCTGCCCTGAAGTTTTGCATGGCAGTGGGGAGCATTTACTTGTATTTCACTGATTCAAAGTGAAGGTTCATCTACCCTGGGGGGAAGTCAGTCTCAGAATTGATTACACAAGATGCTTGTGGCTATATGACCTGTTCTGCTGCATTCTGTTTGCTGGTTGGGTTTGACTTCAATTACCATCTTCCATGTCCGGACAGTGAGTAAAAGCACCATTGGAAGTTATACAATACTGTAGAAGAATAATTCAAGAACCTGTGGTTGGCCAGTGAAGAAGCAAGCTTATTAGGCTAGATCCAGGAATATAAAGTGTTCTCTTCTGGGTGAAATGATTGTGAGCAAAATTAACTAATTTGTGGGAAAGAAACTATTATCAAAAAAGAAACTATGATTAAGAAACTATTTTTTTCTGTATAATAAAATCCAAATAGCAAAAAATCTTACTGTGTATTACTGCTAAGCATATTCTTTGGGTTTTTTTTTTTACTCCTGTTATGTTTAAACCCCATCTGCCTTCAACTACACAACAGCATATGTTATAAATTTGTTTTCTTCTGCTTTTACATTATATTTGGTCTAAAATTTTTCCTGTCATTGTCTGCCTGCCTCATTGAGGCTTTTGATGAAGTGGCAATGGAAGCGGCTTAATGGAGTCTTCTGTATATAGCTTGATACGCAACTGGGAGCATTTTGCTAATGCCACTGTGGTCGCGCACAGAGTTCTATATACTGCTGAGGAATGAATGAAGTTTGGGACTCTGTAATTTAAAGTTTGGGGTTTTTTTCTGTGTATTAATTTGAAGTTATGTATAACTGAACTCTTTTCCTCTTTTTTTTTCCCATTTCTGTGATTACATTTTTGAGTTATTTCATCCTGGACCATGTCTGGGTATCAGAACTGGGAGAGGGGTGTTTGTCTTTCTTTTATCGTCTTTAGTGTTCCCATTGCTGGGTCTGTGTGACCCAGATAAGAAAGTTGTATGATTTTAAGCAGAATGAACCAAGTCAGACTGCAGGGGCTGCAAGATCAGTAAACTGAGACAAGTCAAGTATGAGGAGAAGTCAAGCTGGTAGAGGAATTAGACTTGGCTTAATTTGGCAACATGGATTGAGAAAAGGGTAAATGAAAGAAGAAATTGGAAAAAAAGGTAGAAGAATAAAGCTGGAAAGAAAAGGAATGGAAGGAAGAGGAACTGTAGGTTTTGAGACCTTTTGTGTATTCTTTGGGCACCCTGTTGTAAATGGATGCTTTCGTGCCCAACCTTCAACTGAGGGTGTATACAAGTTAGATTATTTTCAGGGTAGTTGGAGATCGTAGCTGTTTAGAGGAGTGCTCTGTTATGTAGCGTTTTTCAAGAAAACATTATCTTCTAGCTCTGCTGAAGAAGGTTTAGTTTTGAATTATAATAAGAAAGAAAATGACAGTTAAGAGTCACTGAAGTCCTCTGCATCAGTCACACTAGCATTTGTAATTATCAGACACGTTTTTGGCATCTCTTGTTATTTTAATGAAATCATTCAGCATCCCCAATCTTACATTTGGAATTTCATAAAAGACGTGATTTTAATTTTCATTACCTGGTGCAATTAAATTACATATCCTATCACCAAGATAAACCAAGTAATTGAAGAAATTGAGAGAATATGTTTGGTTTATATGTAACAAGGTGCTTGGCTGTCTTCATTAAACCTGGCTTACTTTTTAATACGAAATAGTGGAATAGTGCTTCAGAACTAAGGTCCTTCCTCCAACCTTGGGTTGTGATACTCCCCTTCTTTTCATTGACCTTGTTATGTCACCTCAAAACACCTTTCTTGGGTGTGTCTGATTTGTCTAACCTCTGACTTGTTCTTATATTTTCAGATACTTTATCTTGAATGTGTTTCTTCTCTCTCCCTAAAAGGGAGAAGATAAGGTGTGGAGGTATCTTATATTAAGGTATCTTTCTTCGTTCTCAGTATGCTTTAAAGGCGTGTCACCCATATATGTTGTGATATTTCTAAAACAGTGGATTTAAAGCCCTTTTCTGCAAAAATATATTTATCTAAGTGATGGTTAACAGTGTGTGCCTGTTGAGAACAATGGGAGCACTCGGGTGTGTGAAGTTATTCAGGCATGGAGGATTTCTGGGATTGAGGCTGTAGTCTATAGTTACTGTGATGAAGCCTCCTTGAAAGCAAGCTGCTGTACAGACCTGTTGTTTACATACGAGCTATTCTATGTACTGAATTGGCCGTTTTAAGGGGTTCTCAGTCATTGGAAATAAGACTATTGTGAAACTTAGTTTAGGCCTTACAACAAGTGTTCATAAAATTATGTACTCCATAATACCCAAAATACCTAGTTACCTAAAGACACCATTTCACTAACTACAGTTTTGGAATTTGCTGAACTTCACAACAGAAATAACCATCATACTCTTTTAAATATAGAATTATCAGGAAGTTAAAGTCAGACACTATTTCAAACTAGCTAGAAAAAGAGTAATTTGGAAAGATGAAATTGTATAGGCTTTTAGATACTAAAGGAAGACTGGCTTAACTAGGTCAGGTTAGCAGGCATAGTATCTTTCTCTTGCTTAAAAAAAAAAACAACAACAAACCACTTTTCATTGTATTATAGGAAGGGTAATGTACACAGCGGTAGAGTTATGAACAATGAGAACACAAGCTGCTGGTAATTGAGAAGAGAAAATGACTGTTGTTCTTTTTAAGACTACACAAAGAAAGGACTGTATTTGGCAGCCAGTCTATAAGCAGTGACCTTGGAAGAGCTGTTACAATTTAATATTAGGTAGGCTCTTGAAATTTTATGTAGCAAGTATGAAGTTGTATCTGTTTTACCCTGCAGACTTCTTGTCGTTATTTTCCCTCATATCTAAAGTTTATCAGATACGCCTCCAACTAGCTACACCCTTTATCTTAAAGACTAAGTTGCTCTTGATGAAAAGGTGATTGTAGGAGGCTACTCTTCAGAAAGCATTTCCTTGTATAGATGACAGCAAATGGAGATGCCTCTTTAAATAATAGAAGACACCAGTATTTTAGAACTGAGTATCTGTGGCTCAACGGTTCTTTTTTGTCTTGGAGATAAGATAGTCTTTAAGGTTTTAAAATATATTTTGCTATATACTCATATGTGAGGGTTTTTTTTCTTCCTTCATTCTCACTTGTTTTTCCATCTATAGAGATACCAGCGTTTTCAATGTTTGCGTTGGAGCCATATTTTAAAGATTTAATTTATTGACAGGTCTGTGAAATAAATCCCAATATTTCTTTATGTCCTACTCTGTGCTCAAAAAATCATTTAGAAAAGAAATAACTTTCTTAAGAACACACTTGGAAAATTATTTAAGAAACTAATGCATTTGGCAACTACAGTAGTTGTCTGTCACACTTAGAGATGAAAAGGCATACATAATAAAATTAATTCCTTTCTTTGTGTCCTGTGTGAACAGAACTGAAGCTGGGCCTTGGTGCTGCAGGCATGTAGTATTCTCAACTTTGCCAAGTGTCAATAGAATCATAGAACGGTTTAGGTTGGAAAGGACCTTGAAGATCATCGAGTTCCAACCCCCCTCAGTTATCTAAATTGTGTGTACAAGATGCATTGAAGTGTTCCACTGAGGCAGTATGTCTAGTGACTTGCATATCCATTTTCAGCTCTTCAGAGCATTTATTTTCCTTTTATGTAGTTTGACACAAATGAATGTCTGCAACTTAAGTGATAGTGTAGTTAATGTATGACACATTTTACTGAAGCAAAACACTTAAAATGACTGAGAATAATAGATCAAGGATCAATTTTATGTTACCTGCTGGAGGGGGAAAAGGGAAAAACAATATGCACATCTTATGTAAGTATTTCATTACAAATGAATTAACTATGGAAATCTCATGTAAAATAGTTTTCTTATCTGTAATTGCAAGATAGGACCGGTACAAGATATCCAGTAAACATAAATTAATATATGGATACAATATATCACAGCATCTGTTTCAGATTCAAGCAATAATGTAGTTGGTTTACCATTTCTTGTCTTTAGATACTGATTGTTGAAGTGCTTGGGTTTTGCCAGAGCTGTAGCAGTCCCTGTTTGATGTATCCCATGGATGCCTGGGTTAGCGTTCGTGTGGCTTGTTACCTGTTTTGAGGCTGTGACTTTTAAGGGACATGGAGCATTTTGACAATGTGTAGGGTAATTCAAGCTTAAGTATGGACTTGTGTTTATTACATTTGCTTTTTTCCCTGCCCCAGAGCTTTTTGTTATGAATACGGATGTTATGAGGTTGTAATACCAGAATAATCCTAAAAAAAAAAAAAAAAAATTGAGACACCAGACCATTTTGGTTAGATATGTAATTAAATTCTTGCTTTAATGTTTTTGATTACCTATGTTCCAATTCTACCGAAGTGAATGTCAGCTTTGAAGTTCTACACCGTGAAGGGGGGACGTGTGTGTGACAGCGGGGTAAGCAAACCCCGCCGGGGGCAGAGCCCTGGGCTCTTAGCAGGTTCCATCGTTCCTCCTCGGTGGTAACTATTTAGATGTTTGAAAAGGATAAAGAAAATTGCTGGGAGACAGGCTTTCCCCCCCACTGGTAGTACATGAATTTGGATTTTTTTAACATCCATTTCAAGTAAAACGTGGCGGTAGCTCTAGTTTAAAAAAGTCTTTGCTGGTGCGGCTCCGGGGGTGGGGAGAAGGAAGTAAGTTCCAACCTCTTCCTCGCCTTCCGGGCCGCGCAGCGCGGTGCAGGTTCGCCCTGTCAGCGGAGCCGGCAGACCCGCCGCCGCCGCCCCGCACTTGTTGCCGAGGCCGGCGGGTGCGGCAGCTTCACGCGTGCACGTGAACTTCTGCCGTCGTTTGTACGTCCGCCCCCGCGCCGGTTCCCCCTGACACGTAAAACGCCGGACGGGGCGGGGGCGGCGTTGGCGGAGAGAGACTGAGACCCCCGCGGCCGCCCGCCCGCTCGGGGCTCCCTCTCCCCTGGGTTGCAAACGGGCTCTCGCCTCCTTCCCGGCAGCAACCACATACGTGGCTCCGTTTTCCGGTGTAAACGAAACAACGCGCAATACCGTCACCCCGTTTACCGCCTTCCCCCCACCCCGGCGGGGCCGGGCGCAGGTAGCGGGGCCGCGCCCGGGGCCGCCCCCGCGGGGCCGCGCCCGCCCTCCCGCCCAGCCCCCGGCTGTGCGGCCGCCCCGCGCTGACATCAGCGGCGGGCAGAGCCCGGCTCCTGCGCCAAGGCGGCGGCGGCGGCAGCGGCGCGCAGGCCGGATCCTGGTCAAACATGGCAGCGTCCCCCGCGGCCGCCCTTGTGTAAGAAATGCCGCGGCCCTGCTGAGGCGGCTGACGGGCTGCGGGTTGGTCACGTCCATGGATGTCTCTTCTGATCCCTATCTGCCCTACGATGGGGGGGGAGGAGGAGGAGGAGACGGCATTCCGCTCAGGGAGTTGCATAAACGAGGTACGCCGAATGCACGTTTTGAGTGACTTTGTTTGCATATCTGGATGCGTGAGGCTGCTGTGCAGGTTCGAAGCAGAGGTGTAAAGGTTTGTTAATTACCGCAGCGCTTTGTTTTGCCAGCCTGCTGCCTCTTGGAGGAGGAGGAGGGTTCAGTTCTGGCAGGGCGCTGTGCTGTCAGTGACTGCCGTCTCTGTGGGCAGATTAGTCCTGCTTCACGTCTCATCGGCTTGTGACTCCATCTTCGATATGTGGCAATCTCATTTCTCTCTCTCTCTTTTTCTTTTTTTTTTTTTTTTTTTTTTATCATTAAACCCATCTTGTGCACAAAAAAACCACCCCAAAATTGTGGTTGTGGCTGACCATGACCGAATTTGTAAGAGTTTATTAAATGGACGATTTTCATGCCTTTCGCTAACTTGACTAGGAACAGTGTTTGTCTAGCTTTGAAGTTTCTGTATGTGCTTTGAGACTTGACTCTTTGTTGACTTCCCTGATATGTGAAGGGAAAGCTGTACAATTGTAATATGTCAGTTAAGCCAATATTGATGAGCTCTTAAGAAACAGGAGCTTTGTGGTAGGTTCTTTACAGTGTTGCTTGCAACGAAGCAGATTTAAAAAGAAAACAGTGTTATCAATGTTCAGGGAAAAAAAATCCTCTTTTGAGCTTGCCTTTTGTTTCTTGCTGCAAATTTAAAGCTGAATACGTTCTATAAAGATTTGGTTTTGTTCTGAGAGAAGTTGTAGTAGGAATAAATTGAAGTTATGCCTTCAAATTCTGAGGATATTAGTCTTTTTTCTCTTGGTTGGATTTAGTGGTTACACTGTGGTGTTTAAAAACAGTAAACGCGGTAAATTCTCACTTTAGTTTTCTTTAAATCGGCTAATCTAAAATTAGAAAGTTATCAACATGTGTGGCTGCTGCTGATGGCATTAGAGAGGGCGTAGGCTGAGAATAAAGATATGATTAACATAAGATGATTTTTTTCTCCATGTTAATTTGTTGTTTCACCTTTCCTTGTAAACTCATATTTCTATAAATAAATAAATTAGATAACACTTTTCAATGCTCTTCTACTGTTTTTATCTGTGTTTTAGTAGTTTACGTAAGGGTTGTTTGTTGTCTTTTTATGATGAATGTTTTTCAGCATACGTTAAGAATATCAACAAGTTCTAATATGGCTTAGAGTATTTTAAGCAAGCAATTTTTTCTCTGCCCAGATTATTATTATGTAGCAGGTGCTGGTTAGTTCCCTAAGTCAGATTTTAGAATCACCTCTTAGAAATCGAGGATGGTATTTTCTTAGAACATTTGCAAGGTGTCAATTGGAGATCTTATCAATGTATATAAATGCCTGAAGGGAAGGTGCAAAGACGACTTTCAGCGATGCCCGGCAACAGGACCAAAGGCAGAAACTGAAACAGAGCAGGTTCCCTCTGAACATCAGGATTTACTTTTTTTTTTTTTTTTTATTGTGAAGGGTGACTGAGCACTGGAACAGGTTGCCCAGGGAGGTTGTGAAATCTCCTCCCTTGGAGATAGTCAAAAGCTGCCTGGACATAGTCCTGAGAAACCAGCTGTAGTTGGCCCTGCGTGAGCGGGTGGATTGGACCAGATGACCTCTAGAGGTTTCTTCCAGCCTTCACCGTTCTGGGAGTGTAGATGAGTGGATAGTTTTAAAGATGAAAACTGCAAACCAGCCCTATTATTACACTTTCAAATTCTGCAAATTATAGTTAGACGTTGAAATGTGATCAGCTGTATATTCCTGGAAAATACCAGATTTTAGTTGATTTTTACAATACAAAATGTAGATATATTTGCAGTGCAAATTGGTGTCTGGCACATTGGAGTATTGCTATTAAATATACAGTTTACAAATACTGTAGTGAAAACAGTCAAAGGTTCAACTAGGTGTTCCCCTAGTGGTGACACCACTAGGAGCCAGCAAGAGAATTCCCGGTTGTGACTTGTCACTTTTTGCAGTTTCGTTGAATTCTGTTAGGTCTTGTACTTCCTATATTCTAATACAGTATTTCAAAACCAGTGTTACTGGTGCTTCTTTGGTTTGCTATAGTGAGTTTTTGTTTAAAACACAAACAAATAAAAAACCCCAACAGTGTTACCGTAATCTCTGGCAAATCTCAATTTGTCAAGTGCATATGACTCATAAGAAAATTGAGACTCCAGACCAGTTTGTTCCATAGATTTAATCAAAATTTGTGTGTATTTCCTGCTAATTTACAATACCACAGTAATCTGTTATTGTCATCTAGCTATCAAAATGAGGCTGAAAATGCTAACAGACAAACCTGAAATTTAAAGTAAATTCTTGACATTTCTTTATTGTCTGTGAGTCTAGAAAAGGATACTACGAAGATTTTTTCCGTCTCATGTAGATTTCAGAGTGTTGTAATAACAACCCAGAGAAAATGGGTAAAGCTATTTTGAGAAAACAAGCTTAATTGTTAAAGCCTGTGGAATTTTTTCCCTTATTCACATACTGACAGCTCTTCTGTCCTGCAGAGTAACATTCACGTCATGCAGAACTGCTTTGTAACATCAAAGCATTTGTTGCACTAATTGACTGCAGTAGCTCACCCAAAGTGGCGGTACCTCAGCAATGGTGAAATGACTGTTTAAATCATTAAGGGTCTTTGAGGTTTAATTAACGGCCTTTAGTAACGTTCAATGAGATGAAATATAAAGTACTATAAGACATTATTATTAAAAGCCTGACCCGTTGGTTTGCATTAAGAAGATGGAGGGTTTTTTTCAATGCAAATAGTTGTGAAAACATCAAATAGAAAGATTTTAAAATACGTATTTATTACTGTGTTTATCTTTTAATGTTGATTACTCATCGTTATCTCTTTGGAAAAAAATACAGATATTATTGAATACTTCTTATCAAGACTTCCTTAAACTTGCTCTGTCCTGAGGCTTCTCTTTATGTGGTACTAAATGCATCGTTCTAGACCTTAAATTCCCTGATATACTGAAATAAAACTGCAGGAATACAGTTCACTTCTACTCTCTTCTCTGGTAACTAAGTTAAAAGTACTGCTTCTCTCCTCAGAAAGGGTTTTTAAGTCCTAATTTAGGATTGCATATATGATAAGTAACTGACATATACACTTTTTCATAAGAATTTTTTATATAATAAGCCATATGCTGGAATATATGCTGTGTAAATAAATTGTGTTGCTCAATTCTTTGCCCTTGGATTTATTTTTCTATCATTTTTGCTAGCTGGACCCTTTTTGACACTTCCAAATTATCAGTATCTTCCTTGTCTTCCAGACATTCACAGACATGCCTGCACTCTTTGATTCCACTCTTCCCTTTTTTTTCCTAAATAGCATTCATCTTACCATTCTTGAAAAATTTGAGGTCTGAGCAATAGCAGTACATGTATAGGGGCCAGGCTATCAGTAGCAAAACTTGAGCCTCAGCAAGCACAAGGGTCGTTAACTCCCTTGTATTTGTTACATATTCATAAGCGCATCTTAGATTTTAGATTTTTTAAGTCCTCAAGCAAAGTTAATGAAATGCTGTACCACTAATCTGCGATTGAGTCAGTAGCCATGAGATATGAAAATTTATTGATGACTTAAATTTACTGAAATCTAATTTTTTTTTTTTGAGAGAGAGTGACAAAGTAACTCACAATTTCATTTCTTGTGTGCCAATCACCACTGCATAGGTGCGACTCCTGTTGCTTAGACTATAACAGTTACACTGGAGAAACCTTTCCACCCTCCCTCCCCACCACCCAGCTTCACCTGCTACAAGCTCTGGGGCAGAGGACATTTAATAATATCCTAGGAAGAGTTTGAGTCACATGCATACTGAGCCAGTTCAGATCCTCTAAGTCGTAAAAGTTATGGTTTTGTATTTTAGGCTGCATTTTTGCTTATGGTCCTCTTATGTTTAAGAATTAGTAGATCAATCAAAAGCCATTAGGGACTGAAATTCTCAGCGTGACCTTTGAAGTAAATGGGTGTGAAAGTTGTGTACACATGCTCAGAGCTAGAGTTTGACCCTGAAATTTTATTGGTAGCAGAGGTAGAGTAGTAAAATTAATTTTTAGACTAATTACAGGCTCATGACAGAAAATGTGATTGAGATTATTGTAGTTGTCTAACATTGAGTGTTTTGAGAAAAAGCATTACTTGGAGAAACTCAACATGGTTATGGCACTGAATTTCTGCTACACTTTGTTTTAAGGTTCTGAGTATAAAAAGGGGATAAGGATTTTCAATTACGAGCTTAGCATATTTAGATGTTAAGAGAAAGTACTGTGAGATGTAACTACAGGTAGTGACAGGTTACCTGTCTGCATGTGCTGTGTGACTGATAAGGTTCTCTATTAAGCATGTATTTCTCAATTTTGGTAATCATTTTGAGATGTATTATTATCTGAGATATTAGAAAGCTAATGAACAAACCAAGATTATGCCCTCCTTGGGCCTGAACGTGGCCTGATTGGGATAATCATATTAGCAGAATTATTATTTTTGTTGTATCCTGTCTTTGCCCTCCAAAGCAACGTGTAAGTAAGTAGCTCTTACATACGTGCAGCAGCAGCGCTTGGAAATGTAATTATCTAAATTACTGTTGTTCTGACTCTTATTGCCTTGGTCATTGTTAGATGGTAGATTACTTCCCTTTTTGTAATGTTTGCTTTATCTAACTTCATATGGTTTATACCTTTTATTTTTCTCTTGTCCTTCCTGCACTGTTCACCTTCAATATAAGTTGTAAATTTAGTAGTGTGGGGATCCCCGTAACTCTTCACGTGCATATCTAAAGTCCCTATGCATTACAGACATAACTAAATGAATATAATCTATTCTGCCTTTAAGACTACAAGAAAAGAAATCTGTAATAATAAAGCCATTTTTTTCTGCTGATTCATAGAAACAGAAGTATTTCTTCCACCTAAAGTAAAAAGCTAAAGCTATTTATGTTCTTTTTTTTTTAATTATGCTATATACATTGAGCAATACTTGACCTGCTTTTTGCTGCCTTCTCAGATTCCTGTGCATTTGCAGTGGATGCACGTCTTCAAAAGTCTTGGTTTAACTCTGAGATGCTACTAGTCAGCTTTCATTTAACTCCTACTTTTTGAAAGGTTATTTTTAAACCCAGATGATTTTGATTTATTTTTTTTTTTTTTTTTTTTTTGGCAGAAGAAATGAACAGGAGGGGATTATCAGTCACAGCTTTGGTAAAGCACATTTTATTTCTTTTCCCTGTTCTTCAAATCTTGTTCTGAGTCTTTCTGTTTCCCACCTATCAGATTTTTTTCAAGCTGTTTTTTTTCAGTTAGGGTATATATATAGTTTTGTCATTTTTTTATGCATTTTGATTGTAATGCTGAGACCAGTTTGTGCTTTTAAGCCTTTGATGCAGTTTAGAAGAGCCAACTGAAGAGCCAGGCTGACAATTCAGAGTTAGACACAAAGGGGAACATATTACTTGATTATAAAGACTTGAAAATCATTGAGCATCAACAGTAGCGAATGATAGCACTCTGGCATGGCATGCTTTGCTTCTGATTTTGAAATTTAAAAATTACTTCTAGCCAGGAAAAGACAATAGTGCTTAATGACTCTTCTTGAGTGGTTACAGACAAATTTAAATAAACTGACAATTGCTTCTTGACTTTTTTTTTTTTTTTTTTTTAATTGAAAGCCTCATATTTTGAGGTCTGAATATGGAGACAGAAGGAAGCTCAGGCACTACCACGTGTCTTGTGTATACAAATCTTCTTTGTTACAAGTGTAAGTGATCCTTATGGTGTGTGTTGCATCCAGGGTGCTTCCCCGCCTCCATTGCCCTTGCCATCTAATACCCAAGGACACATGGGTGAAGCAAAGCCTTGGATTAGTATCTGGCCTCCGGAAAGGTACGGCCCCTGCTGATTTTAGCACTCAGCGGGTTTGGATGGTCATGTCAGGGACAGCTTATTCCAGCCTTTGGTGTAAACTGATTAGCTTCATTTTCACTCGCAGAAGTGCATTTTTTCTTTTCCCCCCTCCATTCACACGGCTCAGAATAGCACAAATGAAACCTGTTGCACTGCTGTCAGCCAGAAGGACAGCTGCTGAGGGCAAAACTGCGTAGTTGTGCACTGTCTAGAAAAAGGGATATACGAGCAGCAGTAAACTAGTGTATTCTTGCTGTAAGACTTAGCAATTATATAGCTTGTAGAGAAATACCTTTGAGAAATTTGGTCCTATTATTGCTCTGCTATTGACTCCAATATTGACATTGTTTATCTGTTGGTGTTCACAACTCTGAAATGTTTTTAAATGCAGCCACCTTTGGGAGTTTTTAGCTCTGTGAAATGGATGTTACTGTATAGTGTCTGGATATTAATATTTATATAGAAGTTTTGAATTGTTTCCAGCAGAAAGACATAATTAAAATCTAACAAGACCCCAAGGGTGCACTTATATATTTCAGTATAACTAGTCTGACAGCTTGTTGCTGTGAAAGGGGGTGAACTTGCTTGTCGATCCGCATCTCTTCTCTCAGTTCTTGCTCTTGGACTGACTCTGCTTCTTGTCTGACAGCACAGAAGCTTAATTCCATTTCTGTATAATGGCAGATGTTTTTTTATTAGTTTTGTCTGCTTAGTTGGATTAGCATGTTTGCTTGGTTTACTGTGCAGTCGGATCCAAGGGTGACAGAGATGATCCAAGGGTGAGAGTGGGGGTGCATCACCAAGAACAGGAGGGAGAAATAGGGGGAGCAAGATCTCCTATTTGGGTAGCAGCAGTTTGTTAGATCAGCTCAGCCTTACTGTATAATTATGTCCTGAGAGATAGATCTCATTTCATAAAATGGAGTAAGCTGATGTATGCTCAGTGTGAGACAGAGTGGTGTATTTTGTGATGTGTATTCAGAAAATGCAGATACATATGCTGTATAGTATATAGAAGGGGTCTTAAACTTTATCGTAAAATTGGTCCCTTTTAATTCTGTTAGCCACCCTCTTGAGCCTGTTCATGTCTCTATTCTGTACCTTATTCTCTATGGAGGCTGTAGCTGCGGGGGTTTGTTCTCCAGGTGATATTCAGTAATTGTTCAGATGGTCTCATGTGGCAGACAAACACTTAAAAATCTATCGTGCACTGTTTGATTACCCAGGATGCAGCATTTGTCTTGAATCTTGATGTTTCTCATATTATTTTTATGACAAAAGAATGAACACTGCACACAAGGAAAGAGTCAGGAAGGATTGTTGAACAGTTACGCAGAAATCAGGAACATCAAATATGTTGCAAAACCCCTTCCTTGTGTGAAGCTGTTTAGGTAACTGTGAAGCACTAGCTCCCTCGTTTCTTTAACTCAAGGTGTTTTAAGTGTACTTTCAGTGGGATTTTTAAATCATAGTGTGTGGAAACTGGAACCCACTCCTCCCCGGAAAAGAGAACACCAAGAATAAGTTAGAACCCAGGTCTGCTGGCTCTTTGTTTCTTCATACCAGGGACAGGATAGCAGGACCCTGGAGATCTTTGTGATCTACTTGGTTCCTTCACTGGGGACTTGTTCTAAGAGATCTGTGAAGTGAAAAATGCAATAGTGTATGAATGTCAGCAACTCATTTGCTGGTGTTGTAAAATGTTTCATCTTGAAAATTTTTGAACTGCACCATAATGAATAGTCAGTAATGGTCTGCATGTTTTAAAGGTATTAGTCCTTGCTGATGGGATCTTTTTCTTTTTAAATTAATTAGTTAAAAGCTCACTAGGTATTTTTATTTAAAAAACTGTGACTTTCATCAGCTGCGTGTGGCCCAGAGTTGCTTTCAAATCTGAAGGAAATCTACTGAGCTGAGAAAGGACAAGGGAGTATGGGGTCCCTACTACAGGAGGTGAGGCAGCCTTTGAAAATGCTGTATGTGGCACCTGGAAAACAGAGTGTGTAATCTACATACATCAGCTTTTTGTCACATTTATCATGGTTCCAACATCAATCAAGATTGAAGACTGCTTGTATGAGGCACATATATAAAATATGAAAGAAGAGATATTCTTTGCCTCAGAGGGAACATAAGGCAGGGAGGACTTTTAATGTATAAAAAAGCTTGTGTGAGTATAGCAAATATTAGTTCTGTAATTTCTTTGTTCCTGTTTTACGTCAGGAAGGACTAGCTAAGTAAAGCAGGAGGTTGGATCAGAGTTGGGAGCTAACACCCATTCAGTGTAACTTCAACGTTCAGAGGGAAGTAAAGGAGAGCAGTACGGAAAGGACTGCTTTTTCTATCAGGCGTAGTGTCCTCTCAAGTGATTTTGGATTGTGGTTTTTTCATTCTTATTAAAAAATAAAACCCAAACCACAAATCAAACAAAACCCCCACTTCTTCAGAGATGAGAGCTTCTTTTATGGTGTTGGAATCTACTTATCTTACTCCATTTTTGTCCACGTAGTATTTTTGGTTTTGCTGTACCTGATTCTGGTCAGGTGTCCCAAAGTACAGTGTTTTACTGTTAACCTTAATGCTTATTACAGGTTTTTCTTTCAACATGATGCAATATTCTTTATTAGGTTTTTGTTGGGGTTTTTTGTTTGTTTTGGTTTGTTTTTTTTTCAACACCTTCACTTGAAGCAGTTTCTCAGCAATAAGTGCTAGTAGTGCTGAAGAAGAATTGTGCTGAAGGCTTGGAATTACATGCATTGAAGGACAAAAGTCAGCTGCCTTCCTAGAATGTAGTTTAGGCAAGACCTGCAGTGACTGAATTGCCTAAAAGACAATTTCCTTTCTCTGAAGAAGCATGTTACTTTTATTGTCTAGAAGCTTACTCTCTGCAAGCCTGCAGTCTGTGATTACAGCAGCTCACCAGTTATGTATTGAGAATACAGGATTGTTAAAGGTGCTGTTGGAGAAGGCTGTGCTCATAAAGGGATGCCAGCTACCTTAGTTTTGCAAAGTATGCAAGGATTGTGTTGAATCTGCTTTGTAAGGTTTCCTGTGAGGTGTATTGAGCCTCTGAGAGGATCAGTGTATTACTATTTGCCTCCATGTAGTAATGTGGGTTAGTTTGGAATAACAGTAATAATAAAAGTTCTGCCTGCCACCTTTACCATCTGCTTCCCACTCTTATAAAGCCTTAAACAAACTCATATGTAACAAAAAGGAGGCTTTACTTTCTTTACAGCTGCAGAATGGCTCAGGTGTGTACATGCGGAAAATGGAGGTGTTCTCTTACCATAGCTAGAGGCTGTACCTATATACCTTGTGTGCTAAGTGCTTGTGATTTTTAAGGCTAAGGCTGCTTGTATTTTGATGAAAAGCCCTTGCATTGAGTTGTGGCCTGAGAGAGTCTTGAAACTTGAGGACTGGGTAAAAGGGGGAGGAAGGAAGGGGAAATACTTTCTGAATATTGGGAACATCCAGAGGGCCGCGTTTGCTAAATGCTACAATTTATCAGGGTAATGATGATTTTCTGTTTGGAGGTTAGAATTTTGTGATGAAAAATCTGTATTATGGTAAGGATTTTAATAAAATATATAGTTTAAAATAAATTTAATAACACTGATGAAACTGGCAATGAATTATGAGAATTTGCATGTGTTTATGCTGATGAGAATCATCATCATAGCTGGAAGCAGCATCTTACTGTGTGAAATGCTAGAGAAGGAAGGGGAGAAAGAGGAGTGGAAGTTTGGAAGTGTTGGGTATTGGTAAAGGTATATTTCCCTGAATTCTCCTTCAGAGTAGTTGTGTGCTACATAGATCATAATACTAGTTGGAGAATGTGCTGTCCCACTGCTGTCAGACTTTTGCTAGATACAGAGCATCAGATTTTGTACAGCTGTCCTCATCATGGTCCTCTATAGGTTCTACTACACACTAGTGCAAGCTACCACTGCTGCCTGTTTCTCACTTGATACAAGAGCATAGCTGTTCAGCTGCATCAGGCGTTCACAGCAGCTCTGTATTCAACAAAACTACCTCTTCAGCTTCACATCTTGTTCTGTGTCTCTTTCCCCATCATACAATAATCATTTATATTCTAGTATTTGGTGTGCCAGCAAATGCTGGCAAAGTAGGAGCCTGACACAGTTTCAGTGGGATTTTTGTTGTATCCAGGCAATGACCCTTTTTTGTAGTCTGCTCCAAGTTCTGCTTGGGGTCTGGTGCAGCGAGTATGGTGCCATCCCTGATGGTTTCCCTGGAGAGAATTCCAATTCAGTACCTTGTGATATGCATAAAAACATCTGTTTCTGTTTGTGATACATTTATAACTCTCAACTCTCCTTTGCGTTATGTGGCATAGGATTGCGTGCTACTTATATAGCTATACCAAGCTGTAGCTTGATACTGCTTCATATACAGCAGGGCATAAAACCAACTCCCCTTGGGGCAAAGGCAAACTTTTGTCCTACTGTGATCACTCAGGTTCAGGAAACTGCTTGATCACATTGCAACTTTGTAGCAGATTAATAATTAAACTGTGGCTGCATTTAATTTATGTTGCCTTGTATTGAGAACGAGCTTAATTTCATGCAAAAATGACATTTTCATAATGTATTCTGTTATTCTTCTAATTTTGAGAGCTAAACTAATCATTACAGTGTTAATTTTGTTACTGCCTCTTCCACAAGATTGGCTTGCCCTTTCAGCTAGGCAAACATGTATCTTAGACTTTCTTTCTAGTTATGAGAATTGGAAATGGCAAGAGAATTTAATCCCTTATCCTAAAGCAAGGTTTTCACAATCACTGCTATTAGCAACTCTGATTTAATTTGTTGTTGTTAGCTTTTTATTAGTGGAAGCATAGGTAATGCTTCTTTACATCTGTCTTAAGAGAGACTAGCAGCAGCTTTGGGAAGAGATTTACGGGGCTTAGCTATGGTGAATAGATGAGGGAGAGTTTAATATGGCATAGACTGGGGAAAAAAACAGTATTAAAGATTGAAGCCAGGCTAGCATGAGAGAATGGTATTGGCATTGCTGACGACTTGTGTCCTGCATTTGCATTCTCTTCTTTTCCTTTAAGATTTTTTTTTAAGTAAACTTTTCATAGAATTTTATAGAATTTTAAGCTTTTCTATATGTAATGTGTGTATGTTATGAATAGTAGTTTGTGTCTTGAAAATTTTAGATTGCATTTTGTCTTAATAGGATTTTTGTGTTATTTTATTGTGTGTTGTCTTTCACCACTAAGAAAATGTCCAAATAAACACTGTGTTATATAGCAGACATAAATGAGACCTCTTGAGCAATAGATGGCTGAGGCACACTTTTGCATCTGAGTATAACGCCAGGTGTCACACTGCTTCTGCTAGATCTCACACTTCACAAATTTAAAGGGAGAAATTTTACTTATACATAAGTCTGATTGTCAGTTGCTGGTAAGAGCTGGGGCTGGTGAACTCGGTATTTGTAGCATTTGAAAGTTTACACGTAGGCCCTTTGAAGACTCTTTTTTTTTTTTTTTTTTTTTTTTTTTTTGGTAAGTTGGAAACTTCTGCTGACAACACCAAGAAGCTGAGCCTGCAATAAAAAAAACCTCAAAAACCCAAACAAGCAAACAAGAAAACCTAATTCAAAAAACCCCCACCTGCTTAACCATCCCGGTGTCAGTCTAATGAAATGAGTTCTAGTCCCTGACTGAAGTGATAGAAGTCTTGGCCAACTTGGGCCTACATCTTTAAGAACAGAGGTTACTGTGGTAGGCCATATGCTGTTGGCCAAATCATTTTGTTCTTAGTCAAACAAGTGAGAATAATCACTCTTTAAATCATTGTCTAAGTTGACCTCATTATAAACATTCCCTTTGTATATAGCAATTACCGTTGCAGAAAGAAGCAGTTTGTGGTGGGTGGGCAAATGGTGGCTGTACTATATTAGAGGCAGCCATCCAGCAGAAAATTATACTTGGGGTCTGTAAATATACTGCAGGAACTCAAAAAAGCCAAGATATTACAGAACTGATGACATTTGAAAGGTTAAAAAAATAAAACTTTCTTGATCACTTGTGAAGAGGGAAAAATTCTCAGTACACCTCTTGCTCTTCTTATTCTGATCACTGCAAGAAATACTGTTGGGGATGTTGCTCTGCAAGCTGCTTGTGAAGGAACTAGCTGGTGATCACAAATTAGTAGAAGACATTTTTGTTATACATTATTTCCAACTTTTCGTGACTGACGACTGTTCTGAGAGTTACCTGAAATAAATAAATAAAAATTAAAAAAAATAAGTTTTTGCTTGGCTTTCTGTTACATTTTAGCTGCACTGATAATCTGTTGATAAGGTATTTTAGGTTTAGTTTAGACGTGGTTGGATGGGGCTTTGAGTAACCTGGTCTAGTGGGAGCTGTCCCTGCCCATGGCAGAAGGGTTGGAACTAGATGATCTTCAAGGTCCCTTCCAACCTAAACCATTCTATGTAGAAGAGATTGGTAGTCAGTGGTATGTATATTTAAAAATAACTGGCAACTTATGGAAGTGTTGTGAACTTTATAGCTAATCATCTGGTTTTGTTTTCTTACAGTCAGATTTTCCTCTGGTAGTTCATAAACTGCAATAAACTTCAAGCTAAATGTGTGTCAAAGGTGCTCATTTTTTCCAGTTTGTTCTATTGAAGTTTCTCTGGACTCTGCACACAAAACAGAACAATAGTATGACTAGTACATTCATATTTAACCAGTGGAAATACAAAGTCATTAGTTTGCAAATTTAACCTACAGATGAGTGACAGAAAAAAATAGCGACATGCAACATTGACAGACCTAAATGAAGTAAAATGTGCATATTACAGGAAGGGTCTTAATTACTTATTCAGAAATTGTATATGCCATAGTGTTATGAACATTAGAATACTTCATTTATTGCAGAATTAATTCATTCCTGTCTTTCCTCTGCCACAGGAACTCATTATACGATGACAAATGGAGGAACTATCAACAGTTCAACACATTTACTGGACCTTCTGGATGAACCAATTCCTGGAGTAGGAACATACGATGACTTCCATACCATTGACTGGGTTCGAGAGAAGTGCAAAGACAGAGAAAGGCATAGACGGGTACTTGAGATAAATAATACTTGGAAAATATTTTTTGTTGGCTGTTGGAATTAAGGTCTGATCTAGTAACACAGACAAATATGTGCATACTTTAAATTTGTAAGTAGTTACATCAGCTAGAACTACTTGACTGCTATTATAAAAGCATTGTTTCATCGATACCTGTAGTCCTACAACAGTATTATAACTTGGAAAGGAAACAGTAGTTTAATAGAGTGGGAATAGTTCCCTGTCACCCAGATGACATTTTTACACTACTGCCTTTTTTGCGTGTTAGTTTATTTAAGGCTATTTTCCAGTGCAGATATATTTGTAATAGTACAATAGTGCTTATGGTGGTACTTGTACAGAAAAGCAAGCACTGTTGTATATTCCTTTTATACTGACACAAGTGTATCTGGACTACTGCTGTGAAGTGCTGCTGCTGTTTGAATTATGGAAACTGAAAATTTTCATAGTTAAACCACTTACATCGGTGTATATATGCTTAACAAAAAAGTAGTCTCAGTATGTATGGTAAATGTCCTTTTCGCTCTCCCGTCAGAAAACTTTATTTCTCCTCTTCTCTATTGATTTCTTCAGAAGATCTTCAAATTTCAGGCCATTCATCTTTATCAGTGTGCTCTGCAAAGAGTTCTTTCCTGATATGGACTCAAGTTGTATTAGTCAGTAACATGCTAGATACTGTTATTCAAGTAATATACATGTTTAATAGCATTTTAGGAGGAAATAAGTTATTTAGAGCCTTACTGCCAAACTTTTGAGTTACTTGCATTAATTAACTGTACAAATAGAACAGACTTGGAGGTGTGATTTCTCCGAAAATATTTTTAACTGATCAAAATGAATAGTTAAAAATTAATTGTAATTTTATGGAGGCGTCAGGGGAGAGGTTCCTTCACTTGCTAACATTGTAGCGTTATTCTGCTTTCTTTGTAAACACCATTTTTAACTTTCTGGAAGCAAGCGTAGGATGTATATGCTGATTTACTTTGACATGGTTAAAAAAAAAAATCTTACAATAGTTTAAAAAACAAAGCATCCACAACTTATTCTTACCAAAAAGGAGGGGGTGGTAGACAGTGTCAAACTCAAGGGTAGCCTGGGCTGTACTGATCATGAAATGGTCGAGTTTGAGATCCTCGAGGCAGCGAGGAAGGTGCACAGCAGGCTGACCACCTTGGACTTTGGGAGAGCTGACTTTGGCCTCTTGAAGAATCTGCTTGGTGCGGTGCCATGGGATGAAGCGCTGGAGGGAAGGGGGGTCCAAGAAAGTTGGTTAATATTCAAGGACCACCTCCTCCAAGCTCAGGAGCAATGCATCCCTACAAAGAGGAAGGCAGGCAGAAAAGCCAGGAGGCCTGCATGGATGAACAAGGAGCTCCTGGACATGACCAAAAGGAAAAAGGAGGCCTATAGGGAGTAGAAACAGGGACGGGTAGTCTGGGAGGTATACAGAGGAATACTTTGAGCAGCCAGGGATCGGGTTAGACAAGCTAAAGTCCAGATAGAACTACATCTGGCCAGGGACATCAAGACAAACAAAAAATCCTTCTTTAAGAATGTCAGCGAGAAAAGACAGACTAGGGAAGACGTGGACCCTTTCTGGAAGGAAACGCAAGAACTGGTTACCTGGGACAGAGACAGAGCTGAGGTACTCAATGACTTTGCCTCAGTCTTCACTGGCAAGGACTGCAGCCACACTGCCCACGACACAGAATGCAAAGACGAGGATTGGGAAAATGGAGAACCACCCACTGTAGGTGAAAATCAAGTGCGAGACCACCTGAGGAGCCTGAAGGTGCACAAGTCCATGGGACCTGATGAGATACATCCGCGGGTCCTGAGGGAACTGGCAGATGAAGTCACAAAGCTACTAGCCATCATATTTGAGAAGTCGTGGCAGTCTGGCAAGGTTCCTGCCGACTGGAGAAGGGGAAACATAACCCCTATTTTCAAAAAGGGAAACAAGGAAGACCCAGGGAACTACAGGCCAGTCAGTCTCACCTCTGTGCCTGGCAAGATCATGGAGCAGATCCTCCTGGAAACTCTGCTGAGGCACATAGAAAACAAGGAGATGATTGGCGACAGCCAGCATGGCTTCACCGAGGGCAAGTCATGCCTGAGAAATTTGGTGGCCTTCTACGAAGGGGTTACAGTGGCAGTGGACAAGTGAAGACCAACTGATGTCATCTACCTGGACTTGTGCAAAGCATTTGACACTGTCCCACACGATATCCTGGTCTCTAAATTGCAGAGACATGGATTCGACAAATGGACCACTCGGTGGATAAAGAACTGGCTGGATGGTCGCACTCCAAGAGTTGCGGTCAACGGCTCGATGTCCAAGTGGAGAGCAGTGACGAGTGGCGTTCCTCGGGGGTAGGTACTGGGGCCTGTACTGGTCAGCATCTTTGCCGATTACATGGACAGTGGGGTCGAGCTCACCCTCAGCAAGTTTGCCGATGATACCAAGCCCTTTGGCGAGGTAGACACGCTGGAGGGGAGGGATGCCATCCAGAGGGACCTGGACAGGCTGGAGAAGTGGGCCCAAGCCAACCTCATGCAGTTCAACAAGGCCAAGTGCAAGGTCCTACATCTGGGTCAGGGCAATCCCAAGCACAAATACAGGCTCGGCGGGGAATGGCTGGAGAGCAGCCCTGGGGACATGGACCTGGGGGTGCTGATTGACGAGAAGCTCAACATGAGCCAGCAATGTGTGATCGCATCCCAGGCGGCCAACCGTATCCTCGGCTGCATCAGAAGAAGTGTGGCCAGCAGGTCAAAGGAGGTGATTCTGCCCCTCTACTCCACTCTCGTGAGACCCCACCTGGAGTACTGCATCCAGCTCTGGAGTCCCCAAGATAAGAAAGACATGGACCTGCTGGAGCATGTCCAGAGGAGAGCCACGAGGATGATCCGAGGGCTGAAGCACCTCTCCTATGAGGAGAGGCTGAAAGAGTTGGGGCTGTTCAGCCTGGAGAAGAGAAGGCTCCGGGGAGATCTTATTGTGGCCTTCCAGTACCTAAAGGGGGCCTACAGGAGAGCTGGGGAAGGACTTTTTACTAGGGCATGTAGCGATAGGACAAGGGGGGATGGTTTTAAACTGGAAGAGGGCAGGTTTAGATTGAACATTAGGAAGAAATTTTTCACTTTGAGGGTGGTAAGGCACTGGAACAGGTTGCCCAGCGAGGTTGTTGAGGCCCCATCCCTGGAGGTGTTCAAGGCCAGGCTGGCCGTGGCCTTGGGCAACCTGGTCTAGTGGGAGGTGTCCCTGCCTATGGCAGGGGGGTTGGAACTCTATGATTTTCAAGGTCCTAAACCTCATCTAAAACCTTAGGTTTAACCTAAAGCTAAATCTACGAACTCCTAAACCATTCTATGATTCTATGAATTTCGCTATCTAGTGCTTTTTTTAAGGAAAAGAGATCCTTGCACAGCAGATCTGAGAACACGTACCTTGCGTGAATGCTTTTAATGAAAAGTAAGGTGTTTTTCATGTAATACTTCATTTCATAATTTGATGGCTAAGCAGTAATTAACACAATGCCATCTTTACACTGCAGATGCATAGGTTAGTGTCTAGTGGATGTGCCATTGGATAGAATGCGGGGCCTGACCAAATCTTGGCAAGGCAGATCGCACCTGGAGATAGGTTATCTAGGGTGAATTCTCACAGCTGTTAATTCATTTCAGTGTCTGAGACCAGAAAAGCCAGACAAGACAGTTCACAATTTATAGCCACAGAAGTACTGTGAAATTTATAAATATGCCCTGAATGATAGGAGACTGGCCGTGTCATCAAAGACGTAGGAAGACAAAGCAGTGAGTACTAGTTCATGGTGGTTTTGAAAGACATGCTATTGTAGAAACAACTTTTTTTATTAAAAAAAAAAAAGTTTGTGAAGCTCACAAATGCATAGAAATCTATAAAATATATTTACTTGCTTTTTCTAGATTTCCTTGTCTAGTATTGTGTTTGCTTGGTTTGGGCTTTTTTTTTTTTTTGCTGTTTGCACATACTTTCTCCCTCCTTTTACAGTACAAAAATTGTAAGAATAGGATCCAATTACATAATGAAGGTTTAATCATGAAACAGTTTATGCACAAATTTCAGCTAAGTGCATGAAGTAAGTAAGGCTGAAATAAGAATTACTATAAGAATTACTACTTTTTCAGTACAGTTACCTTAGATGTCATTAGTAATAGTTGTCTAGAAGTATTATATGGTAGTTATCCAGTTTTTGGTTTTGTTTTATTTTTGTGGGGTTTTTAGTCTAAAGATAAAAGAAAGGTGTTTATATTTAAAATAGAAGTTTAGACATTTGAATTGTGTGGAATAGCTTAGTAGTACGCAAAACGTTTATTTGAGGTTCAACAAAAACTAATTTGAGATTTAGGAGAAAAATAATTTTACAATTACATTTTTAGATGTGTATCATAGAAAGTATTAATTTATCCTAATAATAATTTCCTGGGGTTTAGTTCTTTAAATTAAGCAAGTTTACTTTTCTCTGTCAGTTGTTTGATGCCTGAATAACCAAGCTGATTTATCTATGTAAAGCACTAAATACAAGGAGAATGCGTGTAGTTTAAAGAGAGGATATATTTGCCTGCAGCTTGCATCATGCAGTTTGTATGTCATACTTACTTTTTTTCTCCTATTCATATTACAGAAACACATACAAGTATACATAACGATTTCTTTTGCAGATTAACAGCAAGAAGAAAGAATCGGCATGGGAGATGACAAAAAGTTTGTACGATGCATGGTCAGGATGGCTGGTAGTCACACTAACTGGTTTGGCATCAGGTAAATTAAAAAACAGGGGATATATTTCTTACATTTGTCAGCAAGTGTAGTTACTGTGCTTTCCATTTGTGCGTTATCCACAAACCTGGGTAAGAGCTGGTTCTGACTACTACCATAACACCATGAGGAAAGGGAAAGGTTGATTATCTTGATTTACAGGCTTTAACTTTTTGAGGGGAGGGTTTACTAATCAAACAGAAACCAAAATCCTCACTGAATGTGTAGTGAGAGTTATTGAACTTCCACCTACATTATCAATGTTCTTTAATCCTGTGATTGAGATTGGTGTTTTCCCTTTCTGTGAAATTCTGCTTTTATCCTGTAGGATTTCTGGTGAAAGTGTGCTCCTTGATTGTGCTAGATGGTTTTTCTGCTGTGAATTTGGGTTTTGTTTGTTGGCCTCTACTTCAACTCTGTCTTTTCTTTTTAACGTATTTTAGGATGAGTTTTACAGCTAAAATTGTCTGACAGTTTGTCACCCCACCGTCATGCAGTGCTGCTTTCTGTCAGCATAGTTTGGAGTGACCAAAATGTTCAAGAGTGAGAAGGCAAAAACTTGGTGCCCAGTTTTTCCAAAAAAAGTGTTTCGAACAGAGATCTTAGTTTGAATGCTAGGAAAATTGGATTTGTTGCAGAGTATGGCTATGCCTGTTAAAAAGGCATGGTAACTGTATAATTACTACTTAGATATATACATAATCACTTTCACAAACCGCATATAAATTAGTATATATGCAAAGTTTGTAGCATGTTTATATACCTCTGAATGTACAAACTGGGAGTATATAATTACTGGAAATTGCTTGTGATAATTTGGGTGGGGACGTGCAGTGTTGTGTTTCCACCCCCCAAGCTGCTGTGTATATTAAAATTGCTTTACTGTGTTTCTCAGCAACAAAGCAAGCAAATTCTGGCCGTGAACATTCCCAAGTTTTTCTGTTTCAGTTGCTTTCTGTTGTATGTGTCTCCTGAATCTTAAATGGTATGACCTTGATTTCAGTCGTGGGGAGATCTTATGCTTATGTATTTTAATTAATTTAAATTTTGTTCTACCGAAATACCACCTTTGACTTTGACTTTGGTTGGCCCAGGATTTCAAACTGAGGGCCTGTCAAGATAAGTAAATATAAATTAGGAAATCAGAGGTAATCTGTACTACCAATTTACACAAGTAAATGGTGGCAGTCTCTAGATAGCTATTTCTAGTAGTGATTAATACCTTAAAAATAGTTAATTATAACTAATTAACAGTTGTGCATTTTCACAAAAATACTGACTTTAGAAGCAGTTTTTCAGTGTACTGCTACCATGAAAAACTATTTTACTTTTGTAAAATAGAGGGTTTTTTTAACGATTTTTTAAAAATCCTTTGAAGCAATTTCCTAAGTAATGCTTATTTTTTAAGGACTCTTCCGCAAGTTTTCTGCATGTAGGTACAGTACAGAATCCCTCTTAAGATTTGAGTTTGTGAGGTGCTTAGTGTCTATACTGTTTCTTATCTGCAGTAGGAATTTTGAATGCTCACTATGTTACAGAATTAGGTCATTTTGTATATGGATTGATTACATGAACGTCATCAGGGTTTATTTGGTGTTTTATTTATGTTGTTCTAAAACTGTTGTTGGCAAGGTAAGAATTATTTTCTCCATGTTTGCTGTTCTGTACAAAACATAGTAGAATAGTTCATGAGCTCTCTGAGGCATGGCAAGGTAGTTTTGTCAGAAGGTCTATTGTCTTTTTCATCACAAAAATGTATCAGTCCAATTTTGACTCTAAAATCCTTAGTTTCAATGGACTGTTGGAGAATTGTGGCATAGGGAAAAAAAAAGGAAAAAAGAAAAAAAAAAAGATGCATTTAACTTGGGAAATATACAAGGTACTAGATTCTTCAGCAAATACTAATTGTACCATATTGCAAATAGGATATATTCCTGGAAATCAGTAGTATTTTAAATGTCTGTTTCTTTAGGTTTTCTGTAATTTCAATTTACATGAATTAACACCAGCACATTTTTTAGATGTGTGTGTTATTCCTCTTTACCAGAATATTAATACAAAACTGTTTCTACAACAGGGGCACTGGCAGGATTAATTGACATTGCTGCTGACTGGATGACTGACTTAAAGGAAGGCATTTGCCTTAGTGCTTTGTGGTTTAACCACGAACAGTGTTGTTGGGGTTCAAATGAGACCACATTTGAAGAGAGAGATAAATGTCCACAGTGGAAAACATGGGCAGAACTAATAATTGGGCAAGCAGAAGTAAGTATATACCCATTCGTTGATGGCTTTGCTCAACAGCTGGACTGAACGTGGAAAAAAAATAATGATCTTAAGGTTAGGGTACTAAACACGGATTTGGGTTGTACTGTCTGCTCCATTTGTCAGCATTTAAATTGGTTAATAGGTTATACTGTATTAAATGTGCATTTCATGCACTGCAAGGGTGCTTGGAGTGTTGCAGATATAAAGAAGGTATCAGAGTATAAAACTGTTAATAACAGGAGAATTTCTATTCTTGATCATAGCTACATATAAAAGAATAAAAATGAAATCTGTGGTGTTCTCCAATAAATAAGAATAGATTGGTTTTATTTTTTCTACCACAAATTTTTTTAAATAAAAAAGGTTTACTCAGTATTCAGTAGATTTTAGCAGCTAGTAGCTATTAAAAAAATACCTGTGTTATGTTTTATTTTTTCATTTTAAGGTGAAGTGTTAGAACATTTTCTACCTGGTATAATCCAGTCTATGCTGATGTGCAGGTGTTGTGACTTTATGCTTTTCAAACAAAACTCTCTTTCTTGGCTTGGTAATAATTACTGCCCTTCAAAACGTGTGCATAAGTGTACTTGCAACAAGAGTACTTCTGGGTTATTTTAAGTAGTGATTTTGCTCCTAAATCAAATTTATATTCTGACTTTTTTTTGCTTTTTGCTTTTAGGGTCCAGGTTCATACATAATGAACTACATAATGTACATTTTCTGGGCTTTGAGCTTTGCCTTCTTAGCAGTTTCTCTGGTGAAGGTATTTGCTCCCTATGCCTGTGGCTCGGGGATACCTGAGGTGAGGTCTAACTAGTATATACATTATAGATGTTTCATATTAATGTGAAAATTCCTGCTGCCTTACAGGATTGGGGAATGGCAAGAGGGAGAACCCTTTGACTTTCATGAAATGCATTAATACAAGTATTCAAACTGAAATAATATAATTGTGTGAATTTGTTGCTGAGAAAAATGCCCCAAATTTCAGAGAATCTCCTGATTTGTAGATTTTGCTGCACGCTTCTGGCTGGACTACTTTTTAAGGAAGCATTTATCTTAAGAGTGTAGACTTCTGAAGAGTGATTTCCAAACCTGCCTCTAATCCCCACCCTCCCTATGGTGATAAGAGGGCGGGTGTTCATTGAGAGAATACGGGTCCTTTGATACAGCAATTGATCTTATGTTGCACTGGCTTTAGTCGCCTTAACTAGCACAAACCATCAGACAGTCACAAAGTAAAATGTGTCATTTCCTCAAAAACTCACTGTTTTTACAATTGCTGTCTGCTGCTATACGCAGAATGGGAGGGAAAAAAACCCAAGTCAAAGTCTGGTCAGTCTCACTTCTCCAGTCATTCTGTAAATATTTCTTTATGTGTATTGTAGAAGTTGAAGGACAGATCCAGATCCTGCCACTGAATAAGCCTGGAGTAGTTCTGTGCCATTATTGCAGAAGAGATTTCATCCTAAATTAGTTTCCAAATTTAGCTAACCTTTACTTTCTAGACACAGCTGCCCAGTGTTTTGTGTACATCCTATTTATAGACATGTTGTCCTTTCCTATGATAGCTATATTATTTCCTATATATGGGCATATTTTCCAGGCTAATAATATGACACTGTTGAGCAAAGTAATACCTTAGGTAAGTGGCACGTCTTTTCTAGTGGAAAAAGGCTGATCTTTTCCATTTTTATGTCGAGGAATCTACTGTTAATTTTTTATGTAGACATGGTAAAACATAAGGAGAAAACAGACGTGTAAAATTAGTGCAAATATGATATTGCTACAGTAGATGACTTTGAGTATAGTTTTTGCAGATTCGTTTTTCCTTTGGGAGTTTTCTGACTTTCGCTTGATAATTTACATCATAAACCAATGAATGCGGTCTCAGAAGCTACTGCAGATTAATTATCTACTAAATGTCATTGATAATGTTGTTGTATGTTATTGCCCAGTGGTTTAGAGTAAGTTGCAAATGGAAAGCCTCTGGCAACCAAATAGACTCAGTGCAGCAATCTAAACAATACATGCTTTAAAGTGTGATAAAAGTAGTCATTTGGAAAGGATATTTTTTAAGTTATGCAGCTAAAATGATAAAATTATTTATTTTCTGAGAAAAGCAGAATACTATAACAGGTATTATTTTGCCTTTCTTCCAGATAAAAACTATTTTGAGTGGCTTCATCATCAGAGGTTACTTGGGGAAGTGGACTTTGATGATAAAAACAATTACTTTGGTCTTGGCTGTCGCATCGGGTTTGAGTTTAGGAAAAGAAGGTCCCTTGGTACATGTTGCCTGCTGCTGTGGGAATATTTTTTCCTACCTCTTTCCAAAGTACAGCACAAATGAAGCTAAAAAAAGAGAGGTAGGTTCTTGTAAAAGCATTTCCAGAATGTACTGAATAGCCATGCATTTACACTCTTTTGTTTAAAAGACAGTATTTGTTCTCTTAGACAGTGTTTAGGCTTGGATTATCAATAATTATTTATTGTGTTACTAACAATGTATTATCCCTAGCATTCTCCAAAGTAAATTGTTTCCATGTCAGAGTTAGTTTGCATTTCTCTCACCTCAGAGACCATTTGATTTAACTTAAATTCGTTCTGTTCTTCACTCTACATTTTGGTAATTGATAAGTGTCTTCAGTTGTGAAGACAGCAGAGGACTTTTGAACCTGTGAGCAAAGTACTCCTGGAAAAGGGTTGATGACAGCAATATTTCTGCTCTACTTCAGTTTTTTGTTGTTAGTGAGAGTGTGGTGGGTTAGCCTTGGTGCCCACCAAGCTGCTCTTTCACCCCTTCTCCTCAGCAAGACAGCAGGAGAAAATAAGATGAAAAGGTCAAGATAAGGACAGGGAGATCACTCACCAATTACCATCATGGGCAAAAAGACTAGACTTGAGCAAGATTACTTTATTGCTAATTAATAAGATAGTAGGATAGTGAGAAATAAAAACAACTAAAACCATGTCGCCCCCACTCTCCCTCCTTCCCAGGCTTAACTTCACTCTTCATTCTTCTATCCCAAAGCGGCACAAGCGGATGGGGAATGGGGGCTGCAGTCAGTTTGTAATGCTTTGTCTCCGCTGCTCCTTCCTCCTTGTGTTCTTCCCATGCTCCATGTGGGGTCCCACCCATGGGAGGCAGTCCTTCTCAAGCTCCTTCAGCATGGGTCCTCTCCACAGGGTGCAGTCCTTCAGGAACAGACTGCCCCAGCCTGGATTCCCCACAGGCTGTAGTTCCTGCCAGAAAACCTGCTCCTACCTGGGCTCCTCTCGGCAGGCCACGGCTCCTGCCAGGAGCCTGCTCTGGCGTGGGCTTTCCATTGGCTGCAGCTTCCTTCAGGGCACATCTACCTGCTTCGGCGTGGGGTGCTCCACAGGCTGCAGGGTGATCTGCTCTGCCATGGTCCTCCATGGGCTACAGGGGAACAACCTGCATCACCATGGTCATCTACACAGGCTGCAGGTGAACCTCTGCTCTGGTGCCTGGAACACCTCCTCCCTGTCCTTCTTCACTGACCTTGGTGTCTGCAGAGCTGTTCCTCTCACATTTTTCTCACACACTATCTAGATCCCTCTGCAAGGCCTCCTGTCCCTCAAGAAAGTCAACAGCACTTTGCAGTTTGGTATCATCAGCGAACCTGCTAATGGTGCATTCAACTCCTGCGTCCAGAACGTTGATAAATATATTGAACAGAACTGGCCCTAGAATTGAACCCTGAGGAACACTGCTGGTGACCGGTCGCCAACCAGATGTAGCCCCATTCACCGAATCACAGAATGATAGGGGTTAGAAGGGACCTCTGGAGATCATCTAGTCCAACCTCCCTGCCAGAGCAGGTACACTTAGAGCAGGTTGAACAGGATGCCATCCAGGCGGGTTTTAAATGTCTCCAGAGTCGGAGGTTCCACAACCTCTCTGGGCAGCCTGTTCCAGTGCTCTGCCACCCTCAAAGTAAAGAAGTTCTTCCTCATGTTTAGATGGAACTTCCTATGTTCAAGTTTGTGTCCATTACCTCTTGTCCTATCACTGGGCACCACTGAAAAAAGACTGTTCCCATCCCCCTGTCACTCTCCCTTAAAGTATTCATAAGCATTGATAACCCCCCCGTCCCCCATCTTCTCCAGACTAGAAAGACCCAAGTCCCTCAGCCTTTCCTCATAAGAAAGATGCTCCAGTCCCCTAATCATCTTTGTAGCCCTTTGCTATACCCTCTCCAGCAGTTCCCTGTCCTTCTTGAACCAGGGAGCCCAGAACTGGACACAGTACTCCAGATGTGGCCTCACCAGGGCAGAGTAGGGGTGGAGAATAACCTCCGTTGATCTGCTGGCCACACTCTTGATGCACCCCAGGATGCCATTGGCCTTCTTGGCACATTGCTGGCTCATGGTCATGCTGTTGTCCACCAGGACTCCCAGGTCCCTTTCACTACAACCCTTTGTGCCAGTCAGCCAGTTCTTCACCCAGCACACTGTGAACCCACTCATACTGCAGTTGGACAACTTTTCCAGAAGAATGCTGTGAGGGCCTTGCTAAAATCCAGAAAAACTGCATCCACCACCTTCCCTTCATCCACTACGCAGGTGACCTTATTATAGAAGGATATTGGATTAGTTAAACAGGACTTTCCCTTTGTGAACCCATGTTGACTGGGCCTGATGATTGCATTATTCTTTAAATGCCTTTCAACAGCACCCAGTATAATCTTCTCCATAATTTTTCCAGGAACTGTTAGGCTAATGGGTGTGTAGTGCCTGGGTCTTCTCTCGCATCCTTCTTGTAAATTGGAATAACATTGGCTAGCGTCCAGTTAGCAGGGACCTCCACAGACTCCCAAGACCTTTGGCAGATGATCGAGTGGAGTCCTGCCGTAACATCCGCTCCTTCAGTACTTTGGGATGAATACTATCAGGCAGCACGGACTTGTGAACATTCAGCTAATGCAGCTGGTCCCTTACAATTTCAATGTCTACAAATGGAAAGTCACTGTTCCCACACTTATGGTCCTCCAACTCAGAGGACTGGGCAGCCCAAGGTCTATCACTATCACAGAATCACAGAATTTTCAGAGTTGGAAGGGACCTCTAGAGATCATCTAGTCCAACTCCCCTGCCAAAGCAGGATTGCCCAGAGCACATTACTCAGGACTGCATCCAGGCGGGTCTTGAAAATCTCCAGAGAAGGGGACTCCACAACCTCCCTGGGCAGCCTGTTCCACTGTTCTGTCACCCTCACTGTAAAGAAGTTTTTCTGTGTATTTGAACGGAACTTCCGGTGTTCTAACTTGTGCCCGTTACCCCTCATCCTGTCACTTGGAACCATTGAAAAGAGCCTGGCTCCATCCTCCTTCAACCCACCCTGTAGATACTTGTACGCCATAATAAGGTCTCCCCTCAGCCTTCTCTTCTCCAGGCTAAAGAGTCCCAGCTCTCTCAGCCTTTCCTCATAAGGGAGATGCTCCAAGCCCTTAATCATCTTTGTTGCCCTTCGCTGGACTCGCTCCAGCAGTTCCCTGTCCCTCTTGAACTGGGGAGCTCAAAACTGGACGCAGTATTGCAGTTGTGGCCTCACCAGTGCAGAGTAGAGGGGGAGAATGACCTCCCTCGACCTACTGGCCACACTCTTCCCTATGCAGCCCAGGATTCCATTGGCCTTTTTGGCGACAAGGGCACATTGCTGGGTCATGGATAATTTACTGTCTACCACGACCCCCAGATCCTTCTCCTCCAAGCTACTTCCCAGCAGGTAGGTCCGTCCCTAACTTATACTGGTGCCTAGCATTCTTCCTCCCCAGGTGCAGGACCTTGCACTTGCTTTTGTTGAACCTCATGAGGTTCTTCTCTGCCCAGCTCTCCAGCCTGTCCAGGTCATGCTGGATGGCAGCACGGCCCTCTGGGGTGTCAGCCACCCCACCCAGTTTGGTATCCTCAGCAAACTTGCTGAGGATACACTCTGTCCCCTCATCCAGGTCATTAATGAATATATTAAACAAAATTGGACCAAGTATTGACCCCTGGGGGACACCACTGGTTACAGGCCTCCAACTAGCCTCTGTGCCGCTGATCACAACCCTCTGAGTTCTGTCCCGCAGCCAACTCTCAATCCACCTCACTGTCACCTCATCTAGCCCATACTTCCTCAGCTTCCTAATGAGGATGTCATGGGAGACAGTGTCAAAAGCCTTGCTAAAGTCAAGGTAGATGACATCCACGACTCTCCCCTCATCCAGCCAACCAGTTATAACATCATAGAAAGCTATCAGATTGGTCAAGCAGGATTTACCCTTGGTAAATCCATGTTGACCGCTTCCAATAACTTCCTGTTCCTCAACGTGTTTGGAGATGACATCCAGAATGAGTCGCTCCATTACCTTCCCAGGGACAGAGGTGAGACTAACTGGTCTGTAGTTCCCTGCAGTTCTTGCCTTTTTTGAAGATCGGAGTGATGTCAGCCTTCCTCCAGTCCTCAGGCACCTCTCCTGTTCTCCATGACCGTTCAAAGGTGATGGAGAGTGGTCTAGCAATAACATCCGCCAGCTCTCTCAGCACTCGCGGGTGCATGCTATCAGGGCCCATGGACCTGTGAATGTCCAGCTTGGCCAAGTGGTCTCTGACCCGGTCCTCCTCAACTGGGAGAAAATCTTCCTCTTTCCAGACCTTCCCCTTTGCCTTCAGAGTATGGGATTCATGAGGGACAGCTTTAGCAGTGAAGACCGAAGAAAAGAAGTCATTATTAAGAAAAGAAGGCATTATTATTAAAGACTGCGGCAAAAAATACGTTGAATGGCTCCACTTCTTCCTCATGCTTATTTGTCAGGTGACCATCTTCAACAAGTATTGGTCCAACATTTTCTTTAGACCTCCTCTTGCTATTAACACACTTAAAGAAGCACTTCTTGCTATCTGACACAACAATGACCAGTTTCAACTCTAATTGAGCTTTGGTCTTGTGTGTCTTCTCCGTGCATATAGGAACCACAGCTCTGTAATCTTCCTGCAAAGCCTGACTTCACTTCCAGAGATCGTACAGTTTCTCTTGAGCTCCACAAGGAGTTCCCTGTTCAGCCAAGCTGGTTTTCTGCCTCGCTTGCTTGACTTACAACACAGTGGAATCACCTGCTGGAGCGCAGAGAAACCTTGCTATAATTTCTTGAAAATTAGATATCAGCAGTTTCATACTGAAGCATAGACTCCTGGGGAGGCTTTGAGCAGTGTCCTTGGCTTCGTTGTGGCTTGTACCTGGTTGGTGGCTGCTGTGGCCGCTGGCCATATCTTACAAGCATTCTGATGCACTTACTTGATGCTTTTCTGTTAGCAAGCCTGTGTGTCCTTGATAGAAACTTTTATAAAAGACACTGATGACTGTAATCTGTACTTAATGTTTAAAGCGTATCACAGACTGCAAAAAAAAAACCCCTCATCGTTGTTCTTTTCCAGGTGTTGTCAGCTGCTTCAGCAGCAGGAGTATCTGTAGCCTTTGGTGCCCCAATTGGTGGAGTCCTTTTTAGCCTGGAGGAGGTATGTCAAGAGATGGCACTGAAGGATAGATATTAAGAAAAATATATGTTTTAGCATGAAAAATCTCAGATTCCTTTAAGCTGCAGAGTCTTTCCTAAGAAGGCAATTATTTTTGGACCCACATTTCAAAGTCAAGAGTCCTGTTACTGGCAATCTCCTAAAGATATTTTTTCTCTTTATTTGGATGAATGTCAGCTCTGCTTTATTCTCAGTTAAATTTTTCTGGAGAACGGCTGAGTCAGTTAATAATTATGGTTTATATACCGATAGAGATCCAGCAGTTTTTCACTCTAGGAGTGTATTCGAAAAAAGAAAGCCCAATTTATTTATTTATTTTTTTAATTTTGAAAGAGTCTTTAGAAACCTATTTGTCAGTTTTGTGAAGCAAGTTTTTCAACATTACTTTTCTTAAAGTTTCAGACACTAAACACAGTTGAATACGTTAATTATTAAAAAGGAAAATACGCTATAAAACTGACCTCTAAGGCAACAAAACCGTCTTCTCCAAGAAATGCTTTGTTTCAAATTAGTTTTCATTAGTTGTTTTCAAACTAGATAAGAATGTTATTTAGAACATTAGCATTTTAAAAGAAATATAAAAATATCTGAAATTATAAAAGGAAGCAAAATATTCTTTCATGTAATAATTTTGCTATATCATTAGGGTATTTTGAGGAACTCCTTTGTTGCCAAAAAATTCCAAAAAAGCTCTGAAGAAAACTCTTGAAATTCAAATCAGGCTGTGTGGGGCTTAAGTATGAAATTGCATGTTCTGTTTTGAGGCTTTTTTTTAACATTTTAATCATACTTCATAAAAATAACACATCTGCCAGAAACCTTTCAATGTTGAATGGAGATGAAAGAGCATTAGCGGGAAATTTGAGAGAGCAGCTAGTACACAGTCTGTTTTTTAGGAATGCTAGGTACTTAGAAACAGAGAAAGCTTTTAAAATAAATTACTATGCATTATTTCCTAACAATCTGAAAACAGCAGCGGTTTCAATACTACTTTAGTCCTGACTTTAAAATTGATGTAAGTGTGAATTGTTGTACAGCTTTTTAAAAATGTGTATGTGCTGGAGCACCAATATTCCAAGGGATAGGAATAATACTGATAATGTAAGAGCACTTTGTTTTAGCATATACTGTGGGAGCAGCAGTACTGTAACATATGCATAAAAGTCTTAGCAGTATTTTTAATGGAATCACTAATTCTCTTGTATTGCTTTTTTCAGGTCAGTTACTATTTCCCACTGAAAACTTTATGGAGATCATTTTTTGCCGCGTTAGTAGCTGCATTTGTTTTAAGGTCCATCAATCCTTTTGGTAATAGCCGCCTAGTTCTTTTTTATGTGGAATATCACACTCCTTGGTACCTTTTTGAACTGCTTCCTTTTATTCTTCTGGGAGTATTTGGTGGGCTCTGGGGAGCGTTTTTCATCCGAGCAAACATCGCATGGTGTCGTCGACGCAAATCTACAAAATTTGGGAAGTATCCTGTCCTGGAAGTTATTATTGTTGCAGCAATAACAGCTGTCATTGCATTTCCTAATCCATATACAAGGCTAAACACCAGTGAGCTTATTAAAGAGCTCTTTACAGACTGTGGGCCATTAGAATCCTCCTCCCTCTGTGACTACAGAAATGATATGAACGCGAGCAAAATAGTAGATGATATTCCTGACCGTCCAGCAGGCACTGGAGTCTATTCAGCTATATGGCAGTTGTGTTTAGCACTCATATTTAAAATAATCATGACAGTCTTCACCTTTGGTATCAAGGTAAGCGTGAATACGGTGCTGCATCATCTGCTGTGATTATTTAATTATTGCCTTTCTCATTTTCCATCTCTCAAAGCTAGCAGCTTTGTTTATAGATTTTTTTTTCATGTGTCATTCTTTTGAAAAAAGGTCTTTTTACTGTTGATTATAAGCAAGTCTTGTAGAAAACAATATTAAGTTTATTTAAATTTAAACTAGCCCTTTGTTCAGTTGAATAGAAATGTGCTAAATTTAATAGGGGACAGTAACTGTGGATGGATGGCTGTTTGTATGGACCTGATTCAGCAATAAGGGTGATTCTAAAATTTCCAAGAGATAAGTTCAGCTGAGTTCAAACATAACCACTCAGTTTCCCTAGTCATGTTACATGGAAGAAGACAAGACTGTACCTCTTGAACAGCTTGTAGGTTGGTTTTTTTTTTTTAATGCCCTTATTTTAGCACATAAATGCAATTACTGCAGACTGTCAAAGGGAGCTGATAATGATTTATTTCCTGAAATTTCCAGTATTGCATGTCACGACTAGAATGCAAGCTTTGTTCGTGTGACTGTGATGGGAATTTCTTCTCCATTACAAAGCAGCATAGTTTTTGTCTTTCCTGGTCATTTTGTAAATCTGTTTTGGAGCTCTCTTCAGCTTCTCTCCAACCTGTGTCTATTTTCTGAGTGACATATAACTGTCATGCCTTCATCATTTTCTGTCTTGTCAGTCTCCCTTCATAGTTTTTTGCAACCACATCGTTATCAAATGTGTCTTAACACAAACGTAATGTAGAATGTTCACTAAGCAGGATTTGTGTTTAAATTAGCTTTAACTCTCAGTCTACATAGCTGTTCCATGTAACTTCATGCATGAGAAAACACACGCTACTGTGAGGGTGGTTGAACACTGGAATAGTTTGTCCAGAGAACTTGTGGAGTTTCCATCCGTGGAGATACTCAAAACCTGACTGGATGCAATCCTGGGCAACCTGCTGTAGTTGACCCTGCTTGAGCAGAGGTGTTGCACTAGACAATGTGGAGTGGTCACGTCCAACCTCAACCATTCTGTCATTCTGTAATTGATAAAACAATATTGTTTTGTGTTTTCCATGTGTTGATATTTTAGAAGATGTTGCAGTCTGTTGTTTGAAGTTATTTTCCGTATATTGGTTGATGGGTAAGAGAAATCTGTTGTGTGTGTTTTAAATACTAGTCTTCCATAAGTCAGAATTTCAGGCGTTATTCTAAGACATGACCACTCCAATGTGTTGTATTTACTTACTGTGTTTCACTTACAACTAGGGCTCTGCCCTTCTCAGCTTTATAACATTCCTTACCATTCATGCATTTGTGGGCATCTATCTTTTTCTCATGGGATTGCCACCATGGGATTCCTGCTGCTCTTACTGCCAGGAACAAGGATCAGCAGGAAGCTGATAGGGCAGTGGTTTGGGGGTTTTGGTTTTGTTTTCTTTCAGGCTTTTGTATGTACACTGTACTGCTTATTATCAGTAGACTCGTTTCTGTGTCTAAATGCTGATGATCAACAGTTGGGGTGGGATTACAGCTTTGCCTCAGAACCTGACTGGTATGCAGCTGCACTACCAAAGAAAGTTGCACCCGTATCCTGATTCCTTGTTTCAAAGGCGATACATGTGCCACAGAACAAATAATTTCCTCTTGGGTATAACTTCAGTTAGGCTGGCACACACTGGAGAAGAAAGCGGAGACAAGGTGGAACCTAACTTTTTTTCCTTGTTCCTTCTCAGTGAAGGTTCCTTTCCTCTTTGTGACTTGTGATTCAGAGGCTTATGTAAACGAATGCAGCTGTAAAATCATAATTACAATAGACTTGTAACCATTATCCACATGTGATGGAAAGAAGAGAAGGAGCTAGATGCATAAAAAAGTTATGTTAACAAAGGACCAGAAACAATTTGGATGTAATTCCCATGTGGAGACTGAATTTCTGTGGCATACTGCTGTAGCAGACTGGAATCTGAGGCAGTTTCAAAGATTTATTCAATTACTTTTGTATCTGAAATGTTATTTTTTCAGGGTGCTATCGAACTGTTCGCCGAGAAAGAATTTCATTCAGGAAAAAGAATTGGATTTTAACAGTTGGAACGGGGTTTACACGCATGATTGATTAGTTGTGGGAAACAACAGTAGTGGTATAAATGCATAATTTTGGATATTACAGTAAAATGATAGCATTGAATAGTTACCTCTAGCAACACTGACATATTGGGTAATTCAAGATGGGAATGAAGGATTATTAATTTTTTCCCCCAAGCCTATGCTGCTGGCTTTCAAACACGAAGTTTGCTATATTTGTTTGTCCTTGGTTTGTCTGTTAGAAATCATCTTTGCAACCATAAATACTGGCAATATAATAATAACAGATTCTGAAATACAGTTCTGCACCAGCTGTTGGATTCCGTGGCAAAATTTATAGTTTGGAATTGCACAATACTTACATTTCACAGCTGTACAGTGGGGAAAAAAATTAAATTGTGTGTCCTGTTACACATTTTGTGCATTTTTTTTTAACAAAGTTGTTTTGACAAGATGGGCTTAGGTCCATTTAGACAAAAAAGTGAAAACTCTACTACTTATTTCTAGTTGGATCTGTAACTCAGTCACAGCAGAAAATACTTTGATCCTAACAATGGTGTGAGGAGAAGCAGCGCACATTTCCAGTTTAATGAGACATTTAGACACCAGTATGTTTTTTGGAAAGAAGATTAGCTTCCTAAGGAGAAAAGATACACAACAGCAGTTTCTCAGGTGAACCCTCACTACTTATGAAGCTACTGATAAAAGCAAGACTTGTAATAATATTCTACTAAGCTGTGTTGGTGTGACAAGGCTGTGTGGCCTTTTCAGATTTTAGTTAATAACAGAAAAACAGTTTAAATAATTAAAATTACAGTAGGAACAGCAATGTGTTTTTACAGCAATGTGTTACCTGCTTTTTGCAATGGGAGTTGTCCTGCCTTTTTCTCTTTTAGTGTATTTAGCATTCTATATACACCCCTTTGTATGGGAAACTGCAATATAATAAGCAAAGTCTCTTTTAAAAATCACCTATTTAGTTGGCCATCTAATTTACAGCAGTATTAGGAAGCGGTTTGGGAAGGCAGTCCTATGAGCAAAGCTTGTTTAGTAAGTGAGTGTTGACTCAGAGGAACATGAAGTGATAAAGGAGATGGGAAATGGTAAGGAAGGCTTCTCAGTACTCGTAACACAGCTCAGATTGGACACACACGTGGTAAGAATTGTGCTGTTGGCACTGAGAGTCTGTTTTGTGGGTGCTGTATTGGTGATAGACTTGCTCTTAAATACAGTAGAATATAAATAAGCATGCTCATAAAATGGATTCAGCTGACCAGGTTGATCAGAGGTATCAATAGCATTGTGTTAAGTTTCACTAACCTTGCAATGTCAATTTACATGTTTTTAACATGACAATTTGAGCATTTGCATCTCTTTTGGGAAAAAAAAAAAAGCATTACTTATAAAACTATGCATCAGGTATGTTCTCATCAGCATGACAGCAGTTTTTCTGGTTTTGTTGCAGGTTCCCTCTGGGTTGTTCATACCTAGTATGGCAATTGGAGCAATAGCAGGAAGGATTGTAGGAATTGCCGTGGAGCAGCTGGCTTACTACCATCATGACTGGTTCATTTTCAAGGAGTGGTGTGAAGTTGGAGCTGACTGTATTACGCCTGGTCTTTATGCCATGGTTGGTGCTGCTGCATGCTTAGGTAACTAAAATATAACAAAGTAAATAAGTATCTGATTGATTGTATGTTTCCAAAATAATGATTAAAAATTAAGGGAGATAAAAACCTGCGTTTTGGAACACCTTTTTATGTGGACTAATCTCTCTTCAGCGTAATACATTCAAATCTTTACACAATACTGTCAGATCCTTGTGAATGAGGAATAATGTGAAATTTAAATTGACTATATGATGAGAAAAAGAAGAACTTAAATAGGAGTGTTTGCTTTCTCTTTTTGGTATCAAGAGGTGTCATTACTACATCAGTCAGAAAAATAATTTTCTTGAAATGTATAAAGTAGAGGATTTGCAGAGTCAAGTACTGTTGAAATTATTACAAGGAGGTGATGTGATGAGCTGCCACATCTACATGAATTGCAAAAAATGTACTTGAATTTCATAATCCAAACAAAACTTTCAGAAGTGTCTGATGATTTGGGGAATCCAGCTTGAGGTATTTTTAATAAAACTGTTGAAAATCAGCTTCATGGAGAGATGCTTAAGCTGGGAACCTAAACTAGGAGAGGCTTTTTGAAGGCCTTGTCTTGTCCTAGCTTACAACTTCATTGCCTTAGAAATTAAACTTAAAAACTATTAGTACAGCTTCTGCGAAAAGTAGACTTTTTCCTTAAGGAAAAGCACATTTGAATGATCAAATAAGCTAGTGGTACCGATGTAGTTTTTGGAGAGATTGTTTTGGTTTTTAATAGTTCATCTTGAATCACTTCTGAATGCATTGAAAGAAATATTGTATTCTTTTATTGAATGAAGATATGGCATCAGAAACCTTGGCAGAAAAAACATCTTGAATACTAACAAAAGAGAAATATAATGCCTGTTTTCTCCCATTGTCCAAGAAAGAGATTTTTTTTTCATCAGCTCAGAATTCTCTTAAGCTTTTATGATTCAGCAACAGCATTAAATTCCTAATTCTTTGGACGATATAGGTGTTGAGCTGCTACCTGTGACTTCCCTGAATTAGTTTCATTCTTTTTCCAAATTTTTGACTTACTGGATTTCCTTGCATTTCACAGTATTTTTAACCTAGATGTGGTGTGGAGAAATACTTAGTTTGATTCTTAGGTTACATGTAATAACTGCACGTATTTTTCAAATCCCTTTATTCTCTCACTTTCTAGAAATTTTCCCTAAAGCTGTCTTTTTTACTTCTAAAAGTTTTGAGTTCATTTTTCCTGTCTGTTTCTGTTTGTATTACACAGAATGATGTTTGTCAGATTACCTTTAATGGCAAAGTCACTTTTGCAGTTCTCAACAGGAAGGCAGGAAATTCTAAATTCGTTATTATCTGATACTAGAATGTTACTGACTACCATTTTTCTTGCAGGTGGTGTGACAAGGATGACTGTGTCCCTGGTAGTTATTGTCTTTGAGCTAACAGGAGGGCTGGAATATATTGTGCCCCTAATGGCTGCAGTGATGACCAGTAAGTGGGTAGGAGATGCCTTTGGTAGGGAAGGCATCTACGAGGCACACATCCGACTGAATGGATATCCTTTCTTGGATGCAAAGGAAGAATTTACTCACACAACACTGGCTGCTGATGTTATGAGACCTCGAAGAAGCGACCCACCATTAGCAGTTCTGACACAGGATAATATGACAGTTGAAGACATAGAAAACTTGATCAACGAAACCAGCTATAATGGTTTTCCTGTTATTATGTCAAAAGAATCGCAGAGACTGGTGGGCTTTGCTCTAAGAAGAGATTTAACTATTGCAATAGGTAATTATCTTCCAGTATTGCATGATTATATATGCCAATTTAAATGATTCTATAGCTTGAAACAGAATTTACTCTGTGTGTTTCTAGACTTATTTCAGGTTCAGATACCTTGCACAGGCTGGCTATTCCTTTATTGAAGTATATGATTATCTTCAATAGCAGGCTCTAAAATGGAGAAAAATTTAGTCTCTCTGTCTCTCATAAAAAGTTGTCATAATGAAGTAGGCCAAAACATCATCTAGTTGGTATTTGTGTTTGTTTTGAGGCTTTTGCTAGTATCTCTTTTCCTCAAGTGATGCTACATTAACATTCTTCTTAAAAATTGAGTAATTCTTATTTCAGAACAGCAGGATTCTGTGAGAATTACTGTCCAAGTAATTTTTAAATTTAAATGTATATCATATTTCTCTCTGACAGTATGTTATTTACTGTTGTTATAACAACTAAGACTGTATTATGGAGAGATAAGCGAAATATTAATTACTTTAGGTTTCTGTTTTTCAATTTGTTTGTGTAACGGGAAATTTGGCCTTGGGCATACGAGCACACAAGCCCTGTTCAGGCCCTCTCTCGCTGGGTGAGTATTATAACTTGTGTGATAGCAGTGCTTTGTGCACTGGCAAGAAAAATTCTCTGGATTTTGAGGATGCTATCATAACCAAAGGGGAAAAAAATCATTGTTATGTAAGAAAATTTAACAAAACTGTAACATTCAGTGCATGAAATCAGATGTTGAAGTTGCATCTTAAACTACTTTTTTTTTTTTCTTAATTCATAAGATTGTACATGGACAAGTATCTTGAGAAAGAGACACAAAAGTCTGCCGAAACTTTAAAAAAAATAGTTTTGTGAACACAACACTATTTATGTCAGTAAAACTTTTGCCTGTGGCCTTAATACTGTATATACTATGGTATTACACTATATTGGATGTATAGGAATGTCCAAAACTTGGAAATTATTGTAGACATCATACTGGTTTCAGTTTGCATTTACTTAAGAGTAAATGGGGGAATAGCATAACATTCTTCTAATAATGCACTTTCACAGGTAAGGTTTATTTCAGCTGCTGATTGCACAGTGCGAGTTGCTTAGTCTTGGATTTTGGCTGGCTTAAGAGAATCACTGTGTGAAACAGCCCAGGCTACAGGGGGTGATGCTGTTGTCACTAAGGTGATAAAGACATGAAAAGGAAGAGGATCCAGTTCACAAAAAGCTAAATAAATTAATTATAAATGTCAATATTTTCAGAGTGATCAGAAATTAGTTCTTTGGTTTCAAACCAACAGTAATTCCACCTGTTGGAATCATGACAGGGGAGCTGTCAATTTGAGATTGCCTTTCCCCTTGACAGTTTCTTCAGCAGCCACCTATGTGTTTCCTGCATGTTATTTTTTATAAGTCTTTCCACCTCTTTATAGTAAATAAAAGTTATTTATTGGAGTGAGAAAGGTGGTAGCTGAACAGCTAAAGCTTTATGGTAGATGGCTTTTGTGATTTCTGCACAAGCATTTCTTAGGGATAAAGGAGTGGCTATGGAAACACATCGAAATAGCGTTTATTAGACTGTCAGCATGTAGAGAATAACATCAAAGTCTGATAGTGTTGATTGATCTGTCTGCCTGCACTAAATTATCTTGTTCCAAGAATGTAAATTCTTCCTCCTCTGCTGTTTTCCTCCTCCCCTCTTTTTCTTAAAGAAAGCGCTAGAAAGAAGCAGGAGGGGATTGTTGGCAGTTCCAGGGTCTGTTTTGCCCAGCATACCCCATCGCTTCCAGCCGAAAGCCCTCGACCTTTGAAGCTTAGAAGCATACTTGATATGAGCCCTTTCACCGTGACAGACCACACACCAATGGAAATAGTGGTGGATATTTTCCGGAAGCTGGGTCTGAGGCAGTGCCTTGTTACACACAACGGGTGAGTAAAGTGGCAGCAATGCTGCTCATCTTGTTAGATACAGTAATCTTCACTTCCAGGAATCAGAGTGTTTGAACCAGGATATATTCCAGGATTCACGGTATTTGAACCCATAAGTTTGGTACTGCAACTGAGGACCCTAACTGTTTGTTAAGAAGGTGCTGTGCTGTGGCACTTCTCTTAAATTCTTACTCCTCCCTTGTATTCCAAGTGAGCAATCAGGTTATTTCAGGCATTTTAAGATGTTCTGTTGAAAATTAGCTCTCATTCAGCAAGTTTTATGTGTGCAGCTTGCATGTGGAGGACACGCAACTTGTCTCGCAGAAATTTAGTCTTGTGTGTTGCACAGTCTGTGTTTCCTCGTTCTTATATATGTATGCTCTGGCAATGTGCAATGTCCCAGCTATTGAACATCTACAAGTATCTGGGTTCATAAAAAGTAAGGGAGAAAATGATCTAGTCGATATATCCTTTTCTGGAGTTTAGTGATGGCGATTACCACCAAGCTCTTGGTTTTGGAATACTAACAATTAAGTAACTGTTACTAGTTCTGGAACTTCAATCCAGAAGTTTCTACACTTCAAAATATTTCAAGAAAGTAATTTTAAGATTTGGAATGTTTGTAAATGAGACCACAGGCAGTTGTCATGTGATTGCCCACTAAATAAATCAGCCCTAGGCATGGAAACATAAATGTTCATTATAATTGCCTCTTATCTAAACTATTCCTTTTTTTTTACATGATCTTTTTCTGTGTAGCTGTTCCTTTAACATTCTGCTTTCCTGTATCTCTTGCGTTAAACACTTGACACACAACATTGCAGCTCCTACCATACTATCTTGCTTTCTCTTTAGCAAGTCTTTTAAGGCACCTGGGGAGTGAAACATTGTCTGCTAATCCACTTCATTTAGGATCAATGTCCATGGGACAAAACCCAAGGAACCTGGAATATGGGTGGGACTTTCTTTTGTTTTGCTGTGGGCTAAAGGACTGCTGCTATAAGTGGCAAATATTTAAATATCACATTGCTATCCAAGTTTAATTTTCCAGATGTATTTTAAAACAGATTAATTTTAAATGTTCTGCTTTTCTTTTTTCTTCAATGCATCCCTGTATTGAACAGCAAGTAGATGTTTTTGGAAGCATAAATTACTTTAAAAACCTTTCTCTGATGGGGAAAGGACGTCATGATCTGACACTTAGAAGTCAGTGCAGGCATGCAATTATTGTTGTTTTGGGGAGGGAAATTTGAATTGATAAAACTTCAATGAAGAATATTTACTATGATTTTTTTTCTTAGTTTCTGTTGGGGTTGAGTGCTCAAACATTGGCATTGATGCTTAAATCGACTCTAAAGAAAGCTTAATTGTGCAAACCTATGTCAAACTGTACTAGAAATTTTTAAGTATTTCATGATAAAGTAGCAGCAAGTATGGATGGCTTTAATAATTCACTGTTTTCAGACATTCATATTTTTTGTCCTACTTCAATTTACAAACTTGTGATATCCCACTGTCCATTACAACAATATCAGACAGTAAATACTAGTCCTAGTGGTATTTAGCCATGGCATATAGCCGTGTGGACATCAAGGACTAATCTATAATTTGGCAGATTTCCTGCATATTGAATATACCCACACAAAGACACACATCAACTTATTGGTTCCAGTCCAGATTGGAATAGAAATTGGTGTTGATGACAAACATGGAGGTACATAAAGACTGAACTTCACTTTTCCTAATTTGTACCAGAATATCCGTTCCAAGGAGTTGCTCTTGAGTAGTTACTCACTACTGTCATGAATGAGACATTTGTCTGGATTGGTCTGTTTCTAGGGGCACCAGATAACCCTGCATTATAGTGCAGCTTCACACCTCAATTGCTATGACTTTACACAGTTATTACTTTGTTCATCTACTGTGGCTTGTTAAAATGTGAATCATTTATCTGTATTATCTGTGAGGAGAAATAACTATTAAACAAAGGAAATAAAATAGATCTCAGTGCCTCTAAAACCTGAAGAGATGTGAATTTGGGGAGAAGGGATGAAGTATGCTTCCCTCACGTGTACTCGATATGAGAAAGATACTGCTCTGGGGTGGTTGAAGATCCAATTGTGTTCAGCATTTTGGGAGAAAAAGAAAAAAGACAATGTCTGGGGAAGGGTACTGACTTTCAAATCATTTTTCATTTAATTATCTCATTAGCTTTCCTGCAACCATTCTTTTTGCCTTTTTTTTTTTTTTTTTTTAGTTTTGCTCTGCTCTAATCCTTTTTCATTATGATTAGAACTTTTTTTTAATTTGATTTCACACAGTTATTAGCATAACATGATCTGTTTCAGGATTGTCTTGGGGATCATCACAAAGAAGAACATATTAGAGCATCTCGAGCAACTAAAGCAGCACGTCGAACCCTTGGTGATTAGATATATCAGATCTCATAATTAGACACATTAGAAGTCAGGAAGCATGAAACTTGTGAACTGTTCAGGGCTTTTATGACATCGGCTGAACAATGAAATCATCTTGTGCTAAAAATTTGTATTAAACCATAAATCAATATGTGCAAAATCCTTTTGTAGAAATTAAGCTGTTAATACGGATGTACTGTTAGTCACAACATTAAAGGAAAGTAAACAATAGACTTTCTGATCTTTTTGTTCTTAGGATCACATAGATCCATCTAGTTGATGTGCTGCTTTCCCCGGGTGGAAAGCACGCAGCTAGGAATACTTTTTCCCTGCCTAATGCAAATTAAGATTTTCTTATATGCCACTTTCTGTTTCTGATCTTGACAGCTTTAAATAGCTGTTAAGTATCAAAGTATCACGTCTTTTAAGAAGCAAAACTAAGCATGTTTTTAATGTATCGCAGCACTAGCTCTTCCCTGTAATCCTCCTTTATCGACATGATTTTTTAAAAGTACTCTTCTTTTTAGTAAAGTCCTGTGATTCTGCTGCTGTTACCTACAGCAATTAATGTACTCCTTTATAAAATGTTCAGTGATATCCTAAGCCACTAAGTGGCATGCTACTGTGTCGACTATTGACTTCAGAATATAGATATTGTTTTAACCGTGATGTTGTGAACTAACCTTAGCTTAGATGGTAGACTTTGTCTTCATTTGGACATGGGTTGCTAGTTACAGCTCTACTAAATATACCCACCAAGTTTAGCTGCTTATGTGCAAAACATGCTAATTATTTTCTCATTTTATGCTAATATTTCACAAGTATTTCATGCGTCCTTTAATAAGACAAAACAAAATGTACTAACCAGAATAACAAGGACAGCAGCTCATTCATTCTGCTCTTTGCTTCTCCTGTGATATTATCCTTTTGGACAGTCTCACCCTTTTTGATATTTCATGGAGTTATAATTTTAAAAGCCATGAAGATGCTGTCCTAAGAGCACAGTATCTAAATTGGAAAATGAAAGCTTCCTTTTCTTATTCACAATTTGTTTTCTAAAGCTGTGAACTCCAAAAAATAGTTAACTATTGTTTATCTTACCAAAGTTTCATGGCCAATATGGTGCATTCCTATGAATACATTCAGCCTGAGCCAGTGCATCAGCCTGGAAGGATCCTTATGATTTAAAAATGGAGGGAAGGGGAGTTTGATTTGCCATTAGGATTTGGGGCCATCAAGCGGTATGTCCCTTCTGATGGCTAGCTTGGAACATGCTTCCCTTATGAAATGGGATCAATATCACTTCTTTTTCATACCTCTTTTTTCTTTGTCCCTCTTTTTTACTTTTTTGTTGGCATACGCTAATCAAAATTTCATTTTTGTAGAAACAAAAATAAAAATTGTCACGGGCTCTACTTGTATTACTTGTATGTCATTAAAACAGACTACAGCTGTCAGAGACCATCTGATATGGTGTCTCAGCATTGCTGTCTTTTAACCAACCGGTGGTTCCTCAATATTTTGATTAATAAAATGTTTTTGTTTAAATAAGAAAATCAGGCTGTTTACTTTTGCTCTATTCCTGTCAACAAAAAGGACTTGGCTACAGATTTGTTCTGCTTTATTATTTTCCTGCTTGGATTAATGTCGATCTTCCATTTATCCTTTTCAGGCGCCTCCTTGGCATTATAACAAAAAAAGATATCCTCCGTCATATGGCCCAGACGGCAAACCAAGACCCCGCCTCAATAATGTTCAACTGAAACCCATAGCTGAGGAGAGAGAGGAAACTGAAGAGGAGGTTCATTTGTTGAATAGCACAACACTTTAGTCTGGGGGATACTTCTAAAATCAGAGACGAGAGCTGGGTTTTTGCGTAACAGTGCTGCTGGAAATCAGGAGTTGGTCTGGGGGAATATGTGGCGAGGAGGAAGGCTGATGGGAGCGAGGGAAGGGAGAGCTGCTGTCCTGCACTGGATGCGTCCCGAGACGTCAGGTCTGCCATGATAGTGCAGTGGGTGAGCTGTGCGAGGTGGCGCAATTCTCCAGCCCCAGCCTGGTACTTCAGCCTTGAAGAGATCTGGTAGTAGTCCCTGTTTCTGGAGGGATCGTTCTGAATTGAGCCATCGTACGGAGACTGAAAGGTCTTGCCCTTTTTACCATTGAAAACTGTTGTGTTAACTCATGAAACGTATTAATTATTACACGTCACCTTTCTACATTCCAGAAGAGCTTTATTTCTCTCTCTCCTGAGCCGTAACAAAGCCTCTTTAAAATTGGTGTGCCCTTTTCAAGCAGTTGTTTCTCATATTGAGATGTACTGTGAGTTACTGAGGTTCGATCACAAGAAGGGAGGTTTTTCTTGTGCCATTAAACGTGTAAGTTTGTACATCACGAAATGCTCGGGGCAGTACAGATCCACTGCGACAAAAACAGATTGAACAGGTAATACCGTGCGAGACTTCTTTCAACCCGTGCGCGGTCATGCTACGAGAAAAAATAAAACCAGATGAAACATGCGTTTCATAGAAAAATACTGTTTTTGCTGCAGAAAATATCAATAACGTGACCTGGTCTTATGCAATTTTTGTATTATTGAAAACACTATGATATATACCAATGTTGTGCAGTATAATGAAAAATACTGCTATTCTACTAGTTAAGAGCTGGAACAATTCTGTATACGTGTATCTGGTAAAAATTGCATGCTACAACACTGGAGATCTTCCCCCCCCCCCCCTGTAAAATTTGAGAACGGTCATTTTTATTTTTTCTTCTCCACAAAAGACGTTCCACTGCTGACATGGTAGGAAGAAATGTAACTCATAACTTGCACTAAATGTATATTATTTTTCTTGAAGTTTTACCATTCTTTATTTATATTTGTATGGATTAAAAAATCTATTAAATATGAATCAGTTAATATCTCACATAACTAATTACCTTTTTAATGTGATTTTATAGAATAATTCATAATCCTCTGCAAGTGACGGAGGATTAGCAAATGTTTACAACTAGATGAAGGGTTTAAACAAAATGGTTTCTTTATGATCCAACTTGCATATAAGATCATTTTCAAATGCAACTTTCACTGCCGTTACCTTGAGATTTCCTTTTTCCTTTACTAGCAGATAACTGGAACAGTAATATTAAAATTTTATTTTTAAAAACTGCAGGGTTTTAAAAATAATAGTAAGAAAGCAACTATAATTTTTAGATTGCTTTTGACTCTTTTTATTTTTTTCTTTTTTTTTTTTTTCCCCAAGTATATAAAGGTGTAAATGCTATGTAGCCACAGAAGATGAGCAGAAGGGCAGAATCTAATCCAGTACTTGAAAATTTGGCAGGACTTCAAAATCCAGCAGCAACACACACACTAGCAGGTGAACTGACAGATCCCCAACTTCTTTACTTTTTTCTTTCCCATCACTAGATTAATTTGTTTCATATTCATTTTGTCAAGCCACCACAAACACATGCAGAGGAAAAAAGGCAATATGCTATAGGCGTTAGGTTGGGAGGAAAAAAAATAAAAAATCTGGCTGACAAAAATCATGCTTTACAACAGGGGTTTTGATAAAATTTCCTTCTTTTAACAATTATGCCTACAAAATTTCAAAAATATAAATGGTGAAAGTCTATAAATTAATAATCCTAGGTATCTCTAGGGCATTCATCACAGTTACCTCAAATGTCTTTATTTGCAAAGTACGCAGGATGATTTTATCTTAAGTACGATAACATAGTGAAAACAAAATTCTGGTACTTCTGGCAAGCTCCAAAATAATGCCTGTGCTTAAGTGCTCTCCTGAATTTTTACCGATTTTTCTCGAGTATAAAACTACCATTTACATCTCATCATCTCATCTCTGGCAGCAACTGGAACGAGTAGAAAGCGGAATGTGCCAGTGCACTCATGGTGGTCAGCCCCTGTATTAAAAATGGGTTTGGAACCAAAACAGAGAATCGGGCTGTGTTAAGATGGGATTGTTGCAGCAACTAGCCGTATTCTTCCACGAGAAATCAGTGCTAGCAGTTCAAAGCTGCTTATGTTGCATTGCGTAAGCCTGAAAAAACTTTACAGAAGAAACTTCACAAAGCAGGATTTGGCCCATTTACAGAAGGCAGCTCTGGAAGTTGTCTGTGATGCTCATGTCTGTTGTCCAATTTTTTTTTACAGTAGAAGAATATAAACGCACTACAGGTATAAAAATTGCTTTAACTCAGTTTGAAACCTGTGCCATTTCTGACATTCTCATAAACACTGCTCTGTGTACTGTATTAACTTGCACCTAATTCTACAGACTGTACTGTCTGAATTAAAATACAGTTCACACCCCTGCTGTGTTTTATAATTTCAGTATGGGTCCCGAGCACTGCATATAAATTGTGCATCTCTGCTCTTCTTACCTGCTAAGCTTTCCCTGTTGACATTTAAAACGTCTTCTGGTAAACATATGCTAGAGGTTCTGATAATGAAGTATGTGTGCCTGTGCTGTGCAACAAGAATTTTCTAACCTGAAACTTCCAGCGCCTTACTCAAGTTACTAATTTGAAAAAAAAAATATATGTGGTGGATGGGAGGGGGAAAGTGTCAGCATTTTTGGTTTTGTTTTTTTTTTTTTTTCTTTTTTTTTCCCAGACCATTCAGTTACTGGTTCATGAAGAATGCATTCTTTGTTAATCTGTGATGTTGCCTAGAGCTGTATTTAATATTGATCTTAATGTTTTTATTTATAATAGTGTGGTAGAGCTGCATATCATTACAGTAAAGATTCTGATTACTGTGATGATTTAATCAAACATTAAAAACTTCTGTATGACCATTTATTGTTCTGTCATGTTTTCTCATTGTTTTCACAAACAATATTTGTATTGATTTTTGTAGTTATTTTACCTGAGAGAAAATTAACAGCTAGGAGTTTTACATACAAAACTAGTAAGGAGGTAACAAGGAAAAGAATGATTTTTAGGAAGAGATGCAGTCTTTGCATTGCGTAGTATGTGGCTACAAATCAGTAGCCAAATCAACCCACTCAAACAGGTCAGTATTAGCGTTTTTTTTTTCCAAAATAGAAAATTTAAAAATTGTTTGAGTTACATAACTACAGAATAGTTGGCTTCCTGATTTAAAAGTGGATTATGCTTTTACTGCCTAAAAGCCAGGATTATGCAGTTTCTACACAGTACAGTTTTAGTACCTCTGGTTTAAAAAAAAAAAAAAGTTAAGTTAGACAATTGTTGATGATGTGTATTAATGATGATACTTTGGTATTTTTTCAATTGGTGCAACAGTTTTCCTTATCAATTAGAGATTAATAGATAAGACTGGAAAAATCCATACTAAGGTCCCCATTGTTACAGATTAAAGTTCATATTTAAATAACAATGCAAAAGGTGAACACTTTGTTACTTGTATGATGTACAGGGCATTAATGTGAAGGTCTCTTCTGCTTGGAACCTAAAAAGTAAGGGGGGAGTGAGACTGAATTTTCAAGAAAGTACCTCTTTTTTATGTAGAAAACATAAAACTCTGGTCCCATGATAAAGTCCCTGTATGCTTGTGCCTATGGTTGAAGAAATGGAACATTTATATGCTGAGTGAAAGGGGTGGGGTTGTCAGAGTTACAAAAGTAGATGTGGCATGCAATTCTGAGAACTGAAAACACCTTTTTTGATTTAAAAACTCTGACTTACATTGTGAATTATTAGTTTACGTTGGAAGGGACCTCTGGAAGTAAAACAGTTTGCTAAAAAGTAGGGACAACTTTGATATTTGAGCATGTTGCTGGTGGCCTATAATCTTCCATAGCAGGACTTTTGGCATTAGGAATGACATGAACTGCCCCAGTAGCAGTCACATCACTGTATGGTGTCAGGCCTCTTGATTAAGAGCAAATGTTATTTTCCATCGGGTTTTGGGCTGTTCCTTCAAGCAGTTGCCTGAGAATAAAATGCAAAGTGTAACAACAACAACAAAATAAAGCAGTGAACCAATGAACTTGAAAAAAATTTGCATCTTGTACAAAATCAATTCTATTCTCAAAAGTCCAGATTAGTGAGAACAGGGTGATTCATCAAATAAGGTAGCAAATGCAGCAGAATTTCCAATTTATCCTGTAAATGTCAGTTTTGAATCTTATTTGTTTCCTGTTAATTCAGCCATATCCAGAAGACTGAGACCTCATCTAGTGCTTTGTTGTAATGCAAAAGGGAACACTGCTGTAACTGCATTTTTTACCTGTGTGGTGGGACAGAACTGGGGGGGGTGGGCGGGATATCACCAAGAGCAGGGACAGGGACTTTGGCGAGTGTAAATAAGGAGCCGATTGTGACTGACAACACAGCGAGTCCAGGACTGAATCACTGCCCAGCGCTTACAGGTTCTATAAACAAGTGAACAATAGGAAGCAGTCGGGTTTGTGCTTCGTTTCAGTAAGGAGCACGGTAACATGAACTGGTCTGGGTTTGGCTTCAGGCCGAAAAGCAGCGACTAGTATGGCACGGAGAATACCCCGAAGGCCGCACTTCACCTTTTCCTGCTGGGCCGCAGCCCGACCTGCCGCCCCGGGCAGCGCCGGCGGCGTTTCAGAGCGGAAGCCTGGCAGCCGCTGCGGAGGCTCCAGCGCTGTCTGGAAGGCGGCGGCGGCCCGACCCGACCCTCGCCCCCCTCCCCGTCGCAAACCCGGGCCGAGCGCCGGTCCCGATGACAGACCCTCCGCTGCCGCAGTAGGAGCACGTGACTTCCCCCTTCCCGCCTCCCCAGCGCATGCGCAGTCCCCCGCCCGTCCCCCCGTAGGGTTCCGCGCGAGCAGTCAGAACTGGAGGCGCCGCCCTCCTTAGAAAAGCTTTACTGAGGCGGGAGTACAAAAACACGCACAAACACACACACACACACGAAAAAAAAACCCACGAAGACGAGCCCACGCGCGAGGGCTGCAGCCCCCCTCTTCCCCGGTGGCGGCTCAGGGCGCCAGCTGGTCCAGCTGCTCCTGCCGGCGGCGGGCCAGGTGCGACTGGATGATCTCGGCAAAAAGGCCCCTCCGCAGCAGCGTGTAGGCCAGGGGCAGCAGCTGCGCCACCGTCTTGTGGAAGTACTGCGGGAGAGAGAGAGAGAGAGGTGGCGTGGGTGACAGGTACCGAACGCGACACAGAGAGAGGGTTCAAGTCCTTTTCTATGTCTACAGCTGAAGCGTCCATGGTTCTGCTGGCTCTGCGAGCCAGGGGACAGCCCGGCTCCCGCCCCACCGCAGCTGAGCAGCCACGGACAGGCAAAAATGCTGGGACCAAGCCCTGGTGGTACTTAGGGGTGAGGCCACTGTTCATCCCTTCTGTTTACTAAACCGGAAAGTGAAGTCAGGTTACAGCTGTTTCCAACTGCTGCATAAGACAGATATCGGGACAGGTCACAGTGTTCTAAAGACAGAAGCTGTCATTGCAGGAGTTTGTCAGCAGTTAGTCTCACGTGCTGAGAAGCACAAAGGGTGAAAGGTGGGGGTTTGCGTCCACCTGCTCAGCCAAATGCAAGTAACCGCTTCCTTCACTGCCCTCCCAGAAGAGAACTGCTAAAGCAGCGGTCACTGAAAAAAGGGTGTTAGAAAAGCAGGGTATCAGAGGAAAATACAACATGTTCCAAATGCTGTAGGGAACTTAAGATTTCCTGCCCTGCTCTCATCCTAAGAAACACATTAGTAATTTAACAGTTTACAGACAGAGCAGGGACTTTTCCTTTCTTTCTATAGCTAAATATTTTAACTAGTGTTTAGCACAACTTTTCTGGGCCTACATTTAGTATTGCAAGGTTTTTATCTTTCTACATGATGCTTTGCAGCACACTTTAGCCAATACTGTTTTTACTAAATAAGCTATTTTGCGTTGGTGTTTCTACCACCATCCGTTCATATTACACTGATGTTGAAGCTTCTTTGTGTGTTACTTCCTAGCCATATATTTGTAACAGGCACAACCCTTTTCATCAACAGGGCAGTGGCTAATACAGAACAAAAAGCATTAGGTAGAATCTTTACATGCGATTAAGTGCTAGTAAGTCTATCAGCTGCTTTAGGATACTCCTTGTTAACACACAACCAGAGACACCCCTGGTGGGAGGTCCTTTTATGGTGGCATACAGGCAGTGTAGGCAGGCAACTGACCTAGGTTCCAAGTTTTTCAGCTGGGGTTACTACAAACATCAGTCTGTTTCTTGATGCAGTTGAACACCAGTGCTGGTGCCCGTGCAAGTAGTTCGGGGTAGGAGGCTGTAGCTATTCAGTGTATCTGTATCAGACATTCTGCATTTTAAAGAGTCTAATGACAACTCACTGTCTTTCTTACAGGCATCAAATCACAACAGTTAAATGCTGCTTAAATGCTTCTGGATTGCAGGATTGTGCTTTCAAACAAGTAATTTTAAATTCAACGTGGAATGGTGTCATAAGTGGGACCTCTTAACAGTCTTCAAAATTAATAATATTCTTGTAGACTTTCAGAATTCCTAGGGATAATTATGCAATCAAGCTGGGAATAAAGATCTATGACACAGAACAACTCCTGGTCCATGCATAAAATAGTGCATCATTTTGTGAAGTATGATTGTTGTTGTACTCACATGTGATCCATAGCAAAACAGGTCCATACCCAGTTCGTATCCCATTCCATAGTCACATTCATCATTAGCAAACTGAACAAAGGTCAGCATTTCTTGAAGGGGTGCAAAGGCCTTCAGTCTCTCATCATCAGTAGGAGCATCAACAATGGCCTTGCAAATTTTTTTAAGGTTAGCTGCAAAAGCCAAGAGCAGAAATACTTAGAAGTTTAAATATAGAAATTCAATACTGCACAGAAGTAGTTTGTGGCAAAAACATACTTGTGTGTCACGCTTACATGAATACTAAGTGGGCACACCCTCTGCTGCTGGTGAAAAAACTTCCCCCTTTCCTTTGCTGCTCATTCTTGCCCCATGCCCATCCGTCCCAGTTCCCCATACAGAGACAGGCATTTGTCTGGTGAACTGATTCTGGTTAGAACAACACTGGGAGAAGAGTGGGGAGATAAGAAATAAACCCACAAATCCCTGAGTGTAGATCAGGGTTTTTAGATCCGCTTTCTGCATGACTGTGCCAATACAAAAGAGGTCATCTAAACTACTACTTCAGGAAGTGTTGTTTCAGATTTACCATGTTTCATTGATTCTCATCTGATTTATTTAAAGAAAATAGTTTGAGCTCAAGTGTGATGGTTAAGACTTATGCCTTTTACTCCCACCGCTCATATTCTTCAAGTAGGAAATAAGAATGCAGCTTGGTTTTTGCAGAGTAGCTGTGTGACTGAAGGTTGTTTACTTAATAAAACAGAACATAGTAAACAAGATATTTACCATTTGTTTCAGGAAGTTCTCTGTATCCAACATCATTTTTGTCTACAGGAACAACTAGGCCTGCTCCATGAAATGCTTTGGTCACCACCTAAATAGAGACAGGAAATTGAATATAGCACTGTACGTCAATACTGTGACATAAAACCACTCATCTCACTAAACAACATTAACACCCAACTGCTGGTGGTCAAACCTAATATAATGTCCAGGCTCCAGGACATCAACGTAAGTTTCAAACTATACAGCAGTTCCTTTTAAGTACTGAAGGTTAAAATAACTGGAAACCATTTTCAGTCAAGTTCTAAAATCTGAGTCCTTGTAGTCACTTGTGTAGCACACTAGTACATTTGTTTAGTCACCACCTACCATAATTATTTCTGATAGGTACGTGAAAAGCCTCTATTACTAATCAATATCATCCTTAACGGTCCTGTTACCAATAGACCCAACTGCTTAAATGATTCTTCACTTTGAAGCAGTTTTCTCCATGCTCCCCATTTGTTTTAGTTTTTAAATTATTTCCATTATTTTTTTTTTTTCTTTAATTGAATGCCAAGCTATAGTTTACAAGAGTAAAGTGTTTTGATTTAATCCTATTATTAGGAACACACTTGTATTAATCTTCCCTCTCCTGAAGTTTAATAGAGAGAGCTAATTAGCTCTGGAAATTCCTAAATGAAGCATCCTTACTGACTAGAAGGAGGAAAAATAAAAAAAATAAAAGAAACAATGAAATGTAAATGAAGTGAACAATGTAAATGAAAAAAGTTTAACAGAACTTAGTTCTCTCCAGTGATCAGGAAAGCCATACTTTCTTATCTCTCTGTTTCATCTTCATGGTTTTTTGTTCCAGAGAATAACCCAGTTCTTTTGCTGTTCTTGTTAGTTTTTCATCTATGTCTTTCAAAATAGCATTTTTCTTTTTATCGGTCACTTCCTTAAGTTTTTTTGACAAAAATAATCTGCAAACAGAAGAAACATGTCTTAAAAGAGCTTAACAGAAAACAAATAAATGAACAGCCTTCTAATCACTAAACCTCCAAATCTTATAATGAAGATTAGCAGGCATAGGTCTATTTATACACAGAGACTTGGGAATGTAAGCCTCTTAACAACAAGAAAGAAAAAAAAAGTTTGATAGACAGTACTTTGGCATTTCCTATCTGTATTTGCATGACAATATAGTTCATGCAATCTGCAGGTGCTGAAGATTCTCCTGGATTCAGTAGCTGTGCATCTTTCTATCTTAAGAATTCAGTCTGCTGCTTTAGTGCCATATATGCTATTTGTCATCCAAGTCATGCACATAAATACATATTTATGAGTTTCAACACGGTGCTTTCAAAACAAGTGTCCTCATTTAACTCTGCACTACACAAGGGTTCTTTCGCAGAAGCTTTTCTTCAGTATGCTTTCACTTACTGACATGCATCTGTGCTTTCCATTTTTAACAGACAGGTCATGAAATCTGTTGTTCACATTCATGATGCAGGACCACGTAAAGCTTCACGAATCATAGTGAATTACATATTCAAATAAATGTTATCCTGCCCTATGTCAGAAATTATACTTCTTGTAGTTATTCACTATAAACAAAAATTATGTATTTTTATGTAGGCAAGAACAAGAGCTAAATGCTACTCGTTTAGTATGATATTCAGATTTCCTTCACCACTGTTTGAGATGACCTTTCTTTACTCATGAAATATTTTAAGACACGCAGTGGGCATTTTTTTTTCCCCTACAGAGACTACCCCTGCCAATACATTTAAAGAATGAGATAATTAACACTTATCTATTTTACTTGTAAAAGGAAGACACTGTCAAGAAGCCTATTAAGGCTTTTGACAGTACCTTAAAATTCGCTAGCAGGAGCAGAAAGTAAGTGAGGGTTTCCTGAGAAAGATAGATACATAATGTTAGCTACATTTTTCCACATCCCATCTCCTAATTAATAGTTTCTCTTCTACTCTACTTTTTATAAATAAAAGTAAATATGAACCTTACTTGACTGCAGCAAAGACATTATCACCAACTTGTGATATCACACAGCCCTTCTTGGCTTCGTTTGCACCAACCCACACTGGAAGCTCATCTGGCACATCCCTATTTATGAAAAAGTACACACAAATAGTCAAGCTGAATCCATTTCTCCTATTTCAAAGTAAAATTAAATTTGCCTCCCCACCATGCTGCCACCTCCTTCAGAAACATAACAAGAAATGCCCTTAGTTCTAAAGCTCCAAAGCATTACGGCATGGCTTTGACAGGAGCTTGTATCAATACATGCAGAGAGAATACACGTTCCCTTTATTTCATAAGGCTTGACTTTTTCTTCTAAGTATCATAGTAAAAGTTAAAGATTAATAACTGAAGGTGCTCTGGAGGTTTGGGGGAAGGTAGTTTAATAAATATTTAAATTAGTCTTCAACTTCAGTATCTTTGATCTTTCTTAATAAAAGATATGAGCCCATGTGTTAGTATCTTATTACAGAAGAGAAAGATTCTTGTTTGGCAATAACACACACTTCTCAAATCCTGCCTCGTGGAAAACAGAGGATGAAAAGCCACACATAATTATAGTCCAGCAAGAGCATATGTTAAATTGAGTACCTGAAATATCCCATGTGATACTGTGTTTTGCTATCCCCGACAAGTATAGTCTGGAATTCTGGGGGATCATAGAAGAATCTCCAATGAAGATTGAAGTCCGGATCTGTTGATTTTGCTTTTTTGTGTTTTCCAGCAAGAATATCATATGGTCCAACCAGCGTAAGTCCAACACTTGAGACAAGTGCATCTGAAAAGCAAAGCATGAACTGGTTTACTTTCTAGTGGGTGCATATTCAAACCAAGAAGCTCCTGTGTGACTCTGGTATCAAAAGTCAATCAGTCAAACACTGTTTACTGGACAAGGAAAGCCGAGACATTCTTTTATTCAGAGAGCTTTCATTCAAGAGTTACATTATTAGACTTCTCCTAAAAAGTAGTGGTCAACGGCTCAATATCCAGATGGAGATCAGTGATGAGTGGTGTCCCTCAGGGGTCTGTTTTGGAACCAATACTGTTCAGTATCTTTGTCAATGACACAGACAGTGGGATTGAGTGCACCCTCAGAAAATTTGCAGATGACACCAAGCTGTGTGGTGCAGTTGACATGCCCGCGGGACAGGATGCCATCCAGAGGCACCTGGACAGGCTCAATAAGTGAGCCCGTGTGAACCTCATGAGGTTCAACAAGGCCAAGTGCAGGGTCCTGCACCTGGATCGGGGCAATACAGGCTGGTAGATGAAGGGATTGAGAGCAGCCCTGCTGAGAAGGACTTGGGGGTACCGGTGCTGAAAAGCTGGACACGAGCCAGAAATATGCACTCACAGCCCAGAAAGCCAACCATATCCTGGGCTGCATCAAAAGAAGTGTGGCCAGCAGGTCAAGGAGGTGATGTGATTCTGCCCCTCTACTCTGCTCTGGTGAGACCCCACCTGGAGTACTGCATCCGACCCTGGAGCCCTCAGCACAGGAAAGACATAGACCTGTTGGAGTGGGTCCAGAGGAGGGCCAGAAAAATTATCAGAAGGATGGAACACCTCTCCTATGAGGACAGGCTGAGAGAGTTGGGGTTGTTCAGCCTGGAGAAGAGAAAGCTCTGGGGAGACTTTATAGCAGCTTTCCAGCACCTAAAGGGGGCCTACAGGAAAGATGGAGCCAGAGTTTTTCGTAGGGTCTAAAGGTTGTAACGGGACAAGGGGTAATGGTTTTAAACCGAAAGAGGGTAGATTCAGACTAGCTATGAGGAAGACCTTTTAGACCTTTTGGCCCAGGTTGTCCAGACAGGTGGTAGACGCCCCACTCCTTGAAACATTCATTCAGGGTCAGGTTGGACAGGGCTCTAAGCAACCTGATGTAGTTGAAGCTGTCCCTGCTCACTGTAGGAGGGGTGGACTAGATATCCTTTAGAGGCCCCTTCCAATTCAAACCATTCTATGATTCTTAAAGCAACTCATTTCTAGAGCACCTAGGGATGCCAAATTCTGTTATATAATAAATTTGGGGAAGCTGAAACCTGGATTGATATGAGGAAACATCAGTTCCATACTGAACATTTTAAATGTACTTGAAAAAAAGGCAGATTTCGACACCATTTAGTCCGTTTCTATTACATGATTTAATTACATTTTAGAAAGCTTGAAGTGTACCAACATCTTCGTGACTATCTCCAATATTCTTTTGACACTCATGTAAATACCCTACACCTTAACTGAAAACTGAAGCAGCATTAGAATGCATCTGACAACCTCCAGTTTGCCTGCCTTCAGGCTGGTTTTGAGAGTGAAAGTTAAAAAAAGCAAAAAATATTTAAAAACCCACCATTTGGTTTCTCAGGATCTAGTTCCTCACAAAACTTCCAAAACTGATAGAAGTCTTCAGGCAGTCTAAGCCGATAGCACGTTTCCGCTTCTTGACGAAGATTATCGGGGATATCTGCCTGATCTGACCTTCTTTTCTTGACGTCTCCATTTTTCTCACACTGCAGATTCAAAAAACAAAACAAAGTTCATTTAGTTGCTTCCTGTCAGTTCTAGAAGGACACCAACCTGTTAGAGCGGGTCCAGAGGAGGGCCACAAAGATGATCAGAGGGCTCGAGCTATGAGGACAGACTGAGAGAGCTGAGGTTGTTCAGCCTGGAGAAGGCTCCAGGGAGACCTTATAGTGGCCTTCCAGTATCTAAAGAGGGCCTACAGGAAAGGTAGGGAGGGACTCTTTGTCAGGGAGTGGAATGATACGACAAGGGGTAACAGTTTTAAACTGAATGAGGGTAGATTTAGATTTGATATTAGTAAGAAATTCTTTATTCTTGAGGGTAGTGAGACACCAGAAGAGGTCACCCAGGGAAGCTGTGGATGCCCCGTCCCTGGAAGTGTTCAAGGCCAGGCTGGATGGGGCTTTGAGCAACCTGGTCTAGCGGGAGGTGTTTTAAAAAAGGATGTAACATGGAACTGAAGCAGGCTAGGAAATGATCTGTTTAAGCACACACACCACTAAAGCGGTAACTTAAACTACCTCAATCCCACATAAGGGTCCAAGAATTGGTAGGAATCATTACCCCCCTGCTATAAATAATTAAAAAAACCCCAAACCCTACACCAAGAGAACAACCCAAACAAGGTTTCTTTTCTCTTGTTAGGTCAGTACAATGAGGCAGACATTTCAACTCTTAAGTGGGCCGCCACTGGGTACCCAACTACACCACGACTCCTAGCCGCAGGCACCCGGGGCGGCTTAGGAAGCCAGGGCGGCTGCTGTTTACCGCACACCCGAAAAGGCGGGCGGTCCCCCGGGAGAAGCCCGGGTGCCGGGGCGAGGCTCCCGTGTCGGACAACGATGGTCCCAGCGGCTTTCCTCAAAGCCACGGCCCAAACCAGAACAAGGGGCACGGAGGCAGAAGGCCCGGCACTACGACACCGCATCCACGCCCATTCAGGCCTGCGGCCCCCGGCGCTCGCCCCCCCCGGCCCGGGGGTGCCTGGGTACCTTCAGGCCACGGCTGCCGGTCCCCGCCTCCCCCCGCAGGCCCGGGGCTCGCCGGCAGCCTCAGCCCCCTCAGGCGCGGTCACACACTCCAACCCCCACCCAGCCCCCCACCCCCTATGCGCGCCCGCCCGCTAACGGCCACCTGCTCGCCGGCCGGGCCCGCCGCCCCGCGCGGCCTCCGCTTCCCGCCACCTGTCATGCCGCCGCCACCGGCCGCATCGCGCGCGCCAGGCCCCCCCGCCCCGACCGCCGCTTCCGAGGTCGCGCACTGCGCCTGCGCAGGCGGCGGCGCGCGCCAGGGCTGGCCGCGCTCAGCCCCCGCCCGCTGAGGGGAGGGAGACTCGGCCCGCGGGGGCGGTGTGGCCGCTCTTCTTTCGCACGTAGGGGGGCGGCTGTGAGGTGAATAAGTGCTTTTGGACGGGCAATGTGCAGTTTTACATCGACGCCTCAGCTCCGGAGCTGGCTGGCAAGAGAAGGAGGATTAAGAGGGGGACTACTGTTAGCCCCGGGCTAGAGCAAGCCTCACGGCCTCTGAGGGCAGGGGGGACGAGGCGGGAAGAGAACGAACGCAGAAAGTTGACTGCGACCACGTCTGTGGCGGGAGCTGGGTGCTGGAGGTGGGTCGGGAAGCTTACAGCCGTGTTTCCTCAGCGGTAGGGTAGCTCACCTCAGGGCTGCCTACATGCACTTTCGAGGCTGATTTTTTTTTTACCCTAATTACACATACATGCAAACTTCTGTAATACAAGTTAGGGTAGTATATTGGGATGAGACGGGGGGGAAATAACCTGAACCACATGTAATCTTTCCCTTTAGAGCTAAAAATATTAGAGAGAGGAAGTGGTACCAGTTTTCAGTATGCAGAAAGGGAAAAAAAAAAAAAAACAATCCCCTAAGCCTCTGCCTCAGCATTTGACAGCTGCCAGGAATATAGAAGTGTCAGCACATAATTTCCTTTCCAATGATAGAATCAAGGCAGCAGCATGTAACATGCAGCAAGTGGGATGCATTCCTCAGTTTAGCAAAGCACATAATCATATTATGCAACATCCACTCATTTAAGTATATTGCTGAAGTACTTTGCATAGAAAAAGGCCTGGAAAACCAATAGCACAGGAGGAGGTGGTGGGAAGTTGGTTATATATACATCTTCACTTTTTTGTTTCAGTAAGTCAGATTGCAGTGGTTTTATTTAAAGAAGCAAAATGTCATTTAGCTGCAGGAATTCTTTCTGGTGTGCAGTATGTGTTCAGTGAAGATGCATATATGGCATAAATCCAGCGGTTGTTTTTTTTTATCTTGCAATCAATTAGACTTGTAAATATTTCCTGTGATATAGATTATTAGCTTAGGTCTAGGAATAAGATGCAGTGCCTTTCAACTACATGACATTGACAGTTATGAAGCTAACACAAAAGCTTGGTAATTTTAAGTCTGTCTACAGCATTCACTGGTACGAGTTACACACAACATCACAGGAAGCTTGATCCTGACTGAGGATGGTAGTTCCTGTATGTAAAAACAGCTAGGCACTTAGTATCAACCGTGGGTTGATATCATACAGATACAGGACAATCAGTGACAAAGTCTCCTCCTCCAGCTGGAAAAATTGTTGTTCAAAATCAACATACATATTAAATTGTTTGTTTATAAAATCCCGCACATATAAGGAAGGAATATTAAATTTAAAGTCCCAACTTTAAGGGATGAATTATATTTCATAACCTGAGGTTAAGCAGAAATAAGGTACAGAAGCTCACTAACAAACCACAAACCTAATTTTCTTCCCAGAAAGTGTGAAGAGTACTGCCCTGAGGTTTCTTTGGGAAAATTCTTTCTAATATTAGCCTCATTCCGTAAGGTCTGGTACTTCTAGTATACCAGACCTTAACCGTAGTGGAGGCTAGGCAAAAATGTGACCTGAAGGAATGACATTTTCCTCAGTAGCTTGGTGGAAAGTGTTCTAGGTGACTTTAGAATAAGGCATACCTCCCTTACCCTCATCATGAGTATCCATTTTACACCATTGCTTACCTTATCTAAATTCCAACCTCATGCAGCAAATTGGTTTAGTGACAAAGGCACCAATATTTCCCATTTGAGTATTAAAGCTAACAAATGTAAGTTCTGTCACCCATTACTTTTTCAGGATAAACTTTTTCCCTATTGCAAGGTGAGGTTAATTAAGGAATTAACTGCACCTCCAAACCTATAGCTTTGCAGATGCTTATTGTGTCCACCTGTTCTCCTCTCAGTTTTTACTGAAACCCTTCACACAACCATTTTCAGTTTCACAATTACAATTTTACTAAGGTGAATGCAAAAGTGACATGGGAATGATAGCCCAAGTATGCTTCATGACTTAGCCTAGAGTCTCAAGTGCATATTCCTGCCACATTAGTCTTCTGCTACAAAACAAGTAAATTAAGTCAGCATGAAAGCTTCTACCTTTATTTTGGGTCAAGAAGAAAAAAGAATCTTTTTACAGGTGGAAAGGTTTGAAAACTTAAAAGATTGACATTTACCTCTTACAATGTTTTGCATTATAGCATTGAGAGACAAGTAATAGAGGTGTGAAATAAACTTGTGATATCCCCATTTTAGGTATGCCAGTATCTCACAAGGCAAAGCTATGCTGGAAAAAAAAAAAAAAAAAAAAGGCAAGATAACTAGAAAAATACTCCTGCACTGGCTTATTGTTAATGTTAGTGCTAGGTCTCAAAAGCCTAACTTGGAAGGCCTTTACCACTTCACTGAAGATATAGCTCTTGTGAGCTTTATTGATCAGTTGATTTTTGTATTACTATTTTCTCCACACAGCTATTAAAGTCTTTGAAAGCACGTCCTTTCTAGAATAGCCTGCAGTTTGGCGATACCCCAGGAGAGAAAGACACAGAATCCAGGAAGGAAGATACTAAATCCTCTCCATCTAAGGAACTCCGCCTCTCACACTTTCCAGGCAGGTGCCCCACCCCTAGATTATTGATTAAGAGTAACAGGCCATATTTGAGATAAAATGGGGGTTTTAAAAATACATGTGTATATAGAAATTTTATAGAAAACTTCCAAAAATTTTTTGAATGAGTACCTGATGAGAAATAGGTAATGAAATGCCCAGTTGCCTCATCCTATCCCATCAGGCTTGAGAGATAAGGCAGCTAGCTTGGTTCCATTAAGATCTGTGGGTGGTTGTGTTCAGGAAATTAACTTTGTATGGCTGGATAGACCAAAGGGGTATTTTTGATGTTAGATATATATAGTCCCCGGTGGCAGCTGATAAGATGTTTTCAGAACAGCAGTTTTGAGCTTAAGTACACAGTTCAGGTTTGATAAACCCTTTCAGTTATTCTTCAGTTAAGTCTATCCTCATCAATTCTTCTCTAAAGTGTGAAAATAGATTGTGGGGTGCCATCATGTAAGTTCTTAAAAGGGAAACTGTAAGATACTGAATGATTATTCAGTGCACCATAGTAATTGTTCCTCTCTGAACAAGCGGTAACTCCATCTGTGTGTATCTACCTCCAAATAATTTGTTCTTACTTCAAGTCCGAGATTTGAAAAGCATATATAATTTGATATTGGCTGTGATATTATTATTCATTCTGTTATTGAGGCTGTATCATGGAAGACTTTTTACAAAAAAGGATAAGCAACTAAAGCAGAGTTCACAATATAGTTTTAAAGCCCCCTCCTTCAAACTAGTAAAAGTAGGCTCCTGTGTCTATACCATCAGACTTCTGAATCAGCATAAATAGAGTTTATCTCAAGAAATTAGTCTGCACAGTAGCTTTATCAAGCTCTAAAGCCATCTGTATGATTAGTCCTACTCTGCAGTGAGCCAAGCTGCCTTTTTTTTTTTTTTAAAAAAAAAAGTTCATGACTATGCAGTAACAGATTTTGTGAGAAACCACAGAACTGGAGTCTGTTGTTTTGAAACAAAACTTTTCAGACCTGCTTTCTCAAAAGCTGTGGTAGATACTTCCTGTGTATACATTTAATTTGCCCCTTGAGGTCACCAAGACCTTAGCGTGTTTTATGAGGATTTTTCCTCTCCTGTGTCTATTTCCAAGATTGTCGCTTAATATCCAAAGTTACCAAAGTATGCCCCATGCTATGACCAAAATCTTAGTTCTTCATTTTAGAGTTTTATAGCTATTAATTATTGTGAAGAAAGCCTTCATGGGTTAAAAGTCTGAGTGAAAGTTTTATCAGCTAGTAGATACCAGAAAGAAGGAAAGACAACTTGTAGGATTGTTGAAATCCAGTTTATGCTTGCTGACTGTCATTCAGTGACTCATTTATGCTCATAGCTTTCCTCCAGAGTTGATTGCTTTCCTCCCACCCTTTACAAGGTTCAAATTTGCTTAGTTTAATTTATTTCTGATGTTTTTCACAGGTATCTTATCCAGATATTCTGTGCTGAAATGTTCCAGAGATATATATTTAAGGACAGAGTTCTCTGTAAGACACAGTATAGTCTAGTCTGCATTAGCAAGTTAAATGGGGTGCAATACATATGGTTCACAGTCTATTTTTCTGTACCCTTCAGCATATACAACTGAAAGGTAACAGTTTAAGTCAGGCTTAGGTACTTTTTAAGGTAGTTTCAAGAGTACCTAAGCAGCAAGGGACAGCTGCGTACAATCTTCTCATCAGCCACCACAACATACTGATGACTAGACTATGCAGTATAAATACATATAAATTCTAATTTCTGTTCAAGGACTAATTTTCGCCAAAGAACGTGGTGTTGCATTTTTCTTGCCACAAGAGGGAGCCATTTAAATACTTGTCATTAAAAAAGCAGTTTGAAGAACGAAGATAAAAAAAAAAAAAAGGTATCTTAATACATGATTGGCCACGTTCATGTCCTTTATACCATTCAATATAATTCCTTTAAAAGTAGACATCTGAACACCAGATAATTTAATCTTATTCTAAATAATCCCAGCATATGTAGCAAGGATGTTGGATTTTTGTGCATGTCACGCTGGGGTTGCACAGAATTTAGTGTGTCACAAATGCAGTGAAATTATGCCATTTTAAAATAGTTTTAACACTGCAGTTTAAGTGAAGGTCTGTTTCTTAATAAGTTGCTTTACAGAATCACCAGCCTTCTCAGGTTAAGCCTCAAGCAATCCTCAGATCACACATAGCCTCTGTTCCTTGGGTTATTAGCTTCTGTAAGGCAGCTAGCTCCATGTTTTCAGGTTCAGAGGAGGACATGTCCTCACTTCCATCAAAATAAGGATGAGCAGGAACTGTGGACTTATTCAGTGTCAAAAACAATATTTGCCTTCAGGAAGGTTGCAAGTGAGCAGTGCTGCAGCAGACTGCAAAGAGACACAGTGCCTCTGCTGAGTCACCACCTCACTGCTGCCTGTGCTGACAGGTTGTCCTGGATCCCTGCCAGCTCGCCTTGCAATTCTGCAAGGTAGGCTGTATGCATCAGGATGAATGAAAGAAGAAAACGCAGTGGGAGAAGTAGCGGGGAGGAAAGTCATGTCACTCATCAGGATACTGCAGGACATGTAGTTCCTCAGAAGTCCCAGAGGCTTCAGTTTGTTTTGTATTGTGAACGTTTGAAGCAGAATATGGGTGAAGATACACAGTAGTCTTGCTGTAAAGGACTTGAAGTCAGATATACATTATAGTGTAGTGATTAATATTATTTTGGCATCAATTCAGTGAGCCTTGCAATAACTGCTGTTGACAAGAATGTAAACTCACAGCTTGGTACTGCTGTAATCCAGCATTTTGAACCACTGTTTATTTAGATCTGGCAGCTAGCAGTAGACTATGATTTTAACGTGGCAATAGTATTTTACTTCAAGCCAAAGTCTTTCTGCCCTATTTTGAATAAAGAGAAACCATTCCGATTGCATAAATTAGTACTTGGAACTTCTATGCTATTCTGCGTTTAAATTATTTGTTAGTCCTGTGACCGTACATAACTGCAATTTACACAGGACCATTTGGCATACCTACCAGTTAAATCTTACAGATTTATCATAGACATAATATGTTGCCCGGTTTACTTGGAAACACAGCTATGTATGTTGAAAGCAGCAGTGAGGCACAGTTCAGCTGAATGTATCGTCCCTGGAAGTTAAGAGTCTTTCCATAAGAATCTGCTCCTATAAGGGGCTCCTAACGTGAACACCTATCCAAAAAAGTGTTTCCCCCAACAGAAGTAGAACCACTGAGTTAGAAGGTCTAATCCAATTTTATTTCTAGTAGGATAGTTTTCTGAGCCAGGCAAACTAGGTGCAGGATTCATTTTTCCAGTTATGTTCTTTTGTCATTTATAAGTATTGTGCTTCTCTTAATCTGTTACTTTTCACCTTAAACCCTTCCCTGCATATGTACAAAATACAGCGTACAGGTAAGGAAGATAAAATCTATCAAGTCAAATGGGTGCCACTGGAGGCAATAAATGAAAAAAATTATCTTTGGTCCAATACATAAAAATAAAAGTAGTCTAAGAGCAAGTCATTTTAATCAATGGCTTTTTAGCAGAAAACCCCTTGTGAGGCTTCACATTTTTAATATGAAAAAAAGAACCACTTGATAAACATGCTTACCAGCAAGACAAACCCTGTACGCATTGCTTTACCATTAGTAAGACTGTCATATCTTTCATATTTACTTACATTTATACCCACTACCTTCTAATCTTCAGTTTTAGAACCCTGTTTTCTTGGGACAGTTTCCTAACATACAGAGCAATTCACATTCTGCTGTCACCAGATGTTAGAGTTGCAATCAATACAAATAATGAAACTACATATTCACTGTTGACTGATGACATAAACATTTCATCTAGCAAGTATGCTTTGGTTTCCTCCCCCAACAGATAATGGGGTGAGGGGGTGGAAAATAGTGCCTCCAAGTCATTTCAGCTTAGGCTAGAGTGAGTCAGGAGGCAAGCAACTCATAATTCCTTCTCTCCTTTTTTTCAGGGTCTAAAGTTGAGTGAATTGATCACATTCATATTATCTGATCTTTAGAGACAAAGAATTGCTGTCTGTAACCAGCTAATTGGCAAGACTGCTTTAGGAACAGGGTAAATCCATTTTTGTATTTTAACATCCTGAGAGGCAGTAGTTTACATTTTCAGATAAACCACTCAAATAATAACTTTTGTACTCATTACTGCTGTGAGAGTCCCTAAATCTGAGGATTTAGTGTACTGTTTAGGGTGAACAGTTATATTTAGCAGCTCCTGTACAAAACATTTCTTCTTGCATTTTTCTGGGCACCCTGGCAACCACAAAACATTAAAAGGAACAAAAGCTGGGTTTAGCATAAATCTTAGAGGCAGCACTAACATATAATATTGACTTTGGACTTGTGTTCATATTTAAGGCTCTTCTCTCAGAGCTGCTCAGTTGTTTCCACTCCATATGGCTTCTAGTGCAACAGTACAGTAGACTTCTGCTTGTAGACCTCTCCTAGCTAGCAACACAGAACCTGGCATATTCTCAATGTGCCATTCCCAGCTAGCAGCTTCAGTGCTTAAAGCTGTGTAGCATTAGCACAGTCTGTTCCCAAATAAGTTAGCTTTCTGTCTATAAACATGACTAATTAATTCAGGTGCAGCATTAAGCTGACACAGCTCTACTGTTTCCAGTTCTGAAACCAGTCAAGTATGGTGCTCACCTGGGATTGCTACGCTGTGCCATTACACAACATATGTAGCACTCACAATATAACCAACTCTGTTTTATGTGATCGCATTTCCTATTCATCTGTCTTGATATTATAAGCTACCAGAAACAAGTGCCACAGCAGGGAAATATATCTAAAGCCCTCTCCCATGGTTATGTCATATTCAAAGACAATGGCACTGTCTAAGGCAGGCTTACACCCAGTATCAGAAAACAATCCTCTTTTCATCAGGGTGGTGGTAGGAGAAGGTGGAGCCTGGCATTCCCCTTTGATGCAGACCTGATGAAGTCTTGATCTTGCCACCCTTTTCACATCAGGTACAATCTGCACATTTTTCTCAGCAAGCCAACCTAGCGCAGTAACCCAATTACTACAGACTCTAGGAAGCTGCAAATACGGTATGTCTAAAAGACCAGGTCTTCACACCACAAGAAGAGACTGACATACTTTCTCATCTTCAAGGAGCCAACATATTTCTTACGTAACTTCAGTTCTCTAGGGCCCACTACAGCTGTAGTATTAACACTGAAATATAAAAATAGGTTGATGTAGCCCCAAAAGATAGCAAATGCTTCTTTCACAATAGGATTTTGTCTTTAGCATAATCGTTGTTTCCCGTTGAGATTTTGTGAAGTTAAGCTTTGTCATTGTTGGGGTGTACTACTTTTCACAAGCCACAAATGCCCATAGCTCTTAGAGATTAGAAGTATTCATGAGTATACTGAAACTGCATTTCATCACCTACCCATAGTAGTACACTAGCTTTGTAAGCCACCAACTTAATTACCAGCACGATACATGCTTTAAGCATTTTTTTTCATAATATATTGTCAAAAAATACCCAGGCTTTGTCTCCGTCTTGAAAGCTGATGTGGGACCCTTCTTAGGGACTCACGAGTTACCAGCTAGCCAAGACAGCTCTAAAGAAAATACACCACCACCAGCCCCAAACAAAACCTCACAACATCCCAAAACAAGAAAAAGCATAAAAAAAGCCCCCAAACAACCAAAAAAACACCAACAACCAATCCCAAATGCTATTACACAAAAAGCCAAGATCATAGTCTCATCCAGGTATTACATAGATACAAGTCTCCACATCCAGAGAGATTAGTTTTCCAGTTCAGAGGCCAACAACTGTCTTAAGTTTATCATCAACTCCACCATGTGTAATGAACAGCAAAAGAAGCATCTCCAAATTGCATTGGTGAAGAATTACAGGGCAGCATGTCTTTTTACTCCCTTTGCTTCTTAGTCTGTATTTACACCAAGAAAACTATTTGATAATTAGCCTTATTTATTTTTTAAATATTTTCTAAGCCTAGGGACACCATATACAAAATAACTTCTGTGCACAAGGTATTTTTATATTGTATTCAGAGCCAAATTGCTACAGTTTAGCCAGGTAACCGAATTCTTACCTCTCAGCTCCCTCACAGTTTAGATATTTTTTTCCACGCTTCATAGAGAAGTTAGACCAGCACTTCATCTCAACACAAGCTAGCTAGTACCTCTCTTTGCCAATCAGCAGTTGTTGCTTTCACAGCAGAAGGATAAATACACCAGCTATTATTAGACAAGTTCTCCATTCTTCTATTGCCCTCAGAGCAAAAGGAAATAAAACATCTTATTAAATTACACATCCCAGCAGATTAAAAGAGCAAACAACTCTAAATGAAAATTCTTACCATTGTAGGGCAAAAAAAATCCAAAGTAGTACCAAAATCTGTAACTTTATGGAAAAAGCCGCACAACTTCTTATTAACAGGCTACAACAAAGCAACTATGGCTTGTTCTCTTATGTGGATGTGCTCTTACCAAGGTATCAGCATTGGCTGATGGGTCTCAGCTGTACTTGCTCCCTGGCTGTTTAACCCTTGCATTTCTCATTCCAGTTTTCAGCAGATGTAACTGGAAAAAGGAGCTTTAAGATTTTGGATTGTTTAGCAGGACATAGCTTAAGGAATTTGTCTTCTCCCCCAAAAGACAGTATAACTCACTATAGCTGCTTTTTTCCCGCATAACTTCCATATTTTTCTCTTAGTTGTTCCAGGTTTTTTTGCTTACCCCCTCTCCTTTACGTTACCTATCAGAAGAGATAACAGGTGTGAAATTTCCTCTGAAACAGAAAAGGAGGAAACTAGGTAGGGACCTTGTTATAGAAAATGTACTCATTAGTATGGAGTTGCAAGCAAATTCGTTGCATTACTGGTTTTGCAGAATTTTTGCTAGGCCAACAATATTTACTGTTATGGGCCAAATTCTGATGAAAATATCAATTGGGCTGATAACCAAGAATCCAAAGGAGAGTGGTGGGGCTGAGAAGACTGTAGTGTATTATTTCCTGAGTAAGCCAAAACCATGGAAAACACAGAAATTTAGATTTGCAGTTCAGATGGGAGTTGGAAGTAGAGCAAAATACCCGCTTGAAACTCCTCTTCCTCATTAAAGCTTTCAGAAGTTCCCATTCCCTAGTCCCCACCCTTGCCCTAAGGGTATCCTCACTGCTAAGAGTTTTGTGGTAGTTGGTGCAGCCCAGCACTACCTTCTGCATAGTGATTCTTGAACAGCAAGAAAATTCAGCATCAGTGGAATGGGCGCTCCATGAAAAGCTTGCTATTTACATGAAGTTTCTTCTTAGTATTTCTTTGAATTGAGCCCCATAGAGCAGGCAGAGACTCCTGTGCAAAGCAGGCCCCATGCTCAGTCAGTTATGTGAGAGCTGACCATCTGCTAGAGGCATAAGAAAATGACATAAAATTTGATCTGTACTTGGTAACAAGCTATTGTTTAGCTTTGCCATCTTCTGTTATATTCACCATTAATGTATTAGCTTTGCTTTGTGATATGACTAATATCTTTTACTTCCTCTCCAGCCCTTCCAAATGTATATCTTCACAACATTTAAGTTGACATTCTATGTAAAGTAGTTTTTGAATTTACTTCATTTTTTGGGGGGTGAAAATTAAAAATACAGAATGAGTGAACTTAGACAGCAGAAACATAACTTGAAGTAGGCGGGATTTTTACACAGTTATTATGGTGTGTGCATACACCTGAAAACAGTTATAAAGCACAACAGCAGACAGTTGTCATCTTCACTCTGCAGTTGACTGCACACTCATCACATTAGCAACTATACGTATACTATGATATGGATAATCAAGTTGGTTTTGTAGTATGTGACAAAATCCAAAATGTCCACCAAATGGAGAGTTTTGTTGTGAGAGAAATTAACAATCAAAATAATTAAAGAAATCACTATTTTTTTTCTTTAAAATAATGCATGGTGATTTAGCCACATGGTTGCTAACAGTAATAGGAGGCAAGAAGTTAAATTTCTATAAATCAGAAAGAGCCTTAACCTCCTGCAGTTTCATCTTTTCTAAAGCAAATGAAATACTGTGTGATATGTCAGCATTTCTGGCTATCAGTGACTCTTAAATCAGTCTATTATCACAAGATTAATTAGTGTCATCATTTTATTGTTCATTAATTAAGCAATTTGTAGCTAATTGCTAACTCCTTGCGTTTCTTACAAATCCTTCCCCAGGATGGTTTTTTTCTTTCTGCCTATATGATATTGCCCCTAATGGGATGCAGCACCACAGCTGAATGAGTCCACGTGCTTTTTGGAAAAAGTAAGTAAATGACATGGTATCTGGCACTTCTTACATGCATGTAGTCAGTGCATGTAGTCTTATTTCCATTTTTTAAATTTTTTTTCCTCTCCTATTCAGCCCTGACAGTACCTTTGGATTTCACTGAACTGTTCCACAAATGAAAAGTGGATTACACTTTGCAGAAGCCTTAATCCAGTGGAGAATGCAACATGTGGCTAGAGAAGCTGGGAATCCCTTGTGAGTATCCTATTAGAATAACTAGAATGAGATGGAAAGCAAAAGTCCGTTGCATCTAGCTTTGAACCAAAATGTCTCCTATTACTTTAAATGAATGGCTTTACTTAGTGTCCATCATGAGCAAAGAAAGTTGTCATGGAAACCTTGATGGGATAATTACTATCCACCCTGGAGATTGTGTAATCAGGTGGTCATTTATTCGGGAAGACTTGGGTTTCCGTTTAGTAAAGGAGTATAGAATTGGTTGATAAAAGTAAAGCTGCTCTAGTAGGATCCAATAATGAGATACAACCATTTTTCTTGTCTATAAAAGACAACTACTGCATGGCACTTTGATTTATTCACTGGTAAAAATATTCTAAAGCTGTTTAGAGGAGCCCAAGTGTGGAAGCTAAAGAAGGTTTTGTTCCGGAAGATAGTTTTGCTCCAAGTTCTCCTCCCTTCCACATTGTCTACGCTCTCACTGTAATTATCATGATCGTGTTCTTTCCTGTTAGCTTGGATATCTGCATTACATTGCATTACACAGTGTACACATAACCAAAGCGGCAATTACACTACTTGAGATAAATATCATCCTGTACAAAAAGAATATGCGTAATTAGTCTTGTTTAATTTGAGTATTTCACAGCGTAAGTGCAAAGGGCTAAAATAATCAAACGATTGTAGTTGGAAATGTTTGAAAAGTACTTAAAGTACTTTTGTGAAATAGATGATTGGAAAGCTCATTGAGTCCTCTGAGTCATACTATTCTGGTTATCCAGGAATCCAGGACTCAAGCTGCACATGTGTCCTTGGTGTACTTTTTGGAGCAGTTTCCTAAATGCATCACGTTTTTGTGTAGCTACTGCAACAGAAAGAAGATGGGAACTAAAAAGAAATGGCAAGCTTCTTTGCTAACTTGGTATTAGGCTCTGAATCTTTCCGGTGATGGCTTGCCCTTTAAAGGTATATAAAGTAACCATTCAGAGCTGTCCAATTATTTACACTGGCACCATGTTGGAGGCAGTTGTGTCTTAGATTGTAGACATCACTTGTAGGATGGTTAAAAATAAAATTGCAATCCAAACTGGCTCATTCCGAGTTTCAAAACTGTCATGAAAGCAATCTGTTCACACAGTACTGCTATACATCAGGGCTGGATGCAGTCAGGATGTGAATAAGGGTGCTATTGAACAGCACAACGCATCCTCTGTCATATGACATGGAGAGCACATCAATCTGTGCAGAGCAAATGGGGTTGAGCAGGAACTGTAGCGACGTTTTGTGCCCCCTGGTAAATCTGTCCTTCTTTCTGGAAGTAAAAATACTAAAAATATAGGTATACAGAGGCTTTCAAAAGGATGGACTCCCCTTTTTGGTCTACAAAGCTAATGCTTATGCAATTTTGTTCAAATATCTGCATGCATGAGGCACATCAGTGGATCCAGTTAAGTGACTGGTACTCCGTGAGACTCTCTAAATATTATTCCTTCAAACAGATATTAACTTTGTGAAAAAATGATCTGCGAACGGAAAATACTAGAGTTGGAGGATCAGTTTTGCACAGGTGCTGGGGAAGAGTGAGGAGAGGGTCTGTGTTTACTTCCGTAAAGAATTTTTCTGCAGAAGGAAACCAATCCATGAAACCACCTGTGTGAAGGTTGGGTGTAAGGTAACTCTACAACCACAAACTCAGCCAAGTTGTCTGTCCTTTGAGAACAGAGGTCTGTGTACAGATATGTTTGTCTCTCTGAAGAGCACGGGTAGTCTGACTGGGTGTCTAAAGCATCTGTAAGACCCCTATATATTTACAGAATTAAATGGAAATTTAAAACTTGACTTCACCTACAGGTGGATTGGATTCCTGCTGTTTGGCCCTTAACTCAGGATCATTTTAGAGTCTGTTTTATACTAGCCTTATTCAAATACATGCCCCTTGGAGGACAAAACGGTTAGAATTTGTGAGGTGATATCTTATTACTCTCATCCAAGCCTTAAAAATAGCAGTTCGGTACAGTATTTAGTCCAGAATATGAAAGGGTTGGGTGTTAGAATGGATGACTGTGTCAGGTTAAAAACCTGTTTAAAGACTGCTTTGTTATCTGAATGGGATAAAAGCAGGTATGTATGCTATATAAATTGTGGTAACAGCCCAGCCATGAGGTAAATGCTCCCCAAGACAGATCCAGCTAGTGAATGATTTTAACTGCAGCATAATTCACTGATGTGAGCAGGATAGCAGTTCACAGTAATATAACGACTGAAACATTACCACGGAATCCCACACTGCTATTTCCACTACAGATTATGCACTGCCTTGCATGTCTAATGGAGACTCTGTCCTTTTGGAATGTTGCTGTTCTATCTGTATTCACTTTTTGTATTTTTCACCTTCAAAAATTGTTAAAAAAAATATTAGGGATGTCCTTACACTTTGTTTTTCAAAAAAGCACCGTGTACTAAGCTGACCTGAGACAACTTCGTATCTGTTTGCAAACTGAGCAGGTGTTGGGATAGAATGAAGAAAACATGTGATTTGAGTGTACATCTTAAACATTTCAGTTGTGACACTTCTGTATAAACCATGACAAGACACTGGGTGATAAGAAAGAACCGCTTAAAATGTTTTTCACACTGGTAAGTCCTAGACTGTAGTTTGTTAGTTTATTGCAAGAAGTCAATTGCTGTCTTATAGAGATCAGGATTTTATATTACTTACATTGTCTTTACAGTGTTTTCAACAAAAAATTATGATGGGCAGGGAATGCAAAAAAAAAATTTCTCATAGGTGATTGTCCATTTGTTCAAACAGTTTATGTACTCGTGTTTTCTATCAGTATTTGTGCAGAGGGAATCCTTTGTTTACTTGAGTCGGGCAAAACTTGATCGGATTTGTAAAAATTCACATGGGTCTCTGCTGGCCTGTAATAACTAAATAGCATTGAGATAAATCCAAATTTTATTTGGAATGAGTCAACACTCCCTGTCTTAGTTTCTTGTGAACGTTACTCTAGAAAGAGATGTCCTGTTGGCTCATGGAGTTGGGTACAGGAATGATGAAGCTCTGCAGGAGTATTCTGCAGGAGTTCAGGCTGGAGGAATATGTCTCAAGGAGTGAAACAGTTTACTTCATACTTGTTAAACTCCGTATCAGTAGGAGGGGTAACAATGGAAAGTTGTGACTTTATTCTGTTTTGAAATATGATATGCTGTCATATTTGAAATATGATATTCATCTCACAAAGGCTAGCTTTTACTGAAGTACATTCACACTACTAGATCAGCTCTGAATTATGATGTACAGACGAAAGATTCCAGAAAAAGCATTGATAAATTTTTATTCTTTCTGCAGCAGTAACTTAAGGGTGGCCCCTGAATTAGATATTGACAATGGAATTTGCTAGCAATGTAGCTATAGGCTTTGACATTTTGGTATCTGAGGCATGAATATTCTGAGATTTAGTCAAGGTCTAGGGCACTGATAAATATTCATAAATTATTAACCTAAACACTTCCCCAAAAGTAGAATAGTGGAATGAAATAGGTGCTTATATTGCAGCTTGTACTATTCTGTGCTAGTTCTTACCGCTTCTGAATTGTAGAAATAAATGTTGACTCCAGTCCCAGTGAAAATCATCTTGCTTGGTTGTCTTGTATGCTAGCAGTCAAATCCTCTTTTGATGGACTGCAGTTGATGGACTGTTGCAACGCACCTGGTGCATACCAGTTGAGAAATGAATCTTATGCAAGGTTAAAAGTATGATGAAAATATATGATGTTACAATAACAGTAGGTAAAATTGCACTTTTTTTTATTAAGTGCATATGATCTAGAGCTTCTTATCTTCCTCTTTTCCTTTCAGTCCCTTTTATACTTGTTTACCTTTACAGTGTCAAGTTCTATATGACAGCCAATATCCCTTTCTGTCTGCAAACCAGATTTTGTGGCTACCAGCATATAAAATAAATTATTTGATTAGTCTGAATGCCTTTGGATCCCTGATCTGAATGACCTTTACCCATATATATTTGGTCATCTGAAAGCAGCCTATGAAATTGTGTCTTTCTGAATCTGTTGACAACATACTGTTGCTATTCCATCACCATTTCCTTCTGCTACAATGGCTCACAGTATAACTGGCATTTCATAGATCCTTGGGATTCTCAACCTTAATCCCAGGTCTCAGCAATTCTGTCTATACTGATCAACTGCTCTTTCTAGACTCTCCTAATATTAGTAGCTGTTGCAAACCCATCAGTTCTAGTTTATTGGTATATTTTGGGAAGCGATACTTTTCAGTCCCTGTTTATCATCTTTTTACTGTGACAAAAATGTTCGCATTCCTTTTATATAGCAATACTAAGGTAGTCATGAGAAAGTGCTCTGCATTCAGTTCTGCACCGCATCAATACATTTTTTTTAGCATTACCTATCACTGTGCATTTCCTCCAGCCAAAGAAAGAATATATATTTCATATATATGTGCAATAATATATATGAAAGAAATTTTATAATTATGAGTGAGAAGTGCCAGTGTAGTAATCCAAAATATTGCGATAGCACCTGTCATGAATGCTGATTCTCCTTACCTTCTCATTATTAGGAAATGCTCTCTCAGTCAGAAGGCCAGATTAAACACATTTAGGTTTCTGCTGCTAAGAGAGGAGAGTATGCGGTAACTCCCCTACAGACCATGTGCTTAAATGTCTTCCTCTTTGAAAACAATACCCACATAAGGAGTAATGCATATGCTGTTGTGGAACCAGTCACATGCACCTGTACCCAGAAAATAACAGATGCTCTCAGATCTCACGATACAGACACAACCACAAAGGCCAGATCAGATTTAGATTCATAAAAAATTTGTTCTGCATCTGTAGCAGATTAAAAGCATTTTCCTCAAATAATGGATTTTTTAATTTTATTTTCAAAAATAAAGGTTACACTGAAATAAATTTATTTGTAAAAAATATTCTGGCAATACATGGAAATTAGACTAATTCCATTTGTCTTCTCATTCCTTCTTTCCTGATGCTGAAAAGGATGGATTATTTTCATCAGTAAAGATTGTAAAAGATGCTGGTGAAGCCTTACAAATTACCTTTGAATTTACAAAGACAGTTTTTAATTCTGTTTATTGGACTGGACTGCTGGACTGTTACTGCCAGGATAACATTTTCAACATCATCTAACTTTCTGTGCAGTGAACCAAGTGTGTGCTGTTTTTCTCTAACTTTTCACACTTTCATGCTACTAAGTGGCAAAAAGGAAAGCTAATACTGTGGACATTTACAAATGCCCGTTTTGCACTGTTCAGTTCATGAATTCTGTCTCGTAATTCAGTTCAAACTGCAGGGCTAGAAAGATTTTGCCTTGGCACCAAACTTACTTATTCATTTCAAAGTAAGAGTTACTATTCTTTGTGTCTTCAGGGGCTGACAATGGCGGAGGGAAGGAGAATAAATATACAATAACAACTTTCCCCTCCTCCAATAATGTGCTGTTTGAAAGCGGATGAATGCAGTTTCTTTTCTCTTGTTTATAATACACAAGGTAATGTGCTAATAGAACATTTTGTTTTGTGATGGACATTTACATTTAATTTGTCTATTTTTTCCTTCTCATAACTATTCATTTGCAGCATTATAGGACTTCTTTGGGCCTTTGGAATGGTGTTTTATTTTAGGCAATGATTGACTTTATAGCTTTCTAGATGAGCAAATGCCTTACATTTAAAGAATGTAAACTTTGTCAAGGGAATTTTCTTTGTTTTTCCTGACTTTCAATATGAAATGTTTTAATTTTTCAGTGGTGTTTTGTTATGTGTATGAACATTTAACCTTCTTCTTAAAGTCACTTTGTGTTATATAAAAGTAGAAGACACCTGCTCATTACAGAATTCTGAAGGCTTTCCAGTTAGCATAGAAAAATGTGAATATTGGGAAAGGAACGATAAAATAAAAAGCTTTTTTACAGAAAATAGTTTCAAAAACCCTTTATTAAATTTCTTCCAATTTGTTCAAACTTTTACAAGTTACATTATAGATAATTCTGATATAAATTAACTATTGTTTTATACACACATGTTTGTCTCACAAAGCAGCTTTCCTGTATGGTAGGGTCTATATATATGTCAACCTGTGGACATATATGTTTGTTATAGGTATATTCTTCATGGTAATCTTTCTGTGTTTATGCTTCGTGATATGTTATATGTGCATATGTTTTCTAAATTATTGAAATATTGCAAAACTTCAAAGAGCTGATCTTTTCTTCTATAGAATCTTTGCTTCTCCTGGTTACTGTTAGGGTAAATCAGTTATTTGCGTGAAGACGAGAAGAATGGTATAGTCTGAAAGCAGTGCTGCAGGATTTCTGCTCTATTATTTTGATTTATATCAGCTATTTTGAAGCCTTTGATATAGTTAGTCTATGTTACAAAGGAGAGGACATACAAGTGATTTAGATGACAGCAGATGCTATTTGCTTTTTCCAAACAAGTACAGATACCTAAGCAATGCCTTTATCTTCCACTCCTGCCAAAAATGGGATTTGTTCCTATATTTTTGTTTTGTGTGACCTAGCTATAGAAAACAGTAATTGATTAAATGTACGTGTGTTTATTCAATAAGGTGATTTGAAATAGGCTCAGACTTTTGCGGGCGGGGGGAGGCCATGGAAACAAATGTGAAGTGTCAACTAGTGAGAAATTGAGCAAGGGGATTTTTACCCCTTCTCCTGACTTAGTTGCCCAGACAAGTGAAGTTGTAGGAGCGGCACAGCTTTTTACTTCATGGCTACAACTACTATGATGCCAAGCTTAGTCCATATTTTCCGCTGTAAGGTGTACGCGTATGTATATGTGGGTTTAACTGTTGGATAGTAATAGTTGAAAATAGGAAGGACGACTGAAATAATCTCTGGGTCACTAAGTGTAGCCTCCAGCTGTTTTCAGAAATCATATCATAGAAGGTATTAGAGTCCCTTTCTTGAACAGCTTAAGATGCATTTTGAAGTGAGGCATATTTCTAGCACTCACTACTCTTGTTGGAAGGCTCTTCCAAAACCTCATTTTTCTGATTAAACTAGAAGCCTCTTCCTAATTCTGGTCTAAGTTTATTTGTGGCCAGTATTAATCCATTTGTTCTTGTGTTTAGCCTAGACTGATCTTCTTCTTGCTGCTGTTCTGCTTTCTGATGTTGTGGTGGGTTGACCCTGGCTGTATGTCAGGTGCCCACCAAGCCACTCTGTCACTCCCCTTCCTCAGCTGGACAGGGGAGAGAAAATGTAACAAAAGGCTCGTAGGTTGAGATGAGGACAGGGAGATCACTCACCAGTTACCGTGATGGGCAAAACAAACTCACCTTGGGGAAATTAGTTTAATTTATTACCAATCAAATCAGAGTAGGGTAATAAGAAATAAAACCAAATCATAAAACATTTTCCCCCACTTCTCCCTTCTTCCTGGGCTCAACTCCCAGTTTTCTCTTCCTCCTCCCCCCTGAGTAGTGCAGGAGGATGGGAAATGGAAGTTACAGTTAGTTCATCACATGTTGTCTCTACTGCTCCTTCCTCCCCAGGAAGGACTCCTCACACTTTTCCCCTGCTCCAACGTTGGGTCCCTCCCACAGGAGACAGTACTCTACAAACCTCTTTGACATGCGTCCTTCCCACGGGCTGCAGTTCTTCACAAACTGCTTCAAAGTGGGTTCCTTCTATGGGGTGCAGTCCTTCAGGAACAGACTGCTCCAGCGTGGGTCCCCCACAAGATCACAAGTCCTGCCAGCAAACCTGCTCCAGCATGGGCTCCTTTCTCCACAAGGGCCACAGGTCCTGCCTGGGAGCCTGCTCCAGCGTGGGCTTCCCACAGGGTCACAGCCTCCTTTGGACATCCCCCTGCTCTGCAGTGGGGTCCTCCACGGGCTGCAGGTGGATATCTGCTCCACTGTGGACCTCCATGGGCTGCAGGGGAGACAGCCTGCTTCACCATGGTCTTCACCACAGCCTGCAGGGGAATCTCTGCTCCGGTGCCTGGAGCACCTTCTCGCCCTCCTCCTTCACTGACCTTGGTGTCTGCAGAGTTGTTGCCCTCATGTATTCTCACTATTCTTCCCAGCTGCTGTTCTGCCACAGGTTTTTTTTCCCCCCCTTCTTACCTAGGTTATTACATTACTCTACCACCACTGCTGATTGGCTCGGCCTTGGCAAGTGGCAGGTTTGTCTTGGAGCCAGCTGGCATTGTCTCTATCGGACATGGGGGAAACTTCTAGCAGCTTCTCATAGAAGCAACCCCTGTAGCACCCCCGCTACCAAAACCTTGCCCCGCAAACCCAATATAGATGTGCTGTCATAATTGACTTAGTTTTTCCCAGGGTAAATGGGCCAGTCCCTTTAAGTCTTCTCTCAGAAGACAGAGGATCTCTCTCTGTTCCTTTGATTATTCTGGAAGACTTCTCTGCACCTGATCCAGTTCGAATGTATCTTTTTTTAACATAGATGATTGGAAGTGTAGACTGCATTCGTGCTGCAGCATCAAAAGTGCTTTATACAATGGCATTCCTTTTCTTTGCTGGAAATAGTTTTCCTGATGCATCACAGGATTTCAGGTACCTTTTGCACAGCTGCATCAAATGGGTGTCTGGGGTATCCTGTGATGGCCATTCTTTTCCTATATTGCTTCCAGTTGTCTATATTTCATAGCAGCCCTCAAGTGCATAATACTGTAATTTGTAGTATTAAAATTTAATCCAGTTCCTATTACTTCAGTCCTCAAGGTCATACAGCTCTTTGTGTATGATATTCTGGTCCTCAGCCAGGCTGGTGCTGCTTCCCACTTTTTAACATCAGCAAACATTAATTAGTAGGTGTATTTTTTGTGTCCAGGTCTTCAATTAAAATATTAAGAAAAGCTCATCCTAAAATGGATCCTTGAAGACCTCCTTTAAGAACTGCCCATCATTCAAGTAGTTCCACTTTCAGTACAAATCACTGTGTTCCATTTAGCCTGTTTCTTACCTACCTCGCATCTTCTTGTGCTCATTTCCTCCATCATGTCTGACTGATATTCCATGATGATCAAGTCAGTGCCTGAAAGTAATTGTGTTCCTTTGGAGATGTATGCTTATCTTTTCAATACCTTTCTGAAGTCCAGATGTAATATTTTCCATTTTATTTAAAATAATGTAAGATTTTTATGGAAAAAAACTGGCAAAATAATCTCTCAGTAGAGAAATGTGACGTGTGTGATGAACATGCACAAGCACTGTGTGATAAACGTCTCCAGTCTGCATGGGATGGACCACACTGAGTGTCGGGGGTGGATATGCATCAGGGCTGACATTGAGAAAGATATGCACACCATCGTAGGTAGGTGTGCGACCCAGGTACAAACCCTGCATGTGAGGTTGCCCGGTTGCCCCTTGGTGAGTTTGAGGAGTGCAGTGGCCAGTGTCTGGTCAGGAGCAGGTGCCTGGCGAGGCAGGACAAGGCTTTCAGCCTTCTCTGGGCACACTCCTGCCCTCTGGCAAGCACAGGCTGGGGCTCCAGGGGCTATCTGTACTAAATAGGTTTTCTAGTTACAGACTTTCAAACTACTTTTTGAATTGTGTAAAATTTCAGCATCACGGGAAGGGGTGGCAGAAAGCTCCTTCCTTTAGCTATGCCATGTAAAAAAGTCTGTTTGTGTTGTGCTGTGTGATCATGAACATCCATTTCGTGCTATTCTTTCCATGCCCTTAATGGTACCTGGGCCCATACAGGTCTTGGTGGGAATCTCGGATGTTCCTTTTATCTGACGAGAGCTTTGCAACCTTCTAGGGTAGAGTTAGATTAAATGTTAGGAAGAAATTCTCTACTCTGAGGGTAGTGAGACACTGGAACAGGTTACCCAGAGAAGTTGTGGATGCCCCATCCCTGCAAGTGTTCAAGGCCAGGTTGGATGGCGCTTTGAGCAACCTGGTCTAGTGGAACATGTCCCTGCCCATGGCAGGGAGGTTGAAACTAGATCTTTAAGGTTCCCTCCAACTCTAACCATGCTGATTCTGTGATTCTATGATTCTGACTAGGGAGGCAGCTAATACATCCTTTTCTCTATGTGTGTACTTATCAGAGTGAACATATGAGTAGAGAGAACCATAAGGGCAGACTTCCCTGTTAGAATTGTTTGTATGTTACCTGGGCTCCGAGCTTTTAGCAGCCCCAGTCATGTGTCTGTGCAGCTGCTTTCATGTGTCTGTGCAGCTGCTTTCATCACCATCAGATTCACATAGCATCTATGCCTTGTTTTCTCAACACCGTTATTTAGGAAAATAATTCTGCTTACATGTCTTTGAATTACTGAAAATAGGGTATTTTCTCTCGTGGAATCTATCCTCTTTCCCAATATTTATGTGGGATCACCTAGAGCCTTAAAATATTTTCTTTTAATAGGGCTGTAGTGTAACAAATATTTTAATGTTACTCCATTTCTCAAATCTGTGATATGCTGCCATAACTCCATGATACTCAGGCTCAATCTGTCCATGCACAAAGGTTTTTTAGTTTCCCTCCACAGAATATAGGACTGTCTACAAGTGAAGGTGCCAGCCATGGTTGGCCTGATCTCAGGAGAATGTTCATAATTAGATAATAACATTGTTTTGTGGTTTTGTACTCATTTGACAGGACATCTCTTCTAGAATAAGGTAGTACTCTGACATCATGGCAGGCAGCAATCCAGTGGTGTCTCTGTTCTTACCATATGCATCAGTCTTTCACTTGACTTACTTTCATACGACTTATGTGAATTAATCTGTTCCCATTCTGTGTGTACGAATTTCCTCTTTAATCAGATGGTGCTTCCTAAGTCTGATCACCATGCCTCTCCTTCAAAAGATAAATCACGTACATTTAACACAATACTGTACTGGAAGGATCTTTTCTGTCTCATCTATATTCAATAGCGAATCTCTGCTTTTCAAATGGAGGTTAAGAATGGATCCTATGAACTACTGCAAACCTACAAATGCTTCTGGTAGCAGTAGGACCTGGCACCATTCAGTCAGTCGCTTGGATTCTAAAAGCTAAAATTAATGGGAAGCTTGTGCTTGTGAGAAATTTTATTGACCAGCTCTCAGAGCCAGCCAGACCACCAGCATGGATCCTATAAGAACCTTTTCCCCCATAGGAGAAAACCCCCATACTAAAATGGAGGAACTGTGATGTCCATTCACTTTCAGCATTTCTCTCTCTCTGTCTTGCATAATCAATCTTATTCAAGAGCTTTCTTTTACATTCTGATTATGCAATGCCAATGGGACCCTCATCTCAGATGAGGTCTTTAAGGGCTACTGATAACATGTATAACCTTTTCCAGCACCAGGATTTTAATTCAAAATTAGTGGGGAAAGGCAGGAGCTGAAATTAGGCTAGAAACAAAGTTAATGTTTTTACCAGGGAGTGTAATTAGCCAATAGAGCAGCTTCTGGTAGCAGTAGCTGATCCACGGTCATTAAAATGTCAAAGACTTACTGTGTTTTTGTTTGTTTCCTTGTATTTAATATGAGCCATATGGCAATGAACAATACTTCATTTTGAGTATCCAAGAAGGGGAATTCTTGTTAACAAAGGCTTTATAGTAGCATGTGTGAAAGAGGGCTTTCATTGTATTTGTAGGGTTAATTTATATGGGGTAATGTTTGGTCTCAGTTAATCCATCTATCTAATATTTTAACAATATTTTAATGAAACCTTGAGCCAGATATCAAAGTAGTAAGAGTTGCCTATTTTAACAGTTGATTTTCAGTAAAATATTGAGGAATGAAAAACTGAAAACCTAACTCTAACAAAGGGGAATTACAGTGATCATCATTGATTTCAACAGGGTCAAAATGTTATGGAGCATTTATATGTTCAGCAACTGAAATAGTGAAATATAAATATACAGGTTTAAAATTACTTTTATGCATGTAACAGAGGCAGTTATTGTAAAACCTGCAATTCTCTCATATGTAGTGGGTCGTCATGTTTTATAATACAGAGGAAAAAAAAAAACCCACACAAACCCAATCTTTGTAAAACATAAATTGCATGTCAGCTTCCTTCCTAGTTAATGATAGTCACAAAGCTGGTCCCAAATCTGTCATTGCTAAACGAGCGCCAAATTGATACTGGTCATTCTGTTTATTGTTCCCTAGCGTGGTCATCGCTATTCTTAGCCCTTTGACTAGAAGTGTCCAGCAGACATTAATCTATGCTTATTACATGCAAATTTTAACTGTCTTGAATCTTTGAATTGGTTGCTGCTGCTGGAACACAGACTTAACATATCAGGGCACTACTAGACCTTACTGGTCCTGGTCAGCCTCACCTTGAGTCTCTGCCTACACCCCTGACCATGGGCCCAGGAGTCTGATTTCAGCTCAGCCCAGGGCCTTCAGTCCCCACCTGAGCTATGTCAGAGCACTGCTGGTCTCTAGCTCAGCCACAGTCCTGTCCTGCATGACCGTAGGCTGTGTTGATTGAGACCCTATCCTGAAGACTGATTTCCTGGCTTGACCTCAGCCTTGCCTTATCACCATGAATTTGCCTGATGATCTGGACTCTTGGTTGAGCCTGGATGCCATCTCTGTGTCTGTCCTGCCCTGTTCATCTTGCCTGGATACCATGGGGCTGGGCCCTGGCTAGTAATACACCTGCCTTGCTTGCTGGGCATCATGCTTGGCTCCCACCTTCCCATCCCTTAGGGAGCAGCCAGCCCTCACAGTGCACTGCTATAACTGTCTATAGAAAGAGTTAGAAAAGCTTAGATTCAGTTGCTGTTCCAGTTGACAAAGGGATTTTACTTCAGGGTTCATGGGTTGAGTCAGTCCCTGAAATATTAAAAAGAAATCTGAGGCAGAGTCGGTCTTAGTTGGATTATGGTCACTAAAATTATTATATTTAATGGTTAAATGCATGAGTCTGTGGTTAAGGAGTTGTTACAGAGCTGTACTTGGTCATGTGCATTGGAATATTGAACCTGTTTGGGGCTGTATTTAGCAAACTTGTGGGGGTAATGTTCTAACCTATTGCAAAACAAGAGGCTTTATTCAGGCCGTCATTTCTTCATTTCAGAATAGTTAGATATTGCATGACGTAACTACCCCAGATGGCTGGGTGGGCAATTCCTGCATTCCTGATTTACTGAGTCTTTAAAATTTCATTGCTGTCAGACCCTTGAATGTACTTGTGGCTGGATAATATTTTGGTTTCTGTGGCTTTTGGAGAAACCTAACTTTTAATTATTCTGAACAACATTCACATCCCTCCTCCCACTCCTTATTATGTGTATAACATTTTTTGTCTTCAGACTGTTACATCTAGCAGTACATGACTCATGGCCCATTACAGGTCAGAAAAATGTCACTGCTATGAATATGTTGCACAATGAGCCTGCCTTGCACATCTTTGGTGCAATATTTATTATTCAGCTCTTGCTGGGGTCAATGGAAAGATTCCCATTAGGCTGTAAAGACATTTGGAGCAGGTCTGAGTTTGCCTTTAGTGTGCCTGACTACTGATAAAAAAAAAAGGCATATTTGTAGACCGGGTAGCCATCTATTTTATAACTTCAATGTAGTCACTACTGGAGACTAAAATGGAAGTTTCAGCATACTCTGGTTGCAAGACGACATACCCAGGGCCTCTGAAGAGCTCATAGGTTTTCACAGTTGCATTAAGAACACTTCATCTGCTTCTTGAACAGGAAGTCTGTAGCAGATGCCCACTGTGATGATGGTCTGCCCACTAATCCTAACTTGTAAATTGTCAGCTGGCTCATGTCTGTCCCTAGGCAGAGCTACGTGCATTCCCACTACTCTCTCACATAAAGGGCAAATCCTTCTCCTTGCCTTCCCAGTCTCTCCTTCCTAAAGAGCCTCCTTTCTTTCCAAATTTTGCTTTAACCCTCATTAATGCATTTCATTCCTGTTGTCTATAATTTTGCCTGCCTTGAGCTCTTTTGCCTGTTTACACATTCCTCCTTAGGTCCACTATTACTTTTCCCCATATTCCCTTGTCCCCATTCTTACGTCTCTCCCTGTCTGTCTTCCTCTGTCCTCTCTTCCTCTCACCACTTTTTGACTTTGATATCTTCATATCAGTAGCTATCTGGGGCAGTGGAAGACCCACATCTCAAGAGATGTGCTTTGATGCCATTCCCTCAGTCCCTCAGAAGTTGTACTTTTTCCTCTGTTGTCTTCCATGGCCCTCAAGGCTTACCTTTTTGTAAGGTAATCCTCTTGAAACAAAACCTGCCTGTTTTCTTATAGTCTCAGAACATTGTTATTACTTAAGTTGCTAAGTAAAATTCTGAAGATACTGATGATTTCTTAAGAAAAATCAGGATGTATTATACCAGCCAGGGTAATCTGTGATGTGCTAGTATGAATAAGATCTAAAATAAAGGTATGGATGTGCTGGGTTTTCATGAAGTTCTGTTTCTTCTTGACCTATTTATGTACCCAGCCTGACCATCATATATACAGTAAAAGAAAGCACATGTGCAATTTGTCCTGTGCAATGTGATAAAAATGTACCTTTTTTAAAGCCATCAAGATAATTTTCATATGACGGCACTGACCCATGCTATTTTGTGTGGGCTCACTCACTTGGCAGAACTCCACAATAGCTGTGATGTCCCAGCAGGTTTTTTTTCTGGATATCACAGCAAAATGGGAAATCACTGGCTCGATTTCAAAGCAGGGGAAAGCAAACAACATGGAAAACTAGATTAAAATGATTTACAAGACAAATATGCAAATGGTTGGCACAGTCACCATGCACATTTAACCCATTCTTAAAAGTTTGCTTCTACTTTAAAATAATAAAACTGAATAATATTGTTCTTTATGTTATCTCTTTGGTCTGAGATTTACTAATTTGTACTGCAGGAGGAGCAAACTCCCTTAAAATAGCATTTGGTGACAATACATCATTACTACAGCACGAATAAGTAGTTTGAATCCATTGCTCCTAGCTAACTGATGTTCTTTGCTAAGCCTTAAAATTATGGAATTGATTCTTCATTGAGGTTGGTGTGAACTGAGACTACCTCTGCAGAAATAAATGGAATAATAGGAAGATAACAGCATGGAGAATAAGGCTCAACATCTCTGAAGGGAGGTGACGTTTTTGGCTGAAAAGATTGTCAGTTTTTATAATGATTTATGACCAATTCCCAGAAGACAAACATTGTCTAAAATTAAATGCTTCAGATTTGCAAGCAACAATGAGTCATGGGTAGATGTAGAGAAAAGTAGCAAAACCAGCAATGACAGAAAGTGGGTGTTAGGAATAATACAAAATAAATCTCAGATCAGATAGCTGAATATTCATAATTAATCTCATTCTATTTCAGTTTTGTAGAAAGATGTTATTTGAGTTTTATTAGCTAGTTCTTCAACCTCAGCAATCCCAAATAAGATTAACAATTTGCTTTCCAAAATAGCAAAATATTCCAATTCAAATAAGGGAATCTATAATACGTGTGAAAATCAATAATTTCAAAAAAATATTTCACTGTTTTTTGAAGGAGTTCTTGTGTGTTCCTCAATTGTAATGGAGTCTGGTTTTAAATTACTTTATAGCTATTTTTACAAAAGTATTAAAAATAGTTTCATGGAGTGCATATGTTCTTCAGTACTTCTCCAAAGCTTGTAGTTTGATCTTCACAGTACTCTGAATAAGATCAACTCATCCAGATACCTGATTGCTTAGCTGGGTACTGGTGCGTCAGGTGAATGGTAACGATCAAACTTACCGTGTGGAACTGTGGGATCATATCCCAGCCCATGTTTTCTCTCCTGGAAAGGCTGTGAGTAGCTGGCAGTCTTGTCTCCAGGGGATCCAAGCAGGATGCAGATGGGAGGTACGATGGCAGCCGTTTTTGCAAAGATTTCGTTCCCTGAGGTGGGAGAATGAAACACATGAACAAAGCAATTTCTGTATGAGTTCATCTTACTGCCCTGCAGTCAGGTTCCCTTTTCCTTTCACTCCTGAAAGATGTGCTTAATAAAATAACAGATAATAACATCTGTGCATTTAGTATCTGATATACTGAGAACGTATTTCACAAAATCAGAATACATTTAAAAAGAAACTATGTTTTAAAACTGGGCTTCATACCAAAATGGGAAAATCACACCTCAACTTTTGATAACAAAGCAGAAAATAGACTCTGTTGTTCACCTTTAGCTTTGGATTACAGACAAAATGTCTTAGTGTGGTTTCATGGATTCTTTGTTAATTATGCATCACTTGAATATTCTGACCCTGCTTGTATACTGGAGTATACAATTCCTAATCTTCATGTGTAAACACTCTCCAGGAAAAAGTGTACCTTCAGTCTCAGGTAACAATAAGAAAACTCGATATGCTAGATGTAACATGGAAAGGAAGGAAAAGACACTACCTCTAAAGAGAGGAACTTACTGTGTCTGGTAAATCTATGTCTGGCCTTCTGTTGTGACAGCTCTATGCTGCACTGAGCAGTCCTAAGACTAATACAGAGACCAGCCTCCGTCAGGGGACTTCCTCTTGAACAGAGCCAACACCAAGCACTTTGCCCTGTGCTGCTCCCTTTTGTTCTGATCTTTTCCCTTACTGATTAGTGATTGCGGCTCAGCTTTGTGGAGAAAAGTGAGGGTAGCTTTCAAGCTCTCATACACATGCGTCCATTAACTCGAATTGCAACCATTTGAGTGGAGAATATGAGAAGCTGCCTGATAGCATCTTCCTTTAATCAGCAGAGAAGCTGCCCATCTCTGCCACTTAAATTAGGATAGGAACTAGGGTTAGAACTTGAATGTGGGTCTTCACTCTTTTGTTAGTTTAATATATTTATACTGGAACTAGAAATGACTTTTACATATTTGATATTTAAAACACAACAATGAAATAATAATTGGTAAAAGGCTACTCTATTTATTATTATAACTAAATGAAGTGACCCTTAGCTCTTCTCCAGAGGACTGAAAATCAAAAGTAAATAGTAATGCCTCCCACTGCCCTGGTGATAAGACAATTATATTTTATCCAGAAGCAAATATCAGAAGCACAATGGAAAAGAGATGCGAAGCACCTTACAGTGAAGGCTTCTTTTATCAAAACTCGAGACTTTTGGCATTAAGGACATCTTTTGGGCCTCACACTGTGCAATAGGCAGCTGAACTGCACATACCTAATAACCTGTACACACCTAGAATAATGACTCTAGCAGGATATCTGATGACATTCAAGAATCTTAGCCCTTAGAAAAGGTGATTAAAGGAAAGAGTAAAATGTAATGCGTGAAATAAAGAATGAAATACCATCAGCTGATTAAGTAGAGAAGTGTAGTTAATTTTCCAAGTCCAGTGTAACTGAGATACTTGAAGACCTACTGATGGTGTGTCTCCCTCTTGCTTGCATCACTGAAGTTCAATACTAACTCCAATCTAGATTAATAGCACCACCATAAAAAAGCTGCAGGACTCGGTGACTCAGTGGCTTGCACTGATTATCTTTGTTTAACAATTGTATGAGAGCTCAGTATCTGTAGGTGGGTCAGCTCCTTTTCCCCCTGCCTGCTTTTTCTGCTGCCCCTTCTTTGATGGGTCTCATTGACTGAGGGTTTTTTTCTTGGTGGTTTTTTTTTTCCCCTCCTGAGGCTGCTGTACAAGCTATGTTTCATGCTGTTTTCAGGCTGCACTGGGTAAAGGCTCTGTTGTTTCAAAAGGTAGTATCAAGAAGTTAGTTTTTAATATTTAAAATACAGTTTTACTTTGGAGGAATCCTTGGAGAGTTTGAAGCTTAATAGGTTTCCTCACTAATACAGAATGCCCTTCTATTGTGTGAGCGTAGGCTCACATATGCGTGCTGATTTGCTTTCCAGTTTACAGCTGCCAGTTCTGGCCTGCCGGCCGGAAGCTGCTGTTTTATTCTTTTGGGATTTTTCATTTGAGCACTGAAGGTCTTTGGTTTACTATCTCTACCTCATTTTGAAAGAGAGGTGGCTGTGGCTGATGGAAGACCTGGGAAGAAACCAGATTAATTCACAGGCCATAAAACTTCAGTGTTCTGTTAATTAACACTAAAACCACTGGGGAAACAAGTTGCCAGCTGGAAGGAGGTGCACAAGCACGTCTTGATAGATGCGACCGTAAACAGATGGCTACAATCAGTTTCATCCGGGAATGAAAATTGTGTGCTAAGTTTCAGTGCTTCTGAAATCATTGTCATGGTGCTTCTTTCTAATCCTTTAGGTTATCCCAAGCCAAAACACAAATCATCTGAAGAACAGAGGGTGATAATTCTTCAAACAATGCTGCTGGAGGAATGGACGCACATGTTTTCGGTTTGACCCTGCTTCTCCTTTATAATTCTCCAACAGCCATGTGCCAGCTGCAATGTAAAAACATTCCCTGCAGTTCACAGCCCCTTCTGTTAATGTAGATGCTCTCATAATTGTATTTGTACTTAATTATTGAGGACTTGACCCTTCAGTCTTTGCAGGAATAAAACTGTGTTGGTTTCAGCAGGAATATTGAGTCAAAACTTATGATCAGCCTTGTCACCAAACAACTGTCGCTGTTCGTAGTAAAGAATATCTAATGCTGATTAAATTTACCCTGTAGCCTTTAGGTTTGGTGGTACACTTAAACCAGACTTTTCTTCAGACCAAAGCTTTTAAACTCCATTATGTTTTGTTTGGGGACTATTTCTTGCTCTGTCACTTTTTTTATCCTCCTGCGCTTGGGTCAAACTTAAAGTCCGTGGGTGTACCTTATGGACAGAATTAGGAATTTTCAGAGAGTTACTCAAGTTGAGTTTTCCACTAACGAGTACAAGAGTCGTCATTTAGATTTAGGCCCAATGTCAATTAGCTCTTTATCAAACGAGTGAACGGTGCCTGGTCCTTCAAGGAAAGATGTAAAAGCTTGGCAGACTCCTCCTGTATTGAGGCTTCTGATCTCTATTTAGAGATTGGCCTAGTCTGTAAAGCAGCCAGTCTAATGTCCTTTCCAAGATCTTTATCAGTCTTATGCTACCACTTGATACCTTCAGTGAAATGCAAATTTCCAGTCTAACTTTTGCACATTGCTAGACATCTGACAGCCTCTGGCAATGAGTTCCTTGGTTTTATTTCTGTTTGTGTGAAAATACAGTTCATCAGTTGGGAATTTATTTTCTTTTTCTTTGATTGTTTATGTACTTATTCTCCTGTCACAAGTCACAGACAATAGTTGCTCAGTGTTCCACTCATTACATACATTATATACCCTCTTCCTGATGTAAAGTACAAATCCTTACAGCATCCCTTCATCTTTCTTTGTCAATAAACAAACATTTATATGCTTTGATGCATATTTTTACAGGGTAGGTGTCTAGTGCTGCTCAGAATACACCAGGCAAGGCTGTACTGTTTATTCATATAAAGATATTGTCTGCAGTACTGGTAGGATTTGGGGATTTTTTTTTTTTCTATTTTTTTTAATGCAGTGTATCTGGCTTTCTGTAATAACTTGCATATCTCTTTGGATACGGTTAAACTGTAGAGGTGGTTTATATATTTCTCTTAAATGTGTATGCTGTTCAGTGTGTATATTAAATATGCAGTTATGCTATAATAATGCTCTTTCTTAGGTCTTTCTGCACTTTCCTACAGTCTTCTCTGGACATTACAAGCTTAAGTAACTTGGTATGATACAACATTTTGTCACTTTGCAATTATTTTTTTTTTAAAGCAGCACTGCATATTCCCTTTAGTAATTCAGTCATTTTATACATAAACTGCATCTGCACTATTTAGGCTGGATGACTTACTGATTTTGAACTACTAATTTACTTTTTTCTTCCCATACCCCTTTTACAGAATCTGCATCTCTTTGTTCATTCTGTCTCAGTTCAGTAATTTTCTAGTGCCTGGCACCTGGATATTTCTTATCATTTGGATACATTTGAATAGTTTGATGAATGCCAGACTCATGCTTGGGTGTGAAGAGACAAAATCCAAACTGTTAGCTTCTAGCAATGTCCTAGTCTGTGTTTACAGAGGTGTATTTCCTTGGGTTTGAATTTGTAAAAGAAAGCTCATAAAAGCTGTCAGACAGGTTTCTCACTGCGGATTTTATATGAGAAAGCCTCTTAAAACTTAACTTAGCTGGTCTGGATAGAAATTAATCCCCTGAACAAAATAATTAACAGGTAACATAGTTTAAAAATGCCAATAAATAGTCTCTGTTAGTATGCCCAATATTTCTATAGCCTGTCATCAAAAAACCCAAAGAGGATTATCATTGGCTTAAAATGTCCCCACTCAGGGTAAGTTTCAGTGCCTAAAACTCTCCTCTAACAATCTAAAGGAATGTTAAAACTAACTCCAGGAGTACCTTGAAGGATGGACAGTACACACTGAAGGGAAAATGTGATTTGACTTTCAGAGTAATTCTGTTTGGTCAATGAAACTGGAAGTAAAAATTTATGATAATCACAAGTCTCTTTAGTAGGGCTGGGAACACTCTCTGAATGTCTACTATTTTCCAGTAGACTAGTGGGTCTAAAGGGAAAAAAATACCCACAATTTATAGTTTGGACAGTATATAAACAACAAAAAAGTAATGAGCAATAGTGTTGATTTTATGCAAGCATATGGAACATGTCATAACCTAGTTGTATTTTGTATTGGATTTGGGTTTATCTTTGGCTGTTGAGAGAAAAAATGGAATCTGACTGTAAAACTTGCTTTTTTGAGTAGCAGGATATGGAGTACATTACCATAAACTGTCACTTTCTGATTCTCTTAACTCTTATAGTTATGAGTTAATATAAGTGACCGATTCTTTCATACTTCATAAAATAGAAAAAACAATTCTCTGTACACTTATAAACAAGAATAATGCTTAAAATGGCACATAGACAGTATTTGCCATAAATAAACTTTATTATTAATGGATTGTTCTAAGTGCAGTTCCTGAACAACAATTTTTGAACATGTAATCTAAGAAGTATCTAAACTGAACAACAGCGCAGAGTAATGGTTTGCTGCTTCAGCTGTCCTACTACAATATTTTATTATGTATTTATTTAAGCTATAGGTAGAATATTTGTTTACTGAATACAGATTAAAGATGAGAAATATCCTTTTTTAAAGCAATTTGCTGTATTTCAAATATTATATATTCTTTTTTTTCCCTTCCAAAGACAACCAGAGCCTTTGCTTGTAAAAAAAACCCAAACACCTGAGCAGCTTTTTATACTATAGGAATAACTCTAGCACATAATTAATTTTCTTTTTCAAACTCTGCCATTAAACATTACAATACATATCTGTACTGTCTATATCCCACTAAGATGTATATAATTTGTTTTGTGTGATTTGTTTTTGTGCATTTAAGTTCTACTTTTGTTAAGATCATAACCTATAAAGCTCTTGGTAAGAAAATTCAGTGACTACTGTAAGGCAAAATGTATTTTTGGAGAACAATTTTATTTTGTACCCAAGCTCTTCCCAGAAATAATCTTTCCTTCTATCACACCATGTTGCCATTGCTGTGCATGCATTTGGCTATTTCATGATCACTGTGGCCAAGACAGCCACCTACCATCACATCCCTCACAAGTCCTTCTCTATTCACAAATCCTGAGTGTAGGAGGGCATCTTTCTTAGTTGGCTCACTGAGTACTTGTTACAAGAAGTTATTTCCTACTTACTTCAAGAATTTCCAAGACCTGCTTGTCACAGCAGTATGATATTCCCAGTTGATGTCCCATAAGGACCAGGGCTACTGATCCAGAAATTTCTCCTAATTGCCTATAGAATAATTAATCAGTGCTTACATCCTGGCTGGGCCGTCAGTAGTAGACACTCAGTACAATGTCTCCTTTGTTTTCCATCCCCCTAATCCTCTCCCAGAGGCTCTCAACCACATCATCAGTAACTGTAAAGGCTGTACAATCAAACCTCTCCCTTACATACACTGCAACACCTCCACCTCAACTGCCTACGTTCATTTGTGTTTGAAATAGCAAATACTGGTTAGCAATGAAAAGATGCAGAAGCGCATAAGGAAAAGGTGATGAGAAGATGATGATGGGATATCAGGAAAACAGAACAGATGTTGATTAATAAATCAGTTCAGCTTTAACATTTGATCTATTGTTGCTGAAATTCTTTCTATTCTATAAATGCCTTCCATTGTCTCTTATTACCTAAAAAGCCCAAAGGCTGTATGGAGAGGGTTGTTATTTTAAATGCTTTGCAATTTAAAATATGTAATAATCTGCTTGCAGCTCTTTGCTAGACAGTGCTATATGCAGATATTCTTCAGAGAAAGGATGAATATGAACTAAAACCCCACAATGTTCAACATTGCTGAACTGTGAGGAAGTTTTACTCTTGATTTAAATCAGAATTAAAAATCTTTCCTGCTGGCAGCCATCTCTGCACTGCCTTGAAGACAGAGCACCTGAAAGGCATATTTTAAGACAAAACTGAAATATTTATTTAGGCTTTGTAAAGATGGCAGGTTCTGACCCTGCTTTTTGTTTCTTATGTGTCAGTGCTTAAATCAGGTATTCAAAAGAGTTAAACTAAGCAAATTTTGAACACAATATAAGACTCATAAGTGAAGCAATTCTTTGTTTTGCATGTCTCTAACTGAATGCGAAGTGATGTTTGAATGCAGAGATATTTATCTGGTTTAGATTAGTTACATTTGCTATCCAGGAAGCCCATTTCTATCTGTGATTTCAAAAACAAGCAAATGTCTCATTGCTCAAATGTCTGGCAAGAGTGTGCCATAGCTACCAAACTTTATGTGGATTCCATCAGAAATTGTAACTTGGGCTCATTGATGAAAAGCAGTGAAACAGGAAAGGAAAGTGCAATAACCAAGGTTTATTAAAGCAATTACAGAAATATAGCTAAAAAAAATATTCAGACAGTGTCACATTCATTTAATGGGAAGAAAAAAACCCACATTAACTAGGAAGTGGGAGGCTTCTTGGGCCCAGCTGAGGCCTTGAAGCTGTGAAATAACACCGTGGATTTAGCTGAATGAAAAAACGCAGGAAATGTCGATAGGATATGAAAGGAGAGAAAATCATCCAAGTTGCCTGGAAATTTCAAATTGCATATTGGTTTAGGGAACACAGAATGGGGATACAGGGGAAATTACAGATGTTATATGAAAACTGTCATAGGTTATGAGCTGTCCAAATAATAGGAAAAAGAAAAGGAGAAAAAAAAAGAGGGTTTGGATGATTTTGCTTATGTGTGTGGAGTTTGCTGAATTGTAAAATAGAAAGCAGGATGTAAATAATTCACTATAGTCCCAGCTAACTGAAGTTTTCTGCAGGAGGATAGTGCTCAGTGCCTGTGTCTGTAGGCAGTAATATCAGCACTCCTGATCAGCTACTCCCTGATGGAGTTCGGAGCCTTTTGGGACTTCTTTCCAGGCCAAGCACAAATAATGTATTGTATATTATTGGATGCAGAAATAGAAAAACCTGGGGAAAGAAATATCCACCAACCAACCGAATAAACAAATTTCCCTGAAATATTTACATCGAGAAATCAGATTAAGTGATGACTATAACTAGCAGTTTCTGGGCCAGAGATATAAGGCAACCGGTTTTAATTGTATCCAGCAATGGGCAGTAGTACAGCCACACAGTAGTCACATCCTCCCCGTGGGTCATGAGCTGTTTGTAGTACCTGCTTTCAGTTGCACATTTTATTTGAAAGAGCTAGGGTTCTCAATTCACCCTATAAATTGTTTAGATTGTGCTAGTGCTGCAATTCTAATAGTAGAGTAAAAGAAGCTGGTAAATAAACAGTGCTACTTCCATGCTTGTGAATTCAGCCTTCAGGCAGATTTTCAATAAATGATGAGAATATGAGAGGCAACAGCATGGAGTCCTGAAGAACTGCCAGTTTTGCAGAAAAGAAAAGCAGAAAATAAAAAAGCAGTAAAGATAACCTGCTTAGAACAGATATTTTTTTGGCCACCAAAGCATTTTTGTAGAAGTACTGCGCAGAAGTAAAGATGTTTAAGCAAGTAGTACTTACATATCAGTCCAAACTACCATGGTGGCTGACAAAATGTGATGAAAGCCGTGTCAGCTATTCGGTGTGTATGGATACAGTTTAATGTAGTCTGAACTGATTTTATACAGGATTTTCCATTTTCATATAGTGTTTTATTCTGTTTCAGTGAGGATCAAAGTCAGAAAAAGGGCTGTGCCTTAAAAGTGGCTTTAGCGCAGTTGTGCCCTGTTTCGTAACAGTTATGAGAATTTTCCTGTTGATTTCAGATAGAGTTGGGCTGGGCTATTAATGTTTGGTACATGGAACATTTCATTCACATTATTCTCTTCCTAAATATCAGGAGTTTCTTTTTTTGGGTTGGTTTTTTTTTTCCTGTGCTAATGTTCGGGCTTTGTAGAATTTGTTCCATAGCACAGCTGATGTGTTACTGGCACACCACCACAAAAGTGAAGCATATTTTGCCTACTTCAGTATGCATCTGTTGCTGGTTTATTAGCAGGAGGGTTAAAATATCCTTCCCTTTATGTGTATTTTTGCCTTTGGCGGGGTGGGGAAAGGATTAATACAATTTGTGTCTGAAGTAGTAAATAGAGGTACTATGATGCATAGCATAGCACTGTATACAGATGCATGTTCATGTGTTTACATATAAAGCAGAACTTTATTCTGATCTCATTTACATTAATGGGAGCTATTAATAACTTATTTTAAGTAAGTGGATTTACATAAATGCAGGACTAGGAATAGAGGCAAAGATGTTGGACTAACAAACTGCATACGCTCTAGGATACTCAGTAAAGGAAAAAAATTGGAATATATTTTTTGTACAACAGTTTTTGTGGTCCTTCAGCAAACTAGCAGTTTGTCCCCATCTGCAAGTGAGTATTTTCAGTGGGTAGTTAAAAGACTTTATCTTAATCTGGTGTTAATTATTCACACCTTTGTAATTTCTAAGTTGTGTTACAACAGTGCCGTCTATCTGGAAATGAAGCCTGCTGTACTTAGGCAGCATCCAGTACAAAATGTTACTGAGAAATGTCTTCTGCCTCACAGATCATCATGCTTCCCTTCCTCTGCTAGAATTTCCACTGACTTTTGAATTATATCACTGCTTTGACCCTGGTAGTCAACATCTTCCATGGTATATCTAAACAGCCAACTAAAATCCTCAAATAAAAGCCATCATCAGTAACTTTCTTTGCTTGAAATAGTGCAGCTCTCTATAGGTAAAACTCGTACGTTCAGATGTCAGATGTTTTTCAAGCCAGTCAGACATGGGACTTAATGACCACAGAAATTAGACTCACACAAACCTCCCTGCCCTGCACTTAAAACGTAACACGTAACTCATATACTTACCTTCTCTAACTTTAATACTGGGTAACATATATAGTTAAAAAGATCTATACGAAAAATATTCAGTCAATACATTTTTCTTCTGTAGAGTAAAATGGGAGCAGAAATCTAAGTTCAAAGGTAGAGGAAAGTAGTCAAGTTACATTTACTCAGTATAATAAAAACAAATACTGTGGTGTTGAGCCACAATCATATGATAAGTGGTGCTGTTGCTGATCCAAACTAGACCAGAGCTGCAATACGTGCTGCGGTGATGTAGTTTCACATAAAAGAAGTGTGGGAGATCAGCACTAGTTTTAAGAAGAATGCTTACCACAAAATGAAGAAAAAAATTTATTTTCTTCCTGTAGTTTCCTTTTGTTGTGTTTCTTTTTTATTTATCTTTTATTTTTATCATTGCAGTTGTGTTGAATTCAGATAAGGATTATTTGATGCAGCTCTTTTTGGACTTTTGGAAATTATTTTAATCAGTAAGAGTGAATTGCGGCAGCCCTTTGCTAAATTTTAGTGATACCAGATACCTCATTCACGTCCCCAGGACAAGAAGCTGGAGTTTTAGAATATCTCGGAAGAAGCAGTAATAAATAGTCAGATTTCCTTTTTGTCAAAATAGTTTCCATATTTTCATTAGATTTTGATTTATCTTTCAAAGCAAAAAGAAATAAGCACTGAATATCAACCTGTATTAGGAAGTGGGATGTTATGGTGTCGGTGATTCAGGAGGCTGCTTAGTATTTGCAAATATAATTGTCAAGTCTGTTTCAAAGATGAAGTGAGCATAGCCTGTAACATTTTAATTGGCTGTTTTATTGAGGTGTTGCAGAAGCTGGACACAAACAAGCAGTGCTTCAGTTACCAATAGCTGAAATTTTGATTGAGTAAAATTTCCATGTTTTTAAAATAATCTCGTTCTCTACCAAAACAGAAAGCTGTACAATACCATTTTCATAAACAGCTTTCTTAATGATGCACAAAACTTAACAATAACAGATATGGGTTACCAAATGAAAAATAAAAGCATATAACTGCACCCTAAGGAAAAAAAGTGGAAGGTGATTTTTTTTTTTTTTAACAGCTTGTTTTTCACTGCAATACTACAATAACTGACAAAGATAATTTCAGTAAAAATTTTGACATAGAAGAACTGTGAGTTCTTCAGACAGCTTCAGTGTATCTACTAACATGTACAACATAGTCCAGCTTTTAGATTCTTCACTGGTGTTGACTGGAGTTTTGCTTAAGTATAGAACAGAATGTGGAGCTTCAATTGATACAGCCTAATGATCTGTTCGGTCCTTTTTTGTTCACTGTTGTTTTGCAGTTTTGTTAGAGGTGTTGAGTCAACTGGTCAAATTCTGTTGTTTATAATAGGTGGTAGGTTTAGAATTACTTGCCCATATTCTGTGGAAGGCTGTAATTTTCCCAGACAGCAGCTCCATTTACAGATATATAGCACAGTCAATACTTCATGAACATGTACAAAAATAGTTCTTTGGAATGTTGCCAGTTTCTATTTTAAATCATAGTTTTATCTCATTTGATGTGTTTTCCTTAAATTATCAGCTTTGAGACCAAGATTGGAACAGATTTGTTATCAGACACCATAGTTCTTCTGTTAAGAACCTCTGAGAGGAGCGCTCCCTAATTCTGGGACCTGTGCAGGAGCCCTGCACCTGCCCTAGCTCTGTGCTGGGATGAGACCTTGTTGCACGTTCTTTCTCCTCTCTGCTTCAGTTTTCAGTGGAAGTGAACCCAGCTGTGTGGATTAGTCAGACGGCCCCAGGGTCACTGCTGAGGTTCTAGTCTATAAAATCCGCTTGGTTTATATACAGCCTGAGAGTGTTAGTTTTTAATTAAAGAAAGCTCCTAGCCATAGTAGCTGTGAAGAAAAGCTTGAAAATGTGAACATAAATGCTCTGACATCAGAAGACAATTAAAACTATCAAAAATCTGCAAGGTTTGAAATTTCATGATCTTTTTTTGAGGGTCTGGTAATATTTTCCTTGCTACAGTTCTGTTTGGAAATAGATTTTTACTTTTGTTGAGGGTGCCTTTCTGTTTGCTATGTTAAACCTTGCAGAAATGATGCTTGTCAAACAGATGAATCCCTTGTGTAATTTCATTGGCTTCCCTGGAGCTTTTCCCAGTGCTATTTCAGGAGAATCTCAAATGGTGCATAAATGCTTTCTCTGGTTGGAGCTCTCTCTTCTTCTGCATACATCGAAACGATGATTGTAACTTGGCCTTTAAGCCTTCGGCTGTTCAAAGAGCTGTGTTCCTCACTAAGCTTCATGGTGTGTGTTACTGGCATTAAGTCTGATAGTGTTGATGACTGGTGTCACGTTACTTGTCTCCCAGCACTCAGCTTGAAACAACAGGTCTAGGATCCACCCTTCGTCGTCCTCTTCTGAGGCTAGTTAAGATGTTGAGCTCACAACTAGAAACACACACCTCTTTTAAAGCAGAATACACATGAATGAATGTTAAAAAATACTTGACTGTTTTAAATGAAATAGTTTTATAATTAAAAGGGTTAAGTTTATTCCATGAACCTCTTTTTCATGAAGGGAACAAAGCAGTTTTCCCTTTCCTTCTTTCCCCATAGGAATCTTTTACACGTTTTATTTTAAAACTAAACAACTCCCCGCTTCAACATACTGTGCTTTCCTGGACTTCTCACCTCCACCCCTTGACTCTGAACTGGTATATCCATCAGAGATAAAACATTTCGCCTCCTGTTTCCCCTCACACTTTAATAGCACCAGTTTAAACACCAGTTGTCAAGCAGATCAACTACATAGGCATGAGGGAGCATTAACTTCTGGTGGGTATGTATGGCAACAGGCCAGTCTGGACAGGGTGTGGAAAACTTGGTTTTTGTCTGCCAGCAAAGGAATAGCAAGCCTGGGAGGGAGGAAAGGAGACAGAGAGATTGACCAAATCTATGCCAGAAGAGGAAATGCATGAACTCCTCCTTTCTGCTACCTAGTTGTCATCTGGGTTGGACTTAACAAGTACAAGAGAGCTTGTTCCAGGAGAAAGAATGAGGGTGTGTAGACAAGGACAGTTGGCGTTGTGGTAAACAGCATGTTTTCTGAAAGAAATGTGATGGGCCAGCTGGTTTTTAGCATGTACAGCTTAAATTGTTGGCTGGTGGTAAAATATATCAGTTGAATATTTTATTCACTTGAAAATAATGCTGATTTAGATTAAGCAAAACTATGTTTGAATTCAACACTTTGGTCAAGAAACCCTATCGGAAATTCAGATGTTTCCATCAAAAGTCAAGGTATTTTGAGTTGGTTTTTGTTTGTTTGGTTGTTTGTTTTTTTTTTTTTTAAGTAAATGCTTCAGATTTCCATTTCAGAACATGTTGTTTCTAAGCATATTTACATGTAGCAGTAAGGAAGGATAGCCTTTCCAAGGTAGCAGCACTGTTTATAGGCTTCTTTGTTTGTTTCTCTAGAGAAAAAGATGAATAAACACTTCAGACTGAGGTGTTTTGTTTTTCTTCTCAGCTTCCAAATCAGTAGCTGCTTTGGTACAGTTAGTTTCACAGATTTAGCTAAAAGCATTCCCTATGTCCGTTAGTTAGCATGTAGAAAGATGGGGACAAAGCAGATCAAGAATCTCCCACGTTTCAAGAGGTACAATCTATATATACAGTATCAAAGCCAAGGTTTTTGGCTTTTTAATCATTCATTTGCATGGGATCATCTTGATGAATTAATTTGTTTGCTTATCCCCAGTTCAATTAAATATTATTTGAATGCTGTTTTACTTAAAACTGATACTCGGATTCCTGGAAATATATCCTTTACTTGAATTTGTGGTTTTACTTTGGTTTTATTTATTCTGTGTCTCATTTTAACTGAAGTTAAAATCTGACCTTTGAAGGTGTTCAGAAAGATTTTGTGGATTCAAAACAGATTTCATCCTTCTGTGACAAGTTCCAGTTTCTGGTTGTTCAAAGAATGACAAATACAGAGTTTCTGGAAGAGCAGGACTGAAAATTAAGTGCTAATTTTCTGTCATTATGTTACATTATCAGAATGATAGAGTGTCTGCAGAGAAGATTGGCTTTAGGAAACAGTGTACTTCTGTAGTGGTGAGAGGGAAAAAAGGCTGATAAAGAGCATGGAACTACTTTCCAGAACTTCTAATATTAGTTGCAAATGATTACTGGCAGTGGCTTTATCTCTAATTCACATTTTCAACTATTTAAGGAAAAATACTGCTATCAAAATGGAATTCATAAATATGGGTATGCAGGCATCTTCAAGAAGTTTTCAAAATTTCAGTACTTTTTCAGTTATTTTCTTTGTAATAATCTCATTGATAAAAGTTGTTGATAGCAATCAGTCAAAAAACCACAGTATCTTACTAAATCAAATCAGATAACATACTCAAAAGAAGGACTGTTTCTTTTCACTTACACTGATACACAATATAAGTAGTTTCATTGCTGTAAAATAGATCAAATCAGTGCAAATGAGAACATAATCAGTCTTGAAACATTTGAATGATGTGTGTGGATACCAAATAAAATCAAGACAACTTTTGTTGTATAATAGCTTAGGAAAAAAATTATTATGCTGAAATTATCTTTGTCCAATTTTTCTAAATTCATTCTTTTCCTTGTAATAATGACATCATCTTGTTATTAACAGCTAGTAGAATAGCATTGTTTTTCCACAGTAATAGAATTGAAACATAATCTTTAAGCATTATCACCATACCCACATTCCCGATGCCTTTTTCTTTCCTGTGATGTACAGTAAAAAAATTGTACCATGATTGGACTCAATGATCTTATTTTTTTTCCAACCTAAATGATTCTATGATAATAAATCAAATATTTAATAACCAACCACCTATAAAAATGGAAGAGTAATATGGATTCATGTACTTTTAAATTAATGCTCTTCATAATTCTTTTTTTAAAATTGGCAGTTAGAAGGGAAAAAGTTCACCAGAGATGTGCAATAAGTTAAACATTTCATATAAGTTATTAGGGAAACACATTGGAGAGCAATAAAAACATGGAACTTGCTATCATTTCTTGTATGGCAGCAACGCAGAATGGCTGTGGTTTACCCATTAGTTTCAGAAGACTGAGAAAATAAGAAAATCGTGAAGAAGATACCAGTTCCAAGAGAAGTCCTTCTCTAAGGACCTGACTAATACCAAATCAATTCAAGTTGCACTACTTTTCCAAGTGCATCTGGTTTTCCAACAGCTGTATTTCTTAGGTTTCAAGCAAACTGCCCATGTGAATTCGTTTGTCTACCAGATCTGATTTTGGTTCAGGTTAATAGTTGTTTTGGTTGTTGATTCTTTGAGGACTTCTTATGCAATGTTTGCACAGCTCTTTGCATAGGAAATGGGCTGATCCTTTTTTAGGTTTCCTAGTTATTATGGTGATACCAATAAGAAATAAATATTAGTCACAACAGTGTCCACTAGAAATTTCTGACTCATTGTCAAAAACTTCCTAGACATAATACCAAAGTCATAACATTTCAAACCATCTCCTGAAAATATTGCTTCATGCCAAATCTCATTGGCTGCTATATGTAAAACAACTGTTAAGAACTTGCACTGAGTGAGAATGAGTTGACGTAAAGTGCAGTTTAAGCCAGGTGTCATATCTACATTCTTTGATATATTTACCCACATTTTAATGGTGATACATTTCTGGGGAATACATAAATACATAAATAAAATGACTGGATTTGTAGTTGGCTCACAGCTTCTACTCAAATGTTTGCTGAGACGGAACACAGTTTTTAATTGTGACTTAAAAAAGCACCACAGGTGACCTCTGAACAAAGTGATCTCTGAATGAGGGGAGAAATGTTGGAATAACTAGTTTAAAAGCTGAGAAATATTTTTCATTTTAGACCTCTGCTCTCCTCAGGTACTGTCTGTGTGAACCCCTTTAGAGAAATATTGAGATTCAGCAGATCTCTGTCATTAATTTCACACAGGGCAGGCAGCGTCCTGCAGAGGCACTCAGTGTTCTCTTTTCTCCTTTTTAATCAGTTAGGATGCTGTTAAACAACAGGAAATTCAAGTAGCATGGTTAATGCCAATAATGAAATAAACTGCCTATCAACCCTGAAAGCAAGGTATAAATAATTTTTGACTGCTTCAGGGAAAAAAAAAAAACAAAACCAAAAACCGAAACACAAAAAACCCAGTCCACCAAAATAAATATATTTAGTATATATAAAAAACAAGTACGTTGAAAGGCCAGTGCTGGCTTTTAGCTAGGGCTGAGTGGCAGCTTGAAATATGCAGTATTTCTCAAGATGGCAGTGATCATATGAAATTAAATTGGATTTCATTGCAGAACATGATTTCAGGGGCCTGTGGAAGCCCCTCACTAATATTCTGCCACTAAACTGAATGACAAGGTTGCTCTGATGCACTTTTATACAACGGAAGAATTAATTCCACTTCTGGTTGCTGTCAGATCATTCCTGTCAAGAAGCAGCATAGTCCTACAGGTAGAGTCCCTGGAAAGAATTATTTGGTGGAAGTCTTTGGAATGAATGAGATTGTACCAAGACTAACCTATTTAAAAAACAAAAATCTTATGAGGAAAGCTCCGTGTCCAATTGTGAGATTACTTACCCTGTACTATTTCAAATAAAACAAATTAGATCCAACAGCTGGTTCTTTACAGACAGAAAATAGGAGGGAAACCTTATAAAAAGTGTGAAAAACAATCTTTGGCATAAGTAGTGAAGAGTATGCACCCTTTGTTCCTGGTGACTGATTAAATCCACTTGGGATGGGGATGGTCCTGTTTGCCCTGGGGTGTTATCCTGGGAAGGAGTGAACCTTTTCTTTCTGCTGTGGTAGGCGGCCCCCCCCCCCCCGTGCTGACTCACTGACGGCTGTGGTGCGTCAGAGGCAGTTTGGCTCTGTTCAATGCAATTCTTAGCCAAGGACCCACCTGGGCATTGATCCCCTCCAGCAAGCTCCCCACCCAACAGTGCCAGAGCTCCTTCTTCAGCAGATATTTTTGGGTATTCCTTTTACAGAGATTAGTCTTCATTGCTCCACAGAGTAGGGTATGATTGATGGTCATCTTCATATTATTCCATCACCAGTCCTACTCTGTGATTCTGCTCAGTCCACAGTAAGGACTCCTTCCTTATGTTTGAGTGCTTTGATACCTGCTTTGAAGGGCTCTTGCCCCTGAGTGTGTCTCTGAGAAGGCACGTTACAATTCCAAGCTGAATTAGCTTTTGCATGTAATCTCTGCAGAGTTGGGGACAGAAGCGTAGCACCAGCCTTGTCCATCTGTGATTGCAGCACAGCAAGGGGGGTTCTGGCCTTTCCAAGAAGAGGGCATCACATACAGAATAAAACATTGATAATTACAAATAGTGACCACATATGAAAGTCTGTTCTCTCTAAGTTAGGCCATCTCTAAGACCGTCAAATAATTGCTAATTTTGTTAGTGAACTTTGGCCTTCATTTTATCTGTATTTTCTTGCTTTGCATTTACATCATCGCTATCCTCCCCCGTAAGTACCTGCTCTTCTAGTAAGATCAGAATTCTTCATCTTACAATTACATGTATGAAGAAGTTATCAACTAAGGCAGATCATAAATGGCTAGGAAAAAGTAGCCCCACTAGGGCAAATGTTTCTTCATCTGACCACCCCCATGTCTCCCATAGTGTTGTTTCTTATTACAAGGAAGTCAGGACCAGGGAGTTCAGTCTAAGCATATTCTGGTGAGTCATTTTCTCTCTGAGGAGTCTGCCTTCCTTAGTTCTCATCTCTGACTCACTGTAGCTGTAAATGGTGGGGCATATAATTTTCAAAGGGCACGTACTAAAACCTTCTTCAGAACAAGTTCATCTGCTTTTACCACTAATTTCTCTATAAAGTACATTTTGTTCTCTTCTAAATCCTGGCATTGGCAAGTTCTTCAGGACTGGACTGCAGTCGCAAATGTTCAAAGTGTGCAAGTATTCCTTAAATAACACTTATTTATGTAATTCTTTTATGTATATCAAAATAGATTTTACTGACTCAGTTAAGACTATAAAACTTGTATATAGAGGAAAATGACATTTTTTTCCTGTGGTTGAAACAGAGATGTCCACTGTTAATGCTATTATACCATCTGGATTTAATGAAAACTCTTGTGTTTGATGGATTGGTCTTTTTTCAAACTTTGCCCATTCTGTTTCTAATTATACCATAACGTGAAATTGGGATAGCATTTTGCTGTCTTGATGCAGACAGAACCTGTGTTGATATCTGAGGTGCTTTCTGTGACACTTGTTTGTCCTGCGATACTATGTGCCTCAGCTATAGGAGAAAATCTAGTAGAAAAAGGCACTGAATTATATACATAATCTCAGGTCACAGAGTGATGTACCTCTCATGTTTTGTTATGTCTATTCCACTAGCAAAGATAAAAAAACAGAGTCTTGTCTTTCTGTGCTTCTATTTTAGGAACTCATAACTTTTCAGAAATTTTTCCATTGGGGTGGAGTTCCCTACCCTTGTTCTGAAGTCACAGGTGATTTTCGAAAAGCAAATCCAACACAAATGCTAAAACAATAGCTAATGTTTTAGTCCTAAAAGAAAATGTTACCAGCCTTGAAAGAAAAGGAATGGTGTGTTTGTTACCTTGCACACATAAAGCCTGAGCTCAGGATATGTTAAGACATTACATTAGGCAGGCAAAATTTGACCTGCAAATTGAGCACTGAGCAACTTTGTTGCTTGGTCCTAACTCCGGTTAGTAAAAGAACAGCAAAATCATGTCAGTAGTAGATATCATAATAATACTGTATCTGCTTTTACATTACACTTTTCATTGAAAGATCATCTTTTTCCTTGTTTATGGATGATGTCTCCAAATGTGGAGAAGTTTAGTCTATTTGCTTGACTAGTTACAAAACTCAGGTTTTCTAAATTCCAGTTCAGTGCTGTGTACTTTACTCTGATAGAGCTATGATGTTCAAGCTGAGTGCTTGCATGTTCAAGTAGCATTGGAAATGTCTGAATTGGTCATGAAGATTTAGACATTTATACATTATCAGCTGGTAAAATATTGCCTTTCTTCCTGAGCAAGGTTAGCATAAAACTGTAGTCACAACTTCTGCAGAGGACAATAATGGTGAAGCGTGAAGCACTATATGCCACAGAGCTTGAGCACATAGGCAAATCAGGCAAAGCCCTTTTCTGCAGGGCACAGAACAAGAAAATAGCTTGCTTTCTTAGATGTTGCATGGCCAGCGGCTTTAATCATACAGAGAAGCTGCCAAAGCTGGTTGATAAACTTTGCAGCAAAGAATCGCTAAGTGTCATCATTTGTTTGCCCTCAGAATTATGCATGCTGCAGCAAAACTAAATTCAGACTGTGCCTAATACCACCAAGTTTGCAATAAGAAAGCAGCTCTTTTCATTTTAAGCCCAGTTTCCATTGAGATAGGTGAGTAAAAGATAGAATATTAATGAAGAAAAAGACAGTAAGACCATCAAGACTGAGTTTCTGCATGCTACAGCTAGAGATCCTCTTTAAATAATTTCTGCACTGACTGCCACATTTCCCTTTGATAATTTGTATATCTTTTTAGAAATATATCCACTTTTGATCTGGGATTTCTAGGAATGTAAGCCTATATAAGTTATTCCAAAATACTATGTGAAGCTTCAGTATGTATCCCTTAAAATTATTTCTGCAATATATACATTGAAGCTAACAAAAAATGAATGTTTTCCACAGAAATATTCCGAAGGAATCACAGGGAAAACTCAAGACAACATGTCATGAAAGATCTTGATTCAGACTAGCAGGGCTTAATGTAGTGTTTAGTGTAACCAGCTCATTCTGTCAATCACATTCACACAAGAGAGGTCAGCCTAGTTTTGCTGGAGTTCGCGTTTTATACCTATGAATATGTAGCTTAGCTCAAAAAAGTATAAAATCTGTTATCTGCAATATTAATTATTATTCTTCACCACATGTATATATCATCTTCTATTTGTGATTTGCAAAGAATTATGCAACAGTAGGTATTTTTATTAGAGCTGGTTCACAAGAAATCAGGGATGATACTGACTTTGAAGGCTTTGAAAGATAAGTTTTGCCCATGTTAATTTTTTTGGGCAAACAAAGCAAACAAAGAAAAAAGCATTTGACTAAGTTTTGCATACTTAGAATAATAGGGTTTGTTGTTTGGTTTTTGTTGTTGTTTGAAATGATGTATTGCTTTCTTAGCTTTTATTTTAAAAGAACAAAAACAACTAAAATTGAATCAAAATGTGATGGAGCAGAAATGAATTTTGTTTGGTTTTTATTCCCCTTTTAAAAATTGTCCTTGTGTAGAATTTTGAAAATATTGTAGGTTTTCCCAACTTGAAATACTGCCATCTTTTGTTAGGCAAAGTTCTGTTTTCCATCCAGGTCTAGTCTTTATTATACACTTGTAATCGTTGTCTTTCTGCAATAGCTACCAAATGGGGAAATTTGTGAAAGGATCCGCCCAGCATGACAACAGCTGCTGGTAAAGCAGGACACCCCTTGGCTCCAAAGCCACTTCTTAAAGTACCATATTTGAGGCTAGAGGTCAGGTCAGCTTAGCCCACATTCTCTTTTTGTGCACACACTTCCTATTCCTCAAAAGGTGAAATCACAGATCTGGAGGGGTGGCTGCCCACCCACCAACCTACCAGCTTCTGTCACAAATCAGCAACAACAAGTTGTCTCTTTCTCAAAAGTCAACCAGCAGGTATTGACACTTACAAATTACTAGGCAGAGCCACATACTGTTTATCTAATAAATACCAAGCAGGCATCAAAACCACTAGCTCTGAGGTGGTTGGGCTTTTTTTGAGGTAAGTATAACGTATATTGTACTGTATAAATCATATATACATTGTGCTATAAATAGTATATTATATTCCATACTACGTATAAAATGAATATGTAATGTGTGTGTTTATGCTATACAAAAGTATTTTGTGCTGGCAAACAGTCAAAGAAAAAGTGTCAACATCTCTGAATGGTGTGCAAAAGACTGGGGCTCAGTCCTCCCTTCTGCCATGGATGTTCCATGTCCTTCTGGTTACAGTATGTAAAATGCAGCCCTGTCCCTATGTATCTGTGTGACAAAACATTGCTGCTGCTTACCAGTGTAAGATTATAGCCTCGTGCCTCAATGGCACAATGTGAAATGAGTGTTCTGAGTCTTCTTTTTCCCTGCCAATTTTCTTGCCTTGTCTGTTTAGCCCTCAAATTCTTTGCGTTCTGTAACAGAGCTGATGTTTTATTATGTACATGTTTGTACTACACAGCAGGGTCATGCATCTAAGTTGGAGCTGCAGAAATAAATAGAGTAATATAAATAAAATTCAGCATCAGCTGATGTATCAAAGGAAGATAAATAAAATGAGCAAAAGACAAACATGTATGCTTGAAAATAGTGCCTTAGAACAATCTTTTGCTTTAGAATTAGGGTGTTGTTTTTATGATACAGCAGCATGTTCTTTATTACCTCTTGGAGCCAGCAGTAAGCTTTTGCCTTTGTTTTTGTTCTGCTCAGAGGTTAATGTGGGATTCCACCCTTGCATGAATATTTTTACTCTGCTGGGTTAAACTTTTGTTTGCCTCTTCAGTTCAACTGACCAAACCAAATCAGCTGCTCTGAGAATACACTCAAAGCAAAGCATTTGTATATGATTTCTCTCATAAAAGTTTAATGCAGTGTATAATTAGAAAAGGTTGAGTGCTTCCATTAACTTCGCAAAGTTTTCTCACCCATTTATTCTGGTAAACCCAATATTTTGCTGGCAGAATGAATCTAGGCTCAATTAAAGGTGTGCGCAAAACCATGTATCATTGTACCCCAGAAACAACATCCCACAGGAAGGGAAACAAAGCAGGAGTTTTGGGGAGGCTCAGCTGACATTTGCTGTCCTCTCAGAGCTTCAGGGAAGAAGGAGGACTCCGTGGGAATGTTAAAGTCTGGGAATCCCAGATATGTGGTTAATGGAGTCGAGTGATGTGCAGACCAGTAAGATGTCCCCAAGGAATTGGTGCCTCTCTGTTTCTGTTGCAGATCCCTTCCCCGAATAGCACAGACTGGGCAGAAGCCACAATGTTGCCATAGTCATGTAGCAGCAGCAGTAGAAAGAAATTTGCAAGAGTTAGTACTGCTTGAGGCATCATTAATTCCTAATAGGGCTTGAGGAGAACAATATTGTGGAGATCCTCTCCTGCTTGAAATCCCATGCAGTCTAATCCCTCTGTGTACTGGTAATAGTAGTGATGTAAAACTATGCATGAGTCTGTTATGACATCTTCCTTAGATACAGTTCGTTCCTCATTGGAGTATCAATGTGTGGAAGACACATTTAATTAAATTTTCTAATAAGGAGACACTAAACGTATGTTCAAATGTTTTCAGTGCTCCTTACTGCTTTCTAAGATGCCTGTCCTGCTCTCTACCCTATCCTACTCTCTGTACACATACAGGGGTACAAAGGATACACAATTTAAGTTATCTATCTTTCCCATTTTTCCAGAAACAATAGCTGTATTGCAATATTGCTGCAACAGTATAATTATGTTCCTTAGACATGCATCCAGAATTTATGAAGGTCCAGGGAAAGAGGGAGCAAGGCGCAAGAGCCAACTGTCTTCCTAAGAAAAAAGTTAGCAATATTTTCCTAGAAGAAGTGGAACATTAACCCACAGCCAGATGTCCTAACTGCTAGCTGTTTCTGTGAATCAGGTCTGCAAAGTTACTCCAATGCTTTTAATTTGTAGCAGAGCATCTAGCACGTAGACTACAATAATCTCTGCCATGGTGCCACTGAAATTCGTCAGGGATGTCAGGAATGGATTTGGCTCCACTGTTTGTTGGCCTTTTGTACTTTGTCAAAAAGATTTTCCATTGTCTGTTTCCCAAAACAGTTGTTTCTTTCCATAGAGGGCTGTACTGAGTCCAAAGGAGAGGGAACAGATGCCTCATCATCCACTCCGATTAAAGAGTTTTTAGAGAGAAGGAAATCCTGCCATGGTGCCTGAGTCACCAAGCCAACATCAGGGACCTGCATCTTGTTTCCATTGTGTGCTGAATTGATACTTCCTGATCTAATTAAAATTATATCACTTTTTCTGCTGTTAGGAATGTGGAAAAATATGCTGGGTTCCTAGTTGCATTGTAATGGGAATCTTTTCTGAAATTTAGGATAGAACTCGGAGATACAAATACTCATGCACTTTCTGAATAATTTATCTGAAGCAACTTTTGTGCCACAGAGGTTTTGTTTAAATTATGAAAAAAAAAAAAAAAAGAAAAAAAAAGAAAAAAGGAAAGCAAAACAAAACAAAAAAAGATTTTAAAAGTCCCAAAGCCCTACTCGTCATGATTGTAAAGAAAACCTTAAAAATATGCCTCAGGCTTGGTTACATAATGTTATTCAAGAACAGCTATTCCTGAGTAACTCCATATGTGGGTATTCTGATCCCATAATTAGCATGACTCCCATTTTTAGCTTAACTCCTTTTCAAAGTGCAATAAGTTGAGCAAGAGTATAGCAGTTTGGGAAAGGAAGTGAAATTTAAAACCAGCCTCCTGAAGAATGCCTTCCCGTCTTAGTGTAGCTGGTTTACAAGATGCTTTGAAGAAGGAAGATGGGAACCAACTGTCAGCCCAAAGTGGTGACATTATTATAACTTTTGCAGTATAGAGCTAGTAATAAGCCATGGTTTTGGGTTTTGTTTTTTTTTTTTTTAATACAAATTTACAAATATGCTGTATGGACCATGAAGTTCAGGTGGGAAATTCTTTAAACTGAAACATGTGCAGCGAGTGATCAACAGGGCCAAGGGAAGAATTTTACCCGTGTTGATAGAAGGAGCTGTGTGGTGGGTTGACCCTGGCTGGATGTCAGGTGCCCACCAAAGCCGCTCTATCACTCCCCTTCCTCAGCTGGCAAGAGATAGAAAATATAACAAAAGGCTCATGGATTGAGATGAGGACAGGGAGATCACTCACCAGTTACCATCACAGACAAAACAGACTCGACTTGGGGAAATTAATTTCATTTATTAACAATCAAATCAGAGTGGGGTAATGATAAGTAAAACCAAATCTTAAAACACCTTTCCCCCACCACTCCCTTTTTCCCAGGCTCAACTTCACTCCCTGTTTTCTCTACCTCCTTCCCCCAAGCAGCACAGAGCTCCCACCCATGGGAGACAGTCCTTCACGAACTTCCCTAGCGTGGGTCCTTCCCACGGGCTGCAGTTCTTCACAAACTGCTTCAAAGTGGGTTCCTTCTATGGGGTGCAGTCCTTCAGGAACAGACTGCTCCAGCGTGGGTCCCCCACAAGATCACAAGTCCTGCCAGCAAACCTGCTCCAGCAAGGGCCACAGGTCCTGCCTGGGAGCCTGCTCCAGCGTGGGCTTCCCACAGGGTCACAGCCTCCTTTGGACATCCCCCTGCTCTGCGGTGGGGTCCTCCACGGGCTGCAGGTGGATATCTGCTGGGCTGCAGGGGGACAGCCTGCCTCACCATGGTCTTCACCACAGCCTGCAGGGGAATCTCTGCTCCGGTGCCTGGAGCACCTTCTCGCCCTCCTCCTTCACTGACCTTGGTGTCTGCAGAGTTGTTGCCCTTACGTTGCCCTCACTACTCTTTTCTGGCTGCTGTGGTGCAGCACATTTTTTTGCCCCTTCTTAACTATGTTATTACAGATGCACTACCACCATCGCTGATGGGCTCAGCCTTGGTCAGCAGCAGGTCCATCTTGGAGCTGGCTGGCATTGTCTCTATCGGACATGGGGGAAACTTCTAGCAGCTTCTCATAGAAGCAACCCCTGTAGCACCCCCGCTACCAAAACCTTGCCACACAAACCCAATACAAGCTGTTAATTAGCCAGTCAAACACAGGACCTGATACCTCGTCTAGCAAAGAGGTATTTTTCAACTCCAAAGGAGTTAAAGACTGCTTATTTTAATGAAGTGGAAATGGTCAGCTGACATAGTGGGTAAGGAGGAAAAAAAAAATGTTTTATGACCTCTGGCAGGATTTTAAATGGGAGGTAGCTTATAGAGGGAATCATTCTCCAGCATGATCAGACACTCTTTAATGATTGTACCTGAGGTGTGTGTGTCACTGAAAGAGGGGTTATTTTGTGAGAAAAATCTGCAACCTTTTAACTGTACCATGAAAGAGAGATGTAGGTAGAAAGATACTCTGTGTCTTTAACTTGTTTTGTGGTAAGAGTGATTTTGAAGTAGCTAGGTAACAAGAAGATGTTCCACACCCAGAACTGTGGTTCCTCTAAAGCCATCCCTCCTATAAACTGGGGCATCAGGGACATTGGAGCAAGTGCCTGTGTGTTCTCTGTTTATCCAAAAGGCAGCAGTTCTCCCATCCAGGTGAAAATCATGTATTACTGGGGTATAGAGAGGAAGAAGGGTTTCCCGGTGATGGGTTAGAGCTGAAAGCAGAGCTCACTGACAATCAGAAAAATACTGGAGAGCACTCTTGGACTCTGGCTGGCCCAAGAGGAGTTCACTACAGTCAGCAACTGCTCTTGGCTGGCACAAACTGCAACTTCAGCACCTCTAGTTTGCTGGAGCAGTAAAAAAATATACGTATAACAAGGCAAAAAATACAGTCTCCACACCCCAGTATGCAAACCACACAAGAGTGCTTATAGGGAAACACTTAATCCCCAACACACGTGACAGAGGTATGTATAGCACAGGAAGACTTTCAGAGTCTGCCTCGGTGACTTTATGAAGTCTTTGGAGACTCTGGTGGTTTTCCTGAGTCGACTGAAATTGGAAGCAATTGTCTGCTGAAGTGTTGAAAAGAAACAAAAGGATCCTTTGTGAAAATAACACAGCCAAAAAAATCCTAAAAACCTTGCCCCTTGTTTTGTGAGATTCTGTACTACCTCTTTATGCAAGAAACATTAAAGGGGTTAATGTTGCTTAGAAGTGAGGAGCTCCATACAGGAGTAGGTATTTTTGTATCAGTTTGTTCTTTAGCATATTTGAGTTGTTTAGTTTTTCCTATTTTCTTTCTGTTGCCTGGAAACATTTATTAAGTTGTCAGCACTATAACACTGACTGATTTAAGATTCAACTAGAATGGGCTGTAACACAAAAGCTTATAGTTTCTTTTTTTAAAACATCTCAAGAATATTGAATTAAAGTGTTTTTTTGGTTTGTCAAGTTTTGAGCAACTAGGAATTAATTTTACTAGGACAACAGCATTGAATGCACTTTTACAGTAAGATCAACTTCTTGTCCTTGACCCTGTATGCATGGCTGAGTCAAAATTTCTCACTGAAACCATTACCCCTTTCTCTGAGAACCAGACTGATGATGTTGCATGCGTTACATGTCACTAATTCAATACGGATTTTTTGAAAATTGCCCTTTCATCTTTCTTTTCTGATTTTGATCTGAGAAAACCGAGGTATCTGCTATGTGATAGGTCTATCAGGACTTTGACTCTGCAAGATTTTGAACACCTCCCTGAGGCACACTGTTAACTCCTGTTAGAGTTTATGAAAGTTACTGATGGAGAGTGTTTGACCAGCATCGGTGTTTCTGCAATACTGACCATTGGACTCAAATCATTCAGTGTGAAGTTGCACCGTGTCAGACACATCTGCAAAGAGTTCATATCAGGCATTTTAGAGTAAATATCCCATCAGCACTTTTAAGTGTTTGGTTCAATATGTGGGAATCTCCGACAGGAATTCCTAAGCCTAAAGAAGGATAATTGAAATGAGTTGATTATATGAAATTGTTTCCAGGATATTTCATGTTAATGATTGGTCTCAGTTAATACCTATCTCTAAATGTTTATTTTGATAATGAGACTGTTTGAAACATGTTGATATCTCTCCTCTAAATATACACCACTGGTCATAGGTGAAAGAATATCAATAGGTTCACAATATCATAAAATCCTCACTATTTATTTTTAAGTAGTTTAGAGTATTTAGCACTTAACGTCCCAACTATATTGTACCTCATAAACCTTCACTCTTCTTCTGCAGTGATATTTTCTTAACTAAATGAGCTACCAGGATGATCTTCCTAAAAGTTCAAGCTGAAAAAGCAAACTAGCCAACAGTTGTTCTAATACATGTTAATTGGTTGAGATGAAAAGCAGTGCTTAGAACTTTCTGACATCTCATTTTAAATACAGTTGCATGTGTGGTTTGTGTCTCAGTTGTTCTGAGAGCCCTCTCCTCTTAGTCCTGGGGATGATCATATACATAGCCTGTACCCCATTTTGAATTTACAGTAAAATCTTGGAATAAACAGAAGTGCCACATGCAGTAATGGGGAACAAAGAAGCAATAGCAGAGAAAAGACTGATGGCAGATATTGGGAAAGAGTCTGCACCCTTCACAATAGTACTATTCATATATATAAATCATGTGCTTATGTGTTTTTCTGGATCTGGGCCTAACTGCACAACTGGATTGCTTTCAAGCGGCAAGTAAGTGCAAGAAAAAGCAGAACACAAACTTGGATTCAGATTCCTCTGGTGGAGGGTGTAGTTCAGGCCCCCAAATCAGAAAGTCAAGGGCTGTAAAGGAAAGCTGCAAAAGACCCGGAGAAGAGAAGAGAAGAGAAGAGAAGAGAAGAGAAGAGAAGAGAAGAGAAGAGAAGAGAAGAGAAGAGAAGAGAAGAGAAGAGAAGAGAATGTGACTTTGCACAGTGGTGGTTTAATGTTAGTATTGAAAATTGAAGATGCTTATTTGGTGAGCTTGAAGGTTCATTTTCCACCTTCTATTAATCTTTGGTTGTATTTTAAGAGAATGAGACTGGATGTGGACTAAAGCCCTTCTGAGGTAAAGAACAGGCTATATTTTGGTCTCTGAGGAGGCTGCCTCCTGTTTCGACGCAGAATAAGGTTTTGAAAGCTTTCGTAAGAGTGCATTATGAAACCTTGAATTGGTAATGGATGGTGACTGTGCAAGATATTGCAGGTATGGGGTGTGGTAACAGATTAGTGAATATCCCAAGTGCTGTGCAGTGTAGAACTAAAGTGCATGTGGGGTCACAGCAGATTCCCTTCAGATCTGAATGGTGCTAATATGCAGGGGGCAGAATACAGCTTGTTCATCTGTTGTATCAGAGATCCTGCTACCTTGCTTAATCTGTTCTTTTGTCAGGTAGCCAGTTGGCAGCCTAAGCTCTGTGCCATATATTTTCTTATTTTTAACGTTAGTGCGTCACATAATAAAAATATGAGAGGTGTGGAAATAAAATTGCAGCTTGGTCAGTTTCATTTTGAAGCAGATCATTCATTTGGATGGAAAATTCATGGCTCTTCTAACTTATTTTCTTCTACACAGATATACATGGGAATAGAAAAGCATTTCTTAATTGAAGATATATTAATAACATCTAAAGATGTAGTGAAACAGGAAGATGATTGGATTAATGTGTAAAATGCAATATTTGAGCCCAACAGATTTAACAAATGTGACACTGTTCTTTATCTAATGAGCGTAAATGAAATCTCACACGAGACTAGAGAATGCAGTGCTTTGTACTGCAGAATCTTCCATTCCCGTTCCAACCACGTAGCCATAATCATAAGTCATTCATGACAAAAATCAATGATCTTAGTTTTCTAACAGCTTTTGTTCACTGTTCCTAGGAACTGTTTTCTATCTTTTCTCAAGAGGGTATTTAGAATTTAAGCTCCCTCTCCCTGCTTGTTTATTATGTACTGTGCCATTCATTTGCTGAGTGACCACAGTGCCAAGTTCCAGCTTGGCATTTGTGGAACATTTTCCTTTCAGTCCCTCAAGAATACATGCTTTGGCCTCTCTGAAGCCAGCAAATTCTCAGCACTCTAATGAAGTGGTGTGGTCTAGGCTGAAGTGGGCAGAAATGTTACCAGCATCTGTCTCAGTGTTTGTGACTACAACACAGCTCAAACGGTAGAGTTATCGATGATAGCTTTTGAAAGAAAAAATATAAAGGAAGACTTACTTTCTTCTGATTCTGTATTTGAATAAAATCTCTCCAATTGCATGGGTAGAGCATTTAAGTTTTCTATTACATATTTTATCCTGTAGCAGACTCTTATGAGAGGAAAGAAAAAATGTGTAGCAGTAGGCCAGGCTTGTGAAGGATTGTGTAGTTCTGCTCCAGTAAAATTGTCCTTTTTACAATCCATTATATGGTAAGTCAATGTAAAGGCAACAGACCTCATTTACAAACTGGGAATTCCCAGTGTAGTTGCTTTCCAAACAGGTTTCCTGATCAAATGCTAATTGGCAGTGCCTTAAAAACTTTTATTCTGTTACCTGGAGGCAAGCTGAGGACAACTACCATCATTGAGAAAATATTGATTTTCCTAGGATATCCTGTGTTTGTTCTTCAAATTGCAAATAGACACAGAATACAATTTATACCATTGTGAGAAGAAAATATTGTGATTACATCTGGAATCCATGTTCTCTTAACCCTTCATTGCTCAATTTTCATAAGTTAAAAAACCCCAAACATATAAAACTCTCCTTTAAAACACAGCAATAGATCAAGCTGTACTTTGTTAAATCTGGCCAGAATCCTGCCATTACAGAATGAGAATGTGAATAAGCATACAGGGTTTAACCAGGCAGAGGCTTTAAATCTATTAATTCATCTTGATGTGCCTAGCTTTTGCCCATCCTCCTTTAAAACAGAATAGTTGGTCTGTTAGGTCTCTGAGGACTAGCTTTTTGCTTGTGTGCTGGCAAGCGAATCTCATGCCTTCTTGTAAGTTAGTAATGGGGAGAGACAGGGCAAGAAGATCCAGAACAAATCTCTATTAGGATTAGACAACCTTGTAGCTGCTCAGTAAAAGCAAAAACTGACTGGTCAGAGCCTGAATAGGCAGAAGGACAAGGAGCTGTTGCTGAGCTAATGATGGGTGACATAGTTCTCTGGAGAAGAGGGGGTAGGGGCATGGAGCTGATTTTGCTGGAGGTGTTTTTCAGAAGTAAGTGTGGGACTGTCATCTTAATTCCATGTCTACCGAATGGGCCCAGACTGCCTCCAGCTCAATCCTGCCTGCCTGTTCTCATCTGCCCCCAACTTGTCCGGGTTCACAGCATCACAGCCCTTTTCCACTTGAACACTGGCAGGCCTCTGGGAGAGTCTTTATCTGGTATGGTACAAAGACAAGCTTACATCTGCCAGTACAGCTGAGCTGCTCATTCCTCTGTGCATTTGCATTGTCTTCAGCAGTTGCCTCAGTGAAGAGCCCATGTTTAGTCTCCCTTGAAGAAGAATTATGAGGTAGTGCTAGAGCAAATAAAGAGGGGTCCTTCGGTCACAATATCACGGAATCACGGAATTTTCAGAGTTGGAAGGGACCTCTAGAGATCATCTAGTCCAACCCCCCTGCTAAAGCAGGATTGCCTAGAGCACATTACTCAGGACTGCATCCAGGCGGGTCTTGAAAATCTCCAGAGAAGGGGACTCCACAACCTCCCTGGGCAGCCTGTTCCGGTGCTCTGTCACCCTCACTGTAAAGAAGTGTTTCCATATATTTGAACAAAACCTCCAGTGTTCTAACTTGTGCCCATTACCCCTCGTCCTGTCACTTGGAACCATTGAAAAGAGCCTGGCTCCATCCTCCTTCAACCCACCCTTTAGATACTTGTATGCCATAATAAGGCCTCCCCTCAGCCTTCTCTTCTCCAGGCTAAAGAGTCCCAGCTCTCTCAGCTTTTCCTCACAAGGGAGATGCTCCAAGCCCTTAATCATCTTAGTTGCCCTTCTCTGGACTCGATCCAGCAGTTCCCTGTCCCTTTTGAACTGGGGAGCCCCAAACTGGACACAGTATTGCAGTTGTGGCCTCACCAGTGCAGAGCAGAGGGGGAGAATGACCTCCCTCAACCTACTGGCCACACTCTTCCCTATGCAGCCCAGGATTCCATTGGCCTTTTTGGCGACAAGGGCACATTGCTGGGTCATGGATAATTTACTGTCTACCACGACCCCCAGATCCTTCTCCTCAGAGCTACTTCCCAGCAGGTCCACCCCTAACCTATACTGGTGCATTACGTTCTTCCTCCCCAGGTGCAGGACCTTGCACTTGCTTTTGCTGAACCTCATTAGGTTCTTCTCTGCCCAGCTCTCCAGCCTGTCCAGGTCACGCTGGATGGCAGCACGGCCCTCTGGGGTGTCAGCCACCCCACCCAGTTTGGTATCATCAGCAAACTTGCTGAGGATACACTCTGCCCCCTCATCGAGGTCATTAATGAATATATTAAACAAAATTGGACCAAGTATTGACCCCTGGGGGACACCACTGGTTACAGGCCTCCAACTAGACTCTGTGCCGCTGATCACCCTCTGAGTTCTGTCCCGCAGCCAACTCGCAATCCACCTCACTGTCACCTCAAATCATCAAGGCAAAAGGAAGGAACTGGATTCTCCCGAAAAGGTCTGTCTCCACTGTACCAGCACATAGCCTTTGGTGATGCTCCCAGTGCCCCTCTCTAGTGAAGAGACAGGTTTGCGTTTCAGATGCAGTGCCATCATCTGAACAGTTTAGGGACTGCATCTTGCAACACCATCCGTAGTTTCCTGCACATTGCCAATTTACATGATATGGAATAACATTTGCCTCCTTATAGTATCACAGACACCTGAGTATCACATATAGTATCACAAGACACCCTGAGAAGTGTCTTTAGCTACTGTCTGACAACTGACAGCTACCTACTGGGAGTGGTGAGTTTCCATGCTGCAGTAAGCTCTGTCTCTGGTGATATTTTAGCTCCTGCATCAATTTTACAAGCAAGATCCCCAATAATTACCTAGGTGTTGGGGTTTTTTTTCTGAAAAACATGATTTAAGTACTTCAGAGGCTTTCAGTCCCCGCTTCCCTGCTGCAAAGGGATGGGTTTTCTCTGGAGTTTTTTCTGAAATTGGTGTAGAGTAGGAACATAGTTTTCAGTGGTGCTGTATCATATAACATTTGGCTAATGCTCTGGGGCTATTTCTGGTAACTGCAAGAGGAGTTACAGTGTCAGGGTAGGTCTATTATATGTTCTAATAAAATAACTAGTAGTCTGATGCAGACTACATGAATAACAGAGATTTGGAGCCTTTTACCTCATTTGTGGCATGTATATTAAAGAATAAGCTCTGTGCTTAACAGAGATTACACAGGGATTATGAAATGTAGAAACTGTAGTTGCAAAAAGCAGTTTTATTCAGCAGCAGATTACTGTCATTTTACTGCACACTTATGAAAAACTGGAGTTTCTAGTTCAAAGATACAGAATCTATTAACATGTAGATATCAGCCTATATAGAAATAGAACATTTCAGTTTAAAAAAAAACAGGTGAAAAGGTGTTTATCAATGCATTTGAAATTAATATAATTTACATAGTGTCACCAAGCTGTCTACAGTCTCTTAAAAAATACCTAAATTAGAGAGAGCTCTGCACTTGGCAAGATAAGATAAGATAAACCAATCCAGATAATGGATAGTTGATGTACAAGTGTAGGGACTGTGCAAATATGCTAGTCCATCCATGATGGATACAAAAGAATGTAACATATTCATAGAGCCATATATGACCATGACAGAGGACACTTATTTCACTTGTGTCTTTGGAATTATGACTTTACCTGTTCTATTGATGCTGTTCCGCAAAAGAAGTCTGCTTCAGCCTATTGATTAGTTCATCCTGGACAAACATGGGAGTAGTTAATTGTATATCTGCATAATTAAAATTAAATTATACAGATGGGTGTGAATGATCCTGACCCAAAACAGGCAACTGAAAAAACATTAGAATCCTCTGATTTATTTTAAAACATGGGGAATTTTAGGGCAAACAAAACAAAATCCAAACAGTAAAACAAAACACATAAAAAACTATCAAAATGAAATGCTACCATGGAGAAAGGAAACAAGAAGATAAATCTTCAGTGGAATATTGATTTTTATACACAAAGAAGAGATCACACAGGGTAGAGAATATTTAAACAAGAAGAAGACATCAGAAAAGAAATGCACTTCCATCAATGCTTAAGTAAGTTGCAGTCACCTAAGTAGAACCATAAAAAGGACTAGAAATATCTTTCCTGATAAAAGATATCCTGAGAGAAGGGATGAGCAATATGTTTTGTGTTTTTGTGATAATCTCCTTTTTCTCCACTTGAGTATGCTTAAAAACAAATGAACATGATTAAATGAGTTAAAATTTAATGTACTTTGAAGATAAATCACCTCTGGATGTTTTGAATGAGAAGAAAAATTTTCCATTTTAATCTTCTTAAATTCTTTCTATTTTTTATCGCCTTTTCCTGAGGCTGTTTACTCTGCACATACTGGAGGGAAGGATAATGAAGCTTTTTAAACAGGCAGGATCCATGCTTGTCTCCTTAGAAAGGAGCTTCTTTTTCTGGCTGATGATTTTTTTGAATCCTGCTTTCTGACTAAGGTAGTGTTCACCAGCCAGAAGGAGTTAAAGGATACCCCAGCAACTCGGGAGCTATCTGTCTGTCAGGGCTAATCTTGAGGCAGAAGCAATTAGAGGCTTCAGAAAGAGGGAAGTGGTGGCAGCATTTACTTTGCTTCTTTGTAATTATCAATAGAGCATGACTGGGCCCGAGCCGTTAATAAATATGAGTGGTTTATTGGGTGGTATAATCAAAACCTAGGCAAGAGAAGACAGATATTTCAGAAAGAATATCTTGTGCATCTTAAGTGGGAGCTCCCAAACTCCATGGCTCCACAACAGGACAGGGTGGCAGCCTGTGGTTGGCCTTTGATGCATAGCTAAATAGTCCTGAAAATAGTTTCAAAAATGGTAGACAAGGGAGACAAGGCTCTTTCCGATAACTCTCATAGTATTCCCATGTCTAAGGTGCTTGCCCACATAGGAAAGGTCTGATTAGCACAGATGTAACAGGAATGTGTTCTCAAAATGGAAAGTAGCTATAGAATGGCAAATAGATTTGATACTGATGCTCAGTTTATACTCAATAATAAGCAAGGTTTTACACGTATTCTCCATGCTATACGAGGCTGGCTGTTAATTTTTCTTGTTCTTGCCTTGTCTTGTTATGGTATGAAATAGCTTCTCGTTACATAATGTGATCATCCTAAGTCTGCCACGTTTATTGTTTGCTGCCATACCTTCTGATTTTGAATAAGAAACTTGTAACTTAGCTTCAGTTTATGTTACTGTCTTTGACCAATTTACGGACTTACACATGATACCATGAATTCACGAGTCAGCCTTTACTGTAAGAGCATAATGACTCAGTTTGGGCCTGGGAGCCAGAGAGCTAAATATAGGACATAGCATTAGAGCCTGGTACAGCTGGGGAAAAAAATCCATTTTGAGACTTATGAAAGGTCAGTTTGGAACAGAGGTGCCTAGAGTGGAGAAACACTTGCCCTGATCACTAACTTCACTCTGTTCTCATCTGCGAAGTGGCACTGTGGAGCTGGTGGGGACAAAGAAAAGCGCAGGGAGAGGAAGAGATGGAAGAAATGAACACTGAAAAGGAACTGATTCTCAAGTCTCTTAGCTGGTTATTTCAGGCACTGGTGCAGGATGTGGCCTAGAAAATGTCCGGTCCTGTAAGAAAGTGGTGCTGTAGCACTGCAAATATCTGGGGTACCTACCCTGAGCTATGCACTCGCTTTCCCAAGCTCCAGTCTTAGTAGGAGAGCAGAGATCCCCCCACTGTCCCCATCTTTGTCTCTGTGGAGATACTGCCCACCAGCAGCTTTTAGTTTTGGAGTGCCTCTGTAGTACTGATGTAAGGCAGTCTCCTCCACATAATAAATACCTTCTCTTAACCTTCTGTTAAGAAGCACTGGAGCTGCAGGGAGCCTGTTTCACAGTGTTCAGGAGCACAGGAGCATAGCTCACTGGGACCAACTGCTTGGTGGTACCCTGCCTTCCTGAAAAATGCTCCAACAAAGCTGTTGGAGGATTTCAGCATGCTGGAGGGGAGCATCCTGAAGTTCTATATAAAAAAAAAGTCACAGCATATCAAACTGCCCCAGTTGCAAGAGAGGGTCCCATGCTGAGAGAATAAAATAGCATGTGGGTCTAGCCATATGTATTCCATTTTTATCATCAGTTTGTGACCCCTTCACTATTTTTCATAGATATTTGTAGATAAATTGTGGATCTCTCAGCTCCACTAACTCAACTGAAACTGCTGAATAAAAATGCTTCTGAAAATATTTTTCAAAATTGGAGCACTCTTTCAAACAGCAGAGTTAAAACATGAAATAGCTATTGTTTTCCTGCTATTAGCTATGTTTTTCAGCCTAGAACAGGCAGCTGGCAGGAGAAAATCTTTCATGTGTGAAAGGGCAAAGTTGTGAAAGCACGTGTGAAATTTGGGGGGACCCCCCAACTCTGTCTCATCTCACCTCGTCTCTCGCCATTCAGTGAGACCTGGACAGACTAGAGAGGTGGAGAGGAACCTAATGAAGTTCAACAAGGACAAGTGTAGGGTCCTGCACCTAGGGAGGAATAACCCCATGCACCAGTACAGGTTAGGGCTTGACCTGCTGGAAAGCAGCTGTGCGGAGAGGGACCTGTGAGTCCTGCTGGACAAGTTGACCATGAGCCAGCAACGTGCCCTTGTGGCCAAGAAGGCCAATGGTATCCTGGGATGCATTAAAAAAGAGTGTGGCCAGCAGGTTGAAAGAGGTCATCCTCCCCCTCTATTCTGCCCTGGTGAGGTCACATCTGGAGTACTGTGTCCAGTTCTGGGCTCCCCAGTTCAAAAAAGATAAGGAGATACTGGAGAGAGTCCAGTGGAGGGCTACGAAGATCATCAGGGTACTGGAGCACCTCTCTTATGAGGAAAGGCTGAGAGACCTGGGTCTTTTTAGCCTGGAGAAGAGAAGACTGAGGGGATCTCATCAATGCTTATAAATATGTAAAGAGCAGGTGTCAAGAGGATCAGGCCAGACTCTTTTCAGTGGTGCCCAGTAACAGGACAAGGGGCAATGGGCAGAAACTGGAACACAGGAAATTCCATCTGAACATAAGGAAAAACTTCTTTACTTTGAGGGTGACAGAGCACTGGAACAGGCTGCCCAGAGAGGTTGTGACATCTCTTTCTCTGGAGATATTCAAAACCTGCCTGGATGTGTTTCTGTCTAACCTGCTCTAGGTGAACTTGCTTTGGTAGGTCTAGACTAGACTAGGACTAGATGATCTCTGAGGGTCCCTTCCAACCCCTACCATTCTGTGATTCTGTGACTGCCACTGGCTGCTAGTTGTGTAGCGCCAGCAGAACCAGGACAAGGTCTTATAGTGTCTGCTTCAACTAAGTCCTGCAGTTGGACTGTTAGGGAGTGATATAGTCCAACTGCTGTGGGACAGGAAAGCCATTTCACCTCATCCTTTTAGGGTGGATGAAGGAAAGGGGGTGGGTACGGCAATCCACACTTCTATTTTGTCTTGTTACTAGCATGCCTCTGGGAGAAGAGACATTTACTTCCTTGGTCCCAACTCTGAAATATCAGCAAGACTTTTTGCAAGGCCCCATGACAGGGCTCAGAAAGGAAACAGTGGACAAAAAAGTAAAAAAGTCGTTTGGATTACAGGCGGAAGTGCTGACATGCTTCCAAAAAGATGCTACATACCTGAGACCAAATTAACAATTGGGTCTATATTCTGAACAACAACAACAGCTCCCTTTCAGAGCTTTATTAAAACTTCCTTTCTAGATAAATAACTGTTTCTCCTGATCAAAATTTCTGGAATATTATCAGATGTACAATGAAAGACACAGTTCACTTCCACTTGAACTGGAGCCATGGCATACTCTTGCTAGGAAACTATCATCTTGTTGAGTGTGTACAAACTCAGCATACTCTGTGCAAATTCTTTATTGAAACAATGATCAATTTACAAGCTGGATCACATTTCATTTTGCCACTTCAGCATGAACTGGTCTCTTTGTGGTTTACGGCCATGAACTATAAAATCATAACAGTTATTCAAATCAAAATACAGTAACTGCTTCTCAAAAGAACACATTCATAATCGTCTTACATTTCTTGGAAAATTAGAAAGGATTTCATAATAAATGAAATATAACAAGATACTTTAGTGCAAGCGTTTCCTTTGCATCTAAGAAGCTTTCAGTTGTCTGACTAAGTATGGCATACTTAAGAGGCCAACTCTTAAAATAGCATGCTGCCAAGATATTCCGTGAGAACTTCTAAAATTCAACACTTAACACTTTCCAGAATGAGTTGATCCGAACCAAACTGAACATCAGAAAGCCCTGGTTATACCTTACAGTACTTTAGTCAAAAGGTAACTGCAAATCAAGGAACTGACATAGTATGTACATTAGAATAAAACAGGCACTGATTTTAAAAAAGTCAACATCTGCCCGTATATGCCATTCTGCAAGTCTTATGATTATACAGTAATTTTTAAGCACAGGAGCGAACTGCTGTGCCTTACCTAATACCAATATACCTCCATGAAAATGCTTATCTATAGGTTCTTTTGAATTTTTTAAATTATAATCGCAAAAAATGACTGAAGGGTAGGTTTCATCACAAGCATACTCAAATTGGAGAACAAAAAAGGATCAGCAGTAAACAAATGCTGCTCAAAAAGAACATGTTGAATAAGTAGATAGTGAGTACTGCGTTCAAGTGGTCTGATTAATATGGTCTTACATTTAGCGAAAAAAGAATAGTAAGTGTAAAATTCAAATCCAACACTGATTGCTTGTGCTGCAGAAATCTAGTCACATTTCATGAAGTTTTGGCAAAAATATTTTTAAATGGTATAAATATATCCTGCAAATCTCTCTTCCTTTCTAAGCCTGGCTTGGTGTTCCTTATGCTTTTAGAATGCAGATTCTGTTGGACTGGATTTTCCAGATTCTGAGTGTTTTAAGAACCATTAGTGTTTGGCAATATAATAAATAGAACAATGTAACAAAAGGTGTGCATAGTCCACTGATGGGAACAGATCACTCTAATGTCCCTGAAGTGCTTAAGGTGCATGAAAATATATAACAATGCAAATATTAATGTTTTCTTAGAGCAATCATTACTTTCGGATTTATTAATTGTGTTCTTGCACCATAAAATAGCCATTCCCTAAGAAATGCTGCAGGACAGAATTGTTTACTTTATAATAGCACAGCCAGAAAGTCTGGAACAGGAAAGATGGGTTTGGGTCTTGCCTCCCATCTATCTCCCACAAAGGAAGTGCCTGAGAGCATGTAAAAAGCATTAGGCTTACAGGTGTTATACAATGGATGCATAAAGATACTGAGCAGCATACATGAAAACAGAAACAATACACAAACCAGAACCATTACAATCTGTATTTTCTTCAGATACAGTGCTGTTCTGCTTTTATTCCAATAACACCACAAAGCTAAATGTCCAAAGAATTTATAGCAGACTGGCTGGACCAGTCCTACCTGGGAACGCTCAGCTCTGAGTGAGTCCAGTTCCAGCAAAGTCAAGGTTCCCTTTGACCTTGCAACAGCAGGAATTCAGCACTACACCTATTACATGCATCTAATCCAACTAACTGTTGCTCATACTTGGTTTGCAATGTACGTTTCTTTGCATGTACTTCAAATACATGCTCTTTGTAGGCAACCTTTGGAAAAAAAAAACATAAATCTGTATCTTCAAGGAAGTTTACACAGAGATACTGAAGAAAACTGTGGGGATTCTTTACTCTCAAATGTTTCTCAAGAAATAAATAATAAACAGGCTGGAGGACAGACTGAGAGCAGCAGTCAGGATCAGAACTGCCTGGTACCAATCACCTTATGAATACATGAAGGGGACTGGCCTCTACTGTAAAAAGTTCATAATTAAAAAACAATTAAAATTAAAATATGGTAGTTTAATAAATAATTTGGAAACTTAAAAAAAAAAAAGTGTAATTTAAAAGTTATTTTTATGCTTTCAAGGAGAACATCCTTGCTTATCTGTGCAATCTCAGTTGGGCACCAGGCAGGTAACTTTAGAACGCATGAGCATTGTCTGTAAATGCTGGACAGGCAGGAAAATCAAGATGCCTTTTTTCAAGAGGTTAAGGTGAATTAAAAAAATTCAGTGCAAGTTTCTGCTTTTGTGTCTGCCCTTGTCCTTTTTCATACCAGAAACAAATTAAGTAACTTGAAAAACTGATGTGAACACTAAACAGAGATGTACTTTGGACTCAGACAAGAAGTTAACGGTTTGCATCAGTAGTATTTTCAATCACACTGGTCAGAAGTGAGGTTCTTTATGGTATTCTCTTAATCTACCCTGTGTTATAGGTTTATATTGCTTCGCTGGAACTAAAATATTTCCAGCAACATTCCTAAAAGGACTTTGCCCTAGCATGTTTTCTTTTGGGCATGTGCAAATGCATTTTGTATAGATGCCTGCCACTGTGGTGAGCATAAGCAAATGTTAGGCAACTGAATGCTGTAATTTTCACAAGTTGGTCACAAAATCTGAAGTCTGTTATTGAACATGTATTTTTTTTAATAACCACAGAAAGGTAAATACGGAGCCTTCTCTGCATCACCTACGTAAGTCATGGGGTGTTCCTGTATTACACCGTTAGTGAAGCTCTGCACTTTAACATGGGGAAGTTGACATAAACCCTCAGTTCATTAGCAAGTGTGTTTTTAGATAGCTGCAACACTGACTTTGTTTGGTCTCAATTACCTGTGCAGTTAATATAGCTGATTGCCTCCAATGGACACCTTATGCAGATGTGGCTACTTCAATAAAATGTCCAGAAAGCCACCCGCACATCATCTCCCCATGGACTTCAGTGACTTCTTTTTCTGTGATATACTTGATTCCACATTTATTTTGAGTATCTATACTTACACTACAGTCCTTCCTAAAAACTATAAGGTGATAGTTTGTTCATTAGATCCAAATTAAATATATGTCAGGTAATTAAGTAATATGCTATTTATCCTACACAAACTCTTTATAAGTGCTTTCTTTCCGGACTCACTCCAGAGAAGGTCCTTTTCATTGTCTGTCTGAAACAGAAATTATCACTTCCCTTCCACTCCTGGTATTTCCTGGCATAAATGTTGATCCTTTTTAATGCCACAGTTGCTGTGATCATTAAAGCTTTACTGGGGTAGAGTCACATGTGCTCAAGCAGTGAATATCCTACATAGGTAGGAGGTTCTTAAAATACCAAAGCAATTACAACACAGTAAACAGTTTTTGTGATCGTTATAATTTCACAGAACACTTGATGATAATTTTTTTAGTTGGATAAAACACTCTCAAACTTACATTTGTAGATTACTTTAGGCTTGAATCTGCACAAACCCGAGAATCTCTATAAAAGGGTCCTCTGCCATTTCAGACTTGTCATCAGCCGATTACTGGCATTTGCAGGACAGTTAAGGAACCTGCCTAACTTCTGGTACTTACTCCTACCAAATTACTACAAAACAAGACATCTTGCATATTTGCAGCTGTTTTCCGTGTAAACTTCTGGCAAAGTAAAAAATGGTCAAATGTATGCAAAAAAAACCCTGCAGAGCTGTTCGACTGCAAGTTTCTAGATGTTTACGGGCTTTCCCATCTGTAAAATACACCTCAAAGTTGTTTCTTGATGTGAAAAAAACAATTGTTGGCATCTTCACTCCATGGAAAAGGGAAAACTATTTCCCATGTGCCTAAGCAGTGTGGTCTCAAATGAATTGGAAACATTTTAACTTTCTTTAATAGCCCTCTAAATCACAATGCAGCTGAGCAAACAGGCTTTGTAAATGGAATCTATTAGGATTTTATTTGGCTACTGGAGTGCTGCCTCTTGGGCAATATTTCAAATTCACAAGACCATATTTGCAAAAATGCAATAGATGGAAATAACGAGAGTGAAGGAGGAAAATGAAAATCAGTTTTATGTTTAGTAAGTTCAAGTGTCCTACATCAAAGACTACCAATGACTTCCAGGAGGCCACTACAGGTGACTCCAACCTAGAAAATGCTGAGGTAAATGTTCCTTGGAAATACTCCTAATCAAAAAGAGCAATTAATATTAATGTAATAGCAATTACTCTGCCATACATCACGGTAAACTAAAGTCAAACTGAGAAGAAAGTGCGAAATAATCCACATACATGCTTTTGCTATGATAGTCTCCAGGTAAGGCTTAGCGGCAAGTACAATATGTATTTTTAAAAGAGCTCCACCTGATTTTCCTGCTGTGCATAGATTCAGGAGTATCCATCATACATGGCTTTCATATATAACACATGTGTTTTTGTCATTTGCCAAAGCTGTGTCATCAGAATTGAGTTCAGCAGAAGGCTCAGGTGGGGGCTCTGCAGGAAGTGCTGGTGTTTGAGGAGTGTCTTCTTCCTTGGTGTCCAACTGCATGCTTTCTTGTGACTGACCATCCATGCAGTCCTTTTTGGACAACGGGTGAACCGACACTTTTATTGCAATCTGTTGGGGTGGCTCGTGCAGTGACGATGCATCAGAGTCGGCTGTGGGAGAGTCACTGCGCTTCAAAGCATTCGGAATCATATACAGCTCATCTGTTTCAGTGGTTTCCTGGCCTTCTGCTGCCTGCCGTACAAAATTCTGTCCTTGCTCCTCCAGACCGACAACCTCCATAATTTCTTCCATTATAGTCCTGCAGTTCATGATGAGAGGTGGCAAAGGTACGCTCCGAGCAAGCTCTTCAATATAGCGAGCAAATTCCATGGTCTTGAACTGGGTTACTTTGGCAAGCTCAAGTGTTTTGGCTGAAGTGATAATTGGGATACGCTTCGCAATCTCAAAGGCTTTCTGGAGTTTCTCTGCCCCTTCTGTTCTGAAGAATTCATTGATTGCTTTCTCTGTTTTCTTCAGATGACTGCTCATCATACATAACCGAGTAATGTTCAGTATCATAACAATGGTAAAAGCTACAAGGCAGACAATCATGTAATAGATTCCCATATCTCCGGAGGTAAAAACAACCCTCAGTGTCACAGTATTGTTAACACTGCCATACATATTAGATGCGACACACGTGTATTTACCTCTGTCTTCAAAAGACACGCTGGTAATGTTTAGTAGCCCATTGTCAAGAAACCACCATTTTCCTGCTGGAGAGGAGACAGAGTAACTTAGTTAGAAGTATTTTGTTCATGTGATCAGGACAGTCTTAAACATCAGCTTTGTCAAACTGGCTTCAGATTTTGGAAAAGGAAATAACGTTCGTAAGAAGACAAGGAATTTACCATCACAAAGGCCTGCCTGTCCCTGAGACATTCTGTCTGTCCATTCTGTGTTACTGTCAAATCCCTGACATCAACTGTGAACAATCAGATCATGCCCTAAAAGAGTCTCATAAAAAAATGTTAACACGCATGACATCTATCACAATCTTATAGTCAGTTAACTTAGAAAGATAGGGCTACTTACCCCAGAGAGCCTCCCAAACACATGCCACACTTCCTTAAATAACACCAACAATGGGATTGCAAGACAGAAAAACCTACTAAGGCCTCTTTGTTTTGTTCCCTGACAATGCATTTTCTTAAAATTGGGTTATTTTTGGTGTTTTGTTACAGTATCTCATATAATTCTGTTAATGTAGACTTTAAAAACCCTAAAATTTCAGACATCATATAGTACACTGCCTGTCCTCTGAGGTGTTCAGAACCTAATTTTGGAGTATGATTTTTTAAAAAAGGAAATAGGACAGGAGGAGTAAGATGGATGGGAAAGAAAAGAGCCATGACCAATTAAGAGAACATCTTGTTTGCTGTTATGAACTTCTATGCACCACGATGGAACTTCTTTTACTTTAAAAAGTCATTTCTATCAGTATAACATAATTGATATCTTTGGTTGCTACATGGAATTGTACATGTACGTTTCATATGCTTTGAACCTGGCACAGCAGAACAATTTAGCTATTAAATTGAGTTTGAAACATGTTAAAATCCAGCGCTCCTATCACTGCTGAAGTGATTCGACATTCAGCTACTTACTGTGTTTGCCCTTATATATTGGTAACAAATTAGATTTTTAGTTCCCCAAGTGATCTTTGTTTATATTCAAATATCACTATCATTTAAGAGCTGAGGATGGTGTATTTTTTGCTTTCTTTGGTGTGATACAACTTATTAAATTACAACTTTGCAAAAAAAAACGTGATTCAACTCCAATAGGAAAGCCTGGTGTCAATTCTTTCCTTCATGTAAACCCACCCCTGGAAGTGTTCACATGGTGGAGAGAAATGCCAGAAAGTGTAGGAGTGTCTCTGAGCCTTCTGAACACTACATACAGGGAGATGTAATACAGAAGATTTCATTTTAAAACAATGACATAGGCTGATGTATGCCAACATACCACTGCTCAGAGGCAGACTCAACTGTTTTCAATCTCTGTAACACAATCCCAAGCTATTCCTGACAGGTATCTGCTGAAGGTAGTAGCGGAATTTCAATAAGCTTCCACAGGAAGGAATTTCAGGTGTTCACCTATCTTTGCTATCAGAAAGTTGTCTTTCCTTAAACCTAACCTAACCAGCTGCAATTTAAGTCTATTAAGGCAGCTGAGCAAAGACACAGAATCTGTGACTACAAGACTAAAACAGCGCAAAACCCCTGTGCAATGCATGTAAATCACAAAGCAAGGAGTGCAGTCCTGCCACAGGTTGGTGTATACCTTGCTTCTACGTTTATTTTATCCTTTTCATGGAAATTCTTTCATTGTTAGAAAGACCATTCTATTTTTTTTTTTTTTACTTTATTTCTTTCAAGGAAGGATCTGTGGGCAATTCTGAAACTCATTAGTCAAAAAAAGCCTTTAATTCAGAGTAGTTAGGGGCTTTTACCATTTTGAAAGTTTTTCTAATTAAACATTGCTTATCCAAATTGGGTTTTTTACATTATCTCCAAAAGAAACCTATGTAGAAAGTATTCCCACAAGATCCCTGCCTCAGTTCTTAATTACATCTTTTTATCCTCTTACTTAGAATTTTTAACTTAGCTGAAACACTATTTTTTTGCCCTAGCTTAATTCTTGAAAACAGCTGAATCGCTTTGCCTGAAATTTAAAAATATAGAATAATAAAAAGCTCCGTCTAAAGCAGACCTTCATATAAAAAAATCACCCCAATCTTCTAAAGCTAGGCAAATTCAGAGGAAAAATCTCTTACAGAGGAAATGTCAGCATCTGTAACAGATGACACTTCCTTCTCCACTTCCAGAATAGGAAAAAATACGGAGTATTGGCTGCTCAGTATTTCTTTGAATTGCAATGTTGGCTAACTAGGTCTTTATTAATTGTAAAACGACAAGATGCCTTGCTGATGTATCCAGGCTTCAGCTGTTATAAATGACATAATGGCACTGAACTGTGATTCAATGACTGGGTCTGTGCCAGTGGATCCTGGCAGATAGTAAAAGCTTAACGAGAAAACAATGATTAAGAAGGTTATAATTTCTGGGTGTTGACAATTCAATGCCATACTCAACATAACGATATATATAATAAAGAAAGATCTTGTGCTAGGAAATATTTCTTACAGGAAGACAGTCAGTTTCTTAAAGGAGGGAGTGTGCTGCTCAAACTCTAAGTTAAAGTGATGTTGTCAATACTGCAGCTGCCATTTTTACTGATTTGGTCAAAGTTTTTGCTCGCCTACCTACATATTTGTGTTAGTATCTACCTCTCTCCGTTGACTATATACAAAGACCTAATGTTAGATGCCTGACTAAAGGGGAAAATTTCTTAGTGAGCTTTAGTAAAACACCCTAGCACAATAATCACAGTATGTTACCACGACTGCACAAATTATATCTGAACGTCAGCTTACTAGCTCAAGTAGTTCTTTTCTCTAGCTTTACTCAGAAAATTAAAAAATAATGTAATGTAAAATATAACCAGTTATGCAGTAAGCTTTTACAGATACACTACGCTGTTGCACATCCAGCTGGGTCAATCATTACTCCCGTCATAGCAGCGTTCTCCCTCGGGTCAACTATTAGTTAGGCAAGCTATCTTGCATTTAGTATGAATAACTAAGAGTTTATTTCATCATGCTGCGAACAAAGAAGTCAGTATGGAAGGATTACATGAGCAAAACACCTTCCATTCCCCCTGAAACGTTCCCCAGAATATAACTAGGATTATCACCCAAACCTTCCATTTAAGGAAAACAAGCTCATGTGTAATTAAGGTCTCTGGCAAATGCAACTGAAGAGTCTTAACTACAGCCAGGAAGGCTCAAACTTGGCTTGTCCTTCTGACTGCTGCCCTATATAGGTTTTTCTGTTGGTCATTCAGGGCATCTCCTGTTTCTCACAGACCCATGGCACTATGCATAAAGACAGGAGGCGTATCAGGGAGTTAGCTGTGTTGAGTTCATGCCAACAAACTCTTCCCATATGTCAAGAGAATCCTTCCTTGAGCTGGAAAATAGCATTTTCGTCTTTTTTGGTGCCAGAGAAAAACAGAAGAGGACAGAATGGGAAACAGGATCAAAACTGAAGTCTTCCAATGAAAAGAAGCCTATCTACACCTTCTGTTAAGTGCTTCAGTTTCTTGCTATGTGTTGCTATAAATAACACATCATAAAAACATTTTTGTTTTCTTCCAAGGTGCACAGAACAAATTTGTGACTGCCACCAGGCTTTCATATATTTTCACACAGGAAAATACCAAAGTCAGGCCATTAAATTCTGGTTATTGGTCAACATGCTGAAATCAGAAGTGTCTCTGGACAGGCTCTATCAGTGAGAATACTAAGATCTTACCTTTATTCTCTTCCTCTTGGAGCAGGCGGCCATTGGAATTGTACCATCTGTAATGTGGACTAGGACTACCTTGGACATTGCAGTCAATCAAGGCACTACTCCCCTCCTTGACTATAATATGGTCGATGCGGGAGATCACCACAGGCACAGATCCCGTGTTCATCTCAGTGCGGTTGAAAGTGCTATTAGTCACATCCTCAGCAGTCGTCAAAGCTGCTAATAAGATGACAAGGCGTGTGGTAGGCAGAAAGTACAGAAAGTGGTGGCTGTTCAGTATGTTCATTTTCCTTCAGTGGTATAAGCAACTGGCTGGGAACTGGGATCGGTTCTGTCGAACACAGGCCCTTGAGGTGAGGATGTCACAGGAGAGTTCTACTTTGATCCGTGCAATTTTGTGTTTAAAATATCCTATAAAATAAATAAAAATGTACAATGAGATGGCATGTATAAACACTCCATTAGATGTGCCCTTTTAAAATAGTGACACATCCATTAATGCATTTCACAATCATCAGCTCAGTGTCTTGTCTAAATGCTAATGTTATCACAGTCCTTATTCTTACTGGAAAAAGATGCATACATTTTCCTGACAATAGTGTTGTTCAGACTGGCAGGCGTGGGAGAAGGCTTTTATCACCTAGACACTTAGCGGCAATTTAGCTACAGCAGCAGCTACACTTTTATGCCAAAAGTTCTACAGATTTTTCTTTTTTTTTTTAACATTTCTAAAATCAACAGGAAAAACAAAGGTACAGCACATTAAAGCTGTCACTACCAGTTCAGTGCTGCAACTCTGTCACATGCATGGTCTTAGGTGAATTGTGGAACATGGGTGTAAGAAAGAACTGCTCCAGGAAAGGTTTTTGCAGCTGACACTGGAATCCTTAATGTACACAATTTTGTCCAAATACAATAGCACATGCAGCAAAACATCTCAGACCATTCAATTCTCTTAAGCTACTGCATTTTTTGAAGTCTTCTGAAACAAAACATAGCATGGAAGAATATTCTTAAAAGAATATTTAGTATTAAATATTCTTTTTAAAAAAGAGGACATTTAGTAGTTGATAAAGTCATTCCAATGTCATTTTTAGAGCAGATTTAGAAAGAAAAATACTCACTGGTGACATAATTATGGGTAAGGTTTCTCTGAGATACAAATGAACTTGCGATTTTTCTATTCCTTACGTGGATTAAGCATTTTGCCTGTATACTTTTTGCACACTCTCACTTTGATATTTTCCCTCAACTAATCATCTACAATGAGCCCTGTCTTAAACAGTGATTTCAGTTTGTAGACAGAGGAGGAGGGGAGTCAGTTACAAATGTGCTCTCTATTGGCCTTATTATGCACCCAGTGAACACAACTGGCATTCATACTGACTGAGGGCTCAATGTTGGCCTCAAAATGAGCACCTTCAAAAATTTCACTCAGAGTCTAAGGGATACAAACGATATTAAAATCACATCAGGGTAGCTAACTAGATTGGTTTTACTCATGTTTTTGCAATGTAAATAACTGAAACTTAGTGAAACTTATTTAATTCGAGGAATCTACCTGGAATCCAAATACAGGTAACAGTAAGTATCTAACAAACCTTCCCCAAATGAACATTTTACTTGCAAAACTGTTTACATTTTATTACAGATCTGTTTGACACTATGGTAACTCATCTACCTTTGCATGGAAAATGACTGCTGACAAGGTTAGGTCAGTTCCATATATCAAGGAAACGTTAAAATACAAACAAACAAGCAAGCAAACAATCCCCTTCCCTCTTTTCTTTTTTATTCAAAAAGGAAACAAAACAACATTACTGTCTTTCACTGGTAGTATTTGGCTTGGGTTGTTTTCTTCTCTATCCCCTGTTCTCTGTAAGGCAAGAACTCAATTTCATACAAATAGATACAACTGTTATTAGAAGAGCAAAATAGTTTCCTCCATTTTGTAGGATGAATCATTACTAGAAATGAAAAACTATGGGTTTTTAGATAAGCTGCCTGCATAGCATGGATGCCTGTCACAACTTCAAGCCTGCCCTCATTTTTTCTCTGTTTTTCTAATTATTGAATGTGGAAATATTTGTCTTGAATAGCCAGAATAATTTTTCACTTTAAATTAATATGCAAATCTCATTTGTCATATAAAGCTATACAAACAATGACTTCAGAAATCCATTTCCAACTATGCAAAGTGTGTAGAGCCTGCGCTTTTGAAGTTCTGTATAGGTATAGCCTGTCTGAATCTGCACTTTGGAAAAAATCCTTCAATTCTGCCTATTCACTTCAGTAACTATTTACATCTCATTTCTACTACCCCATTAACCTTGGAGGCAGCCATTCTTTATAAAATGTTTCTGTACAGTGTTACAGATCTGCATTGCGCCATACAGAAAAGCCAAAAGACACGTCACACTTCCTGGCAAGGGAGCAAGAACAAAGACTGGCTGGATTAAGACAATGGGAAGGGCAAAAGAACAACATAAATTGATTAAGCTTCGTATTGCTAATTACTGACTGTGGCTTGTTGTTATTGTATTTGAGCCTACCATATTTTTTGATGGCAGAAAAATCAGTGGCAATCAAAAAAGGTGTTTAGCCTGGGGAGCAATTTGCATTCCAAAAGGAAATGAAATAGCATCACCACAACAGGTGAACAGAAAGCCTGTAAGGAAAGACTCGCAGCGTATTGGGAAGCTCAAGGCAGATGGTGGCCCACTGAATCCCTACAGCACAGGGATGCTGTGGATGGATGTTTGCAAAGTATATGATGACAATACAATGATGACAATGTAAGGTGTGCCTATTCTGGATGTTTACCTATGTTTAACACAGCGCATATGAAAGCAAAAACTGTACCTTTGGGTAGCGGTAACAAATGTGACTGGTTCTTAATGTGGCCAAAGGGCCAATTGCTTGTCTGAAAATAATGACGACTCCCTCACTCTGGCACAGAATTGAATCATTAATAGCTGCAGTAAATTTTAGGAAATAGAGCCAAATAATTTATGTCTACTGTGGGAGATTCATACCTACTCATGTCATTCCTGGGAATGTACTTTGCCATGTATGTTCCTGGACTGAAGAATACTAACACGAAATACCTCTGCAGATGCATTTCTGTTTGAAATAAATATAGTTTGATAGCTAGTATGAGGAATAACCAGGCAGTAGGTTTAAAGCAGAATGTTTAGAAATGGTCCTGCTGCTTTCACGTGCCATCCAGGGAAGTGATCTTGATGGATACTTGAGTATGAGGAGTCAGGGAGAGATCTCTCTGAAGAACAGTGTTTTAAGATGCAAGTTCAGACAAATGTTCCCAGGGCAACTAGGAATTGATAAGGAATCTTTTTGTTGGTGTGCATCCTCTGCATTGTTACTGGAGAACAAAAAAATGGACGAAACCAAAGATGTTTTTCTCAGCTTCACCTAGCACAAGAAAGTCAAAGAGTGGCCATGCAGGGACTCTCTGCTAACCTGCTGGGCAGGACCAAAAATGTTAGAGTCAGGTTAGGAAAGCAGGAAGAAGCAGAGAGAGAGAACTGAAAGGGTAGAAAATGCACTCACACCAGACTCTGGTGCAAAGGCAGATTTCCTGAGAGTTTCTGCCCTACTGCTTTGCCACAGGCACAATAGCAGCCTGAGGATATCAGGGAAAACAAATCTGTGAGCCAGCTGCTTTGTTAAACGTAAGTGATGTAATGGGTTATGATTGAATCACACAACTAAATGGGGAGAAGGCTGAGGAGACCAAAATAGGACTGCTAGTGATGTCTGCCCACTTCTGGCAAAGAAGCAAGAGAATCCAGAATATTGGAGAAGTGGGCACAGTGCTGTCACCCTGGATTTCAGCCATGAGAGGCAGTAATTAGCTGTGGCCCATGATAAACTGATGAAGGCAGCCAAAATTGTAACCTTTTAATCTGACCCTTCAGAGAAAGCTGGATTGACTAGACTAAAACAAAGATTACTGTAATAACTCCTCAAGACTGACAGTAACACAGGACACTAATGAAGGAGGACATCTGCAATATTGAGCATTGCTCTGTAGGAACAGACTGAGTCTCTGGGAGCATTTTTGCCACAAAAGGATCACTATAAACAAAAAAATAAATTTCTGGTCTTGGAAAGAACGTAAGCGTTCCTTTCTCCCATCCCCAAAGCACGTGAGCTACCTGTAAAAGACTTGTAAAAAGCAAAAGTTTATAATATATTTAATGTGGTTACGTACACTTTTTTCCTTTTTTTTTTTTTTTTTTTATTTTAAAACTGTGGTGCATGAAAAGGAAAAAGAAAACCCCTGGCTATTCTGAGGTACCTTTTACACCCGAAGTTGTAGTCAGGGACAGGCTTACCTCCTAAAATGGAATCAGAGGAATCCCCAAACTCTCCTCCAACACCTAGAACATATATATAGATAACTTACGTGCCGTATTTTATCTGTAGCAACATTTACCAATGAAAGATGGTTGCCAGTGGTCATTACATTAAATAGTTTCGTTTTTTTCTTCCCCAACCAAAATGGTGTAGACTGAAAATCTGAAAGTAACAGATTTACTGCTCTTGTGATTAACTTCCAAGGAAAATTGCATGAGAATTGAGCCACATGAGGGAACTACGACAGTCTTTTCTTCTACGTGACACTCTAGCATGCTCTCTATGCATTTCTAGCCGGCGAAGTTCCCTGAAATGTGCTCCAGAACAAGCACAGCTGCAGGATGGTGGTATTACTCCAAACTGTGTGAAACAGGGACAAAAACTGAGGTTAAAACTTCTCTGTCCAAAATCAAGCATCAGTCTAAACATAAGACATTTACAGCTTGGACTGGCTGGGAACAGTAATCACTCAGAGACATGTTCTGAACGACCATTTATTTTTTCATGTCACAGATGAGTTTGCTTCCCAGTATTACTGCCACCAAAGAAAATGACTGTGGGTGAGGGGCCACATTTGTAAGTACAGCATTTGTGCAGAATACCATGATGACAAAGCACAAAAGAACAGAAAAGGAGGGCAATGATGCATACCTTTTCCTGGCTCGCTCACTTCTCTAAGACTGGCCTGTTCTTGTTCTTGGAATAATGTGTAATCCTATTAACTGTGAGGTTATTCAATTCAGAAGTGAAGCACAAGAAGCCAGCTTATTGTATAATGCATAAATTATGTTCCTATAGCTTTAATATACCAATGCTATCTTGCTTGGCTTGTAAGTGATCAAGAAAATGAAATGATTTTCATTCTAGTTCTCATTTGTCTATAAATAAGTATCAAGGATGATGCTACAAAACAAAATTAAAGCTAATTCTGTATTATTTAAAAACTACTTACTGCATTTCCTAGTTTCCATGAGCAATGCCTTTACAGAGTGGGCAAAAGTAAAAGTTAACAGGTTTTACTGGAACAGGAATGCAAATGAAAGAACTTATGCCACACGGAAGGCAAGAAGCTCACTGCCAGTTCATGAGCTTAGCAGTGAGAACTACCTACTGAAAAGGTTAAGCTATTAGGGCCCAGACAGGCAGATGAAGAGAAATGTCACTCATATACAACTAGCAGAAACTTTCTGGCTTATTTTTCCAGTCATTTGCTCGCCAATAAAATATTAAGGCCTGGTTCCAAATGAGCTGCTCTGTTCATTCTCTTTGGGGGATTTCAGTCCTTCATAACTTCATGGTTTTCTGCTTCCTTGGTTACGTTGAATAGGTGGCTTGCTGGTGAGCTTCCTTTTGCACACCTAGACTGTGGCTTCCTAACTGGGCAGCAGCTCCCAACTATGTTCGTGTTTCGGTCTCTTCAGCTGCTTTCAGCTGCCTGGGAATCAGGGCTGTGTGATACTGCCCCAACCACGTGTGCTCAGCCACTTGGTGTCACACTTGCTGCCTTCTGCCACATGATGGGAGGGTATAGAGAAGACAGACCCAGGCTCCCCTCAGAGGTGTGCAGTGAAAGGATGAGAGACAAGCGACACAAGCTGCAACAACAGGAATTATGATTATTTATGAAGAAATTTTTAAGCAGAAGGTCAGTCAAGCCCTGCAACAGGTGGCCCAGAGGGGCTGTGGAATCCATCCTTCGAGATGTTCAAAACTTGACACAATCTGAACAAACTGGTCTACACTGGCCTTGCTTTGAGCAGGGTGTTGGATCAGATGGCCTCCAAAGGCCCCTCCCTACCTAAAGAAACTCTAATAGCCAAGAGACACAAATACAAGAATACTCCTTCATAATCCTTTTCTTTTTGAGTAGCAGTATTTTAGAATGATGAGACGGGCTGAGGGTGTTGGCTACAGCCTGCAAAAAATGTCTTTGGCCTTCTCCATTGTACTTACATGATAAGTAAGTACATTGATGAGTCCTCTTTACCGTATCTGTTTTATTAGTCTGGTCTTATTTCCAGCCTAGGTAACTAATGAAATATCATGTATTTGGCGTGTCTGCAATACTGAACGTTGTGGTTTTTTCCCCACATGTAGATAGTCAGACTCTAAAGTTCATGGGTTATTACCTGCTCATAGGTCTGGCTTCCTGGTGCTAGAGAATTGTCAGTTGTGGTGAATCTAATCTTGAAATAGAATAAAGCAGAAATAAGTCAGACTCAAAGACAGACTAAGATAACCTTTTCAGACTACTGACTTCAGAGGGTAGATGAGTAAGAAGAGATGTTATTAAAGATATACACAATATTGAATGGTGTAAAGAAGACAGCTGAGGCATATGTATTTACTGCTTCTCATACTAAAATAAGACAAATTTCAGTGAAACTGAGGTGGAAGATGGGGCAGCGAGAGGAAAGAGAAGGAAGTTTTTTGATTAATGATGACTAGACTGCAATTTCTTGACACAAGATAAAATAAGAGCTGGGAATTTGGGAAGATTCAAGAGACACTGTATATAATTTACCTGCGCAGGTTGATAGATTATAATGGTTTATGCAGAATGTGGGCACTTAACTGTCTTCCCTGTATTCATTGTCTTTTAAGTGTATGGCCCTGAGCAGTGAACAAGAATGGCTATCAGTATGGCAACTTGGAGCCCTTTACTCCCGTCTAAAAGAAATTATAATAAAGAAGCCTATAAATTAATTTTATGTTTTGTAGGCACTGCTAAGCTATTACAGGCAAACATTTGTCAGTTTGTTTTGTAAGGTGACAAATGATAAATAACAAAAGAAAGAAAATGGAAAAATCAAGGGACGTAGCTTATTGATGGCAGAAATGGAGTAAAATTTGTAGCTTCTAAAATTACTTTGTTCTGAACACACCCAACACTGTAGGGGGTAACAAAGTAAAGTTAATGACTGTAAAGATTCGGTTATCTTAGTTTCAGGGTTCCATGTTGTATCAGTAAACTGCAGCAAGAAAGCACCAAGCAATACAGTGATTCCACATTTTATATTTGTGATTGAAAATGTACGCTATATCCAGAGTTTCGGCGTAAGGAAGGAAGCAGCATCCAGACTTTCGGTGTAAGGAAGGAAGCACATGCCATTCTGTTCAACAGTGGTACAATGAAGGGGTTCTTCATGCTGCCTTTATGAGTGCGCAAATATTTTAGAATATCTTTACTGTAAATTTCTCCTCAGTTTTGTTCCTCTCTATCCTGATTCATGTGTCAATAATGCAAAACTAGCAAGCATATGGCACCCTAGAGATTTTTAAGACCCTCTTCACTTTAAATATTTGAATGGTTTCATTGATTTAACCTTGTCTTTGAATGGTCTGGTGTGCATGCCCCTCATGCCAACAAACACTCAGAGACCCTAATCCATTAACCTAAAAATGAATAGATGAAGGCTGTTGGTAGGCAATTATTGAAGAGGTTATTTAAAAGTAACTCAAGAATGCCAAACCTCTGAAAAGTCCCCTTTTGATGTGGCAGCTCCTGTAATCCCAGCATCTCCGCTGAGTCAAATCAACTTTTTGCAAAATACATTGAAGAAACAAAAACAAGCTGGATGCTTAACTTTTCATTACATAAGTTGTAGTTCATATGTGTATTTCAATATGGACTGAGTGATTTAAGTGTTCTTTCTTGGAGGTATTTTAATGACTGCAGTAAAAACAAAGCAAAGTTTTATACTTAGTGGAGAATCTTGCTGTTTTTAATCAAGACAGGTACTGTGGTGGAAATGTCCTACTGAGTTGTGGGCTACACAGATCATAAAGCAGATTCAACACTGTCAGTCGTGGAGACTTTGTAAGACCCAGCTTATATTTGGTTAGGTACACACTCTTTACAGGATTTTAAATCTTACGAATAAATATTCCCTTTATGTAGATTATCTAGATTTATTTAGCATTTGTATTTATTTTGAGGCTGGACAATTACCACTCAATATAGTTTTGTATACAAAGCTATTATTCCAGAAACATCTGTTTGGCTTTAAGAGACACTTGCTTAACTCCTTGCAAGCTTTCAGCATAGCTGCTGTTTTGCTGTTGCAGTAAATGCAGATGGATCAATGATTAGAAGTCCCCTTTGTTGAGGAAGAAGGAACAAAGAAGATGCACAGAGAATCTCTCCCACACATCCACATACATCTGCATGCTGCCTGACCTCACCAAGTTCTACGTATCTTTCATTTTCTTTACTTACCTCTTATCTTTTATTTATACTGCCACTCTGTAAGCGTTATTCTGCCAACAGTTTAAATAACCAAAGTCAGCAAACACAACAGATCTCATACGCTCTTGGCATGGCTTATGTCACCCTGCTAAGAACATAGCAATGCAGAATGCAGCCTGATTCACTTCCCTCCTCTTCCTCTTTTGAGCTGCATTTGCCAAAGCTAACCATCCTTTAAGCACATCTAATTGTTTTTCCCTTCCAAATGAAGAAAGATTCCAGATGTAGGACATTCAAACAAGACATACAATTAAAAAATAAGTTTTATTTAAACAAAGATATGAAGGGCTTTTCAGGGATAAAGACTTCTACTATTTGAATAAATTTTGTATGTGCTTTGAATGAGTGGATGTTTTCAATGCACTGATATAATTTTCATTATACTATTTTAACAAAAGGAGAAAGCATTTGAGTATGACTAGTTCTTCTCTATCCCTATAGAATTGCAAGCTGGATATAATTTTTAATGACTGGCTTTCACATGTATTGGTTTCTGGGATACAGGACAAAGAGGTTACGCGTGGATTCGGTGATTAGGACAGGATTAACCTTGTCAGAGGGGGAATTAAGAGGAACCTAACCATTCATGACTGATTGCAGTAGAATAGGGTCATTTCAGGTTAAAAGGGCCTGCGCCTGTTTCCTCCACAAGTAACAAAGGGGATAGCAGACAGGATTCAAAGGAGTTTGCCCTGCATCACACAATAACAACACAATAACTTGCTTGTACACAAATGTGATCAATTCATCCCTTTCCAAGCATGTCTACATAAATTATTGCATGTATATGCAATAATTTAGCTGGAAGCCCTCAAAAGTTTACTGAAGAGCCTCTATAATTTCATACTTATGTGACAGTTATTTCTACGTCAGATTAAAAATGTAACATTAAATTAACATAACTTTCTCAGCATCCAGTATTGTCGGTAGGACTCTGTACCACACATTCAGGCATGTATGACTGGGGACTGCACACACAGCAGTGCCATATATGTGCCCTGGTGCTGCATGACTTAAAAATATCAGCAGAAATCTTTTCTTGGCATAAAACTTTCAGAGTGGCAGAACCATGTCAATTAAATGCTAAGTTTGGGCTAGGTAGGTTATTCTTAATGTAATTCCTCCGCATGTGGTGGCCCTCTTCCAAAATAAGACATTTACATGTATCTGTACAGAGTTGCTTATTGCTGATAAACAGGTTGCTAGTCATGGTAATTACTTTTACTCTGAAATAAGACAGTCCACTACCAAAATTTCTTAGATAGCTAAATAAAAATCACTAAATCTGTTTGCATTCCTCTATCCTGACATTGTACCTGACACATACAGGTACAAGTTTTGACTGCCCTTCATGGCCTTCCTGGCAGATAGAAGCTATGATGCTCTAAAATGCTGCTACAAATGGTTTTAGTCATAGTAACTGGTGAAAAGTAATAGCATCTCCATCGTCTTGGAAATGATGTTTCTAAGATAGGTCTGTATGTGGATAGAAAATTGCACTGTTTTAATTAACAGAACTAGATTACAAAATTAAGACTACAAAGAGAGATTTGCAAAAGCGCACAAGCTGCATGGATGGGCAGGAATCTGCTCAGAATTGCAGGAATGAAAAAATTCCAGGAAGTATCCAGGAGCTTGGTCTTACACCAAAGTCTTCTGGTGACTTACTAATATGGTCTGGGATATCTCCAAGTAGGATCATAGGCGTTTGTGCCTGCAAAAAACTAGTAAAGGTGCAACTTGCTGACAGAGAAGACACTGCTAGCAAAGTTCAGTACAGGTTACTTTAGCTCCTGGCAAGTTCACCCTCCCTATTATACCTTGCCTTCATACCTCAGTGGTGCCTTACACAGTGGTGCAAGAAGTTTAAACCATAGAAGAAATGCCAGTCCCCAGATTCCAAATTTTCTGGCCCAGAACTGAAATGGCAATTTCTTTTGTTTCATTTAAATTATTCCCCAGCACCCATATCATTGTGTCACAAACATGACCCTCTCCTAAACTGTATGGGGATGACTTTGAATATTTCTGTTGGTTGATTTTTTTCTCCTGGTTAAAGTGATGCATCCACTTTAACCAGGTTCCTGTGCTGACCCCGTCCTCCTCCTCCATATTAGAGCAGGACTTGTCTAATTGCAGGGGGGCAACTAGAGTTGTACAATATAGATCACTTCAGAATTCACTGCCACGCTCCCACCGTGTGTTAAATGTTTTAAGAGCAACTTAATTTTATCTCTAAGCTTTCAGGATGGGAAACATGCCGTGGACAAATACCACATATCACAGTATTAAAGTAGGAGCCTCTGAAAACTTCAAATTCTTCAGAAAAGAAAAGAGTGAACAATGTGCACTCCAGCTGCGTAAGCTGCACTCAACATCAGCTGATGTTGATATACTACAGTCTAAATGAGAAGGCTTTCCAATAGGAAAGGATTCCTACTACACCAGCCACAAGTATACTACACCAGCCATAAGTATATCAATGGTGCTGTTGCTAACTGTATGCGCTAAGCCAGACAAAAGGTTCCTGCCAGGCAAACATCATCTCCATTGAAAAGAGATCTGCTACATTTTTTCCCTTTTAACTCCTCTGTGGTTTTGCCTGTGAACTAGCTTTCAGGCAAATACGTACCAAACGAGGTCACATTTAGTATTTGGCATGGCTTACACAGTTGGTACTTTTATTTCCGGAGCAGGGTTATCAGGGAAGCTCCATTTGAGATACTTCAATTTAACAACTGAAAGAGGGCTGTTAGAAAGGCTCTTACAAGACTCTCCAGATAAATGCGCTAGAAGAGTGCCTGCTCAGTAGCGCTCTCTGTTCTTTTAAGCTCGCTCGTCCTACGCTGTTGGAATTTGCCCCGTTAAGAAACAGTATTTGATAGTTACTGCAAGACGGCTCTGAAGTTTTACATTGTTGTTCCCTCGGGGCACTTCTGAAATTGAGTTTTATCTCCCGAGACCATCCTGTCAAGTAAAAGGGTAATTAAAGCAAAACGCCAGGAGGCAGCCTTTTCTTTAAATGTAAAGCAGCACAATTTAAAGCTCTCTTAAGAAGCCGGTTCCAGTGCAGAGGTCTCTGGACTGCATCGATACCTCCTTTCCCCTGCCCGGCGCGGGACAGCGCCAAGCGCCCCGACCGCGGCCTCCGGCGGCAGCTGAAGGTCTCCGGGAAAAGCTTTGGGCACATTTTCCTCCGAGCCCTGGTGCTGATTTGAATTAACCTCTTGAACTTTCGCGCCGAACACGGCGTTACTCCACTCCAGTTGCGCCGGTAGATACCGCTCTCCGCGGCGGGGCTCCCCGTGAACTGGCGAGCGACAGCCACCGCGGGAGAGGGACGACGTCGGGCTTGCCAGGCTCGCCGTGCTCCCCCGGGCACAGCCACCGTCCCCCTGCTCCGGACCTCGAGGCTCCCCCCGCCCAGGGCCGCCGGCGGCGGGGCAGCGCGCCCACTCCGGAGCTCACCGCGGCGTATCCGAGCCGGGGACCGACGAGCTCCGTGGCCACCCCGCAGGTCGCCGGCAACCGCAGCAGGTGCCGGCGGCGCGGCGCGGCCGGTCGAGGTAGGGCGTCCCCGGGACCGCCGCCTACTTGCCCGCCCGCCCGCTGGGGCAACCGCGGCCCCCGCCGCCGCCCGCTCACCTGCCCGCCGGCCGGTCCCGCTCGTACGCTGCTGCTGCTGCTGCCGCCGCCGCCCCGCGGCAGCGCCCGCCGCCGCCGTGCCCCTCAGCGCGCCCCGCGTAGCACCATGCCGGGGCCGGGGCCGGGGCCGGGGCGGGCGGAGCGCGGCGCTGCCGCAGTGCCGTGCCGTGCCGTGCCGTGCCGCGCCGTGCCGTGCCGCAGCGCTGCCCGCCGCTCTGCCGCCGCCGGCTCCGGCAGGGGAAAGTAGGTCAGGGCGGCACTGAGCATGCTCGGGGCCGGGCCGGGGGGCGGCCCCGCGGCCTGGGGCGGGGGGGACCCGGGTGGGGGGCCGGGGCGAGGGCAGGGCTGGGGTGTCGCTGATGCTGCGGGGCTGGCGGGGGCCGTGGGGAGGCTGGAGGCGAGGCGGCGGGGTGGGAAGCGAGCGGGCGGCTGCGAGGTCGCCTTGCCGGCGGGGAGGTGGGGGTGATGGGGGAGTGTCACCCACCCCGCCGCCCCCGGGAGTCCCCTCTGCCCGTGCGGAGCCGGTAGTCCGGCGGGAGCGCTCCCCCGTGGCAGCCGGCGCCGCCGCGGCCGGCTGGCTGCGCACGGCTGTCATCGCATCCCTTCTCAGAGATGTCTGCGGGAGCAAAGTCTGCGGGAAAGGGGGGGAAACCCAACCTGTTCGGATAATCTTGAAAATCAAAATGCTGTGCTTCAGAGAAATGCTGCGCGTGGATTCCCCGCAGGGCTATATTCCTAACGGGATTACAGTACCCAACTCCAGTTTAAGCCCGGTTTGAGGAGGTCCCAGCCTGCGGGAAGCTGACACTGACTCTGTAGGTATCCAAGTGCTCTGTCAGAAGAGGATAAAGCTGTCTTTTAGCTTGAGCAAAACTTCTTGAATGTGATTGATGCTACCTGTACAGGCTGTGCAGCCACGAAGAATGAATTGGGATGTATGCAGGCAGCTGCAGGGAAGAGTCTAGCTGGGACCTGGTGTGTGCCGGTGCAGTCCTGCACCATTCTCGTGTAGTTCCTCCATGACCTTGTGGCTTCAGAAGAGGAGGATGAAGGGCCACCTTCAGCTGAGCATCAAGGCCAGTAGGATAAACCACGGAGGTCTATGTTTCCGGATGTTTGTAATCCTCCTATAGCCAGGCTTGTACCCTGCTCTTGATATCATCTTCTGATTGCTTCCAGGGCAGTAGTAACTGAAGCTCCTCTGCTCCTGGGAGGAGCAATTAGATGAGAGAGCATTTGCTGAAACTGCTAGAAAAACATTGGTTAGGACTGCACCTCATTGCAGGGCAAAGGGTACATGAGGCACACTATGGTGCACATCAAAGCAGGTCTCCAGCCCGCACAGGGAAAACTGAAGAGGAATAGCAGCAGAGGGTTCAGAAATGAAGAGGAAGACCCACTCCAGGGAGCTGGACTAGTTATGCCAAGGGCCTGGACACCTGGACCCCTCACCTTGCATGCAAGAAGAGCATGAGTGGCTTCAGCCATTGAACACAGATGCAGCCAATGCTTGGGAGTGGTGCAGGCACTGGCAAGACCAGGGCTGCTGACAGCCAGGGCTTCTTGTGTTCAGGGTCTCCAGTATGGAGAAATTGGCAGGCAATGGGGAAAACGCACCTGATGTTGTCAGGCTTGGCCAGAGCTAGGTGCCAACTGAGGGAATAGGTCAAGGGATGTGCTTCTTACTCATCCACTCACCCAGCAAAACATTTTCATGATGGGAGGAGTTGTTTTGATCATAGGATCTTGTTTGCAACTGACTTGTGACTTGTGCTAGCTTGGCCCCATTTACTATGTATTTGTTTTTCCATCTTCCCATGTTTAAGTGCTGGTCTTGAGTACAATCGAGTGGCTTTTCTTTATTTGTTAATGATGGAGCAGTTAGATAACTGAGTCGCTGATCCCACAAACTCCTTTAAGTTAAGTAGCACTCTTCTGCTCTCCAAATGCATGTCGGATCTCTGTGAGATGAGGTTGAATTTTTGTATTTGGAAAAGTCACACATTTTTCTTTAGTCCCTCTGAAGTGGCTACCTTTTCATTCTCCTTAGGTTTCAGTGAACATAAGCCTGTATTGCTGGAGGTAGACGAATTTGTTTGCCCACACACCTGCTGAAGTGGCAGTTTTGCTGGGACTTTTGTTTCCTTCCAGCACATCCACATCTTGATATGACCCCACTGCTGACAGTAAAGCCACCACATTGTTTGCTCTATGCCCTTTCCTGGGAGATCACTATCTCCCATGCATGGTGTGGCCCATGCTTGTCCTCCCATTCACTATAGCTGTTCTGGGGGTAATTCAGAAGGGGACATAGCCATGTAGGCTACCATGGGAAGTCTCCTGTTGCTCTTCATGTTCTGCAGCAGGTAGGGTGCAAGGACTTACACCACCACAGCAGTTAAAAGCAGTGTACAGTTTCCTTCGGTTCAATGCTTCCTTGATGTCCCTTTCTTCCCTTGATCTCCAACTCTTGCAACCAACATGTAGTAGCCCTGAGGAAGGCAGCTGAGGGCAGCTGAAAGGGAACTGCCTTTTCCAGCACCTGTGGCACACAGTTGCTATCTGACCATAAATTCCTGATGGCCAGTGGGGAACTGCCCTCTGGCAGGTCAGGCTGCCTTGCCCAGGGCTTGAAATGGCTGATTCTGGCCCTTGCTTTCAGCATTAGGTATACCCACCTGGTATATCATTCATGCCTCAAATGCTGCAAGTTTGGCAAGCTTTCTGAACTGACTCTGCACCCTGGTGGCTAAGCTTGATGTCTTTGGTGCATAGGAAAAAACAGCTAAGGTCTCTAGGGGAGAGAGGGAGATCTGGCTTGAAATTTAACCTTTATCCAGCTTGGAGCAAGGTCTGAAATCCCAGTCTGTCAAGTGAGCGTGCGGAATTCTGGAAGCATTTTTCCATCCCACCTTTCCAACAGTGCTAGCACCAGCTGCATGCAGCAGACTGGCATACTGAGTGGAGCAAGGGCTGTAACACAGCTCTTTTGGATGTGTATTCTAGCTCTAGATTAGTTATAAAAATAGCCCAAATTTACCTGAGATTAAATTATTATATAGAGATGAAAGGATGTAAAGAATAAAATTGAAAATGTCATTCCTTTCTTTGATAATGCCTGCTGTAGATAAACACTGGCATTTTATACGTAGTACTACAGTGAGCCTATTTTGCTCCTATAAAACCATAGCATCATTTAATAAGAGGCGGCCTTTTACCTTAGAGCAAACAGAGCTTTGGTATTGCTGACAGTTGTATCTGAACAGGGAAGCCTTGTAATCATGCTGTTTGAAATTTAAGATAAGATTAAATGGTACATTTTGTGTAATTACAGTCCCTCCATCCACTAGGCAGAGCGGGATACTGGAATGGCTGAGACAAGCTTGTGTGCCATACAATGTAAGGTAACAGCAGAGAAATGAAGGAAAACAGGGAATTTTTCAAATAGTATTGAGCAAACCAGCCGTATTAATGTGCCAGTCAACATAGATACATTAGAGGATTTTCCATTTAGAAATTAGATTGGCATATTTCACAAAAAGTAGAAAGGAAGATTTTGATTACGAGAAATGCCTGTTTTCAGTATGGTGATGTTCCTCTTTTCTAAATTTCTAGGCCCAAGTACAATTAGATCTTTCATGAATACTAATGAGAAAATACGAACTTTCTTTATTATGATCTATATCTTCAGCGTGCTATATTAACTCAATTTAATTGTCTTCTGAAATATGAGCTGCATTTTAGTTTCATTTATATCTGTTACCTGAGATCGTTACATTAATCACTGTAATCACATTATTCCCATCTGAAAGACTGCAATTCCAAGCTAGACCAGCACTGCTTTCTTGGTTGAGTAGCATCCCGGGTTTTGGGAAAGATGTGGACACCTGAAAGGCACGGGTCTGCCTGCAACTCATCTTGGGTGGGAGGGAGATGCAGAAATCGTACGGTCCTGGGAACTTCCAAACGCGCCGGGTTGGTGCGGGAGGAGGTGTTGCAGGAGGGGATGGGCGTTCGTACCTTGAACCAGATAACTGGGGTCTGGTTCAGAATACTTTATTTATTTATTTATTTAAAGCAGCGTACATTCTTGCCACAAGTGAAAAAGGACACACTTCTTTTGGTACCTGATCAGGCAGAGAGCTTGCCTTGTATCTGTCCTTTCAGAAATACCTTACTCTAAATTGTATCCTAGAGCACCGTGGCTTATATCGTGGCTTGTGTTTTGTTCTTGTTTCTCCTCCCTCCCTTTTGAAATAACTCAAAATAAATTTTAAAAGGTTAGGCATGAAGGTCGTGCTCTTATAGTGTTTTTTATTTGTACCTCGTAATATGATGTAGTGATAACTATTCCTCTTCTGCACTTCTGGATTTGTTACTTTCCAGTTTTGTTAGTGGTTCCTTTTTGTCCTCTACAAGTGTATGGATCCAAATGACCAATTACATTTTATTCCTTATATTTTAAGGCACAGAGCTACAAAAGTAACTTGTTTTTATACCTTTACTGTGACCCCTCTCTTTGCTCCTCCCAGAGGAGAAAAAATTCTTGTCTTGTTGAGGACTTTCTCTGCAATGATCCACTTCTATCACTCACTTCTGAGGGAAATTCCTCCCTGAACTATGTCATAGACAAACTCCGTAAATGAAACAAAAATGCTGATTATGTGGTTGCTATAATATCATCTTACACAAATGCAAATATGATTCTTCTTGAAATTAACGGCATATCTTCTGTGGTTTCATTTCCTCTTTGAGGTTCTCTTGGCTTTGCAGTATATTCTCTTGACGTAAAGGTCTCTCCCTGTTCTACAGCGCATATGTGGACAGTTTCTGCATGTGTTTGTAGTTGCATTGGAAGTGCTGTTGCTCAGGCTCTTCAGCAACACGTGCCTCAGAAAGCCTAGCCTCGCAGGTATGCTAAGCCAAGGGCAGATATGTCTGCATAAATTACTGGCAGCTGTGGAGAGGGTGAAATCCACACCTCTTGTGATCTGAAGGGAAAATTCCACAATGAAGTCACAGAAAACTGGGCTCAGAGGGTTTGGCACCATCGCTTAATTGTTGCCTAGCTCTTCAGGGCATGAAGAAATAAGAGAAGGGCTGGTGAAAGCCCCTCTGTCCCCATCCCTCCACATAGCAACTTGCAGAAAAAAACTTTCCATGTGTAAGGTGAGGCCAACTGAGAGCACTTCTTAGAGATAAAAGTGCTTTGGTTCCTTTCTTTTTTGGCACCCCCCACCACTTCCCTGCCCCATGATTTTCTATACCTTTCCTTCTAGCTACTGAAAACTGGAGACAGGGTGTTGCTTCAGATGATACTGATGAGATGAAACTCTAGGCTGGAAATGAAGAGTTGCTGAGCCAGGAATAGAAGGATCTCAGTTCTCTGTCAAAGCTTAAGAGGGCTTCTGTCTTCAGACAGAAATATTGGATGAGAAATGGATTAGTGGGGACCCTGGGTGAGCCAAAGGCCTAAGGGTCAAAACAATTGGTTTACAGTTACCTTAATAATGTTGGATGCCTCAGACTCTTTAATTCTTTTCCTTTCTATGCCAAATAATCTTATTTATTTCAACTTTCTGTTGTATGAAACAATGATAATTTCTGTAATCGCCTTTGCTGACCTCGCCTGACCCATAGCTCTCCAGCTGAATAAACTGAGATAGGGCAATAAAAAACAAATCTACACCACTAATTAGCTTTTGAAACATCAGTGTTTGCCATTCACTGCATGAACTGGCTATCAGACATTATACCACCATGGAAACAATCTACAACTGCATGTCGTGAATGTAAAACAATATGAGGCACAGAAGACAGTGCTGAATTGCACATGAATGAGAAGATACTGGGAATGCTGTGTGACCTTCAGCAAGATTCTGTGTTTATGTCAGTGAGAAAGATGAGCCAAATTATTCATGAGGCTGAAAGGGGGAGAAAAGACATGTGATCTTGGAGCAGTTCAAATGATGTTGTTCTTGTGGGAAAGAATCATGATGATCATGGTAATATTACCATTTCTGTTACACTCAGTCTCACTAGAGTCAGAATTTCAGGAATGCAACAAGCTTTGTGTGTATTATCCAAATGCAAAAAGACAATAGGATTTTAAAGCATCAATAGATGCAGTTTTTATTCCTTTTTGGAGTTGTATTTTTATAAAGCAAATGCTTTCAGAAACAAGGCAAATCAATAGGTATGAATCATCAATAAGCTGTCTATAGGATGGGGGAGACTTTTTAAGAAAGTAATGTAATCACATTAATATGTAAAAAAAAATATGACAATGAACTATTAAGGGTTTTATAAAATAAAAACAAAACTCAAAACTGTTTTCAGTGACATAGTCTGAAGCTATGTTCTTTCATGACACTCTATGTTTATCAGAGGAAGTTGAGTATACTACTGCAGGAAATAATAGGAAATGTGACTTTGAAGATACTGTTTATCACTAGGAATGAGAATTCTGGTTTTCTGCATGGTCTGCAGTTGGGTAGCGCTACTGAGTGGCACCAGTGCAATAAATGCAGAATTTGTCCTGATGCTGGAGGTGTGCCAGGCTGGGCCTTGTTACTTTTCAGAAGCCCTGTGTGTCATCAGCCCATGCATTTTCTTATGAGATCTTCACAAAAGACAGCAGGTAACCTCTTTTTATGAATAAATATAGTATTTCCACTAATCCTCTAGTTCCACGGTATAATAGTCACATTAAATATGTGAGTAATTTCCATGAGGCAGGCCAAATCTCGCACAAACCAAATGAGAAGCAAAAGTATTGGGTGTCTGATGTCTGAATCTTTTCTGCTAAATAAAACTGTATAAAGTGTGGACTGGTATTTTTTCCTGCAGCCATTTCAGTTTACCTGCGATGTACAGAGGTTTGGCATTGGTCATCCACAAATGTTTTTAGAAAGTGTTGACACAACCAGAATGACCACATTTATATCCACCTCATCAAAAGTCCAGCTGTCCTTCAGGGAGATGACCGTACAACCTCAGAACACTTACAAGGGAATTCACTTACTAGAGTCATTGTAAGTGTTTGAAATACAGTGGGGCGCTTTTTACTGCTTTGGCTGGAAAAGCAGATTCAGAGAATTGTAGTTTTAAGAAGCCAAAGGCTCATCCATTTGCAGCCAGTTATTATTAAGTCATACTGAGCTGAGCAGTTTGGTTCCTGGCATGGAACAAAACATTTCTGAGATCCTCAGGGTGCATCAGGCTTTCCTCCCAGCTGTTTCTGAGGGGGGAGCATCCCTTTTTGGGGTGCTCTTCTTTTGCTCAGTCCCTAGAAAGAGGCAAACACTACACTGTCCAGCTGAACTGATTTTGGTACTGAAAGACACTTTTGCTGATCACTTTCAATAATATTTACTGTTTGCTTTTCCCATGACTTTATTCTACAGCTGGCAACTCCAATGGATCCTCACATTAAATACTGTGTTTTCTGTTTTGTCAATGTTGTGATATAAACAGTTGTCCAAATGAAGGTTATTTTTAACGAAGATATTTTTTAATACTGTAGTGAGGTTAAAGATTTTTCACTACCTTAATATATAACTTCTACATTTTGCAGCTTGCATTAGATCAGTTAAACCAGCATGTATTTATGCCTTTTCAGATATAAATTAATTCTGCTAATTAAATATACTTAATCAGTACTTGAACCTTTATCCAGCAGCCCTTGCAATTTAAGACTTCCAGCTTTGTCACATGGTAACCCTGCCATCTACTGGAAGGTCTTTAGTAGTGGGTTTTGGTCTGTAAAATTGGGGTGGGGATGTCTGCATTTTTTACCTACAAAAAAGGCCACCTCTATTCTGGAAAGCACAGGCTGATCTCCTGTTGTTCAAGGGAAACATGCATCTGAAATGCACAGATAATGAGTTACCTGGGAAGGGATCAAGTATGTCGTAAACAAGGGCTTTTCCTTTCCCTCTTGGACTGTCAAACTTTTCTTCATCAAAGCTTTTCAAATCTCTCTTCCTCCCCTCTAGCAACTTTTTGCATGGTGTCCCAGCACGAGGGAGGATGGCTGGGGACTCCCCTGGCCTCCCAGTTCTCTGCATGGTCAGGAGGGTTGGGAGCTCAGTGGGCAGTCAGGGATGCACAGCTCCTTTGACAGCTCAGAGATTTTGCACATGTGGGTCTAATTTCCAGTTGAGGGTGCATCTGGACCTTGGACATTACAAGGTATTCATCTGGAGAGACAGAAGAAGCAAGCATCTGGATAGACCAGCTGTGATATAGGTCAGCTGTACTGGGGGAGCTGTGCATGTTTCTGTGTTGCCAGTCTCTGTTGCAGGTGGTGCTGGGGAAGAGGCCTTGGGGCTACCTGGTCCAATTTGAGGCTAGTTTGTCCTCTTCTCTGTAAGTTACTTTGCAGCTGGTAAACTGCTGGCATCTGTCAATACTGGGTCTAGTAAAAGGTGAAGACTCTTCTTGGCTTTCTGAGCTCATGTTTTTCTTTCCCTGTATATCTGTGCAGCTGAGAGGTGCAAAGAAGTTCTTGTAACATGGTCAGACACATACTGTTGTGTCTGTGCTTCTGGGAGCATCAGAGCCGATATCCCTACTGACCCCAAACCCACTCCATGTCATGCTCTTCCTACACCCACTCTTTGTGGGTGACTTTTGCGTTAGTTATTCCACAAGACTGATTTTCTGCCTAGAATTAAGCCTCTAACTTTGTATAAAAGTCAATCTAAAGAGCAAGAGGAATTCTCCCTCCTTGAGGGAAACAAAACCCAACCTGAAAAAAGTAAAGCAAATTTGTGCCCTAAAAGTGTTGAAGGAATTTATAAATCATCTGGCATTGGTTTGCAAGGACTGGAAGCTATGTCCCAGTTTAATAAACTGCCATACAGAGGTTCCCAGCTAAATCTGTCTATAGGGCGTCTGTACACCTTAGCACAATATAGACAACTTCACCAACGCAGATACGGCCGTATGTGTTGCATAATGTTCAGCTCCAGCAAATAAACTCAACAACAACTTTAGCTGTGCTTAGCAGGACATAGTATTGGATTGGACTCACATCCAGACATCTTGAGTGGTGTCTCTGTGTGGGTCTCCCTGCAGAAGGAGCTAGGCTAGATGTGCCAGGACCGGGCAATGCAGCTATGCCTAACTAGGACTGCCTTAGCTACCGTGATAGCTTCCCATTAGCAAGAAGTTTCTCCAGACTGATTTTTAAGTGGAAACAGCTTTGCAAATTAAGTATATTAAGCATCAGCTTCAATTTATTTTTTTTAAGACTAGATTAAAAAGCAAGATACAACAGGCGAGTAATTTTAAGGATTATCATGTAATGGCAGAGATGTAGTAAAAATCTCATTAGGTCTCTCTTTCCTCCGCATATATTTTTCAAAAGAGATGGTACTTTGTGGTAGGAGACACTTGTATTATGGGGGAAATGATGTGACTTTCTCTTTGCTAGCACAAAAGACCAAAACTGTTATCTACTCTCCATTAAAATTGTCATTTTACAGCTCACCTTCTCACAGAAAGACCTTGAATAGGGTTGGTATTACTTTCAGATATCAAAAGAAAAAAAGTAATTGGTACCAGGAGATTGTCTGGATGTTAATAATATTTCAGTTTTACCTTTGTTAAAAAAATAATTTATTCCCACCATATATTAGAAGGGAGAAGGCTTGGCACAGTCATAGGCTTAAATTTAAGCTCAAAACCATTTTAGGTTATTTAGTCGTATGGAGGATTGTCTCCTACAACATAATAGATGGCAGTTTTAGATGGCAAGGTTTTAAAGCCCCAGGCACAGGATATAATTTATCTAGGACTGAAATGGGATGAATTGCAGAAGGTACTGCATCAGGGATGGGACCGGTGGGGTCAGCCTCTGGGCTTTGCAGAAGAATCTTTGCATTAGGCACAAACAGGGGTAGTTTTGCAGGGAGAGGACCCAGGAACTCCTTGAGCTGCTCATGATCAGAAGACAAAAAAGAAGGATACTTTGAGTGATTGCCACTGATTCTGATTTTCTGTTTCAGCACTGAACTAGCACTGCTTGTACTTAGGCTGAGAGAGTGTGGGATGGGGTGGGACAAGGTGATACTGCTCTACCCCCCTGCGAACCCCCCACGTCTTTCATGCAGTCAGCCAGCTGATGTGAGTTGGGTTATTTTTTTCCCTCCAGCTGCAATACATCTCTGCATATTACATTGAAGTATTTCTTGAACAAAAGCAGGACAATTTCAGTCATGGCTAGATCCTAAAGGGAACCAAAAATATTCTGGTTTGGTTTCTCCTGTCACATCACGGTATAGTGCGGGGGGCAGTAGTAGGAAAAAACTCTTCCACCTCCCCTGCATTTCACCTCCTGAAAGATCAGCTGCTGTCTACCTTATGCAGAACATGTTATATTTTGCCCACATGCGTCCTTTTTTTCTTCTGATAGTTTTTAAAAGCTCATTAAACTGCTTCTTCCTTTTCACAATCCATTTCACAGGCCTCTGATATTTATGCATTATAAAACTTTCCTTTTGTCTACAACACAGGTTGATTTTACTGCCTACTCTCATTGTTCCCAAGACTACATTAATGAGATGCTCCAGGAGAAATCCTAACAAATACTGGCAGATTGCCTAAGAGGGAGAAAGTGGTGCCATCTACTAGAATAAATAAAATTGCAAGAAATTCCAGGACTCGTAGGCTGCCAAAATATTCATTGTTGCAGAGTTAAATAGGGTAATTCTTGTTTGTAGAAAGCTACCTATGTTCTTTTCAGAATAGATAGATGTACTAAACTTACTATTTTGAAAAACAAGAAGAACAGAGCAGAGTATCCAGAGCGTCCCACCAGTAACCCTCCTCCAAAGGTGGGAATGGCTGCTGTGAATGCATTGAGCATGGTCAGGAAAGGGTAACCACATTAGCTCCAACTGGCAGAACTAACACGGTATATTTAGTGTGTCTTCTGTGGAATTTTATTCTGTCTTTTATTTTCATGCGTGCCAAATACCTGTCACCTTTAGCACTTGCACTGAATAGCAGTGAGTTGTCCCTCCACACTAAAGAAGAAGATGGTGTCTGTTCTTGTTTACAGTGGAAACGCAGTGGAGGGAAGCAATGCAGTGGCAAGGGCAGTACACCGAGATGCTCTTTCCCCCATTCTTCATGCACTTAAAAACCAGGAGTCATCTTAGATAAACCCAGTTGGTGTGAGCCATGTCCAGCCACCTCACAGGCGCAGCGGGGCAAACCTACTTAAGCTATCCACATGAGGTACTCGGAGATGGTGTTGGGAGATGTAGCCGAGCATTTGAAGCAAATAGGTAATTCAGGATAATTGATTCCTCACAGCAACAGGAGCACACAGCTTTCTCTTCACCGCACATGAACTGATACATGGGTAATTGGTTTCTCTTTGCATGATATATATATAGACCATGTATTGATGGCAAGTAGTTGCTGAAAGTACCTGCAGCTCTGGAGGAATAAAGCGCTTCCACTCTTGGTGTTTATTGTTCAATGAAAGATACATATTTGTGCTTGAGGAGTTTATTTCTGGAGTCCAGAGAACAGCTTAATCACTTTAGAAGGCTAATATATGAAACTGCTGGAAAATATCACAGTCCATAGAGTAACTTAACATGTGTACAGTGTGGCTCATAAAATCAAACAGTATTTAAGCATAAAGAGAAAATTATTTGATAGTGTATTATTTTTAAAAAAGAGATAGGAAATCAAGATGTATTAGAAAAAACAGTTCTCTATTGTTTCTTATTTGGAAAATATAAATTGGTGGTCAAATGAATTAGCTGTAATATCTATTGATTTTAAAGTCAACTGAGCCTTTTAGAATGTAAAAATTAAATGGCTGTTCACTCAAATGTCATTCGTTCTCACAAAGATAAATCAAAATGTCAGTTCATCTGAGTGGGGATTTCCTATTTTATTTTTTTTTGAAAAAGTTTATGAAGACATTTCCAAAACTAAACTTGTTCTTTTGAAACAACATTATGATTAAAAATTACCAAGATATTAAGGAAAAGGGACTCTGTGCTGTGAAAGAGATTTAACGTTGGTGACATTCCTTTATGGAATGTAAGGCCAAGCGCGTCAGACTTGCTTAGGTCCTGTGTAGAGATACGTAGAGGTGCTGCTGGGTGGCTGCAGGCTGCTCTCGTGGTTCTCCTCTCCCTCACATGCCATGCAAGGAGGATTGCAAATGCTCAGATTTTATGTGGGGCATATAGAATTCGTCCTTTTGGGTCTGCTCTTTCCTAGCTTAGGATCTCAGAGCGCTAGAGAAAGTATGTGAAGCCACCGGGTATATGCAGCCACTTTCTTTAATATTACAAACCTTATGGCCAACATGGTCATGACACTGCTGAGCAGCCAGTATTTCTTACTCATTGGGGTTCTTGGGCTGCGTGTTGATGAGGAAAAGCCCACTTATTAAAAAGGAAACAAAAGCATTGTGCACTTTGGTCACACAGAGAGGCAACAATAGTCTGAAGTCAAACATCCAGGTGGCTGGATGAACTTCTGAACTCTCAGTAAGGTGGGGTGTATCCTTGAGCAAACTGCTTAAACTCTTTGCCCTGAGCTACAGTTTGTACACCAGTAAAATGGGGATAGTAGGTTCATAATTGCGTTATAGAGATACTTCCAGGAGAAAGCCCTCTGGTGAGATGCACGAATCGTATATGAGCTAGGGATAGATGGTTCAGTTCTGGAGAAAAGCATATGGAAGCAGTGAAGTATATCAGGAAAACTGCACTGATTTGTCATGTTGTGTTCGCTCCCTTCCCTTGGGCAGATGGGTAATTTTGCTCTGCACCTTCTGAGCAATGGAGGTTGGCACTGCAGACACCCAGTGCTGACTCTGTCCTGCTCATCTCACCTGCACTGCACGCTTTGCATCAAAACAAGTAAGGGAACTTTGCAATAACAATCTGTATATCTCAACATTGCCAGGCATTAGTGATTATGAATTTGCCAGTATTGTAGAAATTAATTTGACTGCTTACAAATAATGAAAATAACAACACATTAGTGAGGGGTTAAAGATGAGTGGCTTTTTGGATGAGCCCATTAGGTAAAGAGAAAGCTAACCATGTGCCATTATCTTGCTTTTTGGTACTCGAGCTGGTGTTGGTCAGTGTAGACAAATCAGTTGTCTGCCTGGGCTGACTGACTGTGTGAATGGCTATGAGTCCATCATTATCACATCTGGGACTGCTGAGATCTCCAAAGCATTGACTCAGCTACTACTGACCACTTTGATTCTCACACCCAAACATTCCCTGGACTTTCACAGAATCACAGATTCAGAGAATTGTTGAGGTTGGAAGGGACCTTTAAGATCATCAAGTCCAACCATCAAGCTAACACTGCCAAAACCACTACTAAACTATGTCCCTCAGCACTACGTCTACATGTCTTTTAAATACCTCCTGGGATGGCGACTCCACGACTTCCCTGGGCAGTCTGTTCCAATGCTTAACAACCCTTTCTGTGAAGAAATTTTTCCTAATATCCAATCTAAACCTCCCCTGGTATAACTTGAGGCCATTTCCTCTCATCCTATGACTTGTTACTAGGGAGAAGACGTCAAACCCCACCTCTCTACAACCTCCTTTCAGGTAGTTGTAGAGAGCGATAAGGTCTCCCCTCAGCCTTCTCTTCTCCAGAGACCCCCAGGGTAAGACCCAGTAAGTATTTTCTGAGTATTCCTATGATAGAGAAAAGGAGGGTATGTGTTCACGCGTGCTGTGTCAGCTGCCTGAGCAGTCTTGAGAGTTCACAGCTACCAAGCAGAGCTTCTAGCTTAGAGATAGTCAACCTTGCTAGTATGGTACCACCCCTGAGCTAACACCCCTTCTCTTGCAATTTATGCACTTCACCACTCTAATGTAGCTTCACTGCTGCCAGTTTCAAGGCTAACCAGCTCTGCTAATTTGGGGATATGGTCCACCCCCTGTAGTCATCATCTGCTGCATCAGGTTATAGGGTTCCCAGCATGAGGCTGCAGATTCTCTTGTGCAGCAAAGAGGTAATGCTCCTAGGAGTGAATAATAATGGGGTGCTGCTAGGAGTGAATAATAATTATGATCCACTCTGGATTTTACTTTCTAAGCTCCCAACTGTAAAATGAAGAGTTACATAGTAGGCATGTGGTGAAAATACCTATATTGTGTATTATCCAGCATTCCAATACTATGGTGGTCTTCAACAAGCGGAAGTAAATGCTGCTTCTGATTTTGTTCAGGATGCCACTTCTTAGGTCTTTGTGACTTCAAGTAATTACTGACATGCAGGATCACATATCAGCTTTAAGCAATTAAGAGAGTTCTTAATAGCTAACCTCACAACTACCTGGCATCTCCTTCCTCTCTCCTGGAATTACACTGATCCAGGCTCAATTTGAACAGAATTGGCTATAATGTCATGATGATGTCAAATGGGATTATAGGCTATAAATAATACCTAAAGGATTATCACAGACCCTCTAGTCTGATTGACAGAAGACATCATGGTTAACAGGAGCTTGTAAAGAATATAATTTCTTTGTTTAAATCCAAAGTAAATTGGAGTAAAATCCAAAGACAAATTTAGAGTAAATGAATGCATTTTCAATGGATGCATGAGCCAATTCCAATGGGGACATAAACCCAAAGTTTTTAATTGCAGTTCAGTTGCCAGACGATCGGAAAATGGATGTAAATATTTGACAGTGGTGCAGAGCAACCACTGTTAAGTGTCAGATTGTATGATTTGGGCACTCATCAGTGGTTTGAAACAAATAATTTGCATGTGAAGGGAAACAAAAGTGGGGAGGATTTAACAGAATTCAGCAGAATGAATAATAAGCATCTCAGTCATCAGCTTTAGTTTTTATCACAACATTGTAATTTTTTTTTTCAACAAGCTCAGGTGTAAGGGCTATCCCTTCTCTGCCACCTGTGGACATTACATCTCCTTGTGTCAGAAGCTTAATCTGAGCCTTACAGAGCTTCAGATAAGTAACCACAAGTGTTTTGGGCTAGATTCTGGCAAATAACCCATACAACTATTTACAAAAATAACTGAGGTTTTTCCTATTTTGTGGGAGTATCATTCCTGTTCAGTAGTGGAGGAAGAGTTAGGTGCCACTTTGATTATTTTATGAATGTCTCTTGCCAATACAATAGTGAAAGAGGATGTATAGCAGACCTAAAAAAAATCCTGTAAAGTCCTTTCTGCTAATTGAGAAATGATCCACAGTGACTGTAGAATTAGGAATGCGTGTCTAGTTTTGTCGTGGAAGAAAGTATGTCAATGGCTTGGTTACAAGTGTAATTGATGTTGGAACAAAAATTGAAGATAGAAAGAAAGCTAAGACTATCACAAGGATATTTCTTAGACTTTAGAACAGCTGGGTTTTTTTCTCTGCTCTAAACATGTTTTTTTTTCTAGTTTCCTTTTGATTTTGGCATAATGTTTGTAAATTGCATAATGTTCCTAACAGGACGAGGGGCAATGGGCACAAGTTAGAACACAGGAAGTTCCGTTCAAATACATGGAAACAGTTCTTTACGGTGAGGGTGACAGAGCACTGGAACAGGCTGCCCAGGGAGGTTGTGGAGTCCCCTTCCCTGGAGATTTTCAAGACCCGCCTGGATGCAGTCCTGAGTAATGTGCTCTGGGCAATCCTGCTTTGGCAGGGGAGTTGGACTAGATGATCTCTAGAGGTCCCTTCCAACTCTGAAAATTCTGTGATTCTGTGATTGACAGAGAAAGAGTGATCAATAAATTCATTTTTGGGCTTCCGAGAACCAACAAGCTCACACCATTTTAAATTCTCTATAGTCTGTGTAAATACATTTTTCATGCTTATATATAAGGTGCAGGCCAGGTTTCACTGGGGCTGAAAGAAGCCAGTGGAAATGCTGTTATTTGGGACAGCATTTTTGAATATGAGTGTCGTCACTCAGAAGACCTTCCAGGCTGATGGTGTCCGTATTATATTCATACTTCTCTAGTATTTTAATTTTTTTTAGTGTAAAAGCTGTAAAACTGCTAAAAGTTCACAGCCTAGTCTTGCTAATCTTTTTATCTCTGTGGTGATACTTCTTGCTAATCATGTTACCTCTGCAAAGAATCAGGTAAAATAATTGGTGGAAGCTTTTTTGTCAGTAGGTGAGAGAGATTAGTACAAATATTCTCAACCATCCTGGCTTTTATATATGCCTGGGGAGACAAGCATTTTTCTTTGTGGTCATTTCTGTGTCCATCTCATTTAATGGAATTTTATTATATTACATTCCCAGAGGAAACGACATGCAAATAATGGATCAGATCCAAATCATTATCATAACCATGTGATTCCCCCTTCCCACCCCTTGAACTTTTATTGTCTTCTGAAAGAAAACATCACTTGACTCACAGCATATTCGGAACAACAAAAATTCACAAAACTACTTGCAGAATTTATTTTTTTTTGCCTGAGTGGATAGTTTTTACTTACCCCTCTCTCCACAGCTTCTTCCATGATCAGCTGTTGTGTTTTGGAGATGTCCTTAATTGTAATCCACAAAACCATTCCAGTGGAAGGACAGCTCTACTCTGCCAAGCTTGGCAAAAGAAAAGATATAAAATGAATGTTTTATCGATCCCACAACTCTCCAACACTGAAAGTAGCTTCGAGATGGGCAAGATTTCGTCTACAATATTGTGGGTAATTTACTACACATTTTTTTACAGCTGTATTTTATGCGATGACTAAGCAATTCTCTCTTTTTCTGTAGCCTGGGCTAGGTTTCCCTTTGTCAATCAATGATCATTCCAAATTAGTGATGTACGCAGTTCAACATAACTTAATCAATGCTTTTGTTAAATGCAAAGTTTTTTAGAAATTATTTAAAAAGCATAATTATCTGCCATTCCTACCAGACTATACTGGCACAAAAGGTAAGGAAATGCAAGAATGCTGTCTTCATTTGCACTGGTAATGGTCACGCTATTTTGATCCTTTTCTGTGCAGCATATGTGAGTGTATGCAAGGGTGCACACATAGACCCTCTGGACACATATTCAGAGCCTGGCAGCTTGGTACATTGCTGCTTGCCATCGTTTCATTATGTGATCCGTGCCTCCTGCTCAATCATTATATTTGCAGCAAATCACAGTACCAGTTTGCCTTGTATTTCACTGCGAAAGCTGTAACTTGCATCCTCTTGAAAAAATACTCCTTCCAGCCAGCCTGTTTGCAGCTAGCACCTTTCAGTGAGAGGCCTGCTAACTTCATTTGCTGCTGTCTGCTTTTACACCAGTGGTGGGCTGTAAGCTCATTGACAGAGCCAATTTTAGGGAGAATTTGAGGCCCCTAGGTTTTTTTCCTAGCAAGTCTATATATAGGCAATACCTTCTGATTACCAGCGTATGCAGCTGTTTGAATAATAATTAATCCCTTAGAGGTTTTATTTCATTCTTGTCCATTTTCTACTAATTGTCAAAGAAGCTAAACAGTGTTTTGTGGAAGGTTGGGCTCATCAGGTCAGTTTGGTGTGGCAACTATTTTTTAAATAAAACAGCATCACAAAACAATTTCCTTGGAACATACATGTGTCTTATAATTACATCTGAGTAAACTTATGCTGTGAACATAAATCTGAACTGCAGTGTCATCTGATGCAGTTAGAAATCTTTCTAAATAGTTTTAATATTTATAGCAGTTCTTAAAAAGGAAAGTCCAGCAGTTTTAGTAAGACATGCCTTGCAATCTTATTTACCCCACAGACAGCAACTACCTCTACGGTTTATCAGGTGAAAAAATATTTCCCTGAAGGAAATGAATCCACTGTACTCTGTGCTATGCAGCTTGTATACAAGCTCATAGTCTGGAAACGAGCATTCAGTTGCCTTAGCAGTGCGTTTCAGACACTGCCCATCACACAGACCAACTCTGAAGCAAGCAGCTCGTGCCCCCAGGGCAGTAGGACAGGCACAAAACTTTTCTTTCCTCTTCTGAGCACAGGCTGTGGGGGCTTGTGGGTTACTGACCATTTCCTCTGCCAAAAGCAGTAATTTGGATTTTTTTTTTTTTAAAGATCTAAATAGCTTATGTTTTATGCTTTGTCTGGAAGTCATGACTTACCTAGGGAGAGAAGAAAGTAGAGTGCAATCACTTCCCATCACCGGAGTGACTCCAAAGTTAGGTCCCTCCAGGTGCTTCCCTCTTTGTGAGGCTCGGGCTCTCAGCAGAGCTCAGAATACCTTTTATATCCTCACTAGGCAAAATATTTCATTGGAACTGCCTCCAGTCGCTGGCCTTTGACAGACAGCAGCACAGCCCTTGGCAGAGCTGAGGGTGATTTGCCTTCAGATGCCCGTGATGTTCCTGCAGCAGATGAGTTGCCTGCTTTGCAAGCGCTGCAGTCAGATGGGCTTACATCCCTAGCTCCTGCCTGAGCATTGCTCTCGGATAGCTTCTGGTAAAACTGCAGGTATAATTTGTAATCTGTGATGACCTGGGCGATTTTCTGCCCTTTGGCTCTGTCTATACCATTCTGTGTGTGTGAGGAGCTCACTGAAGATGCATGGCAGAGGGTCCCTTTCAGGATGGGCTCCCAGCTGGAATCTCCCTAACTCTCATGTTCAGAAAGCTGTGAAAATTGCCCTGGAATTCACCTACATGTAGTCCTTAGTGTTTGCCTGTTCCTTAGTGTCTCTCTGCACTTCAGTGCGGCAGTGCCTTTGTATTCCAGGTGAAGAGGGGCTTCTCAGCCAGGCTAATTTCTGGTACCCTGGTAAGGCATTACAGCGAGCGTGACCTGTAAGTTTAAAGCCAGAGATGATTGTGCTAATTTAAACCTTTTCTACACAGTTTGGCTGTATGTGTCTATAAGTGTACATATGCAGACTCTCCCTTACAGACAGGCAGAGGCTGCATCACCTCTTTCCCTCATTTGACTGTGTGGCTCACAGCTGCTGCTAATGGATTACATTTCCAGCTATTACCAGCTGCTCTCAGTTATAATTTAGTCCTGTTAAATGCTTGCTATGATGTAGGCAGAAAACAAAAAAAAAAGGCAATTTGTAATTTATTATCAGATCGTAATACTCTTACCTCATAAAACCTTTCCGATTATTACCTTTAAGTTAGTCAATAATGTGTTCTGATGCTATAATGTAAGTGGAAATGTGGCATCCAGAGTAATATGAGACAGTACACGTGCACAGCAGACATTGTCTCATCTCCAAAACATCACTGTATCCCCACTGCAAGAAAAATAAGTTAATTTTCATACAAACTCAAAGAAACTCTCTGATTCTTGTCAAGCTTTGAGCATTTTAATGTGTTTGAAGTTCTCTTGGCACTGCTTCTGCCTTAATAAAAGACAGTTTTCTGCAAGATAGGCAGATCTGAAAGGCTGGTACTCCTGGCTGTATATTTCCTTCCAAATTAAGGTTACGTGTCCTGGTGAGAGTAAACAGATTTTGCATCAAATTAGAGGTTGTTTATGTAGGTTTATAAAGTCATGTAATAATTAATAGTAATTAACAGGGCCTGTTCAACTGAACTGAGAGGGGGTGCAATCCAGTGTCATTGTGAAATGAGCTCTGAGACAGGAGGTTGGGTCGCTGGGTCACATAGTGGGGTAAGGTAGGGTTTGACCTCCAGAGATAGAAAAAAAAAGGCAAAGCTTGAGTTCGTAGCAGGTTCCCAGGGAAGCTTTTCAGAGTTCAGGCATAAAGCACTGAGCTGTGTTTATGTTGGGATCCTAAAGCAAATTTTAGGCTATGATTAGCTTTGGCTGGGATGAAGGTGAGGAGTCAGACTGAGTAAAACCACGATTTATGCAAACATAAAAAGTAAACCTAAGCTCCACCATAATCATAGTTGTAGGTAGGCATAGAAGAGGTATGGGACAAAACCATGTCTGGGGAAAAGAAGTGGGGTACAAAGGCTGGAGCTAGTGTTGGGGCTTGAGTTCACAGAGCTCCAGGGTAAAGGAGTTTGTCTGCAAGGGGAAACAGAGCTGCTGGCCTGTGTTTCAGCTGGCAGGTGGATGAGAGGCTAGGAATTCCACTGGATGGAATTAAGGATGGAGGTGAGATCAGGGTATATATTGAGTTGAGGCTGAGACAAATCCAAGGGCTAAGGTGATGGCTTGTTTCAGACTGACTTAAGAATCACAGAATCACAGAATTATCAGAGTTGGAAGGGACCTCTAGAGATCATCTAGTCCAACTCCCCCGCTAAAGCAGGATTGCCCAAAGCACATTACTCAGGACTGCATCCAGGCGGGTCTTGAAAATCTCCAGGGAAGGGGACTCCACAACCTCCCTGGGCAGCCTGTGCCAGTGCTCTGTCACCCTCACCGTAAAGAACTGTTTCCGTGTATTTGAACGGAACTTCCTGTATTCTAACTTGTGCCCATAAGAAGAAATCATGCCAAATTTGGTTTCTGAGCCACCTTTTGCTCAGGGGCTTAACTGCAATGTTTGAGGAAAAGGTTAGGGTTGGGGTACAAGCTGAGATTTGCTTCTGCTAGTGTCAGTAAGTGCTGCTGACAAGCTGGTTACACAGAGGTGACCAGACTGTGTTGGGTGTCAGTGCCTGTTTGTGTCACCGTGATGTTTGTACATGTGGGACTGGATGGTATCACTAGGTTAGGGGAAACGCTAGGCTTCTACTCAGAATTAGAGTGAGTCTGCAAAAGAAAGAGTGGATAAACTCAGATGCAAGCCTATTTAAGCTGATGTGGACTGTCCCGCACAAATGTGTAAAGAAAAGTTAGCAACGATGGGTAGTTTTCAGGAGGCTGAGCTAGAACTGTGGATAAACACTCTTCAAATGTATTTTTTTTCTTTGAATTTGCTTGGATCTTGGCAAATAGAGCAGCACCACAGATGCTACTGATGTGCACTGAGCACGCTGACCTTTCCGCAACTTGCCTGTGTGTCAAGCATTGTATCCTTCTGGGCTCCGGGGAATCCCAGGACACTGGAACCAAACCCAAGTTAAAGTATAAAAAAATCAATGCTCTTGATTTCAAAGAACAGCAAAGACATGAGTCAGTCACAGAGACATCATTCCTTACTACCCTCCCTCTCACGTTCAGCCATAATTTCATTGGAAATCAATTTTAAGTGCTCTCTCTTAGATGGAGCTTCTTCTGACTATATTTTTCCCCAAGTCCTTCAATACTTTTTTTTCATGCAAGTTCTAAGAAAAAGAACAAACTTGGTGGCTGACCAGTGGCAACTGATGAGTTAATTGAATGCCTGGCTTTGGGAGGAAGCAACCAGGAAAAAAAAATGCAACTGAGATAACTATTGCCTGACCAGCGGCTAAACTGTTCCGCCTGCTGGCATCTGGCAATGGAGCCACACAGCCCTTGAGGAATAGCTGCTTCTCATAGTATTATCTAAAACTAAAATAAAAGACAACATCAAATTCTGTTGTGCATTACATGTGTTCTATAAGTGTAAGTTATGGTAGGCTTTGGTCTATAATGCACCATTCTGATTACACGGCGAGGAAGGTCTTATGGCTTTATCAGAGAACTGAAGGTCAAAAGGTCTGGGTTTCCATCTCTACCACAGGCTTCCTCAGGAACTTTGGACAAGTCATTATTTTTGTGTCTCAATGTTCCAAACTACAGAATAAAAATATTTAAACTATGAGGTAAATGTACCATTTTTGTTAAGAGCATTCACAGAATCACAGAATGGTCAGGGTTGGAAGGGACCTCCGGAGATCGTGTAGTACAACCCCCGATTTCTATTTATTCATAGAAATAAAATAGTTTTTCTGGGTCTGCCAACATGTTGCATGCCATCTGGGCTTGTGAGCCCAGGCCTGAGACAATTCACTTTCTTACCTGAAAACAGGTACTTTTCCTTACTTTTGCTCTGACGTTGTGCACAGAGGAAAAAAAAAAGCATCAAAACAAAAGTGTATAATCTACAGCAGTGTATATTAGCCTGTGGCTTTGCTTCATTAGAATCTGTTAGGTAGATTTCACTATGTTTTGGAAAGCTGATGAATCACTGTACTTGTGATGAGTGGATCTTTGTGGGTTAAATTATTGTCTCCTATTATTCATATGCACATTGCCCATCATGTGAAGTACCTCTGCCTTAATTTGCTTTATCATCAATAATTGCAAGTAGAAATTAAATATAGAAGGAGTTATCATGCACATGGCGTGTAAGGTTTGTCGATAGACTGAGAGGTGATGCCTATTTGGTGTTTGCCTTTGCTAAGTAATATATGGTCTGCTTGCCAAGGATGAGCCCCCAAAGGAATCACAGATCTACAGATTTGGTTTTTTAAAGTATAATCAGTAGGAGGCCACTCTATAGTCACTCGTAGGTGAATTGAGAAAGAGCAGTAGTTGATTCCTCAAGGACCTGTCAGGGAGAAGGACTGTCAAAATCAGCCATGCTACTCTGAAGCACTGCAAAGGGCATACTGCTCAGGAGTCTGGCACCAGGGAGAGAAGGAAGATGTTCTTAGACCTGTATAATGAAGTACCTCTCCTCCACTGATCTCGATGATGTAACTAGAGGTTTTCTTTATACAGCACATGACATTCTGTCTCAAAAACATTTTTTCAGCAAAGACTATTGAAGATTTGAGGGTCTTTGTTAATCTGAACAGCACAGAAATCAGGAACGTGTTCTGGAAGTTGGTAATACGAGAAAACATTTTGAAGTTGTTCTTGCCCAGAAGAAATTATTTTGGAAAAAATATTAAACCTGACCACTTTACCATCAATGTTCATGGAAAGAAAAGATAGTGCCTTAGGCTTTTAATATTCATTAAAAATAGCCTAGATAGCACAAAAATAGTCTGGATGGCTTTTGATGGGTAGAGTGAGGAGGCAACCTCTTTGACTTTGTATCTCTGTGGAGGGTCGGGTGAAGCTTAGAAGCAGGTTACTGTGCTGAGCTAATGTCTGTGGGAGCAGAGCACCAGAGACGCTGAATTTTAAGGCAAGTTCGGTGATGAGTCTATGGAAATTCTCCCTCTCCAGCTAGCTTGCCCAACTTCACCTGCTGGGATCTTTGAGGAAGGGAGTGGTGCATTCAGCATCCCTTACAGTGTGTGTTACCAACCCCTTGCTGTCAAGTGCGCTGCTGGGGCTAGAGGAAGCCCTCAAGGTGAGTATTGTGTTAACCAGCAGAATCGCCAAGGCAGCCTGATAGCATCAACACCCACCACCTACTTTTCTCTACACAGGTCCATGCGGCGGTTGTACTTTCCAAACATAAACGTCAGTGAGTTTAAGCAGCTCTTGAATTTGCATATATACAATTATATATGTTTCACTCTTTCGATAGTGTGAGTGGGTTTTGTGGGCTCAAATTTGACCACCAGTGAATGACAGCTTGGGTGGCCTCTAAATGCCAAAATATATTTAAAGCAAAGGATTCTTTCAATATGTTTTACTATTTGCATGTTTTATCTGGGGCAGATGAAAATAAATTGCTCCTTGTAAAAGAAAAATTGTTTGTGACGTGAATACTAAAAACCACAAGCAAGTACTTACCTATTCCTACTGAAGAATATAATATGGGTCACCCTCTGTCATGAGGAAATCAAAGTCGTGCAATCAAAAAGGAAACTGTGTTTAAAAAGGAGCTATATTCTACATTTTCTTCATATCACTGAAGCATACTGACAGAGAAGAGATCGTGTGATCTGTGACAGTGGAACAAGAAACAGTGGAATTAAATTATATTGCTCCTGGAGCTGTTTAATTCCTCTCACCATACAGTCACTAGGGAAACTGAGGAATGGTTATGGGCCGGGCAAACTGGAGGGTTTTCTAACACCTGCATGTGCAGAACCAATATTTTGCTCTCTGGGTTATATTCTGGTTATATTCCCCCATAGGAGGGACAGAAAAGAAACTGAAGTCTGGTCAAAGTTACATTACAAATTTGTCATTGACAAAAGGTGCCTTTCACTTACACACTCATATCACCACAAGTTTTCTGTGACTCAGCAAACTGAAGGGTTTGGCTGTCAGAATAAAATAGTCTCTCGTGGCACAACGCCAGAGTTCAGCGTGCTTTCACTTAGTGTTATCAGAAATTGAAAGTCAATAAAATTTATAGCAGCAAAATTTTCCAGCACGTCCATGACCTTGCTGGAGAAAGTTGTGTGTTCAGCAGTGCCAGCAACCGTCTCTCATTGTTCAGAGGTTGAGTCCTCACTGTGGTTTTTATCTAGACTACCTTCTGTGCGGGAGGAGAAGGATGGAGTTTCATGACACTTTAAATTCTAGTCTTATGATGTGGTGCAATTTAAACTAGATTATACATTATAAAGACACTGTGTATTGAATTGGTCTCTCCATCTTGTTTTATCAAGAATTGCATGGCAACAGCTCTCCGTAAGAACTTCAGAGAAGGACAATTTTCCTTTCTGCTGGGGGAAGCGAGAAAAAGCTTCAGCGGGCAGAAATCTGGCTTATTTTTCTGGACATCCCGTGCAATGCTTCCTAGCTGGAATAAGTCCCGCTACATTATTATGAGCCCAGTCCTTGAAGACACTTGCTAAATTTTCTGAAAATATTATGGAGAATTAAAACTGGAATGTAAATTCAAGAAATCCTGTTCGAAGGTTTCACGGCCCAGAGTGCGCGTTCCTTTTCACTTCAACAGTCTGATGGAACAGAGCCCGCATGGCCTTGCTTCGGGCTTCGTGACACTGGCTATGGCTCGCAGATGGGGTTTCTGTAGCTTCCCATCACCTGGATGCTCTGTGCTCCCATTATTCTGTTCTTCTTTCTCTTCTCAGTAGGATGATTCTTCTCTCTTGTTAATAGGATGATGACTCCTTTGTTTTCAATAAATCTAATACATTGCTCACAAATCAATTGGTGAAAAAAGTTATACCCATTTCTGCTGTAGAAATACTGCAGTGGATGCTAGTGTTCTGCTCTATGTTTTTGGAACCTTTCCCATAAGCATTTAATTATGTTTTCTCTTTCCGTGCTTATCTTCATCCTTATCTTGATCATTTTTTTTCGGCTGCTTCTTCTGTCTGTATAAACCAGACAGCAAAGCGGCATAATCCTTGGGCTGGTAACAGTGTTACATGTTGTTAAGGGATCACTTGTTTTGTAAATGTTGAACCTGGGTAACGAAACGCAGTCTGATTAAAAACCGTGCTGTTAGATATTAACAGATGATACTTGCCAGAGCTTGGCATCAAAAAGCAGACAAAGACAAGAATTAAAAAAGCGCCACCTGCTTGTAAATTCACTTGAAAAGCCCCTGAAATAAGGTGGTCCCTCAAGTAGATGAGCACATAATTTCAGTGAATAATAAAGGCAATTAATACACGAGTGCAAAACTACCTTCATTAAATTATAGCTGTTGCAGCAATTTACTTATTTACCACCTCAAACCAAAGCAAACCAGACCTGGTTTGATACTGTCTGGTGGAGAAAATAAAATCTTATTTTGCAGATAAGATTGAGTGAAAAAATAGGGCCCCAGAACACAGTATAAATATAAACACCTTCTCCTGAATGACATTATCAAATGCCTCTGTTCATCCAGGGCTGTTCATATTCAGCAGCACTGTGCCCGCTTGGTCCACCTGGTCTAGAGATGCAGTCTGAAGGAAGATTATACAGAATTAATAGGGTCTGTCCTACCACTGAATGCATGACCAGAGAACAACAATACTTCAGAATTAAGATACTGTAATAATTTTCTTAAGACGTACCTTAATTTGAGATAATTTGCTCTATAAAATGAGTTGTAAAAATAACTTGTAAGCCATAAAAATAAATTGAAAGGAATTAAAGTATATTGTTCTTTGACAGCATAAGTGCATGGATTTATTTTTTCTTTTCTGCTGTTCTTTCCAATACCTCTTCAGATCAGATGCTTTCTGAAACTTGGGTTTTCTTCTTACACAGCCAGGAACAAACTATGTGAGAACCGAATTCTGTATCTGTGATTGTGGTGGGATTAGGCAGATTCAAGACAAGGGAAATTTTGAGCCTGCAAATAAAACATGTGAGACAAAAACCCCCACACTTTCTTAGAAATACTGTCAAGCAATTCCCAATGTAATTTTCATTTCTAAATGACAGGTAATGTTCCAAGCAGCAGATGTTTGGAGACATCCCCATTGGGAAGTTTACATCTGAATCCATGTTTATTGTTACTTTGTCTTTTATGTAACTAATGCCAGTTTCAGCAACGGCAAAGGAAAACGTTATATAGTAATACAAACACACCACTTACCTACATGCTTCAGGAATCCTCATTTTTGTGTCAAAGAAGTTGGGATAATGGCACCCAAGAAAGAAGTATCATTAGTACTGCTTAATAATTTGAGCGCTGCTTCTCAGTTTGTGGTCTTGTCTACATTTTGAGTGGGAGAAGAGCAGTTCTGTGGGCTCAGTTCTATCTAAATATTATCACCTGGAGACTTGCTAAAATGTTTTATCTTTCTGCTTCTTCACTGGCGTGGTGAATGACACTTTAGTTTGAAACAGCTCATTCCTTTCCAGCCCATATTATCTTTTAATGTGAACACCCCAGGGCTCTACATATTCATGCTCTTCTAACACAGGTGTTGTGGACCATATTCTTAATGCTGCAAGACTTAACAGGAAATGTTTTGCTTCTTTAAAATTTTCCTTTACTGGCACAATGTTGTTTCCACGTGTCATGTCCTTCTGACAGATCTCTAACCCTGCTCCTGTTTAACCTCACGCAAGAAAGCGGAGCTGGCATGCATAAAAAGGAAAGGCATTTCTTTGTTATTTGCACATTGGTACTCATCTATGTGAAAGTGCCAAGATATGCCCTGAGATCTGCTTTCGTAGAATTGTGCCGATAATAAGAGCGTTGGGATTAGTTAAAAGGCCCAATTTTATTTTTAATAAATCTCAATGAAGTAGAAAAGTGAACTCTTTAGGCCTGGGATGAAAAGGTGCCTTTAACTGCAAAGATGACTGATTGAGTGTATGGACTTAACAGTGTGACTGGAATTGAGTTATACCTGTGAGAAGAATAATACAGAGTGCTGAGAACCACAGCTGTCTGCACATTGCAGAGTTATTTCCTGTCACTATTCTGGAGCAGCGCTTATGCAGGAGGAAAAATAGCAGACCTATCAGGCCCTCAGCTTCCACTGACAGAAATATTGGTGCCTAAGACATCAAGGGGAAAATGAGCTAGTTGTATTAGCACCAAACACACAATTTTAATCTGCTTTCATTAACCAAGGAAACAAAAAATTTTGGAATAATTTCTAAAATTAGGCTGGCACTAATACACATCTCTAACAGGAGAGCCAGTGTGACATGGAACAACAAAAATGTAATGTCATTAAAAGAACTAGGGAAGATGAGATTCTTCTCACAGAGGTTTTGATAGCTAAAATATAGTCCTCTATAATGAAGCGAGTCACTGTAAGCTCCTGTTAGGGTCTACAGAAGGAAAAAGGAACCTTAGAAATATGATTCATCTGACCGATTTTAAACCTCAGCTATAGAGAAGATTAATTGCATTGACTGATGTGAATAATTCAGATGCAGATAGGTACATTGTGGCCTTCATCCATTGACATTTGTGTAGACAGGTTCGCAGAGCAGCAGCTAGTAAATAAGCCAGTTTAAAAAGCTTTGTAAATATTAATAACTTAATTTTCCCTTGTAATTACTGTTAATGTATTGATGATTTTTTCCCCATTTCCTGCCCTATGCTTCAAATAGAATTGAAATGAAAACACTGTAGGACCGGTTCTTGCAGCGGGTTTAGTCAGGGAGATGCTTTTAAGAGGCACTTATAAGGGGACCCACAAATGACAGGTACTGTGATTCAGTGACACCGCTGATGCTCTGCCACATGAGACTTTTAGAGTAAATGCCGCTTTAAAATCAGTCTGCTTAAGAATGTGAGAACCACTATGGCAAGTTAAAAGGCAGGTATATGACCCTGTAGTGTCCAACTGCCTCATTTAAGACAGGATTACCTCAAATGCATCTCACTTGCTGCATTCAGAACTGTGTGTTGTGGGAGGCTGAGTTTGGAGACTGTCTTCACGGACCCCCGTGTACTTGGTGGAGAGAGGTGGGGTAATTGCCTTCAGTGCAGCCAGAGTGACTCAGAGCAATGAAGCCTCCTACCCAGACATACCTCTCTTTCCTGGTTGCCTTCAGAGGGACTGGAGAGATGACCCTCCTAGCATGGAAGCGATACAAGAAATACTAGTTTCGATTCTTAAAGACAGGCTGTATGCTATTATTTTTCCACTCTCTCCTTCCCCTCCCCTGAATAGTAGTAAATTCAGAAAAGAATTTTTGCCTCTTTGAATTGCAAGAGATTATATGGATCATCCTCTCCTATAAGAAAATAATATTTTGCAGCTATGAAAAAAAAAATCTCAAATAAATTTGCATCCTTTGTCAGGTTCTACTAAATAATTAGATAGGGTAAGTACCTGGGAATGTCAATAGCGTCACTGGATATCAAAGTTCTGAAAGTTCTTTACAAAGGATGGTAGCTGTCGTTATCCCCATGGGGATACAGAGAATGAAGGGACTTGTTCAAAGTTACTCAGAAAGGAGCAGGAAATCCCGGACAAACCCTTTTACAATGGTTTGGCCACCTGGCGACACCATTAGGATTTTTTCCCTTCAGTACATAACCTACATGTTTTTCCAGTGCAGCTATTAATTCCATCCATCTTCAACGGCAAGTAGTAAGGGAAAATGAGATATTGTATATAGACTCTGCATTATAATGAAGCCACTGGCTTAAGCTGAGCACACAGAATCCCAGCCAAGACTGGAAAAAATCGGGTTCTGAAGAAAAGCTTGAACTTACATAGCAGTAAACTGCCTTGGTACCTGTGCATGGATTGAGGGTTACTTCTAAACCTTGTCCCTAGATTTTAATTCTCACTGTCACTAACTTCCTACACAGTAATGTGTCTGGCCTGAATTGTCCTTGCGAAAAACAGAGACACAAGTTAACAGAAGCACCTGTAGTGCCATAATAGTTTAGACCAATGGGTTTTAGTCCAGTATAATGTCCCTGCAAATGGACAAAGCAAGAGCATAAGAAATGGAGAATTATTTAGTGATCCTTTGAGCTCCTCCCTCATTCAGGCAATCTTTGGATTAGGAACTGATCTGGACCATGCAGATCATTGTGTTTAATAGTCTTTTATGGATCTGTTCCCCATCGCTGAGTTTAATCCCTTTTTCAGACCCATTTGTATATTTGGCCTGCACGAAGTCCTGCGTAACGTTATGGTGCATGTAATACTTTTTCCTGGTTTCTTTTTCTGCATCCACAGATTAAATCCCCCGTACTTCTTTTGCTATGAGAACAATGCACACCCACTCCCAACGTGCTGTTGCCTGGGCTCTTGCTGGTTTTATAAAGCTGTCGTGCATACCTTCAATCTCTTTCTGAACTGCAGTGCCTGACCTATTTTGTGCATCCTTTAGGGAAGCTGTATCATATCGCTGTTTGCTTTCTAATGGTCTGATGCTGGCTGCATGTATAAAACAGTTCGTATTTTCGGAATGAAGAGTGCTGCATAAGAGCAAGAGAACAGGTTTTGTTGCAGGTTTGGGTTTTTGGCAGGGCCAAAACATTTGTGTAGCTCATTCATCACAGTGTATTGTATCTTCTGCACTCTGTGAATCTGTTACTGGTAGCAAGCTGTGGCAGCTATTAAATGTCAAGTTTGGTGGTAAAGATGTTAGCAAAGCTTTTAGAAGAATTCTATTATAGCCTGGGGAAAAAACAGAGTAAGCAGTATTTTCAATGAGATTCTTTGAAGCGTCAGTAGTTACATAGTCATATATGATTGTTTTGGCCTGATGTTTATCATCCTTAATATATAAATAAATTTTAGAGAAATAAAATATTTTTGTCCCTTGAGAAAGAAGGCCATTTCACAATCAGAAAGTGTGGCTAGCACTGTGAATGAGTATTAGAAACATCTCTAACAGAGTTAGTTTCTCTCAACAATTTGTACGTGGCTTTGGGCGAGACTTGTTCTTGTTTATTATCACTGGACTTTTCTCATATGCTTTGTCCCACTCTCCTTTCCTCCTCTGCTGTTGGACTTTTCTCCAGTGTTATCCTTCTCGCTTCATTTGTCCGGAGCATCACCAATACTTTATTTTAAACAGTGAGAGAAAGGTCAGCGTGCTACTAAGCTGTTTGCCAAGATCTTTTCCACTGTCATTAGACCTCAGATGCAATGTGTGGGTGTACATGTGGTCACAGCGTTGAAACATTTCATTCAGGAAGCTCACAAGAATGTGGCTAAGATTTCCTCTTGCCCTTACAATGAGTGAAAGCTATGAAACTTTTCTATGGGATTTTATTAAAGAAGACATCAAAACCACATAATTGTCGTAGGATATTTAGTTCCATTTTGGAACTTGGTCATTCAGGAGTCTAATTTACAAAAATAATCAGTAAGACCTCAACTTCCTAAATACTTTACTCACTCTGAAAATCAGTTTTACTTTTAAAAAGTTAGGGGATTGTAGGAACTTTTTACCCCATCCCACTTCATGGCTTTGGTACCACAGCTAAGGAATTCCAAATTGTTTTTTGGAATGCTACTTTTACAAAATAGCCCAAGGCCTAAACCGCCAGGATGCAAAACAGGCACGTCCCTAAAAAATGGGAAACATTTTATTATGCTAATTAGGAAGCAGAAACAAATATCACTTATTCATTTGGTATAACTGCTGTAACTTGAGGCAATATTATGTTTCTGATAGTTACCCTTCTGAGGTACATCTCCCCAAAGTCAGTGCTGGTCTCCTGTAGTGACGCTGGCTGCTTTAAACGAAGAAGTGTTTGGGTTAGAATTGCCACCAGCCAAAGGTTAATTATGGATGGGATTATGTACGATGTGACCTACAACAAATGCAGAGAATAAGGTAATAGCATACTCGGTCATCAAATTAATAAAAGATAAACAAAATGGTGGCAATCGTAAGAAAATAATTGCCCTTGATTATTGAAAACATATGCTATTTGGGGGGCCTGTGGAGGGAGTGAGTAGAGAGATCCATGAAAAGAGCTGAACAAAGAAGTCCAGATGAAAAAAAAATGCAGTGACATGCGAAAGTGTGGGTGGAAAAGGTACGAAAAAATTGGGTACTGAATAATGTATCTGTAAGAATCGAGGCTGTTCTCTTTTGGTAAGGTTTGTGACGAAGTATTTCCTTTCTTGAGTTTTTCTTAACGGCTTTTTGCTGTTTCCTTTCATGTTTGTGAGTTGCCTAAAATGTTTACAATTTAACTGGCTATGCCCATACTAAGACAGTAACTCTTCTCAGTTTTCCTCAGAGATGAAGGAACTAGCTTATTTGCTTATTAAACAATGTTGTCCAAGTTCTTGGAACTGTGTTGAAAATAGCGTTTTGCATAGCCCACCAAGAAAACTGAACTGGTGTTTCCATCTATCCTCTTTATTGTTTTGGAGGAAGAGGCAGACTGTGAGAGAGCTTATTAAATTATACATTGTCCAATTGAAAGAGGATTCCCTATAAGGCAATAAAATAATCGGATCATGTCAGAAAAACTTCTTTATCCCTGGAAAACAGAAACAGAAGCCATCAATACAGATATAACTCTAAAACTTCTCCTGGAATACCTAGGCTAGCACTAGTGCAGCTTCATAAACATAACTAGCAGTGGTTAGGGATTAGTTTGCCCAGTTAAATTTTGTTTAATATTGACTTGCACTAGATCCAATTTAAATTTTCACTTAAAGACATTTAAAAAAAGGAAAATGTAACAAAAAAAAAAAGTAAAGAACTTCTTGCTTCAAATTGTTCCTGCATTCTGGTGGCTACAAAATGGAGATGAACAAGCCATGTTCATGATTGCTAAAATCAGATGTTGCTATCAGTTTCATAGCAAGAAGTGTTCTGCCTTCCGCTAAATTTTTTATGGCTAAATAACAATAGAAAAGCCAATGTCATATCAGTTAAACTGGGTATTCTCTTAGGAGCCAAGCTGGATAGGTTTTTCCTGAAGTGTTTTTATATGCAGATAAACTGGTGATAATTCATGCTCATGACACAAATAAGCAGATTTCTGGATTCCAATGATGTAACAAGCTGAAAAAAGAACAGAAAAGACTTCTCATTTCTGCAAAAATGACGGTTTGGTTTTACATTCTCAGATTCTGGGTTGACACAGACGGTGATATTCTCCTTCCTGAAAGAGACACTGCAGCAGTTGCTCCTCCAGGGTTCTGCTGATGCAGTGTGCGTGTACATGCTGAAATGTGCAGTGTACAAAAGCTGCGAGCTTGTCCTTTCTTGAGTGCTGTCGCCCACCACTAATTCAGGATGTGCCCCCATCATCTTCTGGTGCTTATTCCAGCACTGCGGAGCCACACAGATGCTCCACCATGTCCTTAGTGGCTACAGGCTGGTGGTGATGTGCACCTGGGTACCAGGAGGGTTTTAGGGCTGACATCTCAAGCTGGACCTGACTGGAAATTCCAGCATAGAATAACCAGGAGCCAAAACCCTGGGCCAGGCCAATGGTATTCTACCCCTGTTAATGCCTGGGTTTTTTTGAGGAAAGTGCAGGAAAATATTTTTTAATCTTTCGAACCTTTTAGGTTCAAAGTTCATTATTAGCCAAAAGTAAAGAACATTCAAAGTTCTATGTAAATCAAGGAACAGAAGAAATATGGTAATTTTTTCAAGGTCACATCACGGCTTATTCACTTGCTCTATCAATCCAGATCTGATTTAATATAAGTTGAAAACAGAAAGAAAATAAATTTTGAAGGTATTCTCCAAATTCTGTACCACTAGCAGGGAATCCTCTAGCAGCAGTCAGATTTTTTAACACATTTCTGGGATATTCATTCTCAAAAAGAATCAGCAAGACCCTTATCCTTCTCCCATGGTGGTATGTGAGCTTTGCAGGGTTACACAATAGCTTCCACAGCCGTTATGAGAGAAGTGAGGTACCGGTATTCCTGGTGGCAATGTTAGAAGAATAAAAATGCATGTTTCTTTGTATTCGCGGAGCGCTTTTCATTCAGAATTATTACAGTTCAGACACTGCAATTGTTCTGTTCCCATCTAAGACACGGCCTACAGTGGGCCGCTCAAAACCTGTTATTAAACAATAAAGAAAAGACAGAGTAGGGCATACACCAGCACAGCTCAGTGGAGTTCTTTTAAATATTTGCCCCAGTGCATCACAATCCAGATTGCAAAGGCAGAACTGAAAGTATTGCAGATTGGTAGGCCACAAGGTTTTAAAATACAAGGCTCCACACAGAGCAAACGATTTTCAAAGGATGAAGTTTAAAATGAAACTTGCATTCAGAATTTAGGAGACGACCCCTCAAAACTGAACCCAGTGTTTTCCAGAAAAACACTATAAATTCTTGGACACCACCACTGATGCTTAGAAACTGACATCCAGTTAGGTGAAATAATTCTCTGCATGTTCACAGTTTAGCGTAAGAACTGTCATGTTGTATACACACAGACATTCTTCTTCTAATGAATTCCCCATAAAAATCTTTATTTTCCTCAATTATTCATCAATCACAGCTGTGCTGAAGGGCTCTTGTTTGAAAGTAAAGGGGGACATTTTCCTTCAAATCAAGGACCTGTGTAAACCTAGAATTTGCAAATGTATTTTACACAGAAGTTCAGGAATTATGTTGAAGTTTTTATAGTTAATATCTCCAGTCTCACAGGGGAGAACTGCTCCCCCTTGCTACATCTGTAAAACTCACAAAGCAGAAGTAGGATGCATCGCACAAGTCTAAATGTGTGGAACGGCATGTGCACACATGATGTGCATAGGATGGTTTGAGATTTATGCCTGTTGTAGAGCAGAATTGTTTGGGTCATGTACAGTGGCTGTTTGTCCAGAATTTCTAGGTGGTTTTTGTCTGCCAAAAGCCTGAAAATCCAATGGAACCAAAGTGTAGGTCCAAGAGAATGAGCAGGTAATTGCCCACTCAGAAGTAAGTCTGGAGACCAGCCTGCCTGGAGCTGCCCACACATCAGGCAGCTCTCTGCAGCGCTGCTGTAGGCTCTTCCACAACTGCCCGTATCTAAGCAGCATCAGAGGATGTGCTTACCACACGAAGCCCTTTCCCTCTCATCCCCAAGGGTAGATGGTGTTCCTCGCATCAGATGGCTTAAACCCAGCTATGAATGAGAGAGGTTATTTGCTCCTGGATGGATTAAAGAGAAAGGGAAAACCAAAACTTTCATTTGCCACATCATTTCTTTCTCCGTGAACCTGTTGCCCGCCCTTTCCCTTTCGTCTCAAAGTGGCTTCCACCAGGAACATTTAATCACAACAAATGCTCTCTCCCAGGAGACCAGAAACTGTTCTGGTTCACGGAAGCAGTATGTGCATATAAGATTTCACTGCCATTGTTCAATTTGCATTGTTCAGGATATTAATTTAGTTTTAGATGCTTCACCACTGTCAGGGAAAAAAACAAACTCGCTCTAAATTAAATTAGCTGATAGCAAAAGCATCTAATGTGCAGCAAATGGAACTACATTTTGCTTACATTCAACTAAATTAACATTTAGATCTCTGAATATTGAGGTGCATTATTCAACACATTACCAATATAAAGCTTGCTCAATAATGATATTTTTGATTATGTTTTTCTGATTCAGGTCTGGCTGAATGACAATATGACAATAGTATTTGACAATGACAATAGCATTTGCCTGAGAGCTAAAATCAGTCTTAAATGACGTTTACATTTATTCTTCTGTAAAAATACATTATTTTAATTAAACAGATATATCAATCCATTCTGTTGTATGAAATGATTTTCTAAATTGAACCCAAGATAAAAAATGCCTTACTGATAGCAAAGGCAGAGCTTTCAAAATTTCTACACCTGGTTAAGAAACTGAGTTGAAACGTGAAACTTGCTGTTAAGCAGCACTGCACAGAGGACACTGCTAGTTTGGACCCCCCGTTAGCACCATCTGACTGTATAAAAAGGGACAAGTTTGTCTTCAAAGACAGTGTTGGTGCCCTGAGAGCAGCTTTGGGACTGCGGGCTCTCCCCGCACTATGTCACCCTGTGGGTCCTGGCTGCCCCAGCCCAGCTGGACTCCATGGTGCGGCTGACCTCATCCACTGCACCACCTTGCCCACCTCCCCAGGAGCGGCAGCCCCACTCCTGCTGCTCACAGGAAGGATCAGAGCAGAACCTGGAGATGTGGACTGGGTTGCAGATGATGTGTGGTGGGACAAGAGAGCCAGAAGGAGGGCAAGAGTTACAGACACGTTGAGACCATACCAAGTGCTTTGGAGGGGTCTGAGAGGAAAGTTGTCACGTACTGGTATCAAATTGGAGAAAATTAGCCTGAAAAGCATGTGGACTTGACTGAAAGTCAGAGTAATCTGGGAAGAGGGGAAAGGATTAAGCTTAGATATGCTGCTCAAGAAACTGCAAAGAGCAAAGACAGCTTGGATGTGTGACTAAATTAAAAGGCTTGAGATATTGAGATAAAAGGTGATGCTGGGCTGAAGGCACTGGAATGATCCTTGTGATAGGAGTGCTGTTGGGAAAGGCACACATCTGTGCTAGCTTGTTATGTATGACACATGCTATTTTTAACTAGCGGGAGAGAGGGAATGAAAATGTGAAACTTCCAATTAAGCAAGGGTGTGCCTGACTCTTATTTGGCTGGGTTACCTGATCTGCTGAAGGGCTGGCTGGATCCTTGAACACATATTTTTACTTTGAAATTCTGAACACTTGCACATAACGAAACAACCATCTCTTATTGGTGGAAAATTGCAGCGCTTTCATCCAAACAGTAAATAAAAATTAAGTCACTAGGCAAAATGGGAAGCCTTGGGAGAATCTTTAAACTTAGAACTTTCTGAAAGTTTTGTACGTGTTGCCAAGTATCAGATGTTTGGGATGATAATGACCAAGGGATTAGAGATCAAAACATTTCTTTATTTTTTCATTTTGCTTGCTTTGTACATTTGGCAGTGTCAGGTTATTGTCCATTCCACTACACTCTTACAATCTCCATACAAAGCCACATCTGACTGATTAACTAAGAGCAGAGAACAGTTCTATTAGCACACCCACATGCCTTTGCAAACCAGAGATTTTCTAACACAGGTACACAGTAATTATTCACAGAATGAAGTGGAAGCCAGCAATCAGAAAACGTTTTACGAATTAGAGAATGAGCTGCAAAACCCATGCAAATTGCAAGGGACCTTAGCCGAAATAGTTTTATTTGTAATCATAGCCTAATTTTGCTGGATCAGTTCCAATCTTTTTAAACATCCTTACATCAGTTTTATCTGACAAAACTTCAGTAAAATTAAATACCGATCTTCAAAACCAGATGCCACACAGCAGGACAAGAAGGTAGGCAACACACAGAAACAATTCCAACATAAGGTGTTGGAGGAATGCATCAATTGGGATTAATAGTGGCTAACACCACCTCAGGTGCAACTGATTTCGCCGTTTCCTAACCAAAATGGAAAACAAAAGCCAGAACAAAAATAAATTCAAATCCAACAAAACCATGGATTTGACAGGAAACAGAACATTTTGGGTTTGAGTATTTTAAATGTTTCTGAATTGGAATAAATTTAGTAATGCAATGTCCTGTCAAAAAAACTACGCAAATTCTTTTTCACTCTTTCATTTTTTGCTTTTTAGCTGAAACAATCTAAGGAAACATCCACTTTTGTGCTTGCTTGTAAAGCATTCTGTTGAAATCCAAATGTTAATAAATATTTTCTGGAGACGATTTTGATTGCTGCAAGAGCTCTATTTATCTTTTTCACAAAGCTTCTTTTATAAGGTCAGCCAGTCTCTTGAAGGCCTGCAATGACACAAATATGGTTCACATTTATATTCCAGCATTACTTAAGTAGGCAACACACTAAACCTGTAAAGCTACTAAAACTACCCTAACCATATACAAACTCAGTATTTTATACTGCAAAATTCTGCTGATACTTTCTGTTTTCCGTTTATAACAACATGTATGGGCTTTGACTGGACAAAGCTTCAACTTCTCCGACAGAAAATAAAAGGCAGAGTTTTCTGAAACAGCAAAATACATATATTGATGTTCAAATGCTATTTGGAGTTCAGATGCAGCTAAACAGATATACTTTTAATACAACTAGTGATCCCTGGAAGAGTACCTCTTTTAACTTAATTTAGAGGCTCCGAAGGTGAAAGAAAAGGAAGAACAGTTGAGTAGGGAAGCACATAAAAGATACAATTTGACTGTTGATACTATGGTTATGAATTACTTTTACAAAGAAGAAGGAAGAAATAGAAGAAATACAGAAGAAACAGAAAGACAATAGAAGCGCTTATATGTTACAAACCTTCGCAACTGAATGAAAGTACAACTAGAGATACTGAAATGTTTCAAGCACCTAAATGAAAGTATTAAATCTGCACAAATAAATGTCTCCTATCTTTCCTCCCACTGATTTTACAGATGCAGCCAAATAAAATCCAAAATGTTCCTAAATACATAGATGATTAGTTCCTGAAAAATGAAATACAACATATATGTCAACTGTATAAAAGAAAAACAATATTCTTTCTTATAAAGGATTGTCAACACACACACACAAAAATAAGCAGGTAATTCAATCTCAGGAATGGAAAGCCCGGAAAAGAAAGGATACGCGATGCCTGCTAATGCTAAAGCAAATAGCAGAACTTACTCTGACTTCAGTAAAGTCTTTATGAATAATGTCTGGGAGGATTAAGTGTGAGACTCTACACAAGATACACAGAAAAATGTTAAGTGCTACTAAAAGTTTGGTACCCTTCAGGTCATTGTGATGTGAGTATCTTGCCTGAGAAACAGTTAATACTGCTTCAAAAGTATTGCTTCATCACCTAAGTACTAAAAAAACCTATATTATTATTCAATAAAACACATAAGGAGAAGTAAGCAAAAATAAGGGAGCATTATTATGTGAGAAACTGTCTTGATAAGAATGTAAAAATAAAATCTCACTTACCAGATCCATCTGGGCTGGAGAAGAGAGAGAGAAAGAGGCTCTGACATAAGAACTAGGCTCTGAACTATTGATATTGAATGCTCCTCCAGGAACCAGAAGCACCTAAGAAAAATTGATCAGCCACCCAGTTATCACCACTTCTACAGTTTTAAAACACTATGTTAAATTAAATTTGAGAAGGCTCACTTCTGAAACACTGGTATCAGAACATGGCTTAATATATTCCTTCTCTTCAAAATGAGAAGCCAAAAACATGCAACTTGGAATCAAACTTTTCATAACAAAATCAACGGGCTCTTAGGTTTTGGTTACCTAGGCTGGTGGGTTACCAGCTCTGGCTTATCATCATCATGATGTTTGGAAGTACCAGTGAGGTGGGACGTAGTTTACTCAGTACACAGTGCTGGCTCTTATAAATTGTAGAAATAAACCACACTTAATTTCTGTTATTAAAAGATATAGTGGACAGCCATCATCATATAGGTACATATATTATATATATACAGTATACATGACATTTTACTATGTATTATAATGGTTTAAATTTAAGTAAGCTGATTAAATATCAACATCTGAATACAGACATGAAAATACTTTATTAATGAGTCCCTATCTGTCAATGCCTGATTTGCAAACTCAGTGATGGTGCACAGCAAGTTCCCCTGCTTTTTTATGTGTGCACATATGTGTGGATACATATGGTAAATTTATTTTATCCTTCTCTCACTTTATTTTAACATAATAAGCCATAGGTCATACTTCTTTCTGCAAAGCTTTTTCCATGATCAGCTGCTGTGTATCAGAAACACCCTTAATTTTGATCCATAAGAACATGCCAGCAGCAGGAGGATACCATTCTGCCAAGCCTGGGGGGGGAGAGAGAGAGAGAGAGAGAGAGAGAGAGAAAAAAAAAGGGAATCAGGAAAGAAACTTCTGCCCCACTTTTGATGTGATACATCACAGAGTCAGTGATGTTATAGATTTGTTGCTCCAATAAACTCAAAGGTAATGGGGGCCACAGAGCCAGGATCCCACTTGCCAAATCTACGTGAGCTTACTGCACTTCTGCTGGTATCCTCGACACTTTTTGTAAATGTGATTGCTCTGAATTACAGAAATCCCAAACATTAACAAACCATATTTGTCAATTACTTTCAGGTTGAGTAAACAATTTAAAATAATGTTTCTGATGCAATTTCTCCTAATATCATATTGACTATCAATACAAATTAAAGTGTAGCAAAGAGCAAAACTGTTTTCATTTAAGTTGCAATGATTACAGATTTTTCCCCAAAGAAAAGGAGAGCCAAGGATTTATGAGGAGGATAGGAATGCTTAGAGAGGATTTATGTCTTAAATTATATATGCAGACTTACTGTATACCTTTCGTTTACCTAAAACTCTTTATCTGGTTTTGGACATATTTTTGAAGAAACTATTTGAATTTTCTCAAGCTTTTCCTCAGTGCCTTTAACCATTACATATCTACAAAATAAAGACTATCTTCCATAATGTTACGGCTCCTATTACTAGAAAATGTGAAGACCTTATAGTCTTTTACATGAGTATATTCTCACAATACACTTTAAGGCAGCCCAGTGCTGCTACATTGTTTTGATACTTAAGGAATTGAGACAAAGAGGGCCTACCTTGGTCAACAACCCATGGCTGTTCAGAGCCATGCAGAAAAAGAATACTTAACATCTAAACCCCTGGAATCAGCAAGACTAAGTACACTGTGTGCTGCCAAAGTACCCACGTCCCATGAAAGTATCATCTAAGGCAGGTGGACAGTTCTTAAGCAGTTATTGCTGATTCCACTTAGACTGACAAAAAGGAGTGAGTCACTAACTCTAATTGCATTATTGTTGATCAAATTCTTTCTATGCTCCATGATTAACCACAAAAGGGGACATTTGAAATTGATTTCTGACAAAAAAATGATTATCGCTACTGCTCTATTGATTGTTTACCTCTTCTTCTAAAATAAGGCCACTAAATCTGGCTACTACAGACCGAGATTGTAAAGATAAAAGTATAAGAACATAGTGGAGTGAAATGTATGTTCTCTGTAAAAATCCTTTGTACAGTAATGTGGTGAGCTTCTTTCTCATTGCTACCTCCTTGTCCCACCAGAAAAGCATGAAAACAGCAGCCCTAGATAATTTGTCCTAAGTTTAATATTTCATGTCATTGATTTGCTTATAGTGCTTATCTGTCGCTTTAGTCGTGATGAACTTTAGTGATTTTTCTTGAACACAAAGATGAGAAATGGATAGGAAAAAATCTAAGTAATTAGCTGTGTGGCACTCACTGACCTTTTAACCACTTGTCAGCAGCAATGAGCATTGCATCCCGCTGGGTCCTGTAGAACTCCACCACTCTGAAAGTAAATTATCAGTTCAAAGTCACGATGCCATAGCGCTTCAGAATCCATTTCTTTCAAAAGGCAGAAACAAAGCTTTTCTACTTGAACAACCTCAGTGCACATTTAATGGAAATATGAGCATATCCTAGATGAGCATAATACAGTATACTGTGTGTATGAAACTTCGTATCAGCGAAGTCTTGAATATTCGCTTCATTGTGGCTCCAACAAACCGTCGATCAACCAGATAGAGGAAGTGCCTGTGTGGCTGCTTCCTAAGCTTTACATATGCCATGGAAAGCCTTTATATATTATATTTATATAATATTATAAAGTACAGACTCAGTATTTGTGCATTTGGATTGAATTTGTGTAATAGGTACACATGGAAATGATATTTCACAAGGTAAAAAGCAAATCATATTATAAACCTGTCATCACTATTTGACAGCTTCCCTTTTTCTAAGCTTTTGAACCCATCTCCTTCACACTTAGAGTAAAACTTCTAAATAATTCAATCTCTTACTGGGGAAAATGACCCTAACGCAAGCTTCAACATGGACAAGTCTTCTGCAGTGGCTTTTGTTGACATAAAATGAGACAGCTGTGATTCTGCAATGGGAGAGAAATGCCTGATAGAGTTCATAAATCAGATGCAAATCTGTTTCCTTCTCTGCAGAGAAACCATACTTATTAATTTGCATAATTTTACATTATTTTCTTATACTTCCTGAACCAATAGCTTTCATTTCTTGATGTATTTTATTACACCTTATAGACAATCACTAACACCACCGAAGGCTTATACAGTTTTGAGTGATTCTGCGTGAAATGGGAAATCTCACTTACGTAGTTTTTACCAAATCACAAATTCTATTGCAAGTTTTTTGCCTTTCTGTTATCATTTTACTTTCATGTTGGAATGAAATTATAAGCGTTAGTGAGACAATGAGGAATGACTGAGGGAACTGGGGTTGTTTAGCCTGGAGAAGAGGAGGCTGAGGGGAGACCTTATCACTCTCTACAACTACCTGAAAGGAGGTTGTAGAGAGGTGGGGGCTGACCTCTTCTCCCTAGTGACAAGTGATAGGATGAGAGGAAATGGATTCAAGTTATGCCAGGCAAGGTTTAGATTGGATATTAGGAAAATTTTTTTCACTGAAAGGGTTATTAAACATTGTAATAGGCTGCCCAGGGAGGTGGTGGATTTGCCATCCCTGGAGGTGTTTAAAAAAAGGATAGACATGGTACTTGGGGACATTGTTTAGAAGTGGTTTTGTCAGGTTAGGTTAATGGTTGGACTTGATGATCTTAAAGGTCCCTTCCAACCTCAACAATTCTATGATTCTATGAATACATCCACAAAAATGCAGCTGCTCCAAACAACAGGCTAGCTCCTACCCAAAAGCATGATCTAACAGGTTAACCTTGTCCAAATTAAATCACCTGGAAGAAACTGCAGTCAGCAGTTGGGCTTCATCAATAAGTCACCTGACAACTGAGTCTAGAAGGTTACAAAGGGCTGCAGCTACCCTACTGCAGCATTATTTTCATTAGTCAAGAGGAAGAAGTCTTCTGGCTTAAACAAGGATGCCTTTTGGCCTACAAGAAGAAAGTAAGTGAAGAGATCTATTTTGGATATATTTTTCTAACTGCTGAAAGTCGAGCTAAAGTGTGGTCTAAGTTTCCCTGCAAAACCTATGTTTACGGACCTGTTTCTTAAAACAAGGCAAAGCCAGGGCTGGTGTCTCTGCTATTGTTTTGTTGTTGTTTTTTTTAAATACTGGTGTTTACAGTATGGACACAGGCAGGTGCTCGGGGGACAGAAGTGGCTGTTACAGTCAGATATAAGAACTTTTCCCATGCTTTGCTCACATTCCTGCTACAGGCCTAGGCAGAGTGTAGCACACTACCCACTGAAGTAGGAAGCTTGGGGTTCTAATGGCATCCAAGTATGGCATCTGAAATGAAGCACGGATACTCAAAAGAAACTATATACCTCCAGCATAATAAATGAAAACCAAATATGTGTCAGTCAGTATATAAGAACTGCCTTGCTGAGTTAGACCTTAGCCCAGCACTCTGTCTCTAAGGTGCAGACAAAGTTTAGCAAGCATTGGTGAACCTTGCTGCTCTCTGTAGGTCTTTCCGTCAGCATCCATAATCATTAGATTAAGGGTGTTAAAGGGTGAATCCATGTTGAGTTAGTGAGGCAAGAACTTCCTTTATAGAAACTATGCTGGCTCTTTCTCAATAGATCATGCTCATCACATGCTCAGTGAGCTTAGCCTTTGTTACAGACGGCTTTAGCAGGGATGAAAACTTTATTCAGTGACTTGGTGCTCCCAGGATCCTCTTGAGCTCCATCAGATGGGAGCTGCATAGTGACTGTGCCAGTAGACTGGCAGATTGTCAGTCTGTAGAGGTAGTTTACATGCCCTGACCTCCATGTCTGCAACTTCACACTGAACTCCTTCAGGACTCTTGTGTGAATACTGACAATCTTGGTGATACAGCTTAACCATTTGGCCTAATACTGGCACCTCCTCTGACCTGTTTACTGCAAAGAATGCTTTATGCAGGTAACGCGAAGCAGAACGATAGATGATGGGATTCAGCATATGACATGACCCTACCTGTCTATATGCTCCAAGAAACCCTTTTCTCCCCATTGCTGAAGCAGCTGTGATATCATAATCTAAAGAAATAAAACACATCATCAATACCATGTTTTAAACAGGACTGTTCTGCAATCATCAAAAGATATACAGCCTGACACATTATTCAAAATTCCACACAGGCAAGAAATTGCACACAGGGTCTCTTGGAGCCCTTTATAAACAGAGGTGGCAACAGCAACAGGCCATTGTAGTCTATGTTACTGCTGTCTCCAAGGATCATGGCAGTGTTTGGAAGCTGCGGTGGGGGGAAGGAAGAATGGATGGAGAGCTAAATATGGTAATCGGGGACAAAAAGGAAGGCAATGTTATATTGCTTTACCTTCCTGCCCATATCAGCATCTCTGCTTTAATACTGCTTCTGTGCTGCACTAATGGAGCTGGAAGATGGAAGCCATACCTAGATGTGCTCAATGTGCCCTTCCTTTATTACTAACTATACAGGGGCTATAGCTGGCAGCCTGCTTTGTTATGTCTCTGTAGGCTGCCCATATTGTTCTAATTACAAAGGAGAATGAAAAATAGAAAAGAAACTAAGTGCTTCCAATGTGTGCTTTACATTGAGGTTTTTCAAGTGAACCTAATAGTAAGAGATAAAAAGTATTTTAAATCTTGAGTCTTGAAACCTGAGGGTTAAGGGCGTATTAGCTGTGCTTTCCATGCACTGAGATACCCTCTAGCTCTAGTTGTAATTTCTATGGTGGTCTTTCTTTCTGGCAGAATTGACAATGTTATGTGCTGCTTATAAACAAAACTGCAAAAATGCAGAGCAACTGCAAAAGTGCAAAGCTGTTCATTTGTGGTTTCTTATGACTTGGAAAATGTTATCTTTTCCAAATACAATTCAGTTGGCAGTTTGGTACTTGCCTGTGTGAAAGTGCTGGTGTGCATTGTTGAAACCTGAATGTGTAGAATAACTCTGTCGATAAGAGGCTTGGGACCTGTCAGAAAACCTATTCTTAACCTGGAAAAAAAAAAAAAGTAAAAAGTTACTACAGAAATGCAATGTGCTAGTACTTTGTGTGAGTTATGGTTTAACTTATAACTGGGAAAACATGTAACCGTTTCATTGATATTGTAAGGATCTTCTGTGCATTTAAGTTTATCTTAATAGAGCCCTAAGCCCCAGGCTTGCGCAACTTATAAGCTGAGTATCAAAGTCATGAAATAAACACTTAAGGGCTTTTAATGCTTATAGTAGCTTCTTAGTTCTGAGACTGCAGAACGTATCCCACATTTGTAAGCTTTCCTCTGCAACCACAAAGATTAAATGAATCAAAGGGAAGGAAAAGATAGGTTTTCACATAATGAAAAATCATGAATGCTCAGGCTTTATGAAAAACAGATGGGAAGTGGCAAACAGCTTTACTCTTTCACTCCCTTTCAGTACTGCAGAATAAACAGCATATAGACTGATAAACTAGATTCTTATTCATGCTTCGGTTCTTATGACACATCTTTAGAGATTGGCTCAAGTTTTTCTTTGAAGAAAAACAGAACCAGTAAGCTTATATGTGTCTTTGAGAAAGATAAAATTGCATCATGCCTTTTTGCAGTTTCAGTTCTGAAAGTGCAATCACACTTAACATCATGTTATCTCCTCACTTTCTCAGGGATGAGGTTATAATCCAGTAGCTGCCAGTGCAGAATTCACATTACTTTCTTATATCTATTAGGATAATACAAAATCAAGTTAAAAATCAAATATGTTGACTTGTTTGAAATGGAAAACAGCCAGTTTAGTTTTCCAGGCAGGTGGAAACAACCTGCAAGAAATGTAAGGCTAGAAGACGAGAGATCATTATAATCCTACGACTAGTTTGTGCAGAATGATGCCATAATTTCTATTCTGTATTATAAATTCAATGAGTCTGCAGAAATGGTAAGAGATAGAAGGAGAAATGGAAAAAGAAGAGAAAAAAGCTCTTAGGAGTTCCAGGAACAGAGCTGGAATCCAGCACCTATCTTTCTGCCTATATGGTGCCTGCAAGAATGGGCTGCCTGGGGACAGCGGCTTAACTATCAGTATCGGAAGAGAAACAGAATCTGGAGTTAAATGACTGCCAAGAGATGACATGAGAAGTGAGCGGACTGAGAAAAGCTGTGGATCCAAAAGTACATTCCAGAAATGGATAGGTATTAGATGAAAAAACACTATGACATGTCTGATCGTTTTGCATGAAGTATTAATTAGCCTTGTGCCTTAACTGAAAAGGCAATGCTAAGCAGTCTGAAGCTGGCCTTACCCAGATGAGAGAATTTTAGAGAAAGAGTCAGTCCTGATAACTCGGCCATCCACATCCATTGAGAGGAAAGTTGGAGCCCATGGCTTGGAAGAAAAATAAAAAATAAAATAAAATTCAAGGTGCTAGTAAGGATTATGATGGAATTATTTTCTTTACTATGAAGATATAATTAATTTCTTAAAGAAATATTTTGATAGTAAATATTTTACAGATGTGCATTCCAAGGAAAAAAAACCCAACTTGCTAACAAGTGATTGTTTAGGCTAGCTGAGATGGGATTACAGTATTCTATGAAAATCGTCAAGAAATCAGCCTTATTTTTTGATGCTTAGCCCACTGTTCAGCATACAAGTGTTCAGTTCAAGTTTTGGTATGATGCCATAAGTAGGAGAGAGAAATAATGATTATTTTTTTTCTGCCAAGATTTTTTTATGGAATAATAGCTACTGTAATTTCTGAGATGGGGCCATGTAGCTTTTAGCTTTGTCTTAAAATAGGAAATCAGAAGACGGGACCAAATTTTGATGATCTGAGTTCAGCGCTTTTTCCTTATCAAGAATTCTACTTTTACACCTTCTTCCCTTACTGAATAGCATTGTGTAGCTTTGTTAGAGTATAAGTGAAGCACTTTTATTGCTTCCTCCCATAAAAACATTTCAAAATAGAAAATACTGAACTTTAGTTTCTACTAATGCTTTACTGCTTTATAAGACCAGCTTTTATTCCTGAAGTTAGGTACTTTGGCAGACCGTGCAACTGTAGATCCATGTGCGAAGACAGGTCAACACTTAATTGTTACCCATTTGGGGAAAATTTATATGAAGGAGAGAAGCTGCCTATCCAGTACTGTGTCCTGTGGTATCTGGGAGAACTCTCTCAGGTTCTTCAAAAGGCAAAGGGGTGAAAATGGGGTACAGTAGACTGGGATTAGGCAGTCTTTCACTGAATGAAAGAAGAGACTGGGATGAAAGGAACATCGAGGCTGATATTTTCAAGTGCTGCTCCAGTGGCATACCTGTTTTGCTCTGGAAGCAATGTCTGTGCCGTTCTCTGACTACTGAAGGAAGGCTTGAGGAATTTGAACCACCGATTAACAGGACTGATGCCATAAAATGCCACAAAGGGGACAACAACTGCAAGCAGCAAAGACTGAGGCCTACAACTACATTGGTAGGATATGAAGGGAGCACGCAGGAAGATCCATGGCTCAAACCTTAGTTCTCTCCTGGACCAGAAAAGGTGTTACTAAGACGTATGGAAGACAAATTACCTTTTCAAACTGAAGAAAGTAGTAAGGATCATCTTCTATTATGAGGAAATCATATTTTCTTGCAAGCTAAAGAAATGAGTAAAAAGTAAAGATTCATTAAAATGTAAAGACACTGTAAATTCAGTTGTTCCTATACCCTGGGCCTATTACCAGGACTATATTATGATCCTATGGATTGCTCATTCACTACATACAAGGCTTCATCAAGAGAAGCTTTCAAATGCCTGACTTAGACATCAAGCAATTATAAGATTAAACGTGGTACCTGTGGTACAAGAACACATGTATATAACTGAAGGTCTGTTCTGTGTAGCATTCAAACTGTGCAGAAAACTTGCAATAAGTCCAGTTTGAAGCCCATGGCAAAGATACCAGCCAGCAATGGGCTACCATTGCAAAAACAATTTATCTAATGCATAGCTCAACTCTGAAGAGTTGTCATATAAGAGGTTCTGCTAGAAACAAGTTCTAGGAGGAATGTCTGCTGGACCAATAATGGGCCCAAATACCATGCATGGGGTATCCTCAACTGAAATGAGACTGACGTTTATCCATTTCCACCTACAAGGTTCACAAGGCCCCAGCTACATACCTGGTAAATCTCCTTCTTGCGCTCTGTGGTCAGAGAGTTTCCAGTTGGGTTGCAGCCATTTGGAATGGTGTACAGGAATTTGGGGAGGTGGTGGCTACGATTTTTCACATCTTCTGAGCTCCAAGTAGATAGAATTTCTTTTAGAGCTTTTGGAATAATGCCATGTTGGTCACTAGGAACATTAATTATGTTACAACCCAAAGGTCTCAGCTGTTGATAGGAGGAACAAAACTGTCATAATCCTGTAATTCAAATGTCTTCCTTTTGTCATTGGCATTGTAAATTTTCAGTGATACAGTCTTTCTGACTTTTACAGCTATCTCAAACTCCATCTGCTCATGACTCAAGTTTGCCTGAAATTGCTGTGAAGCTTTTCAAGCTGACCACATTACTCTATTTGCCCTGTTAAGCCAACTGAGAAGAAATAGGTAGCTCCTATGTCCACACATAGTTTTGGAAGCAGAAAAGGATTTTGGGATTTTGAACTGTGTTCTCTCAGGACTCCTTGTGCTGTTACCACAGATAGTAAGTTCATAGCACCTTCATTTCCTACTGACAATTTATACGCTACTTCAGTGGAAGTGCCAGAACTATAAGCTACTCTTCACTGACAAAAGGGCAAAGAATTTATTCCCAGCAGATATATTCAGCTGTAAAAGGGAGAATGAAATGATGCTAATGCAATGAGACACTGACAGCAGTATGAAAAAATATAGGTAAAATACCAACAAAGAGCATGCTGTCTCCCCTCTGTGGAATTTCAATTTGTATGATGTAGTGCTCTGCATTTTTAAGTAAAAATGCAAGCTGCTGCATTGCCAAAATATATTCCTAACAAAGTATATTTGGTTAGACAAGATATCCTCAAACTTAGCACAGCAAACATTTAACAAAATTCTTTTTGATGCAAGGAGAGACTGGACTGAAATTGTGGTTTATTATCTATACTAACCCTTCTTACATACTGTTCTCATGCCTTTTGAGCTGACATTTAATTACATAGTGATTAAATTATTTTTCAGAAATAAACTTTACTATTTTTGTATAGTTCTTATAAACTCTCACCTCCATACTCATATATGGATGTTTCAGGCCTAGTCCAATTTTATACTATTTATAGCTATGGTATAATCAGACCATGAAATACTTCAGGTGAATGTGCTGACATGTTGAAATACCCTCCTCTTGTAAATTTGCTTCAACCTGAGTAGGTTGTAATGGCTTGCTTTTCAATCCCAAATGTGACCTTAGCCCTTGAATGAACTAGGGTTTGGAAGAGGAACTTCTGTCCTGTGAATAGCTTTTAGAGAACTTTTCTACTAAAAGCTTTTATGAATTAATATTTATGAACTTAACTGGACTAACACTAAAAACTTGATTCTTAGATATGTTTTTACAGTAAACACCGACAGTGTGTGTATATATATAAGCCTGCAGATCAGGTATTAAATTGCTGTTTACTTCAAAAGTAACAATCCCAGCATTTTGTAGCTAAAAAATACTTACAGCTGCTAGTGTTCCGGAATATGTAGGTGCATCCAAAAGTATGTTGTCCCCAGGATTAATAAGCATTTCAAAAACCTGTGAAAGAAGTCTGTTTTAGAAAGATTGTGCAATTTTTGTACGTGTGCTTCATACGTCTGACTTAGATTAAAAATCTTGATTAGATAGTAGTAATTCCCTAACCACTTAATTATAGCATCTGAGAAAAGGAACAGATGAAAAATCTGCTTTAGAGGCAAATGAAGCTAGGTAATCAGCTAGAGAATATGGAAAGACAGTGTTCCATTATCCTATAGAAACAGTGCTTCGGTTACAGAAAGGATCAACTAAGCAGCAGTGAGAGTGGACTGGAAAGGGTAATTATTTAAGGAAGTCTAACATAACTAGAATTGAGTTATGGTAAAGCAAATAATGCATCTGTGTACTTATTACTGCACTAATTGAGTAACATGAAATGTTACCTTACAGCCTATTTTCTGACAGGCTCTTTGGTTTACCTGAACATTCATGTAGTCCTGACAGATTAGACTGTCGCGCCAGTGTTATTTCACTTCTATCATCTTTTACTGATAATACCGTGAGACATATTTAACAAGCTACCCTGCATATAGTCATATAGTGGTACTTAATGCCCAGTATAACTGAACCAACAGAGGAAGAAACATGGCTCTGAAAGAAATGCTTTTAACATATGAAGCTTTTGACCTTACTTTACACAAGCCTTCCTGGCTGCCAGTTGTGACACACACTTCCATTTGTCCTTGCTCAGGACTGTAGTTGGCTGTGGGGGGATTATGTAGATTGCGCTGGAAATCCTTTAGCCAAGATAACAGCTCTGGAATCCTGAAACATGAATAAAATAAGGTGTATCTAACATACAGACTGAATATATATCTTGTAGGATGTTCACAAATGGCTAGGTTGATTTAAATACTAAGAAAAGTCTTTGCTGATTAATGCCCCCTGTGCCTCTGAAGGTACCTAAATATTTTTACAAGCCTGTCACAAGCCTGACTCAGTGCTGACTGCTGGGGAGTTCACATGAGTGCTGAAGTAACTTAATGATATGTAATTTTTCTACTAAAAATGACGATACTATAAATACCTCCAATCAACTACCACAAGTTATACATACTGACTTTAATATATAGTACCAAATGAGAGCAAAACAAAGGTGGAATGTGGAAACTATGCTGTAAGATAACATGTAGTATATAACTATGTTATAAGATACTATGCAGTATCTTTTAATGAATATCTTATTGCAAAACACAAAATGATTCCTCCTAGTGATTAGGGAGTCTGGATTCTCAAATACTAACAGCCAGGAAAAGCTTTGGCTCGAGAATTACTAGTATTAGTTTTGTTTTTTTTAAAATTAGTAATCTGCTCAAAACTTTCCACTTAAACTGAAATGTAAATAGCTAGGCAAACTGAAAGAAGTTAAATCTGGTTTTGTAAAACAGGTTTTAGAAACACATGTGAATTAATGCAATAATAAAAGGTTTTATGATCCTTTCATTCTGGTATCTTGAATTGCAAGCAGCCCTGACAGATACCCTGCTGATGCTGAGTACTGGAGAGCTCTCTTCATTAGATCTTCCCCAATCTCAACAGCAGTTCCATGTCCAATGGCAACACTAGCCCTCTTAAATGGAAAAACGTTGGGGTTTGGAGCCCCTCCAGCCAGGGAGATGAGAGATGGAGGAGACTTCTGCATCAATTCAGCTAGAGTAAAAAGAAAAAAATGTGGTTACAATTTCACTATTGCAACACTGATCATATCCTTTAGTCAGTATATAATAGTGGTCCAGAAAATCTTGTCCATTTTTCACTTTATTTTTTTAACAGAGTGAGGAATTCAAAAGTATGATAATTCTTTTGAAACTCACCCTTCTACTTGGATTAAATAGGTGTTGGGGAGAATGACACAGGTGGGACAGATCAAAACAAAAAATTACCTTTGTTTAAAAATAAATTATAAGTAACTGGACTGTTCCACTATTATAAAACCTTTTTCTGTGACTGAAGTCTTTTAAGCTTCAAGAATTTAAAATCTTAATGACCTTCTGTTTAGACTGACTTGGAATGATTGGGGTTTTTTTGTTGTTCAGTCACTTTAGCTGATGTGGTAGTAGTGCAGCTACACTGACAGTTACATCTATGATTATAGCTTTTCCATGAGTGGGAACGTTTCTGGCAGACCAGCTTTAGTGGCAGAGGCATTGTGTAAATAATTCAGTATGAAGAAAATGTTAACAAATCTTGCTTTAAAATTAGTTTTGCAATTACTCAGATCCAATCTATGCAGCACAGACTGGACCTTAATCCAGCAAGGGCACTTGATTGCATTAAATCTAATGGCTCACAAAATCAGATACGAGAGGACAGATGATACCAGATCTGGCTTAAAGCCTCCTGTTATCAAATTTGTACTCCACTACTTAATAGCCAACTTGAGCACAGGGAGTTAATTCTTATCAGTTCAGGATATGGGTCATGTCTATGACTTTTGGTCTGGTAAAGAGATATTTACTTTGTCATCAAAACTGCAGCCTCAATGTGTTTTTCTGCACAAGCTGTGCTACTTAACATTTGTGTGATGATGCATATCAATGTATCACTTGAAAAAGTAGAGAGACTGACTAGAGTGAATTAGTTGACTTAGCTGTACCTGTGCAAGGCATTTCAAGTAGAACAGCAAATGCCAACCCATTACTAAGACAGGAAACTGACCCCTGAAGGCTTAACTAGTGATGTATGTCCCATGCTGTGATTCTGTCACGTCCCTGTAGGTTTCAACTGAGTAAACAAGTAAGCAGTTAACCTTTTCTATCAGTCACACAGAAGACTGTAACATGGTAGCCTAAAAATAGTGTAATATAGAAAAAGAAAGTGTAGCAACACTGAGAGTGCCGACACGGTAAGGAATTTATAGACATTAACCTGACACAGGAAAACTAGGTGGAAAGAAGCATTATGCTGGCACTGAATTTCAAGTCATCAGCAGTTGTTTGTTCTGGACAACCAGCATAAACTCAGTAGGAAACTGTGCCAAAAGCCCTATTTCAGAGGCAGTAGCAAAGATTTTCTCAGAGGCATGTTGAAGTGACAATACTATTTCTTCTGTCTGGATGGGTTTCTGAACTGGTTCAAAGCTATTCACTTTATTCTCCTTTATACCTGCTTGACACCTCAACTTGACAAAAGTCAAAGCAGTTCACTGGCCTTACTTGGCAGCTTATGGCAGTTTCCTTTCAAGCCTTTTCAAGTCTTTAGCCATTATACCCCAGCGAAGTCCAAAACGTAGAATGATAGCCTTCCAGAGAACCTGGAAAGAACAGGTGTATACTCACTCAGAAGTCTTATTGGAGATGCTTTTCTTGCTGCACTCACAGTGGTGATGAATCGAGAGTAATTCATATCTATGGGAAAATAGCAATTAGTTGGACATGAAGCTAGAAAAGTGAATAGGAACCCCTCTGCTTTTGGCATGTGCATCTACCACAAGTAATGCTTCCAATTCATCATCTTCACAGATGTGCTCTATCATAAATTGAATGTTAATTTATTTATGTCAATCAGTGCTGGAATTTCTTTTTCTTTTTGAATTCAGAGAAAAGGTTTCTACTTCATACTCATGGGTTCTGTCACAGTCTCCCAATGACACTGGCACTGTGAGATTAGGCCAAGGTGCTGCTGTTCTGACAAACACAAATAACAGTACAGCTTTGATCTGTGGAACTTGGTCTGCGGCGAGCAGGAAAAAGCCTTTTCCCCCTTGCCCTTTTCTGCCAGCTGTGGAGTTTTAAAGGCAGATTATTGAAGATCTGACAGATCTTAAACACCCATCAGCTTTTTTTTGTTTTAATGAGAATCCAGCTTTACTTAGCTATATTAAGTATTGCATTTGACGTGCTTTAACGATTGCAAGCCATCATCACAAGTCACAACACTCGTCAAATTAGAGGCGTTTTCTTAGGAAGGATAATTTAGAATGTCTTTCAGAATACTTCAGATGAGTGTTTCCCCCCCTTTTTCCCTGGTGCCCATAGAGATTCTGTGGTTAGTGAACCGCAGTCCTGCAGGAAGCCTCAAGGCCTGTTCCCACAAGGGAGCTACCTGCTCCTTCATAAGGAAGGAAAGCACAGGAATCAGTGATGGGCGGAGAGGCCCTGTCATCTTGACCACCACCTCCAAGTGTGCTTCCACTGAATCCACAGCAAATAATCCTCCAGCAGCCACCGCAAGACGAGTGTGCTGGCAGTTATTAAAAACGATCTGTCGAGCAAGACGGCTTAAAAAAAAAAAAAAAAAAAAACCAAACAAAAAAAAAACACAACCCTCAGGCTTTCTAAAAATACCCTTCTTAATTCTTCTCACCCTCAAGCGCGCTTCCCCCAGCAGCGGCACACCAAGGCCCTGCCGTGGCGGCGCAGGCTGTACGCAAGGGCTTGCTCCAGCCTTCCAGGCATGGCTTCGGCTGCTCCTCTGACCGCCACCTCCCGCCGGCGGGGGGGGCCGCCAGGCTGGCTCCGGCTTTCTTTTTAGGGCATAACTGAGGCTGCGCTTCGCCCCCCCACCTCCCCGAGGCGATGTCCGGGACGCCTCACGGAAGCCCCCCCCCCCCCCCCCCCTTTTTCCCGGAGGGGACGCCGCGGGGACGGTGTCCCCCAAAGCCGCCCAAGACCGACGCGACGCGACCCGACCCGAGACAGCCTTCCTCCACCCGCCGCGCCGCGCGGCCCCTCACGGCGGAGAGGCCGGTGGCGGCCGGTGGCCGCGCGCGCGCGCACCTACCGGCAGGACGTCGCGGGGCCGGCGGCGGCGGCCGGAGAGGGCAGCGGCGGCTGCCCGCGCTGCTGGGCATGTGCGGGCCCGCCCGCTCCGCGTCCGCGCAGGCGGGCGCCCTCTGGAGCGGCTCCCGTGGGGCCGCGGCGGTAGCGGAGGCTGGGGCACTGGGCAGCGGGCCGCGGCCCGACCTGGCCGGCGCAGCTGCTTGCGGGCTGTGAGGGCAGCTGGGCCGGCAGCTGCAGGCCGGGCGGGCGTGAAGGCAGCGCGGCTGCCTTTCGCTGAGCGGGTTGGGAGGCCGATCCTGCGCGGATTCGTGCGGAACTCGTAAAACGCACGGCTCCCCCATCGGTTCCTTCTGTGTAATGCCCTAAAAACGCCCGGCTGAAGCTGGATGATGGGTGCGGGGAGAGGGGAGGTGGCTGGGCCGTGGTGCGGTGCGGCGGGGGGCTGCCGCCAGCCACGGGGCGAAGCAAAGGTTGGGGACGGGGGGTGAACGGGGGAGAATGTGACACTTCTGGTCGCTTTCCTTTACTCTGGAAGGTTCTGAGTAGCGGACCCGGCGGGTTTTGTCAATACAGCAGGTTTTTAATGAAATTAATAGCTTATAAATGGCTGAAGAGAGGCAGCACTGTGGAGGTGGAGAATTGAACCTGGTGGTGTCTTGCAGACCTCACTAGGGCGACAATAACGGGGTAACCAGGGGTACCATTTTCCTTCTGGTCTAAGCTTCATAAAGCAGCAGCACAAACAGTCTGTGCCCCCAGCACTCGTTGGGGCATGATCTTCTGGAGCCGCACGGGATGAAGGAACTGGCTTTGGTTAAAGCACAGCAAAAACATTCTTGTTTTTCAACTGAATTATGCTCTAATTCACTTTTTCATGTTTTCACTAAAGCTTCTGCTGATAAAAGGAAGCAGGATTTAGATGAAAATGTGAAGTGGGACATAGAATCATAGAATGGTTAAGTTAGAAGGGACCTTGAAGATCATCTAGTTCCAAACTCCCTGCCATAGGCGGGGACACCTTCCATGAGACAGATTGCTCAAAGCCCCATCCAACCTGGCCTTGAACACCTCCAGGGATGAGGCCTCAACAACTTCTCTGGGCAATTTGTTCCAGTGCCTCACCACCCTCATAGTGAAAAATTTCTTCCTAATATCTAATCTAAATCTACCCTCTTTCAAATTTAAAGCATTACCCCTTGTCCTGTTACTACACTCCCTGATAAAGAGTCCCTCCACATCTTTCCTGTAGGCCCCTTTTAAGTACTGGAGGACTGCTACAAGAACCTCCCTGGAGCCTTCTTTTCTTCAGGCTGAACAACCCCATCTCTCTCAGCCTCTCTTCATAGGAGAGGTGCTACAGCTCTCATCATCTTCGTGCCCCTCCTCTGGACCCACTTCAACAGGTCCATGTCCTTCTTTATGTTGGGGGCCCCAGAGCTGCACGTGGTACTCCAGGTGGGGTCTCGCAACAGTGGAGTACAGGGGCAGAATCGCCTCCCTTGACCTGCTGGCCATACTTCTTTTGATGCAGCCAAGGATGCTGTTGGCTTTCTGGGCTGCGAGTGCACATTGCCAGCTCATGTTGAGCTTCTCATCTACCAACACCCCCAAGTCCTTCTCCTCAAGGCTGCAAATTAAAACCAGTGCTGAAATTAAAATTCTTTCACAGATGAGCAAAATCAGTGCAAGGAAAAGCAGGATAAATTGTGTTGTGACATGTCCCCTCCTCTCTGGCTGTCACGTGCTGTTGTTTGGGCAACACATATGACTAGCTGCTGCTAGTTAGAAAGGACAGAGACACAAGTTTCATTTTCTAGTCATGGCTTTGGACTTTAGCACTTCAGGGCTGCCATGGTCCTTGCTTCTGAGTGGAAAATGGAAGAGACGGGTCTAGGTGTAAAGCAGTCTGCAAAAACAGTGCAAGGGCATATGAAATCAAGGATGCTTTGCAACATGTAGGTTTTCCTAGTTAGCTTGGAGGCCGGAGAGTAAAAATGCTGGAAGGGACGAGCACTGGAGTGTTTCTAGGCTTTAAATCAGTAAAATACCAGGCTCCCAGTACCACTTTTTAACTGACACCTTTTAATACATGCTCTAGGCAAAGCTGAGGTGTGAGAGCAAAATGGCTCTAGAAAAAAGAGGAGGTGCCATAGCAAGATACCTTTTTTCCTCTTTTTCTTTTTTTTTTTTTTCTTTTTTTTTTTTTTTTTTGTGTGTGGCTCTGTGCAGTGTTTGGGTCTGCTGAAAGGCTCCGTAATTAGATGGAGTGTGTTGAAATAGAAATGGTGTTCCTTCCTAGTTTTTGATGTAGGCAGGGAAGGATTGTTTGCTTAGTTGGTATGTGAACACTGTTACACTGAAAATCAAATTTCATCACTAACTTCCACGGCCTGAAGAATTTCAAATTTAGGTAATTACCTTCTAATAACGTGACGTACAGACAAAAATAAAAGATCAGTATATAAATATGAGATAACCTGGAGAATGACAACCTGAAGAAAACCACCAAGTATATTGGCTATCCACAAGCAGCCACAACTGGAGAGACGCCAAACTTCTGTGGGGACCTGACTGTGAAAACACCAATTGCATCTGAGTTGCTTTTTGTGTAATGTTGTTTTTTCATTTCCAGACTGTCAGTGTTGCAATTCATGGTACAGACCAAAGCCCAGAGAATTCAAAAGGAAGATTTCCATTGATTTCTGTGGGCTTTTGTTGTGGTTTAGGCCAAAATCCACTACTGGGGACCTGAGGGACCCCAGACGGGACCAACAGATGGTCCCCTCTACCCCTCTTCAAAGAGAGAGGCAGAGGAGGAAAAAGAGACTTATGAGTTTAGAAGGAACTAAACTACTTTAATGAAATATTAATAATAAAATAAAAAGAAATAATGGAAGATATATACAAAACCGTATCAAGCTCCCGCAATGACAATCACGTCACCGGCTGGCACGGGGGCAGTCCCAGGCTGGACTCAGTGACGGACGGGAACTGGATTCCAGATCTGGATTCAGGATCGGGATGACAGGCAGACGAACAGAGTCCTCCTCAGACGTTGACCATTGAAAGAAGAGAGAGTGACCCTTTGATCCCTCAGCTTTTATACTGAGCATGAGGCAGATGGGATGGAATACCCTGTTGGTCAGTTTTGGGTCACCTGTCCTGTCCGCTCCTCCCCGCCGGTGGGACCCCACTATGCTTTTCCGCTTCCGACCCTCCAACGGGGCAAATAACAAAGTTGGTTGCCCTTGGCTGTTACAGAAATAAGTATAAGCAAAAGCCTCTCTGCCTACCATGCCTGGGCATCAATTATAAACATAGGTCTTATCACTCTGAGAGACTGAACACTGTCTGCACAATATGCAGTTAATTTCAGTAGTTAGAAGAGGCCCAGCTAAGAAGTGAAGTTACTGAACAAAATTGGTTCTGTTTTACCTCAAACCAGGACAGCTTTGTCTGGTCTCTTAGCCAATTCCAGTGTCATCCTATTGAAACAAATTTAAAAAAAAAAAGACATTAGAAAGTGTACAAATGTTTGGATGCTTATCACAGCTGGATTCATGTGGCAGATGTCTGCATCACTGTTTATATTCCTTAGCAACCACAAGTCCTGTGCTCTGTTTTCCGACTGCGTAAGAATAAGTTATTTCCTTGCTGTCTTTGTGTATTATGTGCACACTTAGAACCATGGCACCTATTTGGTGCTATTCTTGGATAATTCTTGAAGCATTGGTTTCTAATGAGAAATATCTGCTGTCTTCTGAAAATGTACTCTTCCTCTCTCCAAAACCTCTACATGGTGATGCTGAGCTAGATATGGTTATGTGCTAAAAAAAAAAAAAAAAAACCAAACAAAAAACAACAAAAAAAACCCCAACCAACCAACCAAAAACCACTAAAGGAATTGGACTTAAGAGAACAAGGAGACTAGGTAAATAATGTTCCTGAACTATTTCCTTCTACCCTAAAGGACTTCAAAAATACCAAAACAGTATTCCTTTTAAGAGGACCAAGAGGACAGCAAAGAATTGAGACAGTAAACATCAAAATTCAACTGCGATGCTGTTTTACAACTGTATCAATTTTAGTGTAAAGTGTAAATAACCCTAGAAAGAAAGAAACTGCAATGTAGCATGGGATACTGTATCTTTTCTAGTTTCAAAGCATGTTTATTCTCTAAGATTTGTTGAGGATCCTATTTGAAGTGATAACTTCAGATCTATTAAATGTGAGCTCGAAAAATATGATACTGTCTACGGAGGACCTAGTCGGGAGTAAAACTACGAGAAGGTTTAAAACCTCCGTGGTGGTGGTCCAAGGGATGAAAGGTTGCCTTTGAAAAGCCTGGGCTGCGGGCTCGCACCGGCTCTCCTTGACCATAAGATGGCGCTTCGTTTCCGCGTAGTGAGCTCGAGTCAAAAAAAAAAAAAAAAAAAAATCAGATAAAATGATACTGGCATATTTTAGTTGACTGTAACTGCTTCACTGCAGGCAGTTTCTGAAACTCGAAATTAAGAGTCCCACCTGAACAGCTTAGCTAGCTGCATTTCAATTAATGGGTTAAATTTTGGCTGATAATGCTTATTGCTAGTTGGAGATGACAGAATCAAAAAGTGGTGCTCTCAAAGTAGTGTCACGATGTGATGGTGGGGATTTTAACGTGACTATTTGGAATGGCTGCCCATGAGAACGCCGCATAAGACCGGAGAATGGGTAAGTGTGATGTCAGACATTTTAAATATCAGAAGCAAATTGTTACTGCCAAGGGCTGCCTTCCACCGGAAAAATGCTGACTTTGGCAGTAGTCACAAAGATCAGGAAGAGCTCAGCAGTGCAGAACAGTTTGAATCTGGGATGTGAACATCCACTGACACTGGTACTGCAAAGATCAGAGGTACCTCTTTTTCCTGTGGGAAGCCAAAACTGGTCGGAGAGTGCTGTCTCTGTGTCTAGAAACAATTTGTGTAAGAGATGTGACGTTCTTGGTCCTTTGGCTTGCAGATTACTTGAGTAATTTCCTGATTCTTTGTCTGTCTTCACTGTAAGCTCTTGGGAAAGAAACTCTTATTCTTCCTTTATGTAGTGCCTTTTTCAGTGGGACCCTCATCTTGCTGGCCACTAATCAGAGCTACTGCAAAACAAGTAGAATGCTGTCACTTGCCCCTCTCCATCTCTTTTGAGGCATCTGCATAGTAAAACCTGTTTATAGGGTCTTTATCCAGGGTTTTAGAACTGGATGCATCCCAAAAATGAGAGAGTGCTTAGGAATCAGTGAATAAAGATTCTCAAACAGCTACAAATCCAGCTACAAATAATTTGCTAGTTTTGCATCTAGTTGTCTAGTGTTCTCTAAACTGGTGAAGATACATTTTTGTTGTTGCAATTCTCGATTAGAATTCAGCGTCTTGTCATGAGAGTACGTTTATCTTGACTTGGACATTTATCTATTAAATTTTAATTTTGGGGCATTGCTTCTATAAACATAAAAAGTAATTCAGACTATTCTTCTGTATCCTACTGCAAGCCAAATTTTGCATTCAGCAGTTGCAATAGAATGATGCTTCTGTTCTAATAGGTTTTGTTCTTCTTAAGAGCTAAGTTTCTTCAGTTCATGTTCAAATTACATCTGTAGTAAAAAGAAAATCATGTCACTTCTGAGAACAGACATTTACATGTGTTATCAGAGCAGGGTGTGGATAAGCAAGTTCCTCATATCCATCAGTCTTGCAGTGGTTATCTGCCTGCAGTCATTACATGGCTCCAGAGATGATGCAGAATTCCTAAAGCAGCCTGAAGGTGCTGCTTTCACTCTGAATATACAGGAAATCTGTGGAGATTGCCTGATGTAGGCAAACTTGCCTTTGAAGTGTGCAAATTCTTTCCTGTGTTATATACACCATAATATCTACTCTTAGCTTGATATACTTCACAATGATTGCACATAACTAGAACTCTCTAAAATTCTTGGAAGACTTTTGGAAAAGCATATTTTATATTTGTAGAGACTTATTAAGTGGACCGACTCCTCCTGCTTAACTTCACTAGTGGCTATTGTTCTAGTATGTTTGTTTTGACATATTTGACATATGATATTTTACTACTGTGTTGGCATATCATACTTACCTCACTGTTGGCCAATGCCTTTGAGATTCCAGCCTAAAATAGATGAGAAGCTTCAGGAAGCTGTGGAGTCTGTCCTTGGTGTAAAAAGTTTCTGTAATGTTGACAAGAAGTTAATCTCTAACGGACATTAAATGTTCTTCAACATACCCGAAGAAAGGAAAAGAAAAAAAAAAAAAAAGACTAGGCAGGAATGGGGAGAACTGAGGGGCGCTTCAGGGATACTCTGTATTTTTTTTCCTCAGACCATCTCTTGTTTTGTCCTCCTTTTCTCTCTCATATTTGAGAACATTGTCTCTGTCAGAAGATGCTCAAAGCACAGGGTTTCCCTTCTGTGAACAATTGCTACACGTGGCTGCTCCTTTCCTAATGAAATTTCTAACTGCACTGTTGTTCTGATAATGCTAATCTGTTAATTCATGTTGAAGCAAGGTCTGTTTTAATTATGGCATCTTTTTCTACTCTGTAATCCTTATTCAAACACATGCTGAGCCCTGCAATTCCAAGAGTGGAAAATATGCATTTTTGCTCAGATTCTTGGGCTTCTATCCTTGCAGGTGGTCAAGGTGATCCTTTTTCATGAAGTATATTAATGTCTGCCTGAATTCTGCATTGCTGCAGGATATTTGGGCATCATCTCATTTTTTTTATCCCTTCCCCTTTCAGACTCTTTGTTCCTCAGCCCCTTCTTTCTCTGTCCTGCTTTCCTCTTGTATCTATAGCTCTATTGGTTCCTTGAACTTCATTCTCATTTTGGTTTCTTTTGTATCATGTTCTTTCATATTACATGGAACAGCTCCCTAGTTAAAGCAAATACAATTTCTTCTCTCATTTCAGAGGAGATCCTTAACCAACCTGTTTGGGTTATAACAAGGGTAGATTTTGTTGTGTACATGCTACTTGGTACCAATGGCTATAATGCCATGTCTGTGATGTCATGGAGTTGGGGGAAAGGCAGAGGGAATAGTCTGTTGCCAATGCATATAGGTAGATGATCTTGTGCTGCAATATTGCCTATAAATGATTAGCTGTGTTTGTAAGAGTGTCCCTGGAATTCCAGGAATTATGAATCAAAATTCTAAGCCCCATATGAGTTCAGAGAAGTTCCTTGTTTCTGTGATGTGCAGGAATTCTTAGGAGGGATTATCACATGGATGTGAGACTGGTAGTTGGTTAGAAAGATTGATGTGTGTTCTGGGATTCCCTGAAGTAGTTGGGGTCAGGATCTGAATGAATATGCTTTCACTTTTAAGTTGGCTGCATATTGCCCATGCAGGTACTTTAGGCTGAAACTTGCAGTAACTTTTTAGAAAACTGCACTTGCGTTAGCATGCTTACCTTGTGCCTAACTTAACCAGATGCCAGCATTGCTCGGACTATGCCTACTATAGGTGGATGTAGGGATCATACAAATATTTCAAAACTTTATTTAGAAAAGTAATCACCTCATTGAGTGTCCTTGGAATTTGCCCATGCATTCTTGACATCTATCACGTTCTACAGTATAGTGTATAACCCATGAGCCTTAGGTATTTATGATTTTTTTAAAGTCAGTAGAAAACTAAACTGTCAGGCAGAAGGAGCTTTGAAGTTTTTTCCACTTTATGCTGCAAGAAAACCGTGATTCCAAAAGGGAAGCATGTGTCTGATTCCTGGCTTCTTGTCTATGAAAGACTGTTGAGGTGCTATGCTGGATATTTGCTGTTGGACCTTAGACTTGTCAAGCTTGGTAAAATATCAGGATTTTTATTCTTTTTGGTGTCTTGATAGACACTGTTTCAGCTTCTGAGGCTACGAGGGCTGAGGCATTAGACATATTTTGAGGATTTCCTATCAGATGGCATGCTCGAGCCTTCTCCAGCTGTCAGTCACCTCGACGGTTCTGACTTCTATGCCATGAGTCTCTTGACACTAAAGAATCTAGAGGTGGTAAAATACTCTTGAGAAGATTCTGTAGCTGAGCTTCACTTTGGAGGGAAGAAAACTATATATACAAGGCTGTGAGCCTGTAAGTGTGAAGGAGTGAGGCTCAAATGGCAGAGTGAGAGAGATGAGGAGCAGTAAACATCTCCTTTTAGACAACTGAGTTGTGGCCCACAGTGAGTAGAAATAAACGTAAGTGCTGGAGGCAAGAGGAATATAAAGTATGAGATGTTTATACATTTGTTTCTTAAGAGTTTCACTATTAAATGCTTTCAAACATTTTTCTCTCTCAAAATGAAGATTAACATCAGTTTCATAGCAGAAATATTACCATACATTGATCTGTTTATGAGAAGACATTATATACAATGTCTTCAAAGTTAGTTATTTAGATGTTGCTGAAGTTTCATAAAGGTTTTTTGAATTACCTACTTGAAACATTGTTTTTACTAAAGTTTCTCTGTAATCTAGCAGTATCATGTCAAGTGAAGTCTTTAATTTGTATAAAGCTGCATCAAAATTTTGGACTTAGTTTTGCACCTTATGAAACTGAAAACTTTAACACCACCCACCCTACCCCCCAAATCCTACTTCTTGGTTTGATGGCTCTCTATTCTTTATTTAGTTTAATATTAAATGACTAAAGATGGTTTGGGTTTGCTTGCTTTTAGTAGATAAATGAAAGGGAAAGATTTTGTCACGTAATATTTCAGCATAGTTCTAGACATCTACTATATACTTGGATATCACCGAGACAACCTGAAAGTCTGACCAGTTCTCCTAACTATTCTTTGTCTCTTGCAGGAGTGATAAACATACTCTGTAATTCTGGGACTGCGTATAAAGTAAATCTTGCAGAAAGCAGCAGAAAGGCGGTGAAATCCATGGGGTGAAAGTCTGTATGGGCTTAATGAGAGAGTTTAAAGCCTGAAACTGTGTTGTGGAGTTCTGGGCAGTTCCGAGGGAAGCTGTCCAGCTGAGCACACCTGCTTACTTAGCAAAAGCTATTGTATTGAAGCAGAAGTAGGAAAAGTCTTAACTTTACTGGCATATTCTTCAGATCCCCATGCATCTTTGGTTATTTCCCAATTAACAGAATACCTGGAAGAATACAGTGTTCTGTAATAACCTGTTCTTTAAAATATTTTTTGCATAACTGGTCACTCCAAAAGTTTTTCTTCAGCTTCAAAAGATATACCTTTTGAAACTGTGGAAGGCGTAAGCCAACTAATAAGATTTCCACCCCTGCTCTAAGGAACTGATATGACTAGCCTTGGTGGTAGCAGTTCTTTTAGTGTTCCAATTGCCCTTCCTTAAGGTAATCTTGCCATAGTTTATGGCAAAATCTTCTTTCTCCAACCTGCAAATAACAGTTTCAAGGCAGAGAACGTTATGGTGCTAAATATTCAGAGAGCTAAGGTCTAATCTACCCATTTTCTCCCTGTAATTTGTATCCACGGCATTTCATCCCACCAGAAGAAATTGAAGAAAATGCAAATTCAAGCCTCTTGACTATCTGCATTTCCAATGTGAGTGCGTAGATGGAAAAGGGTGCTGAGAATTGCACTGGAAAATAAATTTCAAGTTTAAAATGAGTTGTCATTGGAAGAAGTTGCTTTGAAAAATTGATCTGATAACTCGTGAAGATTTTTGGTTGCCCAATAGTGTTCATACAGGCTATGGGAATAATTTTTTTCTAGGTTTGATGAGAATCACTTGTAAACTGATTACGGATCTATGAAAGTGCTTGCATCAGGGTGAATGAATTTAGAAACTAATTGTATTTTGACCATTTTAGACAAGGCTTGCACAACAGTACAGAAAATTATTTTCCACTATTGCTCTGTCACTTGTTTACTTTATCTCTCTATTTTTCAGTGTCTCTAGAAGATGGGCCAACTATAATCCTATATATATTTTATAAGCCATGTTAGCTTCTCTGTTTTCCACAGAGAAATTCTTATTTGCCTGACTGTCAATTAAGTTTTCTCTATCCAGGTATAATCTTGGTTTTACAAGTTCCTGCAAAACTGACAGTAAGCTTTCAATGAATAAAATTGTTAAAATGATGGGTTACTTAATGTCTGTTGCTATGTGGAGAATCCAATATTGTATGAAAGATTTTGAGACTTGAGTGAAGTATAAGAGCATTTTGAAAATTTCCAAGAGTGGATAAACTCCCTCATCTTGATTGGAATATTGTTTATAACTAATTTTGCAAACTCTTCTCCATCTGCCCTGCAGGTATTTCAGACTCTTCCCTTCAGAAATACACCATCGACAAAACTGATGTTCATTTTGTGAAACTTTGTCAGGAGAGGCAGTTATATCAAAGTTAAAGACACTCTCAAAGTTTTGCCATTTGTCCCTATTGCGTTTGTCTGCCTTATGGTCTGACTTTCCTAGCAATGTCTTGGTTTAAGAAAAGTCACCAAAGAAGCTGTTCTGACAAGATTTTGGAATTGCCTGAACAGATTTCCCTTCTCCTCTTGTGCTGATACTAACTTTACTGTATCTGGTAGTTTTAATTTAACACAGCTTGAGTAACATTTCTTTTCATCCCTCTGTACTGGTTTACATTGCTTTCATTCACCAGATAAGTGTTGGCTGTATGGTGGTCACAGACATAATGTTTGTCAACTCCCAGACTAGACTGAACTGGAAGTGCTGAGTTTTTACATTTGAAGCTCTCTTGCTATTTTATAAATTGTACTGTATTCTGTGGAAGATTAAATTTAAAAGATCCTGTAAGCTTCTTCATCTTCAGAAGTTGTCAAAGATCTGAAGTGATGGCCTTATGTCACTTCTCTTTGAAACAGATTAACAGAGGCTTTAGACGCACATAAAAGCTTCCTCCCTACAACCTTATTTTCTTTTCTAGCTTTCTTGTGAACAGTTAAAATTAAATTTCTGAGGTAGAACTTGCACTAAAATAGTAAATGGAGAAAACATTCTTTTATTACACTTTACATTCAGATCACACTTCGTGTCATCTGAAGATGCAGCTGTTCTTTCAAATAGTTGATTCATGTCACCCACAATTAAAATGTCCTTGCTATTTAAAAAATGCTTCTCAGCATGTCTAAAAAGGTTGTAGAAATAATGACTTGTTCACAAGTGGCTGAGGAATGACTGCTTCAAGAAGAGCTGGATCCACAAGCTTAGAATAATAAAAAGAGAAAGTCCATTTGGCTGGCTGCTGTCTCGGAAAGATGCACTCTAAAACGTGCAGAAGTTGTAAAGATAGTTACAATATTGCCTTTGCATGCATTAAGACTTTCAGTCTGCGTCCCCCCTGCCCCGTTGCAGGTATTGTTTCTGCTTGGAAAGGTTATAATGAATTATGTGAATTCACTCTTGCGGGTAATTTCTTATCTCAAAAGAAGTCAGGGGTGGGAACTGTCTGAAGCAGGGGGTCTGGGGTCTGGGCTGTGGTTTGCATGGCCCAGAGAAGCTCAGATGTGGGATGTGGCTTGAGGCTGAGAGTTTTGTTGGTTTCTTCAATTTCGTGTACATCTGTTGAAGTAAAAACCCACAAAAGGAAGTGAAATTTGGCCTTGTCGCCAAAAAGGCCAATGGAATCCTGGGCTGCATAGGGAAGAGTGTGGCCAGTAGGTCGAGGGAGGTCATTCTCCCCCTCTACTCGGCACTGGTGAGGCCACAACTGGAATACTGTGTCCAGTTTTGGGCTCCCCAGTTCAAGAGGGACAGGGAACTGCTGGAGAGAGTCCAGCGTAGGGCAGCTAAGATGACTGAGGGATTGGAGCATCTCCCTTATGAGGAAAGGCTGAGAGAGCTGGGACTCTTTAGCCTGGAGAAGAGAAGGCTGAGCGGAGACCTTATTATGGCATATAAGTATCTAAAGGGTGGGTGCCAGGCTCTTTTCAGTGGTTCCAAGTGACAGGACAAGGGGCAATGGGCACAAGTTAGAACATAGGAAGTTCCGTTCAAATACACGGAAAAACTTCTTTATGGTAAGGGTGACAGAGCACTGGCACAGGCTGCCCAGGGAGGTTGTGGAGTCCCCTTCTCTGGAGATTTTCAAGACCCGCCTGGATGCAGTCCTGAGTAATGTGCTCTGGGCAATCCTGCTTTGGCAGGGGAGTTGGACTAGATGATCTCTAGAGGTCCCTTCCAACTCTGAAAACTCTGTGATTATCAATTCATCATGGGGTTGTTAAAGATACCTCTTTAACCTCAGCTTCCTCTGAGGCTTAAAATCTATTTCTTTACAGATCGTAGGCAAAATCCGGCCTGGAGGGGCGGGGTTTTTTGGCTAACATGCTTTTCAGTCCCGATTCCCCCAGTCTCTCACTTTTGGGATTTGCCTGGTTAACACTGTTTCTTCTCATCTTCATGGTCACATTTCCTTCCTGTGAAATGGTGAGGGCAGGAGCAGGATTTGAGATAGGGTCTGAGCCCTGAGAAGCACTCCAAGGTCCTACCCTAGGATTGTAGTCAGAAGAAAATGAATGGTGGGTCTGAAGATCCCAGTATGTGTGAAAATTTGTTATTCAGTAAGTAGGAACTCTGTCACTGTGGATGGGACTATGTTTTGGATGCAACTAAGACAGCTAATTGAACATAGAGAGAGGTAAAATACCGTGGTGTCTGTCACAGAGGAAAGAAATTGCTTCAATGTTAAATGACAAAATGCGTATCTAACAAGAACATAATAGGAATTAAATGTTTTTAACTTGATCAAAACTCAGGTGTTGGATACGTTTCCACTTGCTTCTCTTCTGTTAAACAGGTAGCTGTTTTGATCATTTGATTAACTGTAGCTTTTTAAGTCTAAGATGGACAATAACACAGACCACATGACCCCTGGAGTAGTTTCAGTCTCCTCTTGAAAAGAACTCTCTTCTGCTCTATACGATTTTGTTGACCATAATAGCACTTGTATTCACATCATAGTCATTGTAGCTAATCACACTATCAAGTGAGCTGCTTCTGTCCCTGAAAAGAAAATGTCAGCAAACTACAAGCACTCTTCTACTTCAATTGCAAATGGTAGTTTGATTCTCAAATCTTTCCTTTCTCTTTGGAAATCTTTGGGCTTTTAAATGTGGCTTTATGTTGTGGGGCTGCACCTCCCGAAAATTGTCATCAGACTGGAGGCATATCCAGAAATTTCCCAAGGCAAGTAGTTTACAAAATGCAGGGCAGAGCAGCCTTGCCTTTGTAACAGGAAAAAAAAATATATAATAAGTTTTGAATTAGTATAATTCTATTTACCTGTATAATACATACAGTTCTGTTTACATACTTCATATTATGCTCGTACTTACTTGCTTGGCCAGGAAAGGACTTCATGCATGGATTTTGCAAGTCTTATGGGTTCCTTCTGAATTTTTTGAACTCTCCAAAAATCAGAATGTCGTGTGTAAAATGTATTTGCTGTCACTTAAATATTTACCTTAAACATGGTTTTCCCTTGAATATTTTTGAAATCATGCAGGGCTATGCATGTTATCCCCTGTTAATTTTGGTTGTAAGAGAATTAAATCCTTAAAAACAGTGAGCTTCGCACTGCGCTGTTGAAGTTAGTGGGAGGTATGTAGTTTATAGCAATGAGCTTGCAGGATCAGTAGTCACCCAAACACTTTTCAGTAACGTCCTAATTACAAATGGAAACATATTGTCTATATGTAGAAACCTTCATCTTTGCTGGAGTAGAACATCAGTGCCTATTCATTTTGCTAGATAACCATCCTCCCACCCTGTCTTCTTGTATCAGTGTAGTAACAGTATTGCAGGGAAGGCTTGCATTTATGCCAGTGAAATTTTTCAGGGGGTTCCTATCTTTTTAAAATAATGAAATAAAGGAAAAAATTTACTAAAGAAGCAGCTGTTAAAACACTTTTTCTTGGGTGGATGGACAGGGCATTCTTCAGGCATTCTTTGTGCCATTCTGTGAAGGCTGCTTATCTGTACAATGCTGTGTCTACTTTCCAGGAGCTGTGAAGAAAATGTATCTTTCAAAAAGTTTGCAATCTAAATGCTCTAAACCTGCATTGGAATTCAAGGAGGAGAAGACTGCAGACTTGTTTCTTATTACTTCGGTATGTGTCTCTGTAGATGTCTGTATAGGTAAGGCTTTCCACACTGATCACAGTATAAGACAGGGAGGTGGGAAACAGAAGAAATACTAGTGCTTTTAAATGTGATGCTTTTTTTAACACTGCACGTAACATTGTGACTTTTTTCATTAGGGTTCCTTCCAGTAGGCAGAGGGTTGATGGTTCAGCTTTGCAGTTCCCCCTGAAAGTGGGGTGGTTCAAAATTAGGTAAATGGACACAAAAGTTGTGACAAATTTCACATCATTGTGTGCAGACGCGGGACCTGAGCCTATACTTAGTGGTAGTGTAGTTACACAGTGACTATGTCTTTGAAATACGAATGCTCCAAGAAGGACCACGTGAAGGTTCACCAAGCAGCTGACTTTCGTGAGTCCTCAGAGTAGTTACTTAGGAAAGGCTGCACTGGGTGCTTTAAACCAGAAATTCATTATGTGACTTCTTGTCAAGGATTTGCAGCAAAATGGCTAGTCATTTAATTTCAGTTCTTGGCATTAAGTAGTTCCGGAAGTTAAAAGTCAAATCTGCAGTTTGTTTTCAATTACAAGAAATGAGAGCTGTGGTCACAGTAGAAAGAAATAATTAAACAGGTTAAACAAAGTTCTTAAACCAAGAATTGAAATTGTCTGACATACCAGTGGGAGATGTATTTCCTTCTTCATCTTGGATGTATTAGTATTTTCCTGAATTTTAGGTGAATGAGAATAACAAATATTATAAAAAAAAATTCAAAAGAAATATATTTACATTATATGCCACTGGTCTATTTGACTCAGCTGGTTGGGAAGAAATTGTAACAAAAAAGCAGGAGTCAGTGAAAGATCTTTCTGACATAATGTAATTCTGTTACTGTTCAATAACATTACTTATTCATGCAAGTAAGTCCCACTCAGCTGAAGCATCTTACTTGCAGTGAATTTGGGTAACAGAGCTGTGCTTTTTAAAACATGAGTTCATTTGGTGACATTTAAAATGCTATTAAAATTCCTGTTCTGACTAAGGATTTCAGTGATGACACCGTGACACTAGTAATGCTGTTAACACAAATGTTGACTGAATCTTTGAATATGATATGAAAGATACTGTAACACACATGGTAAGAATATGTATACCCATTATTTGATTTATAGCTTATATCCCACATATTGGTAACTTTGGCCTTGGAAGGAAAAGTCTGTTTGGCAAGGACTGGGAAAGATGCTCAGCTTCCCTGTACAACCTTGGAAAACTGCATTCAGGCTGTTGTGACACAGCATAATTATTTACACTTAACGTAAAATTATATGTGAATGTTACTTAGTTTTCAGATACCTGACATTCAAGGCAGATTTTAAAGCTTGTCTGTCAGGTTTCAGTAAACCTCCTGACCATTAGATTTACCCAAGGGCATACTTGCTACTGCTTTTCTTCTGTTTCTCCTTCTCCTACGTGAACGAATAGGCACAACGTATGAATAACCCCAGCCATGCAGAAATAAAGACAGAGACCTGCTTTGCTCTTCGCTCACTCTCCCCTTGGGCAAATCAGATACTGAGATGCTCACCATAATTTTTATATACCTGTAGGGAAAACGCATGAAGGAATCCTGCTAGAAGGATAACAATTCAACCATGATAAACCACCGAAAACCAAACAATTCTCTTCCAGAAACACCTGCTTTCCCCTCCCCATTTTAATTTCTGAAGAAGCTGAATGATGAAGGGACTATGTTGTCCCCCTTCCCATGTGACGCTAACATTGGGGAAGATGGTGTCTGTATTGTTTTGCCTTCCAGTTTTCTTTGCAAAACAACTATAAAGAGTAAGCCCATTAGAAAAGAAAGTAACACACCTTCTCTGATGGACCACGTTTAACAATTGCTTATTATGGGAGCTTTTGAGGAAAGTGCCTTTACTTGTAATAATTCATTTAGTTCTGTGGTACTTATAATGGAGCTCATAAGCTCCATGGATTTCATAATACAATTTTGATCTGAGACTTAAAGCATCTGACTTAATAGTTCTTGTAACTTCTATTAACTATGAGTAGAGACAGTGTTATTCTTGGGCCAAATATGCTATCCTTGCACAAGTTTTATAGAGGATCTCTGTAGACATTTAATCATATTCCTGTCCGTTTTTTTTGAGTTTTACTAAATTATTTACTTCACTGAACTGATGCAGCAGTAAGTCTCATGGATTTGTTTTGCAGGACATAAAATGCAACCCTTTATATCTCTAATAGATATTATAATTTTGTTTCACTAATTGAGTTTGTACAATACCCTAGCTGGCCACCATTTACACAGTGAGGGTCGATAAGTTTTCCAGTATTTTCTATCTGTATGGTGAGGGTGTAGAGTCATTGTTTGGAATCACTATGGAGCTTAACAAGTTTGAAGTAGACACATCTTTTCAGAACAAAGTTTTAAGGTTTTTTTCTGAAATTTTACATTGTTATGCTTTCATTATTTTGGTTTTGTTTTTGTTTTCTTCTGTTACAGTTAGTTTCTAAAACACCTGTATTCCATAAATCTTCATAGGTAATCTGTGCATGTTACTGAAATATATTCTAAGAGAATACACATTAATCATAAAGTAAAAATTCTGTCCTAACACAATTTTAGTGTATATATTTTGCAAGCTTACAGAGCTGGAAGCACCATGATATCCACTTGATATGTGCATGAGGAATGATAAGATTAATTAGAAAACCCTGTAACAGAGTTAGGGAACTGTCTTGATTTCAGACGGTTAAATGTCAGCACCTGAAGTCTGAGTGAATTCCAGTATTTCTGTAGATTTATCAAGGTCTGTGTATCAGTGTACATGAAGGTAGATATGTGCCAAAACCAACATTTGCTTTAAAATGTTGTTTTTGAGGAAAACGTCATCGACCAGAGTTGAGTTGAACAGCAGTGTCATATCTCTAATTGTTTTGCCTTTTAAATCTGTGTTTTTACCTATCTGACCACTCATTTGTTGCAAGTGGAAAGAAAAAAAAAAAAAAAGCCCAAAACATTTTATACATAGACTAGGGAAGATAGGAGCCCAACTGATTAATTTGCATTCCAGTGAAGTGAACTTAGACATTTAAGGAGGCCGCTTTGGCTAAGTCATTTTAGAAGGTTTAATTCTTGAATAAGGTGGTTATTTGGGGAAAAAAAACTGGCATACTTCAATATTGATTACAGTTTATCCTTTCTTTATCTGTTCATTAATAGCAGTCACTTTGAGTGATACAGGACACAAATTGAAAGACAGCTCTCTTCAGAGTATGCAACCAGGCTCCACTAGATCATCACCCTGACATTGTAAATACCAGGACTGACAAGTCCAGCAATATTGTTTGGCCAAATAATATTATTTGACAATAAACTTCTGTCTTTCTCAAGAACTCCCCTTTCCCAACAAAGCTGTCAATGTTCACTTGCCTAAGAATTATGAGTGTTCCTGTGGTCACAATTGGCGTGAAAAGCCTATGATGTTAGAAGGATATGTCTATGAACACCAAGCACAGTACCTGCGACCTGCCTATATTTGGCTTGTTACGCACCCAGTACTACCAATGATGCCCATCATTAGGGCTACAAATATCAAGTGATGCATGTTCTGCTCTACATTTGGAGTTCAACTCAGGTGGAAATACACGTGGAAGCATCAAAGGCGTGACAGAGGTGCATTAATTTGGCACCGCTTATCAGTCAGTTGTTTTGATGGGCCCTTTCCACAAGGAAAGCTTTAGAAACAACCAGTAGTACGTCCTCTATCTCAGGTGTTTCTTCCTTCTTTGTCTAGATGGATTCTTTGGGATTATTTTTATTTAGCTTAAGTTTTATCACTTACATCTTAGCAGGAAATAAATGTTTTGTCTTTGAGCTGCATCTGTGCATAAGTGATTTTGCCAATAGTGATCCCCAGCCTGCAGCTCTGAGTCCTTACAGCAACAACGAACTATCACTTTCACTGTTCAAAAAGACCTTAAATACCCCCAAATCAAAGTATTCCATATCTAGCTTCAAGAGAGAATGCTATTACTATCAGCTGGGAAGGTTTTCCTGTAGATTTTGCAGCTTATGAATGAAAAATACTATATTATTGTTTCTTGTTTTTATTATAGTAGTGAATTGGTGTGATTTATAGTTAGCAGAAACTCGGGCTTTCAGTGCACTATCTTTGACTCTGTGTTTCTTCTTTTTGTGTTAAGTGGGTCACTTTCCTCCTTAAAAGCTTGCTATTAAAATGTTTGTAAACTTACATTCCTTAGTGGCCCTATTTTTATCATTACATATCTGAAAATGTGAAGAAATAAGCAATCTGTTTTTTTGCTATTTGTCAGTTAGTTGTACGTCAAAGCTGACAGCCACTTCACTAGAATTCTGATGTGCTCCAGGTGTTCAGAACTGTTGTGGCTGTGGTGATTTTACATGGCATTATGCTGATACAACTGTCCTCATATCATTCCCACTTTTGGATTGGTACAAACACTGGTATTTGCAGATGTAAATCTTAAAAGCAGTCATTCCTGCTTGAGCAGCATTCCAGTGCAAGTAAAGAATGAATGTGTTTGAAATGCAGTGTCTGTTTGCTTAGTACGTATTTTGTAGCTGATTGTTTGTGCTTTTGACCCTGACATTGCAATGGATAGAAAAACTCCAGGCTGTATGCACAGTAGCTCCATCAGTCATGAAATAAGTCAGTTAAGATACATCCTTCTCTTTGCACACTGCTTTTCACTTTTAATGCTCAACAAATATCCTATCTTTTAAAATATTTAACAGTTTTCTTTGATAACACTTTGCAGTGCACAAAAACTTGTGTTGGTAGTAAGTTTTACCTTTCTGTAGGTGTTTTATGTTTGTTACTAATCCCCAGTTTTTAACAAGGGCAAGGAGTAAAACTGTAGAACATTAGGTGCAAAGAATGAATCTTTGAGATAACTAATTTCTGGCTTGAACAAGTCAAAATCTCTGCTGAAACGTAGGGACCAGAGGATGTTTATACAGTCAAGGAGGAGGTGTATAATCTGAATTACTGTTGGAATAAAATGCATGTCTTTCTGCAGACCTTGCTTTCAGAAAGGAAAGCTATTCCTTTTCAGAAATCTCATAAATTATGTGCATACTAGCAAAGCTAGTGTGCCACTAAGAGAAGATAAAATACTTAAAGAAAAGCCATAGCGCAGTAGAATGCAGAAGGCTGCTACATTATTAACAGTGCTCTAGAAATTCTTGAAGTATCACAGTAGGATTGTTTAGTGTTGGGAAGAACTCTTTGTAGTATGTGTTGAGAGAATTATTTAATGGAACGAGACGACTGTGGCTTTGCTTGCTACTCAACACTACATGTACCATAAAGTGAGAAATTTAATGAGAAAGTACTTTCTAGAATAAACTACTTCATAACTGCAAGGATGGTGCATAGAAATATGTCCATTTTGGTATCTCGACCATATCAAATAGACATGGTGTCTTTGGGAACATTTTTCCTCACACAGTATGCAGTCTTTTTCCGAGCTCCCCGCTGCTGACTCTGAAAGATGCAGTGTGCAGCTCTGTCTTCCATAGTGTAAACAGAAGGGCTTGGGCCTGTGGGGACTGAGGCAAAAGAAGGGTTAAGTGTGGTAGAACTAATAGGGAGGAATAAGCAGCTGCAGCACTGTTTTGGCAGACGATGAAGTTGTGTGAAGCAACTCCCTAGATAAGGAGGTGCTGCTCACAGGGAAGAGAGATTCCCTTTTTGGTGGGAACGTGATCTTTTAGAGTACGCGGTGGTGTAAAAAAGTAAAGTAGAACATTACTGGCCTTGGTAGAAAAGCATATAAAGAGCGCGCTTGCTTAATAAAGCTGATTTCGATCCTGCATATCGGAGTCCGTGTCTTTCAAGTCCCCACACGGGCCTGACCTTTGGGAGTGATTGCCATTCTCTTGACATCTTATGAGTGGGATTGTTGAAGATAGATTCCTTTCAATAAAACAAGGGAAGAGATGACAGGCAAGGGATTCTCAGCATTACAGGATTCTGTGCCTGCCTCCCTTGGTGTGAAACTTTGACCTTTCAGACATGCTGCTAGAGCATGGACGGTGTTTGTTTTATTGGTTTGCAGATGGCCAACGCTTAGCTCACGCATTTATTCCACAGCAGGAGTATGCATGACAGTGTTTCTGTATGTGCACGTCCAGTCAGTTCCTTTGAACGTGATGTTCAAGTTCTTGATTTTCGTTCTTGGCTTCACTGCAGCTCACAGCTACAATGGTAAAGAAATTCCTGATCAGCTGTATGTCAAACTAGGTCGGTGCAAATGGCATCTGTCGAAGTTTTGGCACTGAATCTCTGGCAAATCTTTATCTTCAAAGTGCACAAACGATGGAGACAAAAGCTGTATATTTGTTTTTGTGGCCTGTAGCTGTGTTATAACAAGTCTTGACTGCAGATCATGTGCATGCTTGAGATTTTGGAGTATTGCTGTGTCGATTTTTTGTCATGGAGAAAGCATTTTAACTTCCACAGTGATTGCATTGTTTCAGTTGAAATTAAAACAGAAATAAATCTTTTACCCATTCAGACAAGATTGCAGATTTCAACCTGAGCAGTTAAAGTATGTGCAAAGTTATAAGCAACTGAAAACAAAATTATGATGAAGGGAAAGGAAGATCTTAAATATTGTCCTTGTGAGTCTGTTCTGTATGTGAAAACAAACTTCAAGCAATAAGCAAGGATGCTAGTACCTTGGAAGCTGGCAGAGCTTTACCAGAAGCTCATGCTTGGCAACATGAATGTGTATTGCTGCTACCTTTCTCTTATGAGATGCTCACACAAATGCTGGTGAGCAGTACTGATTAGGAGACAGGATGGAAGGAGTCTTGTGTAGTGGTGCATAGGTATGGCTGTCTCTGTTTACTTATTTTAAAAAGTCTATGAAGGGAATAGCTTACTCTGTGCAAATATCCAAGGAGCTGGGACAATCCACTTGCTGACAGTTGCTGAAACTGAAAGTTACCACCTGTTAACAGTATGACAATGCCCACGTATTGCATCTGTTTTTCTTGTAAGACATTGAGCATCTGTAGGAAAACCTTGACTCTTCAGTAGTACGTGGTGAAGATGAGTAGGAGTTCATCTGGCCGTCTAAATGCAGAAAAACATGCTGCCCTGCTCATTCTTCTTGATCTTAGCATTAAAAGAAAATTGCTTAGCATTATGAAGCTTGCTGATGTCAGAACGAAAAAAAAAAAGGCCCAGATGGCATGATGCTAAATAGAGCTTAGTATGAAATGTGCATGTAAAGAGGCCAGCCAGTTTTTGCTGATCCATTATAAGTGTGAGGAGCAAGAAAAATATTTGCATTTCAATTAATCTTCCTTAAAGAGACCCAAACAATGTATATGTTATAGTTGAGCAGAAACCTGCATGATAAAAGCCTCTCACTGCTCTCTGCTACGTTTCCAGCAGATAGGCTCTGAGAGTTTGTAGCTGATGAAGATAAATAACGTGCATCCACTGACAACTGATGCTATTCTGCTTTTTAAGCCTCCACTCCCTCTACTTACCACTGCAGTTCTCTCATCTCTCTATGCTTTCTGCCCCAAGCTCTCAGGAGGAGTGAAGCACTACAAGTCATTAGCCAGATGCCAGAGATCCAGCCAACTTCTTAATCTAGGACTAGGTTACATTGAGAGACTGGGAAAAAAAAAAACCACAGTCCTAGACTATCAAGTCTCCTGATACAGTACTGACTGGGCAAAATCTGAAACAGGTTGACCAGGCAAGCAGTTCTCCCGGCTGGGGTATGCACAACACTCAAGTAATGCTTGCTTTATAACGCTGTATCCTGAAAATGCTGAGAGATGGTGGGGCAAGGCAGCCTCATCGCAATTGTAAAAGGATTTTGTTTTCAAGTTTTGTTAGTTTGCTGGGTAAGGGATCAATACCTTATTAGAGAATGTGTCTGAAACTTTTGGATGTGGGAATACTTTCTAAGCAAGGAAGCTGAGAAGCCTTTCTGGCGAGATCCACCATCTGAATGATGAAGGAAGTAGGATATTTGGTGTGCCCTGGAGCACAGCTCCCTGCTTGTATTGATTTAGAGTTGGCTGGTAGCAATAGTGATGTGTTGCACTTACACTGATACAAAATCTATCAGGTCTCAAACTGTCTGAGATTTTAGTTCATCAGGTAGTGGACCTCCTTCAGTCTGTACTTGTTTACCAGTTTGTTCAATCAGAACGTTTTATGAGGACATGAGATACCTGTCTACTGATCTGCTTGAATCCAGCTGATGTCTGATGTGGAGGGGAAGCCCAATTTCTTTTACTTGTCATTGCCAGCTCTAAATGTGGCATTAAAAAATTGCATGTAATGTCTGTAGTCCTGAAACACATGTGGAAGGCCAGAAAGCTATTTTCTGTCTGCTTTTTGTCTGTCTGCTTGCTTGCTTGCTTGCTTTCTTGAGTGCTGCCTTTCCTGTGATGACAGGAAAATACCTGTTTACACTGTCACAGTGTGTTGGTTTGGGATTGTATAAGATGTATTGTAGGAAGGGTTAAGTGAGACCCTGAATAGACACCCTGAATAATGAAGGTCTCTCTGCCTAACTGGATTCTTGTCCATAATTAGGCATTTGTGTGCTTTTTTTGTGACACCACTGGAGGAACAATGCAGTCCTATTTCAGCACATGAGGAGATACATAAATTCCTATCTGGTGACAGAAGAATACTTACTATAATAATACTACAGCAATTTGGTTTTATAATTAAAGTATAAATCCAAGAGCTGCAGTTCGTATTTCACATAATTAGTAATGCCTCATTTTATTTCCCTTTTGTTTGTTTTAATTCTGTTTAACACCCAGCAGCAAATTGAACTCTGAATTGTTTGATGAAATGAAACAAGTGAGGCAAGGATAAGTCCTTTGTTCACTGAAGGTTAATGAAAGTGCTGGGAAGACACAGGCAATACAGGTTCCACTGCATGTAAGAACAAAACTTTTCTTTGGAATATTTTTGGGAACGACGTATCAAGGATTAGTTCTAAGATTTTCACTCCTGTTTCAAAAACTTAGAGAAATTTTTTTTTTGCATGATTAGGTAAAAGTGGACCTAATCTGACCACTAGAAGTGGATATTGGATAAGCAATGACATTGCTTTTTAGATTCCCACTAGTCAAAGTTCTCTGTAAATCTAAATTGTTGTCTTCTGGATCTACAGCTTTGTTCAGTGCCAGAGCTTGTAATTTTCTTTCAACCCTAAATATCAGCTCATGTTCATTGGTATTTTTACCTTGATTCATTTTTTCATCCCCTGTTGACACCCTCTGGTTCTTTCGAGACCGTTCTCCTTGTTTGTGATCTGGCAGAAGGGTTGTTACGTTTATCCCAGTGTCTACTGAAGACAGTTAAATCTACATAATGAAAAGATAAAAGGAAACAAATTCCTTTTCCATCTTACTTCCCTAAACAAGATATTCTAAGGAGAAATCTACCTATTGGATGCTTGGTTGCACTGGAAATCACATTAAAATCTTTCACCTTCTTTTTTCCTTGAATGACCATGCTGCAGCTTCCCCATTTATCTGGCATTGCGCCTTGCAGACATACCCATTCTCATAGACTGCAGGAATGAAGATTAGGCAGACTCTGCTCAAGATTATTAAGTTTTGGATTTGGTTTCTAAAGGAAAAAACTACGTGGCACTGAAAGGGTTTCCCCATGTTCTCAGAGCAGGCAGTTAATCTCCCATGGACTACAGGGGCTGCCTTTGCTGTTCGTTGGCTCCTGTGCCACTTCCCATTGTTTGGGTTGTTTCAGCACATTGAATCATTCTGCCCAGAACTCATGCAGAAATGTTAGCGATTCATCTTAGCGTTTTCCCTATGCCAGCTGAGATTGCAAACCAAACTAACATAATTTTTCAAAATGCCACTTTAGGTGACAAAGAACTGTATCCTGTAGTTCTCACTCAGCCAGAAGGAAAACAAAGAAATCTTATTTGCTGATTTAACAGTGCAGAATCAGACTCAACTGTCTACAGTATTATCGTATTTCAAAATCTACCACTTATTCTAGTTGATATATATAAGAGTGTAATTGTTTGGACTCTAAGGCATGTAAGATCAGGGTATATTTAGGGAAGTGTATTTGGTCCAACAGGTGCCTTACTGAAAAACTCAAGAGCAGGACCAATTCAAAATATCTGAAGTTACGTTCCTCAAAGTGAGTGCATGTTCTCAAAGTTTAGACTAGTAACCTAGTAAATTAGTTATATTATGGAAACAGTTTAAGCAGTGTCTAAGTATGTGAAGGTTAGTGTGTGTAACAGTAGATTTTGAGTTTTTCTGAAGTGTGGACTAGGTAGAGCTTTTCCGCTGCATTAAAATAAAAATTCAAAGGGCTCAGTGGTCTAAAAGTCCTTGTACTCAATAGATGCTCTCTTCCATTTCGGGGACAAGGGGTGGTTAGCCATACTTTCTTAAGTTTTACTGTCGTGTATGCTGTAATTCTTTGTGTAGTACATCTGGGGAAAGCACTCATTCGAGGATCGTAAGTGACTGACTCCACTTTTCTACTGGTGGCATTATGAAATTGTGACAGCTAGAATAATTTGATCTCCGTTGCTGACCTTTTCCAAAGATATTTAATGTGCGTGAGTTCAGCTATTGGAATAATTCCTTGATTAATACCATGCAGATACTGAAGTTGTTTGGTGAATCAGGGCCTCGGGGATATGTTTAGAAGCCTATCAATAGTTGTGCGTCAACCTCAAGTAGTTCAGTTTGGAAGTTCAGTTTAGATCATTACTTGTTGTTGGAAAAATGGCAGATTAGTGAGAAGCAAGATATGTCTCCACGTGTGGAGTACTGTTCTGGTTCAGTTGTGTCTGCCTCCCTCCATTACTGCCATTCTTGTGCTTCAGTGCTTCTGTCTCAGATCCTGTCACTCCTCCAAAGCAGAGACTTTAGTCCAGTAGCCTCAGCAATATTTACTAAAACTCGAGGTTCTATGACAATTAAATAGTAAAAATTTATAAAGATGACCCAGAGTGGTTCATTTACATTGTTAGACACCGGAGTGTTACTGCATTCGCCTCTGTTTTGTTGTTTCCTTAGCCTAGGGTTACATGTATGGGGTAAATTAAGGGATAAGGATTATTTACATCTGGTCATACTAATTAAAGTTACAGACAAAACTATTACTTTCTGCTGTTCCTTTCTGCCTTCAGAATAGAGGAATTTTCTGATTTCCTGTTCATCCCCTCCAGAGGATGGACAGATTTTTGATGCTGGCCTTCTAGGAATCCAGGCGATGTGGCTCCCAGCTACCACAATTGAAGCTGGTCTTGGCTTTCTGCCAGTTCCAGATCTCTTGGGATTTAATTTGATAGTGAAGAGAAAAACAGAAGAAAGGGTAATGATAATCTGCCATGCTTTAGGGTGGCTGCTGCTTTCAGGTATGCTCAGAGAAGTTTCAGCTGTTTGAATTACTCTTTCCTTTGGTGCCATGCAGTGATGTGAGCTCTTTGCCTGAAGGTGGTGTCCTAGGTACCCCTCTGACATGAGGTCATATTCAAGGTTCTGATTCTTCTCTTCAAAGCTTCTAGCAGCAGTGCGTCCAAGGAGTCACTCCTTTGCTGTGGTATCCAACTGACATAAAATTCTGCAATAGGTCATGACAAAAACATCAAATCTTTTAAGAGGACAGTTTTAGTGGTGATGTGGTTTTGGACATGTTGCCTTAGATCTAACACAGAGCCTATCCATGTTTTATATGAAGTATTCTGTGTCGTTAATTTTTTTAATTTGCCCTCTTGCTGGTTTTGGTGTTTTTTTTTGTAGATCTTCCATTGCTGTGAGTTTCACATTTTTGTCATAGTTGTGTGACTGTGTTGTAATGATGCACATGTGTGCGATTCCACTGACCTCAGTGCAGCGCTGCATTTGCAATTTAGTGCATTAGGATCAGGACTTCACTGTTTAATCTTTCGATTAATTTAGGAAACAAGATTTTGAATTATACAGAGGCACACCATCATATGAACAACACTAATAAAAAATGTTTACTGCTAATAAAGGGAAATCTATTCTTAAATAGGAACTCAGGCCTTGATCCAGTTTTTGACAGTGAGCAGCAATGCTTTTGCAAACTTGCAATGTGCAGGACTGTGTCTGAATTTAGCTGACATGGGATAAATTTTTAACTCTGCATTCTTGTTGGTATCCCAACTTTAGAAAAGTAAATGATCTGGAAATTTAAAAAATAAAAAAAAATGTAACTGTGACATTGAATATACTCTGTTTGTATGTAATATTGTCTGTAAATGTGACCAATCCCTTTTATCTTGCAAATTAAACATGTCTGAATCTGCAGGTTTTAAGTTTCTTTTTTTTTTTTTGACAGGAAACTTCACAGGTTTGTTTCAATTTGTTCTATTTTACTATTCTTTTCTTTCTCTAAGTAATTTTGTGCTGAAAACATAAAACCTACTGTAAAGCACTGTAGCCTAAACATTTAGAGTTGTTTTCCTTTGGTCTGGGAGTCTGCCTACCATTTCAATCCATTTTTATATTATGAAATACTGAAGTTTTGCGTGACATTTATCATCCTCCAACTGAAGGAAGAAATTTCATTACTGGCAATAAACGGACACAGCCATACTGCTCTCACTGAAATAACATCTGCTTATGTGGGGGGAATTTTGGTCCACTATTTTTTTTTCTATATCAGTAGGATTAAATTGGGAATCTTTTTTTTTTTCCTACGTAATAATGCTAAATATTCTCAGCAATTGAAAATCAGTAACATTTTATAAATTAGTATATCATATAAGCTCAAATATGTATTCCTTTGGACCTTTAAATCATGCTTTCAGCATAAAGACAAATTGTTGGTGTAGTAAATTAAAGCTGCCTTACTACAGCTATTTTGCTCAATGTTCTATCACAGACCCATATTAATATTTTATCCCCTTTAATATTATTACATGATGCAGGCTTTATTTAAATGGATTTGACGGGCCTCTTGGTTGGCTTGACAACCAGAGGGAAGAATTAATGTTCTGCATTTAATCTTGACACAAGGCACTAAATTATTTTGGAGGTCGAAGCTGTCATGCATATCATGCTAAATTATTGAATGTAATAACTATTAGCATGATGTCTATTTACAGAATTTTTTTTTCTTTAAATTGTTGTTTACTTCATGCATGTTCAGTTAACTTTGAAGGGAACGTCTCTTAAATTTTCCTCATCCAGTCCAGTACCACTGTATCTTTTACAGATACAGCACTGGAGGTTATTTAACCAGCAATAGAAAAGGAGATGATGGAGCCAGCAATTTTTAAAGCTGTGGAAATAAAATAGCTTTCATGCTGATGAATTGCATGTTGTACACAGCCTGTGTAACACATGCAGTCTTAATGACTTCAGTTCAAATATATTTAACTTCAGAGGTTCATAAAGGAAAGAATTATTTCCCTGTTTTTACTATTATTGAAGAGATGTAGATCCCAAGGAGGGACCGAACTGCTAAGCATGTAACTTAGAAACCCAGATTTAAAGATTAAGGAAAGTGACCTGTTACCTTAAGAGTACCATATGCTTTAGGAAAAATGTAATGCAGGATAGACTGAACTATAAAACGTAACTAGCAGTTGTTTAAAGAATGCTACAATAGGAATTGTCACATTAAAGCTTAAGATAATATAATTACTCTCACTGATGTTGGTACACATTTTCACAGCCTTGTATCTCCTCTGCTGTTTTATTCTACCGTGCTAAGTGATGTGAAGAAGTGTGATAACATATGTACTCTGGAGCACTGTCAGGCTTACGAGCCTGTTTGTACAGCGAGGGCTCGGAGGAAAACCAGTCTCTAGAAGGGGGTGTGTATGATGTATCACTGTCGTCTGGATTGCCTCTTCTCTCTCCTGGCACAAGAATCAGTTTCTCACCTCTGTGTTTTATTCTTCTGAGTATGACTATAAGAGGTACTTTATCTGTATGATTTAGTAGCAATCCCTTTATGATGCTCTGTGTAGTCCAGCTTCTGTAACTCTTTCCCTTGAAGCAGCATCAGTTGTGACCAGTGGATTATAAGGAAGCACTAACATCTGGAAGACTGTTTGTCTTCCTTGCCAGTGAGTAGTGATGGACCAAAAAGATTCTTGTGCTATCAAACAGCACATGCTTATCACAAATAAAGGTGGAGACCATTGTACTGGTTGTATGTGAGTTCACATACTTTTTGTTTAGATGTATAACAGAGAGAAGTCATCCTGTGGTATGTCTAGTAGGATCCATTGATTCAATATTACAACAGTTAGTGTAATAAATTAACTCCTTTTAGGCATTGGTATAACCAGAGTAATTGTAGTGTTGCCTTGGCATTCTGACAAAAGAAAATTAAATGCATCTTTGTACAAAAGCCCACATAAAAAATGTGGGTTTTAGATTTGTGTTACTTCAAACCAAGGCAGGATGAACAAATACCTTTTTGTACATAACTGTAATTTAAATAGTTCTGCTGTTCACTGTTTTAACTGCAGTAGAATGATATGTTTTCTTAATGACAGTTAAATTTTTCCTTTTTTTTTTTTTTATGTACCGTCTAAACCCCAGCCCACATCCATCTCACACTAACTCTGGAACTGCTGCATGTTCGTTGTTGCAACACAGGACTTAAAACTTCCCTGTAGCAGACTTTATTTAATAGCTTGAATTGTAAATAGAACTGGATAGGTGAAATAATTGCCTTGGCATCAGTACACAAGTGTCTGTAGCGAAGCTGGGAACAAAGCCTCAGGTGGCTTAACTCTGTGTGCCTCCACCACGGTCCTTCTTGACGATAGGGAAAAAAGTTGTGTCCCTTCACTTCAAGAGCTAGACAGTCTTTTCTAAAAGATTTTCAGCTACTTGATACAATTTCTATTTTTTGAGATTGGAAAGGGAGATGGAAAGAAGCCAGTTCTTTTTTCTTTTTTACCTGATAATGATAAGTGGAGAAGAAAAACCTAATGGTGACTCGTTCCCACTTTTCTCTAAAAGACATTGGAAAAGTAGAGGAAAGACAGAGGGAATGATTTTTCTGATACAGGATTAAATTTAGTGTCCTCAATATTATGTCTCTGATGGTAACGATTGCTAGGTACTTCAGATGGGGGGGTGTTAAAAAAAACAAACAACAACAACAAAAACCAAAATAAAACCCTAATTATTGTTTTGGAATAGCCCCATAACTTCTCCTTTTTGTAGTTTTGCCATTTTTTTACATTTTCTTTCTCATTCCTGTTGTTTTATCAGGACAGAAAGACTTTGTCTTTCTTTTTTGTCCTTCTTTCGAAGAGGAGAATGATTAGAGCTAGTTTAGAATTACAGCCTGACAGATGGAGATCCTTCCCTGCTTTTCATGTGTTGCCTTTTAAAATTAATTTTGGTTTATGTATCCGATAAAAATATATACCTAAAATACTGCAGGTTGTTAGTTGCAAGGCTGGTATCTAATATTATGGTCTTAATTGGATATGTTCTTTTTTCATCTGTATTTTCTCTTACATATCAACAAAGTGCTTTTAAGATGTCAAATGTCAACTTTTCTTCCAAATTTCTGTTTTCTGTTGTGTTTTTTTTTTTTTTTTTTAATGATTATTTTTGGCTGCATCCACTAATTCTAAATCAGCTGCTTCTGCTTCTGCTCCTATGAACAAGATACCAAATATACAGAATACCAAAAGACAGATGTGAAATCTCTCTCCTCCTTGTGGCTAGTCCTCTCTCCATTAATGTTAATTATCATGGCAGTTCCATGGACAGGGCCAGAAGGCTGTTTTGGCCTGGGATTAAATTGGCCTGTGAGTTGCTCCACTTACGGACAAATATCAAGTTCATTTCTAGGAGGGAAGTTTGAAGCTGTGCAGTTTGGGATACTTCAAACATTTCAAAAGTCTCCACTCTGGAGTCAAATTTGTCCTGATGCATGCGGAGAAGCCCAGCGATCTTGAATTTTACACCACTATTTCCTTGACCCCCTGGCACAGTAAAGGAATACTGTAGTTCTGAATCAGGCTCACCAAATGCATTTTGTACAGTAGTAGTATACAAAAATGCAGAATCCTGCAATTGCATACTCATGTAACTCAGCAGAAGTTTAACCTTCTATTTTATGGCTTTTCTGGCTTGTGTTTTCAAGTCACTTGGATTCTGATGAGGAGCATCTCATTATCAACTTTTTATTTGAAATCATCTATTGAGACACATTACAAATCTACATAGATATTTAGCATCTAAAGCTTTTCATACTTTTGCCGTTATAATTTCTGGATTTTTTTGAAAACAGAATCCTAACTTGTCCAAAGGAAACCTGGCACTTTCCATCTCATTGTGGTGGCACAGCCGCAAAAGTGGCTTTTCCCACAAATTCTGAACTATAATAAATTGGTTTTATGAAGGAAGCATCTTCAGGTTGCTAAATTGCTTAGTATGTTTTTGTGTTGAAAGCTGTTCTTTAAGCACACATAACTGCAGTTCAGGCTGTTGGAAAAAACTGTAGACAAGTTTTGTTGTTCTGAAAAGGTGGTGGTGTATTCTGTGAGAAGTCCTGTGAAGTAACGCCGATGGCGTGTTCCACCATTCAGTGAAGGAAAAGTATCGGAAGATGAATTTAAAGAGTAGAAATCTCAAGGAGTCTGTTTAAATGTATTTGAGCCTCTGGGTGCATGATCTTGTTGTGCAGCCGTGGATGTAACAGAATGCCTCTCGCCAGGGAAAAAGAATGCAAGATGATGGTTCTCTCAATTTGGGACGATGGATATGACAGATAATGGAGAATGTCCTTACCTGCTGATTCACATCAACTGGTAACTTATTTTCATTAGCAATGGTCCAGTCAGATCCTTTCATCACATGTCTAATTCAGTGACCTGTAAAATCAGAAATGTCCAAGTCATTGTCATAAAAATAGGTATCTTATAAGTGCACATTACAGTTGATAGTATTCAGTTCAAGCTGAAAATAAAAGGTGAATTTCATCTTGTAAGAAGGTTTGAAAGGATGTTTTAAAAGTGATACGCAAATATGATAGAAGTTCATAATCAGCTATAAATGCTTGTCTTCTGGGAAACTGAACTAGAATAACAACCATAATGCCAAAGGCTGTGTCCCCCTCTAACTTCCCCCAAAAGGTTATAAAACATCAGTATTCTGAGATCCCAAGTGCTGTTATTTTTGGCTTTCATGGAGATTAGTTGATTTAATTATATTTCATTTTTTGAGTGAAATCAATTTAGTTGATTTAATTATATTTAATTATAGTATTCAGATTCTTCTTCAGGGTACTTTTCATTTATTAACAGTTGTTGATAATATTTATCAGACTCAAGATGAAATTCTGTCCACAGAGATGAGTAGCAATATTGACATGGACGTTAAACAAACTGATCTCTTATCTACTAGACCTTCCTGTAAGCAGTAATTATATTGTATTAAAACAAGAAGTCAATGAGCCAAATTTTCAGTGAAAGGGTGAAATATTTCTTAATTCAGATTTTTGCTCATTAATACGTTAAAAGCATGGCTGGCTTTAAAATAATGTTAAGTTTGCTCAGTTAAGGATTCAGAAGCCAGGAAATAGCAAATCTTGGTCTTGTGAATGTGTAACATCACAATTCCTAATTAGATTAATGCGTACCATTTCTCAGATCATGCCATAGGATGTTTAACTGGCTAATTCATTCATTAGATTGTGATTTCAGGCCTTTGTTCTTTGTATAATTTGAAATCCATGGTTACATACAAAAATAATCTATATAACATATAGAATTCAAATAATGTGAGAAGAAAAATCTTTCTTACAGGGAAAAATATAGCTTATCTCTAGAGATATCTTTTATAAACTGTGTGCAAATGAATCTTTTTCTTTCCCAAATACTTTATATAACAATGGTGCCTGTGCTGTGCTTTTCAGTTTTTATATATCCTGTTTAGAAAATTCCCCTGTGATTAAAGAAAATGATTGTGATTAAATTATGGAGATTCACGCTCAATGTGTGTAAAGTGGATTTGTTTTGATAGTTTTTCTCTTTATTCCTGCAGTCCTGCACTAGTGTTTTTTGTGATCTCCAGCATCTTAAAGGAGGGAGGGGGAGAGGTAAAGGTGGGAATAATTACTTTGCTAACGAAGTGTAATTTTATGGTGCCAGACTTCCATCAAGTGACATCTGACATTACTGAAGTGTGTCCTCCCTCTCTCCAAAACCCCCTTCAAAGCAGAGTTAGGTAGTAGGGAGAGGAACCACTGGTCATGTTACAGTAAATTGCATCAGATTGGGGAAAGGAGGAACAGCAAGAAGCAAAAATCGATTCTATTACGTTTTATCCATATTCTACAGTAATTTTGACCCCACAGTCATAAGGGCAAAGGGTAAATATACTCTGTGTATAATGGATGACTGCATTCCCCAGTTCTGTTACTGCATCAAGTGCTGGTTCTTTGATGTTTGCAATTCTAGTTTATTTGGGGTTTCGGGGGTGTCTAAACCAGAGCCAGAACTCAGATTTTCTTATTCAATAGTTGAGAAGATGTAAGAATATGTCTCATTTGAAGCCACAGACACCTAATTTGAAAGAAAAATCACACCACTCCTTTAGGTATGTTCATGCCTGTGATTAAAAGCTTTTTACATATGCCCCTGGTTGAGAACAACAGTGCTATCAAAGTGACAAAAGGCTGCGTTGTACTCCTAAGGGAAGTCATTATAGCATCTCAGAGCAGAAGGTAAAAATATTATTTGTTTGCTATTTTATAATGCAGTACCAAATATTTATCGCAGTATTAGTAAAAAAGCCATAAACTTTGTGTAGATTTCAGAATATGACAATAAATGAAGTCATACTGCAATGAAAAGCTAGGTTTTCATGAGAGCCAAAATAAGGCTGTTGTAACAATGGTTTAGCCACAGTACAAAATATTCAGGATGCAATATTCTGTTGTCTTGTTTTATACAAAAAATTTGGGTATCCTTACAAGTTTGGGCAGACTGTTCTCAGGCTAAGCTCTAACTGTCGGCACTTACTGTAACAGAAGGGAGATGTCGCACATGTGTCAAAGTTGGGCAATGTTTTTCATATTTTAGAAAAAGGTATCTGATGGATGCCCTCAAAATCTGTATATTTACCTGAGGTATTAATGTAAAGGAATATTTTGCTCTTCTGCAGTTATTTGGGAGAGTCTGGGCTATGGCAGTAACAAGTTCAATCTTTCATGCAAGTGAGAAAAGCTCACCATATGCGCTTCACAAGAGACAGCTATGGTTTCGTACCTCTTGTTCCTTATTTTCTGTACTGCCCTTCATGCAGTATACACCCCTGCAGCAATTAATCCAGTCCTTGAATGTGCCTGCTGCAAGTAGTTAAATACTTGTTCTGCTCATAAATGACTTATTTCAAACAGTGCACCGGTGAGTGAGTTCTTGCCGCCTTGCAACTTACTGCATACAGTGATTTTTCTTCTTTGAATAGATATAACCACAGGAAAGACACAGACCTTGGTCAAATCACGTACGCTGTTCATACGCCTGAAACGAAATGTTTGGTTGTCCCAGGGCAGGCAGTGGGACAGGTGGATCACTGTGTGACCTGACACATTGCGTGGCTCGGGCAGCGTGCGGGCTCAGTGCCCAACGGGGCAGGAGAGCAGCCCGAGGCGCGCCTGTCCCTGTGATGGGGCAGCACCCGGCCCCCCTGGAACGGCGTCAGTGTGATCCGACGGCCGCCCTCCGTCCCGTAATGCATATACTGGTGCTTTGGTGGGGGGAAGAGTTTGTATCCCCAGATGCAGTAAGAGGAAGGTTAATGTAAAAAGTAATGGTTCACATGGCCAGGTTTCCTCTGGCAGTCAATGGTTGTTCTGGTCAATGCAGCTCAAACGTAAGAAACTTTTTTCCTGTGGAAAAGTCAGGGAGATGTATTTTCCGCCGTGCAGTCATGTGTGGGTGCTGAAGAGCTCAAGTTGAGTTAATATGACTTGGTGAAGGCTGCACTGGATTTGTTCTCCTGTTCTACATTCTTCTGAAATCTTACCTGCTGGCTGGTAAAATTTGGGGGTGTAACATAACAGACCTTCAATGTGATTTCAGTACAGACACTGTTTAAAAACTCCATCTGGGATTCTTTTACCACATTCTACAGATGCTCGTTGTGGCTCTGTTGAGAACGTATACGGTCCTTAAGGTGAGGCAAGGGGAAAAAAAAAAAGGCATAAATAGGCATAAAGGTGTAGGTTTATATGCAACTTTATGATCCATGTATTGAAGTATGATAGTAATTGATAAATTCATGTTTGATGAAATCTTTAGTAAACGTTCACACCAGCTATTCATGAGTCATGCTCATACACTGAAGCTAAAAAAAGGAGGACTTGATTTCATTTTGCCTGCACAGGAGAATAATGCTCAACTCTGTAGACCATTAATGACTTGATTGATGCATTGATAAAATTTGATGCATTATGTTAATACAGATCACAAAAAAAATCAACAAAGGTATATGTGTTTGGATTGATTGTACATCAAAATTCTGTATCAAATGCGATTACTTTCTGCGCTTTTTTAACTGTTTCTGATATTATTTTATAGAATAATTCTGTTGAAAGAATCTGCTTTCAATAAAATTTAGAATTAAAAGTATTTAGCATCACATATCAGTAATACACTGCAAATTACATTTACCTTACACTTAATCAGTGTGTATGTATCAGGTAAGAAAAATCTTGATTTTTCAGATCACTGGGTTTAGGCACTTCTCTATACATTTTGAATTAAAATATTTTCCAGTCACAAAGCATTTTTCAAGTATGTTATACTGGAAGATATATTTTAATAACTTTATCAGTACAATTAATACATTTCAGGTAGGATAAAGTGCTGTAAGCAATAGTAGATTCCAGGTCATCCTCCCAGATGGGGGCAGCATTTCTTTTTAAAGAAAAACAAGAATCAGGCAGTCTGGACTGGTAATTAAACTGTTCACTCTGAGGAAGTAGACGGGCTCCCAAATCAGGCTAATAAATCTGTGGGTTAATAACACATTAGTCAGATCAGCATGCCCCAGAATCACTGCTGTTGATCCATTTGCCCTCAAAGCAGGACACTGTCTTTACACAGTAAATTGATTTTAACCAAAGATTCATCAAAGAGGAAACTTTCATAAGATAAAAACCCAGAAAAAATAAGAAAACCAACCATGCTTCTTTCTTCTTATTATCTAGTGGATAATTTCTCCTTAAAACTATGCTGCTATCTTTAATCCTGTCAGGAAATTAATTCTTGGTGTTACAACGTGAAATATTCTTCAAATGTCACCCTGTGTTTCCCATTGCCAGTAACTGATCATGTAAAGAACTGCAAGAAACAAGGCTGGGGCTGTAGAGATTGCAGGTGTCTGAGTTTACTGCCAAGAGCCTGCAAAGGCATCGGCTGCTGGGTTTTGTCTCTGGTGGTGCATTTTGGGGTTTTCCATAGCAAGAGAGGAATTCTTTCCCCTTCGGTCAGACAGGTGTTTATGCACACTCACGTACCCCCCCTGTCTCAGGGGACCACTGTAGCAGATGGAAAATCATCTTTATTAATCCTGGACAATGGAGAATACATTGAACAAAGGGCAGTCTGCTCAATAAAGGAAAAAAAAAAAAGGGCAATTCAATTACATTTAGAGTGTGTAACAGGTATAGTTTATGGCACTTACTTGCCTTGGAACTAGGTCATTATCGTTTTTCTTCAGTTATTAAAGTTTAGTTGCATTGTCAGTGTTTCCATGGTGTAAAGATAAAAGCTGCACAAAAACACATAAAAAAGAAATAGTTGTGGGCAAAAATATACCTTATAAGAACTACACAATGCCAACCACTTAAATACAGTTCCAGATATTTCAGTGATTGCATCCTGACTTGCAAGAATAAAGTTCTACTCTATTTATTCTACTAAGGAAAAAAAGTAAACTTCCCCATCAGATAGACCCATTGAATCCAGTATCTGATGCATTTTATTTGACCATCCCCAAGTTTTTGATAAGATGAAGCAATTTTAAACTTGTGTGACAGTCTCATGTATTCAGATGTTTGTGATGTGTTCTTAGTGGCTTGCGGTATACAACTTTTTAAAATTCAAATTAGATTTTTAAATGAAGCATTTAATCATTGTTTACATAACTTTAGAATTAGATGAAGTGTTGGCTATCTGTCACAATGGGAATTTTTGAAATATAGAATCATGGAATTCCTGAGGTTGGAAGGGACCTTTAAGATCATCAAGTCCAACCATTAACCTACCCTGACAAAACCCACTTCTAAACCATGTCCCTAAGTACCACACCTACCCTTTTTTTAAACACCTCCGGGGATGGCAACAAATATGTTAGACATCCGATGTATTTATGCCTTTGAATTTTTTCTCCAAGTAAATTCTAGTTCTTGTGGCTACAGCATGTGACGAATCTTTCTTTGCTTCTTGCCTCTTTCGGGGAGATATGCTGTAATAAAAAAACAAAACAAAAAAAAAACCCAAAAAAAAAAAAGGAAAAATAAAAACCCTCGTAAAGGATTTTAAAAATCTGAACACATGGGAGAAATGCGCTGTTGGATAGAGGTGTAGCTTGTTGAGAAAACTTGTAGCTTTAGGTACTTAATTTTATATCTGTATTCTAGAAACCCAGTATGATTGTCTTGTCTTCCATCTCTCCTTAGCAGTGCTAACACATTTCTAAAAGACGATGTTAGCCTGTTGAGTCCATTCAACACCTGCGGCTTTGCTATGGAGACCAAAGTAATACTGGAAGCATTCTTTTAGGACTGGGAGTATAATGCCTCTTACAACTGCAAGTGCAGTAGCAACTTACACAAGGAGAACAGGACATACGGAATCACGGAATTCCATGATTACGTGGTTTTCCCTGCAACCTCAGTGCACATCTCCAGGCACAAAGAATGATTTGTGTGGGTGTAGCGTTGCACATGAGCTGACTTCGCTACATCATCTGCTGTGAAAGGGATTCCTCATTTAGCAGTCATATTTTCTTACGAGGCTGACAATAAAAAGTCAAATTACTGCTAATCATGTCCGAGATTTCAGTAAATAAGAAGTTATTTATAGTTTCACGCTGAGAGTCGGCTTTCTTAGTGATATAAATGAACATGGTGGTTTTCAGCTGAGAATGTGTGTCTTCGTGTGACAAAACCATTGACTCAAATCCACCCTTAAAAGACTTGTGTTCCCATGGCAGCCAAGTGGGGCAGAAGGCCCACGTGTTGGCGTGTGCTTTGACACCGGGTTTGAAATGTTGCTCTATTCTGTTGTACGGCTGTCAAAAAGAAACTTCTCTGACATTTAGCGGTTGTAAGAATGGTTTTCAAAACAAACCAAGCCACTGTCAGCAGATCTGGGAGGATGGTGTGGGAAAGGGAAGAAATATTTCAAGGCTGAGCATCTAAAATTAGGTGCATAATTTAACAAAAGTGAAAATGTGTAGTGTAGTTGGCCTGATTTCTAGAGTTACTGAGTACCCATCTGAGTGTGCTCAGCAAGCCCGTTTGGGTGCTGGAACTGACTCTCCACCTAGCTTTAGAAATACAGATGCGTTTACCTTGGGTTTGGTGGAGGAATAACCCCATGTTTGCTAAGAACGTTTCAGCTAACAGACAAGAACTGTTCATTTCATGCCAAACCTGTCTCCGGTAACCTAAAAAAAGCCTGTACTACTTTGGATCTAGTAGTGGCAATCCATAATGAGATGATGGGATGTTGTTAGTGACGCTAATGTGTTATTGAGGCTTGGGATCTGAGGGCGCCCAAGGAGTGTTGAAGGTACCTCTTTTCAAACGAGGACTACTCTGGTATAGTAGAACGGAGGCAATTGAGAAGGGGGAAATTCCTTCCTGTGGTCTTATATGTTAACATATGAGCAGGAACACTGTCCAGTCATAGGAAGGAAAGCGATTTCAGACTGCCAGTTGCTTCAGTTCCCTTGACCCAGCTGTAGTCAATCTCTTACCCTTGTGGGGAAAAGGTTATCCTCACAACAGTCCTTTAGCAGAAGTTATTTACTGGGGAAGAGAGAGGTCAGAAAATAATCTCATTCTTCTATAGGGACTTCATAAATTATTATAATTATTGTCTTAACAACCTAGAAGGTCATGACCATTTGGTATAAAATGAACAACCCATTATCCAAAGGGACCCGCAGTATTGGCACAGAGACTGGGATAGAGATTCCTTGCCCGAGCAGGCCAAAGGCTACCCCAGGAAAGCTGGGTACAAGCATAAATCTTAGTGAAGTAAAAAAAAAAAAAAAAAGAGTTAATTCTTCTTTTCAAATGGTAAATCCACCATCTGAGGTAAGCTGTTTCCATGTTCATTCATTTTCACTGTCTGTTTGGAAAGTTTTCACTTTTTGCAGCCTGACTCACTTTAACTCCCGCTTGCAATTACTGAGGTTCATATCCTTGTCAGCAAATGCTAAATACATCCTCTACTACCAGTAACAGATCTTTTTCTCCACATAACTCTATATGAAGCAATAACGGCCTTACAGCCTTCTCTTGGACAGTGGAAAATGGACCTGAGTTAAAAAAGCTTTTCTTAGGAAACTTTCTGCCGTGTGCTAAAAACTGTGACTTACGAGCCCATATTTCTGTTATCTTGGACAAACATTTATTTGCCTAACATTTAGCTATCCAATTTTGCAAATGCTGATATGAAACCTGTCCTCTTTTGTGCATTTCATATCATTTCTACAAAGGATTTTCCCCTTACTTGAGCATGATATGATTTGGGGTATTTTACATTTGTAAAGAATAAACCAAATTCTCCACTTCGTTATCTGTATTAATAAGAATGATCTGCTATGCTTTTAAAATACTTAATCTCTAAAAAAATCTTGAAAGCATTTCCAGACTTTAACTCAGTGTCCTTATGACATAGTTACGTTTCATGGTCTTGTCAGTGTGGTAGTTGTACGCTGTATATATGGATGTGAGGAAAAAATTGCAAGGTTTGGTTAAAAGAGGCACTGGGAAACATTTCAGTTACTTAATGAAACCACACGGCAGAGATTTTAACAATGGAGCATTTGTACTCTGTAGATTGAGCTCCTACTTGGGAGTAATTGGTAAGAGGACAACCTGTATTACGTACAAGTTGCAGTCTTTATTTGGAAATCCCGGTTAACGTTCTAAAAGCATCATATCAAAATACTGCTCTCCCACTTCTCTTAACAGCCTGACATTTGTACTTTCAAGGACGGTGACTGAAACAAACTCAGCATTAGAAGCTGCAGTCAAACTAAAATGTGCTCAACTTAAAACCAAGTCAAGCCATGTCAGAGACGGTATCTGCTCCTGTTTTGACTACGTACTACAGCACATTTTCTCTTTCCTCCATTCTTGTGAGAAAAGAGACAGTGACTAATATCCAGCTTCTGTAAGGAACAAGGTATCTGGTTAAATCTGAGATGATTAATAGCCTCCACTGAAATCAGCGGGACTACTTGGTAGCTGAAAATAAGTAGAGATTAGTTCTAAGTAATTTACTTTTTTCCTACTAAATATATTGTCTATTTCTTGATATTTCTTATGCTTACGTCAGAGTACTTGTTCTTAGATAAGCATCAGAGCAATCACTGCAGGAAAACTAAATAAAAATTTGGAATTAAGTTTTATAACAACATCTTATTATGGGATATTTCAAATGTTCCTAGTGACATTTTGGAACCTCATTTGCTTGAACTTTGAAGTTATTAAAGCTGTAATTCTTTACAGGTCTAGATTTATTTGCCTTATGCCTTTGATAATGTGTCTTAATTGTTGGAAAGAACTTCAAATGGTGAGTTGCGTGCATATCATTATACTATTTCTCGGTTCTTTCCTTGAACGGAAAAGCGTGGGCCTTTTGACAGTAGGAGGTACTTTGGTCTCCTTACTTGGCCATATATTCAAGAGAGCATCTTAAATAAAGAGGTTTTCTTGCAGAAGTAATCGGCAACAACATCTGATAGTTACTCCGAACGCTTGATTCTTGCTGCTGGGGATGTGCTGCCTGTGCTGCTGTGAATAGGAGTTCTGTGTTTTTCCTAATTTCTTTACTTTTTTTTCTGTCTAACACCTTATTCTAAATATCAGTGCAGGAGTCAACCTTAGGAATATTCTTAGATTTGTTTCCTTACCCCGGCAGAAGATTATTTAGCACTTTACTGTGTGTAAGAGTGCTACAGGGTCTGTCACTGATGTGCTCATCATCATAATGTGCCTCCAGATGGCCGTTAGTTTACAACAGTTTCTGTTGGAGAATTCTGTATTATCTGTATTATCATTGAAAAATGGGTTCAGCCACCAAAGTGCTGCTTACAAAAGCAAACTCGGAGATTTTCTTAGAATGGCTGAATTATACAAGGTCATATTTATTTTCATAACTTTTGTTTCTGACTTGCGACTGTGAGATCTGCTTGTGTAACTAGACATCAGTCCTTTGGCGGCCTTCCTTTTTACTGAGGCAGCAGAAGGAAGCTGGGATGCCTGACAAAGAAACAAAGCAGCCACAAGGGCCTTAACGAACTAGAGATACGCTAGCCAAAAGGAGGGGGAAAAAAAAGAAAAGTCCTTTTGCCTGTCTAGGTTATTAAATTCAGAAAAGCAGCGCATAAATAATCTTCTGCCACTCCTGGCTGCCCTTTAACAAGTCAACTAAAGTGAATATGAAGTTGAAGTTGAAGGCCTTGTGAGGAAGGAGGCAGCCCAAGGTATGCCCGACGGTGAGGTTGTGCTCCTGGGTGCGCATGTGGCAGCTGCCGAGCGGTTTCACAGCCCTGGATTTTTGGATATCTCTGCAGTCTTGGTTGATATATGGGGAGAAAATTCTCTTTGGACTTTTGTTCGCTTCTACTTATACTTCCACGGATAATGTGAAATGTTGTAATTTGTACTACATGGAGTGGAAGGAGGAATTTGCCATTTGTAGCAGATTAAATCAGGCCTGCAGTTCAATCAAAACTGCCTGCAGCTGAATGTTCTAATAGGATTACCTGACATTGGGAGAAAAATGGAAGCTTGCCAAAAGATCTCCTCAGGTTATCCTCGCGAGTAGAATTTTCAGTTTCTCTGGGTTGCTGAATGGTTTCAGATTTACAAAAAAAGTCCTGTCCCGCCCCCATAACAATATGCATATTGCATATTGAAACTTACCAAAACCATTAGTATAACACAATAGAATGACGGTGCTGCTATTCCACTAAAATCAATAAGGTGTTAGGTCAACGTGCAGTTAGAGAGGGAAAAGATACTTTTGACAATTATATCTTGAAAACTTAATAAAATTTTCTTGTAAGGTTATATAGCTGAAAGCGTCTGGCAGCACAGTCACGTATTCTGCTGCAACATTTCCATGGTCCGTTCATGCCAACTGGCTTGCAAAGTTATCAAAACTCTTTAACTGGATATCTTTCATTGCAGCAATCATGCCTGTCTGTTTTCTGTGTGATGATGTAATTATATAAAAATATACTAATTCTGAACTCTTACTCCTTGCACAGCAAGCTGACGGTTTGCAAGTGACATATCTGCTGAATGGCTTTGTAAATAGAAAAAGCATTTCAAGTGACTGAGTAATTGCTTCAGACCACCTTTCCTGTCAATAGGAGTCTCTTCACAGACTGCCGTAATCTTTGGATCCAGCCTATATAAACCCATTAAATGCATTTAAAACATTGTAAGGGCGTAATTAAGTCTTGCAGTATGCCTGTATTCCTTGACAGTATCTACCTTTAATGTCGTAACACCCTGTTATCTGAAGTAGGTTCAAGGCCTAGACGATGTTGATGTGCCGTTCAAAATGGGTTTTGTCCTATGGGAACAGTGGGCCAGTCGTGCCAAACCCTCTTCTCATTAGCAGTCACACGTGCTTTCTAAAATTGTCTCAGATGCGGTGACCTAAAAGATGAATCTGTCGTCTTTAAAAGAGTTTCCCTGTTGACCAACCTTTTCTCTCTCTCCCAACCAAGAATTCCTGGGATTATAGATGGAGTGAGTATTCAGAAGGAAACTGCTTTTTCTCTTTTTACTTTGATTGATGTTAAATATGATGTAGTCCATGTTATTATGCTATGGCTGTACTGCAGTTCCAGAGGTGACAAAAGCAGAGGGATACTGTTGCGAAGCTAGCAAGGATTGAGCATAGCTATACTGAGCGGGACAGGGTAGCATGATAGGACAGTGTGGTGGTTCACTTTGGTGATTGCATTGCTTTGGCTGAAAATTGTGAAGTTTTATTTTGAGGGGTTTGTGCTGCAACAGGCAAAGGAAACCTCTTTAGGATTAGAAAATGCAAATATTTGTGCAAAGACTGAAAGTTCTTTGAGCCTAATGTGGCTAGATCACCTTTTAAATAGGACTAAAGTCTGGTGGTCTTCCCTTACACGGCTGAGTAGGCTCTTTTACAATATGCCAGCCAACTGTTTGGAGGTTGTATTTTATTTATGGGAACTAGTCCTACAAACTATTTTCTTAGGACTGCAGGGGAATTCTTCTCTTCCTTACTGAGGTAATCCAAGTAACTTCTGCGAGGCTCTGGGGAGCTCCTTTGAATTTTTCAAGAATGCAGAGGAAAACAAAACCTTGGTTAGTCAAAGTGAGTTCAAGTCAAAACAAAACTGCAAAGCCGGTGTCGCTGACCAGGTTTTAAAGGTAGCACCAGTGAAAATGGCTGTTTAGAGAATTGTAAAAAGGATGTTACAGAAGTGTTGAAATAAACATGTCATTTTAAAATAAGCAGGTACACAGATGTCAAGTTCTTGATGTGGCTAATGATTTGAAGAGGTGTGAAGGTAAGAGCGTGGGGGTTGAAACAAATAGAAACAGCCATTATTTACAAAAATGAAAAAAAAATACAGTTGTGAATCAGCAGTCACAAGTCTCACCAGACATCAGTTCTAAGGAGCTGCTAATGAATTATTAAACTGAACAGTGGCCCTGAAAATAGTTTGTTGTTTTTTTTAAGTGGAGAAAATAACACCTCTTGAATGACCTGAAATAAATGCGACAGTCATTGACTTGGAAAACATTGTGAGGATATTAAGAAGATACTATCTGATTCATACATTTCTACATTAATTACATGGTTTAACGTAAATGTAAAGAGGTTCCTCATTAGTTCTTCGTGCAGCTGTCAGGGTACTTTATTTAGTATTATGCTTTTGGTCTGTGATAGAACACCAGTGATTACAGGTAAGAGACTTAGAGACTTAGAGTGAAGGAAATAATTTGAAATGCACTGAATGACTTGAAAATAATTAGGTATGTGCTAAATGGCATTTATCTTGGGACTAGAACTGGGCAAAGGACTCATGGTGAAAATGTTTTTCTAAATGTTATGGTTTATTTTGTGGGTTTTTTTTCCATGAAACACTTGGAAAAGTTTTATTAATAGGGTGAATTAAATTTTAAGTTTGAATATCACTTCTTTTAGGAAACTCAGTAAGACATCTTGGGCAGGAACATATCTGGAAACCAAAACATACACACACGCTCTCACTCACACTGTGCATGCTCTCTCTTTTCCCCATATGAAGAGTTGCACCGATAAGATACCAGTATCTGAAATAATATTTCTGTACACAAATATGTCACTTTCCATCCACATAGGTTTAATTTGAACTTATTTTCTGTAACCTTGAAGTAATAAGATAAAACATCCCAGTGCAAGTTTTGAGTAAGAAAAAAAAATAACAAAGATAAAGTTTCTGGAGGAGTCCATAGTTGCACCATCAATGGGAACAAAATTACCATGGTGGTTCCTTAGAGAAAAGTGTGTAGCTGGAGATCAAAGAAGATCCTCATCTTCACATAAAAATCTCTGAGTGAGCAAAGGCAGGCAGACAAGCAAGTGAAGACCACCTGAGGGAGAGAATAATTACATGGGTATTGAGCTAAGCTGCTTCTCCTTTACAATGATGGAAGTTACATGTGTTCATGGGGATAGAAAGTGTGAGAAAACTCTGCAAGCAGTCCTGATAACTCTTTGCTTAATGAGTAAATAAAAACACCATCATTTTGGAGAGGCTTGAGTTACTATGTCACTTTGTATTGGGTTTGCCTGGCAAGGTTTTGGTTGCAGAGGAGCTACAGGGGTCGCTTCTGTGAGAAGCTGCTAGAGGCTTCCCCATGTCCGATAGAGCCAATGCCAGCTGGCTCCAGGATGAACCCACCCCTGGCCAAGGCTGAGCCCATCAGCGATGGTGGTAGCTCATCTGTAATAACATAGTTAAGAAGGGGGGGGGGGGGGAAACCCTGTGGCAGAACAGCAGCTGGGGAGAACAGTGAGAATATGTGAGAAACAACCCTGCAGACACCAAGGTCAGTGAAGGAGGAGGGGGAGGAGGAGCTCCAGGCACCAGAGCAGATTCCCCTGAAGACCATGGTGAGGCAGGCTGTCCCCCTGCAGACCACGGAGGTCCACAGTGGAGCGGATATCTACCTGCAGCCCATGGAGGACCCCACCGCAGAGCAGGGGGATGTCCAAAGGAGGCTGTGACCCTCTGGGAAGCCCATGCTGGAGCAGGCTCCTGGCAAGACCTGTGGCCCTTGTGGAGAAAGGAGCCCATGCTGGAGTAGGTTTGCTGGCAGGACTTGTGACCCCACGGGGGGACCCACGCTGGAGCAGTCTGTTCCTGAAGGACTGCACCCCGTGGAAGGGACTCACTCTGAAGAAGTTTGTGGAGGACTCTTTCCCATGGGAGGGACTCCACACTGGAGCAGGGGAAGAGTGTGAGGAGGAATCCTCCTGAGGAGGAAGAGCAGGAGAGACAATGTGTGATGAACTGACTGCAACCCCCATTCCCCATCCTCCTGCACCACTCCGGGGGGCAGGGAGAGAGAAAAGCAGGAGTGAAGTCGAACCTGGGAAGAAGGGAAGGGTGGGCAGAAGGTGTTTTAAGATTTAGTTTTTATTTCTCATTATCCTACTCTGATTTGATTGGTAATAAATTAAACTAATTTCCCCAAGTCAAGTCTGTTTTGCCCATCACAGTAACTGGTGAGTGATCTCCCTGTCCTCATGTCAACCCATGAGCCTTTCTTATATTTTCTCTCCCCTGTCCAGCTGAGGAGGGGAAGTGATAGAGCAGCTTTGTTGGGCACCTGGTGTCCAGCCAGGGTCAACCCACCACACTAGGGGGTTTTTGTGTGTTACACAATTAGGAGGGACATCTGGCCAGCTGCACTGCCCAAGAGAGATGCTACTGAACTGCCAGGGAAACATACTTCTGACCAAATGAACTCTTACAAATAGTTTCTTTCCTCTTTTAGTACAAAATTATTTTCCCGTTTTATTTTATTATTTTTAATTTTTATTACTTTATTATTTCATTTAATAGTAAGCACATGGAAACAGAAGATTATGCTTTCAGGAAGAGAAAATAAACGGAGGGGGTAACTTTGCATAGGCGTAACATGCTCCAGAACAGACCTTATTTTTAGTATTTGTGTTAAAATATTTCATTTAAAAATATAGAAGGAGAGTGGGCACATTCTTAATGTTAACTTTAAAGCCCATATTACAAGTACCTTAGGAAAAATGCAGAATCATAGATACACCTTGTACCTGCAGACCACTATGGATTCTTCCCATCTGTCTAGTGCTTTCATGGCAGAAGAAAGGGCAACCACGGCAAAATGGTGTCAGTTGGCATTCGGCTGAGAGAGGAAAAAAAAACATTTAGCATACAGCTGGGTAGAAATCTAAAGCTTCCTTTTTTGTGAAAGTTTGTGAAGACTACAGCTGAGTGGAGGAAGAAGTATTTTGCATCATCTTTGGTACAGTTGTTGATACAGACCACTAGAGCTTTTGCGTTTTTTAGACAACTGTGCTTTTTTCTGACTCATTGGCAGCTTTAGTTTCACTAGAAGCACTTTCATAGATACATGCAGGTGACAGACATAAATATCTACATACATTTTCTCAAGCCTAGATATAGCCAAGATTTTCTTACCCTTTACGTCCCAAGTCAAATATTTTTGTTAAAGACTGTACAGCAATCCATCTGTCCTTGTGAACTGCCTCACTACAAAAAAAGGAATGATTTTTTCCAGGCCGTTTCTCCAAACAGTCAAGACCTTTTAGAACTGCAGTTGTGCGACCAACCTGCTTAGGGTCCCCCCCAACTTTTGAATGTTCTTAGATTTAACAGGCACACGCTCTACTCCATCTTCCAACAGCAAAAATACATAGTGCTCTCAGACCCAGAGCACAACCCTATGGGTGTCCACGCACACCTTGCTGTTTCGATGAGGAGCCACTGAGCACCCCTGCGAGCACAGCTGCACGCCCAAGATCAGTTTCAACTACGCTGATTTTAGTCAACATAGTTTCTGAAGCATGAAGGGCAGATGATCTGTATCCATGACATTTACATGGGATGGGTACATGTTCAGAAATAGTCCTGATCTGTAAGACTGGTGTCATTTTTATGGTTTTAATAATCATACCTCAATTTTATGGACTTATGCATTTGTAAGGAAACTAATTAACTTTTACATGTAGCCTCTCCTTGGAGAAAAATGTGTTAAGAGACTGAAAAAAAAATTATGATTCAGAGCTCCCAACCGTGAGGGAGTGGTGGGGAAACGAATGGAAGTGAAGACCAACAGCAGCAACATGAAGTGAGATTTGGCTTTAATTCTGACCACATACTTAAGCAACTCTCTACGCCTCAATCCTATGAATGACTAGTCCTTTTTGGAAGGACATACTTTTTTACTTCAAAGTCCTAGATTGAAGACTCCACTGAACAGAATGCAGATTGAGCCCCAGGAAAACATGCCACCAAAACTCCAATGAAAAAGAAATCAAAAATCAAGTTTAAGTATCAGTTTCCATCATGTTTCATTCATTACATTTCTAATGGCATCTAGTGCTCAAAAATTAACTATACTGACACCATGTACTACTAAAAATGTAGTTATACATATAAAAATAAAAGGCGATTTCCAACTTGCCCATAAAATTAGTATGAACAAACAGAAGAGAAACACTTGACCCTAAAGAAGGTGACAGGCAGCTGTTAATTTATGGTAGATGAGGGGTCATTCTTTTACCTGAAAGAAAAATATTCGTAACTATCAAGGGACAAACTCAGGAACAAGGCATGCTGTGTTAACTGCAATTTTTCAGCAACTTTTCTGCACTGGCAGCAAGTTTGCCTTTTCTGTGGGTTTGTATGTGTAGTGTCCTTGAACTCGCAAATATTCCTCCCCGCCATCCCAGCTCCATACATGCGATTACCTGAGCAGCAAGTGGAATCAACCACGCTGGATTTTCTTCACATGACACAGACGGTGACACTGGGAAAAGAGGAGGCAAAAAAATGAACCTGTTTGTCACACATAGCACACGGTGAAAAGACAGGGGAGGATTCTGCCAGAGGGGGCATGCGGGGCTAGGCTGTGCACCCCGTGACCTCCAAACAGCACATTTCTCTCCCCTTTACCAGGTACTGAGGAGACACCGCTGCCTCGCCCATGTCCCCTCGCAGCGGGGCTGCCCCAGGAGAGACGGGGGCCCCCCACCTCACTTCTGCCCTCAGGAATGGGACTGGGAGAAACACTCCATGAAGGAAGAGAGAGACACGTGGCGTGGGTTAGGGAAGAGGCCCGGCTCTCTGCTGGCAGAAGGCTGACTCGCCTCCCTGCTGCTCGGAGCTCCTTGCTGGGGACAGCCCTGCCTGCGTCCAGCTGCTCTTCGGCTGTGCTGGGAGTGCAGTCCAGCAGATGGATGCTCCAGCACATAGACACTCCAGCTAATTGCAGCTCCTGCTCATTACAGCTGCAGGTGACTTTGGCTCTGCCTAATGCACACTCCAGACAGTGGACACCCTGTCTCATTCCAGCTCCTGCTTGCTACAGATCTGGCTAATAGAAGCCCGAGCTCTGCACTGAAAAGCCTGGTCCATGCCAGCCTCCTGAACTTCGGGGTCCAACGGGACCAGATACACACACCCTGCCCAACCCCTGCTTTCTCCCTCAGCCCTCCCACCCATCTGCTAAACCAGCCAAACTGGTTTCTGCTTTTGGCCCCCAAACCAGCTGACTTAGTGCCCATTTTTGAGCCCAAAATCCCAGCTGCTGAGCCTGTTTTCAAGTCCCAAAAATACAGGACTTGACCTCTGTTTCTGAGCCCCAAAATCAGCTACATGAGCCTGTTTTCAATCCCCAGGAACAGAAAACTCAGTCTCCATTTCTGGCCCAGAAAACAGCTGACCCTGTCTGCTTTCTGACCCTTGACCCCCTTTGCAGTCCCCATGTGTGATGCTGAGGGGTAGGGGGCACATGCCACACCACAGCCCTGCAGCCCCAGGGCCCCACATACAGTTTTGGGGAGTGTGTGGGAACTGCAGAAGGCCCGGCCCCACTTCTTCTGGGCCAGCACCGGTGCCCCAGCCCTGGTCCCCACCCCACCTGGCTCATATTTAATTCAGTGATGGAGAGCAGGACAGAGGGCTGGAAAGAGAAAAATAAGACAGGGGAGAAGACCGAGGAGCAGAGAGAGAAAGAAAAGTCAAAAGAAAAGGTCATAGTGATAGAGGAATCTAGAACAATAGGGACAAGGACCCCTGCAGAGATTGAGCATGAAAACACAGGGTCAGTGAGCAGGATGGAGGGATAGAGAGGTGGGAGGGAAGGACGGGAAGAAGAAAGGAGGGACAAGGATGGTGACAGGGCACAGGACATACAGACAGATAGAGGAAAGGGACAGGGAACGGAACAAAGGGATTGAGAAATAAAGAAAGAGTCAGATCTGTACAAAGAGACCAAGAAGGAAAAGAACCACAGCAATGGGCTAGAGGACAGAGTCAGAGCAAGAGACAAAACAGGCCAGGGAGCAGGACAGAGGAGGAGAGACAGGAAAAAAGGGAGAGCCAGGTGGACGGGGAGGTATAGCAAGAAATGACTGAACAGGCATAGGACAGAGAAATAAAGACAGAAAAAATGGGGGACAGGAAGCAGGACAGAGGGACAGTGAGGAAACATGGGGCAAGGAGCAGGACAGAGATGGAGAAAGAGGGATTGGGGCAGAAGGATAGAAAGATAAAAAAGAAAGACAGGAAGAAGGATGGTGGATAGAGAGGGAAAAGAAGGACAAGGAGCAGGACACAGATTGTCAGAAAAAGAGAGGGAGAGGGAGTAGGACAAGGTGATAAAGAGAAAAAAGGGATGGGGAGGCAGGACAACGTGAAAGACAGGCAGAAATACAACACAGGCAGCAGGACAGAGATGGAAGGGAAAAAGCCAAGGACAGGCAGCAGGAGAGAGAGATGGAGAAAGAAAAAACAGCACTGGGCCACAGGACAGAGATGGAGTGAGAAAAAACAGTGACAGGGAGCAGGACAAAGTGACAGAGAACAAAGAAGGAACAAGACAGAGAAATGGAGGAAAGGCGAGGAGGGCAGAGAAAGAGAGAGTGAAAGGGATAGGGCGCAGGACAGAGAGATGGAACAAGAAAGGAAAAAAGGATGGGAGGCAGAACAAAGAGAAAGAGAGACAAGGACAAGGAGCAGGACAAAGGGATGGAAGAGGAAAAAATAGTGATGGGCTACAAGACAGAGATGGGGGAATTAAAAAATAGACACAGGGAACATGACAGAATGACAGAGCAAAAAGGGATAGAAAGCAGGACAGCATTGGAGGAAATAAACAACTGTGATGGGCAGTGGGTGAGACACGAAGAAAGAAACATACTGATAAAGTGGGAAAGAAGGGACAGGCAGCTGGACAGGGGAATACAGTTAGAAAAGATGGGAGAGGGAATGGGACAGAGAGAGAAAGATAGAAAAGATAGCGAGAGGAAGCAGGGCAGAGAGGCAGCAAACTAAAAAAAGGGACAGGGATCTGGACAGAGATGGAGAAAAAAGCAGCAGGGACAGAGGAAGAGAGACAGAAAGCAACAGGGACAAGAGCAGAGAAAGAAAAATCAGGGTAGCAGCAGGATATAGCAAGATACAACAGGACAGGAAGCAAGAAAAAGTCACAGACAAGACTAATGGCAATGAGAGAGAGAGAAAGATGACTATGAGAAGCACAGGAGGTGGAAGAGAGAAAAACAAGTATTAGGACCCCTACAGAGAGACAGCAACAAAAAAAGAAGGGTCAGGGAACAGCGCAAAGGGTCAGAGAGTGTAAGAAATGGACAGCAAGGAGAACAAGGACAGTGAGACACAGAATGAAAAAAAGAAACAGTGACAGTGAGCAATATAAAGGGATAGAGAGAGAAAGAGAAGGAAGGAGGGAGGGACATAGGAAGGCAGGGACACAGAGAGGTACATACAGGTGCAGAGTGGAAAAGAACACCAGGGAACAGGCCAGAGACATTGGGGATGCAGATCAGGACAAAGAGAAGTAAACCGAAAAAACAGTGATGGGTGAAGGACAGAGACAGAGCATGGAAAAAAAAAAAAAAAAACCCACAAACAAAAAACAACAGAGGGAGAAGGAGCAGGGGACAACAACAGAGGGGAGAGGTACAGGAAAGAAGAAAAAAATCGCAGCAGCGTGGGGAAAAAGGGAGGGGCGGGGAGGGCCCGGGGCTCACCGCGGCTCTCGCTCTTGGCGCTGCCGGGGGAATTGGGACAGTTCAGACGCTTCTTTCTCCTTCCTTCCTCCTCTCCTCTTCGGTAACTCCAACCCAGGCCGGTGACTCGGGTCGCTTGGCCGTGCTCCACCTGAGAGAAGAGGTGGATGTCCCACGCCTCTTCCCCGCCGCGGCTGCCCAGACGCCAGCCAGCGTGGCCTCGCTGGCTCCTCACCCGCTGGCAGGTACAGGCCCCGCGGGTGGGCGCAGGCCGTCGGGCCGGCCTGCTGCGGGCTCCTTCCCCACGGCGGAGGCAGGCGCTCATCTTGCCTGCAGCGGGGGGCAGCTGCCGGCCGGGCGGCTGGCGGCTTCTTTTTCTTTACCTCCCTCCGGCCCCCCTGGCCTCAGCCGCGGCAGCTCCTGCCCTTCAGCCGGTAGGTGGGCGGCCTGTCCCCGTTGGCCCCCACGCCGCCCGGGGGGACACGACCACGTCGCCATCCCACGCGATCCCGAGGCGGGTGCAGCCGGCGGCGCCCCTAGGGGAGGAGCGGACAGCCCCCTCCTCAGCGCGGCCGCTCCGGCAGGAAAGGGAGGCTGCCGAGCGGCGGTACCGGGCAGCGGCCACGGGGCGGCGACAGCAGCGGCGGCGGCGGCGGCGGCGCCACTCCGCGGTGTCGCAGCAGCGTTACCGGCGGGCGGCAGCGCGGAGCACGGCGTTGATCCGCCTGCAGTACCGTGGTCTGGTCGCCGGGCGGCGGCCGGGGCGGCAAAAAAAACTACGGCTCCCGGCATGCACTTGGGAAACACACGCCCGGCGCGGCCGCCCGGAAGTCGCGTACAGGAAGACTACATATCCCGGCATGCCGCGGGGGACAATATGGCTGCCGGGTGCCGCGTGGGCAGGGTTGGCGGCACGCCGCGGGGGGCAGTGGCCTTCCCTGCCGAGAGAGGGAGAGAGACGAGGCGGGTACAGAGGCACAGCGAGAGGGGAGAAAGAAGCAGCAGGGACCGAGGGGGAGAGGCAGAAAGAGGGAGCGGGAGCAGAGGAAGAAAAGTAAGGACAGGGAGCAGGATGGGGAACAAAGCTGGGATGGGGCAGCACGACAGAGAGGGGTTAAACAGAATCGGGACAGCGAGCAGGACAGAGGGATGCAGTGAGAAACGGTGGGAGAGGGAACGGGACAGAGAATAAAAAGAAGAGGGAGCAGGACAGAAATGGGGGGGACAGATAGAAGAACAGAGGGAAAGAGGGACAGGGAGAGGACACGGAAAGAATGAGAAAAAGAGCGACAGTGAGCAGGACAGTGGTAGAGAGGCAAGAAGGACAGAGAGGTAGAGAGACAAAGAGGGAGGCGGGACCAGAGAAGAGAAAGAGAGAATGACCAGGGGAGAGGGAAAGACAGGGGCAGAGAGGGATGGAGAAAGAGAGGGGCAGGGAGCGGGGCAGAAGACTATAAAGATAAAAGTAATATGAGGGAGAAGGACTGAGGAGCAGAGACAGAAAGGTACAGGGGAAAGGACAGTGAAATGGAGGAAGAAACGGGGTCAGGGAGCAGGACAAAAGGACCAACAGAGAAAAAGGAAAGGAAGAAGGAAGGAAGGATAAAGATGGGGGCAGGGAGTGGAACACAGGGAGAGAGGAAGAAGTAGGCCGGAGACCAGGGGAGACAAACTGAGTAACATATAGAGAGATGCAGATTAGGACAAAGCGATGGAGGAGGTAAAAACAGCAATGGGTTGGAGGACCTACTTCTGATGACCTGTCACGCTGCTGATGTTGCTTATGTGGCCTCAAAAATGTGACATGGCACAGCACAGAGGAGTGGGCGAGTGAAAGAAAAGGTGCAGGGAACTTTATAAAAAATAAAGGAAAACCAAGAGAGAGCACAATAGTGATGGGGAATGGGATAGGGAGCAGGACAGAACAAGGGAGGCAGGACACCAGACAGAAAGTTTGACAGAAAAAGCTGGATATAACACAGCATGTTAAGGTGTGTATGGGTACCCAGAATGCAGAATTGGTCTTGAATCTAGTCCACGGTGGAGAGAAAGCCTTGACTGCTTTTGTTATCTGGCTTTTTCAAATCAACAGTGAACGTAAGTTAAATCTTGTGCTTTCATGTGCTGTGAAAAGGGGAAAGACATTTCTACGTTATGTATAAGAGGTTTATCTTCTATGGAAGTATTAATACATTGCCTTCCCTGGCTGTGTTTCTTGCGTATTGTACAGTATTTTCATTGGTCAAGAATAAATCATAGAATCATAGAACAGTTTAGGTTGGAAAGGACCTTGAAGATCATCAAGTTCTAGCCCCCCTGCCATAGGCAGGGACACCTCCCACTAGACCAGGTTGCCCAAGGCCACGTCTAGCCTGGCCTTGAACACCTCCAGGGATGGGGCCTCAACAACCTCTCTGGGCAACCTGTTTCAGTGCCTTACCACCCTTAAAGTGAAAAACTTCTTCCTAATGTTCAATCTGAACCTGCCCTCTTCTAGTTTAAAGCCATTCCCCCTCGTCCTATCGCTACATGCCCTAGCAAAAAGTCCTTCCCCAGCTCTCCTGTAGGCCCCCTTTAGGGACTGGAAGGCTGCAATAAGATCTCTCCAGAGCCTTCTCTTCTCCAGGCTGACCAGCCCCAACTCTTTCAGCCTCTCCTCATAGGAGAGGTGCTCCAGCCCTCGGATCATCCTCGTGGCTCTCCTCTGGACATGCTCCAGCAGGTCCATGTCCTTCTTATGTTGGGGACTCCAGAGCTGGATGAAGTACTCCAGGTGGGGTCTCACGAGAGTGGAGTAGAGGGGCAGAATCACCTCCTTTGACCTGCTGGCCACACTTCTGATGCAGCCCAGGATACGGTTGGCCTTCTGGGCTGTGATTGCACATTGCTGGCTCATGTTGAGCTTCTCATCAATCAGCACCCCCAGGTCCTTCTCCTCAGGGCTGCTCACTGAGCCTGTATTTGTGCTTGGGATTGCCCCGACCCAGATGTAGGACCTTGCACTTGGCCTTGTTGAACTGCATGACATTGGCTTGGGCCCACCTCTCCAGCCTGTTCAGGTCCCTCTGGATGGCATCCCTCCCCTCCAGTGTGTCTACCTCGCCAAAGAGCTTGGTATCATCGGCAAACTTGCTGAGGGTGCACTCGACCCCACTGTCCATGTCACCAAAAAAGATGTTGAACAGTACAGGCCCCAGTACCGACCCCATTTGAAGAGTTTGTACTATTTTTGTACTGCATTTGAAGAGTTTGTACTATTACTGGCTTCAGGTATTTTAGTTTGGAAAAAAAAAAAAAAAACGAGAAAATGCCATACTGGAGGGGATTCCATTTTAATAGTCTCTGAATTTTCAATATTTGAAAGGAAAAATAATGGGGTAAATGCAGGAATATGTAGTGCTCCAACAGAAGCAGCGTTAGTAAGCTCCATGGTCACTGCCTCTGTGCTGAGTCTCTGCAAATGGCAATGTGCCAAGTACTGTGCAGTGAACAATTGCACTGTTGTGTTCTTCATAGATATAGAGACTTATTTCAAAGCACATACAAGAAAGAGGGGGCGGGAAATGATCTTTCTTTCCAGAACTTATTTATGGAAAGCCTTGTTCATGATATTTCAAAATTGGGAGGAGAAAAAGAAAAATCTGTTCTGTGGAAACTGAACAGTTAATAATGTGTTACTTTTCCTACCCTTTAGATGCATTTAAGGCATCCAAACCCTGAAGAACACCGTCATTAGGCACTGATTAACATATGGAAAACTTGAGGGTGAACGTGAAAAAAAAAAAAAATTAAAAAAAAAAAAGCATGAAAAACACAGATGGGATGGGAAAGACTCTAGCAAAGCTTCTGGTTTGCCCTGCCACCCCTTTGAAGCTTGGCCACCCTGCTTGCATGCACTCCAGTGAACTCCGATGGGAGAAGTGGTTTGCCCCAGTACCCCTGGCCAAGTGCCTTTCACCATGTAATAAAATTGATGCTTGGATTGCCGTGTCTCCATTCTGTTGGGTAACAGTGGGCTGGTCATTGGTAGCAAATCACAACAGCTGCCTTACAGGATTTCTGTAATTTTTAGAAGCTTATATGTACATCCAAATTGTGTAAAGTGTTTTATGTACAGCAACAGCATAATACCTACCGCTCTCGGAGGCCTTTTACTGTAAGATTTTTTTCCCTCCCCAGTGAAATCATATCTGGTACAGTATGTAAAGTGAAGGGGTGCAGAGAATAGTTAACAAACTTTGCGTAGTTCTCCAGAAAACAGATGCTTGTTATTCTGTTTAATGTAACTGTGCAAGTTCCAAACAATTACTGCAGAACAATAACACACCCCTTGGAGCCTGTTAAACTTTACAATATTCGCACTTAGTCTGATTTGCCCTCCTTACAGTGCCCAGACCAGACAATGCCCCCTGCATCATATCACCTGCTCTCCTCTTTCCCCAGGTTTCTCAGAGCGCACACTGGTCCTTTGACTTCAGCATTTGCTAGCCAGGAAAAATGAGGAGAGGGAGTGGAATATGGGTCTGGACCTATACACAGCCCCTGTGGGGAACAGTGATAAGGATGGCATGATGGATATGGGCTCTGAGCAAGGTCATGTCTTGGCTCTCGGCAGTGTAGGCTGCCTCAGGAATGGTCCTGACGGTCACTCATCACTGGAGACCATGGCCCAGTGGAAGCATAACCTTTGCAAGCGAGAGGTGGGTGGGGAAGTACAGGCCAGAGCCAGGGAAAAGGTAGGGAATCACAAAGTGATGTATTTCTGAAGCTATTTGAACCATGAATTATACTTGAAATTGTTATAAGTGGAAGTAGATAACGTAGATAATTTTTATATTTAAATTGTTAATCAAAATTATACAAGGATGCATACATTTTAGATGTTTTCTAATGTGTGGTTAATACATGTTTTAACTGAACTGTTCTAACTATAATTACCAGCCTAAGTTATAGACAGCTCTGACTGGGCTGCAGGTATTTTCTAGCAGTTAGAACATGGCTATTTTTATGAAGGTATTCCAATTCTAATTCTACAACTTCCTCAAGGAGGGGCAGTGGAGGGAGAGGTGCTGATCTCCTCTCTCTGGTGACCAGCGATAGGATCGAAGGAAATGGAATGAAGCTGTGTCAGGGGAAGTTCAGACTGGATATTAGGAAAAAGTTTTTCAGCGAGAGGGTGGTCGGTCCCTGGAACAGGCTCCCCAGGGAAGGGGTCACAGCACCAAGCCTGTCAGCGTTCAAGGAGCGTCTGGATGATACTCTTAGTCATATGGTTTATTTTAGGTAGTCCTGCAAGGAGCAGGGAATTGGACTCGATGATCCTTATGGGTCCCTTCCAACTCAAGATATTCTATCATTCTAATAATCTTTACATATATTTATGGAAATATAGACAAAACAATGTAAAAACCCAGTGCACTGGGGTATTTCTGTTTCTAGAATTGGCAGTGCTCTCTCTGCACTGATTTTTGTGGGGACCACAATACTGGAGATCTGACAAAGTCAAAGAATCATACGACAGTTGTAATGACTCTAAGGTGGGCAAAGACTGACCGGAGTCTCCGTTTGAGAAGCTGCAAGGAAGTGTGCGTGAGTGGTTGTACAGTAATGGTTTGCTTTTCAGCCTGAAGTTATCATACACGTATCACCACATCAGTTAAAAAGTCAACAGGTTAAGCTCAAAAACTAATTCTTCAGAGGTGTTGGGTGCTACATTACCGTGGGTTTTCTCCCCAGCATACTACATCAGCAGTAGTGAAGCAGGTGAGATACAGTTTGTTGCTAGCTCTGATGACAGTATCAATGCTACTCATTTTTGTTAGTCCGTTCCTTGTCCTACACAGTAAGAAAATCACTTTTATGCGCAAATAACTCTGCAGTTGAAAAATGGCAGAGAAAAACAGAGCTATGGGGAGGAGAGGCAGCCTCTTAGGTAGATGAATAGCATTTTAAACAGCTTGAGTCTCTTCTGCAATGTGAGAATCTAGGTCAAAGACTGGTAAAAGGGAGGATGGATGACAGACAGCAGGCAGTAGACTTTCATTTTTGTAAGACAGGCAAAGTAATATCTAAGGTTAATGAAAGATGCCACAGGGACAGCCTAAATGTCATTTCAGAACATGATACGTGCCAAACAACCTGGCTAGTTTTCAAAAACTGTCTAAAATTCATCATTATAACTGCTTGCAAGTAGTTTGTAAAGAGGCTCCAATCATGCAAACACTGTAAAACGTTGTGCTTTTTCTTATACTTTCTTTGTAATTTTGCAGAGGAAAAAAAAATAAAAGAAAAAAACTGACAGAAAAGAGGGAAGTAACAGCTCCATAGTAAAGTAGACAGGACAGTTATATAGCTAGTACTGGGTATATTTCTTATTCTAACAGTCCCTTGTTTGGTATTTGAATACAAGCTGTGTTACTGTCACTTTAGAAAGGGAAGAAGAGGGGAGAAAAGGTGGGGAGAAGGGGAGAAAAGAGGGGAAGGGAGAGAGAGGGAGAAGAGAAGGCAAATGTTTTCTGAGACATACAGAGAGCAAAGGTGATGGTATGGGCTGTATCAGAGCAGGCAGAGCAGTGTGCCTGTAATCCTGACAAGGAGAAAACACGTTTCATTTAACAAAGGTGAATTTAACACAAAACTTAATGAAAACCTGTTACTTTGCTCAAGTACACAAAACCTAGTACAAGGAGAAGGGCACCTAAAGCTGCAGAAAGGAAAGCCTTTGGGACAATGCTAGGGGAAGAGTCAAAGAAAAAGTTTCCCTGGGCCAGTGAATTCCCACATAGGCCTTGAACAGAGATAGGGAGTCACTTCATGGCAACAGAATGGACTGTTAGCCTAATGTATTCAGTATAAAACAGATATTCAAATCTATTCAAATATATTAAAGTTGCCTACAGCCCATAGTACCACCACAATCCACGCGATAATTTCTGCACTAGACTGTTATGTATGATGATCTTCCCCACTAACAGGAATATATATATAGCTATAGCTATAGTATGTGTGTGTATATATGCATACATATCTGTCTCCATATGTACAATGTGAATCCCTCCAGCAGCTGGGCTCAGACATTCATTCTGCCCAGTAGCTGCTTCTGGATCCGTCTCCCCAGTTGCTAGCATCTGGGCATACAGGTGTCCCCAAGGCTGCAGCCCCACTCTAATTGGTGGTACATCATCTGCGCGTGTACGCACACGCACACACGCACTAACACAGAGCTGTCCAGGACTCCCCTCATCCCTCCGATAACCAGATCCTCCCACAGTCTTGCCCTTAGAGACCCCCTTGCTCCCAGGCCATTTAGCCTGTTCACCGGCTGCTCCGTTTTGGTCTTGGCTAACGATCGCATGCTCAGTCACACTTGCTCCAGCTGCTGCGCCACAACCCATGGTGTGGCTCCAGCTGCTGCGTGAGACCCCCCCCCACACACACGTGCACACAGAAGAGAGCCCTCACCCAGGACAGAGCTGGGAAGGAATTTAAGAAGATGGGACAGACTGTGGTGACCAGGGCAGGGCCTGGCCAGGCAAGCGTACTGACCAGCCAACTGTTTACACGGGACCGTCTCTTTTTAGCCCCTTACCCCTCTATTTTCTCACACTTGGTCCTTCCCAAATCACCTAGCTCCATCCCTTTGCCCTCTTTTGATTCCTCCCCTAAACATCCTGTAATAAGCCTTGTGCAATCCCAAACTGCTCTTCCCCTGCACCCCATAATGTGTTGCGCACCCCTAGGCAGCAAACCCCTCTCAGTCAGAAAGGTTCTCAGGGTTTGACTCCTCTTCATGGGTTTCGCACTCAGATGAGGGCTCTCTGGGGACAGCCCCAGCAGCAGCCCCGGGAGGGTGTCCCTTCCTCCGAGCCCCTAATTTGGTTTCCTGGTCTGACACCGTGCCCCTGTGCTCCTTTAGGCTTGGGGAAATGGGCCTTTGATGGGCTGAGGGCAGTAGCCAGGACAGGGCATTATTTGGGCTCTTCTGCCTGTCACGGTCTCTGTTGTCCTTTGTGGGTGTGCAGATGAGCTTCCATCACACAGACAAACAACTGTCACAGAAGCCATAAAGGAACTGAGGTACCTGGGTAGTTAACAACCATCACTAACTCAAATTTTATTCACAGGTAGTTTATAGTTTATACTTCATTTTTGTTATCCGTTGTAGTCCTCTACTTTTAATAGCTCTTTTCAGTGTTTGACCATTGAAATGGCTATAACAACAATCATGGCATCTCGCACATTTTATTTTGCCAGCTAAATGAATTGAGCTCATCTGTTGTCAGATTTTCCATTTCCTTAGTAGAACTTCTCTGTACCTATCACAGTTTCAATTGAATCTATTCCATCCCCCCAAACTGTCAGCACTCCACCTGTCTCTGCAGTTATTGCACTATTTCTTCCACTGCTTTTCAATGCCCACATTTGTTGCTGTTGTTACTTGGGGTTCTTTTTCTGCTCCAGCTTCTGTCATTACTCTCACACAAGTCCCTTCTTAGCTAAAGGTCAGAGCACTGCTCCATCTTTATCCTTCTTACACAGGCTGAACAAATTTAATTGTCCTCTTGTTGACATATTATCTGACCTTGCATTTCCTGGCTGAATCATCAGTTCCTATGTAATTGCTCTTTTTCGGTATGCCTTTTGGGGGATCTCTTTGCAGAAATTATCTTCCTTCATGTGATACATCTCCATGGGTCTCTGGCCTTGATTCTGTTTTTGATTTTTCCATGATCTCACCTGCCAACAGATTCAGTGGACTAAAGTAAATCAATGCTGATGACTCACAGATGAACCAAACTACTTCAGGTTTCCTGAAACCAAATTCTCAGCCCCTGACATTTCCTCTTCGATGCTGACTTGACTGCCTTACCGCTAAAACCAAACTTTCAATTTCCTCACTCCCAGCTTCTCCAACTGATTCCTTTCTTACTCGTGGTAGATATCACTACCACTTCTGTGACCTCCGATGACAGAGATGCCATAGTCTCCTCAGGTAATATATTCCCAGTGCTTCATTATTACAAAGCTTTTATCCAAACACCATTGTGACTTGCCCTGTTCACTGGGAAAAATGGGGTTTATTCTCCTCCCCTTTGCATCATCTTCTTATATGCTTGAAGAGCAGAGGGGCCTTATCCCCCTCCTTCTTCTACTATACTTAGCTTCTATAGTACACGTGGAGACCTGGTACATCCTCCACCTGTTGCCCTTTTCTTATTCAGTGTCATACAGTTGGCTTCTAATTCTAATAAGCCTTAAAATACAATTCTATGGACAGTCTTTGGCTTTGTTTTTTTGTTGCCTTTTCTTTTTCCTCATGCTGTGCTTTTACTCTCACTATCCACAAAACAAAACCACTAGCCTCCTGAAAGCAGTTGTATTTTCTTTATAACTCCTTGGGTGTAATAAATTATATTAATCCTGTGTTTTAAGAACCTTGATAACAGTTGGCAAATGATATTCTGAGACCATTGCTTAACATCATAAATTAGCTTTGGGGAGCTAGGTCAGATTAAGGCCCTGTCTGCCCAGTATGGTGCTTCTGGCAGCAGTCAGCAGGAGATGCTGACAGCAGGAATGCAAGAACTGAGCATGCACTCATACACATAATTACACTGAGACAATCCCAGATTAGGAACTTTTTCTAGGACAAAGGTTTTATCTGCATCTTTCAGTTCAACAACCACTGATGGAGACTCATTTCATGAAGTAATTGGATTGGGTTTGGAACTCATTCATGGTTTTGGCCTCTACACCATCCTCTGCCAATAAACTCTAATTATGTCCTGTATGAGAAAATGCTTTTCTTCCTCTGTTTTAAACTTCTGCCAGATCATTTTATTCAATGTCTCCTACCTATTTTGTTAAGAGAAATATGAATAAGTATTTCTGTTTGTTTTCTCAACACCATTCACAACCTTAAATTCTTCTGTCACGTATCCCCTCAGCCATTTCTTTTAGAAGCTAAGGAATCAGAATCTATTTAATCTCTCCTTACTCAGCAACCCTGATGTGTATTTCATAAACATTGTTTTTCCCTGACCTTTTCTAATTGTATTTCACCCCTTTCAAGATGGCAGGATCAGAAGGTCATGAATTCTCTAAAAGTGGCTTCACAGTGGACTTATGCAATGCAAACAGTGCTTTCTGCAATGTTGATCACTTGTATACTCCTGGCTTTCTGTAGTCTCTTGGGTTTTTGTTCCATGTTTGAACAGTGTTCAGTGGCATTAAGTCCTACTAGATTACATTGGTGATATGAAATGAATAAATAATACAAATATCAATAATATAAACACACTATTAGTAATAATAACGATAAAGATTCAGAGACTCCAGGTATGCTTTCCCCAAGAAAAATTTCTAAAAGTTAAATAATTTTCTAGCTTCAGCTTTCAGTCATTGGATTTGCTCTTCTTCAGTCTGATATATTAAAGAATCCTCTGCATGAGGATACAGGGGTGATGCGCTTCAATCCTTCTAATATGAAATCTCCTTAACTATGTAATAGGATAGCACTGCTTCTCCTAATAATTGTGTCACTCTAAGGTGTTCTATAATTTTCACCATGATCCTAATTCTCTTCTTGTTTCCCACAAATATGCTGCAACCTGCAAATAAGACCTACACATTTCTATTCCAGCTGATCTGTATTTATTATTATTTACTACTCTGGTTATTGTGTTATCTATAATCTTCATCCACAATGACTAGAAACACCTGTTCAAATGAATGATAAAGACATGGGAGATAAGAGATTGTTGAAGCATCTGATCAGAAACATGTCTGATATGGTATCCGAACGTAATAGAGATTCAGTGCATATTTATTTTAGTTGGTAGTTTTATTAAGTTTATTATTTAACTGGCATATTTAATTTAGAAATTGGTATATAATGTTCTGAAATGGCAAGGATCTCTACTGATTTTTAGCCTGAGATCTCCAGCATGTACTCTTAGACTAAAATCACTTCCGAAAAACGCAGGCTTCCCTTCAAACATCCATTTCCTAATAGATGAGAGGGCAATGGCACAGCTACTTGGATGCAGAAGTGACTGTCGGACCTTCCTTCTCCCCATTCAAGCTCACAGGTTCCTGCTGTCTACCTGCGTGTGCCTACATGCGCCTATGCCTGCCTATACGTGCCTATGCCTGCCTGGGACTGTGTGGGCACAGCCAGGCGTGCCTGTGCCCATGCCTGTGTGTGCAGGTGAGGGGGTGCAACAGGGCCCCGGCCAGAGGAGGGCTGTGGCCCAGCACCGCTGCTGGGGCTGGCTCCCTGCCAGAGGCCACCCTGAGCCCTGATAGCCAGAGCTGTCCGTCTGCCCAGACTGCTGCACTGCTCCTGGGCACGTCTTCTGGCTCTGCTCCGCAGGTAACCCCCATGCCGGCCACCACTCATCTGGGCAGGGCTCCCCTTGCACTACAGGCCCAGCATGGCTGTCCATGGAGGCCCCTCACAGGCCCAGACTGGGCACTCCTGGCCAACATGGCTGCCGCAGGCTTGTCCTCTACAGCAGGGCCCTGCCCAGCCCAGCATGGCTGCCATGGGCACATCCCCTACAGCAGGGCACTGCCCAGCCCAGCATAGCTGCCACAAGTACGTCCCCTACAGCAGGGCCCTGCCCAGCCCAGCATGGCTGCCACAGGCACATCCCCTACAGCAGGGCACTGCACAGCCCAGCATGGCTGCCACAGGCACATCCCCTACAGCAGGGCCCTGCCCAGCCCAGCATGGCTGCCACAGGCACATCCCCTACAGCAGGGCCCTGCCCAGCCTAGCATGGCTGCCGCAGGCATGTCCCCTGTGGGCAGGGTCCCCATGGGTGGGGAGAAGCTCCCTCCTGTTGTCCCTAAATAAGGGTTCTTTACCCGGTGCGCAAAAAACAATCAACACACTGAGTCGAGATATTTGTCTTTATTTCAATTCTGCAGAATCTGTTGCCAGGCGTTTAACAACAGCCAGCACACCTCACGTTTCTGACAGTCCAATATTTATAGTGATAAGCTGATTGGTGAGCTACAGTTCCTTTACCATCCCTCATCATACATATGCATTCAAGTTAATGTTTTAAACATTTTGGGAGATCCCCTTAATTAGCATGCTCATTATTTACAAGAGGGTGTGCGTTTTAGTATTATAATCTCCTAAGGCTCTTCTCAGACAGTCTTATCTAGAATCCATTCCAAAGACTATATGTCTTGTCATTTTATACTTAGATCAAATACCAGGTGTGTACTTCCTCCATGGGTCTTGTTCGCCTTCACTAAACTCTTGATATGGTAATCCTTTAGCAATTTAGTTTCTTTGATATAAGTTTTTGTTAATTGTTTCTACATCTAATCCAGGTGGATGTGCATGGACATAATTAAGTTTAATTGTTTCTACATCTAGTCCAAGTGCAAAAGGCCCAATTGAGTTTTAATTTCAGGACTTCAGCTAAAGTTTAATCAAAATTCTATTACAACTTTTACAAAGCACTTATGTAACTTTTTAACCATATTCTTTTGACATCGCTCCCAGTGTCTGTAGACATGGTGCTTAGGGACATTTGTTTAGTGGTCGTTTAGTGGTGGACTTGGTAGTGTGAGGTTAACAGTTGGACTCAATGATCTTTTTCCAACCTAAATGATTCTATGATTCTATTTCTGGAGGAGGAGTGGCCCAGGCAGCCCATTTCCTCCAGCCTGCCCATTTGCTGTGAAACCTGCCATGTTACCTGCACACCCTTCTCCAGTGGGCACTCGCCACAGGCAGAGCAGGGAGGATCTGCCGTTACCACAGACCTGGCATGCAGTGGGGGAGGTTGCCTAATTTAGAGACCGCAACTGCCATGGCCGCCTTGGCACTTCCTCATATTCCAGGTGGGACATGCAGTTAAAGCATGCGGATTTTACTGTGTCGGTCTTGTGGGCCAGAGGACAAGTGCAGCAGGCTGCTGTGAACAGTATTCCCTTCTTCTGAGTATCTAGTCACAGGGCTTGTGAGTGAGGTAGTATTACTTTCTAAAGCTTTAAAAATAAACAGTACAGGAAATATGAACCTATGAAAATGTTACAGTAAGACTGAAGATTTAGAGACTCCAGAGGTCACATCCAGAATACAAGAGGTTTGGGTTGTAGCACACGATCTAAACACACAGAACTATGTAAGCAGTGGGCATACATTAGTATTGTAGGGATTTTATTTTTGATTAACAAGTATTGTTAGTAACATGTCATTAACACATCAATTGTGCTTTTTGCCACTTGTGTCCAGTAAAATGTATTGTATATTAAAATATTATATATAAAAATATTGTCTATTAAAACCTCTTGAGGACAACTTCCAGACTTGAAAAATCCTAAGCTACACCTTAGGAAAATTGAAAGCCATTGACAAAATACATATGCTAAATTATGCGCTTTGGTTTATCATCTGAGTTTAAAGTATTCCCTATTCCCAATTGTCATATATGACAAATGCCATTCAACAGTAAAGGGGAAGTATCAGTTCGGTTATAAATTTGTGAGATGTCATCTGAAATGTTTTGTGTGATTTGAATAAAATATGAACAGAAGTGAAATATGAACAGAAATGTTCAAATCGGAGCAGCTGCAGAAAAGAGTTACTTAGATAACTGGGGAAATACAGAGCCTGTTTTATACTCTAAAATTAGAAAAGCCTTGTCTCTTGAAAGGCATGGTGAAGCTGAGCAGGGATGTGGTTTTTGTCTACAAATATGTAAAAGGTGCAAATAATGAGACAGGAGAAAAGTTATGGAAGGAAAGGATAATGCTGGCACAGGAACAATGGTATAAAATGGGCAGATACCACACGTTTAGCATGGAAATTACTGGAAGGTTTCTCATCACTAGAGTAGTGAGGTTTAGGAGCAGTCTGTCAAGAGAAACAGTGGGACAGAAAGCCCTAACTACTTTAAAAGTGACTCTTGACCAGTTAACAAGGAACTGAATGACATGCTAACTGTGATATTAAGGAAAGTTCCACTGACCAATCCCGTATTCCTAATACAGCATGACATTAGTGTCTTGTGCATCCTATGGTGAGACTGCTTCTCACATAACCTGAAATCATACCACTTGAGATGAATTACAACTGGCCATCAGTGTAATGTGCAACCTTCAAGAGTGCCAAGTGCTTTGGAGGCAGGAAGGAGGAAGAGTAAGGAGATGCAGCCCCCTCCTATGTTATTCTGCTGAGGAGCTGACAGAAGCCACTTTGTGTTTTCTTTGTTTCTTGGACCAATTTTTATTTGGTACAGGAAAGTGGTTTGAAGAGGGAGAGATTGGAGCAGGGGACTGGCTGGTCTCCACAGCCTTGTCCCCTGCCAAACTGCAGATTTCCTTTCTAAATCTAGTCATGAGTTTTGCTGTGAAGCAGCGCTAATTCCTGCTAGGTCTTCTGTGTTACTGTACAGCTCACGGGGCAGCTGCATAGGAAGGGAGGCCATAGCATCTGGAGAATTAATCTGCACCGCAGGCTGGTGTGTACTTCTTCTGAGGATGCATGCCTTGGGATCTGAGAAGGATGTCTTTCTGCTGTCCTCTACCAGCTTCTGCCTCCCCACAGAGCGGATTTGAGAGGAGCAACTGTTCCAAACCTCCTTCCCAAAACCCTTCCCCACAGCAGTTCTGCCTCATTCAGCCTTTTGCTGTCCACAGTCCAGCAGAATTTGGTGTTGATGGAGAAAGAGAAGACTGGCTTCTTTGGTCTTATGTTTGTGATTTCAGCATCACTTTTGGTCATTCAGGTGCAAGACCTACTCAGTCACAGCTGGGAATATTGTGTGCAGAACCAAAGCAGAACCCAGACCATGGTGTTGGAATTCTGGGTCTAACACTGAGCTAGGAATTACCTCAGCTGGCCAGGTGGAAGTAGGGAAAGGAAAGCAGTATCTTAAATCCTACCCTCTTTGGCATGTAAATGCTCAGGTCTGGGTTACGATGAGGCAGCTGCTTCCACTGAAGATGCACATACCAGAGTTCTCTCCCAGTCCATTTAACTAAATTGCTGTGTTCAAAAAACAAGAGGAGATCACTCCTCTGCTGAAGCTGATGTGGTTATTGCCACTAATGGTTTCATACACTGGATTAATGGCTAGAAATGACATACAGACCACGCGAGGTATGCATTCAATGCCATTCTCAGGGTGAACAGTTCACATAAGATATCCTACCTCTCAGAAAAGTGCCCTAGCCATCAGGTTAAAGGATGTTTCGAGGTGTGATGGAAGGGAAATTGCAGTCCCCTCTTGCTCCATCCTGTTTCATTGCCTTGAAAAGGATTCAAGATGCATTGTGTCAGGGAGTAAAAGAAAGAAAGAAAAATGAGCCTATCTGTCTGTAAGGCATTACTATGGAGGACAATTCTAGTCTGCTCTGATACGTGCATGTATCTCACGATTTCAAATGCACTTACTAAAGCACCCTCAGTGATGATTGCCTGTCTACAGTTATGTTTTGAGTCATATGAATTATGCAGGTTTTCATCTGTTTAATGTGTATGTTGACTTCATATCATCCTAGTTTCTTAATCAAGATGCCAGGCAAGACAGAGTATATGCCCTCTGAGGCTTCATTAATCACACATATAATCTCATCAAAAAGATATTACAATACCTAAAAAGTTTTAATTCTGCGAGTTCCAGCACATTACTCAAACAGAAGTCCCTCATGATAACATGGCTTTCCTCAGAGCATTCTTGATGGGTTTTATGAGTTGGCTGGTTGTTCTCTAGGGGCACCTGGGCGCATGCATTATGCATCGGCTTGTCCTTGTTTTGCTTTATCTGTCAACACGCTGGTTGATAAGCATTCACAATCATTTGCTGCATCATTTGTAGTGATTCAGAACTAGAAAATGCCTTTTTCTAAGCTCCTACAATGTTATAATTCCTGTTCTTTTAAGAAAAAAAAACCAACTATAAAGTTTATAATGAGTGATTTTAACACTATGATAAAGTGACTATTCTTACTAAGATTTGGTGATTTTATGTCAATAAAAGCACAAGCCTAAAGCCCTGTATTTATTATTGGTTATAGCACTGGTGTGTAGAAAAACATGTAATATCTTCTGTTATGTAGGATCTTGAATAATTTTGTGTTCATTACCTTGATTTTATGCTAACTTTTTTTGTTTGTTTGTTTTTATTCTTCTGTTCATCCTGACCTTTTTAAATAAATGTTTTCTTTTCTAGGCTAGGTAGATAAAAAGATATACAACAGGGACCATCCACACTGCATAGCCACTTCACAGCTCAGGCATCTCTATGGCTTGCCTGGTTTTTCTCTAGTAAATCCTCTTATTTAGGCAGCTTGATCTGTTTTCCATGTGAAAATATTCATGTTTCCCAGTGTCTTGAAGCTTAATCAGAAAATGGCGTTTTTTCATCTGGTTTCTGCCTAACTAAGTAAAAAATAGATTACTGTGAAAACATTTTAGTGACTAATCCTCATTTATAGATATCTGCAATTTCTCCATTAATGAGCTCTTAATCTATTTATTGAGGGGATTCATTGCTTTTTATGGTGACATGGGGACTAAAAGCAAGTGTTTTTAAATTGAATGCTGAATAGAGGCAAATTGTACCCTGCTGATACTCCTGTCTTCACCACCTAGGCCTATATGTAATCCTACCGAAATCTACTGATTAATGAGATTTATTTTGCATAATTAGGCAACTATTTTTTAATTTGTTATTGACTGCATTACGTCACTACTTCTATGAATTTGGTTGGTATGTACATTATGACAAATAGGCTATTGCTATCTGAATTGTTCTGTGTGCTCTTTGTTTAAACAAGAGCATTATGGTTATTCTGGAACTTGCACACCTCCAAGATGAGTTAAAGGTTAGCAGGAATGGTTCAAAGAGCTCCTGGACACAAAGATTCCCTTTCTGAAATGTAAAACTCACAGTCCTGGCAGCTGTAAGTTAATATCCTCTCTAACCACTAATGGAAAAGAAAATAATTAGTTATCAATGGTTTTTTTCTAAATGCAGATCAAAATATTGAACACTTTTTCTGCATTATTTAAGAAAATCTTATCCTTATAAGCTAATAGCAGATTTGTACTATTTTGAGATTGTCTTTTGTTCTTGATGTGTTTAAGGACTGGCTTTTATTCTTTAATTAAATTTTTATTGTCCTTAAACCAGTTGGGTGCTCCTGTTTGTTGGTGCCTTTTGTTTATAATTTTGTGTGCATTTCCTTGCCAATAGCTTGTATTCATTGTTATCGCATCTCAAGGTTTTCTTGGTTTTACTGCCTACTTCTCTGTAAACAGACCACTGTCAAAGTAGTTGTCTTCATAGCTGTAGGACTGTAGGGCTTAGCTACCCAGTAAGGCATTCTTAACTTAAACTCATTATTCATATTTTTGTTGTTTTTTAATTCCCACTTTGAGGTTGGATCCAAGTTTTGCTGGTTCTTTTATTAGAAAGAAGATGGAGACTATCCTTGGTATTCTTTAACCAGTAGGTTTGGTGTTGCCTCTCATTTACACTTTTTAGACTTGGGTATTATTTAGTGGTTTTGTATAACTGGAACAAATTAACCACGTAGGATAATATGCAACTGCAGAATGTCATCAGCACTCACAAATCACTCAATACTCAATACAGCAAAGTTTTCTTTCTGTCCCTGTCTTTCTAGTTCTGAAAAATTTATGTCTTCTTGCATTGAGCAAAAAGTACATCACTGTTGCCAACTAGCTCTGACAGTTGATAAGTTCTGTTTTATTGAGCAATAAGTTAATGTCATATCAGCTGCTAGAACTAACAGTTTTCACTCATGCACACTGAATTATGGTGTAATCCCTTAGGCTAGGCTCTCTGTCAGTTCACTTGCTGCTTAAATTAAGATATGTAAATGAAGATATGATTTTGCCATAGCAACCAGTCAGACTATATAGAATTCTTCAGTTGTTCAACCTCATCACAGCTAAGTGTAACTGGTGTAGGCTGTAAAAGAGGTGGGCAGTTTACACTGTATGTCAAATATTGTACAGAGAACTGCATATAAATCAGATGAATATTGCTAAGCAGAGATTAATTAAGACACCACAATTATGACAAAATGAAATTCATTCAGTTGATAAAGAGTATAGCTGATGAGGGATCCGTTTTAATAAAGCAGTTTAAAATAAGCACAGTCCTGTAGTGTCAAGAATGAGAGAATTAATTCAAATTTAGGAAAACTGCCTTTTTCAGAATCAAAGCTTATTTTTCTCTCTGAAACCAATGCAAATCAAAGACCCAACTATTCTAGATTTCTGACTGCAGAACAGGTTTTGTTTCCTTGTTTGAGAAAGCACTGGGGGCTTGCAGCATTCAGTAGTATGAAGCATCATCACAAAAAACACAGACAAGTATTTTCCCAGACTCAGTGAAGTAATTTAGTAAACTCTCCTGTAAATTGTAAAGGTCCAGAAGAGGCACTGATTAGAGTGGTATCTGGCAGCTTTTCATTTTCCAATGGTATTATATCAGGTTACTAGTCAAAACAAGATACCAACACGTATGTACGTGAGCTATATGTATAAAAAATAACATTTTCACCAGTTCTGAAATGTTAGCCTCAGTTTTGAAATTCAGTCTGTGATCACTCTTGTTTTGGCTTCACTGGCGAACATCCTAGAAATACAGAGTTTTTTTCTGATGATACTTCAATTAAATAGAAATGCATTTCTTGCTCTTTTCAAGACTTACAGAAATTCTTACTCCAAAGTGCTGGAGGCTTTAGGAAATATAGTAGCTTGTCTCCTTGGTGAACATAAAACAGTTCTTTGTCTCCGCTGAACATACCACGCAAATTACAGGAATGCATAGTGGCCGGGGTTCTGACCAGAGCCCAGCTATGTAAATTCAAGGTTGCTTCAAACTTTGACTAAGTCTGCTGGGGTTTACACAGGTGTAGGAAGAAAGAATTTATTCTAGTTTGTATTGAGACGGTATTATACAAACGCGTTTCTGGGCACAACTAGACTTCTATAGTTAATTACTACTGTCATTACCAGGACCAAGACACATTTTTAAAAGCATTTTCTATACCCTTAGAAACAGCCCTGAGTGCTTTGTGCAGATGTGTTTAGATTTAGTGAAGAAAAGATTTTAGGCAGGACCTTTGTTCACAGTGAAGGAAGAAAGAATTTTTTAACAGGAAAAGGCTGGCTCTTGTGCTTAAGATGTATGCGCTGAAGGGAAATGGGGGAGGGGAACAAATGTCATATTCAAGGTCTGAGGATGAGTGCATGTGAATACTTTGCCTCTAAACCTTTGAGCCAAACCATGGGGTGTTCACTCTGGGCTCAGGGCTGAGTGGTTTCCTCTGTTTTGTACACGTGAGGCACAGGAAAGACACAAGACCTGACGGTAACACTCCTCCTGTTTGCTTCTCACTTCTTCTCTGCTTACCGTTTCACAGAAATGGTCAAATTTTCTTAAAGACTGTGGGGAAGTCTCTCAAAACAGCACCAGCTGAGCTTTATGCATGCAGAGATACGTAGTGGTGCTGCTGGCTGAAAGGGTGGATATTTGAAAGGAAATATACCAAAAGAGGCTGGGGAGAAACATGTCGTGAGCACACTGTTCGTGTGCCTGAGATCCATGGTCTCCCACGGCACTGTAACAAGGACCACCTCTCTTCCCATACACACAGGACCTGGGAACTGAGGAGCCCTAATCTTTCCTTTCCTTCCTTGTGCAACAGTGACAGCACCACCCAACTGTTCTAACAAATCCTGCGTCTGGCACAGCTCTGTGACACGTGAAGCCCAGCCGCCTCCATGCATAGCATTCCCAGCATCTCCAGCCAGCTCTGGGAATCAAAGCTGGTGTTTGGCTGGAAATACTTTCTGTTGGAGTTTCTGACATTACAGATTTGTTAAGGCTTGCAGTACTCCCATGTTCTTGAACAGTATGAGATACTGCTGGGCAACCTCAGTGTAGCATTCATTGAGGCTTTTGCCAGTGCAGAGAGCTAAACCCGCGGGGGTGTTAGATAGCCTGAAGGACAAAGGTTGGTTCTCCACCTTCCACCAAGTAAAATTTATGTATATGCGATATTTTCTTGCTGAATCATGCTGGCCTTTTTTGGATATGGCAGCTACTTGTCTCGTGCTGGGTATCAAGGAGTCGGAAGTGTGTTCTCCTCAGGGTGTTTGGGTATAATCACTTGGCCACTGCAGTGATAGGACTAGGAGCTTGAGGTCTTGCTATACACCAGCTGCTGGAGATTGATGCCACACACCTGAGCCATATTGAGGGATCATGCAACATACCACACAGCTCATCCATGGGCTAGGCATGGCTATGCTATTAACATTTTTAACTACTCCATTTACATCTGTAAGAGTATATCTGCCATGAATTTTCTTTAGTTGAACCATTTTGTTTTCTGACCATATGCATTTTTGCTTGTCTTTATGTGTAGTATATGGACAATGATTGCTTTGGAGAAAGCTGTAAGACTCTAATTTGTTACTATCTGCTATGTCACAGGTTGCTTTCAAGTGAATGGGAAAGGGAGAGTCTCACTCATTACTATTATTTGTTAATTTTTCCTGTTCAGATGCAGATGGATAACTAGGCATCTAATACCCGTGGTCAGAAGCCATGAATTCCAGAAAATTGCTCTCAGAAATGCGGAGAACGTTTCCTGCTACTAAAGTACGTTGCCAGCAACCATCACGGATTCTCATTGTGGATGTCACATCACCTTCCTGGACCAACACTTGTTCTGTACTCTCTGAAGCTCTGGAAAACACACTCTGTTTGGCATGCAGTTTGGCAGGTCCCTGCCGTGTTCCCCTGCTGAGCCTCTATGTAGTGCAGCACCAGCAGGAATGTCTGCTTCCCTTTACGGTATGTGTGAAATTATGTCTCTTGGGATCTAACATAAATGCACTACATGGTTGCAGTTCGGTAAAGAAAGTTATGATTTACTAAAAATTTATATGTAAAAAATAATCATTTTCACAGAACATAGTTTCATAGACTTCACGGAAGAGGTGAATTTTATGAAATAATGATGTTTAAAAGGAGGAGTGTCATATTTTTGATCTGTGAAGTCACTCATGCATAAATGAGGTTTTGTGCTGTTCCCTTCTAAAACATCTGTTGTACCTCTCCCTTTCATATGCTGCTTTCTGCACTGTCTGTACTGCTTCTCTATCAAAAATATCAAACACAACTCTACAGCTGTAATAATTTGGATGGTGAAATGATCTGTATATTACACAAATATTGTCACTTTGGGAGGGGTTCACATTTAAAGGGAAAGAATCAGAATTCAAAATATTTTTTGCCAAATTTGAGAAATATCCTAAAATCTTAGAATCATTTAGGTTGGAAAAGACCCTTAAGATAATTGAGTCCAACCGTAAACCTAACACTGCCAAGTCCACCACTAAACCATGTCCCTAAGTAGCACATCTACACATCTTTTAAATATATAGATCTAAGTCAGTAAGAACAAATATTTCATTCATCTAGGGTTATGCAGCAGAATAAATTTAGATGTAGAATGACTCTATAAGAGAAGTTTGGCATTACGAGGCATCATAAAGTTCACAAGAATCTGTGGAGTCATACTATTATAAACAGTCATACTGAGCACTCTCATTTATGAAATGTAGTGTAAACACACAGTATCAACCCTTCCACTTTTTTCAGCAGTGGTGAAAACATTCTGAAATTCTTTGTTAAGTTTTCACATCTCAGGAAAGGTAGACACCAACTGGGAAAAAAAAAATCATAGCAAATGTGATTGGCAAGAAGGCTGTGGCTAATGGTGGTGTTTATTCTGTAGAATAGGTTATAGGTAATGTGACAGGGTAACTAAGGGGACACCAAAGAAACATTTTCTGGAGATGTTGTGAAATCACTCTGATTAGGGGCTTTAAGAATAGACACTTGTCTCTCTTCCTAGGATGAATTTACATGTAATTCATCCTGGCACATCACTGTAGGATGGACTAGGTAATCTGTTTCACAACTGGTTCCAGCCTATGTTCTGTGATTTTGCATCACGTCCAAGTTAATTTTTAAGTGTTAGGGGCCAAACACCCACTTTTGTATCTGCTAGGTATGTCCTGACACTGAGCCAAAACATGCTGGCTGACAGCAACCTCAGACATCATTTGGTAATCATGGCTCACCAGAGCACAACTGCACTTTGACACAATCTCTCTACTTTCCCTATCATATGAGTCATCTGCTCATGACAGACTGTCTTTTTTATTTAAACAACAGTTCTTCATTTTGATAATCACAGCTTTTAAAGACAGAGGAACCCTTAGATCATTGTTTGGCTTCTTTCATATTACAGGCTATTATATTTCACTAAAGTACCCATATATCATCAAAGCACTTCCTCCTGAAAGACATCTAGTTTTGATCTGAAGATATTACAAGATGGAGAATCAAGTACTTCTGTTGATAATTTCTTCCAGTGGTTAATCATTGTCATAGTGAAACTTGCACCTGGTTTCTAATTTGCATTTAGTGGCTTTAGCTTCCAGGGATTTGTTAATATATTTCCTCTTCAGCTAGACTGAAGAACCTGCTAGTATTTTATACTTTCTTCCTCTAAACATAATCAGGTCCCTTCTCAGTCTTCTAGGTGGTAAATGAAAAAGAACAAAGTATGAGTCTAACTGCAAGGCATTTTTACAGGCCCTTAATAACTTCCAAGCCCTTCTATGTATTCACTTTTCTGTTTTTTTTCAATGCTACATTCCAATACCGGACTCGGCAATGTTGTAAAGAGAGCTAAAATATACCCCCTCCTCCTGTTTCCATGACGGGTAATCACATCAACTCTTTTGCCGTAATATTGTGTTTCTCTGGGACTTGTCCAAGACAGCAATGTCCACAGTCAAAGTCTTGAGCCAGTGGTGCACACCCAGTTGATAGGCACACTCTAGTGTGAGCCCCCACTCCCCTTCTCCCCAGCTTTGCTTGGATGCTCTGCCTAGTGAGTCATCTCTTTATTTTAGACATCTGTTGTACTGAAGGCTGTTTTTCAGAACGGTTCTTTCTCTATTAGGAACACTACAGTATAGCAACATGACTATCTTCTTCAATTGACCTAATTTCACTAATAATGATATCTGGTCCTCTGCAGCTTCTGGAACGAGGAGCAGTTTTACATCTCTGTCTAATAAACATCTGTTCCGTTTCAGCCTTCTTCAGAAATACCAGGGCTCCATTGCTTTTTCTGTACTCCTGAATTTGCCCCTCTCAATGGGGCAGGCTGTTTATCACATTGACTTTCTGGTCTAGCTAGAGGACAGCTTGATACTTCTCAGTGAGGAACCAAAATAGAGCTATATTAAAGGTTGCTTATTAGACAAATCATATGAAGTCAGGAAAGCCCCGGAGCTGAAAATAGAAATTGGGAGAGTACATGGGGAAGTGTCATATATGGTTACCCTTTTCTTAGTCTTTCCTGGGCACTTGTTTATGGCCTCTATTCCTACTGGTCTCCTCTGTTGGCCTAACTCTAACAAGTCCAAAGAGCTTCCCTGGAAAGGGCAGGGGGATGCCAAAGAAAAGGAAACCAGGAAAATAAATAACCTTTCTTTGGTTATTTGGTGCAGGACAACAGATGGTGACAAGAGGGGAAGTGAGCATTAAAGCATCAAAAACATTTAACGTGGAACTGAGTAAGGACTCTGAGCAGAGTACCTCCAGTTGATGGGCTCTGTTCCTACTGGTTTTCCTTCAGGATGGGCAGCCATCCCCCACAACTCACAGAGGGTCCCTCACAAAAAAGGGCTGAAAAAGAAACAAGGGAGAAAGGCATTAACGACAGGGACCAGCAAATCAAGAAAGTGAAGTAGGTGAGGGTACATGTAGAAGGAACCAAACCAGGCAGTGAGCATAGTGCCTACCCCAGCTTGTGGCCAGCTTTGATATCTTGCTTTGGTATTTTTTTTCTGCAAGCAACATAGCGTTGCAGATGATTAAAATGTTTTGCTGGACACACAGTGTGAAGTTATGAATTCTTGTAGTTGTGTACTAAAGGAGGGGGTGTCACATGGGAAGAGACACGTCAAGGCTTATGGCATTGGGCTGGGTGTCAGCACCTAGAAGAAGGGTGCAGTCAGAAATAGTTAAACACCACAATTTGTGCTTAGAAGTTTAACTTACGTCCCAAGCACATTCCAGAATTGAAACTGCCGCTTGCATACACTTACCTAAGTTAACATTTAAAGTAGCTGTGCATATACAAGAGAAAATGTAACTCTGTTTGTGCCAGTTCTAAAGGGCAGGTACTTAGCTGGACTTCAGGCTGCCCTGCAGCCCATGCTGAGCTCTATTCTGCCCCAGTTAGGAGCAGTACATGACCTGAAACAACTGGTTTACATCTGTGTAAGCTGCAGCTCCTCCTGGGATTGCAGGACAGGCATCTGAACTGTGGGGAATTTTGCTGTAGCATCTTGAAGAAGCTCCTGGCTGCATCTGCTTGATGCATTTATTGAAGATTGCTAACCTCACAGCAGAACTGACATAATGGGCCAGACGCTTCTCACACTTCTCGTACAAAGTGTCTTTCCTTAAGACGGCTCTCTTCACTATTCTGAGGTGAGGTTTGAGCCATCCCAGCTTTCTTCCCCATCTTATTTGCAGAAGCATCGGAGCTGTTTGTGAACATGTCCCTGAGCCCCCTGGTTCATAACTTAGTCCCGCTAAAAGACCATGCTGTAAACCATGGCTGCTCAGGAGTGGTTCAGTGAGTCACAGCTCCAAGCATCTGAAGCAAACAAGTCATGTGTTCATCTGTTGCCTCTTTTGTGAGGAAGGTGACCTCTGGCAGCAGAGCATTGTCATGTCTATGCTAAAGAAAGGTCATTGCTGGGTAGTTGGTACCAGGTAGCCTCAACTAATATCACACGGAGAAAGAGTATGAGAGGTATCTATCATGATCCTGGCCAACCTGGTTCATATTCGGACTGCCTTCTGTGGATCACTATAAAGCCATACCAAGTCCAGGGAAGTGCTGAGCTACATATGTGATGTAAGGGTTCAGCAGCCCTGGACTGCAAGTAACCTAAATCACCATAGCAGGTGGTGAGAATATTACCCAATATCCTCCAATCCATGAGACAAAGCATCATACTGGAGCACAATGAGTTAATAATCTGTGCATTTATGATGTACATCTTGCCATAATGAGTCAGACCAGCTGTCCTAGGGGCAGCCATTGTACAGTGGTAGCTGTTGCCTGAAGGACTAAAACATTTTTACAAATGACAGCTATAGAATAATTTTTCTTTCTAACACTTGCTCTGGTAGCTCACCTTTGAAGCAGGAGGGTCCACAGACCTTCCATCAGCGTTTGTTTTTTGATAATCATTGCTGTGGTGGATGTCCTGAAAGAGCAGTATAAAAGCATGCCCTCCTAAGTCAGACCAACAGTCCACCAGCCCAGTCTTAAAAGGAAAGGCTATTTTGGGAGAGTGCCCCAGCCCACTCACTTTCTGCAGTTCATTTTCCTCATGCTCCCCTAGTTCCACAGCTGTTGTGTTAAGAATGATAAAGGGTACATTTGAGGACATTCCTCTTGGTACCTTTTTCTGGACCTGTTACCTATGAGTTTGTGAAACCCCTTTCTGAACCCGTTGCCACAGTCTGACTACAAACCCTCCTGAGCGCAGGTTCCAGAGGTTCACAGCCTGACGAGTAAATTAGTACAGATATGGCAGAGGTGACTATGGCTGGGGATATCACACTGCCTCAGTTGTCCTATTTATGTCTCAAGTTCTGCCTCTGTGTTGTGCAGGGCCAGAGGAGAGGGGCATGCCGAACTACTACATTTTGGCTAGCAGCAGGCAACAGGTAGACAGCTGAAAACAAGAGGAGTGATCGTGTATGTCATTACTAACATTACAGTCAGCTGGTTTTGATTCATATCACTGTTCACTGCTTTATGACTTGTCTCCTGCCTCCGATCTTATCTCAGTGCTGTGAATTCAAAAGCCCCCTTCCACATTATGGAAAAATATTTCAATACTGTTTTGCAGCAAGTGAGAGAAAACTTTGCACGAATACAAGCCTGCGTTTCGGAGCTCCGTTCGCTACCAAGAGAAGGCTGTTTCCCACAGGGGGGAAATGGAGTGGTACAAGCTGTGCAGGATGGATTGCAACAGTTCAAACAATACAGCAGACACACGACAGCAGGAGGCTCAACAAATAGTTCCGTTGAGGTAAGAAAATGTTGGGAAAGTAGTGGGGGCCATCCACCAGACTTGCCACTTGTTAGCACATTAAGGCCCATGGGAGGGAGAGAGTAATTAAGAAAATAAGCCCTCCAAAAAACCCCCTGTGGCAATCTCTGAAGGCTCATGGAAACAAGACAGATTCAGGTTTGATTTGCTTATGGAGACTGACTTACTTTACAGAATAGAAAAATGAATTTAATTTCCAGGCATTTAAGATTGGATGTTTTTTCAGCTTTTTTTAGTTTTGATTACTTTCACAGAAGAACTGTGTCAAAGGCAGACATTCCCAGTACTTATGGACATGATTTTCCTTTCAGCCGACGGTTACATTCTGCGGTTATAGTGTCTGAAACTTCCACTGATACAATAGGATGTTTGTACAAAGGTCCTCATTGTGCCTGAAAGCATGTCCACAATTCATTGAAAGTGAACTCATACAGACAAAAGAAACACATTTCATCCTGAGAGTAGTTGGTAGAGTTGCAAAGGACAGGAAAAGCCTACAGAATGGTCATTGTCTTGGCACAGTCCTCTTCAAGTAAGTTTTCAGAGTAAAAAGAAAATGTGGTCAGTACTTAGAATAACAAGAGGGTTTGTTTATAATTAGCATTTTTCTTTTCTCAGTGGCAACTTGGTAGTTCCACAGGGCTCCTACTCTGCAAACTGTAATAGCAGTCCCTTATCCCATCCCATCATTGGCGATGGCTGCATGAAATAACCGAAAAGTCTAAAAAGACCATTGTAAGCTCTGTACAACAGACAGTCCCTGAAACTCAGGAAGCATCATGTCTGTTCTTGGCATGCATCCCTACACTGGGTGAAGGGAAAAACAGTAATCTCTGACACATTTATGGCAGACAGAAAGAACAGGGTAATCCTATTGCTTTGCCTATGCCTCGGAGAATAAGAGGAGTACTGTGGCTGCTGTAATCCTGATGCGCTAGTGTTTTATTTCCATCCTGATGCACTAGTAAAGTGTTTTGAAACACCACCTGCAAACATTTCCTTTGTGCTCAGGCTTTGTGAATTTTTGGGAGTGGCTATTGATGATTTTCCTGGAGAAAGTAGGAAGAACAGGGACTTAAGCTAAGTAAGTCTTGTTGGACAGGTTAGTGAGATGAGCTGGTATGGTAGGACAGCCTGATGTTTGTCTGGGATTTCAGTGCACATATATACTGGTGTTTTGTTTGCAGGATTCTCAGTGGGAATTAACTTGCACACAGCAGGTCTGTCCAGTGCTTCCTAAGCCAATTGCATAGGTGTGTTGTCGCTTTAGCTTGAGCAGTGGCTCTGACATGACCCCGTGTACAGTGAACATGCCAGAAAATTTTACGTATTGAGCAATCTAGCTGTCTTGGAGATCCAATGGCCAGAAATCCTGCATGACTATATCAAGTCCTTAAATCCTTCTGGGCAGATTCCTGTAGAAAGGGGGACATATCTAGGGAAAACTGTATGTGCAACAGTCCAGGGACAGGGTCTAATAGATTTTGGCACACACTGGTGGCTGTGTTCTCAGCTGGGTGTGTATACTTGCATAAGTGGGAGGGAGGCTGCGAACAACACATGACAACATACATGCAAGTGTAGAAAGCAGAGCAAAGTTCACAGGAAGAAGTATTTTTTTTTAAAGAAGTATCAACTGATGTGAAAGGACAGGCAGTTATCAAGAGGGGAAGGACTCTGATAGAAGTGTTATTTTCTGCTGGACAAGAAGAAACATCAGCTCCAAACTATCTTTCATTCCAGACTTCAGAGGCTCAGGGTCCACGTGGTTTTGGAGCTTTGTCAGTCCTAAAAAGGAATCCAGACTCCCATGAGTGAAATTTCCCCAGTCCTTCTACTTTATTTAGATACTTAAACTCTTCCAGAGCCATGCTGTGATCAGGCAGAGTGTCTCAGCTGTAACTAAGACTCACTTCTAGGGTCTATCAAGGAAGCCTTTTTCCTGATTTACTGCTGCTCTGTGTTTTCTAAGGACCTTGAGGTATTTTCCCTGACCATTTCAGATGTGATTTGTATTTTAACTTCAAAGCTGGGGGCTGGAACAAAGAGAGTACACTTTTAAGACAAGACTGTTTTTGACACACAACAAAATCCAGGATGTCTTCTAGTATAGTTGACGGAATGAGATAGCTACATTCAAAATTGTGAATATAAGGAGTTTATACTCTACTAACTGATCCTTGTTCCTCTAGATTATGCAAATATATTATGCTTTTCATTACAAGGGGATGTAAGACACCTGCTGCAGTGATAGACTTTGGTATTTTACACAGTTGAAAGTGTTGACCACCATTTTTACAATCTACTTTCATTTCCTCATAGGAACGGTGTACATCATAGGTGAAACACTAATTCCTCCTCTCCTGACAATTTACCAACTTGTATTTGCTCTTGTGTACATGGATCAGCCTGGAAAATTGGATGTCCTCCACCCTTCTGGAATTAATCTGACCACATACCACTTTGTTGATAATTTTGATAGGTAACCAAATGTTTTTCTTCCTGGTACCAGCAAATAGCAAGTTCACATGGTTTGTTATACTATCCTTGGCCCTGCAAAGGTCTGGGGTATGTATACCCATCTAAAGAAGATCTTAAAGGAGAATCTTTATGAAAATTCTCAGGACAATCTGAGAAGTTGTAGAGCTGGCTGTCATGCCTAGCTGGAACAGCAGTCTGACCAACATTTGTATGATTAATTCCAGTATACCCAAACCGGAGAATGATGTTGTAGATTTTTGTATTACAAAAAAAAAAAAAAAAAAAAAACACCAAAAAAAAAAAAACCCAACGAACAGCCAAACCACAACACTCAGACAGCAAGCAAACAAAAACCCACCCTCAAATATTCATGGATTCTAACTTGAAAGATTTCTTAGGGAGGACAAGAACTCTGTAACTCAGGACATGTTTCCATTCTTCAGAAACTTCATGCAGCAAACTATACTTAAATTGCTGCATAGAGAATCTCTGCCAGAAAATATCTCATACAGTATTAGAGAACCCTTGCAGAGGGTCAGTTGAACAGGTGGGAGGAGCTTCTTCCTGCCCTTGTAAACTAGAAGCCTCTCACTGACAACTGAACATATAATCCTCGTCCCTTCACCACATTCAAAATAATGTCCACACTGGAAACTTTGAATTTTCCCAGTTTCCATACAACAGCAAATACCACAGACATCAGTCACACTTGCCAGCTCTGCTCTTCCCTCTGAGTTACTCCATGCTAACTACATTTAATTCACTGTTTCTGCTGCCTTACTTCCCTTCAAGCTGTTTGTGACGGGCATCAAATATTTCTTCCAAGAAGGCATGCCTTACAAAGCAAAGGGAAAGAAAAATTAAATTAAGAATAGCTTTTTTTTGTGGCTTCATTGGTGGATAAAATTTATAGTGGTCCTATTTCATTTGAAAAATATCCAAAATAAAACTAGAGATAATTCAAAGAATGTAGAGATGTGGAGTATTATAGTACACTTGATTTTAGCATAGGTACTGGAGAGTGTACTGAGGGCTTCCAAAAGGCAACACATCATACTTGCCTATCTTGAGGAAACTTTATCTCAAAGTTTAGTTCTGTGGAGAATTTCAAGGACAGAGGACTTCTTTCTAAACTAGCAATCCTTCCTGTTCTGTACGCTGCATAAATGTAACCTGTGGATTAAATTCAGTCTTCTGCAAATCCTGACAAAAGGTGTTTCACAGACCTAAATGGGATCTAAGAGGTGGCCTTGGTCTTTCACAGAAGGGTAAATAAACACCATCAGATCACTAAGGAGCCAAGAAGTGAGCAGAAGAGCACCTACATTTCTCGGACCTTTGTCGAAAAATAAAATTCAGTGATCACAGAAAGGCAGAAGGGTATTTCACCCACTCAGAAGGCCATGTTTCTAAAAAAGGCAGCTTTCTGCTTCAGATACTTCAGGGACTGCAGTTTTGTTTTCATCGCAAGCATTTTTTTATGCAGAGTAAGTTGGATTTTTATTTCTGTTTCTCAGAAGGCATTTGAATGGTTTTGGTCAGATACAGTATCTATTGAAGAAGGGAAAAAAAAAGACACCTTGGAAGCGAAGCCTGGATAACTTAAACCTGTTAAAGCAGGCATTTACCCTGTTAAATTCAACTGTATCAGGTAGACCATGTGTGGTGACCGAGTACTTAACATCTCCCACAAGTATTTTCTATTTAGTCCACTGTGAAGTATCAATTCTGTTTCTGTGATATTTTAAAGCATTATTGAAACACTGGCCTAAGTTGCTCAGAGAGGTGGTAGATGCCCCATCCCTGGGAACATTAAAGGTCAGGTTGGACGGGACTCTGAGCAACCTCCAGTTGAAGATGTCCCTGCTCATTGCAGGGGGTTGGACTGGATGACCTTTAAAGGTCCCTTCCAACCCAAACTATTCTATAATTAGAAAATATATTAGGAGAAGTATTTTTGCATCGAACTATAAGGCATGGACAAGAGAAAATGAGGCATACTTTATCGAATTATTTGAACTCTCTAGTTCCATCTGGTTTTCGATGGAATGAATGTCAGGTTCTACCAATACAGTTTCTTCCTTCTATTTCAAGAGCTTCACGCCGTAGTTAAGTGCCCTCATATATCAGTTGATTCCAGTATTTTGCAGTTAAGATTTAACGTAAGTCTTATTTGGAGTGTTTGTTATTAATCAAAATGTAATGTCATTTTGGTGCATCAATCCCCGATTGCCAAACTGACATCTGTTTGTAGTAGCCCTGTTACTGAGATACAGTAACCTATGGTGCTGGCTGGAACAACAAATTACAAGCATGTAATTACAGTCAGTAAACAATTGAGGAGTAAATAATTGGGAACAAGTAAGGTCACTATCAGTGAAACCTTGCATTAGAGGGAAGGCGCTCAGCAGAGAGAGTGTGCAGGCAGCTGGGCAGGAGGAGAAAAGGCAGCCAGCGAGGGGCCAGACCTGTCACTGAGATGCACGGGCTCATCTCAGCAGAGAAAGTTACCCTTTCTGTTTGTGAAGCCGTCTCTTCTGAAAGAGACGCTCTGTTTTGCTTTTGCTGTTACGCTTCTAAAGCAACACAAGTTAAACCAAAAAACTTCCCACATGCCTCCATCGGTGCGGAAGACAATACTCCGGAGCTGCGTGGCAGGAACGCACAGCCACTGTGCTGCCCTGCAGCACCATCCCGCTGCTGCCACGCCGCGGGCAAAGCCTGGAGGGCAGCAGCAGCGGAGCACGATGTTGGTTAGCGGGAAGAGACAGGAAGGACAGGACAGGACTATGAACAGGAGTAGGATGAAGAAACATAGTATGTCAGAAGCTGTTGATGAAGTATGCTTCCGTGTGAGCTAGCAGAAACACAAGCACTTAAGGAGGCGTTATGGTTGGATTAGAAATACAATTTCTTTAGTGTGAGACCATGATGGGCGGTTTTTATAGTACAAGAGCACCACTGGCAATTTGCTTATACAAATCAGATATAGTCTTTAGGTAAATGTGCATTTTCCTAATGGTTAAACCGCAAAGAGGCAGGAACATTCCTAGATGACTAGTAGGCATAGGAGGCAGACTTTGTTACAACTTGCAATTACTTAAGACCCAAATATTTGTCAAAAATATTGAAAATGCTTTCTCTTTTGAGACCCTGACTTCAGAGGGGAAAAACCACCAGCATCAGCAAAGCTTAGTCTCAGCAGCAGCTAGAAGGACAGGAAATTCGGCCAATCTGCTATAGAATGAAAAGCGTAGCCCATTTTTTGTCAGATTAGGAAGTATATGACATTAAGGGTTTATATATAGAAACTGTGGTAATACAAAGGGAAGTGACAGTAGCTACCTCAGTTTTTGTATGTGGTAAAATATTTCTCTTGGTCTCCGACCAGCATGTGCTAGTGTGGCTCAGGTTGTGAAAAGGGTAAATTGGAGGCGATGGGCAACAGATGTAATGCAGCCACAGTTTTGATGAAATAGATGTGTATCAGCGTAGCAAATGCTCTGTCTATAGCTCTGCAAAAGATAATGATAGCTTTTACACAGTTCAGCTGCCCTCAGCTCAAGAACAGTCCCTGTTCGCCAATTTCATTAGTTCCTAAAATGAGCCCATAATAATTTCTTCATTCCCAGTAACTCAGAGGCAAAAGTTGGGGATAAGTTCAGCTGGAGAGGTATAATTTGTTAGGCAAACCAGGCTTGATCTGACATCAGTAAGGCTGCCACAGCTCCATGGCCCCAGGTGAACCAGTTGTGAGGATGAACAGGCATTCCCAGTAGGCAGATGCTCACAGAGCACATGTATGTAATACATATGTATACGCATGGTTGGTGCCACAGATCACATACAGATAATGAGAGTACTCACACAAATACAGGCTGCACTAATGGCCTCAGCCTGCTCCCCTCTCTGGCTGAGCAGGATGGAGATCCACTGGCAGGAATATATGTATGTATATAAATCTATATATATACACACACATGAACATATCTATCTCCATACGTACAACATGGATCCCTCCAGCAGCTGGGCTCAGACACTAAGTCTGCCCAGTAGCTGCTCCTGGATCCCAGCCTCCCCAGTTGCTGGTGTCTGGGCATACAAGTCCCCAAGGCTGCAGCCCCACTCTAACTGCTGGTACAGACCATCATGTGTATGCACACACAGAGCCAGCTCCTCCCACGATCTCACCCTTAGAGACCCCCTTGCTCCCAGGTCATTTAGCCTGTTCACCGGCTGCTCCGTTTTGGTCTTGGCTAACGATCGCATGCTCACTCGCACTTGCTCCAGCTGCTGCGCCACAACCCATGGTGTGGCTCCAGCTGCTGCGTGAGACCCCCCCACACACACACGTGCACACAGAAGAGAGCCCTCACCCAGGACAGAGCTGGGAAGGAATTTAAGAAGATGGGACAGACTGTGGTGACCAGGGCAGGGCCTGGCCAGGCAAGCGTACTGACCAGCCAACTGTTTACACGGGACCGTCTCTTTTTAGCCCCTTACCCCTCTATTTTCTCACACTTGGTCCTTCCCAAATCACCTAGCTCCATCCCTTTGCCCTCTTTTGATTCCTCCCCTAAACATCCTGTAATAAGCCTTGTGCAATCCCAAACTGCTCTTCCCCTGCACCCCATAATGTGTTGCGCACCCCTAGGCAGCAAACCCCTCTCAGTCAGAAAGGTTCTCAGGGTTTGACTCCTCTTCATGGGTTTCGCACTCAGATGAGGGCTCTCTGGGGACAGCCCCAGCAGCAGCCCCGGGAGGGTGTCCCTTCCTCCGAGCCCCTAATTTGGTTTCCTGGTCTGACACCGTGCCCCTGTGCTCCTTTAGGCTTGGGGAAATGGGCCTTTGATGGGCTGAGGGCAGTAGCCAGGACAGGGCATTATTTGGGCTCTTCTGCCTGTCACAGTCTCTGTTGTCCTTTGTGGGTGTGCAGATGATCTTCCATCACATAACTAAAGGTTTTTGTGAAAAAGCTGGGTGTACTAATGTAGGAAATGCTCTATCTATAGCTGTATATAAAAAAAAAAATCATATCTTCACATGGTTCTGCTCCCTCAAACTCAAGAACAGTTCCTGTTATCTTCTTTTACCAGTTCATAAAGGGGATCATAATTACTACTTTATTCCCAATGTATGATAGATAAACACTAAGGATAGATCTGGATGGAGAAGGTATACTCTCTGCCCCCTGCGCACACACACCCAGAAACAAATAAAAAAAATCCCTAACCCTTGAACTGTCAATTCTGTTGGCATTGTTTAATATCTTTGTAGTAGAACTCATTTGTGAAGGTCTACTGTTAAGTTCCCCAAAATGCTCCCTACAGGACTCTTTTTAGCAGCCTTACCTAAAATACATCGTATCCTTTAGAGTTATTAAGTAGTCCTTTGGAGCAATGAGCAGATGTGCTGAGAAGATGCAGTACTTCACCATGACTAAATATCAGGCAAGGTCAGGACTAGAAACTCTCTCAACTAACTAATCTTTCAGGGTAGAAACTGGTGTCAAACATGCCTGACGTTTCTAGAAACTGTTGCTGATTGTCAATGATGAGGAAAGTCTTTGCAGTCACTTATTTAGTATTACATCAAAACTGGGAGGTGGGAGTCACACCTACTGTTGCTCTCTTAAGAAACAACTTTAGGATAGACTATATACTTCTTTTTTTTTAAAAAAATAAATATATAATTCCCATCCAGCCTTTAAGTGGGAAGGCCCAATTTAGTCTACTTGAACTATAATTGATGTAGTAATGGGAAGTGGCGCTATTCCTCAGAAAGTCTCAGGCAGAGTCCCTCCCATACACAGACAGACTCAGAGACTGTAAGTGCAAAGCATAGAATATAAGACAGTTGTGGATTGTTCCATCTTCTTCCAGCAGTGGCACAAAACCTACAGTGGTATTCCTACAGTGAACCTCTCAATCCATTTCATATTTAAACCAAAGCTCAAAAAAATGCTTTTAAATCTGCTTTTGAACAGGTGAGATATTTTAGCGAGATTTCTCTCCTGTCTCCATAGTGGGACCTGGGATATTCAAACAGACCGGGTATCATCACTTATCAAGAGAGGATTAGGGTCAGAGGCAGCTCTTGCACACTCTGATTTATTTTTCAGGTCACAATTTTAACTAGCCAGTCCAGCAAAGATATGGTAAATCAGCTGGAAAAGAAGTTAAAAGACGTAGACCTTGTGAGTCTGCGAAGAATACAAGTTATTGAGGTTTTGAAGAGAGACTTTCTGGAGCCTGAGGATGTGGAACAGTGCATGCCAGCAGAAGAGCCCAGCAGCAGTGGTGAGTATAAGACAGGGTATTCAGGGAAGTTGCAGATTTGGACGGCAGGACAACCACTGGTTCTTTGCTTTGGTGTGATATATGCCACTTTCCTTTGTGTCATTTAGTGTCACTCATGTAAGCAGGAACTACTGTGCCTGGAGAAACAGCAAAAAGTTTGTACCACAGCACTTCTCTGGGGCTTTATCACATTTGGGCACAATTAGCATATAAACTTCATGCATGACTGCATCTCTTGGTATTACCTAAAATTGACTTCATGTGCAATACAGCTTTTTTGAGAGATTAAAGTGCAAAATGCATACAGTGTATAGGGTTAACACATTCTCAGACACACATATACTCATACTGCTAAGCATCACCCTGGGCAATCTTGTTCACACAGCAAGTTCTCACGAGTTGATAAGCCTAAAAACTTAAGTCCTGATGCCGTGCAAAGCTAGCGTAAGACCTGTTACTAGCAAGGGCAATATCGTTTTCACTGAGTGACAGGCAACGCTGGATGTTTTTGCCTTATCTGTCTCCAGCTGTTCTTCTTTTCTGGTTGCAGTAGCAAGTTTTCTGGTCAACTGGAAGAATAGGGTCTGGGAATGTTTAGGTGGATTGCAGATTCAAAAGGGAATCCCTTGCACACTTGGCCACATGCTTCATTAGTGAAAGAGCGAGTACACCCCAGACCCTGAATGCTATTTTTCCTGGCCATATCTCTGAAGAATTCCTCCCTTAGGCAGTTTTCAGCAGTGAGAACTTAAGGTATAGCAACAAGAAATTCAGAAACAGAAACTCCCATTAGCTCCTGTTTTGAGCCTTTTTTGTTTCAAAGCAAAAGGTGCTGAGCAGACTGTAAATAAACCAGCCAGATGGTGATCAAAAGTCCAACACCACAGCAGTTCAGTGGTAAAGTCCTGAACACTGCAATGCTGCTGTAACTGCAGCTTTCATTTCTGTATTTCATTTAACCTAACTTTCAAATCTGGTCAGTTATTTCAGCTCTTTCTCAAGGCTGATAAAATGACTGCTAAATAGCAGGAGTTTACGGTGGTTTCCCCCCATCTACAGCACAGCACTGGCTAGGTGCATCTTGCTATAGACTATGACTACTATCCCTGCTGCCTCTGCATCCCACTAATCTGGTGGCAGACCAAATCAAACACTGAGTTGTATAACCAAGCACTTAGAGGTATATCTACCCTCTTACTACCCGTTAAAAGCTTCCTGCCCTGAAGGGGCAGTCTCCTTCAATGCGACACAGCTGGTTATTTTGGACTCTGCCTGTTGGAAAACAGAGACATCAGGGAGAGTGCTCATCTCTTGGCCAGACAAAGGGAGCGCCTTCTCTTCCTGACCAGCACCGTTACCACTACCACTGGGAACTGTGAGTTCTAAGGAAGAGGATCAAGGTTCTGTCATGCTCAAGTGACTTTAGAATTAATTTAATATGCCAAAACCGCATGAAAACCACGAGTTACAAAATTGTGGAAGGAAGTGTTGCCTACACCTCCAAGGCTGAGGTATTCTTTAAAAGCACCAATCTTGTCCATATGGGAAGTATTTTGGGTAGCTGCAAATGCTGGCTTCTCAAGTGAGGAGGATTATCGTCAGGACTTGGCATCAAGCTGGTGCTGCACTGCGCCACTTCCCCTGTCAGGAAGCCTTGGAAAACTAGACATCACATGTCCTGGTTTGAGGTAAAACAGAACCCATTTTCTTTTTACTTTGCAGCTAAGCCTCTTCTAACTAGCTGAACATTTGGAAATTAACAGCATATTGTGCAGAAGCTGTTCGCTGTCAGAGTGATAAGACCTGATTAGTTGTAATTTATGCCAAGGCATGGTAGGCGGAGAAGCTCTCGCTTATACTTATTGCTGTAACACCCAAGGCCAGCTAACTTTATTATTTGCCCGGTTGGAGGGTTGGAAGCAGAAAAGCGTAGAGGGGTCCCACCTGCAGGGAGCAGTGGACAGGACAGGTGACCCCAAACTGACCAACAGGGTATTCCATCCCGTCTGCCTTATGTTCATTATAAAAGCTGAGGGATCAAAGGGTCAGCCTCTTTCTTCAATGGCCGGCATCCAAGGAGGACTCTGTCTGTTTGTCTGCCTTTGATCCCAATTCGTGCATTCCTGAATGCAGATCTGGAATCCAGCTCCCATCCATCGCTGACTCCAGTCTGGGACTTTCCCTGTGCCTGTCGGTGACGTGATCTTCATCATGGGAGCTCGATACTGGTTTTGTATATATTGTATATATTTCATTATTTTTTATTATTTTATTAATTTATTCATATTTTCATTAAAGTAGTTTAGGTTGGTTTTTTTTCTAAACTCATAAGTCTCTTTCTCTCTGTCCCTCCTCTCCTTGGAGAGGTGGGGGAGAGCATCTGTCATTCGTTTTCATTGGCCAGTCCGGCCCAAACCACACCACCACAGAACAGGAGGTGCTGTGTGCCTCTTGGTCACAAGAGTGCTTTAGAGCATGCAAAACCCCACCATATTGTCTTTAAAAGTGAAGTTGTGTAGCCATTTCACCCAATAAATGGAATGAAAACATGAATGAGGACACAAAGGCCATTGACATTTCAGATTATGAAATTCTAATTTTCTGGGTCTTCTACTTATGAGAAGATTCAGATGATGTATTTGCTCTCTAAGAGGAGCACCAGGGAATGGAAAAAGGAGCCCAACTGATTTATGAAGAGGATTTTATACCTGTTGGAGCTCCTTTCCTCTGTTTCTGGAAAAAAATAAATCATTGTATTAGAAAAAATTACAGTAAAAAACATTGGAGTCACAAGATCTAGCATGCAGGAAGTGAAAGACTTAGCACTGTGTTCAACTGCAGCCCGTCCCCCACTACAAAATAAACATTGTGATGCAGCACCTAATTATGAGGTTCATCCCACCATGGATATTTCTTCCATTAGTTTGTTTAGTGGCTGTTTGAACCTACTTACATTTTTAATATCCAGGGCATTGCTGTGATGTTGTATCATGCATTTATATTTGTAGCACATCAAAAAATCATCACTTTTTAAATACTCTGCCTAAAAAATTCATTTTGTGCCCTCTCTGTCTCAGGTTATTGGAAGCAAAGGACAGTTTCCAATTTATTTTTCTCTGTTATTGTTTTATATAGCTCTACCACAGAGCTCAGAGCTCTTAAAATGTTGTGAATCTGATTAGCCTGAAAAAAATTAAACTATTTCTAATAGCTTTGGTAAATTGCTCTCAAAATCTCCTCTGACCTGCTCTAGGGTTTTAATGTTAGATTGCTAGAGTTTGAGCTCTGGTCTTGGTTGGCCCTATCGTCCTGTTTTTGAAGTCTTAACAGTTAATGGCCTCCACATGTACCAATGAGAATGGAAATACTTTCTGACTGGGTTTCATGAAAAGTCTTTGTACCATTTTAGGCTCCTGTCTCTCTCTGCTGTTCCAGCAGCTGGACCTCATGTCTGCTTTGTAAGGATCAGTTAGCTGTGTCCTGCTAGACAAACTTCTGCAAAGTTCCTTCATCTCACTGTCCCAGATTTTTAAAAGGGATGTTTTAAATCTGGTCCCCAAATCAGAAAGCTCTCCTGTCCAATTAACCTTTTGACCAGACCGCACATTGATTTTTTTATCCAACCGTTCAGGGTTATTCTTTCAAAACAGCCTTTCTGTCAGGCAGGAGGGTTGGTAGGAGGCAGCTGTTACAAGAGCAAGGGGAGAGACACTAGTACGGATGTTTCTTGGGTATGAAGGGGCTGAGTGCCTCCATATCTGACTTCTAAGGTTCACTGCAGTAATTCTTACATGTTCTGCCCTAAGCCCAACATTCTGCTTCTCCAGAACCTACTGTCAAAACATACTTAAAACCAAGGTTTTGTTTCTCTCCTGACTTAATATCAACAACTCTGCTTTCAAGAGGGAGAACAGGAACACGTTGTTTTCCTAGCCTCACCTGTCTTTCATAAATACATCCACCACCTGTCTGTAATGACCAACCTGGACCTTGGTAGAATAGACCAGAATGATCTGTTTGCTGTCTCACCTTTCTTTCCCAGTTAACTTGGATGCATTAATCTTTTCTTTTTAACAGACTGCATGTCATATATCCTCTGGAAGATAACTTTCCTGGCCATTATACAACTGGAGTAAAGGATTTTTTGTTATGTCTTCTAAATACTGACAGACTTCAAAATAAGACCTGGTTTTGTTCCCTTCATAGCACAGTGGTACAGTTTCATTAGATTTCTAAATCAAGCCCACAGTTTCTGGAGGATCAAGAACCTTTAGAAAGAAATCTAGTTTTAAGGTAAAGAAATAGGGTGGAGAAGTCTGTTATAGACCAGCAACAGCCACCCACTAGCACAAATGCCAAGTTTGGAAGCAATAGAAATATGGACTGACTCTAACAACGAAGAGCTGTAGCTCTTGATTATTATGATAATTTTTTTTTTTTTTTCACCCAATGACCCAAGTTCTGTTACTGGCAGACTTCCTGAAAGGAAGTAACAGGTAAATATTCAGATACAACATTAGTGCAGTCAGGCAGTTCTTTTCTATGCAACAGTAGCGCTGAGTTTTATTCTTTCCAAACCTCAAAAACAAGCCAATGATTTCTTTCTCTATGTGTGGTTACACTATTTAAGGTGACATGAAAGTGAAATTTTAAACAGAGTTTGCAAAAATATTTACAGTATGAGTTAGGTAGTGGCGTATTTAAACCAAACTATTAATTTAGTGACCTTCAAAATGACACAGACTAAATATATTAGGAAAAGGCAGAAAAAAAGAATAAACTTACTGGAAATCCCATGCAGGATGTGAGATTTCCAAGAATGGCTGATGCTGAAACATGGAGTGATTGAATAAGAAACAAAGCTTTGCCTTTATTACATTTTAATGCCACAACATACTTCTCTGAAATGAAAAGCATCACAAAAACTTGCTTTCGAAATGGAAGAAGTATCGTAACAGCTTACTACATGAACTGAAAACATTTACTAGATAATCTGCTTCACTGAAGAAACTTGCCACAGCCAACAAAATTGTTTCAGCAAATATAGTAAGAGATGTTATATTGCCTGAGAACTACTATCACAGTGTGACAGGGAAAAACAATCCCAGGCTCTCTAATGTTTATAACACAGTTGTTGTTGTTTTAAGATTTTGATAACAAAACTGAGGTTATTGGACATACATACCTATATATAAAAGCCATACCACAGGAAAACAGTTAAATTAAGATTTAAGGAGTTGGAAACTATGTTTATAAATCATGTTTACGTTTAGAGCTTCTCTGATCTTCCATGTTTAGAAGATGACCAGAATAAATGCAATTTTGATTATTTTTTTCTTTTTTAGATAAAAGGATGTTTGGAAGCTCTGCGACTTGGTCAATAATTATGACTTGGTGTTCAGGGTATACTGGACTGAAAGAAGTTGCCAAAATTTCCAGGAACAACTAAAATTGTAATGTTGTGTACTGTATAAGCCATTGTTATTGAAAGAAAGTGTCCTAAATCCCTCCCCTCCATTCCATTCCTCCACCAAAACTGTTCGATATCAGGAAACTGGTCTGGGCTCACACTGCCCTGGGAAAAGAAAAAGTGAGCCTGTTTTCACTTACCTTGCAAATCTGTGCTATAGGGTCTATCATCTCTTTTAATCTCTAACGAAATCCTGTAGATCTGCAGACCATTATGTAAGTGACAAACCTATATTGAGATATAGCTATTGGAATTAAATACTTAGTTTTTCTCCCTCCTCCTGCTCCAACCCTCTAAGGAATTTTGGAAGTGAAATCTAAGGGCATAAGACAAATTCTAATTAATGAATGTGAGGAAAAAACAGAGTTTGGGGCAGGTTTGTGGAGTTGTTCCCTGTCTCTGTGAAGCAGTCATCTTTGGCAAATGATGCACAGAAACAGACTTGTTAAACTGGGCTTGTTAAATATCTGAACAAGGCTGGAAATTTCCATTTATGCAAGAAAAAAAAAATACCTATAGCATTGAATATGCTGCTGAGCATCGTATTCAAGACAGACACTTGCACTGGGGAAGGCATAGACATCAAGTTGGAGGTTTAGCGATTGGGGTGGTAGCAGCTGTGACACTTAGCTCAAGCTTTCAGTGAGACATGTCACTTGATTATCTTGCCAGACAAAATGGATTTGTATTTCATCATTTCAAGACACTCATAGGGACAATTCAGTGAGAAACTTGCGTTTTCTTCCTAGACTGGAGTATATGGTATCACCCTGCTTCCTTCTTTTGGATCTTCTGTTGGACTGTAAGACCTTCAAGGCTCAGACCCCCTCATTGCCTTGCTTATACTGCAGTGAGATCCTAAGCCACCGCAAGGGTTCCTACTGGACCATTAATGAATGTTATCTGTGTTATTTTACTCTCACATAGTAGTAGACTATAAATTGCTTCTTCCAAAGCCAAGAAGATGTGGAGATGCAAAATCTGCATCCTGAGAAAACACCTGATTTATTTTTCAGCTCACCCAGAAAATTTCCCCTCTTGTTTACCAGGACTGGGGGGAAGCAACATAGTTACAATTTCCTATGGTTCTGAAAGAAGGAAGGCAGGATCAGGATATCCCCTCTCATAAACTCATTTCCAGGTTAATGCAGCTAGAAAAGACTCCGATATTTTGAAACCCCACAGTTGGCAAGTCTTAGAATAGCTTTGACATGCTAAGAACAGCCTGTCACGGATGAAAAATGCTTGCTGTTTTCTTCACAAGGGCAACCTCCTTGGGAGAGTGCATTTCTAGACAAAGACAGACCATGTGATGAGCAACAAGGGATTGCTTTTTCAAAACTGCAAAGCAGCTCCTCTGTGGGACAGAGACTAAATGTGCAATGTTTCTTTAATGATAAAATATTAGGGCTTGCCAGACTGCAGACTGGAGCAGAGATCATGATGTAATATAAACCCTGTAAAGAGAGCAATGCATAAAGCATTTGTGGCAGGAACAGTGTGTGGGAGTAATTGATAGGATCCAGTGGACTGGCCTCTAATTGATAACATGAGAATTATTATTATCTGTTTCTTGCCCCTACCCCATTACAAACACTTAAAGCATCTGAGCATTGCCAAACCATTTGCTAAGTAAGGTTAATATTTGTATGTGATATACATACTGGCCCTATCTATTTCTGCTTTGGGAAAACAAAAACCAAGCACTGAAGATAAAGCACTAATACATTATTTATGAATAAAATCCATCTTCTGCAAGTTCCAGGGAACCTTTTTCTATATATGCTTTACAGATTGCTTACCACTAAATGGTTCTGCATATCTGCTCTCCAAGAATTTTAAGACCCAGCACACAGTAGATGTCAGCATCCCAACCTGTTCTTCCTAAGAATGGGCAGCAATTAATGCAGTGAATTTCTTTTTTCAATTGCCATGTATTACAGAATCACAGAATCACAGAATCATCAGAGTTGGAAGGGACCTCTAGAGATCATCTAGTCCAACTCCCCCGCTAAAGCAGGATTGCCCAGAGCACATTACTCAGGACTGCATCCAGGCGGGTCTTGAAAATCTCCAGGGAAGGGGACTCCACAACCTCCCTGGGCAGCCTGTTCCAGTGCTCTGTCACCCTCACCGTAAAGAACTGTTTCCGTGTATTTGAACGGAACTTCCTGTGTTCTAACTTGTGCCCATTGCCCCTCGTCCTGTCACTTGGAACCAATGAAAAGAGCCTGGCTCCATCCTCCTTCAACCCACCCTTTAGATACTTGTATGCCATAATAAGGTCTCCCCTCAGCCTTCTCTTCTCCAGGCTAAAGAGTCCCAGCTCTCTCAGCCTTTCCTCATAAGGGAGGTGCTCCAAGCCCTTAATCATCTTAGTTGCCCTTCGCTGGACTCGCTCCAGCAGTTCCCTGTCCCTCTTGAACTGGGGAGCCCAAAACTGGACACAGTATTCCAGTTGTGGCCTCACCAGTGCCGAGTAGAGGGGGAGAATGACCTCCCTCGACCTACTGGCCACACTCTTCCCTATGCAGCCCAGGATTCCATTGGCCTTTTTGGCGACAAGGGCACATTGCTGGGCCATGGATAATTTACTGTCTACCACTATTATGCCAACTTAAGATGTATGAGTGGCTACATATCTATTACAGAAGAGAAAATTTAAAAATAAGAAAATATTTGCTGAGGAAAGGACTAAAACACTTACCAGCCCCAAAACACTGTCTCTCAAAACACAGATAATTACCCTTGTCACCTGTATACACTATTTGTCAAAGTAAATTACTTGCATTTCCTGGTGCTTTGTCCTCTGAACTGTTAATGCCACCTTCAGAGCATAACCCATAGAGAAACCCAAGTCTAAAAAAAGTAGGGAGTGCATCTCAGCTGAAACCCAACCAGCACGCTCTCCAGGTGCATTAGTGCATTCTGCAGGGAAATGAGAGCAAGACTTACAGCATCAGGGCAAGTGACTGACAGTGGTAATAGCTCTTTTCATGAAGAGCAGTCTCCAGAGAGAAGCAGGACATTCCCTTCCATCAGAGTATCCTCCAGCATTGCTCCACAGGGGAGAAACTCATATTTCTATAACCCTTAGAGAAGACTGGGCTAAAGCATGATAGCAGTCTTAAGATACATTTTTAAACGCTGCTACGAAAATAAGGGCATAATCAGTTTGCCATACAGATTTGGGAAGAACTTTAAAAAAAAAAAAAAAAAAAACAGGAATGAAATGTCCTTGCAGCCAAGGACAGTCAGACCAGACATTAACAATGAAAGTGTTTCAGCAGCAAGAGCAGTGTGAAGGGCCTCACGTCATAAGTAGGAGTTGATTCTACTTTGCTGCAGAGGCGCAGCCTACATGATCTCAATGCCTTCCTCAAGGCTGGAAGGTAGAGACCATTAGAAAGTATGTCCTGCTGTGATGGCCATACTACAAAATGTGTGTTTGCAAGTTGCATATCATTTAAAGAATTACAGTCATTATATTAGCCCTAAACTATTTGCCATGAGGCAATTAATTTGATTAATGAATTTCTGCCTTTTTTTATTTTGTTTTAGTTTTTAATGTAGGAGGGGATGCAGTGTCATTTTTGCAAACTATAAATACTAATGCATAAAGAAAAGATTTCTCATTGCAGATGGATGTAGCACTGTTTTTTAGTCCCCAGCTAGCCTGGTAAATGCGCTGGGGGAAAATGGCTGTTTCTGCTATGTATTCATCTTCTCAGAATGCTGTTCTTTCTGTGTTTACAAATGTATATAATACATGCCTTATGCATTTTGCAAATTATTCATCAAGGTTTTTTTTCACTTACCTTTTTAAAAAAGATATTTATTTATTTAATTTGCTAGACTTTATGCTAGCTTCTCATTTGGACGCACCTTTGAGTTGCAGGGAGGTTGTTGCAAGGGTTTGATCATGTTTATGACCTCCCTAACTCTGCTTTCCAGCCTAGGTTTCTCCATTCCTAAATGTTGTTGCTAGGTTATATATATTTGCTCTACACCTCCAAAATGGTAGCTTAAATACTTGCTATGTCCTTGCAAACATTTTTACTTTCTCCTTTTAATTTCTTTTTAACAAGTCCATAAATTTTATGCATTTCACTTGTTTGAAATGAAATGTAATGGTGGTGGATAGTTTTGACTGTTGTCATATCTGCAAGGATGATCTACTGTGGGATTGCTGTTACCAAGCAGAGCTTCAACAGTAACACATTGAAATAAGTCGTCTGTGTTGGTCATGTCTAGGTCAAGTTTTGCTTCTGTTTTTCTCAGGTCTGTGACCAGCTGCTCCTTTAAACATTCATTGAGGATGTTCAGCAATTTAGTCATGGGTCAATATTGCAAAGTAACATTCATCTGTGTGAGGAGTAGTACTTTTCCATCACTACTACAAAATTCCCCATTAGTATAGCATTTCAGTTTTGCACTCTCTCTGATTTCTTATAGCATCATGTATCCAGTGTCCCTTTCTTAGGAAAAAGGAGGAAATGGTTTTAAATAGTGAGAAGAGCCTCTAAGGCCAGTGCTAAGATGACCCCAGCAGAAGATGATTTGCACCAGTCACAACTAGTGCCCTGAAGATGGCAGTAGCCAGTCCACCCACCCCACTGATGAGAAGGGTGTTGGTGGGGCCTGTGGAGCAGCTCAGCTTCTAGCAATGTCCTTTTAAGAGGGCTGGCATCATAGTGCTGTGCTGTGATTTGCATGGTAATGCCTTCTGAAGCACTTCTTATGTGAAAGCATTTGAGGGACTAAGGATAGTGTAGCGTAGTGTAGTGTAGTGTAGTGTAGTGTAGTGTAGTGTAGTGTAGTGGAAAATGCAAAAGAATGTTCTTTTCTACGGCTGAAAATATTCATGCTTTTTCACCTTTTTTTCCTTCAGACATTGCAATCCTGGGAATGGACATCGATGTGCAAACCATAGAGGACAATGTCATTAGCTTGGAGATGCTGTTTAAAACATGGCTACATGACTATGGCACTGAGAGAGAACACCTCCATCTCCTCCTTCCATCAGGAGGCTTCAGCCACACCACTGCACCCAAGACCACCCTAAGTATTTTATTTTCTCTCCCCTTCTGCAGGGAGCTCCTAAATCCCACAGCCTTAAAGATTACCCAGGCCTGTCCTATGAACATGTTCCCTCATATTTAGAGGGAAGTAAGGTCTCTGGGTGACTTTGAAAGCCGTCAGGAGTTTCTGTTGTCTCAGGCTGAGAGAGGCTATTTGCTCAGAATACTTCTAGGTTGCTGCCATGTCCTGTGGCTGCTGATGCTATAATTCATTTCCATTCTGCAGCAAAAATGTGCCTTGAAGATAGGTGAATTTATAGCCACTTCGTCAAGGTAAAAGGGGCCTTACATACTGAGAGCCAAGGACCTTCAGGCTCAGTTGCATAGCCCTAAAAATTGTGTTCCTTGTGTTTGATACTAAAAGTCTGTGCCAGACCTGCACTTAAATAAAGGCTGTCTTACAAAGGGATTTGGCTTGTATTTATATCTGTTGATTTAGCACTAAAATAGCTATTGTTCTAGCTGAAGCTGCCAACAGTTATAATAATGCATGGGAAAAATTATAAGGAATACATTTTTTTTTCCTTTACTAGTCTAAGTCCAAATCCCTAAATCCATCCTTGGGTAAGCACTGAAAATACCAGCGAGTACAGCAGACATAGGTGTTTCCTATAAGTTGTTGTTAACTGTATTGTCACCATAGCACTGCCATGGGAATCTGCACAGGCAGTTCTTGCAGTCCCCTTTCCATGCCTCTCCAATATGGTACTATATGCCACCCAATATGGTACTCATGTGCAGCTTCTCATTGCCATCGCAGCAGAATTACACTTGTTTTCTTCTGGTGATTCGCAGGCCAGTTCCAGACTGGAAACAAAACTCATATAGAGTTGCTGGTGACTTTTGCACATATGCTCCATAGCAAGCAGATCAGAAAGTCTGGTGTGACTTTGTATTTATGCAGTAGCTACCATAACAGCTTCCAGACCAGCACAGGCAATTATGATATTTTGTTAAAGGTAGATTTTCCTTCATCATAATATTGAATTTCATACTTGATGCATTGTCTTATTGCAGCTAGCAAGACAAACCAAGTTACGCTGCAGTCAGGTTTTTTTTCACCTCCCCACACTCAAGAAGTCTGTAGCAGGCCAGAGATTGTATGCAGCTATATATCATATTATGCTGGGGTTAGTGTCATCAGTGTGCTGGGTTCCTACACAAGCACAGATAGAAAAGCTGGCAGGAAATGTGTGGCCCTGAACCCAGTGTGGCATTAGGAAACAAGCTTCTGCTACAGCTGACTACTCATCACCAAAACTGGAACTCGCCTGCCCAGTCATTGTCTCATTAACATGTCAAGCACATGGTATTTCCCCTTGTGTGTAAAATGGGGACAGCTAGTTGCCTGGTGTCACAGGCTTTAGCGTTGTTCTTCCCTTAGTAGTTGCTGTTGCTAGAAAACATTAACTTAGTGTTTGTAAGTGCTTTGAGCATGTCATGTGCTAAACATTGCCATTTGCAGCAATCTAAACCAATTTCCTTCTCCTAGTGTGCCTGAAGTGCGATTTGCAGGAGAGATTGCTTGACCCAGCTCTGCTGTCTGGGACAGTTGATGGCACCATGAGAGCAGCAGATTTGAATTCACCCTGCCAGATGGCAGCCTGGCCAGCTACTGTGCTGTATAAACTCCGGGTCGTAAAGTAAGTGTTGTTATGTACTTTGCGCTTGGTAATTGGAAGGCTGGTATAATAGCAGCCTACACTCTTTCTGTGCAATTTCACCTCGGACCTAGTAACATCACCATAAAGCGCTGGAAGACTCAAAGTGCTAGTGAGCAAAATCCTGATGTAAGGTACCCTCAACCCCTGAAACTCTTAGTGTTAATGGAACAGCACATCCCACACATGCAGACAGGAGTGCAGTGTCAAAAAAAGTGTTACCATGACACTAGTACTTTATGAGTGTAATACCATAAATGTCCTTTGTGCAACAGTTGTTTCCCTCCAGCGTGAAGTTCTGTAGATTGCAGCCATTGTTCCATATATTCTGCTGTTCTCTCACTACCTAATGAGGCCACAGCAATTAACTGGATATCAGAGCCTGAGCTAACTAGTTGATGAGTAGTAAAAAAGCAAGCAAAGCCTCAGAGTACTGTGTGGATTCACGTGACCATTTATTCACTTTTCTGTCAGCAGTGGTAAGCACAGAGCATAACAAGAAGAGTGATACTCTCTAGCGTCTTTTATGAGGTTTATTTATGAAGTTTATTTATAGGGAAAAAAATGTGTAATTTCTGAACTATACAGTTGTTCTTAAAATTATTCTCATCATGTCAGTACCTGAAGAGCCCTCAGTAATTGTGCAGAAATGGCACACAGCCAAAGCACTAAAGCTACTTAATAATGTCCTGTCATGAAGCAGAAGTGTGCTATGGACAGGCAATGTCAAACACTGTAAAGTCTGTAGTGGTGTTTGTTTGGCTCTGTGCAGGAGTAGAGCACGTGTCAGTTTAAGAGAAGGATAACCATGATCCAGTAAAAATCACTTAGGAAGAGATGTAATTGCCGGGTTAGTTATTGCCCAAGAGGCCAGATTAACAATCTGTTCTCTGTTCTGTATACAAAATGCATGAAGATTGGCTTTGCTTCTTGGCATGCTCTTGTCAATGCAGATACAAGGGAATCTGGAAATGAGCAAGAAAGCCTCTTTTCACTGCAATTGGACTTTTCTGCAAGGTTTCATAGTGACAGACCACAGCAATACAGACATTAAGTGCTTGTAGCAGTATTGCAGCTGATACTGCCATAGCCACTTGAGCTAGTCATCTCCTGGTAGAGTCTTCTTGCTGGTTTTATGTCGGCTGTGCTTCACTAGCATGAGCTGTGTATTTGCAGGGCACTGAAGTCTGAAGGCGTCTGTGAGTCTGTACTGTATGGCCTGCCCTTCATCATCAAGCCCACAAGCTGCTGGCAGTTAGACTGGGATGAACTGGAGATAAACCAGCACAGCTTCCATGCTCTATGTCATAGTCTTCTGGTGAGTGTGTGAAAATTGGAGTCTCGTGGATAGGGATTGCCATAGAAAGGAACAGTTAGTGCACATCTAGTAACATCTGTCTAGCCTGCAGCAGAAAACGTTTCAAAAGCTGCAGCTTTATCTCATGGACCAGAGTTGGGCTTGTAATCCTTCCAGCCAGTGCCTCCACTGGAAGGACACTGCAGCACATCAAACCTTAGAGAAGACTCTCTAGCCTATCAGAAATCCAGTGTTTGGAGGTATGAAGTGCAAAAGTCAGGATTGGAGTTAGGTGTGCATCTTTAACTGTGAAAATAATTAACCAAGGCTTGGGGTGTGGAGAACTTACCATTACTGACAAGTCGTAAAGCAAAATTGCATGTTTTTCTTAAGAATTGTCTTGCATTCAATAAAATAAAAATAAAAAAACAACAAACCAACATACTATCCTCAACCATAATGCAGAATAGTGTTCTTATTCTGATGTGTAAAAATGTCTCTGCTCCTGAACCCAGCAGCACCTATGGTGAAAGTGCTGAAGGAAGTGGCTATTGCCCATTGTTCACATCGGTTTTGGCTTTTGCCATCTAGAAAAGGAAGTGGATGCTTTTGGCCAAACGTGAGCCACAGAACCCTAGTCCAAACTGGAACATCTTGGTGCATTCCTACTACATCATTGTCCCTTCTGACTCTGCCACTCTACTGGTCAAAGCAGTCGCCATCAGAGAGCTCTTGCTGCCATCAACCTTCCCACCCCTCCTTGCTGAACATCCTGAGAGAGTGCATGGCCCTATAGAGGTAAGTCATTGACAGCCCTGCATGCATACCTATGGAAAAGATCCCCATTGTACAAGCAGGGATCAGAGTAATGATCAGCCTTTATGCAGAGGACATGCAGCTGCTGCTGAAGATGTATCTGTATCTCCCCCATTGCTGGGAACATGAATCTCTTCAGACTGCAGAGAGAGGTGCTTTAGGCATAAGATAAATCAATACTTAAAGTATCTCTGTTTCTTCCAATAGATTCAGGCTTGTGTGTTTCCTATTGTGCATCCATATGTTCTTCTCCTGAGTTGTCTGCCTCTGCTTCAGGTGATGCCAGGAAGGGCACAGCCCTCACTATAGGTCTAAGCAGATGAGTAGAGGAGGAAACAGCTGTGAAAGTGTCTAGTGACAGCTGGAGTATGATGGAGCACTCCAAAACTTCTTCCCAGCTGCCAATACATCCTACAGCTTTCTTCATGAATAGCAAATGCCTCTCCTTTGGAGCAATGTTGCCTGTTGGGGGAAGGGGGCAGAGGCCATATGAAGCAGAGTTGAGTGCGACAGTGCCCAGAAAGGGTGCTCCAGCTGCTTGGCTGATTCTGGGCATGGGGGAGGATAGGACTGCATCCTGCAAGGGAATGCTTAAATTCATTAAGACCTGATTGCAGATGTCTCTTGTTCTATAAGAGTTCTATAAGCTAAGAGTGGTCCTTGTGGGTAGCAGCACAGCCAAAGATCCCTTCTCCCATCACTGCAGGGTGGCATGGAGCATCTGTACCACTTACCCCTGCAAAAAAAAGCCCTCGACAATAAAAACACCAAAAAAAAAACCCTAAGCAAACTCCACAGCCTCTGCTAACCCTAACCCTAACCCTGCCACATCTCATAATCACTAGGTTCTTTCTTCTGTCTGAGCAGAGTGCCCTGAACAGCTTGGAAGTGGAAGTTGCTTATAACCCCTTGCACCTAAAAAGCAACCTCTACAAATACCTGAAGAGTATGTTGTACAAACCTCTGCACAGGCAGCAGGGCCAGCCCAGGGACCAGCGACCAGAGCGGCATCAACCCAAGCAGGTACGTCTCTTGCCTTTGGCTAGCCTAGATAGTCTCTGGTCTGCCCTTCTGCTCTGCTTCCTGCAGAAGGGCTGAGGGCAGCTCCCTGACACCGTACTGGTACAGGAAAGGCAGCAAATGGCAGGGGCAACATTCGCTTGCAGCAGAGGGATGGGCATAGCATAAGCTCATGCAATTGAGGAGGGGGATGCTGAGCAGCTGGCACATGCAGACACAATCGGGCAGTGCGCTGTTGGACAAGCCACTGCCTCCTTCCACAAGGTGCATTTGTATTTTGTCCCTATATTGCAGCATCAGAGCAGAGCCAAGGCCACTGTGGCGCCCCTTCCGATGGTGCCTTCTCCTGTCCAAGTGTTCAGACCAGCAGTGGTGAGGAGAGATTCCTGTGAGCACTCCCTGCTCCCCAAAGAGTATGAAGAGTTCCTGCAGTGAACCTCAGGGCGCTGCTTGAGCCTGCTCACATGCCCTCATGGCTTCGCTTCTTGCTCAGCTGCCAAGCCTTATGCGCTGGGCCGGAAGCGGTCAGGCAAGACACTAACCTTGGCCTTGCTCAGACAGGCGCTTCCCATTGTTTGTTCCTCCTTGTTTTATGGTTTTGTTAGTCACCAAGTCAGTCTGCAGGAAGCCTGCTACCTTGGGGCCCTCTGTCCAGAGGTTCAGCTATCCCCTGCAGCACCCCCTATTTCCCAATTCTTGTCAGCACACATCAGCAGCATGCCTCAAATTTTGGTTTCTGAGACTAGGCTAGCACAGGCCACAAACCACAGATTGCTGTCAGTGAGCACAGAAAAGCTGCAAGCAGGGTGGTGACGAAGTCAGACAGATAGATAAAGTAGGCAATAACGTCAAGCTGCCCTCATCCTGCAGGAGCAGTTTCAGCAGCGTGTTTGAATAGGCATAAAACAGGGCTTTTGAATTTAATCTTAAAGCCCAGAAAGCAGCACTACCCACGACAATGCTGATTCGCTTCCTTCCATAATTGGCCTCAGTGTCCAACTCCCCAGCTCACAAAGGGGTTTGTAGCAAATGCCAAGCCAGCCCTAATGCCCCGGCTGGCTCCTGCAGTGACAGCTCATTGCAGCTGGAACTGCAGCACAGCACAGCACCGTTCTCCCAGCCAACTGCTGCTTGGATGCTCTCCTCCTTATGGCCCATCTGTACCTATGGGGCTGTTCTGCAAGCCAACACAGCAAGTACTTTTTGGCAGGGTTCAGAAGAAGGCAGGGGCTTTGCCTGGAGCTTTCCAGAGAGCTTCTGCCCAGTGTTCACACAGATGCTAGCCTGTTTTCAGTGCAGACACAGGACAACGGCCCCTGGCAGGGCAGGAGCTGAGGGCAGCTCGACTGAGCCAAGGTGGTGTGGTCTCACTGGGCTTCCTGGATGCTGAGCACCAGCAGGGGGTTGTGTTCTACTTACTTTGTTGTGACAAGCTGTTTCAAAATAAAGATACCCACCATAATGTTCACTTACTGCCTGTAGCTTATAATGTGTGCTGCATGCAGCCGTCCCAGCACTGACCTGAGAAACAGCTGCAGTTGACCAAGGGCCCGATGCAAACACTGTGCTCCTGGAGTGACCGCTACAGCAGGAGAGCAGAGCCATCAGTGCCATCTCTTTTCCCTGGGATCCCAGCTCAGTAACAAGCCCTGAGAGCCACCCAGGGCATAGACTGCTCTTCCCATGCCCTGGCAGCGCTCCATGCCTGGCAGGAGGCTGTGTCTCAGGCAGCTGCTCAGAGTAAGGTGTCAAGGACAGGTACCCTGAGGACAGGACAGACACCCATGCAGGCACAGGGATATGGGTTTGTTAGGGTGGGCAAGCTGGTGGCTAATCCCTGCCTCTGTATCAAGCATGAGGAACTGGGAAAGGAGTGGTAGCAAAGGGCAGTAATGCATATACAAATGTCCCAGCCTGGGGCATGCAAACCACACAACAATATGAAAATGACAAAATCAGGCAGATTGGGTGGGAGACACGACACGGGATTAGCTTGACTGATGATGTAAATGGAAATTACTTTGGCAACCATATCATAAATACCAAACTGGGGTACAAAGTCAACCAAACCCCTTGCCCATGGGAAGGGGTAAACAAACAGGGGCTTGTGGTTTATCGCTGACAGAAGGAAGCTGCTAGAGGGGAAACTTTGGAGGAGGGAAAAGAGACTGTAAGAGGAAGCATATCACAAAATTGGGGCTGTTCAGGATCCCTGTTGAAAAGCCCTTCTTCACCTGATCACCACAGTGTGAAGCAGGACAGTAACCACTGTTGCTCTGGCCAACTCTTGACAGCCAGAGGGAACTTGGGTGCTTTCCCTAATGCCAGTGTGGGAACAAATATCCTGGCAGCAGAACAGTTGTCTCATGCCTGCACCACACTAGCCCCTAAAGGGGAGCAGGTAGCAGTTATAAAAGGATGTATCTTTCAGAACAGGAAACAGAAAAAGGTAGCCCCAAGGGGAAGAGGTTGGTTGGGCTTTGAGCAGCTCCCAAGTCATTTTCTCCTGGTAAAAACTGCCACCTGGCCTACTGAGGCCAAGACTTCTGCTTCTGTTACATCCCAGCTGTGGCTGCTAGACCAGTACTCTGACATTTCTCAGCTAAACTGGGGCATGGACTTTTAGCAGAGAACAGAAAGGCACACATGCTGTCCTCACATGAGGATGTCTGATATCCAGAGGACTTCCCATACACCACCTAATCTGGCCCATAGTACCTGGACTGGGCAGAAGCAAAGCTGCTCGTCCACGACCATTTCTGCACTGTAAGAAACCGGGCAGAGCGAGCAGCCAAGGATAAGCCATGCATCCCCAAGCACCTCAGCAAAGCCTTGTTCAGGACTGGCTGCCATGATGCCATTTTGCAAGTACACAGACTGAATTCAACCAAGGCACACAACCACTGTGACCTGCCCCAGCTGCGTTTCAGCTGCACCCAGCTGCTTCACTGTTCAACACATGGAAATTAGTTGTAATGAGACAGTGGAAGTGAGGCAAAGGAAATGGCAAGAAGGAGGGCCACAAAGACAATCAGGGGGATGGAGCACCTCCCATATGATGACAGGCTGAGACAGTCGGAGTTGTTCAACCTGGAGAAGAGAAGGAGGAAAGATGGGGAAGGACTCTAACGTGGAGTGTAGTGATAGGGTAGATTTAGATCAGATATTAGGAATAAATTCTTTACTGTGAGGGTGGTGAGACACTGGAACAGGTTGCCCAGAGAAGTTGTGGATGCCCCATCCCTGCAAGTGTTCAAGGCCGGGTTGCTTTGAGCAACCTAGTCTAGTGGAAGGTGTCCCTGCCCACGGCAGAAGAGTTGGAACTAGTTGATCTTTAAGGTCCCTTCCAACTCTAACCATTCTGCAATTCTATGAAGGCAGACAGAAGAAATCCTAATCTAGGCAGAATGCAGAAAGACCATCTCCTGGTCCTAAATTCAGGGTTCACTGCAGACTTTTGCTTTCGCAATAGGAAGGCTGTGACCAGCCAAAGGCTCACTCTGCATTTACCTTATTTCTTACGCTTTCCCAAAGCATCTATTAGACCCTGAACTGCTGCCAGAAAGGAGATAAGGTGAAGCACAGAGCAGCAGCCTGAGCAAGATGACAGGTCTGGTCCACAACACTGAGACAGAAAAGAATGGACAGTCTCTCACGATCAGCAGAGACTAAGAGCCTTCCCTGCTGCACACACTTCTCTGTCATGTGGCTGGGTGCATAAATAAAGCAGGCCACACGTAGGAGTGTTCCTCCTGTCTTGCGCACTTACATCTTAGTCCCAAGCTGGCTGTTACGAGAGATGATGTCATTGCTGAAACAAGAAAAAATAAATGTCCTTTCTTCCCAGCCAAGAGGAGTGCAGGGCTGTGCAGGGACCCCTGGTCTGGCAAAGATGCTGGAGAGTTTTCCTTCCTCACCATCACCCTCTTTAGTGAAAGCTGGATCAGCCACTGCATGTTGGACATGCTCAGCTCCACAGGACGGAGTGGACACAGTGCACTGAGATACAGTGACCGCAGTGATGGAGATGCACAAATACCCATGGCCATATGGAAGGAAGAGCCCCAGGGCTCTGCTCCTGGAACGCGGCTCTCCTGGTTTAAGTCTTGGAGCCTCACACTGGAGTCATGAGCAAGGATTACGTGCAGGTGGCCTGGGCGCCCTGCTAAGCAATGCCCAGAGCTCTTCTCTGGAACAGGCAAGCAGAATTGCTCTTGCAATGTATACATGGACCCACCATGGACAGGAACACAAGCACGGTACCATCCAGCAACCAACCATGAGCAGCAGATGCCTGCTGCTCATGCTTCTCATCCCAGGCAGGAACCACCTCAGCCTCCCTCAGATTCCCAAAGCCCCTTAGGCTTTTCCCCTTCTCCTGCAGCAAAACCCTAGTGTGGTAGAGGACCCAGCACAGAACAGCCACAAATTGGTCCTGGCTACAGCTGTGCTGCATTATTCCAGGACTGAAGCTTCCCCACTGCAACCTGGGCATCAGACAAATGCCCAGTCAGACCTCACTGCCTTGTCACCATCTCACCCGTCTGGGGACCTGAACATGATCCTTCAGACTTCCCCAACAGTTTGTGGCTCCCAGGGTCTGAGCTATAGAAGTCACACTTAGTCCTCTGCACTGGTACATCATAGTGCTGCTTGTCAGTTGGCTGTTTTGCTGCTGTCTACATCAACAGGCTGGTAAACCTGCAGAAGTCACCAGCAGCTCCGTCCAGGCTCAGGGACAGACAGTGCCAGGGTCCTGGTCTAGCCCCACACAGAAGGGACATAAAATCTCTCAAAACCATTGCCAGCACCAAAAGGACAACCTGGTTTTCCCTGGCATAGGTTTCTGCTCAAGGCTGGCCACACAGCAATCACAGCCAAACCCCTGGCCTCAGACCACACGGTAGAGATCAGTTTTTGCCATTAAAGTCAATGGGATCAGATTGGGCCATCACAGTCCTTTCAAGAACAGCTGGGAGCAGGAGAGGGGAAAATCAGCAGGGGGATCAGGCTGGGGAAGGAGAGGTCCTGTGACTAATCAAGAGTCACTGAACTGCAGCAGAGCTGGAGCCTGGCCCTGCCCAGACTTATGCTCCGAAAAGACCCACACATTTTCAGGCCATCACACCACTTTGTGCCCCAATCAGCACATAAAGGTATGTGCGAGCCTGACTCTCATATCCCTTTAATCCCCCGGCATCAGGGCATCTGAGCCACAGCTGAACCTTTCTTCAGGGTTTCCTCTTGGCTCAGCAGCTCTGGCACAGACACAAACGTGCCACCACGTGAACACTGCTCAGCAGGACCACCCCGTTCCACAGCGCTGCACCCCCTCCATACACCTGACGGCCCAGACATGCCACAGGCAAATGTTTCCTTCCAAGACATACAGATTTTAATATTAAAATAATTTTTGTATAAAAATACTTTCAGAGACTGGTGGCAAGCAGTCTTCCGTGCACTGCAACAGGTACCCCAGCCCTGCAGCCTGGTCAGAGAAGGGAGCCAGAGCAGAGGCAGAGCAGCAGGCGCAGGGCAACACAGCCAGACCTCCTGAGGGTCAGGAGGTGGCAGCGGAGCCAGCTCCAGAGCTGGAGAAGGACGCTGGCACCTGCACCAGCCACAGCGCTCTTGCTCTCACTGTGGAAAGGGCCTCCAGGGAAAGGCAGCTCCTGCCAGCGTTGGTTGAGCAAGAGGGGCTCTGCCTGAGCCAGAACAGTCCTCAGCCCCAAGCCACCCCCGGGACCCGTGGAGGGCAGCAGCCAGCACTGCTCACCAACAGGCCTGGGACCCCCCCAGTCTTCCCCCGGGCAGGTACAAGGCAGCAGCACGCTATATCTCTCCTAGGTCCTCGTAGACGGGCGACAAGCTGCACTCATCCACAGACTGCTCCTTCTTCTGCACGTGCTGGGGCTTCACCACCCGGCTGTACAGCACCTCCACGTTGTTGTTGTTGTTGCTGCTGTTGAGGCTGGGCTTGACGACCGCCTTCTCAGGAGCGGGGTTCCCCCGCCGCCAGCCAGGGTCCCCGCTCCTCTCGCCGCCTTTAGGGATAAAGGCCGCCTGGGGCTTGGGGGCAGGCAGTGGCTTGGGGCCCTTGGCCTTGGCCTGGAAGGCAGGTACCGAGTAGTCGTCGGTGCTGGGATTGTAGGGATACTCATAGCCGCCCCTGCCATCGTGGCCCTGGGTGCGCCAGGCCTCGCCTGTGGGCCGTGCTTCGTCATAGATGCAGGTGGGGGGTGGCAGCGAGCGGGGAGCACGACCCTCGGGCTCATCATAGATGTGCTCCCTCTGCCCGGGCACTGTCGGAGCCTGGCTGCGCCCCTCAGCCCGCACCTGCTCGTACAGTGGCGCCGGCAGCCAGAACTTCGTCTCATCTGAAGCACCGCCGGGTGCCTTGGCCCCACTCGTGGACTTGCTGTCTATGGGGTCTGAGTACAGTGGGTCCAGCCAGGGACGGAAGCCCTTCACCGAGTCCAGGGGCTCTGAGTACACGCTGGATGGGTCCTCGGCCGGCTGCACCGCACGGGGCACCTTTGGCAGAGGGGAGCGCGGGGGTGTGCTCGGGACCGCCGGCTTGGGCTGCGGCACAGGGAGCTCTGGCAGAGTCCGGGTCTTCAGCAGAGATGTGGCATCTCTCTCCTCTGTTGCTGCGCTGGGCCTGGGCGCCAGCCCCGCTTTGGGTGCTGGGGTGTCATCTCCCTCGGAGGGCAGCTCCAGGCTCAGAGAGTCGGCCAGGGCCTGGCGGATCAGCACCACACTGGGGCTGTCCGACTCCAGTGAGTCACAGCTTCGCCGGTTCTCCTCCACCTGCGCTTTCTGCTCCCGGATGGAGGCTTCCACCAGGCGGAAGATCTCGTTGCCCTGCTTGGTCTCAAAGGTGAAGTTCCCTGGGCCAGAGTCACAGCGCCTGCCAGCTTCAAAGGAGAACATCACCTGCAGGGGAAGCGGAAGGGTCACATCCTGCCCAGCACCTGCCAGCCCAGCGCATCGTGCAGGCTGCATTTCCTGCTGAAGGGCGCATGGCTGCGGCGTTGATCCTGCGCATCCTGCAAGAGAGACTTCACTGAACATCCTGCTCCTGCACCCTGCGGCGAGGGACACAGCTCAGCGAGCACCTCCCCAGGGACACCCTGCGCTCAGCGGCTGCGCAGTGCCTGGGCAGGGGGAGGCTGCGCTGCCCGACAGCCCAGAACGAGCTGTGAAATCGCAGCTGGATGCACACTTGAGCGAACATCACTGCAAGATGCCCGAGGGCCAGAGCTGCAGGTCCTTCTGGAGACCTGCTGCCTTACCTGAGCAATTCCAGCAGGGTCAACAACTGGGAACAGATAGTCTAGGAAACAATATGCAGTTAGCACCGAGAACAGAGTAGGGCGAGAAGATGAGTGACAGTTCAGCAGGGGGAACTATTATGGGCATCTTGGGTAAGTCAGCATCAGTCAGGCAGAAGGAAAGCGATGCAGAGGGGTACAAGACGGAGGAACACAGCATTCCACAGGAGAAAGGCCAGAAGCAACGGCTTGTCTACCAACAGCAAGCAAAGCATTTGCCTTACCAGCATTACTATGTTAATGGTATAAAGTACTTCAAAGAGAAGTCCTGCATCAAGGCTGTGTTCCCCAGGCCTGAACACATATGCATGCACAGGTTCCCACCAGCAGATGCCCACACCCTTCCTGGACCTCAGTCCCTGAATCTAGGTGAGATTTTCTGTCCCACTGGTGCTCTCTCACATGCAGCAGCAGTCTCTGGGGTTGCTGCAAAAGACTCTGAGGCCAGACTTCCTTTTGTGGGCCAATGCTGCCAAACACAAGCAGAGCCAACCCATCACCGCTCGGGGACCTGTGGGTGCAGCTGCCTGGTCCTCACACCACGTGGCTCTCATCCTGCCCCTGGCACAGACCCTGAGGACGAGCCAGATGCCTCCCCAAGAGCAGCTGTTTCCACTTCTGTTTTGGTAAAGTGCTGCAGAAAGCACCATCAGTGGACAGCAGCCGACACCATCACTTCTGTACACAGCCCTGGGGTGACCACTTCCTCCCCATCCAGTGTGGCAGGTACCTCTTGCGCTCAGGGTAGCAGCAACACAGATCGGGGACACGCTGCTGGAGGACACTGCAGAGGGGACAAACCTACACAGACCAGCCAGGCTAGGAGAGGTACACCCCATAAGGTGAACAAATCTGAAGTAACTGGTGTCTCAAACAGCCCCTCCTGCTCTGGCCACCATCCTTCAGGAGGGATGGACTGAACCCAGGGCAGAGCCGGGACTGCAGAGAGCCAAGGTCCCCAGAGGCTGGGGAGAGCTTGCGCGCAGCATGGAAGGACATGTCTGCCCACAGCATGGGCTGGGGAGTGCTGGGATGGAGAACATGGGCAAGCCAGCTGCAGGGATGTCTGGAAGAGGGGCCGGCAGGGGCTTGCCCCATGGGAGTGGGGCAAGGACCACACAGAGAGGGGCTCTGCACAGCCATGCCCTCAGCGGGGACGGGTGTCCTGCTAGCCCATGCTCCTGCGTGGTGACACAGGTGGGAACTGAGGAAAGACAGGATCTCAGATACCCCTGAGGACTCTGCTGTGGTCACCGAGGGCTGCAGCAGTTCTGGCATTTGGCAGGGTCTGCTGTATGGCTGCCACAGGCTGATCGGGCACATCAGCTCCTTACCCTTCGGTAAGGGAAAGCCTGCGGGGGAACAGGCCTCAGTGTGCGGCATGCAGGGCCCCCCCCCCCCGACCCCCACCTTGTCCCGGCCATATCTCCGGAGCAGCCGGTAGGGCCAGACATAGAGGATCTCATTCGTCCGTGGGTCCTTCAGGACGAGGCTGTCACGCTCAGCCTTGAGCACGTAGGTGCCGCGCAGCTCACATCGCTCCGCCGCCTCGGTCCGTTGCACTGTCACCCAGAAGGCGTTCACTGTGGGGACAGGGATGCTCAGGGGAGGGCAGAGGATGCCATGTCCCCAGCTCCAGGCGAGGCCTCGCCCTGCCCACCAGAGCCCTGGTGATGGGGCAGCAGGAGGACAGGCCCTGCAGAAGGTGGCCCAAAGTCAGGGCAGCAGCAGGTCCCACCTTCATCTCTTGAATAGTAGATGGAGTTCACGGCCATCTCCAGGGTTGGCGCCTCCCCGCTGTCCTCTCTGCCACGGCACGCTGCCACGCCAGCATCGCTGGGGCCATTTCCCTGCCAAGGGAGAGCAGATCAGCCCCAGCCTCCTCTTCCCACATCAGCCCCTGGGTCCCCTTGCAGCCACTGTCCTCCCAGCCCAGCGTCACTGAGGCCCCACCACTGCTCCCCAAGGAGCCTATCCCACCCCACACAGCTTGGCTGTCCTACAGCCATACCAAGCCCTTCCCTGCCCAGAGCTGGTGGCAGACCCCAGACTCCCCCACCCTGAGCCAACATGAACACGGATGAACAGGGACAGGCAGCACAGAATGAACTTCCGGCACAACCCTGGGCCCCCGCTGGGCTGTGCATTGGACAGGGTGCAGGAAAAAAAAAGCACTTACTGCCGGCAGCCATGCCCTGCAGACCCTGCCCCGCAGCGCGGCACAAACCAGCACTGAAACGCGGCCTCCGGCAGGGCAGCACCCAGGGGTCCCATGTGCCCCCACCGCTGCTGCTTCTCTGACGGCTACGGCACGGGCGTGCGGGTGCCCTGGTGCCGAGGCAGAGAACAGCTGTGCTTCCTCAGCGATGTGCTCCAGCACAGGGCGACATCGGCACCCAAAGCATCGCACAGGGCCAGGCACCCTCTCCCAGAGGGACGAGCAAGGGAGGGAGCTGACGGAATGACCCAGTAACACAAGGGTTTGTGTCCCGCTTCTGCACAGGCGGGAAGGCGGTGCCGGTACCAGCGCACAGCCCGCAGAAGGGAAGCAAGCACTTCTATTTTAGCGCATGCAGAACTGAAAGTGCAACGCACACACTCTGTCAGCCACCGTGTCCCTGCAGCAAAGGTCCCCGAAGGGCCTGCGTGGGGGATGCACCCTCGCTGCTGCCACCGAATAGCAAAGATCCTCCTGCAGGGAAGCCCCACGCAAATGAAAGGCTCGCAGATGCTCCTGCAAGAGCTGCTTCAGCAGAGTCTGCACTGGTGCACGAGGGTCTGAATTTGGACAGGAGCTGGAAGCTGTTTCACAGGGTCACGTGGGATGGAGTTGCAGCAGAGCGTCCGTCTTGCAGAAGACACAGTGTCACAGTTTCAGTTTAAAACCCAGCCACATGAGCTTCTTTTCAAGAGGCAAGGCCCAAAAAGGGCCATCAGGCCCTCTTATTTGCCTCCTAAATAGAATGTGGACTGCTAAAACCTAGTGTCCTTAGAGCCCATAGCAGCAGCTCCTGCTCAGTTAAAGCATCTTATGCAGCAGGGAACCTGGGATCGGGAAGTCAAGGGCCAGCCGGTCTGCCAGAGCCCTTTAGGACTCCGTTTGACTGCACTTTCCCTTATCTTCAAAAGGAGAAGAAATTCTGCTCTGAACTCCAAATGATCCCTAGCCCCAGTTCCCAAGCTACAGAATCCTGCTTACCCTCTGGGCGGCAACAGACAACATGACACAAAATCATGCTCTCCACGCAGATTACCAGAAATCACAGCTGAGGATCTTCAGCATTTTATAGAGAGGCCACACGCAGCTCCTGTGCCCCTTGCTCCAGGCCAGGCCTTGCTAGAACACGTGCCATCCTCGCAGCCGTTTGCTCGCCGCTTCCTAAACTGTCAGCTTTGCTTCTGGACCTCCAAGCACACAACTGAGCTACTGTGTGAAAGAAAGTCTGAGCAGACCCCTGCTCCGAGCAGACGTTCCCCTGCCTTGCCACTGCTCTGCACCACTCCAAAGGCACGTGCTGTGTCCCCAGCTCAGCCCCACAAGCCACTTCCAGGACAAAGGCTGCAACAGTGTCTGCACCAAACAGATGCCGGCATGGAGTAATTTCCAGTACCACACTAATGCCTCCTGTCCTGGTCAGCAGGGCACTTGCTGCACAGATGCATTTGGCTTGACAACAGACTGCAGGGAGACGCAAACAGGGACAAAAAAAGGCTTAAGGTAAATCACACTGGCAAACACCCAGATCCTTGCGGGAAGGCCCTGGAATCACCAACTGTGCAGCCATCCATCCTGCCAGGCAGCACTCAAAGCCTGGAATCAACTAGAGCACAACCCGGCGCTGGCCAAACATCTCCTAGGAGGGCGAGTGGGGGACCCGTGGGGTAGGGCAGGCATGGGCTGCTCTCGCAGAGCGGTGTGGACAACCGTACATGTAGGCCACCCACTGTCCAAACTGCCTTCACAGGCAGGCGTCGCGCTGGCTGGCCACCCGCTCCAGGGAAGGCTGCGGAGCCGCTATGGGGGCGCAAGCAGGGGACGGAGGACCCGGAGGGCTGTGCTGCGGTGCCAGAGCTGATGGGGTGATCCCAGCAGCAGGAGGGAGTGAGCCCCGCGGCTGGGCAAGGGGGTGCACTGGCCCTGAAGTTGCTGGCGCTGCCGCCCAGGAGCCAGGTGGGTCCCGGAGCCAGGCACTGCAACGCTCTCGGGGCTCTGCTTCCGCCGCCGCTGTGGGCAGGAAAAAGGCAGTAGTGGTTGGGCCAAGAGGAAACACTCCTCAGCCATCACCCGGCCCCCGCCAGGCCTCTGGAGGAGGTGAGGACGGGCTCCACACTCGGAGAGGAAAGCCCGACGTCAAATTTGGAGCCGCAACCATGAATTAGTGACAGCGCACTGAGGAGTCCCATAACCCACCTGGCTGCTGGCACGGCAGGAGCTACTGAGAACGGACAGGAGTCCCAGGGCCAGGCGCTCTGACCACCTGGGACCACTCAGGGGTGCCTCAGTGGCCCCCTCCCTGTGCTGCCGGGCCCTCCAGCCGTGTAGGAAGCAGTCAAACCGCCACCCCCCACCACACAGGCTCTGCGGCAGCCCCCTCCCCCCGGGCAAGGTGCCCAGGAAGCCCCTCCGCTCGCCCCGGGGGCTCACCGGGAAGGCGATCTCGCACAGCTTCGCCACCCACTCCTCGCTCTGCTGCTTGTCAGCCGCGAAGAGGTAGCTCTTGTCGCTGGTCTCCAGGCGGAAGACGGCCGTACCGGCCCGGGGGCCGCTCTCGGCCACGGGGCCCACGCTGGTGCAGTCGGCCAACCGCACCACCGTCTTGTCCAGCCGCCTGGTGCCCAGCCGCTCCGGCGGCGCCGCCGGCTCCTTGCAGTCGAAGAACTCCAGGCGGGCGACGCCGTGCTGGCTGGCCGGGTACAGCACGAACCAGCTCCGCTTCCACCTCTGCAAGGCAGCGAGCGGGGTCACACCGGGCCGGGGACCGGGCAGCGGCGGGCCGGCAGGGAAAGCCTCCCGCCAGGGTGCCCGGGATGCTCCGCCGGGCCGGTCCCACTCTCACTCTCACTCCCACCCCCCGCCCGGGTGCCCCGTCCCGCCCGGGGCCGGCGACCGACACAGCCCCGGCCCCACTTCCCCAATCGCCGGGCGGCGCCCGCGGCCCGGCAGCGCGCCCGACCGGGGCGGCGGCGAGCAGCGGGGACGGCGGGCCCGGCCCGAGCGGCGGTAGGGAGACCGCCCGGCGCCCCGGGAGGAAGAGAGCCCGCCCGGCTCAAACCGACCCGGCCCCGGCCCGTCCCTCCGCCCGGTCCTAGACCCCCGCCCGCCTCCCGGAGAGCCACCTTGGTGCCGAACTTGTGGCTGTGCTGCACCAGGAGCGACCCCTCCTTGGCCGGCGGGTCCATTCCGCGCCGCCGCGCCGCGATGCGCCGCTGCCGCACGCCGCGCGCTTCCGCCCGCCGCGGCCGCCGCCACCGCCCGCGCCGCCGTGGGGCGGGGCCGGGGCGGGGCCGCGCGAGGCCGCACGTGTCGGGGCGGGGAGGGAGGGGGGGGAAGGCTCCGGACGAGGAAGGGAGAGCGGGATCGTCCCCACCCCGGGGCCGCCTCCACCGGGCCGCCTTGTGCCGGTGCGGGAGCGTCGGGAGGACGGGCAGCGCCCCCGGCTGCGGCCGGTCGGGAAAGGAGCTGCCCCTCCGCCGTGGCTGGCTCCGCTCCGCCGCGCTCTCCGCGTCCCACGGGAGAGCTTTCGGCTTCCAGAGCCGTCGGAGGACACGTCACACACTGTCCTGAGGCCGAGCAGGAGATGGAGCCTTGGCCTTAACCCTGCCGCCCCTTCCCCAGACGTGGGGGCCTCGGCCTCCCCACCCTCCGGCTTTCACGTCTCCGAGGGCAGCCGCTGAGCAAGCTCAAGCTCGGAGCGGGTTCTGTGGGCCACAGCCCCTGACCAGAGCCCACAGGGCGCCCTGGGAGGTGGGCGTCCAGGGCCATCACCCCCAGGACGGCATGGTCCTCGCCCCACATACCGGCGCAATTATGCAAGCGCCACAGGGAACGAACGACTGCCATAGCACGTCTTTGTGGACATCTAAAATGAGCATCTGACTGGCATAACACACGCTGAGGGTTGGCCTGGGAATTACGGGGTGTAGCTTGTCAATAAAGAGCAAACGCAGAAGAGGAAGATGTTGCTGGGCATACCCTAGGTACAGACCGGCCCTGGCCTCCAGAAGGCATGTCACCTGGGAAAGGAGAGAGAGAAAACCAGCTTGCCACAGGGTCAGGACCGTCCTGGCCCACTCCCGGATGGAGCCTCTCAGGCATCCCCCACAGCCAGGCATCCTTTGGGGCTGCCTGCACCAGGCCACGGCTGCCCGCGCCGGCCTGGGCTACCGAGGCTTTGGGCCAGGGAGTGCAGGAAACCCCAGGGGAGGTTCTCCCAGACCTTATCTTAGATAAAAGAGAGGAAGCATTCGAGGGTGTCGAAGTGGAGAGCAACTTCAGAGTGCCTTTCAGAGAAAATGTAAGGAATTCAGGGGGCCGGAGATCAGGTCCAACAAAATGCATTCAGAAAACCTGGCAGGGCTTTAATGAAGCAATAGGGCACAACAGAAACCATCCCAGCACTGAGGGAAGGGGGGGTTCATCATCCAAATAATGACCCAAAACTTCAGAAGGAAGGCCATAAAAGTAGAAACTGGGTGAAAAAACTATAAGGAACAGAAAAAAAAAAATCAGGGAAGTCAAAGCATGAGACTAATTGTAACTAGCAAGAAACATGAAGGATTGCAAGATAACCTTCAAAAAGAAAGGTGTCAGTAGGAGGATGCTGAGCAGCTCATGTGGCCCACTGTCCTACTGAGACTGGGAGGGACAGCAGAAGGTGACAGGACTCAAGTGCTCAATGCCTTCTTCCCCCCAACCCGCACTGGGGAGGGTGGCTGCAATGGCATGATTAACACTGCTAACATGAGTGACAGAGATGTACGCTTGTGCTAGATAAGGGAAAATGTGATGAGATTGGCTGGACTGAAGATAAGTTGAGAACTGTTAGAGGACGGATGAGGTCTCAGAGAACAGGAAAAAGGAGTGACACAGTGCCTGTCTTTGATAGGAAAAAAAGAAAAGCAAGTGAAGAATTAGAGGTCACTTAGCTCAACTTCAGAGTCCAAGAAAACCATGGAACAAATAGGCAGGTGCTCCCAGAGATAACAGGGAAGAATCACAGCAAACACACCTGTGTATGCACAGTCCTGCCTGACTTCCTTCTCTGACAGTCTTCGTGGACAGGGTAATGTCATCCACATCTCTCTACCTCTAACCGTGCTGCGTTCCTGGGCACTGCAACCACTCCAGGAGCACTGGGCTGCTCCCAGCACTGTCCCTGCCATGACTGACTGCTCCAGTCTGCCCCAACAGCCTTCTCTAGGGCCAGGTTCGAAGTCAGCGTGCCCCAGCAACAAAACGCAGCAGGGGCTGGTGCAGGCCATGAGGCAAAGAGCAGGCATGAGCACGGCCTGTGCCCAGCAAGCCCCAGTAGTTGCTCCCTGCACATGAATAACCCAACCAGGTAGCCCCGAGCTGGCTTTCCCACAGCATCATTTTCTGTCCTGCACCCAGCACGCAGTTTCTATTGCTGTATATGAGTCTGGTTATGAGACCCATGTGCAGGGGCTGAGAGTGTTCTGGGCTCTCCTTACTTTGCGCAGCTTCCTATATGCCATACTGCTGAGTTTTGGGCAGACCTCACTAGCCTGCGGTGCACTCTGATGGCGTCTTCCCTGCCAGGTCCCTGCCTGACTGCTGGTCAGTCGCCCTTGGGCTCCTTGCTGCTTTGATGGCCCAGACACTGTGACTTGGCTTCTTAGCACTACATTAACCTGCAAAGGGAAGGGGGAGATACTGCAGATCCTGACTTTCTAGGCCTGTGATGCCCACTTCTCCTGTGCAAGCCCATGCCTGTGGGTCAGATGAAATGGCTGCAGGTGGTGCCAGCCGCTGGGAGGGCACTTGGCAGTGCCTCACTGCCGGAGGAGTGCACCTCTGCTCTCTGCTGGCTCCATCCCTCACACTTGCGTGGTTATGATACCATTCAGCTGGGGAAGGCTGCAAGGACACAGGTCCACCTTACGAGACTGACAAGCAGGAAAAGTGGTCAGAAAAAGAGCAGAGCAATTCAGTGATGTCAAACACAGTCCTGCAAGTAGGCAGGTACCAGTGACTGTGCAGCTGCAGGATAGGGAACTAATGACGTGGCAGCACTTCTGCAAACCAGAACCTGTGGGACGGAGGAGATCACGAGCCAAACATGTGTCAACAGCTCAGAACAGTGTGACAAAAGGCAAATAGCAGCCTGACATACGCAAGCAGGTGAGTCACGTGCAAGGCACATGAAACAGTCCTGATCTCATGGACCAGGCAAGCCAGAGAGGCATCACACCCTGGGCCCGGCATGAGGGTACCAGCAGGAAAGGTGCAGGCTCAGTGATTCATTCAAGGGGATGATGACACCCAACCACTGGGGAACAGCTCTGGGTCCTGGGGAACAGCTCTGGATCCCGGGAAGATGCAAAGGCGGGAGAAAGAACTGCCCTGGGCCTGCACCGGGAGAACACCCGCAGCTGGGGACACTGGAGGACACGGTGCGGGGGGCTGGTGTGGTCACCTGGATGGGCCCCGGTGCCAGCGAGCAGCAGCGGCTGCAGCCCAGGGCACCGGGAGCACCGGGCTGGCACCGGGCTGTGGGTCAGGGACCAGGCACTGCACCGGGACGGCACCACCCGGTGACCAGGGCGGTGGGGGCTCCGGCCCGGCGGGGGCTGCAGAGGGCCCGCCCCGACCCCCAGCCCCGCTGCAGCAGAGGGGCTCGGGCAGCTGCTGCCGGGGCGGTCTCCGGGAAGGGCTGAAGCGCCCGGCCCACCACGGCGGTTTTGCCCGGGGTCTATGCGGGTGCCGTCGTCGTCGTACCCCCGCCCCGCCCCGCGTCCCGGCCCCGCCGCGGCCCCACCCGCCGGGGCCGCCCCCTGCGCTGCGGCGGCCGCGTCTCCGCGGGGGAGGGCAGGCGGCGGAGCCGTCCCTCCTCGAGTTCCCTCATCCCTCCGCGCATCCCTCATCCCTCCTCGCCCCCCTCCATCCCTCCGCGCATCCCTCCGTCCCGCAGCGCATCCCTCCGTCATTCCGCGCATCCCTCCATCTCTCCGCGTATCCCTCCATCTCTCGCACATCCCTCTGTCCCTCCGCGCGTCCCTCCGCGCATCCCTCCGTTATCTACCGCATCACTCGGCGCGTCTCTCCGCGCGTCCCTCTGCCCGTGCATCCCTCCGCACATCCCTCTGTCCCTCCGTGCATCCTTCCGTCCCTCCCCCGCACCCCTCCGCCCGCCTCAGCACCGGCAGGGCTGCTCCTGCGCGGGTATGGCGGGGCGGCCACGCTTCCTCTGCGGCGTGGTGGAAGGTAGGTCCCTCCGGGGCCGCGGCTGGGGCCGGTTCCCCGCCTGGGCATTGCAGGGGCTGGCCCGGTCCACCCAGAGCGAACAGGGGCCGGGAAGGGCCGCCGGGACCCGAGCGGCGCCCGGGAGCCCGGGTATTGGGGAGACAGGGATCCGGGCCCCTGCACAGCCCCCTATCTCTACCCAGGGGTACGGGGCTTACACCCCCCACTGACGCTCCCCAGCTCGTCCCCAGAGCACCGCTGCACCCCACAGCAATCCCAGCACAACTGACCCTCCTTCACAGTGGGGTATGGGGACCCACTGCTCTTGGCTCCAGCATGCTGCAGTGTGTTTTTTTTCTCTGCCCTGGGGGCAGCATCCCGGTGTGTGCCCCTCCTGCCTCCCTGCCCGAGGTACCGCACTGCCTTGGGCCATGCCTAGAGCTAGCCGAGACTGGTCTCCTGTGGCAGCTCCATATGGTTCAGCCCTGTCCTTCTGCTCTCCATCCTCCCCTACCCCACCCCCAACTTCTGTTTCTGCAGCACGGCACCTCTGGAGCTGGGCCAGGCCTGGCACCCACTAGGCAAAAGCATCTCCACTTTTCCTGGCAGCACAGTACCCGGCTGGAGCCCACAACCTACTTCCTTGCCTGGGAGGAAGCAAAAGCACCGTGCAAATAAGCACAAAATAAATAGAAAGTGCAGGGATGGGGAAGTTGATAGTAAAAAGAAATATGAGTCAGAAAGAATCGTTGATATAGGAAAGCTGACGTGGGAAAGAGAAGGACAGATGCTGCCAGCAGAGCCACTCCAGGAGGAGGAGGTCATCCCTCCTGGAGACATCCCTCACCCTGGTAGCACAGGCCCTGGCAGGGAACATAGGCTGGTGCTGGGGCAGCAGGCTGCTGAGCAGGGTACAGCTGTGGCAGGGCCAAGGCAGGCCAGGAGTAGCATGTCCTACACAGAGTCCCCTGCTCCCTCCTGACACCCTGGACATTGCTAGCAGGAGCCAGAGAGCACAGATGGACTGATGTCTCTGGGTGACTTGCACACAGGACAGACGACGGGCTAAGGAACATTTGGAGCCTAGAGACTTTGCGTCCCAATGTGTTCATCAGGACTTTGCTAATGGTTGTGAAGAAATTGCTGAGGGACATCCCAGATGGCCCAGAGTTTGGCAAGTAATGGTGATGATGGGTCACTGATGTAGCGATCTGGGCTATGGGAGAGCCGAGGTACAAATGCACAGCAGTACTCATCAGTGCTCATCTGTCTTCAAAAAAACAGACCACCAACATCACTCCTTTGGAGATGCAGCCACAGGTACAGACAGGATTTTGTTGGTATAATTTAAGCCAGTTTACTGGGCAGAGTACACTAGGATGGCATTTTCAACAGAGCTGTCTCTGGCAGGGCATGTGTAGGCCGTGAGTGTCATACTTGCAAGGCAGTGTCAGTTCACAGCAAAGTGTGAGTGTCAGGCACGTGCTGTACAGGGACCCTTGGGACCTCACTGAGAGCTGAGCAGGAGTTCCTATGGATTGGGAAACGGAAAATCTATTTATCATGGAAATACTTTCTTTGTGTGAAATGTTTTCTGGCATCCTTGAGTGGCCACAAATTTGGCCCCATGCATGGTGGGGCATGGCTAGCAAGGCGACTATATATTATTTCAAAGTAGATGGAACAATCATGTAGTGATGTTCAAGAAGGTAGAAGATCTACTGGGGGGATGGGGACAGTCCTGGGATCAATCAGGGGTCTATGAGTAGAAGATTTACCTGCAAAGAAGGTAATGTTCGGTGTGTGCTGTGGTGCCACCTACCACACCATTGCCCAAGGTTGGTGTTTGAGGGCTGCAGGGTGGGATCCTGGCAAAAGGAGCAGGGCATTGGGGTCCCCTCCCAGGCAGACCAGCTCGAGTGCACACAGGTGCTTTGGGGAAACGTGGGTGCTTTCCTGGGCAATGCTGGCCTTGGGTCAGGCACTGAGAGCTGGTCCTTTCTCCCAGACTAACAGAGTCATTGCAATCTGCCCTTATGCACCACCCAGTTCGATGAATGCATTCACTTCCCTCAGTATCTGCTTCTGTTGGCTTTGTCTGCTAGAAAGTGCATTGACTGATCTAATTTTCCCATGATGCAGAGCCCATCCGAAACTGGGAAGCTGCCTTGATGGCTAATTGCCATCACTGTTCAAGACGTAATGTATCTTCTCTGAGACTTCACATTGCAGCTGCCAGATCTTGCAGAGACTTGAAGTGACTCAAGACCCTTCTCTTGCTAAATTTCAGGTCTGGGCTGGAACACTTACAGGTTCCCCTTAACCTCCTCTTTAAGAAGCTGTCAAATCTGCATCTCTCCAAACCCATTTGGTTGCCTGTTCTCCCATTGCCTGCAAATGAACTGGCTTGCCTTCCACTGGGTGTTCTTTCTCTCTGGCTTTGCAGACAACTCTGCACCTCCCAGGTCTTCCTACAGGCAGAAATAGGAAGGGCAGTCCCAACAGGGGAATGGGTGCTGCATGTCCGGCAGTGCCCCTGCTCACTATATCCAGTCACAGACTGGTTCCCTGCCGTGCAGAGCGCAGGCCAGGCTGTCAGCTGCTGTGGTGCTGCAGCTTCAAGCTTGTGTCAGACACTGGTGCCCAACAACCACCTAAAGCCTGCAAGCAGCAGAAGTGGAAATGTTAAAAAACACTTGGGAATTTGCTGACTCCAGATCTGTAGTTCTTGCATCTGGTATTGTTGACGTGAACTTTCTGGAAGGGCAATGTCCTCGCAGCCAGCCTTGGTGCTCGTTGATGGGTGTCTTTGTTAGCAGACAACTGGTAAGGTTGCTCCCCGGTATGCTGTCCCTCTCTGGATTTTCCCGTTGCAAGTTTGTGGGGATGGTGTTTTCTGGTGGGGGACTGCCAAGGTGCCTGTGAAATGTCATGTGGAGTCACAGTCCCAGCACTCGTGGGCATCTCCATGGGTTGGTTGTGTGTTCCGGATTTGAACAGCTTGCCATGGGACAGGGATGCTGCCTCAAAGTCCTGCCCTGATGCATTGCAGGTTTGTGTTTGCAGGGTGCAGGGGAGAGCTGTGTCAGCTCAATTTTGGTGCAGTTTGAGTTGTGTAGTGATTAAAGACAGAGAGAGCAGCTTTTATAGCCCGTACAGGAGTGATGGTGCTTTACTTGACAAAGCCTGACACTACCCAGACACAGAGAGATGCGAAGGGACACAGAGCTGGTCTCTGTAAAGAAGAAAAAACCCAGGCAGAAAACTGTAGGGTAGATGTACAATAGCTCTGTGCTTTGGGGCACCCCAAAGTCATGCTAGAGTGCCTTAGAACCTAGACAGCCCTCAGCCATCTCCTCTAGGCTTGGCTTTTACTGTGCAAATTCCTCCTCCCAGGTTAAGTGCTTCCTTGTGCAATTCTTCCCAGCTGTCTCCTTCTGGGAAGGATGGAACCCCAGACATTATAACCGCTTGCTTGAATACCAATGCCCAGCAAGACCGTAGCAGGATAATAGACACTTGAAGTACCCAGAGGTGGACAACTGGTGGATCTCTGGGTTTGAGAGCAGCCACCTAGGGATGGTAGAGGGAGACTGTTTTAAGACAATTACTGACAACTGCATTTTGGTTGTTTTTTCCCCCTTTTACAGGTTTCTATGGGAGGCCATGGTCTATGGAACAGAGGAAACTTCTCTTTCAATGGCAAGTACCCTGAATTTTCCTCTCTGAAGGTACTAGCCAGTGGCAGAGTGACAAGGTGGAAGCCAGTGCTCTGGAGGCAGGAGCGGTGAGGAAAGCGTGCTGAAGGGAGGCTCCTGGGGCTGGCCTGCCTTTGGGACACCGGGGCGACAGCAGCGAAGGGGTCTCGGGCTTCTCCCAGTGCCCCCTCTGTCCCAGCACTCCTGCACCCCGGGATCAAGCGTGGGGAAAGGCTCCCCCTGCCCTGGGCCCGGGTGCGGTGGCTGCGGCATGGACGGGGAGCCCAAGGATGCCCGGACAGATGCGGGCTGTGCTGCCCTGTGCCGGCAGATGGTGCTGGGACTCCGCCACAGCCCAGCTGCAGCTAGATGTGCTTGGCTGAGGGGCCTGGGCCAGGGCTGGGCGCTCCAAGGGGATGGGGTCCGGGGATGGGGTCCGGAAGGGGCCGGGTGGGCACCAGCCCCTGCGTGCTGGCACTGCACAGCTGGCACGGGTGCCCCAGTGAGGGAGCAGACACACATGGAGCTGTGGGTGGGATCTGGTCGGACACTGCCGCCCGCACCACGGGAGGAGCGATGGCAGCTGGGAGGGGTTTGGAGAGGAGCATGGGGGCTACTCCAGCCTGACGGTGCTGCCTCTGGAGGCACCAGAAGAGCTGCTCTGCCCTGACTGCAGCATGGCACGGGTCAGTTACGGCAGCCCATGCGCAGGGGGGGTGTCAGGGAGCAGGCGGAGGGACTGGGGCTGGAAATGAGAAGTCAGATCCGTGTGAGAGAGAATGTGGGGGTGTTTAGCAGGCTGGAAGCCCACCTTGGGTGCTGACCTGGCAGGACAAGCGCCCATTGCCACATCTCTGAACCGCGCAGTCCTGGGCAGAGCCCCATGGCACCAGCCCCTGTGGGTGCACTGGCCACAGGACAGCACACTGCATGCCCGCTGCCACCCACAGCAAGAGGTGAGCTCACCCTGCCTGGGGCCACTGTCCCTGCCACCCTGCACTCCCAGCGAGGGCACCAAGCAGGTGCTTCCAGCCAGCCCAGCCTCTCTGGAGCCGGGCTTATCATTGTAGAAACAGACAGCACAGCAAATCCACATCACTCCACCGTGGGCACAGGTGGCCACTTTAGCCTGAGGCTGCCATCCCTGCCTGGTGTGGAGGTGATCCTTGTGTCCTTGTGAGTCCTCAAGTATGTCTGTGTGTCACCATGTGTCCCTGTGACGGAAGGATATGGGCAGGATCTGTCACTGGCTGGTTGTGAGAGTCACATTGGGATGGGAGTTGATCTGTGCAGGAGAGGAAAAGCCCTCTCCTGGCAGCTGGCACCCATGCGCTGGCCATCAGTGGGATGAGCTGCACTGACAGGACCTACCACCGACAGACTGGGGCCCCGCAGGGCCTCCTGTGGAGCATCCAGCACGGGCAGCATGATGGTCATGGGCCAGTGCACCCATCAGTGTGGGTACTGCCCCGGTGATGTCATGGGCAGCATGCTGGGGATGGTGTGGAGAGTGTGCTGGTCACAACACGGGCAGTATGCTGGTGACAGCATGGGCAGTGCACCAGTGATGGCCAAGCAGTGCACTGGTTTTGTCATGGACAGTGCACTGGTGACAGCATGGGCGGTGCACCGGTGATGGCCAGGCAGTGGGCCAGAGAGAGCAGGGCCGTGTGCTGGTGACTGTGCCAGTGATGGCACTGGCAGCCGCCCACTGCGTGGGAAATGTGTCGGTCATGCTGTGAGAGTGCACTGGTGACTGTGTGGGCAGTCACAAGTGCAAGTAAAGACTCTAGTGTAGGGACCAGAGATGCAGATACAGAAAAATGTAGCTTAGAAAATTTGGGGAAAACGTGCAGGAAGGAAAACAAGATGTGATGTTTTAAAGTGCATTAGGAATGAGAAGATCTAATGATGGCCTTGTCCGGTACTGGACTGGGATGTTCACGTGTTGGCACATGTGAGCAGTACGTTCATTGGTGTTTTTCTTCTCTGGAAAGAAACAAGATGAGACACTTGTGTAGTACATGAAGTGCTTCTCAGTCTGCTCACTGTGGGAAAATGTAAAACATCATCTACTAAGGAGAATAAATAAAAATAAATGAATATATCAGATGGCTTTCATACAGGAGTGCCAAAAGAGCTGTCTAGAGAGGTGTCTGCCCTGTCCTGATAATTTCCAGTGAGTCTTGGACTGCTGGGGAGACTCTGGAAGGAATTTGTGATTTTTGAGGCTGGGAAGAGCTTTATGACAGTGCAGTCTGATCTCCTGAAGCAGGCAAGCCCTGATTTATCACAGACCTGCTTCCCTTCAGCTCCGACTGCAGTGGAGCATCTGGAGAGCTGGAGAGCTCTCCTCTCCCGTCTCGCCCAAATGCGTGTCCCCATGAGTCACCCCTGGACCCCGCCATGTCCCAGACTGCCGGGTGTGGCTTTTCTCTCCTCCACAGCGCTCGTAGGCTGAGCCTTTTCCCTGGGTTGATGAGCGGACTGGGCTCCAAGACTCTGTTGCCCACAGGCTTTCCACCTGTGTGTGTGTGGCTCCTTGACAGACTCACTCTAGTTTATCAGTGTTCTTCCCACACCGTGGCCACTGCTCTGGCAGCATCTGCAGCCAGCACAGAGGTCACCAAATCTCCCTAGTCCCACCTGACTCTCTGCAGTGATTCATCCGGGGCTCTCTGTTATGCTGTTACCAGTGGCGTTGCAGAGGACACTCATGTTCAACGAATTGCTTGTTATATGAGTTCAGACAACGTATCTTCTGTATTCTTTTACCTAGGTAGGACTTTATGCTTGGCTGTATTAAGAAGTATACTGCTTGCTGAAGCCCAGCTTAGCAGCCAGCTCAGATCACTGCATCTGAGCGCTGTATTTGCTCCTTTATTCTCCACCTACTTAGTCTTTGTCACCTACAAACTGCACAGGCGCAGCATTCTGCCATGGGTTCACGCTTGCCCAGCTCTGCTGCCCCCACCCCCAAAGCTCTGCTTCAGCACTCACCGTTTTCCAGCACCCTGGGGCTTTCCACCTGCAGGTCTCCACAAAAACCTTGCAGTCCCAAAGAGTTTCTCTGCCAAGCCTCTTAATGTCTGTCCATCAACGTTAGTGTGACCCTGTTAGATAACAGGGTTTAGATGTGTAGGAGGGGATTCCTCTGTCTCACACTGTCTCTGTCTCCCTGCGGGGAGCAGCTGTGCAGGATTTGTGCACTGCTGAAGCAGGTTCCTGAGCCATCCAGGAGATATATCCTGGGGACCCTGCAGCTGGAGGAGCAGCACAGCTGAGGTTTGGGTTCTCCCATGTGCACCCTTGCGCTGGTGTTAGACAGGCAGGAGGGCGGTCAGGTACCTCCAGTCCGTGAGCCTCTGGCTGTGCTTGGCTGAGGAATGAAGAAGCTGGTACAGGATTCAACCTATCAAAACTATAGTCAGGGGTGATTATGTAAGTAATGCATGTTACGGTTGATGGATAATTGAATTGGCTGGATGGCTGCGTCCAAATAGTTGCAGTCAATGGCTCAATATCCAAGTGGAAACCAGTAACAAGTGGTGTTCCCCAGGGGTCCATACTGGGACCAATACTATTTAATATCTTCATCATTGACATAGTGGGATTGAGTTGCATCAGCAAGTTTGCAGATGCCACCAAGCTGAGTGGTGCAGCTGAACACCTAGAGGGAGGGGATGCCATCCAGAGGGACCTTGACAGGCTTGAGGAGTGGCCGTGAAAATCTCATGAATTTCAACAAGGCCAAGCGCAAAGTCCTGCACATGGATTGGGGCAATCCCCAGTATCAATACAGACTGGGGGATGAAGGGATTGAGAGCAACCCTGCTGAGAAGGACTTGGGGGCGCTGGTGGGTGAAAAATTGGACACGATCTGGCAATGTGCGCTCGCAGCCCAGAAAGCCAACCGTATCCTGGGTTGCATCAGAAGCAGCATGGCCAGGAGGTCGAGGGAGGTGATTCTGCCCCTCTACTCCACTCTTGTGAGACCTCACCTGAGTACTGCATCCAGCTCTGGGGTCCTCAGGACAGGAAAGACATGGACCTGGTCCAGAGGAGGGCCACAAAAATGATTTGAGGGCTGGAACACCTCTCCTATGAAGACAGGCTGAGAGATTTGGGGTTGTTCAGCCTGGAGAAGAAAAGGCTCTGGGGAGACTTTATAGTCACCTTTTAATATGTAAACAGGGCTTATAAAGAAAGATGGGGACAAAGTTTTTACCAGGGCCTGTAGTGACAGGACAAGGGGTAACGGAAAATCAATTTAGATTGGACATAAGGAAGAAATTCTTTACTGTGAGGGTGGTGAGACACTGGAACAGGTTGCCCAGAGAAGCCGTGGATGTCCCAACCCTGGAAGTGTTCAAGGTGAGGTTGGACCAGGTTGAGCAACCTGGTCTAGTGAAAGATGTGGCAGGGGTTTGAACTGAATGATCATTAAAAGTCCCTTCCAACCCAAATCATTGTGTGATTCTAATGCCAGCAGCTCATTAATTCCTTGTAAAAGGACTTCAGTTAAAGCAGAGTTACTGCTGATGCCAGATGCTGCACCTTGATGAATCCTGGTCCCTGTTACAGTGACAGCACTGGACCCCACATTAACTGGGTGCAACAGAGAGGGGTACAGGCTCTTTGGAGCTGCTCCATGAGCCTTGATGTCAGGGTGTGCACAGCAGCTGCCTCAGAGCTGCCTCTGGATGTCTGTATCACACCATGGTGGCATGTGGCACACACATAATCCCAGCGGTAAACACACAGCCTCCTCTGGGCCCCCTTCCATTGAAATGCCACCTAACACAGCCTGAGAAAAAGGCGTTTGTGCATGAGCTGTGCAGGTGATAGCAGGGTATGTCTGACCACAGTGTGGGGAAAGGGAGACCAGGGCAGGCAAGGGACAGCCCAGCAGCTGTGAGAAGGCTGCAGCCTGTGTCCCATGCTGGTGTCTCACTGGAGAAGAGAGAGAAAAATGCAAGAGTGCAAGAGAGCCCCAGTGAGACCCAGTAGCTGCAAAAACCATTGTAGAGTGATAGCTTTGAAGGTCTTGACCTGTTCAAGTGATCAAAGCATGATCTGGGAATGGTACAGCCGGGACTGTTGCTGGAGTCAGGCCAGCCTGGAGACAGGACATGAGCTTTTCAAGGAGATGACATGAGAGGATCTGCAGTAGTGAGGGCTCCCTGGGTGTGCGTGGTACCCAGCAAGGTACCCCAGGCTGAGTACCCCAGGCCAGACTGTGCTTGGCAGGTGCACCCCACTCCTGGACGCTGAGGTTGGGGGAGTGGTGAGGTGCCAGCTCTCCAGGGTGCCTCCACTGGTCCTGCTCCTGCTGGACCTGCTTCATCCAGAGTCACTTGTCACGACAGGCAACCTTGCAGCCTGTATGGTTGGGCTACAAACAAGCTTGGTTCTTGATTACACAATTAGAAGCATAGCTGGTGAGAAAGGGAAAAGAAACCCACCCCAAACATGCTTACACAAGGTGCTAACTGCTTTCACAGGTCTCAGGTCTCACTGCAAGCCCTGAAAGAGGTGCTGCAAAGCTGCAGGGGTGGTTTGGCCTGATGGAGTCCCATGGCTCAGGGCTGGGGCGCCTGCACCCTTGGGGGGGGGGCCGCATGGAGCAGCAGACCGCTGAGCTTCTCCCTCCATCGGCTCCAGCCCCATCCTCTCTCTCGTTGGCCATTTTGTTCTCAGTTTCCCCAAAGGATTTCCCCTTCCTCCCCCAGAGGCAGCTCTGGCCATTCGCCTGTCTTCCATTCCTTAGGACATTAAGCTTTTCATCATCACAGGACTTTGCCAAGTGGTTAAAACAGGCTGTTTAGGCTAAGCTGGTCCCTCCCACCCGCTTTTTCCACAGCAAGGGTGTTAACTCAACCCAGCTCCCAGGAGGCAATGTCTTGCTGGTCTCTGATGCACTCTCTTTCTGGGGTCCCTAAACAACACAAATCATTAGGCTCAACACTGGGAGCACTGGGTGAGATTTATGTCTCCGTGTGGCCATCAACAGTACACAGGGCAGGACTCCGTGTGCAGGGGCAGAGCTGTGGCTCCATGGTCTGAGGGGCTCTGTGTGAGAAGAGGCTGGAAGCCTGCAAGACGGGGTGCAGCTCTGGGGAAGGAGAGGGATCTGTGTGCCAAAGGAGCTCTTGGTGTTGTGGGCTGGCAACTGCGTGGGTGCCTCTTTGCAAAGAGCCCGTCTGGAGCCTTGGGTGAGCCCTTCTCCTTGCTGCACAGGCTGAAACGCTGGAGGCTGAACTGCTACATGTATGCGCCCAAGGACGAGCTGAAGCACCGACTGCTCTGGCGAGAGCCCTACACAGAACATGAGGCAGGTAGCGGCTCTGCTGGGCCCCAGCACGGGTGGGCTGCAGGCATCCCGGGTCCTCAAGGGTCTGAAGCATGGTCTGCATCTCAGCCAGGGTCAGACTGGCCGTTACCACTCTTCCCACCAGGAACCTGCCCATTTCAGGCAGCCCCACAGGTCCTGCCTAGTGCAAGGAGACCCCCAGATGCTGCCCTGTACATAGACCCTCCCCAGACCCTGTTTATCACATGGAATCACCTAGGAGCCTGCCCAGCACAGGGAGCTCCACACGTGGGTCTCTGGCAACATGCTCGAATATGCCAAGGCCCACAGACCCTTGTGGAGAGCCCTCTGTGTCCCAAGGGACTGGGAACTGTCTCCCTTGAGTGTCTCTCCTCCAGATGCTCTCTCATGCCTCCCGATGCCCTCAGCTCCTTCCTTTCAGGACACTGTGGTTCCCTCTCCCTCCATCTGTTGTCTCCCACCACCCCCTGCCTCCCAGCGCTCACAGCATCCCTTCTGCTTTGTCCCCAGCCCGCATGCGTTCTCTCATCGAAGCTGCCCAAGAGCAGGGTGTGGAGTTCGTTTTTGCCATTTCTGCTGGCCAGGACATGGTGTTTTCAAGTGCCGGGGATCGGCTCCTGCTGCAGCAAAAACTCAGGCAGGTACCGTGGGCCATTCCTTCATCCCACTGCCCCCAGGCGAGGGGCACGCGTGCTTGTGGATGGGCCTCATGCCCACCCCAAAGGCTGGTGTGGGGCTGTAAACCCTCATCAGGGAGCAGCCCTGTAGGGTGCCCGGTGGCAAAGAGAGAGACGAGGGCTCTGTGGATGCCTGACTGCTAGCGGGCAGCACTGGGGACAGGAGAGGGACCGGCCAAGCCCCAGAACTTGCTGGGCAGCACCAGAGGCCGGTGCAGGCTGGTGCTGAGCCCGCGGTTCCCAGGGAGGGTAAAGAGCCTCCGTCACAGTGGGTTTGCCCTATGGGCTTGGAGCGAGGTGGGCTGTGGCCATGGGGCTGTGCGTGGCATCTTCTGGGCAGGCATGGGCGACACGGCGAGGGCTGCTCTGCCTGCCCCATCTGTCCAGGCACCCCAGACTTCTGCTGCCCTTACAGGGCCCAGGCAGCGGGGGCTCGTCTGGGGCTCGCTGCCTCCTTTCTCTCTGCTTCCCAAGGATCCTAGCAGCTCGTGCCCATGCCCGCAGGTGGCTGCCATGGGGTGCCGCTCCTTCGCACTGCTCTTCGACGACATCGACCCCTGCATGTGCCAGGCTGACAGAGACGTCTTCCCTTCCCTGGCGCAGGCTCAGGCGTCTGTGGCCAACGAGGTGTACCAGGAGCTGGGTCAACCCTCCGTCTTCCTCTTCTGCCCTACAGGTACCACCTGCAGCCGTGCAGCCCCAGCCACCCCACCCCTGGGAGCCGGGTACATGGCCAGCTGCGGTACCCCACAGCAGACCGGGGTGCCATTCAGCTGGCTGCACCCAGCACCTGTGTCTGCTGAGAGCTGAGTGCCCTGACAGCCTCCATGGCTCCCCCCAGTCCCCTCATGCTCCTGCAGGAGTCCTGGAGACCTCAGGACTAGTACAGGACCCAGGGCTGGTGCTTCAGCAGCCGTGCATGCTGTATTCCCTGCTCTGTGTATCTCCCCAGCCCCTATCCATTGATCCCAGGCAGCCTCTGCTCTCCCAGTCTCTCTGCCCCTCAAGGGATGCTCTGTGCTCTCTCCCCAGAGTACTGCAGCTCTCTGTGCTCTCCCAGCCCCAGCAAGTCCTGCTACTTGCTGACCCTCGGCCAGGAGCTGCTCCCAGAGATCGGTGTCATCTGGACAGGTGAGCGGTTGGCCCGGCTCTGTGGGGCTGTGCAGCCCTGGCCAGACAGGCAGTGGGTCAGGCTGTGGGTCTGCTCTCCTTCTGGCTAGGGAGGGTGGGGTGGGGTGACTTGACCCTCATGTCCACGCTCAGTGCCCAGACGCGCATGTCCCTGTTGTGAGTGTGCGTGATGGACGGCACTGCCTGCTGCTCCACACGTGTCTGTGCTGTGATGCTCCAGGACCAAAGGTGGTGTCACAGGAGCTCTCAGCCACACAGCTGGAGGAGGTGGAGGGTGTCCTGCGGCGCCGCCCTGTCATCTGGGACAACCTATACGCCAACGACTATGACTGCAGACGTGTCTTCCTGGGCCCCTACATGGGACGTGCCCCTGGCCTCATGGCCAGGCTCCATGGACTGCTCCTCAACCCAAACTGCGAGCTCCAGGCCAACTTCATCCCCATACACACACTGGGCAGCTGGTTTCAGAGCGAGCTGGGGAGCTGTGCCCACCCTGATCACACAGGTACCTGTCCCCAGCACCCCAGGCAGCTCTGTACGTGGGGTCCCAGCACTGGCAGTGAGCTTGTGCACCCGGGGCAGGGCCATGGCCATTGCTGCTCATCTTTGCCATGATCCTGTAGGCTTTCCTGCATGGCAGCCTGGGTGAAGTGTCTCACTTCCCTGGGCACCACCCAACATCCTGGGGCATGGGATCCATCCTGGGGGCATCTCCCTGGGGCAGGGAGGGGGGTCTGCCCACCCTCAGTGTGGCACGGGATAGCTCCATCAAGCAAAGAGGGGGGCTGTCCAAGCTGATGAGCTCCAGTTCCTTAGGGATGGAGACTGCGTCAGCCCCGGGGGACTGCCAAGGCCCACAGGAGGGCAGCTACAGCCCCCAGGAGGCCTTGGAGCTGGCGCTGCTTGACTGGGTGGCTGAGATAAACCAGCAGGCTTTGGAGACAGGTAGGTGATGAACTCGCACCATGCAGCATCCCTCACCCTGTGCAGCATCCCTCACCCCCCTCCCCGGGACCGCTGGACCAGCTCTGCTGGGAGCTCGGTGGGGTGAGGGAGCCCCATGCCCTGCCCCTTTGGATGGGGCACTCTGGCTGGTGCTGCAGCGGGGTCTATGCATGTCACAGTGGGCAGGTGTGGGTGTCCGTTGCATCATGCTGCCCCATGGGTGCTCCTGCCCTGGCTACATCCCAGAGGGGATCTCCTCAGCCGGCAGTGTGGGAGCCTGGGCCATGGTATGGCTCTGGAAGAGGGAGTTCAGCCAGGTGCATGCTTGGAGATTGACACTGTTTGCCTGTGGCCTCATCAGCCATGGAGGCCCAAACTCCAGAGTGCAGTACTCCAGTCCCTGACAACTCAGAGATGGAGCTTCCTGGCACAGCCGCCCCAGGGCTGTCCTGCCCCATGGGCAGCAGTTTCCATGCAGGTACCAGAGGGGCTGCCCCCTTGCTCCTTTCTGCCAGGAGGAAGGACCCAAGGACACCCCAGCATCAGCCTCAAGGGAGGAACGAGGCTGCAGCCCGGCACAGCAGGAGTTCAGGAAGTCATGCCCGCCCCCCAGCCCCATGACTCTGTTCCCAGTGGGGTAGACCAGCATGGCCCTGAGCCCTGCGGCGTGGCACCAGGGGAGGGAAAGATGAAGGTGACTTCGGAGTCTGAGAATGGCAGTGGGAGCAGGACCTCTGCCAGCGGTCAGCAAAGCGCCACAGGGGATGGGGACCAGCTCACGATGGGGAGCAGAGCAAGCCGTGAGTCTTCCTCTGCTCTGCCCAGCACAGATGGGACTGCCCAGTCCACAGGAACCCCAGTGGCTACTGAGACCCTCCACAGACCAGGCACCGTGATGTGCTGCAGTAATGGAGCCAACACCAGCCAGAACCTTCCCCTGCTCACCAGTGATGCCAGGACAGGGGCTGACAGCCCCCCCCAGCGCCCCAGCAGTACCCAGCCTGAGGCCAGCAGGGCTGACATGCCTCAGACACCCCCAGGGCGTGAGGCTGGTGCTAGCCCTGACCCCCCAGCACTGCTCACTGATGGGGCTGGCACCAGCTCTGCCCCCCCAGCACTGCTCACTAATGGGGCTGGCACCAGCCCTGGCCCCTCAGCACTGCTCACTGGTGAGGCTGGTGCTAGCCCTGGCCCCATGGCCCCATTGACCCCAGAGGAGGCTGGGTCCAGCCCCATGGCCCTGTTGACCCTGGAGGAGGCTGGGTCCAGCCCCATGGCCCTGTTGACCCTGGAGGAGGCTGGGTCTGACCCCATAGTACCACTGACCCCCAAGGAGGCCAGTTCCAACCCCATAGCTTCAGTAACCCCAGAGGAGGCCAGGTCCAGCCCTACAGCGCTGGTGACCCCAGAGGAGGTCAGGTCCAGCCCCACACCAGTGATGCCAGAGGAGGCCAGGTCCAGCCCCACAGCATCACTAACTCCAGAGAAGGCCAGGTCCAGCCCCACAGCACTGGTGACCCCAGAGGAGGCCAGGTCCAGCCCCACACCGGTGACCCCAGAGGAGGCCAGGTCCAGCCCCACAGCACCGCTAACCCCAGAGAAGACTGTGTCTGTCCCTACGGCACTGCTGACCCTCAAGGAGGCCAGGTCCAACCCCCCAGCACCGCTGACTCTGGAGGAAGTGCGGATGCTGGTGGAGCTCTTCTACCTGCCCTACCATCATGGGCCACAGGCGCAGCATCTCCTGGAGCAGTTTCGGTGGCTCCGGGCAAACAGCCTCAGCGTGGGGGTCCCGGCCACGGCACCCGATGCCTGTGAGGTAAGGCTGGTCCAGGCGCTGCTGCTGGATGGTGTGTGTCACATTTGCACTGACACATGGTCCATCCACAGGGCACACGGTGGCGCGGCCGAGCCCAGTCCTTCCAGCTGCTCTGCGCTCAGACATGCCGCCTGCACAGCCGCTTCGTCAGCAGCGCCGGACGGGCCCTGCTCTACGACCTCCACCCCTATCTCTGGGACATCCGCAACATGCTGTTGGCTGCCAGTGCCTTCATCCTTTGGCTGGGTACGTGGCTGATGCCAGCCTTGAGCTAGCCCCTGTGGCCCCATAGCTCATATTCGCACCCTGGCCAAATCCAGGCATGTTGAAGCACAGGGGTCCCCTGGGGGACTGTGGCATACCCAGGGCATCTGAAGCTTGTTCTGTGGTGATCCACTGTTTCTGCCCCTAAAGAGGTGAAGGTGTATGGGACACCCTTCCAGAGGTCTGGGGTCCCTGTGTCCAGCCAGGGGTGCCAGGGTCTCTCCTGGGAGCACACCTCCCCTTGACACCTTCTCCACCACTGACCTGTGCTCACCACCTCGCCTCCCTTGCAGATGGCCATCTCCTCTGCGACCCTGACCCCAAGGGCACCTGGGGAAGCTGCTTTGGCTGTAAGTACCAGTGCTGCCCTGGAGCACCCACCTGGGTGGTGGGGCACTGACTGCTGCCCTCTGTCACCTCCAGCCCCACAGCAGCAGCCAGCACTGGCCTTTGGGCTGCCCTTTCCCACGCCCTGCCTGCCAAGTGGAGTGGGAATGGCCATGGGAAGCGTGGTAGCCCTGCGTGCTCTGACACACTGAGGCAGGATGGGGCACTGGTGCTGGGGACAGGGCAGTCATCGGAGCAGCTCTTCACCGTCTCTCACAGTTCAGAGGGAATGCCTATTTCTAGGGCACGGTTCCTCAGTCCTTTTAATCCAAGAACCTTTCTGGTAAAAGGGATCCAAGGGATTGGGAGCAGTAATGCCCTGGAAGACAGAGGTGAGGTTGGATTTTAAATGCCTGTGCATCATTTTGGGAGGCTCCGTTCCCCTAGTTTAGGGTTCCTTGGTTGCTCTGTGGGCCTTGTGACCTCTTACAAACTGTGAAGTGTTACCAGATGACTACCTGAGAAGGTGTCCAAGGCCAGTGTGGGACGCGGACATGTGCCTTGAACCACTTCCGCAGGGAAGCAGCCGCATGTGGGGCACGTTCCCCCAGGCACAGCCGCTGCTCTCTGTGCCAGGCTGCAGCTTCCTAGCTGTAGTCAGGAGCTTTGTCTTTACCTTACACCTTTCATGGAGGCAAGATCATACCTTTCCCTGTTCCCCCGCTTCAAGCCCTGTTGCAGAGGGCGTGCTGCTACCCCAATGCATGGGGCTGGCCCCCCAAGCCCAGGCGAGGTCCTGTGCTCGGGCTGCACAGCTGTGGGGGCAGATCCTTGGAGCTGTGACCAGTGTGATCGTGACGTTGCTGTGCGGTGGAGGCTGATCTCCCCCTGGCCCAGCAGGATTTTGTTCACCTCGCATGTGTGTCTGTCTCCTGCTGCCTCCAGGGTGCCAGAGCATCACTGCCCCAATGCTGCTGGGGGGGGACGCTGAACCCTGGGCACGTCGTGGGGGCCTCTTTGGAGAGCTGCAGGTGAGAGCATGCCCATATCTGTGGGGGCTGAAGGAGCCGTTGGGAAGCCAGGATCCCAGCTGCTGCTCCTGGCCCTGCCATTGGATTGCTGCAAGCTTGGGAAGGCAGAGCTGCCCCGGGTCTCTGCGCCTTGGCTGCAGCTCCTGGGGTTTAGGGTGCCTCGGAGGGACCCTCCTCCTGCTCCCTGCAGGACAAGGTTTGGAGGCAGGACAACCTGCTCCTTGATGGACCGTATCTCTTTCAGGCACTGCTGCCTGTGGGGAACAGCTATGACCTCTTCTACCACCCACCTCCGCTCTTCCCGTCCAACCAGCTGTACCTCCTGCGCCCGTTGCTGCCCCTGGACAAGGTGAGAGCCGCGGCCCGAAGGGGTGACGCACTCCGCTCAGGCCGAAGCTCCCCTTTGCATGGCCTGTGCTGTACGTGTGCTAACGAGTTACGTGCTTGTCTGCTGCTGACCCCAAGGCTGAGCTCGCAGCGCAGGGTGATGCAGACTGGAGGGGACCTCTGAGGTCCAGCCCCTGGTAAGAGCAGGCCAGCCTGGGGCAGGTCACCTGGGGCTGTGTCCAGCAGCGTGTCAGCCCCCTGGGATGGACAGTGGGTGTTGTAGCCAGCGGCCTCAGCAAAGACCATCACCATCCCTGCAACAAGTGCCTGTGCAGAGCCCCTCCTGGCAGCCAGCAGCAGGGGAGGGAGACCCGGCTCAGAAGTGAGCGACAGGCACAGCCACAGGGAAACCGGCAGAGACTTGGGGTTGCCAGGCTGCAAGGGCGATCCCCGGAGCACCTCCAGCGCTGATCTCCAGCGGTGGCCATGAGCAGGTGCTGGGAAAGTTGCAGAACAGGAGGACAAGGATGGCGACCTCCTGCAACCTTCATCAGTCTGCAGCTCGGGACACTGCCTGAGCTTGTTGAGGTTCATCTCCAAATCAGTCCCTTCTTAAAATGCTCACCCAGTTTACAGAATGATTCCCTGCTAGAGAGGCAGCAGCCTCTGTCTGCCTGCTTGCTGCCAGTGCCAGTGCCACCGCCACCGCCCCCCCCCCCCCCCAGGTCTGTTTGACATCCCAGCAGTTCGGTGGGATGGGGAGGGAAAGGGAGAATTTGGAGGTGGGTGGACACACAAGTTTGCTGCCAAATCCAGCAGAGCCCTGGATTCCCTATGTAACACACAGCCTGCGGCAAACACCCCACTCCCTCACCCCGCTGCCCTCTCCTAGCTAAAGGAAACGCTAACGCTGCAAATCCAGCCATCATGGACACAACAGAGCATCCCTACTAAATACAGTACCCAGCAACGCACAGCTGCAGTGCCTGTAAATAGCAGAGGAGGAGTTGCAAGCACATGAGAGCAGATCATAATACCAGGCTGCAGCTGCCAGCAATTCCCATTGCAAGAGCTTGTTTTCGACTGCCTCTTGTCAGATTTCATCTGCTCAGGCTAAACTTTAACAAGCTGAATGTCTGCAACCAGTGAAACTTCCAGAGAAAAATCCAGCTCAGCACTTCAGCCCGTTGCGGGGACGGCGCTCAGAAGGGCGCTGTGCTGCCCTTGTCGGCCAGCGAGCCGGGCGGCCTTTCCTTTGAGAAGCAAAGCTCTTATCGGGAGGTTCTTTTCGCTGATCCGGTGAGCAGCAGCAAACTCAAATCTGACCAAGAGGGAGGAAATTTTGAGATGTCCCACTTTGCACATGCTCTGTGGAGACTTGAGTTTCAGTATTGGTTTTTCTGCCGTTCTGCCTGCTCGGAGCATGCTCCGTCCTGGGGCTGAGCAGCGTTTCCTCAGCTATTGCTGCTCTGGGATGCCTGACCGGAATGGCAATTTCTCAGTTTGAAGTGTTGCTACGCTGTGGCAATGAGCCTCAGAGGCCAGCGGAAGGTGGTGCACAGCGCATCACTTGGCACAGAGGTCAGCGCCTTTGGATGGCTGAACCACATACCTTCATACCTTCCCCTGGCCGGGATGCGCTGGAAGCCGCAGCCCTGGTTCTGGTCTCTCTTTATGGTCAGCTGGGGCAGCTGCTGGTACACCATGCTGCAGTAGGGCCAGTGGCGGGGGCAGCAGGCAGCCCAGGGGGCAGCAGTGGGGCAGGGATTGGGCAGGGCAGGCAGAGCCAGGGCTGAGGTGGGTCTGGGTGTCTTCCAGGGAGAGCTTTACCGAATGTGCCGGGAGAGTTTGGACTGTGACCCCAAAATCGCAGAGATCCTTGCAGCCCACCCAGATCTCCTCGGTGACAGGTGAGACGTGGTTCCTCTGGAGCTCCCTCTTGCCAGGCGCGTGCTGAGCCCGGCCATGAGCAGGGCCACGCAGGGCCGTGGTGTGAGGCAGTGGCATCTCCTCACATCCCTGCGGGGACCAGCTCTGCCTGCACCACAGCTGGCCATGGCCTCACCTTGCGGGAGGGGGCCAGGAGGCCGAGGACTTTGGCTGGGGGGGCTCTCAAAGGGATGGTCCGGTGGGTGCAGGGATGTTGTCCTGCCAGGGTGGGAAGGTGGAGGTTGGCTGGTGTGAGCTTTCCCTGGGGCAGGCTGGGCTCGGGGCAGCAGCTCAGCAGTGCTCCTGCTCTGGCTGTCAGGCTGCTGGGCAGCTTCCTCAGCCTGAGCCCCGAGTACACCTTTGTGCTGGAGGATGAGGGTGGTCCCTGCGGCTACGCAGCCGGAGCGCTCTGCGCTGAAGGCTTCCTGCAACAGCGAGACAGCAGCTGGCTGCCAGCTGTACGGCACAAGTACCCCCGAGACCTGGGCACGGGTGCCCCAGCGCTGGGACAGGTGAGGGGACACCTGGAGCAGAGGGGACCGGGCATGGCGGGGCAGGGAGGGGGGGAGGGGGGGAGGGATGGAGAGTGTTTCCTCCCTTGTGTTTGTTGCCTGCAGGATGCCCTGGAGGAAGCACTGCTCTTCTTCCACGAAGAGCCACCAGCTGTGCCCCTGCCTGTGCTGCGGCGCTTCCCCTCCCTGGTGCAGCTTGGGACGGCCCCCCGCGTGCTGGACGTGGGGGCCAGCCGCAGCCTGGCCATCTGCCTGCTGAGCGCACTCAGAGCCAATGGTGAGCACGACCCCCCCGGCTGAGGCCCCCTTCATCCAGCAGAACCCCGTCCCGATTGCTCCCTTGCCCACCCCAGAGCCAGGGCCTGGCCCCACCTGCACCCCACTTCTCAGCCCCGTCCCCTCTCTGATGCCATCCGGCCCCAAGCTCCCATGACCTCCCTGTGCACCAGGGGACACGTGGACCTGTGTCTCAGGGCAACGTGCAGGCACACAGTGCCAAAGGGCAGCGGAGAGGTTGACCCCCTTGTGGAGGGGGTCCCAACCACTGGCCCCCAGCCCCAACTGGTGCCAGGGGCCTGACCTCTTACCTCCTTTCCAGGGTCGCGGGGAGTGTTTTGCCAGGTCAGTGCCAGCGACCGGCAGCAGCTGAGCTTCTACAGCAAGCTGGGCTTCGTCGCCCTGCCAGTGGCCTGGGGCAACTCCCCCGATGCTCGGCTCCTGGGACGTCTCCTCTGAGCCCACCGTGTTGGCTGCGGGCACTGGGAGGCAGCGCCACAGGACAGGCTGACTCCCCATCCCATACAGCATCAGCCTGAGGGAGTGGGAGCCAGATGGGCACCTTGAGCAGGGCAGGTACACGTGATGGGGGACACGGTCGGGGGGTGAGCAGGACATCACTGGGATGGGTGGAGGGCACAAGGCTGTGAGGGTCCTTAGGCAACAGAGAGGTATTTCTGCCATCTCAGGAGATTTGGGCACCAGGGTCCCTGCACTCGTCCCCCGACTGCTGCTGCTTGCTGAGCACCCTCCAATTCTGTGGGGGAGCCCGCAACATCCCCCAGCTGCCCGCAGACCACCAGGCCTGGTGGGAGCCACACAGGTAGTATATAGGGTGGTGGTCTCAGAGCATGGCACAGTGCATTAGCGCTAGAGGGGTGTCCCTGTCCCACAGGCTGGGCTGTCCAGCTCTCTCCATCCTCTGTGTGGGCCTGGGCTGGGCAGGCGGTGCCGGGGCTGGATCTCGGCACCCAGGACTTTCTTGTCTGTATGAACTGGTCTGGTATGGGACACAGTGAGGCAACCTCCATCACTGCTGCCCAGGGGCTGAGGGAAGTGCTGTCCTGGGCAATAAAGCATTTGCTGGGCTCTCACCGTGGTTTGTCTCTTGGGGGAAAGTGTTGGGGTACCAGCATGTCCCTCTCACACCCTCAAGCCCATCTTCCAGGCAGCCTTGTCCTTCCCTTGCCAGCACCCTCTGGCTCGCCGTGCCCCCGGAGAGCCGCTCCGAAGGGTGGCAGCAGCCCTGTCCCTGTACCCGCGGTTGCCGAGGGTGATCCAGGCTGGACGGGGAGCTCGCTGCTCCCGGGCTGGCGGCACCCAGTGCCCACGGCCACGCGGGTGGGAGCAAGACTCGGGGACCCCCCCACGGGCGGGCGGGGAGGGCTGGGCAGTCCGGGGGAAGGCCCGGGGCTGCCCCCCCGCAGAGGACAGTCGTGTTCGTCCCACTCCGTCCCACCCCGTCCCCCGCGGCCCCCGGAGCGGCGGGGCAGCCGCAGAACCTCCGGCCCTGAAGCAGAGGCCGGTCGGGGCGGGAGCCCCGGTGGGGCCGGCTCCATCCCGGGGCGGGGGCCGGGGTCGCGGGGGCCGGTTCTCGCAGTACCGGCGGTGGGGCCGGGCCGGGGCCGCTCGGGGCGGCGGGGCGGCTCGGGCCGGCCCCGGACACTTGGGCACGGCGTGGGGCGGGCCGGGGCGGAGAGGGGCGGCACGGCACGGCTCGGCTCGGCTCGGCACGGCTCCGCCGGTACTCGGCTGGAGGCTCTCGCTCGGCGCTGCCGGAGCCGCGCAGCCCGCGGGGACGAGAGGTACCGCCCGGGACAGCCGAGCGGGACCGGAACGGCGCCGGTGGGGAGCGCGGCTCGGCACCGGCCCGGCCCGGCCCCGTCCCGGGAGCGGCGGGGTTGGGTTCGCCGAGCCGTGTCCGGCGCCCGCGGAGCCCGTCCGGGCCGTGTCGGGACGCGGGCGGGGGGTGGGGATGGGGGCGGCCGTGGGCTGTCGGGCCGGAGGTGCCGCCTTGCCGGTGCCGCCGTGGCCAGCGTGGGGCTGTGGGTACCCCGGGAGCGGGGCCGGGTGCGAGGGCTGTGGGTGTCTCATGTGCGGCGGTTGTGCGGCCACCGGCGCCGGGGCAGGGACGGGCTGCGTGGGTCCCCGCCGTGCGGGTTGCGGGGGTGCGGGTTTCGCCGCCCGTGGTTGGCAGAGCGTGTCCGCGCCGTGTCTGTGGGGGGTTGGCGGCCACGGGCTTCGCGTTGCCGGGAGGGTGCCCGGCGTTTGCCGCAGAAAGCTTTGCTTTGTGTGCCCTGCCGGCGACAGGGCGGTGGGGGGCTGTGTGATGCCCTGGGCTGTGCCGCCTGTCCCTGCGTGGGAGGGTGAGAGGGTGTGGGTTTCCCGCCTGCCCGATGGGAAAGGGCGCCCAGCAGACCCGGCAGGTTTGTGGGGTGCCGCGTCGGGGGCTGTGCAGCCACACGGTATCCCCGAGCGTGCTGCCTGAGGGCTTCGGGAGGTTTGTTTGCTGAGCTGTGGTTTACAAAGGCTGGTGGAGACTCAGGATTTCCATGAAGACGGAATTTGCTGTGGCCCTTGGAAGAGAGGATGGATGAAGGGACGTGAGGCGTGAGGGCTGGGGGCACATTCCCTCTTCTCTGCTGGCCCTGCATCTTCCCAGCTGCTCTCCGGAGGAGCAGGCAGGCAGCTGTGGGTCACCTATCTCCCTGCAGCTCCAAGCAGACTGCCTCTCTGCTCCGGGGTGCCTGGGGCCCCCCAGACCCACCGCCTGCCCCTCAGCCTGTCTGGGCTCTTGAGACTGTGTGGCTGGTGGCTGCAGCGTCTGCACATTCCTCTGGGGTCTTTCCCTCCCGTCTGCAGCTGGTTCCTCCCAGGGCTGCCCCTCCGGAGCCCAGGGGAAGCCCAGAGCAGAGCAGGCAGTCCCTGGCAGAGCTGGGGGCCCTGCTGTGTCCTGGGGAAACTGGGTGGTGTGAGGAACTGTAAAGAGCTGTACTGTGACCTCTCCTGGCTTAGCGGGTGACAGCCGGACAGGGTGACATCAGGTAGCCCAATGGGGCTGGACCCAGAAGTCAGCAGGGGAAGGGAAGCACAGCCCCAGTGTGTGCTCAGTGCTCTGCCCCAGTGGACACCCTGGGCAGCCCTGGGAGCTGGGGTGTGATGTCCACAGCAGCGTCCCTGTCACTGCCCAGGATGGGGGCACGCAGCAGGACAGCGTGTCCAGGCACCCTGCCTTCTGGGCAGTGAGCTCCCAGCCAGTGAGAGGTCTGTGGTATTGGGGGGTATCACCAAGCCTGGCAGGGTGGCAAGGCTCCTGTGGTGGCCCTGGACTGCTCGCTGGTGCTGCTGGAACCAGTTCAGCTGTGGAGCCCTGCTGCCCTCCAGATCTTGGCTGTGCTCACCTCAGAGCTCCAATCCCATGGGGTCCCAGCAGGCAAGAAGCTAGCTGGTCCTGGCTTGAGCAGGGTGGGGTGTCAGGGCTCCCCCAGCTTAGGCACACACACTCCTGGCACGCCACAACTGCTACGAAGCGGGAAGAGCGGAGCAGGCCCATTCAGGCAGCCAGGGTTGTGAAAGGGCGAGCGCTGGGCTGTGTGTGCTGTGGCCCTGGGGAGAAGGGGAGGGATGGAGCTCAGTGCCTGAAGCCATGGGACCCACCAGACCTTCTCCTGACCTGAGTGCTGGGGATGCAACCCCACACTCTCAGGGATGTCCTGGCGTGGGCCTCAGCAGAGTGTGACTGTGTCATCTCTTAAGCTTCCCAAGGAAGGATAAACAGAGGGAGCTTCTTCCTCCTTGTGTTGGCGGGTTTCCCAGGTCTTTGGTCACTCGTGCTGCTCTTCTCTGAGTCCTTCCAGTTGTCAGTGCCGGGGTTGCTCCATGTCCCCCTGCGTGTGTTCAAGGCTGCTGCTAAGAGAGCATGTTCCTGCGGTGCCCACCATGGCCCTGCTGCTGTGGCCTGGGATGTCATCCCCGTGCCGCAAGGATGCCCTGCGCTTGGCTGCCCTAACACACGCTGATCAAACACGCCGATGCGCCAGGGGCCCTGGTTCATCAGGAGCTGCCCCTTCTCGTGGCCTGTTTGCCCTTTACTCAGGTTTTGCCAGGGCAGACCAATATCCCTCTGAGTGCTTGGTGAGTGCCAAATGGCACATCAGGTTTGAACAGTCCTTGTGTGCCAGCAGCCCCCTCGGGCTCCAGGCAGCCCTCGTCGGCACCGGCACAGCCGAGCACCTCTGGGAGGTGCACCCCTGTGCAAGACACAGTCAGGGGAGCGGAGTGATGGTGGGTGCAGCGCCTGGCCAGGAGGGCTGCAGGCCCTGCACGGGTCGCACTGTCCTGGGGGGGCACAAGAGTCCCCGTTGTCCACTGGGACAGGCAGAGCCAGTGGGGCTGGTGTGGGAGCAGGTCAAGCAGTGCCGTGGCTCCTGCTGCCACGCAAGGCTGCCCTCTGCACCGAAGGGTCCCTGTGCCCGTGCCAGCCTCAGCAGCATGGGGCCGGGGCCAGGGGAGTGTGGGGACCCCCGGGGTTTCAGCCCTGCAGGGCTCTCGGATGCCTGGCTGCCAGCACCAGCTGTGCCGTGGGCAGGGATGTGGCTCGGGGCCCTGTGCACGCCCGGCCGGGACATTCCTGAGGTTTCCTGGGCAGTGTTGAGGACCTGGGCTGCTCTCCGGCTCCCACGCCCAGCGTTAGCTCAGGGCCAGCCCGTCCTCCCAAGCCCTTTCCACTTGCTGTGCGTCTGAGCCCGCTCGCACGCCGGGGCGGGCACGTTCAGCACGGCATGGCACAGGCCAGCCGGTGGCTCCGTCAGGAGCTCCAGTCCAAGAGAAGACTGTCCCTGGCTGGAGCAGGCAGCTGGCAGCAGGACAGACGGGGCGCTGGGGCAGGTGAGGCCAGGCAGGACTGTGCCCGGCTCCTGTTAAAACATGCAGTAGCAGCAGCCAGGGGACACACCTGGACCCCTTGTCCCTGTCCCAGGCGATTCCCAGCCCCCTGCCCCTCTGCAGGTGCCGGCTGGCCATGCCCAGGTTGTCTGCACCTCTGCCTTTCGCCCTCTCCGGGGGTGTGTGGGGTTCCTGCAGATTCCTGATCCTCTGAAAGCACCGGTGCTCACGTCCTCCCGCTGTGCTGCTGGTGACACCAGCTGTTCCATGTGCTGACAGGGTGGGAGCCGTCACCCCTGTGGGACCCTTGCTCTCAGCAGGAATAGCCCATGGAGGCTGGGCAAAGATGGGAAGGAGATGGGAAATCCCCCTTGGAACTCTTGTGCTGGCTGATCAGCCTCTCCAGGGTGGAGGGACACCCCCCGGCTTGTCTGTCCCAGCCAAAGAGCCCCAGACCTGGCACGGATCTTGTGCCCGCCTGCCGTGCCAGTCGGCAGGACTGCGGTCCCTTAGGGCTGTGTCAGGGCTGGCCTTCCAGCTGGAGGGAAGGGGCCCCAGGCTGAAAGTGGGAGATGCTGCGCACGGATCAGCCCCATCCACCGGCCTGCAAAGCTGTGCCGCAGCTCTCCGGGACGGCCCCGTCGGGGCTGGGGGTGGGCTTCCGGGGAGCAAAGGCTGCCGGCCGAGCAGGGAAGTCGGGCAGCGTCACGTGGCTGGGGAAGAGCAAACGCACCGCTTGTGTTTGGGAGCGTGGAAAAAGTGATGTGGACAATGAGAGCCCTGTTAGCCTGACCTCCCTGGCACATGGACATGGAGCACGTTCGGAGAGGGAGATAGTAGAGAAATGGGGAAACAGCTCGTGCTGTGCCCCGGGGAGCTCACACTGCCAGCCCGACAGCTGTCCTAGGTTGGGTGCGGGAAGTGCCATCGGCCCGTGCAGGCACCCCAGCAGGGCATTTCACTGGGAAATTGCGAGATGAGCGGTAGGAGCTGAGGACAAGCTGAGCTGCCGAGGGCAGAGGAAGTGCAGTGGGGGCGAGGGACGCAGGAGCCTGAGCAGAGAAAAGCCATGACCCCGGAGAAGAGCGCAGAGGGTCACAGCGAGCTGGGGCTAGTGCAGAAATGAATGGCAGAAGTTTGAGCAACTGAAGGACTGTGAGGAAGAGAAAACCACAGTGGGCTTTTAAATACAGAGGCTGAGGTAGCTGAGCTGGGGGTGCCAGTGGGGCTGCAGCAGGAACTCTCTGCCCTGTCCCAGGGCATCTCCTGCCGCTGCTGTAGGGATTGGCATCCTGGGTTAAGGGACATTTGTCTTGGCTTCACACAGCCGTATGGCTCTCGCACTGACCACCACAGTGTCGGGAGGTGGAGGCCCTCCCAGCACCAGTTCTTCTGGCTGTGCCCCATGCCCAGCCAGACGTGGGGCCAGGCACTCATCTGGCAGGGCTGTGAGACCATAGGCTCATGTGGGGCTGCCCCACGTCACTGCAGGGCTGGGTCTGAGACCTGTCATCAAGCCAAGCGGTCTCACTGACACCGATGATTTTGGTAATCCTGTTCAGTCTGAGCATACCAGATCCTGGAGGTCATACTGCTGGGGCTCGGTGGGGAATGGGGCTCCGGGGGGACTTGGTGCTTTGCTGCACAAAGCCCAAGAACTTTTTCAGGTGCGATGTTCTGGTCTCTGGTCCTACACGCTTTGTTCCTAAATGCACGAGCTTAAATTTCTCTTGTAGTCAAGGATATAGGCTGCATGATGCCATTTTACCAGGCTGTCCAGGTCTGTCCCCATCACAGTTCTGCACACTCCTGCCCATTTGTGTCTTTGCAGACTGTACCAGGAGAGGACTTTTTTCTTCCTTCAGACACGGTTTTGCTTTGAAAAGCATGTGATCCTCACCAGAAAGCCCACTGAATGGTGACTTCCCAATTGTAACCACATTTTAGTTCCAGCAGGTGACCAGTTTTAATCCACTTAGTAGAAGGTGCACTGATTTTGTTGAGTGCTAATTATTCATTAAAAGGTGGTGCAAGATGAATTGAATGCCTTCCAGTCTCAGCCTGTTATATCAACACAGTTACTCCAATTAACCAAACCTGTGATCTCATAAAAGGTCATACCAGCTTTCTGACACGGGCTGTTTTTGCAGAACTGGGGAGATTGGCATTAATTGCGCTGCTGTCCTTTAGCGTTGTGTTGACCCCATTGCAAAACAGCCTGGAGCCTGCCTGCAGCCCACATCAACGGATATCATCTTGCTCATTCGGTGCACGTGCTGGTGAAGCTTTAGCCCTTATGCACTTCCAGCTTTCCCAGTCTCCCAAGGTGTGTTACAGTTAGCACCGAGAGGGCCCGAATTTGTGCGTCGTGTGCAAAGTGGTATAGCGCTGAGGATTTCGAATGCTTCATTTGGGCAGGGGGGATGTCCCCTCAGTGACCGATGGGCGGAATAAGAAGTGTTTTATTACTGCTATGAGATGGTAAACCCATCTCTTCACTGCTTTCCAGACAGAGCAGAGATGTGGATGGGGCGTTCCTGCCCTGCCTGCCCCTGGCAAGCCCAGAGACTCCCTTCCCTGAGCCGCTGGCAGGGCTGGGGTGGCTCTTTGCGCCTGCTCTCCGCTTTCTCCTGCCTTAACAGGCTGATTAAACGGTTCAGCAAAGCATTTCCCTGCTGCCTGCCCACAAGTATGCTTCCTGCTGGGCTTTGTTTTGTTCTCGAAGTGCCAAAGCAGGCAGCTGAGGTGCAGGGAGCCCGGAGCCAGCTCCCACCAACCCCAGGGCTCGTGGGCTGCCCTGAGCCAGGGCCCGTTCCTGCCTGTGTCTCCATCAGCACCGTGATGTCCCCCATGCCCCAGGCTGTGACAGATGAGAAAGCAGGACCCGGTGCTGATGTGATTGCCCCGAGGGGGTTGATGTGCTTCCCGCCACAATATCTCACATTGGCCTGGATGGGTGGTGTTGGTCCTTGTTAGCCCTCACCTTCTCTCCCTGAGCATCCCTGTGGCCACCAGACACTCATCCTAAGGTGGCACCTCCAATGTGATGCGTGCCCGAAGGAGCAGGCAGGCAGCAAGGCTGGGCACCATCTTCAGGGGGTTTTGTTGGTGCAATGGGCATGGAAAAGGGGCTTTCTCTGGGCACCGACCTGGTTTGTCCTTGCCTTGAGTCCAGGAGGCATTCCCAGAGGCTGGAGGAGTGACCTGGCCTCCATCATCTGGAAAAGTGAACAGAGCAGGAACGGGGCCGATTCCTGCTAGTGGAGCCTTTTGTGGGGTGGTAGCCAGCCCCTGGCCCTGTGTTGGTGGCCAGGCTGACAGTGAGACCCCAGAAAGGCTGTGTTGTCCAAGGGGGAACTCCCCACCCCCTTCACCCTTCCCAAAGCCACCACAGGGACCTTGCTGTCAGCCTGCAGGTGCCGAGGGGCCAGGAGCAAAGGGGCAACGCTCAGACAGGCCTTAGTCCAGGGAAAGGGGCACCTACAGCGCTGCACCTAAAGAGCAGTCATGGTCCCCGAGGATGCCCCGATACACCCTCGCAATCCCACCGAGCTGACACGTAGGCAGTGAGCCGTGAGAGAGCGGGGATGAAGGCTCGTAGGGAAGCGCACTGGCTAAGGGAGTGCGCTGGCACCATGGGGAGGGTCTGCGAGAGGGGTCCCTGCAGCACAGCCCCATGCTGGGAGCTTGTGCGGGGTTTGCATTTGTTTTCCTTCCTCTAACCCTGTAGCTAAACGTGGGAGTCTTAAATCACCCCTACTTGTGGGTGAGCCAGACCTTATTCTTTTTAACGCTGTCTAATGACAAGCACAATCTGCGTGAGCGCAGCGTGCAGGATCTGCGCTCGGGGTGGGGGATATAGGGCACAGAGACATATTTCTGGTGGATCTGTCCTGGGGAGAGGGGGAGCTCCCAGGTTTGGGGGTGTGCTTTCCCAGTTGTGGAAGGGACTGGCTGGCAGAGTGACGTGAGGCTGCGGTGGCGGGAGGCAGGCAGGTCGCCGTGCTGGCTGAGCATGGGAGCTTTGCCGTCAAAAGTCCAGCGAGCCCAGCCTGGACCAGGGCTGACATTGCCCATGTAGAAATGCTGTTCCTGGGCTGCGGTGGCACCCGTGGGGTTAAAGTGGTCCCCTGATGGGATAAATGGGGATAGAGCATGGGAAGGCGGTTCACAGAGAAGTGTTTTCACCTTTGTTAGCCGATGGGGCTGGTGCAGGAATACCACATCTCCCTCAGGTATTCAGGGAGCCACAGACGTTATTGGAGGGCTGGAGAAATGCAGCACAGGGAGGAATGTGAAAGGCTCCGGCTGCCTTGCTGCTTACCGTGGGCAGAAGGGTGGGCTGGCAGCCCCCACCGCCAGTGGCCGTTGCACTGCTTGTGGTGGATGAAGCTCCTGGCCGATCCATCCAGGCTTTCCCAGGGCCCTGGTCCCGTTCCAGTTCCCTCTGCTCAGGCAGCCGATCCCCTCCTTTCCAGCTGGCTCTCCTGGGGGTGACATGCACCCCTTTGTCTGGCTGCCGTCACTGCCCTTTGGCACAGGAGATGCGACCCGGCAGTGCAGTGGGATTTCAGTAGCGGCTATCGGCGGAGGGGTGCGAGGTGCCGGGGAGCCGAGCAGGGTGCAGGGCTGGCGCAGGGGGCTGCACGCAGGAGGCGCCGGGTGGGCAGCGAGAGCCGTCTGGCTCCGTCCAGGGACGGGACACATGGGTGTGCTGGTGCTGAGCGGAGCTGCATGTGAGCAGCGGGGTTTAACCAGCACGGGGCTGGGTGAGGAGAGCCGGTGATTCGACATGGCTCGTCCATCCCACATCCCACATCCTGATCCTTTCTGCCCTTGCAGAGCCGAGCTGCCATGGGAAGCTGTGGCACGTGGGCACGGCAGGAGCTGCTGGTGCTGCTGAGCAGCGTGTGGCTGTGGGTGGGCAGCACCCAGCCCACCCCCCCGGGCCCCACGCACGCCCCCGGACCCCAGCTGAAGTTTCGCCTGGCTGGCTACCCACGCAAGCACAACGAGGGCCGCGTCGAGGTCTTCTACAATGATGAGTGGGGCACCATCTGCGATGATGACTTCACGCTGGCCAACGCGCATGTGCTGTGCCGGCACCTCGGCTTTGTGGCCGCCACCGGCTGGGCCCACAGCGCCAAGTACGGCAAAGGCGTCGGTAAGTGATGGACAGTGGGCACAACCCCCCCATACTGCATGGGCCGGGGCCAGTGCCACAGCAGGTTTGCATGCAGGGGTGGCAGGCGGGGGGGCAGGGGCAGGCAGGTCTTGTGTTTGCTGAGTGCCCGGCAGTGTGTGGGTGTGCACGTGCGCGTGTGTGCACACGCAAAGCGGGCTGGGAAACTCTGCGTGTTTCTGTGTGAGCGACTGTGCATGTATCCAGGGTGGTCACAGGCATGCACGACAGCAGCGGGGCTGCGCGCGCCCCTGGGCGGTGTAGGGGGGCTGCAGGTCCGGGTGGTGTAGAGGGTTGTGGGTTGTGCTGCAGGTAAGATGCTGTACAGACCCCGGGCCATGCGTTACGTGGGAGCTTTATGTCTAGCAGAGCAGCCCTTTGGGGAGGTGGGAACGCCCTATCTGTAGATCCCCCACTCAGGGCTATACTCTTGGCATTTCGCTGGCCTCAGCTTTGTGCCAAGAGAGAACTGCCCCCAGCCCACCATCCATGCTCCTGTTGTACACCTGCGTGGTCTCCGGCCGTGCTCCAGGGGTGCCTTCCCTGCTCCTGGGGGTTGCTGCATGGGCTTGTCCCCCCTTCACCCCTGTCCCCAATGTCTGGCAGGGCGGATCTGGCTGGACAACGTGAATTGTGCCGGAGGTGAGAAAAGCATTGGGGACTGCAAACACCGGGGCTGGGGGAACAGCGACTGCAGCCATGAGGAAGATGCGGGTGTCATCTGCAAGGACGAGCGCATCCCAGGCTTCAAGGACTCCAATGTCATCGAGGTGAGGAAGCTGCTGGCCAGGGTGGGCAGCCGGTGCTGCCCAGGATCCCGCAGAGCCAGCTTGCCAGGAGCCCTGCCATGGGGCAGCCCTGCCATGGGGCAGCCCAGCCTGCCCCAGTCCTCCCTAAATAGTCGTGAGGCAGCCTCACCACTGCACACTTGGCAGGCTCCCATGTGCAGGACCGGGGGACTCTGTCGGTGCCTTCCCTCAGCCCTAGCACACGGGCTGTCCCCATCTCCATACAGAAAGGGGAGCGTGCTACCCCACTGCCCTGGCTCCCCAGACCCACAGTGTCCTTGAGTCGTTTGAGCACCTATTTCCCTGGGGTGTGCCCAGACGACCTCTGGGGCTGTAGGGAGCAGTCGGCATTGCTGTGGGCCACCCTGCAGCAGGCACATCCCTCCCCTACCCTGCATGGAGGTGCAATGCTGCCATGGCCTCCCCTGAGCATCCCAAGTTGCCACTTCCCCCAGTAGCTTCTCTGCAACAGGGGGTCCATCTCACACCCCTGCGGCCTGTTTTCTTCTTTCTCCTGCCTGCCGGGGACCCTTGGTCTCAGACCTGCTCCTCCACGCCGTACTCCTCTGGCATGCTTGGCCTCTCCCTCTCTCTCTTCCAGGCTCTCTGTTTCTCAGACCAGCTCTTGTGGCTGTCCTTGTCTTCCCAGATGGGGCACCTGTTCACCACAGCCACAGTGCCTGTGGAGGACAAGGGTCTGCTCAGGATGTGGCTTGGGTGTGGGGACATGGCACAGCTCTGGGAGTGGGACGGAAGGTCTCCTGTGAGGCAAGGAGGGCTGGGGCTGTGTCCTGCAGGCTGTGCCCAGTGTCCCAGCACCCCCTGCTGCTGTCCTGCTCTGGGTGGGTGCCTGGGCGTGGGGCAGTCTGGGCATCCTCCCTCTGGGTGCAGGGTCCCGAGGTGATGGGACGGCAGCAGTGGCTCTTGTGGCTGCACTCCCAGGAGGTGCACCCAGGGGTCAGGGTGATGTGGGACATCAGCTGCACAGGATGGGATTAGGTCTGTGGCTGCCCAGGGTCATCATATGTGGCCTGCAGGGATGCAGGACCTGGCTGTCCCTGTTCCTCACCTGAGACTTGAGACCCCATCTCCCGTGGGTACCTGCATCCTCAGGACATCCCTGGGAAAGGGCTGGCAGGGAGTTGGGGCAGTGGGGTGCAGTGGAAGCCTGTGCTGACTTGTGCCCTGCAGACCGAGCAGAGCCACGTGGAGGAGGTCCGCCTGCGGCCAGTGGTGTCCGGGGCCCGGAGGCAGCTGCCAGTGACAGAAGGCATCGTGGAGGTGCGCTACAAGGATGGCTGGGCACAGATCTGCGACGAGGGCTGGAACAGCCAGAACAGCCGTGTTGTCTGTGGCATGATGGGCTTCCCTGCTGAGAAGAAGGTGAACAGGAACTTCTACAAGTGAGTGGGGCCAACAGTGAGTCTGTGGGGCTGGTGTGTCAGAGCAGAGCTAGGGGCACAGGGCTAGGGCAGAGCTGGGGACAGTGCCAGGGACATGGGGCAGTGCTGGGGGGCAGCGGGGGTCCATGCTGTTGGGCATTGTGGCTCCCCAGCATCCTTCCCATCCCTGTCGCTCACCACTACTAGCCCCAGCTGGCCGTATGGCCACTTGCTAACCAAGCTGGGGGGCCATGGCTGCCCGCCTACCCCACACTCTACTGCAGATGCTGCTCCAGAGGTATAAAAGAGGGTAGCTTTTGCTCCCTGACAGTGGCGCACCTCCACATTTCTCTCCGGTGTGGAGTGTGGAGGTGTCTGTGCCAAGGGGAGGTTTGCAGCCGAGCCAGGCAGGGATGCTCCAGCAGCACCATGGCTGGAGCAAGGGGCCCAGGGGAGTGGGCACTGGCAGGATGCCTATGGCATGGTGCCCAGTGTGGTGCCCAGCATGGTGCCCAGCATGGTTCCTGGCACTGCACAGGCCCCTGACCAGGCAGCCACGGTGTTGCTCCCACAGGCGGTTGAAGCGCGCCACCAGGATGAAGGGCCGGAGCCCAAAGCGAGGTGGCAGGTAAGGGGCTAGGACGCCCCTTCTGCTGAGCCCTTGGCAGAGCCGGGCTGTCCGGCCCTGATGGTCTCTGCCGTCACAACGGATCCTGGCGCAAATGGATCCAGACGGAGCAGACCGAGGGCCTGGGCTGTGCTAGGCAAGCAGGACAAACTCTATCCTGGCAAGACCTGCCTGTGCACACCGGGGTCACCCGTCCCCCACGAGAGACAATCATTCTCCCAGGCTGGCCATGCCCCAGGCAGAGCAGCCCCCACCCCACATACCAGGCAGGAGACCTGGCACAGGGGTCAGGGTCTGCAGCGCAGACCCACTGTGGGCAGGATCCCCTGGGTGGCACAGAGAGGGCTGTGGTGTCCTGTGCTGTGGCCCCACAGGGACCTGGAGGCCTCAGAGTGGAGCTGTCTCTCCTGGCGGATGGGAGAGAGGGCTGTGGAAATGGGCTGCTTTCAGCAGAAAGCAGCAGTGGGGGAGCTGGAAAGGCTGTGCATCCCTCCATTCCCCGCAGGGTGGGCTGGCGGCGTGGGCTGGCATGGGCATGAGACCACTTGCTGAGCAGTGCTGGTCACCAGGGTGATGGGCACAGCAGTGCTAGCAGTGCTGGTCACCAGGGCCATGGGCACGGTGTGATAGGTCTTGTCATAAGCGCTGCATCTGCTGGGGATCTCCTGCACCCTCTGCCCACTCGCTCTTGCTGCCTTTCTGCCACTCCCAGGGATAGTCTGGCTGCCCTTTCCCTCCGTCCCTGCACCCTGCTGCCAGATTTAGTGGTGGGTGCAGCGAGCCAGAGCCCATCCTCTCCTGGCTATGGCATGGCACCTCTCACCTGAGCCCACTGCTGCACAGAGACTTTGCTCTGCCCCCAGCACAGGACCTGTCCCTGATCCCACCACCTTCCCTCGTACTGAAGGTGCCCCACACTCTGGACCCATCCTGATCTCTTCATTGTGACACTTCCCAGCTTTGTGTCGCCAGTAGACATCCTTGCCAGCTCCTGCTGGCACCTGCACTGGTGATGGAAATCCAGATGGGTCTCCTCAAGCCCCCACCCACAGGTCCCGCTCGCTGCAACATGATGTTATTTGTCTAGTTTGGTGCTGTCTGCCCCTTTTCCAATGAGCGGGTATTTCCCCTGCAGCACCAAGTGAAATTTTTTGCAAAGTCCATGAAGCTGCAGCCTGCTCCCTTCCCTCTGCCTGAAGCAAGAGCTGTCTCCTGAAAGCCACAAAGCCACATGCTGGTTTGCTGGAGTTGATCAATTCGGGGCTGCATGGCTGCCGTCATACATGGGGTCACAGGCTAATCCCAGCTGGAAGGGACCTCGGGGAGTCCTGGTCCAACCCTCCATGTGGAGAAGGGCCAGCTGTGTGTCAGCCCAGGACTTCATCCAGTTGGCTTTTGAAAACCTCCGAGGATGGAGATCCCACAGCCTCGTGGCCTCTGCTCCAACGCTGAACAGCCCTCATGGGGAAAAAGTTTTCCTTATGCTGAATCTGAACCTCACATTGCCAATCACGCCTGTTTTCTCTCGTGCTCTTCCCTCCCACGGCTAGAAGAGCCAAGCTCCCTGACAGCCCCTTGTAGGTACAGGTCAGCTGCTGCCAGAGCCCCCTAAAGCCATCTCGGCCCCCAGCTGGAGCAGCCCCATGCCCCCATCTCTCCTCCAGCCCCAACTGTCTCGGTGGCCCTCCCCAGAGCTTGCCCTGCTTAGCTGATGTCTTTCTTGTACTGGGGACCCAGAACTGTGTGCAGGATTGAAAGATGGTTTCATGAGTGCGAGTGGGCCCTGATGTCCCCTGTCCGGCCATTTGAATCCCTGTTCCTGGCAGCCCCGTGCTGTGTCCTGGGGCTCACTGGGCTGTGCGGGCTGACATGAACCTGCCGCTGGCCAGTGGGGTCACTTGCCGGACTTGGTTTTGCCTTGTCCCTGGGGTGGGTGGTCAGTCCTCTGCCCTGTTTTGGGGCACTCTGCTCTTCACTCCTTGCGGTCCCTGGGGTTTTGGCCCTGCTCGGCATCTTCCTCCCTGAGTGGGACCGTACCTACATCACGTGTGTGCCAGGCCCCAGGCAGCCTCCTCTTCCCCGCACCGCTCAAGGTGCACCCAGGGAGATCCCCTTGCTGGCAGTGGGTCCTCACAAGCCTGCAGTGAGTCTCACCGTCCCCCATGGCCCTGGGGATAGCACCCACCACCTGCACTGCTTGCTTGGTGCTGTGCTTGCTGGGCGTCCTGCTCCCCTCAGAGCACGGCGCAGTGACGTTGTCTGGTGTCTGGACGAGGACATGGGCACACCTCACTTGTACCTGACAGATCAAATCGTTGCTGGTGGCGTTTGATCTTCTGCTGTGTGACAAGGCAGCACAGGATGTTGCTGCATCCGGCACGGTTTCCTGGTGGGATGTGGGCAGGAAACTGCATCATTGCTGTGGAGGGCAGTTGTGTCACATTGCTGGCAGCAGATGATGCCGTTGCACCCATGTGTGACATGAAGGAGACATGCATGAGTCTCCCTGGGAGGCCAACGTGCCCAGTTCAATCTCCCGTGACAACCGGGGCAGGCTGTGCTCCCTGTGTCACTGCAGCCAGCGGAGGTGACAGCCTGAGGCCCCGCACTCCTTGACGGTTCTTTTCTGTTTTCCAGGCTGGCCTCCAAATCTCAGCCTAAACAAAAGCGCAGGGAGGATGTAGGGTCCAAGAAGAGGTAAATGGCTCCAGTGGAGAGCCAGGAGCCCCATGTGTGTCCCCCCACGCTGCAGGGATGTGGGGCAGGCAGCCGGCGAGGGGTGGGTGCCCTGCAGGCACGGAGCGTCTCTCCCCGGGGGACAGTGCAAGGGGCATGGACAGCGAGTGCAGCTGCAGGCAGGGTGGCCGTGGACACCTCCGCTGCCAGTTGGCCGTGCCGGTCCTGTCTCAGGGCCTCTTCTCTCCTTGCAGGCTCTTCACGGAGCGGCAGCAGCTCAACTACCGCCTGCACTCTGTGTCCTGCACGGGGACAGAGGTGCACCTCTCCATGTGCGCCTTCGAGTTCTACCGGGGCAACGCCTCGGCCGCCTGCGGGGCCGGCATGCCCGCCGTCGTCAGCTGTGTGCCTGGGCCCCTCTTCGCCACTGGTAGTGCCCACAAGAAGAAGCAGCGCCAACAGCAGCAGGGCCAGGTGAGCCCCGCAGGGAGGGGGGCCGAGTCCTGCGGTGGCCCACAGCTAGCCGCTGTGCAGGGCTCTGTCCCCTGGGCTGTACCCGAGAGCGGGCGTGCGGGTCCCTGGGTGACCGACTCATGGGGCAGGAGGTGGGGATGGTGTCCTGTCCCTGCGCATCTCAAGCGTCATGGCCAGCCACCTCTGTGCTGCACTGTGTTGTGCCCCATGCCCTGCCATGCTGTGCTGCCCTGTGCCGCGCCATGCCGTTCAGCGCCATGCCGTACCGCGCTGTCCCATACCGTGCCCTGAACTTCTGCTCCCCCGCAGCCGCGGATCCGGCTGAAGGGTGGCGCGAAGGTGGGCGAGGGCCGTGTCGAGGTGCTCAAGAGCAGCGAGTGGGGCACGATCTGTGACGACCGCTGGAACCTGCTGTCAGCCAGCGTGGTGTGCCGCGAGCTGGGCTTTGGCAGCGCCAAGGAGGCCCTCACCGGGGCACGCATGGGCCAAGGTGAGGGTGCTCGGGTGGAGGGGCCAGGCATCGCCCTCCTGCCTGCGGACAAGGCACTTGTCCAGGCACAAGGCTGTGCTGGGCTGGGGGAAGCCATGGCTGGGCTTGTCCTGTGGGCGCCTGGCTGCCAGTCACACGTGGTGCAGGACTTGCCCCAAGTCTCTCCAGGAGACTGTGGCCACTCAGCCGAGCTGCCCTGGGCAGCAGCCTTGGGGGCCAGGAGTGTGCCGGGCTCCCTCGATGCACGTGAAGGAGCAAGGGCAGTCATGAAGAGAGGATGGCCATGGCCATCCCACTGTCACTGGGCCCTGAGCTCCCCTTGTCCCCCCGGCAGGGACAGGGCCCATCCACATCAATGAGGTGCAGTGCCTGGGCACCGAGAAGTCCCTTTGGAGCTGCCCCTTCAAGAACATCACGCAGGAGGACTGCAAGCACACGGAGGACGCAGCCATCCGCTGCAACATCCCCTACATGGGCTACGAGAACCTGGTGCGCACTGTGGGGGGCTGCCAGCATCCATGGGGCCACGGTGCCTGGCAGATCCCGGCATCGGGGCCCCTGGAGCGGGCTGCTGGGGGAGGGCCCATGGGACCAGCTGTAGGATGGCCCATCATCTCTCTCCTCCTCTGTACCCCACACATTTCCCCCCGGTTTGAGGCAAGGGCTGCCCTGGGGGGCTTGGGGATTTTGCGGGTGGGAGTCCCAAGCTGCCCCTGTGAGGAGAAGTGTGGAAGGGAGGACCATGGGGGGCTGTGGGTGTCCTGTGGTGCCGTGCTGTGTGGGGTGGTGTGGGGCAACTGCTCCCTGCTGCTCTGCCTGCTGCCAGCCCATGCCAGCTCCCCAGCAGAAGCACCAGGAAAAAAAAAAAAAATCACTATGGGCCAACCAAGAGAGATTTTTTTTACTGATGATGAAATGAGCAAATGGAGCTGTGTATTCCTGTTTGCTCTGGCCTGTCATTTCATCCGCTTTGGGCTTTTTAATCATCTTTAACTCTCATACCTGTCATTTCTGAAATGAGAATGCCATTTCAAAATGAACCATATTCCCTGCTTTGGTGAGACGGTTTCCAAACTCACAAGCAATTTCTTGGCCCCAAACCCGCCATTTTTGGTGAGGTCCCTGCTCACCAAAGCTGTGCCTGGCTCTGCTCAGCTCCTGGCTGCTGTCTCCTTGTGTGCCCTGAAGTCCTCAGCTCAGGGCCCGTCTGGGTGCCACAGCCAGGTGCCGGGCAGGACCGACCTGCGGGACGCAGCCCTATCAGCAGGAGCATCACTTGTGATGATGATGATGATGATGATGCTGCCACTGCCTCTCTCTGCAGATTCGGCTGAGCGGGGGCCGGAGCCGCTTCGAGGGGCGGGTCGAGGTGGCGGTGGGGTCTGGTGATGGGGACCAGCCCCGCTGGGGTCTGGTCTGCGGCGAAGGCTGGGGTACGCTGGAGGCGATGGTGGCCTGTCGCCAGCTGGGTCTGGGATTCGCTAACCATGGCTTACAAGTAGGTGCCAGCACCAGCTTGGCTAGGGCAGCGAGCCGCCACCACCACTGCTCTGCGGGGATGGGGACAGGGACAGGAGGGACAAGGGATGGGGTGGGAGGTGGCATGGTGCGGGGTGCCTGCTGACGGCCCCAGGGCTTCCCTGCAGATCCGCCTAGCCGGCGGGAGGACGACATTTGAGGGTCGCGTGGAGGTGAAGCGAGGCAGTAAGTGGGGCACAGTGTGCAGCGATGGCTGGACCACCAAGGAGGCGATGGTGGCCTGTCGCCAGCTCGGCCTGGGCTACTCCCTGCACGCGGTAACGGTAGGTGCTGTCGGGGAGGCCCCCAGTGACACCTCAGCAAGCACAGGCACCGGCACTTCCCTGACGGCTGTGGGGCTGTATGGGGGCAAAGGGATGTGGCCGCTCTGCGTCGTGGGATGGGACCCTTGTGGGCAGCCTGGGTATGCGGGCAGGGCTGTGGTGTGGCTGGGGGCTGGCTGCAGCCTGAGTACGCACGCGAGCCAGGTCACCCACGGCAGCCAGCCCTGCCACCCAGCCTGTCTCGCCCCCTCCCCAGGAGACGTGGTACTGGGACGCCAGCAACGTGACGGAGATGGTGCTGAGCGGAGTGAAGTGCGCTGGCCATGAGATGTCCCTGAGCCACTGCCAGCACCATGGCACCAGCCTGAACTGCAGGAACACGGGCACACGCTTCGCCGCAGGCGTCATCTGCTCCGAGAGTGAGCGGCGGTGGGGGCTGCAGGTGGTGGGGGCTGCAGGCAATGGGGTGTACGGGTGGTGGGGACTGCGGGCAGTGGGGGCTGCAGGCAGTGGTGCTGTGGGGCCAGAGGTTGCAGATAAAGGGGCTATGAGCAATGGGGTGTGGGGGCTGTGGGCAGTGGGGGCTGCGGGCAGTGGGGGCTGCAGGCAATGGTGCTGTGGGGCCAGGGGCTGCGGATAAAGGGGCTGTGAGCAATGGGGCTGCAGGCAATGGTGTTTGCAGATGGCGGGGCTGCAGGGTCGGCCTGTGCCCCGCTGATGGGGAGGGCACACATGCCCTCGGCTGGCTCAGCCCTGCCTGTGCTGGCCACTGGCCCCGTCTCTGCTGCCCTCCGAGCAGCGGGGCAGCCGTCTGTCCCTGAGCAGCCGCCTGCTCCCCAGCCGCCTCCGACCTGCTGCTGCACGCCCCGCTGGTGCAGGAGACAGCCTACATCGAGGACCGGCCGCTGCACATGCTGTACTGCGCCGCCGAGGAGAATTGCCTCTCCAGCTCGGCCCGCCTGGCCAACTGGCCCTACGGGCACCGCCGCCTGCTCCGCTTCTCCTCCCAGATCCACAACAATGGCCGCGCCGACTTCCGTCCCAAGGCCGGCCGGCACTCCTGGGTCTGGCATGAGTGCCACCGGTGAGTGTGCGGCACGGGCAGGGATGGGCGTGTGGGCAGGGGAACAGCCTGGGATGGAGGTGGGGGGGGTCAGGGTGGGGAGAGGATGATGGTGCTGCTGGGGTGGGCTGGGTGAGGGTGATGCCGGGTGAGGGTGGCACTGGGTGAGGCACCTTCTGCTGCCCAGTGTCCAGTTCTGCCTGCTGTGGCTCAGGGCTGTCCTTGGATGGGCAGTGTTGGGGCTGGGGGAGCCAGGGACAGAGCTGCAGGCTGTGCTCTGCAGCTGAGCCCGCAGCTTGTCTGGCTGGGGACAGCCATGTCCCTTCCCAGGGCAGGACTGAGCTCTGCCCGACCTCACAGCACTGTGGTCTCAGAGCAGGAGCTGTGGGGACCTTCCCCGACAGCGAGGGGCTGGGCAGGTTGTGGGGGACACCCACCACAGGGCAGGGCAAGTCTCCTGTCTGCTCCGTGGGGGTCCTCCTCTGCCCCAAGCATCCCCCTCCGCGCTCCCAGGCACTGGTGCAGCCGGGGCGCCATGGGATCCCTCTTGCAGGCACTACCACAGCATGGATATCTTCACCCACTACGACATCTTGACCCCCAACGGCACCAAGGTGGCGGAGGGACACAAGGCCAGCTTCTGCCTGGAGGACACCGAGTGCGAGGAAGGTGGGCGCCATGAGGCTTTGCGGCACCATCCCTGCCTGTGTCCCCACCACGGGGCTGCCCATCCTCAGCCATTGCGCACACTGGGGCCAGGCATTGGGGGTGGGGGGGCAACACGTGCGCTGCGCAGAGAGGGCTGCAGCAGGGACGAACCACGCTGTCTTTCTGCCTGCAGATGTGGCCAAGCGGTATGAGTGTGCCAACTTTGGGGAGCAGGGCATCACTGTGGGCTGCTGGGACCTGTACCGGCATGACATCGACTGCCAGTGGATCGACATCACTGATGTCAAGCCAGGCAACTACATCCTGCAGGTGCTGCAGCCAAGCCAACCGCCCCCCCAGCCCCTCTTGCGACCCTCCCACATGCACTCCCACCCTCTGCCCCTGCACCCCCAGCTCTCCGTGTCCCCCAGTCATCTGGCCCTCTGTCCCCTGCTCTCTGAGCAGATTGGAGCACGGTGTGTGCTGGTGTGGGACATTTCCTGTCCCCCTGCCTGGAGACGTGCAGGGCTCATACATGCTTCAGCCTGGGTTTTCCTCTGAGCAACACTGCTTATGGGCACGTGGTCCACAGTGACAGGGCCACCCCAGGACAGCGGCAGCCACCAGCTCCTCGGAGCCCTCCAGCAGCTGGGGAGACAAGTCCTGCCAGGGGTGGGGTGCTGGGGGCCGTGCCACAGGCAGCAGCTCCACTGAGGCTGGGAAGGCAAAGCTGACCCACCACGGGGCTGCAGCACTGCTGGGTTGTGGGGCAGGGGACTGCGACCCTCACTGACAGTGCCCCACAGGTGGTGATCAACCCCAACTTTGAGGTGGCAGAGAGTGACTTCACCAACAACGCCATGAAATGCAACTGCAAGTACGACGGGCACCGCATCTGGGTGCACAGCTGCCACATCGGTAACAGTCTCAGGACGCGGCATGGTGGGGCGGGGACGGCACACCGGGGCAAGGGGTGTCCTGGCAGGGGTGGCCCAGGAGGAGGGCAATGAGGGGGCTGCAGGAAGCAGTGGGGCTGGGGACAGGCTGTGGGGCTTGGGGCAGGCTGGCCAGGCTGGCGTGGGGAGGCAGGGGCTGGGGTCCTGGGGGCAGCTGCAGTGGTAGCAGAGGTGCTGGTGGGATAGGTGACGTGCAGTGCTGGAGCTGACAGCTCTTGCCCTCTGCCCGCCCAGGTGATGCACTCAGCGAGGAGGCCAACAAGCGGTTTGAGCAGTACCCAGGTCAGCTCAACAACCAGATTTCATAGGGCCCCGGCCCCTGGGGAGACAGGCATCTCCCTCCTTTGCCCCGCACAGGTGGGAAGAAGCTGCTGGGGGGCCAGCGGGGAGGCCTCATGCCTGGCACCGCCACCACCGTGCCCTGCCGGGAACTGCCCAGGACTCTCACCGTTACCAGCTGCCTTTCCCCACCTTGGGGAGCTGGTGCTGGAGGCACTGCACACCTGCACCTCCCAGCCTGGGGCCACCACCCCAACCACTGGCCAGACTCTGCGCCCACATCCCCTGGGCTACGGCACATGGGTACGGACCGGGAGGACCTGTACCCCACACTGTGCCCCCCTCTGCTCCCAGTCCCTGCCATCCCAGCTGCACCCCACCTCCTGTTCCCCCATCTTGCCCTGGTTCCTCTCACCCCCACAGCCCTCCCCAGGGCTCTGCCCTCAGCTGACCCCAGCAGAGCCCAGGACCCACCACCCATGCAGGAACTCACACCCCTGCACAGCACCAGCAGAGCCCCGGGGAGCCCCTTGTCCCCCAGGGATGGTGTGGCTGCCCATGCCCTGGCAGCACTGCCTCCAGCTGCCCGGCAGCAGATCCCACACCCATCTCTTAGTTGTAATTTTATTTTCTCTATAAAGTTGTCAGTTCTATTTCCCCAACGGCTGCTGGCTCTTCTCTGGGGTGGGATGAGGAGCCCGGCAGGACTGGGAGGCACAGCGTGGCTCATGCTGCAGAGCTGTCTGACACACTCCAGCACAGAGCACAGGGAGCTGCCCCCCACCATCCTCTACACCCACCTCCAATACCCGCATGGAGCAAGGAAGCTCCCTCCTGCCTGCACAGCCCTGGCTGGGCGAGGATCAGCCCCACACCCGTTCCCCCTCACCTGCCTGCACCACCCTCAGCCACTGCTGGGCTAGAGAAAGACAGTACTGGTCCTTCTGGGAGAAGGCCATGCTGGTCAGAGGAAGGTGCCAGCAGGGGCCCAAGTATAGCTGCTCTGTCCTGAAGCACCCCCATGGCACTACACCAGAGGGAACAGATGGGCCCACCCTGGCGCAGCAGGGGTGCAGTGAGGTGCTGGTTCCCCCACACCAGATGTAACGCAAATGATATTGTGCAGAAATGCCACCACGGGGCTGTGACCCACAGGGATTGCCGTCCCGCAGCGGAGATGGGCTGCCTTGGCTGGCGTGGAGGGAGCAGAGCCCAGCAGAGCCAGGGGCAGAGGCACTTGGGACAGAGAACGAGGACATGACACAAGGGCAAAGGCAGGAACACCCCACCTCAGCCCGACACTCTGGTCCCATCTGCAGCCGGGGGACACAGACCGCTCTGCTCTGTTGCCTGGTGAGGAAGAGAGGGGCAGCCGGCAGCTGGGCTGGGGCAAGCCCTGGCTCCAGGCAGTGGAAAGCACTGCGGTCAGCGCTGCCGGAGCAGCTATGCGAGAAACGCCGCCGGCGTCTCAGCTATTTCCCCTGCGAGCAGCCGGCTGGGGCTTGCCGGGGGAGCAAATTCCTCTGGCGGGGCCAGGGCCGCCTGAAAGGAGGCCTGTTCTCCGGGGCGGGAAGAGTGCAGGGGGGGGAAGCAGCGGCTCGGAGCCGCCCTTTGCCACAGCACCCCCAAGGAACTGTGCTTCTTTCATCTCCTAAAAATAACAGGCAGAGGCGAGGGCTTGGGAGCCCCGTCAGGAGCGGAGGCCTGGCTCGACACGCACATTCCTCCTGCCGGATCCAGGCTGGACACGGCCCCTCAAGGCAGCCCCGGCCGCAGAGCTGCCTGCCTCCCAAAGCCTCTGGCAGGGGCCGGAGCAGAGCAGCGGCTCTTCCAGGAAGGCGAGGAACAACCAGAGCTGCTCCTTCCCAGAAGGGCCAGCCAGGCTCTTGGCCACCAGCTGCAGAGCACAGGGAGGGCCCCAACTGTCCCCAGGGGCCAGGCTGCGTGCGTGGGAGAGCAGCGCTCCGGCACAGACAGATGCCGGGCTGGGGGAGGGACAGACAGGGAGCACCAAGGAGGCACGCATAGCCCCGGCACAGGCTCCCACCTTCGGCCTTCCTGAACATCAGGGCCAGCAAGATGCTGCCCCGGTCATCTCAGAGTCCAGCATGGACACCCCTTTCACCATGGCCCTGAAAGCTGCTTCATGGCTGCAAGATGTGGATGCAGACCTTAAAGCTTTTGCAGTGCTCCCAGTGGATGCAATCTGACCAGGCAGACATCTGCCACGTCCCTCTGGCCTCCTGAGCACAGCCACAGCAAGGAGTGCTGCCGAGGCCCAGCTCAGCCGGCACACCAGGGAGGCAGGGAGAGCCGCCCTGGCAAAGCCTGCCCCAGAGCAGCCCCAGGGCCACTCTCACTCACAGAGGAGGTGGCCTCACAAGCCATGGCTTGACAGGTGCCTGCATGTTACAGATGGAAGAGTCAGATCACAGCCTTTGCAGGTGCCGAATGGATGGCAGGACACCTCTACTCTAACACCGAGGAGATCCCTGGAAGCACAGTCGCTGTGCTCCTCCCCAGCTGGAAGGACTCATGTGAGGACTAACAGGAGGAACAGGGTCCCACACAGCCCAACCTCCCCTAGGCAACTGCCACTGCCGTGGGAAGGAGGCCACAAAGCGCTGGAGGGACCCTAGAAAAGTGCTTTATTTGAGTACAGAAGGGAGCAGTTGCACCACAAGTCCACCCAAGCACTGGGCTGGGCCCCTCTGCCTGGCCCCTTCCAGTCCCTCACAAGCTCTCAGTCTCTCCCTGACCGGCACAGTCACGGCTCAGTTCTGTGTCCTCGGCTCTTGGCCAGCACCGCCAACCAGCGCCCGCAGCAGCCTGCGCCACAGCACCGCTACTCTGTGACCTCTGGGATGACGCTCACCAGCAAGGTGTCGTAGCCACGCCGCACCAGCAAGGCCAGGCTCTGCTGTGTCCGTACTGCCTCGTACACATCCTCCGCACGGCGTGACGCCTGCCCGTTGATCTCCAGCACAACATCACCTGCCTTCATCCCTGCCCTGCGGGGAGAATGATGACAGGAACACACAGAGGGTGAAGCAGGCACTTGGCTTCGTCTTCCCAGAAGGAAGGAGAACCAGGTACTACAGGAGGCTTGGGTTGCTGCATCAGGCGTTCCTCCAGCCACACAGGCATTTTGGCCAACAGGACGCCAAGCTTGGGCAAGGATCATCAGTTGGTTTCTGACAGCTGCAGGGCCCAAGCCTTGCTGCTCCAGAGCAAAACACTCCCCAAGCTGCATAGTTTGCTCTCCCATGCCACCCCGCCAAAACACCGGGCAGCACTTACTGATGGGCCGGGGAGCCAATGATCACCTTGTGGATTAGCACTCCATAGGAGACATCGGGGAAGCTGGGATCGCGCAGCTTCAGCTCAGCCAGGATGCTGCAGAGTGAAAATTAGCATCATAGTAAGGAGCTGGGAGGCAGAGCAGGGTTCCCAACCTGCCATGCCTGCACAGGCCTGGAGACCATGGCACAGAACCTCTCCTCCTGCGTCCCAGCACACTGCTAAGGACAAGTGACCAGCTGCAAACTCCAGGGGCACCCAAACACCACCATCTTCCTGTCAAAAACTAGAGGACAAAAGCCCTGACTGTGCCAGGGAGAGCGGGAAACTACCAGAGCAGCTGACAGCTGGATCACAGACCCCTGTCTGAGCCACACCCCATGTTAGACTGCCCTTTGTGGTTATCAGGTCTACCACTCCCCTGCTGCAGTTTCACTTTTCTGCCTTTGGCAGGTAGGACACAGAACAAAAGCTGTGACCCCTCTTTTTGCCAGACGTGTCAAGCAGAGGTATTCCCGCACCTTTCCTCTGGAGTCTATCGATTAAACAATCCCAGTTCCTCCAATCTTCCCACAGATTAAGTTTTCTAAACCTAGCTTAGATTCTGCACCTCTCATTGCTCCTCTTTGGACTCTCTCCCACTGCTCCTCACCCCTCCTGAAAGTGTCCAGAACCGGACACAGCACTCCAGCTGGATCTCACCAGAATGGAGGGACCATGCATCTTGTAAACAGCGTTCTTCCCTCAAACACTGGGCCTCAGCTCTGACCCACTGCAGCCCCAGAAATTCCCACAGTCACTATGCCCGTCTCCTAGCCCCTCTTCAGGTACCTGTTGAGCCAGTTATGGCTCCCCACTTCACACTGATCCTTGCTAAACTCTACTGTGCTTTTTCACACACCTTTGCAAACTGCCATCCCTTCTTGATTTCACAGGATCACAGCATGGCTGAGGTTGGAAGGGACCTCTTGAGATCATCTAGTCCAACTCCCCTCCTCAAGCAGGCTCAATCAGAGCAGGTTGTGCAGGACTGTGTCCAGTCAAGTTTCAATTATCTCCAAGGTTGGAGACTCTCCAACCTCTCCAGGAAACCTATGCCAGGCTTTGACCACCCTCCTCACAGTAAAATAGTGATTTCTTGTGGTCAGATAGAGTCTCATGTGTTTCAGTTTTTGCCTATTTTCTCATGTGCTGTCACTGGGCACTACTGATAGAACTGTTGATTTAGTGTGGCTTGCACGTTTGCAAAGTCAAGTCTGCTTCTTCACCTCAGTCACTAACACTGAACAATACATGCCCTTAAGCAGGTCTCTACAAATGTAGTAAATGTGTGATTTTGTGATTTTAGGCTACACAGCACTAAGAGTGGCTGCACCTGGCTGTAGTGGGTTGTTGACCCCAGCTGGGGGGTAAGTCCCCACCCAGTTGTTTGGTCACTCCTCCAGCAGGACGGGAGAGAGAATTGGAAGGGCAAAAGCAAGAAAACTCGTGGGTCTAGATAAAGATAGTTCAACAGGTAAAGAAAGAAAGAAAAGGAAAAAAAAAAGGAGGAGAAAAAAAAAAGACAGGTAATGCAAAAGCACTCACTGACCACCTCCCACCAGCAGACTGATGCCCAGCCAATCCCCGAGCAATGGCTACCTTGGAAAAACTACCCCCCAATTTTACTGCTGAGCACAACGTCATATGGCGTGGCTGGTCCAGGTCAGCTGTCCCTGCTGTGTCCCCTCCCAGCCTCCTCCCTGGAGTGCCAAGTGAGAAGCAGGGCAGGCCATGATGCCATGCAAGCATTGTTCAGCAATGGCTGAAATGTCTGTGCGTTACCAAGTGTTGGTCACAGATCTAACACACAGCCCCACACGGGCTGCTCTGAAGAAAATGACTCCATCTCAGCCAAACCCAGTTCACAGGTCAGTGAGATGAGGTGTTCATCTTCCCTACCACCCTATCACCTACCACGCCAGCTGCAGATGAGACAGTTCCCCAGATGCCTATGGCCTCCAGCTACCCGGATCAAGAAGCTCCTGAGCTGTAATGCTACATCTTTGCATTTAAAAGCCAGTAAGATTTTTCTTTTGTAAGGTTTTCCAGTTGCTCTTTTGAACCCTACAGCATCAGCAAGTTTTATCACACAACACATCAAGAACCAACCCATATTTTGGAGTCCCTCTAGTAACAGCCCTGACCAGCAACACACCCCAGCAGCAGTTTCACGTAGAACCTGTTCCAAATAATCTGCATCTCTTTTCTGTGCTGTTTTCAAAGTCCTTTGCTCAGTCCCTACTTACTCCATGCTGTAAGATGACTGCAGAGGGCTGTGCTAGCCAGGGCCCTGTCTCTTCCCCTGGCTTTTTGTGGCCAAGGCAAGCATACCTTCAAGCTCTACCACAGCTGAGCTCCAAGCCAGTGGCACACCTCCATTCCGTTCAGGCAGCAGAGCAAAAGTCTGGTGTCTTGGGAAGCTCCTGCCTGCCGGTCAATCTGCGCAGCAGGACCAGGATGCCGAGGAGCAACGAGGTATCCAACATGGAGCTTCTCCTTTTTCCTGTGCTAGGGTAAGTTTCTGGCCTTTCAAATGAGCGTGTTCAGACAGCATGATCACCCAATTCCAAGGCGAGCAATCCCTTGTTGAGAGATCTTCCCAGCAACTGGGCACAAACAAGACTTGCAGTCAAATGGTTTCCAAGGACCTACTGCCAGACTGCTCGCTGGCTGTGCTGAAGCTGGACCCACTTCCTAGGAGCCAGGTCCTAAGCATTTCACGCTTCTTCCCTGACAGACTTTGTCCTGCATGCCTGTCCAGTGAAGCAAGAGGAGGTTGGGCTCCCACCTCCCATAGGTTTTGCCGAGTACCAGCACCATCTACTGGGCATCTGGGCACCTACTGGTATGCCAGCAATGCTGACAGTGTTCCCCACCCACCTCACTCCCCCAAATCTCGGGAGGAACAGAGCATCTGTTCCTCCGTTTGTGTCCCAGGCAGGAACCTCAGCGACTGCTCATGGTGTCCAGAGGTGCAGACAGCCCGCAAACCCAACCAACACACCAGAGCCACAAGAGCTTTAGCAAGGGCAGAGCACAGCCCTGAAAGGTGTTTCTGCCAAGCACACTACAACCAACCCCACTTAGCATGCTGAGCCCCAAAAGTCGTTAAAAGTCTCTTGAAAGTTGCCTGCAAAAGCCAAGGAACCAGAGGAGAACTGCTCTCAGAGGTGAGAGTGCAGGTCTAGCGCAATCCTAACACATGCACTTGCTGCATCTAGGAGGCTACTGGTAGGCACTCAGGTATAGCTCCTGCAGCAGAGCTCCCTGCAGACCTGACCAGGGCTGTCCAGCCCTCAGCATGGCACAGCTGCCACTGCCTGCAGGGCACCTGTCTCAGGGTGCTTGGTTGGCCACCAAGGCCACAGCCATGTCTTGGGGACCAGCTGAAGCAAGGGCAACAGGTGATCCTTCTACCACACCCAAGCTGGTTGTCTGTCTGCAGTCCTCGTTGCTGACCAGAGCATTCCTTGAGATGCAGAGATAACACAATGCCCTTCCCAAGCCACAGCCATGAGCCTCATACCACCCTGTGGGTGGCAGCCACATTGTGTGTGCGCCAACAAAGCCTGCTCTGCTACCTGTTCACCTCCTCCCTCAGTTGACTCTACTGCAGGGAATCTTGCAATTTCTTATTCTGAATGTCCCATATTCTAGAATGGTTTCTGCACCACAGCAATTCACTTGGTAGATCCCTCCTCCCAGAAAATACAACTTGCTCAACTGTTTCATCACAACTTTCAGTTGATACGTTGTGTATCTATTAATTACACAATGTTCCTGGTGGCTCTTCATTCACGCTGTGCTGCAAGGGCTCTTCACTGAATTCCCCTCAATGACAATTATAGACTGATCTGGCACTCTGGGGGGTAGATTCAGGGACTTTATCTGCTTGCAGATTCTGCCACAAGTCTAGAACCTTGCAAGCTTCTAATTTACCCCTGACACAGCCTAGAGTCTAAACACAAGCACAAAATGACTTGAGAGTGAATGCTTAGGCTGTGAAGACAGTCCTCCCAAAAACAGGCACTTGCAGTTAGTTTGGAAGATCCCCATCACACAGCCACCACCATGCCCCAGCAAGACTGGCCTGTTGGACCCCAACCTTAGAACACGTACCTCGGCGTAAGAGTCAGCATCATTACTCCTATGTAACGGCGCTTTGTCTCTGTATTGCCAAACCAAGAGCCTGTCAAAGGAAAGGACATCAAACGACAAGGCTGAAAACAGACATGCACTCAAAATAGGGCTGGTCTGAGCCACCCAAGTCACAAAGTCCACACACCTCAAGGCAGACATCGTGAGGAGGGATTCATTCCGATTCCCTACCAACGGCTTATTTAAGTTCCATTGAGCAGTTAGAACTTTATAGGTATTGCATATTTCGCTTTTGTGGTTTGAGTTGTCATTTTTTTGACTGAGAATATCACCCCACGGTGTCAACATGAGAACCAGATAGCAAGAGTCTGCATTAAATAAATTATCGCAAACACAAAGGAACAAAACCAGTGTTCTACAGGACTAAATTAACAATCTGTCCTTTACAATATAGCTGAATCCTGCACCTGCGTTTCCATTAGTATATACAAGGCTAAGTAGCCCCCAGTTTTCAGGTCATCCTTTCCCTTTTTAAACACCAACAAATGGTCCACTGATTTACACATATGTTGAGATAATGGAAAGTAGCAATGGACAAAAAAAAAAGTCCTCCCCTACCCATGGGGACTTAAACGCAAGCTACTTGGGACACTTTAAAAGTCTTTATCTGCAGCAGATGCAGGCCAGCATCCTCCTTGCAGTTTATTAGGGCCCTGTGAGCAGGGAAGTAACAGTACAGCTTTCCCATGGGAGAGGGGAGTTTCATGCCAGATGGGAGAATCTTCTTAGCCCCAAAGACTCTTTCTCCTGCCCTGCTTGCCCTTCTCTCAGAGAAGCTGTGCCAGAACTTCCCTCTTTCATTCTCCTCCTTCCCCCAACACCCCAGCAGGGAGGCATGCAACTCACTTTTGCGCTGCTCCTCCTTTTGCAGGAACTTCCGCAGCCGGTCTGAGGGGATGGCAAAAGAGATGCCTGATGTCACCTTCATAGTGTTCACCCCAATCACTTCACCATCCTGCAGGGGAAAGGGCACTGCATCATTGTAGAGAGGAGGAGAACTACTGTGCAAGCCTGGAGTCCCACCAGTGCGCCCATCCCTTCCCGGCCTGCTTCTTCTGCCCAACCCTGCTGAGGTTGGCCGGGGACCGGTCCCACAGGCTGAAGCCCACGCAGCACCCCCCTGCCCTGCCAGCATCAGCCATGCTGGCCTCACCAGGCACACCAGAGTCCCATCGGCTCAGGCTCCCCAAAACAAATGCCGCACAGGGCTCCCACACTGCACTGATCCCCTACTCCTCCTCACAAAGAGCCTGGAGCACGCACAGTCCCTCCCTCCCAGCAGCTGTAGCACCCACAAGTGCTCCCACCAAGGGCCATCAAGCCCCAGGGGGCACAGTCTGAAGGGCACGCGACACATCTCTGCCCCCACCAGCAAGGGTGCAAGTAGGAGAACTTACCAAGTTGACAAGGGGGCCCCCGGAGTTCCCAAACTGCAGCAGAGAAGAGAGCAGTAAACAGGCCATGAAAGAGACATCCTCACACAGTAGGACCCGTGGCAGGGAGGCAGAGTCCAGAGAACAGGGTCAGGCCAAGAAACACAGCCCGAGGTGCGGGGCCAGAATCCCTTCGTCTCCCAGTGCTCTGTGTTTAGCCTCCTCTGACCTCATGGCACCCGCAGCCCTTCCCCAGCTCCCCCCTCCCCAAAGAGGGCAGCCAGGATGAGGTCCCAACCCGCCATGCACCACAAGGTCCCCTTACATCGATAGCAGCATCAGTCTGGATGTACTCCATGTCAGAGGTGGCCAAGCCCAGCTCCCGGCTGCCCCGCTGGGCAGAGCTGACGATGCCGGAGGTGATGGTGTTCTGCAGGGCGAATGGGCTGCCCATGGCCACCACAAACTCTCCCTGCCGCACCTCGGAGGAGCGCCCAAGGGGTAAGGTGGGCAGCGGGTGCTGGAAGAGAAGAGGACAGTGAGTGGATGGGAGGGAATGAATGGAGCGTCTCCACAACCACAATGCACACCTTAGGCTTGATCTTGATGGTAGCGATGTCTGCAACCTGGTCCACATCCTGCACCACAGCGTCATACTGCTCGCCACTGGCCAGCTTCACCCGCACGCGCCGCCGGTTTGCCACCACATGCGCGTTGGTCACAATGAGCCCATCCGGAGACACCAGGAAACCCGAGCCGTTAGAGATGGGCACATCGCGGCCCGAAAAGGGATGCCTGCAAGGTGGGCACAGGTCAGGAAGGGGTGTTAGGAACCCTGAGGGGACTAGGCGGGTGGGCAGGCAGCAGCCAGGCAAACCGGGTGGCCCAGACTGGTAGGCCTGGAAAGAAGCAAGGGATAGTGAGGATATCTGGGCAACAGCACAGTTGGGGAAGACTCCTTCACTTGCCCATGAAAGATGCCCATCTCGAGAGTCCACACAAACAGTACGTGACAGGCAAACAAGCATGAGGAATAGGGAGTCCACACACTACAAAGGTACGATTCCGCTGGCACCACAGAGGCACTGTGGGAAGCTTAGGTGAGTGGAGAGCTGCAATAGATGGCACAGGCTCTTTGGGAAAGAAGAGCAAGGAGGCAAGTAGGAAGGGTTGTGATCTGTGCAAAGAAGCCTAAACACACAGAGCCTTGCCTCAGAGCAGGAATAACCACTTGGAAGGTGATGGATACATCTTCTTTCAACAGCTAGAGGAAGACTGACAATTGCAGGCCCCGGTCCCCATAGGGGACATCAATCACCCTGACTTCCTTGGGAAGGCCTGGTGACAACTGAGGCAAGGAACTTAGTGACACAAGACACAGAAAGGGATGAGGTGTTCACTGCCTTTTTGCATGGTTCCTTGGGCCTCCCAAGTCCCTGTGCCCAGAGGCAGAGTCTGTGGGAATGCAGCATTACACAGAAGATCAAGGGAAGTATCGCTGAAGCCAACGGGACACGCACAAGCCCATGGCACCAGACAGGATACATGTGAGAGGGGTGGCTGATGTCCCTGCAAGTGCTCAAATGTCACTGTGGTAAAGGTGGACTCCTGATGGCTGGAAATAGGCAAAAGTCACACCAGCCTGCAAGACTGCCAAGAAAAAAGGTCCTGAAAACTGCAGGTCAGTCAGCTTTGCCTCCATCTCTGGGAAAGTTATGGAGCAAATGCTCCCAGAAACACTTCCTGCTGCACAACAAACAAAGAGGGGACTGGGAGCAGCCAGGACAGAGTCACCAATGGCAAATCACGCTTGACCAAGCTGGCTGGCTTCTGCGAACAGATGAGTGGCTATGCAGATAAGGGGTGAGCAGCAGACATTGTTTACCTCAAGAAAGCTTTTAGTGTGGTCTCCTGTTGTACCCTTCTCGCCATGCAGGTGACATGCAGGCTGATGATCAAATTGGGTGAATGAAAAACTGGCTGGACCACTGAGGTCCAAAGCCGGTCGGTGGTCAGCTACTGAGAGAAGGGCCAACACCATTTAATGCCTCTATTCATGAACTAGAGGATGGGACACTGCACACACTCAGCAAGCCCGCAGGTGACACTACACTGGAAGGAGCAGTCAACAAGCTGAAAGGCAGAGCTACTATTCAGAAGTGCCTTGACAAGCTGGAAACACAGGATGGCCAGAACATTATGGAGTTCAAAGGTAAATGCAAAGTCGTGCTCCTGGGATAGAGTAACCCTGTGCCACAGGACAACCTGGGGCCTCTGCCTAGGAGGCAGCTCTGCCAAAACGGTCCTGGAGGACAAGAAGGTGACGGTGCAGCAGCATCGTGTCCTCATGGCGAAGGCTGACTGTGAGCCAGCTGTGTGCGCGGGCAGTGGGGCAAGAGGGCGGATCTGTCCCTCCCGCAGCACTGCTGGGACCCCACCCGGGTGCTGTACCCGGTTCGGGCTGTCTGGAACAGGAGGTAGCCATAGCAAGGGGCCGGGAGGAAGGGGGAGCCGTGCGGCCAGGGAGGGTGGTGGATCTCTCCTTAAGGGGGTGTGGGGAGGATGGAGCCGGACCCTTCTCGGAAGAGCAGGACGGGAGGGGACGGGGACAGGGGCAAGAGGGAACCTGCCCCGTCGGGTAGTGGGGAAACCGGCTCCGTGGGGGCTGCGGGCCGGGCCGGCGCCGGTACCGGTACCTGCCCACGATCTCCACGTAGACCAGCGCGGGCGCCGTCTTCTCCACCACGTCGGCGATGAAGTTGAAGGCGGCGCGGGGGGAGGCAGCCGGCGGCGACGGCGGGGCGGGCACGGCGGCACGCAGCGCGGGCAGGACGGCCCGCCGGCCCTCGCCCTCCCTGGCCCACAGCAGCACCAGCGCCGCCGTCCCGGCACCCAGCGCCGCCGCCAGCGCGCGGCCCCCGGCGGAAGGGGGAGGGGGAGGCGGTGGCGGAGGGGGATGTTGGGGGGCTTCGGCGACCCCGCACAACGCCCGGCACCAATGCACAGCGCCCAACCGCAGCGGGACCCTCACCCATCGCGCCAACGCCGCCATGCTGCTCCGGCGCCCGCCCGCGGGGCACGCTGGGAAACAAAACCCCGCCCCGCTAGGCCCGCTGGGAGGCGTAGTCCCGCCGCGGGGCACGCTGGGAGCCGCAGTTCTGCCGGAAGCTGTCATCCGCCGCGGGGCTTGCTGGGAGCTGTAGTCCCGCCGCTAGCCGCCCCGGTAGCCGTAGCGTCGGCGGCCGGTGGGGGAGGGCCGGCAGGGTTTGCGGCAGGAGCACCGGCCCCGCCAGCCGGCTTCCTCGCGTCGCCGCCCGTCCAGGGCCCGCGGCGAGAGGTGAGGGAGCGCGGTGCATGCTGGGAAGGCGCCGCACCTCCCAGGCTGCCCCGCGCTGGCCAGGCGGGCGGCCGCGGGGGAAGATGGCGGCGGGTGTCGGGCGCCCCTGAGGCACCGGGTGCAGCTGGGATGGAGCCTCCTGCGGCCCCGGGCCCCGAGCGGCTCTTCGACTCGTACCGGTGAGAGCCGTGGCGGCCTGGGGGACGCGCGTGGTCCACTTCGGGTTCCGCGGGGGGGGGCCGCGGGCTCCCGGGGCGGGGGGCGGAGTGTCCCGTAGGCCTCCTACGGGAGGGCAAGAAGCTGGGGGGATCCCTGGCGGGAGGCCACGGGGATGCACTGGGGAAAGGGATATCTCTCGAGACGTCCGTGGGGAAGGTCGGGGTGTCCCATGGGGCGACCGGTGAGGGTCCAGGCTGTGTTCGGCCGGCCCGCGGGGAGGCCCGGGATGGGCTGGGTATCTCGTTGGGGGGGGGAGGGGGGAGGTCACGCAGAGCAGGGTGTGCAGGGCAGTCCCTAGTAAGTGCTTGAGCGGGCAGTTGGGTGTCTGACTGTCCCATGTGTGTCCCAGCCATGCTTAAGCTGTCTGTGTTGCTCTTTGGCCCTACAGGTTTCCGACCGATGGGTTTCTGCTGCTGGCCCTGCTGCTCTACGCACCCGTGGGGCTCTGCCTGCTCATCCTACGCCTCTTCATTGGCGTACATGTCTTTCTGGTCAGCTGCGCCCTGCCTGACAGTGTGCTGCGACGGTGCGTGAACCCAGCTCTCTCAAGGGCACAGAGCTCCTGCTGTTGCCTGGGGTGGGAATGTGGTGTGCAGGCAATGCTGTGGGGCAGCATGGGGCAGGAGGGCTGCCCTCACCCATTTGGAGTCCTTAACCATGGAGGCTTTGTTCATGCAGAGCTTTGTGGGGAGCTATGTTTTCGGGACTCTTTGTTCCCAGGACCCACGAAAGTGTCTTCTCTGCCAAGACCAAAGCTGGCAATTGCCTCTTGAGTGCTCAAGGACTGATCTGAAACACTTGGATCAGCTGGGTATCCTGCTAAGAAATTCTGTGTGTGACTTGCTGCCCCATATTTCATGCTGCAGCTACAGCTCTGCAGGCAGCCTTCAGCCCCAACTGCAGCCCCCCAAATTCCTGTCCCAGACATCTGTCATATCGTTTCCATTTCCTACCAGTGTCCTTTTGCAAGTCACATGACTTCCCAAGTCTCTGTTCTGTTTGTTATATGTGTAAGCCAGCGACAGCTCAGACTGCAAGACTTGAGGAAACCACTTTCCCACCCCCAGGTTTATTGTACGTGTGATGTGCTCAGTGCTGGGCTTATTTGTGCGGCAAAGTGATCCCCGGCTTCGTGATGTCAATGTGAGAGTGTATATCGCCAACCACGTTACCCAATTTGATCACAACGTCATCAACCTTCTGACCTCATGTAATACGGTAAGTAACTTGGAGCTGGAGCATGGAAGGTCTGGAAGCACCTCTAAGAGAAGTGCACAGAGAGTTAATTCAGAATTTAGGTGTAGCTCTTAGCCTCTTCAGTTCGTATTTATTAACTCAGGATTGCACATGCGTTGATTTTTTTTCTGTGGTTCAGTGTCATGCTTTAGGCTCTGCATGAAAAAATGAAACAGGGTGAGGAGGAACAGGAAATGTTACAGCAAGTATTGATTTTATGGAAGGAGAGTGGGCGAATCTTAGCACCTGTATCTTTTTCTGGCCTTTCAAGTAGGTGGTGTCAGAAGCAGGGTTGGCTGTGGGGTTTTCCCACAGCATTGAGTGCCACTTCTTTGGGTGCGGACAGCCGGCTGCACTGCAGAGGAGTGCTGAGGGGAGCTGCGTGGTGGGGCAGTGTTGGGCTAGTGGTTGTGTAACTTTCCCTGTACTCTTGTGAAATTCCTTATATGTGGAGTTCCTGAATCAACAGGCTCCAAACGTGCCTGGGAGTGAGTTGGTTGGTCCTATATGCTAACAGCAGTAGATTTGCTCCTTACCTGGAGAAGAGTAACTCCTGGAAGTAGTGTATCCTTTGCCAAGTGTGTCAGGAACTACTAGAGAGAACATGGGGAAACATGGTTGTTGCCCAGGACAGGGGGGGGAGTTTGTTTCTCAGACAGACAGAGTACAGTCTGAACTGAAGATTAGGAATCAAATTCATAGGGAACTGGGGCCAGAGCAGTTGCTGAAGCCTGGCAGTAACGTGTTTTCTGCTACTAGTGCTTCTAGCATGCAAGGTCGCTCCCTCAGCCCCCAGGGGCATTTTTGCTAATATGTGGGAACTTTGTCTCCCACTGTCATCTGGGAAAGTAGGCCTTGAAGGGAGGACAGGACAGCATTCCTTCCTTACTCTTGCTTTCCCTTGCAGCCAGCATTGAACGGTGCCCCTGGCTTCATCTGCTGGTCACGGGGATTCATGGAGCTGGGAGTAACAGGAAGCCGAGCAGAGCTGGTGGATTCCCTGAAGGTATATTCGTCCCACAGAGGAAACCCACCACTGCTGCTGTTCCCGGAGGAGGCAGCCACCAACGGCCGGGCCGGCTTGCTCCGCTTCAGGTACTAGGAATGGGTATTCCTGCGGCGGGACTGTCATCACTTTGTTTTAGCTTTGGGGTCATTCACTGCTGAATTCTTCCTTTTCAGCTCTTGGCCGTTCTCAATCTTGGATGTGGTACAGCCAGTTGCCCTACAAGTTCAGAGGCCTTTGATCACTGTGGTGAGTCAGGGTCATAGGGCAAGGAGGAGTTGTGGAGGCGTGCACTGTGTGAGGGTCTTGGCGATGTTGTTAATTCTGCTTCTGCTTTGAAGCCTGTGGGTAGTGTAGCCTGGCCTCATGTCCTGTCACCCCAAGGAGTAGCTTCTCAGTGCTAATGCTTCTGTTTTTTCATGTGCCTTTCCCAGGGAACTTTCATTAAGTCAATGCTCTTTTAGTTATGCTGGCAATTTTGATAAACATTTTAGTGGCTCAGCTCTCTAGCAGTGTGCTGTCTGGCTTTCATGACCATAGCATCACAGTGTCTCACCTCTTCTTTGTTAGTCCACTTCTTTTAAAGTGCTTTGGAAGAATAGCTCCAGTCACTTTGGAGAGTGGCTGATGTGCCAAAGGTTATGCAAGGCTCTTTGGATTAGGTTTTTGGACTCATGTCTCCCAAATGCAGACATGTTACATGATGCAACATTAGCTTCAGAAAAGTGGCAAAGTTCATGATGATAATACTAACGCAGCTAAATAGATTGCAGTTAAACTGTTCTCGGCTTGTTTACAGAGTGAGATTTTGTTGATTTTCTTGTTTCTTGTTATGACTTATGGATTTACTCAATTAAATGACACTTACGTTTTATATTTTTCAGGCATTTTAGTTGATTCTCTATTGTCTGTCTTTTTAAGGTAGTAGGACACAGTGTATCGCTGTCCATACTAAGATATCAGCATACAGGTGTTTTTAAAGTGAGATTCTGTTAGGGATTAGTTCTTTGCCCAGTGCTATTTAGTGCTTTTATCAGCACTGCAGATGACAATATTGACATCCCTGCTGGTAAAGTTCAGGTTAATAGATAGTGAAGGAGCTAGGTTACTGATTCTGATCCAGTGAACTACTGATAGCTGCCAGTGAATGGCTGTTACTTGTAAGTCTAATGCGGTCTGTGGATGCATAACGAGGAATATCTGGTAGGGCAAGGAATACGGTGTTAGCTGCATGTGTGCAATGGTGAAAACTGCTGCTAAAATGTTATGCCAAGCTCTGGTAACCCTGCTGCCAAGAAAGTGGGGCAGTAGTAGAGATAGTTCAAGGAGGCCATAAGCATCATGCAGAATCCAAAGAGCAGAACTTAAAGGCACTCAGCTTAATCGGCTTATCAGAGAAAAGGCAGGGAGATTGTTGTGGATAGCTGCTTGCACGTTGGAGAAGAAGCTTAAGAGTGGAGAATTATTTTTTTCTGACAGAGCACACGGCAGCCGTCTTTGCAGATGCTGAGACTAAATGTTGGTAATGCACAAGTTCAGGTTTGGATTAAGATGCAGTTTTCTAACATTGAGGATGCTTTAAATTTTTGAATGCCTACTCCAGAGAAGTGGGAGAGCTGAATATCTTATCTTTTTATGGTTTTGGCTCCTCCAAGACAAGTTGTATATTTGTCTGTGCATCATTTCTTTCACAAATGTTAGGGAGAACCGCATGCACAAAACTGCAGATCCATTTGAAGGTATTGGTTGTAGTTACTTCTTGGCTCACATTTTTACCTTCAGAGGTTGAGCAGGATTTTTTGCCTTTCATGCGCATGGGCTAAGTAAATCCTGCTGGATTTCTTATGTAACTTCAAATGATCAGAAACTTTCGAGGACTGGAGATGCGATACTTTGAATGGTTCAATCAGTGCTTTACAGAAAGCTTTCTTAGACACGTGATATATATTAGACACTGGGCTCAGCAAACCACCAAATTTGGTTTTAAGAAGGAATTTTCTCCAGCTCCAATTGGCTGGAACCTTGAAGGAGGGTGGTGTTCTGTGGCACGAGGCAGCGTAACTGAAGTCTGGCTATTGTTATAGCTTTAAGGCATTTGACCTTAAATTTCTTAGATCTGTTTATCCAGGAGATGAGGCTTCTTTATGTTACCCTTGGTGGCTGTGGTTTCTGGGCTTTTCTCATTTATGGCACCTCTTCCTAGGCCATGGAATAAACCAGGCAGGAGGCCTGTCTTGGAGCCACGCTGCTTTGGTTGAGGATAAAGCCGTGTGTAAAAGAAGCCAAGGCAGCTACATTGCAAGCTGTAGATCTTGAGATGTGTTCTCACCAGCGTGTGGAAAGTTTAGGCACTGCAGGTTAAAAGTAACCAACTACAAAAATCCTTCGAACAACACCATTCAATAGCAAATTCTTTAGAATCATTGAAAAATGTAGGTTGGGGGCAATCTCTGGAGGTCTTTATTTCGGCCTTCTGCTCTCAGTCAGACTAGCTTCTGAGTACAGTCCAGCTGCTCAGGACTGTGTCCTCTTGGGAAGGATGGAGAGCCCACCGCTTCACAGCACCTATTCCAGTGCTCTCTGCTGGCAGGTCTCACAGTACTTCTCAGGGAAAAGGTTATTTACGAATTTTTAGAAATAGGAAGAAAGTAATTAATTACAGCTCACCTTTAATGATTTATCTTCAAAGAGACGAGTTGTTCAGAAGACTACTTCACAGTGCAGCCTGTTTGGAAATGAAGAAATAAAGCTTATGGAAGTTGAGATGTTACATCGGCTGTTCCCATCAGAATAAGGGAGGATTGTTCATGATTATAAGGAAAAATTAGGAGGTCTTTTCAGTCCTGTCTAAAGGCACAGTCTAGTAGAGAATGTGGGGATAACGAGGGAAAACCTTGCTGTCCTAGTGGGAGGAAAAAATGCCTCGAAGCAGTGAAAACACTGACTCCTTGCTCTGCTTGGTGAAGACTAATGAAGGTGAATCTGCCCTGGGGCTTACCCTCACTGTGCACTGGGTTTGCCATTCCCTCTTTCCCAGTCCTCCACACCTCTCTACCTGTGTATCTGTTACTGCCATGGCTTAGCTGTGTTCTGCCCGCCTGCTTCCCTGATGGAGACCAGACTAACTCGTGTTTTGTGGGCCGTGATCTCATTGTGCTCTCTTCCCCAGAGTGTGGCTGACTCCTCCTGGATTACAGAGCTGCTCTGGACTTTCTTTGTTCCCTTCACAGTTTATCAAGTAAGGTACTATCTCTCTCTCTTCCATTTTGGGCAGGGTTTAGGGTGGGCAGAGCGCCTGGTGTTTTTGCTGGTTTAGTAAGAGATCTTTTGGTATGTGCTAAAGCGCAGCCTCATTGTGATATCTCAGCATGACTTTGTTCAGCATTATTTGGTCCATGCCAGGTCCAGCTTCTGGACCAGCTTCAACCAACTTCTGAAGTGGAGAGGGCACTTGGTTCCTGTGTTCAGTTGGTGAAGGAGCCTCTCAGGGCTTTTATGTTAAGTTTTTTGGGTATATTTTTTGAAGCTTGCTGCTCTGCTGTAATTCACCCCAGGGTTGCTCAGGTCCCATGGGTGATTCCCTGCAGGCAGCTCAGTCCTCTCGCGTCTGTCTCTTCCCTGCAATCCCTTGTGAATTGCAGAGGTGGTTCAGACACCTGTCTAGGGCCCAGGTGAGCCCAGACTGGCTGAGTGCTGTTGGTGTAATAAGGGTCCATAGGCAGCGGAAGGGGCTTGGAGTCAAATTTAGGGGTCGGGGTATTTCAGTAAGGAAAAGTCTTGTGCTGTAGCTTTCCCCAGCCATATCTAGCTTGAGTCTTGCTGATCTGTTTTCTACTGTCATGTAAATGGCTGTCTCTCCTCATCTGGGGCCTTTGTGGGAACTTCATTAGGAGGTACTTCACATGTTACGCTTGAACGCTAATAAAGATTCAATGAGCCAGTTTTGTCTTCTGAACCGTGCTTTAATTTTGCAAGCTAGTGTTGAGGTTTGACACTCATCTTTTGGGGAGAGGTTTGGGGTGAGCAGGGAGAGCTGAGGTGGGGGTAGTACCATTGCACTATTGATCCCAGATGGGGCTGGCTCCTCCAGCAGCCCTTGAAGCAGTCAGCCCAGTGCTGTTGTCCCCATTCAGGTGGATGCCGTCTGTCCCCAGACGAGCTGAAGAACTGAGTGAGGATTTTGCGCTCCGAGTTCAGGAGGTAGGAGGATGACTTGGGAGAGGGATGTGTAGGACTGCTGGAATTTGGGATGGTCACAGAGGAGAGTGGGGTGCAAGCAGAGTTGCAAAGGGCATTTCTGGATGGGTGTATTTGTATGATGGGAACTCTGGCCCGTATTTGTTGCCCCGTATAATTATTCAATTTTTCCACGGCCTATTTGCTACCCCTTGTTATCCTTTCGACCAGTTATCAAGGCTCTCCCCATCTAGTTCAAACTTTTCACTCCCTGTTCATAACACCATAACTCAAATAAAGCTATTGTTTCTCCACTTTTCCCTTATGTGCTGGGTGCTTCATAGCTCCTGTACCAAAGATCTCGTATCTCCCCATCAGCCTGTTTTGCCAGGATGATATTGTCTACTCCTGGTCCTTCATGTGCTCCATGCAACACTGAAATGCATCACTGAGGCCCTGGAGAAATCAGTTCCCAGTCCTCTTCCCCTCGACGTGGCTCCACGCAGGCCTGTACATCTGATACGCTCCCCTGTGAGATGGGCATGCCTGGGTCATGCGTGTTGCGGGGCGTGTACATGTGACTCTTCTCTACATTTCTGCAGCTCTTGGCCATGGAGCTGGGTGTGGTATCCACACGGCTCACTGCAGCAGATAAAACTGAACACATGAAGAGGCTGAGACACACATCGCTTCTCCCCTTTGCCCCAGGTGGGTGTCTTCGGTAGCATCCTGACTATGGAACTGCCACCTAGGCTTTGCCTTTGGGGAGGCCTCAGTCTGCTCTTGCGTGGAGGGAGAGGAGAAGGCATGTTTGACGTCCCCCTGGGGAGCAGGGGCTGCCTGTGTGCTCTATGCTGGGGATTGTAGCTAGCTGGCAGGGAGAGAACCACCACTCCTGAGCACAGACACGATGGTGGTGAGCAGGAAGTCTGGCTTCCTTAGCACACCAGTTCATACTAGAGAAAGCAGAGCTGTTGCAGCTTGAAGGCCGTGGACCTTTAGGCCACCCTCTTGTGCCCACTGTTCTTTCTCTTGCAGCCTCAAGCCAGCCCCTGGCAGCCAGGCCCAGGATGCCTTCCAGCCTGACCGGTGTTGCTCCTGAGGATGTGCGGATCACAGCGATGGCTCAGCGGGTCAAGGAGGTGCTGCCTCACGTGCCTCTGGAGGTCATCAGGGTAGACCTGGGTAAGCGACACCTGGGGCATTAGCAGGGATGCGGGGTCACCTTCCATGCTAAGTCTCTGTGATACCTGAAAGCAGAAACCTTGTCCCTGCTGCACTGTGGAGCACAGTGGCAGCAAGGATGTGAGTGTCCTGATGTAGCAGCTCCCTCTCTAACACATCCTCTTTATGCCTACAGCCCAAACCAACTGTGTGGATACCACCATTGCCAACTTGCTGGAGGGGAGAGTACCCTTCTCCCCTGAAAGTAAGGAGGCTGGTACTGACCTGCCTGCCCCGTCTACCTCCCAGGCTGCAGCTGCTTCTGGCATCCAGGGCTCCGTAGCTGTGCCTTCTTCCAAGGTAATTTTGGTGGCTGTGTTGTCTCCTCTGGTCTGATGGCTTGCCAGCCAGAGCATGATGGCCTGTGTTCAGGACTAGTAATGATGTCAGGGGAACAGGGCATTTTATATTGGAGACCGAATTGGCATGCCAGACCCTTGCAGAGCCGCAAAGGAGGTCTCCTGGCTTTGTTTGACAATCCCCTGATGGCTCTTGTGCTTTCTGTTCCAGCCAGCTACAAAGCAATTTGCGAAGTCCCCCGTGGAGCGGCATCTGTCCTTGCAGGAGCGGAAACGAGCGTTGTACGACTATGCCAGGAGGTGAGAGTCCACCCACACCTCGCCCTGTCAGTCCCAAAAACCCCATCCCCAGCAGTACTCAGATATGCCCCAAGCCAGGGTCAGCCCTTGGTTTGCCTCGTGTCCTCCCGTTCCTCTCCTGTGGCCCAAGACAGCAGGGCCAAGGCAGTGAACTGGGGCTGAAGGAGAGAGGAGGCAGATGTTTGTCTGCTTCACCTCTTCCCAGCGTGCAGCCCCCTCCAGTCATTCCCAGGAAGCATTCTGTCTCCTGAATTGCCACTGAGCTTCTGGTTTTGGTGGGATAGAAGCTGTTTGCCAGAAACACAGCTGCTGAGGAATAGGGCTTAGCAAAAAAAACCTCACTTGGTTCTTCGGTGTAACGGATTCGGTTGATAGAAGTCATCATGGGACTATAGATTTCTATGAAATCAGTATTGACGCTATGGAACACTTGTTTTAGAAAGAAGTTTTCTGTTTGGCAACAGGGACAGTGCAATTAATCTTTCTCAGTGTAAGCGGAGAATAACAGAGAGCAGGGAGCAAGTTTGACCTCTGTGCGTGGTTTTGATGAGGCAAATAGTGGAACAAGTGTCCAGTTCTGGTGTCTGGGTCTTTTTTTAGAACAGAGACAGAAAATTCAGAATGAGTTTGGAGGGGAAGTTAAGTCTGTTAAATTTGCCATAAATGAGATGGCACGCCGTCTATAATTCTGGGTGAAGGAACCAGACTCCGAAAGGCGGTTTAATCCAGCAGAGAAAAGCGGAATAGTAACTAACGGGTAGAAGTTGCAGGCAGGCAGACAGCCTTTACGCAGGTAATGGGGTAGTTGTTTCTGAAAAGTGAATTTGATTCATCGGTGGGATAAGCTTCCAGCAGAAATGATGGCTCCTCAGTGCCTGGGTGTCTCCTGGTGAGCCCGGCTGACTCCTTACAAGGTGCTGCGGAAGGTGGTAGAGATAACGAAGGGTTTGGCTCAGCCCCGAGTGAGCAGGGGGCTGCAGGGCCGGGTCTCCCTCTGCAGGGTCATGCCACAAAGGGGAGACCAATCTGGTGCCACTGGCGGGTGTCGCACTGAGCTTTGCTCCAGCGCGCTCCAGGAGTTGGGAGAAGACTGTGGAGGCTCAGGGATCAGTTAAACCTTTGAGATCCCGTGGCTTTTTGACACCATGACAGCCTCTCCCTACTATGGAAAGTCTAGGGAATTCCCGGGGTCGGAGGTTGAAGCTCGGCAAAGTCTAAGTGCCAGTTCCTAAAGGGCTGGTCCTAGGTGACTGCGGGTGGCTCTTAGTCACCAAGAATTTGATTTAAACAGGTCTGTTCTTCCAAAAGATCATTTCAGTTTAGTGGAATTACATCTCAGAATAGTGCCACAGAGAGCGTTAGGGTCCCCCTTTGGAGCTGTCCCCCAGACCTGTTAACCCGAGCACAGAGGTGGCTGAGGGCTCCTGCTGAATCCACCGGGCAAATCCGTTCAAGAAAAGGAGGTGAAAATCCTTTCCCAGGGACACCCCGCCTGTCTTTGCTGTTCTTCCACGTGCCCATCTTCTGCGTCCCTTTTCTGAGGCTCTTCTGGCTGTAGAGTAGCAATTTCTGTACTTCTCTGAGAGGATCCTCATGGGATTTTGGAAAGGTGCTCTGTATCTTCCTTTACACTAAAGAAGGGCATTCCTTACTGTCCCGGGCTTGAGAGAGGGCACGTGTCTGTCTCAAGTTCTGAGTGACAGCAGCAACCTCTGTCACTCAGCAGTTCGGTCAGCGAGACGTGGCTGTGCTCGGGGGAGGATTTTGCATTCTCAGCGGGGTTCCTTCCCCAGCTAGCCCCTGTTCTGTGGTGGCACACGTGGGAGGTGGCAGAAGCTGGGCGTCTGTCGGTTCAGGGTGGTGCTGGCAGGAGTCTGGTGGCCTTGCAGTGTCACCTCTCCCTTCTCCCAGGAGGAGTCTGTCTTTGCTCTGGTGCCTTTTCCCGCCTCCGGGGGGGCATGGAATGGTGTCTGTCCCACCTAAAATGAGGTGTAGGGCTTTAGCTCCCGTGGCCCCATACTTGGGAACAGTTACAGTTTCTCACCGCTTCCCCTGTCCTTTTGAGCTTGTGCAGGTGGGACACGTTGGTGGCAGGCAGGTACTGTCACACGTGGGGTGGTGGGAGGCTGGTTGCGGGCGGGGGATCGTGAGGGTCACCCCGGGTTCTCTCCTCCCTGCCCACCCTCTTCCCCTCGCTCGGAGGGAACTTCCCGGGAGGAGGCGGGTTCCCGGTGCCGGGACAACCCCCTCCTCGCCGGGGCCGTGCCTGAGGGCGCTTTCTCCCGCAGGAGGTTCGCCGAGAAGCACGGCGCGGCGCGGGCCGGCGGCAGCCCCTGAACGGGCGCGGCGGCGGGGGCGGGCCCGGAACCCCCCCGTGCCCTGCGCGGCCGGGGCGGGGCGGGGCGCGGCGGGGCCGCCCCCTGGCGGCGGAAATAAACGGCGGCAGCGGTCTGGCGCGGCTCGGCTCTGCGGGCACCGGCGGGGGCGGGGCCACCGGGTGGGGGGATGGCACAGGGGGCGGGGCCAGTCCGGCTGCGTGCGGATCCGCACGCGCCGCGGCCGCCGCCCGCTCGCTCAGCGCACGTAGGCGCCGCTTAAAGGGGCAACCGGGCGGGAGCGGCGCCCGCCGCGCCGGGCGGGCCGCAGACGGCGGGGGGGCGGGGCCCTTTTAAGGCAGGGGCTGTCGGTGCCGGTGGTTTTATTTACATGGGGAGAGGGGGGCGGGCGTCACGTGACGGGCAGAGCGTCGGGGGCTGAGGGCGGCTGCACCCGCGGGGCCATGGCGTGCGCCGGCGACGACGGTCCGTGGGGCACCCGGGGCGCGGGTCAATGGGGTCACGGTTGGGCTGAGCGGCACCGGGGGGGTCTCGGGCAGGCCTGGGCTGGGGGGGGTGTGCCTGGGTCAATGGGATCCCGGGAGGGCTGACGTGCACCCGGGGGGGCGGTCAATGGGGGCCCCAGGCGGGCCGGCGTGACCCGGGGTGTGTGGGTCAGTGGGGTCCTGGGCGGGCTGACGTGTGCCTGGGGGGGGGCTGGGTCAACAGGGGTCCCGGGAGGGGACAGTGGGGAGCCCGGGCAGGTGTCCTGGGTGGGCTGACGTGCACCGAGGGGGTCCCGGGTAGGCTGGCACACACTGGGAGGGGCTGATTCCACGGGGGTCCCGAGCGGGCTGGTGTATGCCGGGGGGGAACTGGATCAATGGGGGTCTTGGAGGGGCAGGGTGACATGCACCATGGGGGCCGGGGCAGAGGCAGATGGGGGTCCGTGGGGAAGCCGGGCACACCGAGGAGCAGCCCTGGGCAGGTAGGGGTGGGCAGGATGTCACCATGCTCAGTGTTCCTGTGGTCCCTGGGTGGTGGTGTGGGATGCACCAGGGAGGTGGTGTGGTGGTGTGGGATGCACCAGGGAGGGGGTGTGGTGGTGTGGGATGCATAGGGCGAGCCAAGGAGGTTTCTTGGGTGGAGTGGGGTGCATTGGTGGGCCCGGGACAGAGCGGATGGGCAGTGTCAGGGCCAGGCTGGTGCTGGGCTGACAGCCCCTTCAGGCTCCTGGGTGGAGCTGCGGTGTGGCCCAGGCTTCCCGGAGCCCGAGCCCTCGCGGTTTTCTTCGTGTCACACTGATGTGGAGAAGATGCTGCTGGAGGCCCAGCTGGAGACAGAGAGTGGTGACAAGTGAGTACTAAGGAGGAACCCAGGCACCTGGAGTCCTGCCTGGCCAGAGTGGGCATTGAGTGACCAAGGGTATTATGTTTGCAGTGCTCTGCTTGCCTTGGGCTCCCCGGTCTGGGATGACAACGGAGCTGGCCAGGTGAGCAAGCAGCCTGGGGAGAGCGAGCTGCTCCCTCCCCACAGCCAGCCCCAGCCAGGCTGCCCCCACCCTCGGCAGGTAAGGGAGCTGCCCCCCCCCGCTGTGCCCTGCGGACCATGCTGGCTGTGCCCCTGGCCTCACCTGTCCTATGCCTCCTTCTAGCAGGATGTGCCGGAGGGAGCCAAGTGGAGGGAGCGACGCCTGGCAGCATCACTTGGCTGGACCTGTGCCCGCCGCCCTCCGCATCTGTCTCCAAAGTAAGGCCCATGTCCCTCACCAGCATGTTGTGCTGTCCCCCACCCTTGGCATCTGCCTCACCGCCCCGTCCCGCTGTCCCCATACCCTCCTGTGCACTCTGCCCTCTTCCCACGTGCCCCCTTTAACCGTGCACTTTTCCCAGGGAGTTTGCCTTTGTGTGCTCCCCCCAGCCGGTGCTGTGGAGCCTGCAGGGAGGTGCAGTGGGGAGAAAGAAGAGTCTTTTCAGTTCAGAGCTCCTGCTGCTCTTCATCCCCTCGCTGCTGCTCAGCCACATGCTGACTCTGGGACTGGGGTGAGTTTCTGATGGGCCTGACCTGTGCTGTCGAGTGGCCTTGGCCAGAACTGACCGCCTTGGGTACAGGCAGGTGAGCCCTGCGCTGCTGGGTGTCTGTGCAGTCTGGGGCTGTCCAGGGACCTCTGGGTACCCCAGCCCAGGGGGCTGTCCTCATGGGAAGTGGGGGAACGCTCCTGGAGTTGGACTGCTCATCCTTGGGTGCTGTTCTACACCCCTTCTCCTAGCAGCCACAGTTGTTTCAGTGGCTGCTGCCCTCTCCTGTCTCTGCCGGCTCACTGAGGCCAAGTAGGCTGCCCCCACACAGGTGCCTTACAGTTGCTTTCTCCAATGCAGGATCTACATTGGGAAGAGGCTGGCGGCCTCCTCAGCAAACCCGCTGTGAAGAGCTGGGCTCAGCAAGAGACGGGTGGCTCCACCGCTCCGCTCCTCCGCTCAGCATGTGGAGGGAGCCCAGGCACCAGCACAGCCCATCTGGTCCCAGACTTTGTGTTTGTGGCACAAAGCGCCGTCTCCACTTGTCCCTTCTTTAGCCCCAGCCTAGGGAGCTGATCCTACCCTCCCATGTAGACAGGAACCCACTGGTAGCAGCTCCCTGCTGCAGGCGTCCCCTGCCCTCCCCATCCCTTGGTTACGGGTCCAGGTTCCTCTTCTTTAACACAAGACTGTAAATATGACTCCTGAGCCTGCAACACCATGTGCAAATAAACAGCCCTGTGCCAGTTTGGGAGGCAGAGCAGCGTGCCGGCAGTCACTGTGCCAGAGCCAGCACAGCCTGGCCAGGGGAGAGAGCGTGCTCCCCCACAGCATCAGGTTCCCCCTGGGCTTTTCCTGCGGTGGGGCTCCAGGCTGCAGAAGGGCAAGTCCCGGCTCTTTGGGGTGCTAGGGCACAGTGTCAGCATGGTGCCTGGCTGTGGAAAGGCCCCTGGTTGGGCTGTGTGTAGGCAGGGACGAGTGCTGGGGTGTATACAAGGTTTCCACCCCCAGTGCAGGGTGCCCAGCTCATGCGTTAGTCCTTTATTAGCCAGCCATGGCCGTGGGCTGCAGCCCAGCGCAGCTGACCGAGGCAGCAACACCAGCCTGGCACAGGCAGAGGTGGAAAGCCAGATGCCGTCAGGAGAGCTGGCACCGTGCAAAATGCAACACTGCCCGGGCCAACTCGCAGACCTGGCTGGCTCCTGTGCAGTCACAGGGCCTGTTTGTCCTGGTGCTGCAGGACAGGGTGGGCGGCCGAGGGATGGGAGCTGCCCCAGGGCTGGAGAGCAGGAGAGGAGGAAAGAGCTCAGCATGTGCTGGTGGGGAGCTGGCTTGTCATGCTGTGCGTGGCATGGTCCGTGGGCAGTTCAGGGGGGAGAGAGGAAAGTCCAGTGTGGTCACACTGCTGTGGGGGGCTGCGGGGGCGGGAGCTCAGCGCAGCTCTGTTTGAGAGAGGCGTCCTGGCACAGGCTGGTGTGTAACTGCTTCGTCTTAGCAGGAGGGTGAGTGCAGTCTGAAGGCTGATGCAGAGCATTGGGGCTGGGAAGTGTCCAGGGGCAGGTGGGTTCCAGCCCTGGGGGGGGCCATCTGGAGGGTGGCAGTAGGCAGACCTGGCTGGACACGGGGTGGCGGTGCCCTGTGCCACCCCGGGTACCAGGGCACACGGAGTCCCGTGGGCATGTGGGATGCTTCTGGTGTAGATACTACAGGAGAGGTGGGTAAGGGGTGGTCCAGCAGGCAAGGATCAAGCAGGGACATTTGTCCAGCAACCAGCCAGGAGTAGGGACACCGCAGGCGTTTCCATCCCTGTGGGCAGGGGTGGTGGCAAGGGGATGGTGCAGCTGCAGGCAGGCAGTGGGTCAGAGCTGTGACATTCGCTTGGACTTTGGTGGGGGAGGCGGTGGCAACTTCAGCCCTTTATTTCCATCTGCTGTCGGTGACGTGGATGCCTGCGAGCAGAGAGGGCAGTTACCGGGGGCGGGGGGCACCGGGGGCTGGAGGCCCAGGCCAGGCAGTACCTTCCCTCCAGTTGTGGCGTCACTCTGCTCCAGGAACGTCTCGTACACCGTGGGGCTAATCTTGCGGGGCAGCGGCGGGGCCTTGCTGGCACTCTTCACACGTCCGCCAAAACCGGTAGGAGACGGGGAGAGCCCTATGCAGGCAGGGAAGGTGGGCTGGGCTCATCACCCAGCTTGGGGGACACGGGGGGGGGCGGGGGGCATGGGGACAGTTGGGATGCGCTGGGGATGGCATAAGCCCAGCCGGGAGCAGGCTCCCACTGAGAACTGATCTCAACAACAAGACGCAGGGACACGAGGTCTGGGAATAAGGACCGGCAGCTCTACGGAAGCGTTGGGTGGGGGACAGTGCCGGGTCTGCTCGAGCGCAGGATGTGCCTGCACCATTGTGGTGATTGGGGCAAGGGTGCCTCTGCTGGGATGCGGTGCTGGTACCTGTGCGGCTGGGGTGGGGGCACAGCCCTGCTCCTGGAGACAAGGGCTGGATGCTGCCTGGGGCTGTAAGGACTAGGGAAGGTGACATTCGTCGTCGTGTCCCGTCCCCCCCCCCCCCCCCAGCCATGCCGGGGGTGGTGAGGAAGGTGCCCCGAGCCGGCAGGCGTTGTGGGGAGTACCTGCAGTGCTGGGCTGAGCACCAGTGGCGTCTCGGCTTGGCAGGGGCTGTTTCCCATCGGAGCTGCCCAGGCTGCTGTCACTCATGTTGCGGGATAGTCTCTGCTTCTCTTCCTGGGGTGCAGAGGGGAGGTTCAGCACCTCGGGGCAGGGGGGCAGGCTGCATTGCAGCACCTGCAGTCCCGGGAACGTGGGACCCTCCGGCAGGGTGCAATGCTTCCCCAGCACCCTGCCTGCAGCCCTGGGTCTCCAGCCTTGTGCCCCACCAGCCTCTGCTTCTGCCCTCCCTGCCATCAGCCAAGGCTGCCACCAGCCCCCCAAGGGGTCCCAGCTGTCCTGAAGCCTGCTGCTGCCGGCCAGACCAGGGGTTCCAGGTGCAGCAGGACACCCTGGGGAAGTGTGAGCGGGGGCCCTGAGAGGAGGGGAGGCACAAGGGCTGTGCTGAGCATCACCTTGGGCTCTGGCAGCTCCGAGATGGACAGGCGTGGGTCCGGCCGCCGGTACCCAAAGAAAGTGCTGGAGCGGTTCTCCTTGCGCTCGTTCCTGCGGTCCTCACTCTCGGAGGTGCGAGAGGCAGGCTTTGGGGTCAGGGTTGCCTCCGTGCTGTGGAGCAACTGTGGCTGGTGAGGGGCAGGTGGGTGGCAGGGGCAATGGGGAGTAGGGCCACGCCACGGGCCAGCCAGACCATGGCCAGGGGTGGCTGCCCTCAGCCAGGCACCAGCACCACCTCTGGCAGAGCTCAGCAGCGGATGCTTAGCGGGGACAAGCCAGCGAGACAAGCGTGGATGGCTCAGGTGACGGCAATGTCCAGGTGAGCCTGGGGGCTGCATGTGGGGTGTCTCTGCTCCATGTTCCCCCAGGGGGACAGGGCCACCATGGTGGCATGGCAGGATGGACCCCTGAGATGTGAGATGCAGCTTGACATAAAGGGAAGCCAGGAGGGCTGTGGGCTGTGGAGGTGGAAACATCTGGGGTGGAGGAGAGTGAAGATGGCTCAAGCGGTGCAGGGCCAGCAGGGAGGGGTGAGGGCAGTGAGAGGGGGTGGCTCTGGGCCAGTGCTTCCCACCACAGCACTCACCTGTCTCCAGCATGGCTCAGCCGGTCCCAGTCAGGTCCCCAGGCCATGGACCGGGGTCGTCCACTTCGCCGGTCCTCAAAGCAGACCTAAGAGCACAGGGAGTCTGAGGGAGAGCCAGGAGGGATGAGAGTGCAGAGTCGCCCCTCTCCTTCCCTTGGCTCAGCCAGGGCCAGCAGTGCCCTCTCTGCCTGGTCCTGGTTTTGTGCCACTACCAGCCACCACAAGGCTGTGCTGTCCCCCCAACCTAGGGCGGGCAGAGACCCCAAGGTCCCCCATGCACAGTGCCCCTCACCCTGTTGCTGCAGCCCCATCAAGCTGTTCCCTGCTGCCCGAGACCTGCGTTGGCTTGTCCAGTGTCATCCCGTGGGTGCCATGCACCACCCATGCAGCCCTGGCTGTGCCTGCACCATGCTCACCATACTGGTGCTCACCATACTGGTACTCACCATCTCCCGCACCCCATATTGGCTCTCCACCTTGGCCCGCAGGTGCACGAAACACTGCTCCATACGGTCGTGGAAGGGTCGCAGGTCCTCTGTCACCTTCCGCCCATGGATCCGGATCCCCTCTGCCAGCAGCGGGATCTGTGGGAGAAGAGGGATGGGTCCACCTGGGCTTGTGGGGCTCCCCTGGCATGGCGACACTGGGCGCTTTGTGCCCCAGGGCAGCTGTCCCCTCCGGCCACCAGAGGGATGCTGTGGTCTGTACCTGCCAAGCAATCAGGTCCTGCAGCTTCTCGATGTTCCCCTTGTCCTCAGGGTGCTCCTGCAGGTAGGACTCCTGGAAAAAAGCCTGCAACAACCCCATCTCAGACCCACTGATGGGCTGGCTCAGCTCTGCACAGACAGGCAATGGTGCAAAGTGGTACCAGTGCCTGCGGTTGCCAGCCCTGGGAGTGCCTGCGCCGGCCCCAGCACAGCAGCCGCATGTCCTCACCGTCTCATACTTGGCGAAGCCACCCATGACAGCAGGGTCCACAATGCCATTGAGCAGCATGGAGAGCGGGTTGACGGGCAGGCTGGGGTCGTTCTGGTGCCGATTGATCTCACTCATAATTTTCTCATTTGTTTTCATCATGGTCTCGATGGCATTTTCCAGGGGGGAGATGATGGTCTGAACCCAGGGAGGGAGGGAAGGTCTGACTGCTGGCTTACCCAGAGACCTGCCCATCCTGGTGTGGGCCAGCAGGGTGGGGTATCCTTGGCCCCACAGGAGAGAGGCCCCAGGGTTGCACATCTCATCCCACGAAGCCCCTTGGACCCCTGGCACCAGCTGCCTGGAACTGAGCCGAGGGCTCACGGGGGAAGCACTGGATGTGCTCGTCCCCAGCTCCAAGCACAGGCTGGTGGCAGGGTTAGTCCTGCAGGCAAGAGGCCACAAACCAGGTGACGGACGTGTGGCAGCAGCAGCTCAGCAGCGAGCTTATGGGAAACTTGGGTAAATGTCATCTACGGGGGCAGCTGTGGATGAGCAGCGTGCACAGCCCGAGCACTGGGGCAGACACGCGCCTCTGTGGCAGCACTGGTGCAGCCGTAGAGTTGCCCGGTGGCACAGCTGTCCTGTAACAGCCCAGCTTGGGCACTTCACACGTCTGCCCTGCTGCCGTGCTTCAAACACCCTGCACTTTGGCCGAGCGCTTCCTTCTGACAGAGGTGTAAAACCCATGTGCGGAGCTGTTGTCAGCAGCGGTCTGCTGAAACTCCTCCAGCGCCTCTGCTGCTCCCCGCACATAGTCTCCTGCCTCCCATGGAGGAGATGTGCATCCCAGTGGATAAGCCTCACAAACCAGTCCCTGTCACTGCGTTGATGCTACCGGCACCAGCCAACAGAGGCTGTTGGTGCCATGAGTGCCGGGGGTCTCCATGCCTGGTATCAGCAGAGAAGCCCTTCCCCGTGGCCTGGGACAGCGTTCCCAGGCAGCACAGGCTGGAGATCAGTCCCAGAGCCGGGGCAGCGGGGAGCCAAGGTGATGCTAAAGGGGGGTTATCCCCTGGTGTTGGGCAGGGTTGGTAGCTGGTCTCTGTGCCCACAGGGGGAAGGGGGACATGCTCACACCCCGCTCTGCAGGCACAGAGTGCACGTGGGAGCTGGGTCCGCTCTGCCGCAGGCGCCGTCCCAGGCCATGCACCTGAGGGACCACAGGGGCGCGGGAGGGAGCTGGGAGTTGCGGGGTTTGGGGGCTCAAGTGCTGGGTGGGCTGGACCAGGTTTGCACTGTGAGCAGGGGCTGATGGGACACAGGGACTGGGGCAAGGGCTCGGATGGAGCATCAGGTGGGATGTGTTCCCCACACCCTGGCTTCAGCCACTGGAATTTGGGAAGCCTGGAAGGGGCTGGGGGCAGCGCGCCCACCTGGATCTGGGGTTTGTGGTGCTGCTCGGGGAAGGGATGCCCTGGAAGGGCCCCACTCCCCCCCACGCCCCCTCCTCACCATGGTGGTGGAGGTCACCACGAACCACCGCAGGATGCCGGGCAGGGGGTAGGCTGTTACAAAGGTCGTCCGCTCGATCCACATGTTCTACGGGGAAGGCAGCAGTCATCCCACCGCCCTCATCCCGATCACCCTGGGAAACCCCTGGCTGCCCCATGGGGCAGGGGGCTCCCACCTCCCCTTCCCATGAGCATGGGACCACCACCTTCCCCATCCCAGGGTTGGGGACCCCTCTCTTTCCTGCATCCCAGTTCTTCTGGACACCTGGCTCCTCACAGGGTCCACCCTCAGCTCTCCCCATCCCTCCCAGCTGGGGGTCCCAGCAGCCCCCACCAGCACTCACCGCAAATTCATTATCTGGATCCTTTGGGCCTTTCTTGAAGGGCCGTGAGTAGCTGAATTTCTGGACGTGGTTGGCTTTATAGAAACTGCAGAGGAGGGAAGGGGCAGAGCATGGGACCATTGTGTCCCTTCCCCAGTTGTGTCCCCTCCCACAGGGAGCAGAGCGAGTATACCCCCTCCACACCAGGGCACTCACTTGGTGATCTGCTCCGGGATGCTCCGGTCCTTGAACCGGACCTTGGTTTCCTCCACCGGCTGCACAGTGAAACACTGGATATCTGTGGGAGTGAAGGAGCCACAGGCACACACCGTGGGGGACGGGGGTTGCGGGAGAGAGGGACCTCAGGGCCCAGAGAGGGACATCCCCAGGGGTGCGTGGGGAGGTGCTGCGGGACCCACATGGAGGGCAATGGCACAGGGAACGAGCCACCCTCCCAGCCCATTCCCACGCTTGGAGGATACACTGGCCCGGGGAGCCAGTGATGTCCTGGCCAGGTGGAGATGTGCTCTTGAGCTTCTCAGCATTGGGGAAGGGGCTCAGCAGCCGCATCTCGAAGTCCTCCCGGCGCTCATACTCCTTGCCCCGGTAAATGAAGACCTTGTTCTGTAGGGGAGGAAGACGGCAGCCCGTCCCAGAGCACTGTGGAGTGGGGCTGGGGAGCCCTCGGCCCCATGCTCCAGCTGCAGCAAGCCCCAGTGCGTTAGGGTTGCAGGCACAGACAAGGCTGAGCCCAAGCTGAGCAGGAGACCCCCCTCTTGAAAAAAATATTTCCCCAAATCCAGCAACCGGAGGAAAAAAGGCGGGCTGGCTCGGACAGCCAGGGCTCTGGAGTGAAGGTCTATAGCCAGGCATGCAGCGACTGGGGTCTGTGGTCGGTGGATACAGAAGCCACCCAGGAGATAGCAAGGAGCCCTTGAAACCCACCGTGACCTCTGCGAAAATGATGCCACCCTCACCACAGCTGTAACAGCTGGGTAGGAAAATAAGGATGAACACTTTGGATGGAAGAAGCCCACTGATCGTGCCAACTTACATCTGAATGGATTAAACACCTGAGGGGTGTAATAGAGAATGTGGATGAAACACTTTGCTCTCGTCCAGAAAGACGAGCCCTGCTCTCGTGGGTGGATGCCGGTGGGGAGAGGGTCAGTGGGGAGAGGGTCGGTGGGGCTCCCACAGTGAGCCCGGAGGTATCCGAATCTGTTCATAAATAGCACCGTTGCACAGACCCATCCTTGCACCACAGGTACGGTACAACGCACATCTGTCCCTGCACCCCAGGTATGATGTGGCACAGACACACGTGTCTGTGCTCCGCAATCATGACACAGCACAGGTACAGCCACGCACCAGGGATGGAGCAGATCCCACCTCACCACAGGCCACTGGGACAGCCTGGCAGAGATTCAACCTCTCCATGTGCTGGAGACACAGCCCAGGACCCCCTTTGTCACGTGTTACAGAGAACCACAACTTTCCACGCCTCGCTTTTCTTCCCTAAGTCTGTCTCCAGCTGTTTGCAAATAGGAACCATAAGCCCCGGTGTCACTAGAGTGAAGCTCCTGGTTTAATTTGGGAGTTTTCAACCCCTTCCAGTGAGCAAGGACGGAGGTGGCAGACACGGAGGTGGGCACTAAGCACACAGGGTGCCACCCCAAGATGGTCATGGCCACAAGGCTTGGCCTGGGTGCCAGTCTGGGCAAGTGTAGCATGCCAGCTGCTGGCACGGTGCTGGCCATGGGGCAGCTGGGAGCCACTTACCCGGAGGAAGGTGGGGAAGCCTTGCCCGTAGTAGCCCACGGCAAAGTAGTCTGGGTTGGGCCGCAGCACCTTCAGGATCTTCTCGTAGAACTTGGCTTCCCGCTGCTGCAGGGTGAGAGGGACAGGATTGGGGATGGGACAGGGCCCCACTGCGGGACAGGAGCCCTGCAGACCCCCTGTCCCTCCCTGTGGCTCGCAGTGCCTCCAGCCTGCTCTGCCGGCAGCCGTCCGTCCCTCCCCAAGCCTGGCCAGGCACTCACCAGGATGTCACTCAGCATTTCGTAGTCAAAGACTTCACTCTCGTACTGCTCCGCCAGCTCCTTGCAGATGTGGATCGCCTCCTCCCACATCTGCAGGACACAGGGCCAGGGCAGGGACCCCACGGTGTGGGGTGAGCTGGGGTGGGGGGGTACTGGGGGCTTCCAGAGGAGGCCAGCCCCATCTGCAGGACACCTGCACCCCTGCTCCTCAGCAAGGAGGGAAGGGTTCTCCCCATGCAGGCTGGTGGTCTGGCTGCACGCTGGTGGGTGGCAGCAGGACTTCCCACCATCTCCAGCACCTGAGCCCCCTGCCAGGCAAGTCCCTCTGCCAGGGTGCCCCAGCTGCCAACCCCCAGGCAGTGACAGGGCTGGGGTTGAAGCTGGGATGGGATGGGACAGGGGAAAGGACAGCCATGGCAGCCAGGCAGCTGCGGAGTCAAACCATCCAGCCCAGGCTCGCTGTGGGGCAGCTCCAGCCCCACCACAGCAGTGGGAAAGGCAGATGGGCTGTGCTGAGGATGGGGACTCAGAGCAGGAGGCAGTGGTGGGCAGGGAGGTAGGCTTGCCCTGGGACAAGGGTGGCCCGGCTGACCAGGGCGAGGGGGCTGCCAGGGTCATGCGGCCACATTCACCTTGCCCTGGTCGAAGTAGTCGATGATCTGGTTGTAGAGAGCCTCTTTGAGCTGGCGCTGGGTGTGCAGGCTGGGGCTGTGCAAGCCCTGCATGGGGGCTGTGTTCGCCTCGTCCGACCACTGCACAGAGGCAGTGGGAGCCCATCACCCTGAGCCCTCGGGCTCCGGCTGGGTGGCCCCCATGACCCTTGCAGCCCCCCACCTCGTGTCCCACCTTGAGGAGCCGGGCGTGCAGCAACAGGGTGTAGGCTCCCTCCGTGTAGTTCTCGTAGCTGACGTGCAGGTCTTTCAGCTTGTACAGGTACCTGGGAGCGAGGGTACCATGTGCGGGGCGCGACAGCCGGGGTGGATCGGGGTCCAGCCCATGTTCCCCCTCGGGGCAGCATCCCCGGCTGGCAGCTAGGTGGGGGGCAGAGCCCCCGGCACCCTGCCCCCACGGCCGCTCCGCCGTCCCCATCCCATGTGCCTGAGGACAGGGTGGCAGCGGGCTGGGGCAGTTCAGGGCCCCGGAACCCCTCACCCCATGCAATGCTGGTCTCGCCAGGGCTGCGCTCACCTGATGTACATGGCCTGGCGGTCAATCTCCTTGTAGAAGTTCTGGGGAAGAGCAGATGAGGACGCTTTGAGTGGCCCCAGGAAGGGGTACATGCTGCAGCCCCCTATGGTCCCACACCTTGCTCTGGGTCACGGTGCTGCTGGGACTGTCCCCACACAGGGACCGTGCTGCCCTCAGCAGTGGGGAGCTGCATGGTGCCTCTCAGCAAGAACCTCTGGGGGACACCAGGTCTGGGACCATGTGCACCCCATCTCTGCTGTGCCAGAGGCACTGCAGACCCTGGGGGGACCTGAGGGGACACGGGGCTGAGCCCTGGGGGAGCTGGGAGCACGGGACAGGTGCCCACCAGGAGGTTGACGGTGCAGCTCATGCTGTAGGTTTTGTTCTCGTCATTCATAACAGCCCGGTAGTCGAGGAGCCGCTCCAGGAGCCCGGTCACGAGTGCAACAAAGTTCTCCCCAGGCTTGGCCAGCTCGGGGTGTCTCTGGCAGCAGCTAAGCAGGCTGGGGAGGAGAGATCACAGGACTCGCTGCTTGCTCAGCTTCACAACACTCCCACTGCTGCCCCAGCTCACATCCCCCAAGGTGCAGGGAGTTGAGGAGGGGGCAGACTCCCCAAACAAGGGACAAAAAGCAACACCTGGTCTACAGCGAGACAGAGCAAGCCCCGTGCTGTCACCCAACAGGCACATCAGGGATGGGGGAGAGACCTGACAGCTCCAGACACCCTCCACGTGAATCTGTGATGGGCACCACGGGGCAAGAGCAAAGCCTGGGCAGGGCAGGAGCATCACCCAGGACAGGGGCGTTGCAGAGGGCAGGGACATCACCTGGGGCAGGGCAGGGGCATTGCAGAGGGCAGGGACATTGCCTGGAGTGCGGCAGGGGCAATTCCTGGGGCAGGGGCAATTTGGGGGCAGGCTGGCCAGGCAGCTGTGGTGCGCAAGGGGGACATGATGCTACTCAGGCAGCAATCTTCCTCTTCTCGGGTCCCACTCTCCCGAGAGGTGTGCTCTGGGTCAAAGCACAGCGTGAGGAGGAGCTGGATGGCCGAGATTGAGCCGGGCTGGGAGTACAGTAGCCAGGTCGTGCCCTGGAGAGAAAGTTGTGTGCGGGGATGTCACTGCACACTCACATGCTCTCAAAAAGCTGCTTGTACTGCTCATCTCCACGGCCGCCCTCCACCTCGCTGTCCAGCTTGCGCAGGATCTCGTCCTCAAACTGCAGAGACACGTGTGAGCGCAGCCGAGGAGCTGAGGATGTGCTGAGTTTGGCCCCAGGCTGCCACATCTGCGGCCCCCCGGGACACGGGGCCACAGCGCTGGGACAGAAGGGGCTGTGGGGGCTGGAGCCAGCTCAGTCCCTTAAACAGCCCCCAGGCTCAGCTGCTGCAGCCCCTTCCACCAGGACTGCCCAGCACAGATGGGTCCTTTTCCCCCCTCCCAGGCCATGCTGCTCCCTGGTGCAGAGTCCCTGCGCTGCCCCACCACAGACAGGGTCGCATCCTGCTCTCTGGGTCCCTGACCCGCTCCCCAGCACAGGCAGGTCGCTGACTTGCTCCCCAGGTCCCTGTCCCGCTCCTGCACTGGCCTTGTTGCCGTCCCCCAACATTCTGGGCTGAGCTGACCCTGAGGGTCTCTGGACAGTGCCCTGTGCCCCTTGAAGCCACAGTCTTCCCTGCCTGGAGTGGCAGGGTTGTGCCTGCCTGAGGTGACCCGCCTCCCAGATGATGCTCAGCCTTCAGGTCCATGGGGTTTGTGCTCCAGCTGCAGTCAGTGAACCCAAAAGCCTGGGGGATCCTGTATGTGCACAGTATGGGGGGGTCTGGAGCAGATATCTGATTGCTGGTACCCCTTAGTACCCCTTGCCTCCACACTCGGTCCCTCCAGAGTCTGCATGCCCCAAACTGAGGGGACCTTATCCGCCTGGGCTAGGTTGGCTCCTGAGCCACAGAGCTCTAGTGCCACAGTAGGATGGCTCAGGGACATCTCCTGCGAAAGCCTCAGGTCCCCGAGCCCAGCCATGCCCACACTGATCCTCCAACGCAGCTCTCCTGTGGCTGCAGGCCTGGGTGCAAGCGAGGGGACGGTGAAGGGGCTCCAGCAGGACCTGTGTCTCCTGTGTGGCTCCAAGGGCAGTCCCAGCCCCTCTCCTCCCGTAAGACACCCCAACAGGGCGAAAGGCTTCCAGCTCAGAAGAGACAAATGCACCTGATCATAAACTGGAAAAGCCTTTTGCATGGTGAAAACTCACAGCAATGAGGGAAGGCAAGTGGAAATGCAGACATTTATGCAGACCTCCCCCCTCCCACTGTGTTCTTGTTTCCAGGCAGTGCCGGGACCGGCTGAGTGGGTGATGTCTGAACCCGTCCCTGCTCATCCTTGGGAAATCCTCTGCATCACCTGGCGGCTCTCCCTGCTCCTCATGTCCCCACCAGCTCCCTCATCCCCATCCCTCTCTCCTGGAGCCCCACATCCCAGGATGAGAGGGGACACTGAGCACTACCTCCACCCACCCTGAAAGGAACGGTCCAGCCCAGATGAGGAGCAGGATCCGGCCACACTCACCCGGCTGAAGCTCTTGGTCAGCTGATACTCGCAGAGCATCATGTCGAAGAAGATGGGGATGGTGGACTTGCGCAGCTCCAGCTCTGGCACGAGGGTCATCTCCAGGATGGGGCCCACCATGCTCGGGATGAACTCGATCTTGTGATGGCCTGGGGAGGGCAAGGAAGGCTGGGGGGCCTGGGCTCCTGCAGCCTGCTCCCCGGGGCCAGCACTGGCCTGGGGCCCCTGTGGCTGCGAACGGGCAGCAATGCGTGGAAGAGGAGGGGGAGTACTGCCAGGAAAGTGTCTGCACACCCCAGGGTAGGCGGCTGCGGCAGAGCCAGGCAATCCTCTGGGACAGCCATGCCGGTGGGCAGGTAATGCTGTATGTCCAGGACAGCACGGCAAACACTGAGCTATGGGACCATCAGCTGGGGCTGTGCTGGTGTCCTGGAGGCCCTGGTGCATGTGAACAACCCACGCAGGAGCCTGCAGGCACCCGTCACTGCTCCACTGCTGCGCTGCGGGCTGCCCCACACACTCCCCGCAGCTCCCTGCTCTCTGCTGGGGCGTGGGGCAGAGACACGAGATGCTGCGTCCTCCCTGCCTGCCTGGCCCTGGGATGCTGCCAGCAGCGCGACCCACACCGTGCAGGGGAAACAAGGCAAGGCAGGAGCCCACAGGACCGGGGAATGGGAAGGCAGGGCTGAAGGCAGACACCCGCCTGGAGAGGGGAGGCTGCCTCCAGGGAGTGCAAGCTCGCCGCTGGTCACAGCGCCTGCAGGCTCGCACACCCATGGCCTTGCACGCCTGCAGAGGTGTGCATCTCATAGACTCACATATCCCATGGACCGCACATCCCATAGCATCCCACAGATTGCACAGATTCGCACACCCGCAGGCTCATCCACCCTGCTCACACCTGCAGGCTCCCATGCCCCACACCGGCAACATCCCACTCCCCAAAACTCATTTTGGGGATGGTGCTGATGAATGCCAGCCTGCAGAGACTCATCAAGCCTCCTCGTTTCTAGCCACGCTGCGGCTCACCTAGGTTGTACCACATGTCCCGAATAGAAGCTCCGATCATGGCTCTCATGTCCCCATACCTGGCAGGGTGGATGTTGGTTAGCATCGCTCCACAGCCCGAGGCACAGCATCCAGGCCAGGGACCCAAGCACAGCCCGACTGGCTCACCCCAAAATCCCTGACCCCACTGTGTGGCAGCAGGCTGGGGCGGGAATCTGAAGCTGAGCAGCAGAGCTCAGCCCCAAGGTGATGCCGGCGGGCAGCCGGGCTGGGGAGGGCCAGCGAAGGCGATGGTGACTCACTTGGCCAGGATGCTGTTGCGCTTGGCCTGGGAGAAGTTCTCCAGCTGCAGGGAGTCCTGGGTGAGGAAAGCCACAGCCAGGTGGAAATAGTTGTTCCAAAGCTGCAGTGAAAACACGGGGACAAATGGCAGGCTGGGTGGCATGAGGGGCTTGCGGTGGGCAGCCCACACCACCAAGGGCCAGGCTGGGTCCCCTCCCCAGCCCCCCGGCCCCCATAGGGCACAGGCGGCCCCTCACCTGCAGCTCAAAGCTGCTGTTGCTCAGGAACATCTCCGTCAAGGTGGCGGCAAACTGGTTGATGGCACGCAGGAACTCCCTGTGGGATCAGCAGCCGTGGGGCGCTGAGCAGCGGGCGGCCGTGCTGCCTGCCCTCTGCCCGCAGCCAGGGCCGGACGGTGGTGAGGGGAGAGCCAGGCTGGTGGCTCCCAGCGATGGCGAGATGAGGAGCGGGGGGGGAGGGCAGGTGGAGGCCAGGCCCCGCGGTGCCCTGGGGCTGGGGCATCCTCCTGTCCGCAGCCACACTGCAGCTCGTCCTTTCTGCCCACTGTGGTGCAGCCGAATGCTGCCCGAGTGCACCGGTCCTGCACATCCTGCATCCCCGCCATGCTCAGACACCCAGGGTGGGAGGGATGGGGCATCCAGCATCAGCTTCCCATTGCTCCCCAGGAGCCTCCCAAGCACACAGATGGGGCTGCAGAGAGCAGCTCTGCCACCCGGCTCCCAGATGGGGCTGGACTGTCCCAGGACAGAGCTGGGAGAGTCTGGAGCTGCCCTGAGCCAGCCTGAGCACAGACCCAGGGCTGTTCAAGGGGGATTTGGAAGTAGCTCAGCTAAGGCGTAGGCTGCCTGGCACAGTCATGCTGCAGTGCCTGTGTGCCCTCTGCCCAGGTCCCAGCAAGGCATCCCAGGTCCTCACATCCAGCCCCAACATCCCCCCGCAGGTCCCTCCCAGCCCAGGGGTCCTCACCGGTTCTGCACCATGTTCATCACCATCCAGTCGGAGGGGTACACCGTCTTGCCAATCAAGTCCTTGAAGAGGATGAAGGTCTCCATGAGGAAGTCCTGCCAGGGAGGAGGAGATTTTAGGAGCTGGGCTTAACCATGATGCCCTCCCGGGGTACACTGTGCTGAGCATCAGGGCTGGGAGCCACTCGACAGCGGGAGCTTCACCTCCACAGAGCAGGGATGTGGGCTGTGCTGCAGTCCAGGGCAGGTGGCACCAGTGCTGGGTGCCCAGGTGCAAGCAGGGCACTGGGACCAGTGGGATGCCCCAGCCAAGGCATGGGGTAAAGAGGTAGAGAGGTGCCAGTGAAGGAGGGCCCAGGTCTCACTGTGCGGGGCAACACTCACCATCAGCTCCGGCCGGGAGGGGAACGCCTTGATGTAGGAGCTGTAGTGGACCTTGTCCAGCTGGCTCAGGATGGCAGCCATGCAGGCCACGTAGTGACTCTGGGGGAGAAGGACTGGTCAGGCACTGCCAAGGCCCCGTGGCCAGCACCATGGGGTGTGCTGAGGCCCCAGGGGGCCAGTGCACCCACCCGTGTTCCTCCAGCAGGTCCGTACCCCAGAACCCCAGCTGCCCTGGGGGACCCTCGTCCTCCAGCTGCCATGGTCCCCTCCTCCCCGGCTCTCCAGACCTCTCCTCCTGCCCTGCTCAACCTTGGCTTCTGCAGCCAGCCCTTCCTCTCCTCGTCCCTCGCATCCCACTCCAGGGGTGGGACAGCTCTGACACCTGCCATGACGCCAGGGAGGACACAGTTGTAAATATATAGCATATTTGCTATATATTACAATTACATCTGTAATTTTTAAGATAATTTAAGGCAATATGTGGATGAAAGTGCATTTCAAAAATGGCAAGCAGCTTCTTTCCGGAGGCCGATGTGACTAGACTGCCTCTAGTGACGGGTCCCCAAATTGAGTGCAACATTTTCTTGACGATATTTCTAACGTAAAATCTGAGTCCCCAATAGACTTTAAAGCGCTTTGAGTATTGACTCGTGAAGAGGAAGCTTTGCTCTTGGGACAAAGCTACAGGAAACTCCCTGGGGAACCAACCTCTGGAGCCGCCCTGCAGCCAAAGTCACCTGGGGATGCAGCAGCCCTGGTCCAGCGCCCACAACACCGCAGTGGTGTCAGAGTGTGGAAAAGCTGTCTGCGCTCAGCACCAAGCACCGTCACAAGGGTACCATCACCCTGAATGCCACCACGCCAGGGTATATACAAACCAACCCAACCCAACCACCCTTGGAAGCACCTTGGTGTGCTGGGGACAGGCAGAGCCCAGGGTTGGTCAGGTCACTCTAGCGTGGTGGGAAGCCTGGCACTGCCGGGGCTGAAAGGCAGCGAACGCTTGGCCACAAGAGTGCCCAACGCTTCCTGTTATTAAAGACCTAGTTCCCACCAGTGTCCAGTGCAGCCCAGGTGTGACTGCTCAGCTGGCAAGCTGTCCTGGGGGTGCAACCAGGACTGGAAACCGCAGGAAAGGGCAGCTATTTCTGGGGGTAAGAGCAAGAGGATGCATCATCTGGCAGGCTCAGGAGGAGTGAAGGCCCTGCCACGCCATGGGGTCACCAACAGAATTTTGTGGGTGACTTCGGGTGCCAACCCTTCCCTGGAGACTGCCATGCAATGAGGGCACGAGGGGGTGCTGAGCACCACTGCTGGTTCCGGCTGCGCAGGAGCAGCCTTGGTGGCTGCAGGAAGGCATGGGACAACACAGTCCCCTTCCAGCCCTGGCAGGTCACTCACTGCCAGAGCTTCCTCCTGGCTCATTCCACCGGTTCCGGCATTCCCCGACTCTGTAGCAGGGATAGAGCCCCTATGGCAGCCCCCGGCCAGCTCTCCCAGCCACACAGAGCAGCCAGTGGAGGGGGGATTTCAGAGGCTGAAGGGGACAGCCCAGGGCCACTCAGCTGCTGCCTGTGACCAAGGGCCCCTGGATTGCCCTGCCAGCCCCAGCACAAACTCCTCGGGAAAGGCTGCAGCACGTGGCAGGGATGGCTGTGGGGAAGCACTGTGCCCCACGGCCAGCCCTGCCCCACATCCCAGGATGCAGGCAGGTTTGCAGGGAATTATCTTTTGAAAAGCAAATGAATAAAAACCCAATAAATCCCAGTCCTTTTACCATTAAAGTGAAGCCACGGACCTGAGGCTGCCCTGCTGATCACCGGCACGCAGCAGGGCCAGCGGCTCCTGCATGCAGGGAGGCCATGCAGGCACGCTGCAAGCCATCCTGCAGAGACACCCCCGTCGCTGGCTGCCCACGAGTCCAAGCAAGGAGAACTTGCCTACAAAGATGGAGGCGAGTCCCTCCTCACTGTGCAGCACAGCCTGCTCCCAGGACTTGGCTCGGGAGCAGGGGAAGCCCTGCCTGCAAGGAAGCAAGCACCAAGCGCTGGCAAAGCAGGGAAAGTGCCACAAATCCACCTATGTTCCCTAAACATCTGTGTGTGCGATGCCACCGAGCCCCGGTCTCAGGAGAGACCCCATGGTGGGAGCTGGGGTGACCTTGCCCACTGACAGAGCCCGGCTGTGCTCTGCCCGGCTGTCGCTCACTGGGGCGAAGCGGGAGCAGCCTGAGCCTTCACTGAGGTTCTGGGGGGCCATTTCTCATGTAGCAGCCAGGGGTGCATGTCACCCACCACCACCGCAGAGAGAAGCACCGCGTGACCAGCACAGCCCTGTGGGGAACATAAGGCAAGGCAGGAAGGTGACAGGAGGAAACTTTTGCAGCAAGCCAGTATGTTCTGGGGATTTGATGAGATTAGTTCAGTCATCTGGAAACAGCTGTTCTGGTGGCTGCTGGAATTAGATCCAGGTGAACTCCCTGCACCGCCTGCTACACCTGCTTCAAAGGAAACTGTATTTACATTTAAATTACATTACTGGGAGCCCCACAGCCAGGCACTGCTACACATATGGATGTGGTTTGTCCTGTGGATGGCGTGTGCATGGGGAACGGGCCCAGGGGTAGGACAGCACGCAGCCCCCAAACCCATTGGGTGGTCACAGACACAAACGGTCCCAGCCAGCCCCCAGCCAAGCCACAGTCCCACCACCCAGCACCTCCCGGAGTCCCCACACCAGCTGCTACAGCCCCAGCACGGCTGGGACACCCGGCACACGTCAGGGCCATAGGCAGGACGGGCTGAAAGCCGGAGAAGAGGGTCTGCGGTCCCCGGGGGGATGCTGCACTCCTGCCTGCAGCTCCCCAGCTTGGGGACCCCTCACAGCCCCTGACCGCTGCTGTGGCCTGGCTCCCGCCACCCCGCAGCTCTGCCTGCTGTAAGGACCACCTTCCCCCGGTGCCCACGGCCGCGCTGCCTGCCGCCACATCCCCAGCCGGGCTGGGGGACGGCAGGGGGACAGGGGCTGTGCCCCACCGTGTGCCCGGCCCCGAGCACCAGACTGGCCACAGTGCCTGCCCACCCCGGGGCGGGCACCGCCCACAGCATCGGCGGTCCCGGTCCCGGTCCCGGTCCCGGTCCCGGTCCCGGTCCCGGTCCCTTCCCCTCCTCGTCTGCCCGGAGCGCGGGGTCCCGGGACCCGTCCGAGAGGCTGCAGATACCGAGGGTCCGGAGTACGGCACGGCGGGGCACCGTCCGGACACCCCGGACCCCACCGGCACCACCGCTAACGCCCGCCCGCCGATCCGACGCCGACTCCGACGCCGACACCGGCTCCGCCCCGCCCCCGCCCCGCCCCCGCCGGCTCCGCCCCGCTACCGGCGAGCTCGCGCAGCTCCGCCCCGCCCCGCCGTGCCCCGCGCCTGCCGCTGTCCGACTCGCGCCGCTGCTGCCGCCGCCGCCGCCGCCGCCGTCGCCGAGCACCAGGTACCAGGGCGGGTTGGGGAGCGGGGCCCCGACCGGCGAGGCGGAGCGGGGCGGGGCGGGAGCGGCCGGGCCGGGCTCTGCGGGCATCGGCCCTGCGGCGCCCGCTCGTTGCGCCGCGGCGGCGGGGCACGGGCCGGGACCGGGACCGGGACACCGGGCGGCGCGGTAGCCCCCGCGGCTGGGGCGGGGGGACCGGCGGCCGGGGGCGCCGGGGCGGGGAACCTGGGCGCTGGGAACCGAAGGGGTGCGGGAACGGCGGAGCGGTACGGGCAGACCCGAAAGCGGGACCCCGCGGCGGTGCGGGGACCCCGGGGGCGCCGGATCGGTACGGACACCGGGCGCAGCGGCCCACGGGATGCGCGGTGACCAGCGGGGCCGGGACAAGGAGCGGGGTTTGGCGGGGGGGGAGGGGATCAGCGGTGCCCCTTCCTCCCCGCCGCCGGTGCACGGTGCCCGGCCCTGAACGGCCTCGGCCGCCCCGGCGCCCCGTGCTGCCGGTAGTCGTGGCACTGCCCGGGTCCTCCCCTCCTCTGCCCCACCGCCGAGCAGAAGGTGCCCGGGGGAGGGCGGGAGGCACGGGGCTGGTGGCACTGGGGTGGCTGGTGGCATCCCACACCGTGCACCCTACAACACCGGGCACCCACAACACCCGGCACCCCGCACTGAGGTGGCCGGTGGCAACCTGCACCGAGCAAGCCACTGGCTGCCATGGCGGGGTTCTCTGGGGGACACAATGATGCTGGAGGTGGTGGCGTGGTGTGCAGCCAAGGCAGATAAATCTGTGCTGAGACCTGCTGTGTTAGAGGGGCCGGAGACCCCCCGAGGGTTGGGCAGGGGGGAGCCTCGCTGCCCGCTCCACCTGCCCTGCTGTGCCACCCTGGCCCATGGCACCTCCGCTCGCTGAGCATCTCCGTGCGGGAGATGCGGGGAGGGAGCTGCGCTCCGGGAGCAGCCTGCCTCACTCAGCCCGGCTGGCTGGCGCTCTGCTCCCCCTCGTTAGGAGACGCGTCCATCAGCCAGGGCTGCGTTTGGTTGACACACGCACACACGCGATCCCAGGGATGTCACTTTCTGTACCACACGTCGCGCTGACGCTGGCCGAGGGATACGGCTGCTTGCGCTGGAGGGATTCAGCCCACGTTGTTCCCAGCAGCTCCCAGCGCCGTGCTCTGCGTTCAAGGCCTTTGTGTCTGCCAGTGGGGCTTCAGCAGCCGCTGAGGCAGGAGCGGAGCCGGGTCCAGCCTTGGCTGCTCCCTGTGAAATCGGAAGGCTCTCCGTGGAGCCGTTTTTCTGTTCGGAGCACGAAGTGGACACATATGAGTAATCGCCGGGACCTGGGCTTTGCCAGTTTGTGCCCGCGTGGGGACGGTGGGTGTCAGCCAGGCTGCCTGCGTGTTCTCAGAGGCGCAGAGTGCTCCTTGCCAGCTTGCAGCTCCCGGTGGTCTCGTCACTTCCTGGGGGGCATGGGGACGAGCCCCTTGGGACAGCTGCGGTGGCAGGGGACGCTGGAGACTGTTGGCTGCGCTCCCTCCCTGCTGGTGCTGCTGGAGGAGGGGGTCCGCAGAGCTGCTGGGGAAGTGACTCGTCCTTTCCCGGAGTGTCTCCTCTCTGCGGGAAGCATTCAGTCTTTCCAGTGCGCTCGGAGGAGTGGAGTGGATTTAAACACAGAAGCTCCTTTAGACTGAGGTTATCTTCTTTATGAATTATAATTATCATAATTATTTAATAGTATGGTAGCATCCAGAGGCCACAAATAATTAGTGGGTCTGTTCCGTTCTGTAGTAACAATACAGTTTCAGTCTTAACCGGTGCTTTTGGACAGGGTGTCTCTTGCGTGTTTAAGAAGGTGGTCTGTATCATCCTGGCTGTTTGGTGGGTGGGGAAACCGAGGCACACGGCAAAGAAAGACACTTGCTAATTCCTAAATTCCCCTGGTAGCCAGTGTTGTCTAAAGCGCATAAAGATAAAGCGAGGGGGTGGGAGGCTGCTAGATGGCATTGGAAATCCACTTAAAGGCAGGAATTTGTATTCTGAAACGACATTCTCCCTATTTGTGCTGGGAGGCTGCAGCCGCAGAGGCCTCCCGTGCTGGCTGCCAGGACTGCGGCCGGGTGAGCACCAGCGGGACGGGACGGAGCAGGGAGGGGGGGCTGCCTGCGCCCGGGGCCGAGCCCCCAGGAGTCTGGGCTGGCACACACAGGGTTGACCAGGGCGCTGCGGTCATCTCTGTGAACCGCTGGGCGGCGAAGCCTTTCTAGCTTTTTCCAGAAATGCGCTTTGTGGACAGCTTGTGGCTTTCTAATGAGATTTCTGGCATGCGAAGGAGCACACGGAGTCCCCAGTCTGTCAGGGCTCCCCAGCTCGGGCGGCTGCTCCGCTCGCTGGGGCGGTTTGACTCCAGATGGGTGCCTGAGCGCTTTTCTCCAAGAGGTGAGATGTTCCTCCCCAGGAAAGTGCGGAGCTGCAGGAAGTCTTGTGATAAGCTGTGTCTCCCGTGGCCGAAAATCTCTGGGCTGTGTCCTACTTCCCTTGTCCTGTAATCGCTGCAGGAATGGCCCGTGTCGGAGGTGCCAGCGGAGCCCCTGGGCTTGGTGCTCGGCACTGGCCGAGCTCTCCCTCTCTCTGGGCTGCATCTCCACATCAGGCGTTTTCCCATGTCCATGCAAGGTGTCTCTGGGACTCGGAGCGCCACGTTCGCTGGGAAGGCAGCAGCCACACAAGGCGTTTGCTTCCTCCCGCGGTGGCCTCTTCCGTAGCCCCTAGGAAAGGTGCTGAACCACAGCGCCCAGCAGCAGCTGCAGACTGCACAAGGGATGCTCGCCCGCTCTTCCACAGAGGCGGCTGAGGGAAGACCTGGGACATGGAACAAACTCCTCCTGACCTCATCCCACTCCATATGGGCTGTCCGCCACAGTCCACATGTGTTCCCCTGGGTAGGTCACCCTACTTCTTCATGTATCATTTAAAATGGTGATATCAGTGCTCCTCTGCCTGGCAAAGAGAGGAGGGAAAGCAAGCGGGTGGCACTGAGAACAGAGACACTACTGTCATGACAGCTGTATTAGCATCCACGGGAGACAGAGGAATAATTTGGCTTCTGCAGGCTTCTGAAGGCTTTGTGCAAAGGCTTTGTACTTCACTGTGTCTCCTGACCACGTAAAGTCTCCATCTGACAGCGCCAGCATATCTGCAGTTGAAAGAGAGAGGAGCGACGCAAGTAAGTCGATGACCTCTGCATGCTGGGAGGAGGATGTTGTTGCTTCTTCACTAATTGATGGGATCTCTTCCATGGGGCATTAGCCATGGCGAGGGTGCCTGGGAGCCTCAGGCAGCCCTGGAGAGGTGCCCACAGGGTGCCTGGGGGTGCTGGTGCTGCGGGGAGGCGGGTGGCAGGGGTCCCCCTGCTCCAGCCGGGCAACGAGAGCCTTCTCCTGGGCCCTGTGGCTGGGAGAGTGACTAATTTTCCTGCAGAGCACTTCAGCCAGTGACCTAAATAGAGATATGTGCAGATCCCTTGGCTTGTGCGAGCTGCTGTTTGCACCAGGGCACGGCTGAGACAGGGGAGTACCCATGTGTCAGCGACGCTCCCCAGAGGTCCCAGGCGATGCTCGAGGGGTGTGCTGTGGACCACGAGGCACACAGGACTTTGCCCCGGCTGCAGGGGACTCTGCCTGGCGTCCTTAGCCGGGCCAGCCCAGGTGTTTCTGGTGGAGCCCCAGAGTGTTCGAGTAGACCCTAAGACTTTGCCTTGAACACTGCTGGGAGGGAAGAGGTCAAGTGCTGCAGATGAGAAGGGAGGCTGCGAGGATCATCGGAGATGGGGAGCCGACCTCGGGGGACTCTGGCAGAGCTGGACTTGCTGAGCACTGCAAAGCGTGGCCAGAGAAGGAACGTGTGTCCTCACTGTGAACGCACGAGGGCTGAACGCTGAGAAGGGAGAAGAGCTGTTCAAGCGGAAGCACTGTATTGGCATGAGCACAGTCGGATATAAACTGGCTTTGATTAAGTGCCTGCAGGAAATTAGAAGGTCTATGAGCCTTCGAGCAGCCGGGCTCTGGAAGAGCCTCCAAGAGAACGGTGAGGGTAGAACATGAGCTGGCTTCATGGTGGAGCTTCTTCAGTGAGAAACCAGATTTCAGATTTGCTGGATGCCTGAGGAGATGCTCTTAGTCCTCCATCCTCAGGTCCCACAGGTGCTCCAATCCGAGTACAAATGCATCAAGTTCTCTTGGAGCCAAAGAGGGATTAAGCTCTGCTGCTGAGTGATGTGTCGTGAACCTGGCTCCTGCCCGGTCCTCTGCTGAGAGCAAATGCCTCATCCTCTGGTGCCACCCCTCTCAGCACCAGTAGCACCTCTTTCCTTTCCAGAAATCAGGAAAAGCAAAGGTTTTGTCCCAAGAGAAGCTGTTGTACCCAGTGAGTGGAGCTGGGTAATTAGCTGTTCTCTTCTGCAGTTCCAGGAGAACATGACTTCCTCTCTCATAAATCTAATCTCCTGGCTTCCTGCGTCTTGAGGAGAAGATTTATGTGTCTGCTCTGGTTTTCCTTCTGTCACAGACATTACCAGGAAGACGAGGTGGAGGATGGGTGGAGAAAGGGCCAAAGCTGGCCGGGGTGGGCAGGGTTGTTCATGGGTGTGGGGCGCAACTGGACCCTCCGTTGGTGCCTGCAGTCCTGCTGTTCGATGGCCATAGCCGGGGTCTGCCCAGCAGCCTCTTCGGTCCTGGGCTGGTCTCTCCCACAGGACACTGACATCTGTCGAGTCAGGAAGAAGAGCTGAGCTGGGCCTTGCTGCCCCAGAGGAGGAGGAGGAGGAGGCGGAGGCAGGCAGGCAGCTAGAGACTTTCCCTCTGCTCTGCAGGATTTTTGGTGGATGCAGGTCACTTTCCAGAGAGGACGGTGTGAAAAAGGGCCCTCTTCCTCTGAGGTTAACGCTGCAGCCTATGAGAGATGAGTCTCCAGATATAAACCCAGAAGATTTAGTGCCTCCGTCTCACAAAATTCACTGTCGATCAGTACTGGCCAAAGAGGAGTGACCCAGTCATGGGGCCATTGGCCCTCCAAGGAGAGATTCACGAGCCCTTTACAGGCTGCAGGTAGGAGCTGACAGCACACCAGCAAAGTACAGATTGGTGATGCAGAACCAGGTTTTGGATCCCACCATCCAAAGTTCCACGGCAGGTTCATGGATCCGAAATGCTCCGGGCTGGGGATCACAGCTGGGCTGATGCATCATTCAGAGCCCCGGTGCTGCTCACAAATCCCCGTCATTCAGAGGAGCACTTGATGTTTGCATGGAGTGAGGACAACCTGAGGTCTGGGTGGGAGTTGGTGCCTCAAGATCAGTCATGTCCATGGCCAGGTCATAGGAAGCGGCGCCTGATGCTTCCTCGGCTCCTGGGCTCGTTCAGCGGAGGAGATGTCATTCCCAGCTGTGCTGAGCATCCAGCTGAAACAGAGCGCCCACCACTGAAGTACTCGTGTCATCTATTGCATTATAGTGGCGTCGTCTGGTTTTATCTATACATCATCTGATGTGACCTGCTGTCTCACCTTATTCATGCGCTCGTAATTCCCATATGAACTAGAGGAGAAAAACACTCAGACCTTAAAAAATTGCCAAGACGGAGGATCCACCACTGTGCAAATCCTTTCCAAGTTGCTCTAGCACTGACTGGCCTCACTTTTTTAAGAAAGTTGCTCCTCTGGCTGTGCTGACCCCTGATTTTCAGCTGCCGTATTTTGCTGTACTTTGTCCGCTCAGCTGGAGAGGAACCCAAGGCTCCCGCAGCAGAGACCCCTCCTGCACAGTGTCCACTCCGTGCTCCTCTCATGGCTCTGTGTTTGTCTTTTTTCCTTCCTTGCCTTGGTATAATCCACATGTTTTCTCTGTGCCGAGTTTTTTCCTGTGAGGTCAGTGACGGCACCCGCACGGGGCCCGGCTGCCCCTCCGCAGGACCTGGGCAGAAGCACAGCTAATTGGCGATGATCGTGGGATGATTATGTCTTCAGACGTGCTGGTTAGCCAGTTTTTAATCCGTTTAATGTGTGCCACATTGCTTTCGTGTTATTCTGCTTTCTTCTTCGAAATGTCAAATGCCTCACAGAAATCCAAGTCTGCTCCATCAAGGCTTTTACCTCCATCGACCAAACTTGGAACCTCGTCAATACAGACAGCAAATTGGTTTGATGAGCCGTGTTCTCCGTGGCCTTGTGCTGACTGGCATGGCTGGTACATGCTGCCGTCCTTCAGCTGTTACTAGTCAAGCTCTGACCCTGTTCCCCCAGTGCTGTCCCCAGCTGGCATTGGGCTAGTAGTCGCATGCCCTGGCTAGTGTTAGCCCACCCACACCCTCCTGGCCACCCCCTGCACTGGGGCTCTGCCGCTGCCCCGTCCCATGTGCTCGGGCTCTCCCGAGGCTGCTCTCCACTGACATGCCCCAGGGAGGACCCCAATGTGCCCTGTCCCGCAGGCGCATGGCTCAGCAGGACATGCAAGACCAGAGCTCCGGGGCTCAGCCCCTCAACTCCTGCTTCAGCCTCAGGAGGTCACACAGCCCCACTCCCCGGCTGAGCGCTGGCAGGGCAGGCAGGAGCCCGCTGGCAGGACTCCCCGCTCCTTATCATCACTAGCTGGGACCTCCTGAGAGCCACCTGCACAGGGCGCCTGAGGACGAGCATCAGCCACGACACGGTAGCTAGGACAGGTCTCCTTCAGCCATCCCTTCCCCTGCCCGACTCTGTCCCTGATCCCCATCATCCCCCAGCAGAGAGGAGCTACCGCAGCCTCACGCTCCTGACAGAGCGGACCCCGGAAGGGGCTGCTGTGGGTTCGGGACCTCGGAAGGGCTCCAGCTTCACAGTACCTCGTCTCTCAATGCTGACCTCCTCACAGCCCTCGGCACTGCAGGACTGGCCAGACCCGTATGTACCGTGTTCTGGGGTAGGGCGGCATTAGCGTGAGACATCCCTATTCCTGCTCCTTCAGTCTGACTAGCCCGGGTCCCCATACTGGAGTGCTCATGGGGGAGCTGGTGGGGCACAGGAAGGCAAGCGGGGTGCACGGCTGTGGGCTGGACACACAGTGCATCAGCTGGCGTAGCCAAATACATTGGGGTGGGGGTGAGCGCGTGGCCCCAGTAACAGTGGGCTGAGTGCCATTTCCCAGTAAATATGCTTGAGGATAGCAGCTGGAAAACACTGGTGCAGCTGGGGGCTGGGCGCCTCCGCTTCCTGCACAGACCCTTCCTGGTGGCCCATTCTGTGCATCCCAAACGTCTCTGGAGCAGCACTTCCAGACGGATCCATCATCAGAGCAGTTTCCTTGGATTTAGCTACAGTACGGGGGGGGCCCATCAGATACCGCAGCCGCTGGGTTGCAAAATCCTGATTCCGTCCTATAGCAGGACTCATTATCAGCGCTCGAAGATGCCGACAGGCTGCAAACAGCACCGGAACACGGCACTAAATCTAACCGTACCATAAAGCATACTCAGGGAGACGAGTGGGAGGGTCCTAGCTTTTGGTGTTTGACATCCTCCGAGCTGTTCCCAACTGGAGTTAGTGCATGTATAATTTATAGACTTTTTCTTTGTCCTTGTGGTTTGTCTCTGATCTCTCCAGCGGTGCGGTTCGGGAGGCAGAGGGTGCCTCGGCGGAGGCCCCGCTGACTGACAGCCTGGTGTTTGCTGCATAGGCAGTGGAACGGCCTCGTCTCGCTCTGCCGTCGGCCGTAGCTCAGCAAGTTCCCCCGCTGCGTGCTCATGGGGGGCTGCATCCACCGTGCTCGGACTGTGCCAGTGGCGCTCCTGCCCCGTGCTCGGCTGTTGGAGCAGTTCCTGGCACCCTTTGCCCCGTTCCCATCAGCGCTCTCGTTAAGGAAACCTCTGGAGCAGGCTGGCCACATGCAGGCTGTCCTCCAGGAGTACTCAGCCTGGCCATGCTGGTCCCAGTCTGTGCTCAGGAGGCTGGTCCAGCGCAGAGACATGCCAGCCGGCCCCGCTTTGCCGCTCGGCGTGTTGCCTCCCTGGCACAGACGCAGCCAGGGATGCTGAAGCAGGACCTGGATGGGGGGCACTGAGCTCCGGGAGCCGGCTGTCGCTGCAGCACGAGCCAGGAGAGGTGACCCCATGGCTGTGGCAGCACCTTGGGCAGGGGCTTTCCCCATGACCCCTCGCCATCCTGGTGGGTTCTGCCCTGTCCCACGCAGGTGCCGGCATGGCCGCTGCCCCGGGCCAGGCGCCCACTGGCAGGCGTGAACGTGGGGCTGCTCCTCCTGGACTCGCAGGCAGCCTGCAGCGAGCGTGGGGTGCAGGGGCAGGCAGCGCTGGCTCTGTCCCCGAGCCGGCTCTCTCCTCTGCCTGTTGCTGTCCATACTAACGAGGTGCCCCATCCCTCCGCTTGTGTCTCCGTCGCGTCCTGCCTCACAAACATCTCCCGGTGTCTGGGCACGGCTCCAAGCTCGGGAAGGAAAGCGGCTGGGCGGCGCGTGGAGCAGCATCCCGACTAATGCTGTGCGGGGGGCGTAGAGGCGCTAGGGCATGCGGTGCCGGGGGGTTCTGCGTCAGCCCCTCGCTCCGCTGGGTTGGTGACTCGCTGCCGGCCTGGGGAAGCACCAGGCACCGGTGTGCTCAGCGCTCGGGAAGTTTGCTCGTTACCAGCCCACTGTGCTGAGTCAGCTGCTTCGCAAGGAGCAAGGCAAGATGCTGAGGAGGGTCGGGGCCGGGGGGAGGGGGGGAGGTTGGCAGGTGCCGTGTGTCTGTCCATAGTGAGGGCAAGAGGGCTTCGGAGCAAGAGGAGGCTGCCATCTCGGTGTGCCGCAGAGGGTGCGGGGGCACTGGGGGTGCAGTAGGCTGTGGTCTGGGGCAGGGGCTGCTGGTGACCACCACGGTGCTGCAGGATGCGGGATATGGTGTGGTGCGAGGATGTGAGTCCGTGCCACAGGGGAGCCCACATCACTCTGCTCCTCGCCCGCGCTGCAGGTGACTCTGGATGTTTGCAGACCTCGAATGCTGGGAGACTGTGTCGCCAGGTGAAGCAGTGCCGCTGCCCTCCAGGGCTGGCATCTCCGTCTCTCCCACCCTGTCCTTGGCACTGCTTCCAAAAATGAGCCGTTAGTTTCCTCTGCTCCCTGGGGGCGTTCTGGGCAGGGGTCCTGGTGTGTACCCCACACTCTGCAGTGTCATATGTGCCAGCAGTGTGACGGGCTGGGGCAGCAGCCAGTGACCAGGGTGCGCAGAGACAGAGCAAGGCGGGCATGGGGGCTTTGTGCTGGTGGGGTGGCATATGGACAGGACAGGGCTGTGGAGGGTGGTTTGCCCTGCCTGCGCCAGGAGGAGGCGACCTGCATAGCTGTGTGTGAACGATGGCAGGGATGGGGACATGGCTGGGTGTGATCCCCCCCATGTGAGAGCCCCCACGCAGGGACTTGGTCAGCCCCCCCGGGTCCTGCCCCTTTGCTGCCTGGAAAGTGCTGCTGGTGTCAGGGATGCATCCCTAGGCATGAGCTGTGGCCTCGGTCCTGCAGCCAGGTCCCAGTGGTGGCCCTGCAAGCGAGAGCTGTGCCACGTGCTTGCACATGAGGCAGGGTGGGCAGAGCGCTGCGGGTGGGCAGGCTGCCTGGGGCCGCACCATGGCAGGAGGTACGATGTCCCAGGGAGACCTCACTCTTCCAGCCACAGCCTCCCCAAGCCGCAGACTTGCGGCAGAGCTGGGGTGAGAGCTGGAGAGACACCAGCAACTGCCCCTCTCCATGGGCAGGAGCAGGGAGCCGTCCCGCAGTCTCACCGAGGTCGCTGTCTTAGCCTCAATACTTGTTCTCCACCTCAGATGGTCCTCACGCGTTCAAGGTGGCTTAGTGTCCCCGAGCCACAGTCTCGCCCCCTGCCCACGGAGCTGGTCCCCCACGCCAGCAGCCCAGCAAACCCTGCCGCACCTCTGGCGGGTGCCGCCTGCAGGACGGGTCCCCTGGTTCCCAGTCCGGTCATTCCCCACACAGAACGGGTTCCCTGTGCCCAGTACAGCCCTGCCCCACGCATAGCAGGTCCCATGCCCACTCCAGCCATGACCCACACAGATTAGGTGCCCCACACCTTGTCCAGCCCCATGCAGAGCCGGTGCCCCGTGTACAGCAGATGCCCCACGTCCATCCATCCCAGGCAGGAGCCCCCCACGCCTGCCCTCCCACTGCCCACACCCCACCAGCCTCAGTGAGGCAGAGCTATTTTTAACAGCCGCTTCTGCTTGATTTGAGCTGTGAACTTGTAACGTGTTTATGCTAAAGGGGTTTCTTTTTTTCCTTCTCTCTTTGTGCTGAAGAGGCAGCGCCGGAGATCAAAGCTTGTCTCTTTGCGTTTTGTGATGGCGGGGCTGGGGGGGAGCGGGCAGAGGTGGGCAGAGGCCAGCAGCCCTGCAGGGGACACTCCTGTCCTTGGGGCCCTGCAGCGGCGGAGACGGGGCTCACCCACCTCTCTCTGTCCCCACAGGTCCGGGACCCCAGGAGCCATGGGCAGGGACGGCCGGCACCCGGTGCCCCGGGCAGCCCGCCACGGGCAGCGCTGAGCCAGGGCAGACGGCAGCAGGACCATGGGCTGCCAGCACCATCGGGGAGGCACGGCGGCGGGAAGGGCTATCGGGGTGGCGTGCTGGGGGCTGTAGGGCCGGGCGGCGGGCAGCATGCCCAGCGGCCCCTCGCTTGCCTCCCGCGCAGCATCCCTTCTCCGCGGTGGCACGGGATGAGGCCACCCGCTGCCTCGGGCAGCTCCGGGGGCGGGTGCAGCCCAGGGCTCCGGCTGCCGGCACACGGCCCCCCGTGCCCCACCGCAGCGCCCCACCGCAGGGCAGCGGCCCCGGGGCCCTGAGCCATGGTCAGCCGCGAGCCCCTTCCCGGCCCGGCCCCCGCCGGTGAGGGCGGCCAGGAGAAAGCCATGACGGTACGCTCGGTGCTGCTCAACCGCGACTCACCCGACATCGAGAGCCGCCTCAAGCGCCGGCGCAACCGCACGCAGCAGGTCCGTTTCAAGGACCTGGTGGAGGGCAGCGGGGGTCGAGCGGCCAGCCCTACCCCGGGGCCCACAGCCACCCATGGCCCCAACACCCCACGTGCCTCACCGCCCCCCAGGGATGCCCCTGAGCCGGCGGCTCTCTGTGCCTCCCGGCGGAGCTGGCCCCAGGCCCAGCCGGGCTCGCTGACGCTGCCCATGCCCCGGAAGGCGTGCATGAGCACCGCCATCCAGACCTCCCCCAGCCTCCAGAAGCCCTTCCAGGCCTCCCAGCCCCGCAGCAAGAGTGTCTGCGACGTGGCCGGGGATGCGGTGCTGCCTGCCGCCACAGCGAGTGCCTGGTGCCCGGGGGAGGCCATGCCCACCGGCACCAGCCGGGCTGTGCCTCCCCGGACACCCGGCAGCCTCCCCGTGTATGATCACGCCGCAGCCCTTGCCCAGCACGCCATGGTGTGCCGTGTGCCACCACCACCGCCCAGGGATCCCTGTCCCCCTTATCCCGGCACAGCCGGGTGCCCCGCTGCCCGCTGCACCTCCTCGGCGCAGAGCTCTGCCCCCGAACCCTGCCTGCCACCCTCTGCCTGTGCCCAGCTCCGTGGGCACCCTGGGGGTGGCCGCGGGGCTCCCCCACGCCCAGCCTCTGTGCCCTGTGGTCAGCCCCGGCCACCCACAGAGCCACGGGGGCTCGGCCGGAGCGACTCGGAGCGGAGCCTGCCCCGTGGGCACCCGCCACTGCAGCCCTCGCCGTACCGCCAGCAGACCGTCCCTGCCACGGACACCCACAACCTCCGCCAGCCAGCTCAGGGCAACCCCCCACGGGACCCCCAACCACCCCAGCACCAGCTCTGCGGCACGCCATGGGGGGGGCCCTGCTGCACCTCGCCAGCCCCCATCCCACCAGCGCCAGGCTGGCACGGCTCTGCCGCCACCGCACCGGAGAAGACACCAGCTGCACTCAGCCATCCGGACCCCCACGGCATCTGCAGACGGCTACATGCCGCTGAGCCTGGGCATGGCCGGGCAGGACTGGAGGGGGCCGGGAAGCCGCTGCCCCCAGCCCCACAGGGCCCCGGTGTGGAGACACAACCAGCCAGGCAGGCACTGGGGGTTCCCCGGCGTGGGCAGCCCTGCCTCACCACCGAGCAGTCGGAGACCCTGCGCCACGTCCAGGACCTTCTGCAGCTGGTGGTGGCAGCCAAGGGGCCACTGGGACCACCGGCAGGGGATGAGGATACCCGGACATCTCAGGGAGAGGGCCCCGGTGGGCCCGGGGAGCAGGGGGACCTGCAGTCCCAGCTGCAGTCCCTGGAAGGGGTGCTGGAGACCAGCCAACAGACCATCCGGGTGCTGCTGGACGTCATCCAGGACCTGGAGAAGAAGGAGGCTCAGCGGGATGGGTGAGCAGGCGGGAATGGAGGTGGGGGCCGGAGGGGCTGATGTCCCTTGGGGGGCTGTGGATGGAGGATCGGGGGGGGGCGCTGCCAGAGGTTTGGGTGCTACCACCTCCTGGACAGGTTTCCCTCTGAGAAACTCGGAGCTGCCGTCCATGCACGCGTGACAACGCATCTTGATGCGATTGATGTCTCACCTGCCCCGGCTTGTTATGTGTGTGCCCGGGGTGCCCTCCCCATGCCCCAGGAGAAGGTGCAGGGGGACGAGGGGATTTGGGCCCCCTGCCCAGCTCTGGCGCAGCCTGACATGCCTGTCGGTCACTGGGAGTGGAGAACTGGGATGTCGCATCCCAACTGCAGGCTCAGCCCAGCCGTGGTGGATGCCCCAGGGACAACAGCCATTCCCCAGGGACAGCCTCCCTGTTTCTTATGCCTCCTTTCAGCCCCATCCTTGGAGTTACCTAAGGCACAAATTTGGCAGCCGGTGCCCCAGTGACTGATGTGTCTGTGCCCCGGGGAGGTGCCACGCGCCCCCGTCCTGCCCGGCCCTGCACAGGACCTGCTCCATAGGTGGTGGGGCACAGCATCCCCTGGGACAATTTTCCTTGGCCTCCTGGGTAGATTTGCCAAGCAGAGCAAGGTGTTAGGGGTTAGTCCATGATGGCCCAGAGCTGAGACCCTCCAAACTCATCTCACACAAGAGCCACCAACCTCCCCGGAGATGCAAGGAGCTGCTCACCCTGTGCAGGTCCTGGCACCCTCCTGTAAAACCCACTGGGGCATATTCTTCACACTTCAAGACAGCCAGCTCCCACCAGGGCACTGCAACGATCTGGTCATTACATCTAACGAAGCCCATGTTGGCTGTAACTGAAGCACAGGCAAAGCTGCCCTCGTGCCACCTCCCAGAGCAGTGCTGGTGGGAAGGGGCTGCTGGAGGTCTCTGGTGCAACACCCACCAAAGGTGGGTGCAGCCAGGACAGGCTGCTCTGGACCTTGCCCAGCTGTGGTTTAGTGTCCAAGAGGATGGAGATCCCCCACCTCTCAGGCCCCTGTCCCAGTGTTTGACCACCCTCGGGGTGAAAAACGTGCTCCCAACCTCTAGTGCTCTTGCAGCTTTTGCCCTCTGCTCCTCGTGGGGAAAGAAGCGGTGAAGAGAAACCTGCACGCAGCCTTTGTGGTACCGAGCAGTGGCCACGGCTCAGGATATTCCCATTAAGCTCCTGCCACGATTCCCCTGGGCTGGCGTCCGGGAGGCAGCAGCTTTGCCTGGGCCGGAGGGACAGCCTGCAAGGCTGCGTGCTGAGCAGCATGGCTTGGCCCATCAGCAACTGGTCTGTTTGCCCGGTGGCCCTGGGGCACTGGGGACAGTGGTGCTGTGCTTCAGCCGCCTGGGGGACAGTCTGGGGCACTGGGACAGGAGAGCTTGTCATTTTGACAGCTCGTTAGTTTGGTCTCACAGGTGGAGTGGGGCTCAGCCTGCCAGGGACACTGAACTCGGTGTGTGCCATGGTGGTATTGGTATGTCGGACTTGGCATGCGGTTTTGAGGAGGCAGGATGGCACACGGGAGGAGATCTGGACCTGCCAGATGGGCAGCTCCTGGTAGTCCTGGCCCCGGTGCCTGCGCATGTGTTTAATTGTTTTATCTAAAACAAATGACTGCTAAGTACCTCCTTCCAATTAGGAGCAAGAGAGGTGCTGCGGATCCCACAGAGGCATTAGCAAGAGCATGCAAGCCCACACAGGTGTTTAGGAGGGGTGTGCAGCACCGCGCTCCTTCCCGTGGCACAGGCTGCCTGGCCGCGGGTGCAGCCCGTGCATGCCCATCCAGGCCGGGAGCTGCCGGCAGCCCTGGGGTGCCGGCTCCCACGGGCCCTTCCCGGTGCTCTGAGCACCCATTGCCCCATTCCACACAGGAGCTGCCTGCCCTGGTCAGCTTTGTGCGTGCCCTGGCCACTCGTGTCCCGGCACAGCATGAGTGACCACACTGGAGGGGAGGTGAGTGTGGTCCAGGGCTTGGCCCTGTTTGCCCCAAAAAAGGAGCAGCACCAGCAGCTCAGCACACCCTGGAGAGTCCGTCACCCTGCCTGCGCTCTCCTGGCTTCTCAGAGCAAAGCCCACTTCTTGTGGGCGAGCGCAGCAGTGCTGCTCCTGCCTCCGCGGACAGGGACCGGACAGTGATACCTGGGGGCTCCAGCCAGGGCCAGGTTTGGGGTTCGTTCCTCCCGCCATCGCTGCTGCCGCTGCTGGCATCAGCATGCAGCCCCCCTGCACAGCCCGCTCTGTCCCTCGCCGTGCAGCTCTGGCACAGCCCGCTTGCCCCTTGCCTGTCAGGGTTGCCCGAGGTTTTGCTGCCCCCAGGGGCTGCCTGGCTGCTCAGAGGAGAAAGGCCAGGGAGTGACCCCCCCTGCCTGCGGTGCTGCCCTCTGGGGCGTCTGTAGACCCCACAGCCATGCCGTGGCCATGCCGAGCCTTGGCCCTGCAGGGCACAGTGAGGGCATGTGTGGAGCGGTGCCTGTTCAGAGGGCAAGTTTGCTCCTGCGGTCAGAATTGAGTTTGTCTACTTGGGAAGCTGATTTAGCTTCACCGCGGGCAGCTTAATTAAGATCTCGGTTCTGTATGCTGTTGCAGTCAAATGAGCAAACAAGATGCCCGGAGACATAAGGAAAGGGATAGGAAATCACATAAAAAATTATCCTAGTGTCGTGATGCTGAGGAACAGCGTGGCCTCATTTGCCATGGGTCAGCATCCTGCAGGCGCGCGGTGGCTCTGAGGCACCTGCCGTGCACCAGAGCGGTGCCACCAGCCCCGATGCCGCTCACGGTGGAACATGTCCTCACAGGGTCCAGGCATGTCCTGCCGGCAACATCCCACACCAAACACCTGTCTCAGGATTAGATCTCATCCTGGTAGAGAGGCACAGTTCACAGTTTATACGATCTTAGATACCCCCCCCCCCCCCCATATATGTACTTTTTATAGAGATATAAATATATATGTACATGATCTAATTTATGTGCTGAGTATAATCCCAATTGTAATATATAATTTGGTGCATTATAAGACCTAGTTTTTGAGGGCTGAGAACAATCATGATCAAGGTCAAATAATAGAAGGAAGATTTAAACAGGAAAATGTGACTGGTATGTGGGACAGGGGGTGTTTTCTCAGCTGTCCCCCAAAAGCCGTAGCCTGCACTGCCTGGGAGGGGCAACAGAGATGTGGAGACGGAGTCTGCAAGGGTGACCAGAAGCATTTCATAGGCCCCTTTTCTTACAGCTCTGAAAGCAACCAGAGCTGTGGCACCACTGGGGAGCAACCACCGGCAGCACCCACCCATCATTTGGGGTGCAAATAGCCTCTGTAGAGATCAGGGAGAAGGACTGCTTTGGGGTTGAGCTGAGCTTTAGAGCTTGTCAGCTTAATTTGAGTCCCATGCACTATCCCTGGAGGAGGATGCTTCTCTGGTGGGAAAGCATCAAAAAGAAATCTTGAGTTTGGCGTAGGCTGGTGATTAGTCTGGAGCATCTCCCTCTGCCCATCTGTCAGGGCACTGCGGTGTGCAGCGAGTGCTCCCGCACAGACCTCGCGTTGCCCTCAGTCTCGCTCCCTCTGTGCCACCATGTGTGGAGAGATGCGTAGTGGCCTGAGGTGGCCATGGGCACAAGGTACAGCTCTGGGATGGAGATGAAAGGAGGTGTAAATGATCGGGGCTTCTGCTGTGCCTGTCTCTGGTTTGCAACCACCTGAGAAATCTGGGGAGCTGAGAGGCACCACACTTCACCTGGCATCAAATGGCATCTCTCAGGAGGAGAGGAGCTGGGATCTCAGGGAGGAGAGGAGCTGGAACCCAGGGAGGAGAGGAGCTGGCTACCAGGGAGAACGGAATCTGGCTCGCAGGGAGGACGGGAGCTGGGTCACAGCTCCTGGCTGCTGGAGTATGAACTCAAGATGCAGATGAGGGGTCTGGGGGCAGCTGGGGAGGCACAGGCAGTGCAAGGCCGGGTCTCCAGGCTCACAGCACTTGTGCTCTGTCACAGGCGACACTCGTACCGGACAGGGCAAGACATCGCCAACTGCGGGACCTGCCGGGACTGTGCCTGCATCATCTACAGGTAAGAGCCAGCTCTGGCACCCTGCACGTTCCCAGCGGTTCTAGTGCTCTCCTTCACCCCTCAGACTCCTAATTTGGCTACAAGGCAGGGGTGTGGGGGACTTGTGAGTCTTCACTCCTGGGGACCATGCTGGGGGATGGAGGGGACCTGCCCACCTGCACTCCATGTCCTGTCCCCGTGGCAGGGTGGATGCTCAGGGCTCCCTGAGCCATGAGGGGCTGCAGAATCTCACCCTGTCCAGGTCTGAGCTGTCCCTGGGAGGACATGGTGCTAACAGAGTCACAGCTTTTCCTCTCCTGTCCCTCCTAGTGGAGGAACTCTCTGTCACAGAAATGCTTCCAGAGCCTTAGGACAGACAAACCCAGCTGTACAGGGCTGGCTAAGACCCCTTGTGCCAGGTCCCTGGCAGAGACCAGTGCAGGAAGCTCAAGGGAGAAGGTGATGGGTCACACAGGGAGTGGCTGTCCCCGTGCCACACGTGCAGCGCCGCATCCTTGTGCCTCATCCTGCTCATCAATGTCCCAAGGGGCCCATCCCATCTCCCGGTCCCGCAGCAGCTGGGGAAGCAGAGGGCTGCCAGCTTCGCTGTCCCCACAGCCTCCCCTGCTCCTGGGGCACCACGTACGGGCCACTTGTGGGTCTCAGGTGACTGTGCTCATTGCAACCACCAAGGCTACCACAACCCATTGGCGTGAAGGCATCCTGCCACTGATCACAAGTTACAGGGGAGATAGCTCACAGGAAGGAGAGGACCAACACGGCGCAGACTGCAGGTGAAGGCCAGAGGGTGCCATTGCCTGCCAGGAGGCTCCCATGGGACTGAAGAGAAGACTGCAGTGCCTGTCGTGCCAAAAGACGGTTCAGTGTGAAAGGCAGCTCCACCTCAGGGCCTGGTTGCAACCATGCACCCCCAGGGACACAGAGTTGTGCTCATTGGCGACTTGGCCAGCACAGCGTAACCTGGGGGCCCGGGCAGAGCTGCAGCAGAGCAGCATTCCCATGCCTGCTGAGGGCAGGGCAGTCCAGCTGCCCATCCCTGAACTATTTCTGTCTTTGCTGGGTGACCCCTTCCTCTGCAAGGAGTCCTCAAACGGGGCTCACAGGCTGCACCCCTCCAGCTGCACACTCCAGCCATGAGCTTGCAGCCTCCCCTCTCTCCCCGTGTTCATGGCCTGAAAGGCAGCATCTCCCCCAGCAGGATACACCGCGCTGGGGCATGGTCCCATCCCACATCTGCCCTGCCAGCCCTGGTCCCATGCTTGGCCGTGCCAGGCAGGACACTGAAGCCGCTCCTGGGCACGACTTGCAGCCGGCATGCCAGGACCCCTCAGTGGCAGATTTGGAGGGGCACAGGTGCTGGCACAGCGTGAGTGCTTGCTGTCCTCGGAGCCAGGCTCAGCTCACCGGAGCCAGCCAAGGAGCCGTTCAGGTGCCAGCTTTTCCCACCAGCGGTGCTGCCGGGGCTCCTGCCGTGGGTGCAGGCACCTCAGCGCTCTGCAGCCAGGTCCTCCCACGTGTGGAAAGGCCAGAGCAGGGTCCTGGTGTTACTTGGCCTGAATCTGGTCGCTTTATCTCTGCGGAGAGCAGCTCCTGCTTCCAGGAGTAGATAGGGTGATTTACAGGGAGGACAGCTGACTGGCTGCAGCTGCAAGGAGAGCTGCTCCAGTTCGATGGCAGCGCATTTATCTTCTGTAAAAGCAGTGTATTGGGGAAAGCCTCATTAGTGGCTGGTGGGTGGGCTCGCTCACTCGCTCTGAGGCCAGGCTGCATCTCTTTGTCCCCGTGCCAGCTTCGCGCAGATGCTGCAGAGGGGCTGCCAGTTGTGCAGGGTGTTCCTGCCCCTCACTGGGGTGCAGGACCACAGGTCCTCAGCTCTGCTTCCCTCCCGTCAGCTTTGGGTCAGGGCACGGAAGCGCTTTCCTCCAATGCCCTCTTTCTTCAGACCCCATTTGGGCTCAGGGAAAGGCATCTCACGCCCTCCCAGTGTAGGCAGTGATGCTGCCGAGGCCCTCTCCCTGTCAGCCCTGTGGGAATCGGGAGTTGCAGTTTCGCCCGAGTCTTCACCTGCCCCTGCTGGCATCCATGGGTGTCTGTCCGTTTGCCCCTCTGGTCATGCAGCCTGCTGTCTCCTTCTGTGTACATGCAGGTGGCTGGCCAGGTATGTTCTCATTTTGTTGTTAATTAGGCTCACTCTGCTAGCACTCGGAAGCGCGGGATGCGGCACGCAGAGCTGGTGCTGAGCAGTGCTCTATGGTGTGCGCACAGGGCGGTTTAGCCACTGCTGTGCTTTTGTGAGCCCCTGTGCATGGGACAAACATCCTCTCTTCTGGGCATCTCTGGGCTGGGTGCATCGGCATCCTCACACCCCCTGCGCTGGCCGCCCTGCACACCCGTGCTGCCGCGGCAGTGCTGCATCTGTCTCTCTTGTTATCCACTTATTTACACCACGAACTCCCCCGCCGTAGCTCATGGGGGACTTCAGTGCTAATTGGGTCTGACGAGCCTGTCTCCACACAGCACTGCGGCGGGGAGAGATGTCACATCTGGGGGAGGTGTCTCCCTGTAATTGCCAGCCTCCCGCTGGGGACTCCCTCTGGGCTTGGCTGCCGTCCGCGTGATGAGAACAGGCTCCGGTGGGACACAGGATACGGGGTGGGGGGAGTGGGGTCAGCACCAAATGCAGAGTGCACAGGGTGCCAGGAGCCGGGGCAGCGGTCCTGGCACCAGCACTCGGGGACTGCATGCAGAGGGGAGCAGACCTGCCCGCCTGTGTCCCATTCCGGGGCCACACATGAACGCACCAGCTGTGCACCCCTATAATGTCCCCAAGCCCTTCCTCTGCGTCTGTGCTGGGGAGTCGGGGTCCCTCCCCACGCTGCCCCCCCTGCTAAGGGGCTGTCTGCCACGGCTCACCCTTCATCCTAGAAATAGCCGAGGACAATCAGTGTCCTCGCAGGGCGAGGTGAGAGGAGGTGAGAGGAGGTGTCAGCGTGCCGTGTGGGGGTGCGTGGGGCGCTCCCCGTGTGCAGGGTGGCCATGCCACGTGCGTTGTCCCAGGCACACACCACAGCACCTTGCTGATCCGATGGGACGTGGCTGGTGTGAGGAGATCAGAGCACTTTCCGTGTGAGGAAGCATCACAGCACGTGGCTGCCAGCAGCCAGCCTGTGCACTGCGGGGTGCTGCGGGGACACTGGAGGGCTCCAGCACTTGTAGAAAACCTGAGGACTGAAGGGGGGGGAGCACACACACACACACCCCCCCCTTACCTACCCAGACCCAGGGCACCCTAATTCCTTGCATCACTAGTGGTGTCGCAGGCAGCAGCACAGTGCCTGCATGCTTGTGCCACCTCCTGATGCTGCAGATGCCCGCAGCCCATGGAGGCTGGGTGCCGCGCCAGTGGCAGCAGCAGGACAAGGGGCCCTGACCCCACGGACATGCAGTCCCTCTCCTGGGGGGCTGAGTGCTAACCGGGGTCCCACAGACCCTGGGCTCGCCCCTCAGCATCAGCACCATTCTCCAGCTAGGGTGGTTGGCCGGCTCCCTAACCTGGGCAGGTCTCAGGCAAAGCCTTGGCATGTGTTATTCTGAGCTGGGAGGGACCCTGCAGCCCTGGTGGGATGGAGCAGCACCACCAGAAGCTGTGCTTTGGGGAGCACGTCATGGTCCTCCAGTTAGGAGATGGCAGCGAGGGAAGCACGTTGCTGTGGCCAGCGACTACAGGGTGCCCAGCCTTTCCAGAGCCTTCCTCTGCCTTCCCTACCACGCTGGGAGCACAGCTACCTTGCCAAGGATGGCCAGCCCTTGCCGCAGTGCCACTGGTCCCAGCAGGGCACTAACGGGCGTTGCCACTGATGGCCTGATCAGGGCAGAGGACCCACTGCACTCCTGAGCTGGGGACTGTGCTGCAGGAAACCCCAATTGCCCGGTGCCTGAGTGCTTGGGCACAGTGTGCTGGGAACAAGTCCCCGGCACTTTGGGAGGCCCCTTGCAAGCAGATCAGCTCCCCAGGAGGGACTTGGCATGTTTGTCCTCATTTAGGGTGAAGGAGCTCTGGTGAGCGGGTGAAACAGAGGAAAACGCGCAGTCAAGCCCAAGAGAAAAGCAGAGGCAGCGCCAGGCTTTGAGGCTGGATAAAAAAGAAGATGCAGGAGGGGCAGCTGAGGGTGACCCATCCCACAGCACCCCCTGCCACCAGGTCAGGGGCTGTTTGTCAGTCTGTTCTTCAGAAAGAAAGGTCCCTGGGTGCCCTGGCACAGCAGGTTTAGCTGTGCGGTGCCACATGCCCAGATGCAGACCGCACTGCCACAAGGTGAGATGCCTGTTTGGGACAGATCCAGCCCCCACCCCCCCACTTTCAGTCTCTGAGGGTGAAGGTGGTGGGTAGGAGCTGTCTGAAGGGCATGCCAGCAGGATGTCCCCTCACAGTGGCACACAGTGACCCTGGGAAGTCTGCCCACAGGGAAATGCTGGGAGCCCTGGAGAAAGCTGGCAGAGAAATGCCCAAAGGGCCACTCCGCACTGCAGGCTCCCAGCCAGCGGCCACACATGCCTGAGGCCCCTGCCCCTTCCCACGGGCTCTGTCATCCCCTCCAGCCGCAGGGTGACAGCCACTGAAGCCAGGCTGGTCCCCTGCCACGTGCACTGTCCCCGTGCAGCAGCCTCAGGAGCGCAGTGCAACTGAGGTCCTGGGGACATGCCCTGGGGACGTGCAGGGGGATGAGCACCCCGGGGATGTGAGTGGGGCTGAGGTCCCCAGGGACTTGTGGGGGGTTGCGGAGCCATGGCAGGCGGCGGGGCCGCAGCGAGCGATGCCTTCTAACGCCATCCCCCCATCGCCCCACTCGCCCACAGCGTGGAGCACGATTTCCGGCAGCAGGAGGGCCGATTCCAGCGGGTGCTGAGCCATATCGAGGGTGACACGACGCCGAGCTCCCCTGCAGCGGTGGCGGGGGCTGTCCTGCCACCCAGGCAAGAGCCGTCACCGGTGACAAAGCTGCCTGCAAAGCTGGACACGAAGAAATCCAGGCGCAAATGCTTCTGGTTCCTGTGAGCCAGCCGTGCCCAGCGGGCCAGGAGCCCGGGGGCACCGTCCCAGCACTGACCTCCTGCCCACGTCTCCTTCCTCCTCTCCCTCCCTCTGACGGTAGGGTTTGGGTAGCACCAGCTTTTATATTTTTAACCATTCAGTTTAATGTATCAAAGCCCCTGTGTAAATAAGGTGAGGGGAACAACAGCTGTATTTAATGAGAATTCAATAAATTCTACGGAGACGCTATTTTTGTTACATCCTCTCCCACCTGTGCACTTCTGTTCTGGATGAGGATGAGGAGGGGCCCAGTGGCCGTTCTCCTGCACAGGCTGCAGTGTTCGCCCAGCCCCAGGCACCCACAGCACCCCCGGTGAGAGCAGCCTCAGGCCCTCATCTGCTCTGGGGCTCCCCAAGGGCCACCCGCAGCCTCTGTGCTCCCAGCCTGCCCCGGCTGCAATCAGCGCCTGTCCCTGCACCCCGCAGTGTGGGCTGCTCACCCGTCCCCCCAGCTGCTGCCTGCAGGTTAACCAGGAGCACCGAGGATTTCTCCTGCACCCCTGGTCAGAGACAGTGGAAAACAGTCAGAATCTCCACAGGACTCGATAAGGGAGAGACCTGTCCCTGAGACATCCCAGGTGGGAGGGCAGGCTGGGTGGGGGTCCCGGGGGACATGGCTCTCCTTCCAGCAAGCATCTCTGAGGGGGGGGCGGGGGCTGAGCCCTGCACAGCCCCCCCAGGGCTGCCATGGGAGCGGGGGCCGCTCGTGGCTGTGAGGGGCTAGAAATTCCCTCTCCCTGCCTCGCAGCCGGCTGGCAGGGCTTCCCTGGCTGCAGGATGCACTGGCTACACTGGCTAATTACAGGGAGAATGATATTAGCAGCTTAAATATTCCAGCCTCTGCAAGGCTGCCCACGAGAAGAGAAATTCAGCGTCAGTTTAATAAGGGTCCTGGATCAAAGCGGCCGGCGGCAGCAGTGGGCGGTGAGCGTGACGCTGAATGCGGTGCATTAAGTGGTCCCCACAGTCCCCACAGCCTACTGGGATGTGCCGTGCCCAGACCACCCTCCACCACCATGGCGCCGCGGGGCGAGCGCTCCCCAGAGCTCGGGGCCAGGCGGCACTGCACGCACGCCACACCGGGGCTCTCACCTCAGCCTCTGCCAGCGGCAGGAGCACGGCTCTCCCAGAGGGGCCACCGGCCTCAGAGAGGGGGACATAACTCCTCCAGGAAGTGCCTGGCACTCTAGGCCACAGCGTGTGGCTGTTGCAGACACAGAGGTTGGTCCAGCGAAGGGGAGCAGAAGACGGCAAGGTCTGGCCGCAGCCTCTCCAGCTGGAGCCCTACACCGCCGTACCCCCAAAGCAGAAGACTCGCACGTGCAGGAGCGTTAAACCTCATCCCTTGTGCCAGGGACCCACCTGGTGCTTGCAGGGCTGCAGCAGTCCCAAGGGGGGGCTAGTGGTGCCAAGGGGCTCCGGCTGCTCAGCCATGGGAGATGCTGCAGCACCCAGCGCTGGCCCCGCTCAGCGGCAGCAGTTGCCCAAGCCTTAGCTGCAGCTTCTCCTGTGGCAGCTCATCCCTTCCCTGCACGGCGCTCGCAAGACCCGTGGGACCGAGCTGAACTGTCAAAGCAAGGGCAGGGTTTGTCCGAGCCCCTGGGACAGTGAAGCTGGGGCACTCCTCCTCCCAAATTCTGCTTCTTGCCCAGCAGCAACAGGGTGGATGGAGGCTTCCTCCGGTGTGGGCACACACGCACCTCTGGTGCCCCCCCCCCAGATCTTTCTGGCAGCCACAGCTGCTGGAGCAGCCTGAGCTGAGGGTCCTCGAACAGCAGGGGTGAAAGCAGGGGCTGCGGCAGCAGTATGGAAATCACAAACATGCTGGGAAAGGTGCCAGACACGGTTTCTGGAGCCCGGCAGGGCCAACACATTGGAAGGGGAGCAAGTGGTGGGAGTGAGGTGCAGCCAAAGGATCACTCCCCTTCTCCCACACTTCAGCACCCAGCGTCCCCCCCTCGCCTCTGTCACAGCCTGGCAGAGTGTGCCCAACAGCTCTTTTTGCTCTTGCTTCCTCTGGCACTGAATCACACAGCCTGGGAACAGAGGCTAAAAGCAAGACGATACCAAATGCAACCCCGTGCGCATCTCCTGCCTGAGTCACATGTGAATCACTCTCCAACGCTGAGAGCCTGCTGTACCCGCCCCGCACAGCCCCAGCGGCGCAGCTTTCGGCAGCGGAGCCAGGGGTGCCACTGAAAGCAGTACTGCCCGGCTACAAGGCCACTTGTACCCGGCTGCGTGCCGGGGACTGCACCCACCATCGGCTCAGCCAGCAAAGCCACCCCAGGACAGTGTTGGGAAACGTCACCATGGGGCTGCACCACTGGGGCTGCACTGGCCAAGCGGGCAGGCTGAGCTGGGAGCCGAAGGGGAGACCTCACGCCTCCCCTGTCCCTCAGGGGTACGAGAAGGGGTCACCGGGCAGGGAGCAACAACACCAGTGCCTCAGCATGTCAGCGATGCTCATAGACTAGGACAGCCTCATCTGACGGGGAACATGCGCAGGGCCAGTGAGGATAAAGGTGCCATCCTGCCCGCCGGCTATATTGCCTCAGTTTAGTTAGGTCTTTTTTAATGAGAACAAAGAACAGGGTGGCAAACCTGCAGGCTTATCCCAAGAAGGCTCAAGCAAAGGGCCAAGATTCCACTACAGATGCCCGCACCTCCCCAGGCACGGCACGGCACAGCACAGTGCTTCCCCATGGCACGGCACGGTGCTTCCCCACGGCACAGCGCTTCTCTACTGCTGCACAGCCCCACTGCTCACTCTGGGCTCCCAGAACATGGTCAGACCTGGCTCCTCACCCACCCTCACAACCCAGAGCAGCTTGTTGGGCTCACTCCTTGCTGTCCAGCCAAGCCCACTGGGTTTGCCACCACCTCTACATCAGAGTGCCCATGAACCCACACCAGCCACAGCTCTGTTTCCCCCTCCTTCATGATTAGATCATTGCACCCAGTGCAGCTGCTCTGCATGAAGCTTTGGCTGAGGAGCGCTCTGACCTGCCCACCCCTCCCATGAAGGCTGAGTGTCCCCACACATTCCTTCCACATATTTTTGGTATGTAAAATTGTGATGGTTCACCGAGTCCTGTCACTTGTTTTCTGGAGAATACAGCCCAAACCCCTCATCTGCTTCCAAAATGGGCTTCCTGAATCACAAACATCCTGCCTGCTCCTCCCAACGCACCCTCTGCTCCACACCTGCTCCTGGCATGGCTCCCCCTCCCTTTTTTGGGCTTTCTTGTGCATCCTGCTGCATTAAACACCTGCTCATCCAGCCCCAGCCAGCTGGGTACCAGGTTGCAGTGCCAGCTGAGGATGCTCCTCAGCACTTGTCACACAGTCCCCTAAATCAGCGACACTTTTTGCATCTCCCTCGTTGCCCAAAGGCAGCCGCGGGAAGTGGTGCAGCCCCGATGCCCGGCGCAGCGCGAGGTGGCAGCGGCGGCAGTACTCACCCGCAGGGTGTTCTCCCGGTCCAGGACAATCACCCTCCGATTGACGGTGTGCAGCAGCTGCTCCAGGATCAGCTGGATGTGCTTCTTCACCTTCACCTGCAAGGTAAGAGGTGTCACGGCCATGCCTGAGCACGTGGCGCTGCCTGCTGTGGTGCCAAGAGGGAGGGCACAGGTGACAGCACCATCGCCACAGCCGATGGGAATCACCCCCATGGCACAGAGCTGGCACGAAGTCCCCAGTCCTCACGGGTACCCAGTGCTGGCAGGCTGGACTGGGGACACGCCACCTCCCAGGCCACACGCGATCAGCCCCGTGGTACCACCGCAATTACTGCAGCGGACCAAAAAAGCAGGCTAGGAGGCTGCAAAGGGTTTGCAGTTATTCTGAGCAGAGGACTGGAAGCTGGGCCTGAGGGAACAAGTTTCCTCAGCACCCCGTAGTGCCCCGTGCAGCGGGGAGGAAGCAGCTCTGCTCCAGCCATGGCAGACCACGGCTGTCGGATGAGCCCCAACACCTCTGCAGCTCCAGCCGTGGGACACCGCGGCACATTGGACAAGCCCTGCGCCTGCGATCCTCAGCTGTGAGACCAGACAGCTCTGGTCCATGCTGGTGGCCGGGCAGGAGCACGTTGCTAGGAAGGACAGACTCACGGCACCTTGGGAGATGGGAAATCATGAGCCGACTAAAGATTTGTGATTTATACGAAATACTGAAATAAAAGACTTGTCCACTCCAGCACAGCAAGTATGGCTCGTTTAATCACCGTGTGAGGGGCTGGCAGCATCAGGGCGACCAGCTGGAGCTGGAGCGGGGACAAGGCGATGCACTGCAGTGTAAATATGGGGCTCGGGGTCTCTGTACAGCTTGGCCTCATACGGCCCCCCTGGCAAAGTCGACCACCCACCTGGGGATGGCCGCATCCTCATTAGGCAGACAAAAGTGGGTTTCAGCTCACACAGGATTGAAACAAGAGCAGGATCCTCACCCATGAGCATCCTGACCTTCCTCTCCTTAAAGGCTATTTTAGGTTAAAAACTTAAGGCCAAACCGAGACATTTCAACCACAATTTCCAAGCTTTTCCTGCTGCTGCCTGGGCTTCCCGGTGCCATGGGAATTAAGCAAGCCACATTCACGCTGCCACCTTGCCCACCTGGGACATGGTGGCACACATCTAATTCAGCTTCCGCAGTGCCAGTCGCTGTGCTGCAGGTGTGATATCTGGACTTCCCAAGGGGTCACAGAAAGGGACCCCAAAGCACAGACCAGCCTAGAAAGGACAGAAATAGAGGATCTATCCTGTGAGGCAAGAGCACAGATCCCCATGCTTTCCCAACACGTTGCAGGAAAGCCACCACCGGCAGCTGCCACGCGACCTCCAGCCGCTCAGCCTCACTGTGAGTGGACTGGGGCTTACGGGGAAAGGCGGTGATGGGCTCCCTGGTGGCCCAGGGACATGGCCCAATGCTAGCTGCAGAAAGGAAGGGGATGGAGGACAGCACCCAGACAACACAGGGAAAGGGGGACAGCTACTGAGGTATGGGCAAACCTGTCCATCAGGCTGGCACCACAGTGATGTGCCCCAGCATCCCACACTGTGCAGGGTGCCATGTTTCTGTGTTGCGGGAAACAGAGGAGGAGAAGGGTGACCCAGGGAGGGAGCTGCCAGCGCAGCTGTGAGGGCTGTGCTCGTGCCTGTGACTTCTATGTGTTCAGCCCAAACACCTGCCATGCCAGGGCAGGAGCCTACAAGGACAGCCGCAGCCTCAGGTCACGCTGCTGGGGCCATTGGCAGTCACGGCTGTGCTCTCCAGTGCTTGGGGAGCAGTGAGCCCAGCGTGGACCAGCCCTGAAGCACCGGCACACCTCGCACGCACCTCACCTGCTATGCTGGGAACACCATCAGGCCACCCCACAGCCCCACTGCCCTCCAGGAGCCATAAGACCTCACTTGCTCGTCACCTGAGCGAGGAGCTGGAATGGCCCGAGCCCACCTGCTCGTGCACAATGAAGCACCAAGGTCACGGGGGACCAGGGCAAAGGTCCGGGCACAGACACCCCCCACCCCAGGGCAGGACACAGGGCACTGGGTGCTCACAGCAAGCCTAGAGCCAGGCAGACCTCCAGCCTCCCAGCCCTGCAGGGCACCTCCCAGGCCTGACCCCATCACTGCAGCACCCCTGCCAGCAGCCCAGCTCTGCATGTTGACTCCAGGTGACTGTACGGGGTTTGTCACCATAGTGAGATGCAGATAAGCCCTTCCTGAATGCACAGGGGCACCTGGCTCCTTCCCACCATCTGCCAGGTGCCAAAGCCCACCAGAGAAGCACTCACCAGCTCTGCGTCCCCACGCTCCTTGTGCCGTCCCTCGCCTGCGCCATGCTGCGCTCGCAGCTCCTCCGCTCTCTGCAACAAACAGTGCCCCGGGAACGTGGGCTGATGCCCAGCAAGGACAGCCCGGGACCAGTCCCGCTTGGGCAGTCCGGCACCCACAGCAGGACCATGCCTAGCTGGATGCTGAGCCCCGAGTGCAGCTGGACCAGTGTATTACTGTGATCCGTTGCTTTGGTACCCCACACCAGCAAGCAGGATCCCACAGGCAGCATGGGGGCAAAGGGGTACGTGGGGGTTCCCTGCCACCCCAGGCATGGTCAGCTCGCTGCTGTGGGTTGCTGGGCTGGACTGCCATGCCACAGGACTCCGGCTCACGTTTAGGGCCATCACTGCTAATTTTGGAGCGCAATGCTGCCCAGGAGCCAGCAATCAGTCGCTGACCAGCTGCCTTCTCCCCTGCCCTCACCCTTCTCCTGGACTTGCAGAGCAGGGACTGTAAGAGGCATGGCCAGCAATGCACCCCATTGCCCTCAGGTCAGTGCTGTCCCTTGGCTTGGAGGCCTTTTCCTCACCTATGGGGACTGACAGGAACTCACCAGAGACCAGCTGAGGTGGAAAACAACAGGTTTTTACCCCCAGCTTGGGCAGGTTCCCACTGGGATGGTGGGTGCCAACAGCCCCCTTTGACTTTGGATGGACCACACCTAGTGCCAACCGTATCGTGGCCACTAGTTTGTGCTTAGCCCTACTCAAACGGGTTTAGTCAGGTCATTTCCAAGGTGATTACTGGAGAGGGGAAAGGAGGCAGCAGAGAAGAGGGGATTTACCTTCTGGGCCTTGTACAGCACCTCCAGGATGTTGCTGAGCAGCTCAATGCAGGCATCTTCCTCCTCCCCCTTCTCGATCAGCTCCTGCAGGATGGGCACCGTCGTCTGCAGCAGCAGCTCCCGGCACTCTGTTGGGGTGGAGAGGGAGGCATGGGGCTGGCAGGCACCAGCACCACCCTGGCATGGGAGAGGACTGGGCAGGAAAGGGACCAACAGGACGGATAGGATCAGCATGGCACCTGGACTGGGATGTGACCCAGACACACAGAGCTGTCAACTTCCTCCTCGGATGGAGTGGGGTTTTTTGAAAAACATTAAATCCTGGTGAGAAGGCTCCAACACAGAGAATTCGTTGCACCCTGTTACATGGCTACTTATCCCCTCTGCTAAAATAGACTAAACTAAAACAGAAAAGCCTCATCTGAACCTCTCTTACTTCAGCTTCTGCCAGTGGGGTTTGCTCTGCTTCTCTGCTTTGTTAAAGGTGCTTGTGATTTAGCTAAATACATGGAGACTTTTTAAACTGGACACCAATCTAGATCAACTAGAGTCTCTAGTGCTGAATATATGAAAAATTTGTCCTCTTCCTATTACCTATTACTCCGTTCCTCTGCCCAGGGCTGGCATTTGTGACACCACGCTGCACTGATGGCACCACGTTGCTGTTTATCACTACAGTGGCACCACTAAAGTGGGGGCAAGGGGAAGGAAAGCAGAGGAAAATGTTTCTCTGTTATTTTCTTGCTGGCACAACTGTCTGCCATTGTGGGGTGCGGAGCAGCAGTGTCATACTGTCTCCCAGCAGCGTGGGGGGGAGTACGGGGAAGGACCCAGGGTACGATGTGGGGAAGGATGCGGGGAGCACTTGCAGGACCGTGGTGGCTCAGACCAGAGCTGCACCAAGCAGCAGGAGGTGACCTGCCACCTGCACTTGATGGTCAAGTTAGACACATTCACGCTGCCTGCTCTCAAAGTCTCCATGGGCAGAGACACAAAACGGTTCCTGCTGCCCACAGCTGACCTGCTCCCCTGCGCCTCCCTGCTGTGGCTGAAGCCCGGGACCCCTGCCCCAGGTCCCCAAGGCAGCCCACTCCCCTTCTCTTTGAAGACGCCATGTGGATATCTGGAAGCTCATGTTTCCCCGGTGCCCTGTCCTGCCCCGAGCCCCTCAGTCATTTCTTCCTTACCCTGTCTTATAAGCTCTACTTCTCTCACTGCTTTCTTCTGGACTTTCTCCAGTTCAGCCACAAGTTTCTTGTGCCACCCAAAATCGCACCTGGAAGTAAGCCCAGCCGAGGCCTCGCTGACGCCGAGCAGGGTGCGGGGCGCTCACATATCCAAGGGATGCTCTCCCTGTTGAGGGCTGCATCACCGAGCCCCTCTGCTCCCCCAGACCCAAACCCCTTCTTACAGCACTGCTGCCACCCCAGGCTCCGTCCTCTGCTTGCTCAGCGATTGCTTTCACATGATTGTTTTTAACTTAAATATGGTCTATATCTTTCAAAACCTTTTCTCCAACTTGTTGAGATTATTTTAAATCCTGAGTCTGTCCTTCAGTGTGCCTCCAGTTATTTCTGCCTTGCAGGGCAAAATTCATCAAGTCTACTCTTTTTCCATCATCCAGATTATCCCTGAGAATGTCAAAGAGCATCAGAGCCAGGGCACACCTGGGGAATCCTACTCAGTATGTCCTTCCAGTCTGACAGCAAGCCCCCGACAACCCCTCTAAAACCATCCTCACGCTGACTGCACTTCATCTTAAACCATATTTCCCTCTGCAGCCTCAGACCGCAGGAGAGGTTCACTCCAACAGCACCAGCTGCACCCCGGCGAGGGGCTCTGCAACGCATGGCTCCAGCACAGGCTCGAGGGAATTGCCTCCTTCTGCAGAGCTGCCCTGGGCATGGGGGGCAAAGGAGGGGTCCCTGCAGCAGGGACTCATCCCCATCTGATGCCCTGACACTCCCGGAGACCTCAGCGTGGGCAGTGCCTCCAGGACCACCTGGTGCCCCTTCTCACCATAGGACTGGAAGATCTTGCTGTTGACGATGTCGGTCAGGGACTGCAGCTTCTGCTTCAGCAGGCGTTGGGGCGGCAGGTTCCCAATGAAGTCTCGCAGCAAGGCCCTGCCATCCAGGCAAGAGGATTTAACGAGTGTTAAATGCAGGGCTTGCAAGAACCCCGCTTGCTTTGCAGCCCCGAGCACCTGCAGCCCCTTTGCTTCTGCAGAAGACAAATGCAACAGCAGGGGGGTCGGGTACTGCTTGCCCCCGTGTTTTGGTCAGGACAGGGCTGCTGGGCTGGGGGGAGCTGCTAGACGTGGGCAGGGCTGTACGGGGAGGTGCAGGGCAGGACGGTCCCTCCACACAAAGCCACAAGGCATCCCGTGCCCACCACAGATGGCTGCAGGGAGACACCCGGCATAAAAGCCCTGCCTGAATTCCCAAAACAGACCTGGCTAGGGCTGAGGGTTTCCAGGCTCAGCCTCTGCCTAAAGCATGGGATACTGCTAAAATTGAGCAAAACCCGCCCCTGCTTTTGAACTAGGAAGGGGATAAGGGTGCAATTCCCAGGAAACCCAGACCCCTCTACCTGCCCTCGCCCTCAGCTTGATGGTGTGAGCCTGGTCCCTGCCAGCAGCTCTGGGATGGGGGGTTGCTGTGGGACAGGAGTGGGGACAGAGTTGGCTGCGGCAGGCACCGAGCACGCAACAGAGCGGGACTGGGGATGATGGGGGCGATGGGGACCCTACCCCAGTGCAGAGGAGTCGAAGATCCCAAACACGTCCTCGAGGATGGAAGGCAGGTACTTCAGGGCTGCTCCCTGCAAAGAGACGAGAGCTGCCTGCACCAGCCCTGCTTCGCCACGTGCCCATGGGGCAGGACAGACGGACGGATGCCACGCAGGCACGGAGGTGACCCCCAGCCCATACCACCTCCCCTCAGGTTGTGGGTGCTGAGCCAGCACCATCCTCGTTCAGCCCCTCCTCTTGTTAAAGCAGCGCCCGCAGCCACGAGCCCATCACCCTTGCTATCCCCTGAGAAGGGACATCCAGCCGGGAGCAGCTTCCTCTTGCCAAGCCACCAGCAGCCAGCAAAGCATCCAGGTCATATACCTCTACCAATAAGAATGACCGTCTCCAGCTTTTACTTTGAAACCACATGAACTCCTACAACATGACTGTCGGGTATGTAAGCTCTGGCTTGTGTTGCTTGTAAAACCCTCTGGCCCCACTCACGGCTGCCGCAGCCAAGACTGCACCCAGCACAGCCCCACACCCCCGCTGAAAGGCTGCAAGGGTAGGGGACACACGGCTATTTGGTTTTTTGGAATGGCAAACACGTTGACCACAATTTTTTTCTGCATTAAAATCTACTTGGTTATGTTTATGATGTGACTGAGTAGCATAAACAACTCGCTGAGTTTTGCTTATCCTGAGCTTTGCTGGGATAGCCGGTCCTTCAGGCTTCCCTGGGCTTCAAACTGTGTTGAAAGCAGCACTGGGAACCCTCCGGTCTCCGGGTGCCAGAGGTGGTCTCCACACACTTCTGCACTTCAGCATCAGTTTCAGGAGGTTCAATGCCTGCAGGTCCACACAGGGCCGACCCCTACGCCATTCAGCTCCAGGAATGTTTATCCAGCGGTTTCAGCATCAAGTCCATCGTGTCCCTCTGAATTGCAGTAAGAGTCTGAGAGACTGGTGCCTATTGCAAATTCACCTAGTTTTGAAAAGCGCCTGGATAAGTTCACCTTGGACACATCCCTCGGAACACAGCAAACATGGAGATTACGGGCACAGGTGAGTCCCTGGAGAGGTTTGCTCTGGGAGCACCCTGCAGCAGGACAAAAACCTTCTGCTTGTCTCAGACCCCTCGCTGGGTGGCTGCTGCCCATGTCAGGGCAGTAACAGGCAGGGCAGACCCTCGACCTGAGCTGGTGTTGCTCTGTGAAGGTCTCCAGATGTGATTAAAAACTCCATCCCAGAGACCCTGCCAGCTCCAGCAGTGGTGGTCGCCCATCCTGCTGCCCGGCGCCACGTTCCCAGCAAGCCCAATGAGCTCCAGCACCCTTTGCTGGACTGGGCTCTGCCCTTCCCTGTGGCATTAAGTGATGCTCCAGCAACATCTTCTCTCTCTGCTTTGCAAAGACTGTGATTGAGTTCTCCACTACCCTCTTCTAGCTGACTGAAAGTGTTAATCTCCATCAAGCACACCAGACCCTGAGTCATTTCTGCAGCTCTCGCAAACCCTTCTCCAATCCTTAGGTACCTGTTGCAACTGAGGGCAGCAAGGCCGGGTGCATCATCCATCAACAGCCTCGTTTGCATCCTGTGCCCCTCCAGATTTTTCCGTTTAACGCCCTTTTGTGTATAAATCCTGGGACTGACTTATTTCTTTGCAATGACACCACGCTCAGGGTTGCCTTCAGACGCTTGCTGCTGGCAGCTCCCAGCTCTGGTCCGCAGCCCCGTCCCCTGCCCCGCCACCTCTCTGCCTGCAGAGACTGGGCATGGAGCAGAGAATTCCCCATTTATCCAGCACCACCACTGCCGCCTGTGCCCTCTGCACCAGCCACAGGCAGATCTGGCAAACATGCCGATTTCCCTGGGACACAAAAGAAAGGCCCATCCCACCATGACAGTTCTCCATTTGTAATGACTTTTTTTAGAACTGAGAAGATACATATTAAGGAGATTAAAAGCAGTTATTTTAATAAACTTACACAATGCTAATTTTAAATCAGAACGCTGTATAAAGTCAGACGCTTGTTAGTCTCGCCTATTATGTCAGTTATCTTAGTCAGTCACATTCATAACTTCAAAAAAGTAACAGCTAAATTTGATTATTTTTTTTTTATTATTAAACTCCATGCTTAGTAAAGCTGGACTGATTAACATTAATTATACTGCCACCCTTTAACTCTGAATTGATTGCATCCTCTCCATGACTGAGCCAGGATCAACGGTCAGCCTCTTGGGTCTACAGTTAGCAAGGTCATCTGCTTCACCTTTTGAAAAATGAGCTAATATAGAATTTTTCCCACTCAGGAATTTTTCCAGTGTTACCAGACTTCTTAAATATTGGCATCTACGCCTCAGAAACTATTTCTTCCAGAAACTGGTTCTGTTTTTATTGCAACTGCTGAGGGAACTGCCTGGCCTTGCAGAACTGAAAACGTCTGTCTTTTACCGCTGAGGAGGAGCCCCCTCCTACTGATTTTTCACGGCAAGAGTGTCAGCCTGGCCCCGACGTACAAATGGCGTCCAATTTCTCTCCAGCTGCACAACAGCAATGTTTGTTTGAACCAGCTGCCCTGTCCGTGCCATCACTGGTGATGATCTCTGTTGGAGCTGGACCGTGGACCACTGGGTCCGGTGGCCGCGGGCAGGGAGATGGCCAGCAGGGAACCCAGCACAGACCAGGGATGGGCGCAGAGCCTGGCAGTCACTGGCCTGGGGCAGGACCTGCCTCTGGTGTGTATGGCAGCGACCATCACCTTTGTGTGATGCTGGTGACAGGGTGTCCTGTAGAAACCCACCCATGTGCCAACAGCCACAGGGGAAGAGTCAGAGCAACCAACTGCAGATGCTCGTGAGGACCCTCCCATGAAAATGCAGCCCCTGATCCAGGCTCTGAAATGCAAAGGCAAATGCAAACCTAAATACTCCAAGGGGCCACAGGTGGTTGGGGACATCTCTGCTCCACCCCATTGAGCTGCAGGTAAGCCTAGACTTAAACCAAGGAAAGACGGAGGGGAGCGGGATGTCCTTGTCAAGGTGCGAACAAGGAGAACCGTGCACCCACCACAAGCAGTTATCTGCCATCACTGTATGCCTGTGTGGGACCTGTTTGGGTCCCCTGAAACACACTGTGCTGGCAGCAGCGTGACGCTCTGCTCCACCTTGCTCAGCACCTTGACAGCTGGCATGACCCTGGTGTTTGCTTAATTCTGTACCCCAATCCCACCTCAAAACTCAACTTCTTTGGGTGCAGAGGAAACCAGGACTCCAGGAGGGAAGCACTGGGACAAGTGAAGCTTCTCTCAAGGACCCTCTGGCTACGGCAGGGAGCAGTTGCAGCAGAAGCCCTCATCTCCCGGTTGGAGATGTGCAGGGCAGCTGCCCGCAGGGAGCAGGTACCTTCTGCCTCCTTCACAGCATGAGCACCCTCCTGGTCACAGCATTTATTGAGGATGATGGAGGTGTTTGGCTGAAGAGCTGCTCCTGCTCTCTGACTAGGACCATGCCGTGGGTTCGTCCCTGGTGCCCAGCCTGACACCAGTAAGCAGAGCCAAAAGAGACTCAGCCTCTTCTCCATGGCTCTGAGTAGTCAAAATAGTACAAAACCTCCCAGCCTGAAGTAGTCCAACAGAGGATCAGCTCTCTCCGCAAGAGATGGGGCCTTTGCAGGAGTGTTGCAGCTAAGGAGCTATTATCAGCTCTGCCTTGGGCTGATCAGATAATTGCAGCTTTAACAAAAAGAGTAGGCAGAACCGGATGAAGCTGCAAAGCTTACGTCAGGCGCTAACAGATTTTCCAGGTATCACCTTCAGCTGCTAGATGGGAACTGGTGGTCCCAGATGGAGATGCAGGGGGTCTGCAAATTCTATAAAGCAGCCACAAAGTCCACTTAGAGAGCAAGGAAAAAAAAAGTCCTCTCCTTGGAGTACCTGCTCAAAATGTTCAGGAGACACCCTCAGGGCTGGATATAGCAAGACCCAGTGGCTGGGATTCAGCAGGAACCAGTGCAGGATGCAGCACAAGAACTGTGACCATGGGTCAGGACACCAGGGAAACCACGGGACCTTCCAGATGAGGGAGCAATGGCAAGGCCAGGCAGAGGCACCGGGAGCCGGGCAGCACAAGGCCGGGCACTTGGTCTGAGGCTCAGAGGGGAAGAGGATGGGACCTTGCTGGCTCACAAGCCCGCAGCAGTGCTTCCCAAAGTCAGGGCCTCTCGAGTCAGAAATGTCTTTGTATTTGAATAATCTTGAGTGGATTTTTCTTCCACAGATCAGTATAGCTGTTTGCAAACCTGCGCAAACTTTCAGCATCCACAGCCTGCTCCGAGGAGCAGATACAGACCATCACAAGGGGCTCAACAGCTTCATCCTGCAGTAGATAAACAAGCAGTGCCTTTGCCTGTTTCACGAGATGCTCCCTCCTTTTCTGAGTCAGGAGAGACCTTGAACAACCATTTCCATCTCCAACCCCCCTCTGCAGATCAGAGATGAATCTGCAGCTCCCTGCTTGTCTCTTTTCCATGATGGAGGGGTCTGGTCTGGCCAGGTAGGTGATTCCACCTGAAAGCTGTTCCATACACCTGGTCACCCTTTGCTGGGGCTTTTTCAGCTCGACTGCATGCTCTGAAGCACAGGCACCAGACACAGATGCACCACAGGGGCTTACGCTGTGCCAAAGGACATTTTCTGTTATCTTCTCAAGTCATTCCTGATAATTCCCAACTTTGAGTGAGCATTCCCTGATCAGTGCCAGGCATGGAGCTAGCTGATATTGCCAGAGCACTATACATTATACTCCCAGGTCTCACCTGCCAGCATGTCGGTCAGCTCAGAAGCCATCACTGTACATTTAAAGTTAAGGGATTTCTTGCTTTTAAGACTATTTTCTGATTTTCACTTCCATGCTGAATAATTTCACCTGGGCACTCCTTCCCCCAGTGAAACACTTTGTTGGTGATGTGGGAGAAACCCCATCACCGTAACACCTGCAGAGCAGCAGAGGTGGTGGGGAGCACTGAGGAGGACAAGTGACAGTGAGGAGGAGACCCGGCTGACACCACAGTCGGGGTGAGTTGACACCACGTGCTGTGATGCGGCTGAGCGCAAAGCCACGCTCAGAAATACCAAACACAAGCTGCATCAACAAAATTGACAACTTTAAAGTCGGGAGGCAATGACCAAAAATGACCTGGGGGAGGTCAACGAAAAACAACCCTGATGCCGCTCCGCTCTGATGGAACGAGCTCCCCTTTCTGCCACCCTCCAAGGAGCCACCACCAAGCCAGAGACCTGGTGACAAGATCTCTGAGTTCAGGTATTCACACCTAAAAGAGACGCAGCAGGGGGAAAGTCTCTCTGAAGGACTGTGTCCTACTACTGGGCAACACCGAAGCCCACTACAGAGCATGGCACCAGCACCTAGACCTGCTCATCACTCCTGCAATCCCTGAGGAAGAGCCTGGGGGGCTTTTAAGGGGGGACATTTCCCCTAAAAAGAACAGCACAGATCTGCCAGACAGAGAGAGCAGGCAATTTTGAAGCTAACAAAGTCATAGCAATCAGAAAAGCTATTTACACAGGGAAAGCTCCCGCTCAGGAGTTGGGATCCCACTGAAGAATTTCCAGGAGAAAGTGCAGTCAGACTCAGAAAACCCGGCGGCAGCAGCACCCGGCAAATTTCTGAGCCCCATCTCCAGCTCCCCCCAAGCTGCTCTGGGCAGAGGGTGACTCCCACCAAATCCTCACCCTGAACTATGGGATCCCACCCTGAAGCCACAGCAGTGTGAGGGTACGTGAGGAAATACCATTTTCCAGTCTGCTTTTTGATGATGTCCATCTGTTGCGTGCACCCACAGTGCCTCCAGTGCACCGCAGGAACCGCGACAGTGCTGCAACTGGAAAATTGTCCTGCTGAGACAGGCAGCCGCTGCTGGCCGTGCGACAGGGACTGAGCGGGACTCCCCCAGCACTGCGACGGCAGCCCAGCTGAGGTAACAGAAGCCTCCTCTTTTCCAATTAACACCAAGGCTGCAGCCTCAGGGTGCCCTGTCTGTGCCTTGTGCCTATTATTTGCCATTGCCACTGGCTATTCCTGATCTTAGCCACAGAGCAGCTGCAGGGATGCCTTTTCTGGGGATGCAAGGGCAGACCTTCTCCCTCTGCCCTGGACAGTGGCCTCTCTGCTCTGGATGCATTTGTGAGAATTATTTTCTGCAGACCTGAACAAGGTGCCGAGAGATGTAGAAATGGTACAGGTGAACGTGCAGCAGTCGGTAACACCGCAGCGCGTGGGGTTACCATAGCACAGAGTCTCTAGAGCAACGGTATTGAGATGGAAATCAGAATAATGATCAGCGTTTAGATGAGAGAGGGGATAAGGGGGGACAGCCCTCCTCCTCTCCACAAGGATACCTGTCTTGGTCTTCAAACCATTTTATTTTTTTTTAAATAGATTAGTTTATAAGTGATTCTTGAAGAATGCCATGAAATAATGCAACGCAGGAGCAGGACTTGCCAGCTGTCCTGGGGCCACCGCATGTCCCAGCTGGCAGATGAGGTTCCTGCCTGCACTTGTGTGGTGCCTCTCTCCAGCTGGGAGGCCCCGGGTGCAGATCACAGCCCCATCCTCACCCCTGGCACAGCACCAAAGCCAGACCCACTCAGCCCCAGCACCAACTCCTGCTTCCTCTCGCTAATTGACTTCTCAGAGCGCACGTGGCTCCGTCCTGTCCTCCATTCAGTTAGTTCCCACCCCCAGCACCATCGCACCAGCAGCTGGAGGACCTCGACACCGGCTGCTGGTAGAGGACGCAGCTGTGCCTGTGGGGACCCACAGTGCAAAGGGCAACGTTTATGCTCCCCCCTGCCTACCCCGTGCCAGATTGGTCCCAGGGTGCAGGGAGCGGGGCCAGGCCAGCTCCAGGACGGGGACAAGACCCAGGACCCCTCCTGAGACCCTCTCCTCCAGGCATCAGTGTGTGCATGGCCAGGAGAGCATTTGCCCAAGCTGCTGGCCCCAACCCACACCGTGGCCTCCAGCACCAGTGCAATGCGGGGTTTTGTGGTCCGAGACCTCAGGGGGCTTTGCACCGGGGGCACAAGTGGCTGTCCTCGGGGGGAGCCAGGCACCAGGCAGGGTGGCAGGTCGCTTTGAACCCCTGTGCATGAGGAGGTCTGCATGCAGGATGGCCAGTGTCACTCCTGCACAGGCACAGCCACTGTCACCCCTGCTGGGGCATCGTCCATCCCACCATGCACCAGACCTGAGCCCCCCTTCAGCACCGGCCCCCCGTCATACCTGGGAGAGCAGCGTGGGACCCTCCAGCGGGGACTTCATCAGCTGGTTCAAGGAGAGGAAGAACCGCTGCAGTGATTGCTGGAACTCAGCTGTCTCCTTCCCCTCGTAGAGCCTGCAACAGCCAGAGTCACTGCACCGCCACCACAACGCACGCCTTCCCCCAGGGACCGTGGGTGTCACCTGCGATCCCAATTAATTATGCTCCTCGGTGACCATTTTCCATAGCTGGGTCTAGCAGCGAGCCATGGCATGGCCGCTGCCCCAGCGCAGCCACTGCCCAGTCCCAAGACCAGCCAAAAGCAACAATTCAGATGTGCAGAATTACCCATATTAAAGACTGCTACCTGCTCTCTTACGGTATTTATATACACTGTTTATACGTATTCGTATATATAGTATTTTAAAAAAAAATAGACTATTTTACATGATTTTGTACACTAAAGTCCTCTCAAAGGAGGTTAGCATCCTCCCACCTGAGCAGGAAACCTCCTGCACCCCCCAGCCTGAACACGACCTGGGTGACCAGTCGCAGAACAAACCAAACACCTGGGGAATTTTAGCTGAGACACCTGCAAAGCTGCGAGAAAGTTTCAAAGCTGCTAATCAAACGCGTAACCATAAGAATAAAGTCACCGTAACAACTCATTGTGAAAAACAGGTCGTATTTGAGCTAATTCACCCCATCCATTGACACAGCGAATGAAGCGGTGAGCCCTGCTGGGGAACGATTTGCAGGTGCAGATGGGGGAAATGAGGGATAAAATGCCGATCTCCCCGTGGCCACGAAGACAGATGCACCCTCCAGCCCGAGCTGGCCACCGCGGCAAGCAAGATGGGTTTGGTTCTTAATTGTGTTTTGGCTTCTAATTGGGCGTACAGCAGCAGAACAAACAAGATCTGTCATTTTTTGCTTAACAGCTATTTTTATGGAGTCTAGGTTTTGTAAAAACTTCACTGCTTTTTTTTTATATAATTACAGTTGGATGGTTCTCCGCTCAAATTCATCTTTCCTATCTGGTAAACCTGCCCAAGGGAACGTACGAAACATCGAAACACGGCAGGTTTGGCAGCAGTCACAAGCCTGTTGATCCGCCCGAGGCATCTCAGATGCGCTCAGACAAACGCAGGGGCTGAGCGGCGGCTGGTTTAGAGCCCTTAAACGACTTCCAAGTCAAAGCAAAGCTTAGACTAACTCAAGAAAGGTCCTTCCCTCTCATCCCCTGTGTTAAAAGTTACTAAACAGTGGGAACCCCCAGCAGCACCCTCCCCTCCCCGCAGTCCCATCCCACAGCCCTGGAGCGTGGCTTGGCTGCCTTGCCTGCCCCAAAAGCCCAGCAAAGAAATTTAAAGAAGTCTGTATGTGTTAAAATAAGCACAAGGAAATGAAGCTTCGCATACAGCTTCTACTCTCACAGCAACGATACCACGCAATAAACACCATTTATTAGAGATTCTTTAGATTTTTCACAGTCCCTCTTTTTAATGCACCTGCCCATGAACAACTGCCATGGATTTTCAAGCTCACCTCCACCGTAAAATCTCACCTACAAAATTCTGTATTTTTATCTTAAAGAGGGCACGCACGACAACGATACACTATTTTAACAATTGTAAGACATATTGTCAACACTGATTTCTGAACTTTTAAGTGTGTAATGACTCAAACCAGGGCAGTATAAAGCAGTCGGAGCGTGCAGCTCAATAAAGCCAAGGTAACAGCTGATTTGCACTGCTGCAGCAGACGTGGGTCAGCCCAGTCTTTAATTTACCACTGACCTATTGGTTTGGAGGATTTCATCACGAAAACTGGTAGGCAGATCCTGGTCCTCGAGGCTGATGCCTCTTGGATGAGACACCAGGCACGCTCCCGCCTTGGTTCCTGCAGTTTCGGGCTCCAGCATGCAACTGAGCTCAAGGCGCAGCACAGAAATCCCACCAGCACCGTCGGCAAAGCAGCAGGAAAAATTACCTGGCCACCAGCTCACTAAGCACATCAGTACAGACTGCGATGAAAACTGCGCTGAACATGATTTACTTGGGAAGGGTCAGCGGGGCCCTCAGGAAGGATCGCACTGCCTGCGAACCCCCGGAGCTCTTCTGCAGGAGTGGCTGGAGCCCAGCGGCTACAACAGCCTTTGGAGACCCCATGGACCCCAGCAAAGTCCTCGCAGGAAGGGGGCCGGTGGGGAGGCTCAGCAGCCGTGGGGTCCCCAGTTGCACAAGTGACTGGCTAGAGGGTGGGGGGGAGGTAAGGGGCCGGTCCTCGTAGGAGTGCCGGGCCGCCCCGGGGACAGGAGAGGGGACAACCAGGGCCATGGCGGAGCCCATGGGTGCTGCTTGCAGGAACCAGGGGGGGCTGAGTGAGGCTGCGCGAGGGGGCTGCGAGCTGCGAAGGCGGCTGTAGAGGGATGCTGGCGAGAACAAGTGTCCTCAGCTCCCCCTGTGCTGGCAGGAGAGAGAACCCGACACGGGAGGAGCCCTGGGGTGACGACAAGCACTTTCAGGAAAACTTTGCTGCCCTCAGTGGTAGTCAAAAAGCAGAAGCAGCCAGAGGAACTGGCAGGGAGGAAGCAGAGAGTCTGAGACCATGTCATCCCGCCATCAAAACCCCAGCCCCCTCCCCGAGGCGACGGAGCCGCGTAGGCGCCAGGGGGGCTCCAAAGGGAGTCGGGGTTACCACGGCTGGAGCGGGGGCCGGGAGAGGTCCCTGATATCGGGAAGGGCATGGGGAGCTTTGGGGGGCTCCAACGAACCCCGTGTGCTGCAGTGCATGGGATGCCAAAGGGGAAAGGTGTCTGGAGACGTGGCACAGCATCTCCCTGCAGAGCAAGGGCTGGGGGCACATTCCTGCAGGAAAGCACATTTCGGGCACAGAGCTCCCACGGCCGGTACCAGGATCCAGCCCCTTCACAGCCCACCAGCTCCCACACCTCCTGCCCAAGGCAGGAGGGGAATCGGGAAGCCCTTTCCCCACGTGGTGGCCACAGAGCTGCCAAAGGGGCTCAGGCAATGAACCTCCTGCCCCACACCAGCTGGGCCCCGCTTTGGTCATCCTCGCAGCAGCCTGGGATCCTCGTACGAGCTACTTGAGCTGCTCATCCGATTCCAGCAGTAGCACGCATAATCAAATAAATACAGCAATTTGCAGTAACTTATTATAATTACAATCTAATTTCTTTAAATTATAGACTGTGTACAAATTGTAGCACCGTTTAAAGTATTTAGAAGATCTGAGGAGTCCATGTTATTGCACTGTTAAGATCACTGAGATAAAGGGAAAATGAATAAAAACACTAAATGTCTTCGGGGATGTCTTCATTCCAATGCAAACTAATTCACAGGGCTGTTTGCAAATGCTCCATATAATTAATTTTCTCTGCCAGAAGTTCTATAAGCTAGGGAATTTGCTCTGTATTTTCATATATGATGAGGAGGTAGATACCTCAGTCTAATGCTGGAGCACGCCAGAGCTCTGAAGCAGCTGCCTGGCCGTGAATGAGACCCTGGGAAGGGCTGGCAGGTGAGAGCGATGAGGAAGGACAGACAGGGCATTCCAGCAGTCCTGGCACTCTGCAACATGAGCTACACAGGGAACACCTGGCAGACAGCAAAGCAAGACCACAAAGACAAAGTGGGGACAAAGTGAGGTCTGAGAATCCCTGTAGATGCTGGGAACCCAACACAGCTCCTCACCACAAGCAGGGCACAGAGCACTGGTGGGTACATGGACATGTGTCCTGGCACCTCTGTGCAGTGCTCAGGACTTTGGGTTGAGGAGGCACACCTTGGGCTCCTGCTGTGCTCCCTGGAGTGTTTCGGCACCCGCCTGCCAAAACGCGGCTCTACAGCATGGGGCAGCCCTGCTGCTTTCCCAGCGCAGGCTGGCAATGCTGCACGCGGAGGGACCTCACCACCCACCTCTCCCTTGGGACACTTCAGCTTTCGGTGCCCTGTACTTGGAATGAAAGAGGAACGTAACTTGCTTTTTCTGGTAACTCTAATTGGTTGTGTTTTCGGTTTTTCACTTCAGCCCAGCAGCACAGCTGGGTTCACCCACGCCTGCCCAGTCTGCCCAGGGGAGGTTTGTTTGTCCCATCACACAGATTAGGACAGGAACCCCGTGCCCACGGGGAACAAACAAAACCAGATCCCAGGAGGATTCTGGAGGTACCCAGGGGGGACTTTGACCTTATCCTCAGAAGCAGCAAGGAGCCATCAAGGCTCCCAGACCCTTACACTGCTTATCACAGGATCACAGAAGGGTTTGGGTCGGAAGCGTCCCTCAAAGATCATCCTCTCCAACCCCCTGCCATAAGCAGGGACATCTTCCGCTAGAGAAGGTTGCTCAAAGCCCCATCCAAACTGACCTTGGACAATTCCAGGGATGGGGCATCCACAGTTCCTCTGGGCAACCTGTTCCGTTGTCTCACCACCCTCACAGTGAAGAATTTCTTCCTTATGTCCAATCTACATTGGCCCTCCTTCAATTTAAAACTGTTACCCCTTGTCCTATCACTACAGGACAAGTAAAAAGTCTCTCTCTCACTTTCTCAGAACCCCCTTTGGAGCTTGTGCTGAGTGGGGGATGAGCTGCTGAGCCAGGACAAATGGACAAATGCGGGGGAGGTGGCCCAGGCACCCCTTCCCCAGGCCCTGGGGCTGGCACCATGCCGCCTCTGGTTTTGCTAAAGCACGAGGGACCCCCAAGACCAAATACATGCTGTGCATTGGAAATTATTTGAAAGCCCAGTGACCAGCGGAAACGTGAGAGCAGCCCAGGAGCCGTGTGTGCCACCAGAGCTGCAGAGGTAGAGGGTGCTTCGTAGGAACCCTCCAAAACCAAACATGTGTCTTTGCCACTTATGTGCTCCTTGAACAGACCTTGTTGCCCGAATCACTGCCACCACATCCACTGCTACCTGCACCCGCTAACGGCAATGTTAGTGCTGAGCAGGGAGGCTCATCATTGACAGAGCCGGAGATGCCACGGAGGCAGCACGGAGGCCAAAGGCAGGCTGAGGGTTGAGATGGTCTGAGCTGAGCGGAGCACTGCTCCACAGTAAGATGAGTCTCGCTGAGGGTAAGTGCAAAATTTCCCTCTCCAAGGACAAATCTGCTAAAAAGCTCCCAAACAGCACAGGACGGGCAGGCAGAAGCTCTCCAGGAATGAGCAGGAAGAGCAAGGCTGGATGCCAGGAAACCTTTCCAGCCACAGTGCCGGTTAGGCAGGGGAGCAGGCTGCCCAGGGAATTTTTGCGATCTCCATCATGGGAGGTTTCTAAGAGCACATTGGAAAAACCCACCCATCAGGGGCAGCTCGAGCAGAGCCAGCCCTGCCCTGGGCAGGAGGTCACCGCAGGTCCCTCTGGCCTTATGCACATGGCGCTCGGGTCAGCCGTACACAAAGCAGCTGGGCATTTCCCGGCATTTTAGGGGCCAGGCCAGGGCCTGACCGCACAGAGGCAGAGCAAAGCCTCCGGGCACTGCGGGGAGGGAGCATGGGCTCCATGCTGGCCTAGGGCTCATGGGCAACCCCGCAGTTGCAGTGCCAAAGCCGATCTCACCAGCACCCCTCACCGAGGCTCTCGGTCAGCACACACGCGGGAGGAACCAGCAGCAATTAGCCTGACGGACAGCAAACCACAGCTTGCTTCACGCGTTGCCTCACCGCCGAGGCGCTTTGCAAACAACTGTGAAACACCGCTCGCCGGCCAGACAGCGGTTTGTGCAATGGCACCCGTCCTGCCGCAGCCCCTCGTGCCGCAGGAGCTCTCCCACCCCGAGAGGGACGGCACTGCCTGCTACCTGTGCCAGACCATGACTGCTCCAGGCAGCAACCAGAGGATGGTGTGCAGCAGAAAACTGCCGGAAACCTCAGGGAGAGGAAGTGCGGTGACAGAGGAGAGCTTGGCTGGGGACTGGCTGACACAGCAGCACATTCGCAGCGTGCCAGGAGCCACGGGTGCCACCCCTGGGTGCCACATCCGACCCGAGCAGCCAGCACCAGCACCAGGCAGGCCGAGGTGCCAGTGCCGCATCCCCAAAGTCAATGGTTGGCACCAATACCGCACCCACGGCACAGGGACCCCACCGTGGAACCTTTCCTTTCCTCCCTCCCGCAGACCCCCATCCCCAGGGGCCGATGCTCCTGCGGCACTGATGTGGCAGCCCGGCAGAGTGCAGCACCTGGAGCGGTGGAAGCAATTGCCGGTACTTACTGGGCATAAAGGTGCCGGGAGCGGACAATGAACTTGAAGATGTACTCCAAGGCCTTGAAGGTGCGCGTGAGCGGCTCACAGGGCTCCCCCTGGCTCGCTTGGTCCACGTACTGTGTCAACACCGCGATCAGCTTCCTGCAGGACGGGGACGCGTGTGACCAGGGCAGCCTTCGGGGCAGCCGCTGAGCCATGCCACACTGTCCACCAGGAGCTGCCCAGGCTCTGGCCCCTTCCCTCCCCCCATGCCTGCCATCCCAGCCCCATCTCTCCCCGTGCCACAGTCATCGGGTACGCACTTGTAGGCAAGTGTGGCACTGAAATGCTGACGGATGTAGGCCTCCAGGACGGCGTTGAAATGCTGGAACTTCCTGTCGGCCACCAGCCCCACGATGAAAACCTGTGGGGAGCGGGCAGCGGGCACAGCTGAGTGCAGGCAGCAGGATGCCCAAGGACAGCCAGGTGCCAGCAACCACAGCTAGAGCGGCGTTGACCCCTTGTGGGGGCTGCTGGGGCCACCAGAGCCACCTGCACACCTGCCCAGCCTGCCAGGACGGGCAGACCTCCAAAGCAGAAAGCCTAAAATGAGCCCCAAGCCCAGCAGTCACAGGACACTTCGTGGCCAGCTTGCACAGAGCTCACACCATCACCAGACCTCGGTGTCCCACGAGACTGCCCCAAACCTGACCCTCCCCTCATCCCGTCACCGGGGTCGCTCTTGTCTCTGTGTATGAGAAACACCTTTGATTCTTGCTGGAATTGTCCCCTGGAGACACAGTGTCGCCGGAGAGCCACAGCCCTGCCTTGTGCCAGGTTGACCAGGCTCTACTGACCTGAGGCACCCTGGTGGAGCTGGAGGCACTGCACGGCTCTGGGCACGGCTTGTCTGGTCAGATCAGTGAGCCCCATCTCAAACCCACCCCAGTCTGACCTGGGCCCATCCTGCACTGGTCAGTGGAGTCAGACCCACCTTCAGCACACATGGTGAAGCAGGTCTCACTTACCAGGGCATCAAAGACAAGCGTGTCATAGACATCCGTGTCTGAATTTTCCATCATGATGGAGAACAAGGCATCCAATGTGTCCTGGAGAAACTGGGGGAGACAAGAGGACTGTGAGGGCTTGAACGTTAACTCCCAGCATCATCCCGGAGCCACCTCCGAGCAACCTGCCCAAGCACAGAGCTCCTGTGCTCATCCTCAGCCCTTCTCAGCCTGTGGTGTCCATCCCTTTGCCAGGATGAGACTCCCCAGCTCAGCCTATCCCCTGGCAGGCAGCCCCACACTGCCACTCTCGCCACCCGCTACCCCAGTGGCCCCAGCAGGGCTCCCCAGGACTGACATGGCAATCGCCGCAGGCAGAGGCAGCGCCTCTCCCCGGGGAAGAGGCACTGAGGCCATGCAGGATGATCCCAGTGTGCCCAGTCCAACCCTAGCACAGGGCAGCTCCCCCGGCTCCGGCAGCTGCTCTCGACACATTTGGACAGGCTGGCAGGGAACCCCTGGTGCCGACACTGCCACTCCCAGGAGTTTTCACATCCCTCTGCACCCCAGGGAGCAGCTACCTAGGGACATGGCTGGAGACGTGAGCGCAGGAGCAGGGGAGGGAGGAGGTGGGAGGGCAGAGCCCAGCTGTACCTTGATGACCTCCCCTCCATCCACGTTCATCAGCTTTTGGAGGTTCCCGGCGAGGAGGCTGGGCTTGGAGCGCCACTTCAGCAGCCCCAGCAAATTGACTGGGTGGGAGGAAGTGGAAAGTCAGCACAGCTTCACTTGCTGCTGGACCCGAACATTACCGACCCCCCAGGCTCCCCTGTCCCACCCTTGCCGCCCAGGGCAGCCGGCCGAAGAGGCTCCATCCTGGGGGATGCAGTGCTGCTCGCTGCCAGCCCCGCACAGAGAGAAGCAAAGGGTCAGCACCCATCGTGCCTAAGCTCCCGATGGTCCATCATGCGGCCGCACGGGCAGGCGCTGCCATCCTCTTTACACCCTCACGGGAGAGAAACCAAGACTCAAAACAGCAGGACTCAGCACTGGAGTTACAGCTTTCGGAGAAGGGACCTTGGGCAGGGCGGGAGTGGGTCACTGTCCTCCCCACACTCGTGCCCTCTGCCAGCTGGATCGTGCTGGGGATGTGAGACTGTGAGGTCCCCCATGCCCCTTGCGCCTCTCCAGCACCTACCCCAGGCACCTGCCCCACCGTCCTGGCCACGTGCCCTCTCGCACCAGCCGCTCCGCAGCTCCTCTCCTGCACCAAGCAGAGCTGACCGCTGCCGTTCAGATGTGCACAGGGCCCTGTGCCGACCGGCCAGCGCTGCTCCCGAGGAACGGCCGTGGCACATGCAGAGCGCAGCCGCATCACCGCACCAGCTGGTGGTCAGCACAGCGCTGCCGGCAGCAGCCAGGACCCCACCGACCTCCGACTGCCCGTGCAACTGCTGCTCAGCACGGAAAGCCTCCCGACTTCAGTACCATAAAAGCATGAAACTCGGCTAAATAGAAGGTTGTCACTGTAGAAGCTGTAATTGTGCTGCAGGAAGGGAATTAACTGAACAGCAGCAGCCCTGAGCCCCACTTGCACTGGACCACAGCGGCCGCAGACCCTGTCAGCGCAGCAGCGATGAGTCACCGCGCACTGCACCCCCCGAGCCCCGAAGCCACGGTCCCCGAGCCCCCAGCCCCGCGCCAGGGCTGCGGTTTTCCTGGCTGCGTCATTGCGCTTCGGCAAAAGCAGGACAAAGCGTTTCCATCCACCAGCCTTGCAGGGGCAGCGCTGCTGGCCAGGAGGAAAACCCGGATTTCCCTCCCGCTCTCCCGCTGGCCAAGCACCACTGCCACTCGCCTCCCAAGTGCGGCATCCACTGGCTGCCACTGCTCCTATGCAGCGTTTAACTCTCCAGACAGCTGGAGACGTTACCTCCAGGCGTTCATCATGTCGCCCACCTAAGGATGGGCGGCCGCGGCGCTTTCTGCAGCAACAGAGACACGCACACTGAAAACACGGCCGTGACCCGAGTACCGGCACCACCACGCAGCACAGCGTGGTTAGACCTGGCAAAGGGCCGGGCTGCTTGTCCCCATTACGGCGGAGGTGCAAGTGCCGTGGGTCCCCCAAGCGGGACACCTGCGAGGGCACTCGGAGAGCACAGCTCCGTCAGCGCTCCCTTCCCACAGGGCCGGCGCCGTGCTGCTCGCTGCCAGCCCCCCACTCTCCCCGCTCGCTTCAGAGGGGTATGTGCGGCAGTTTGACAACCCCCAGCGCTCGCTCAAGGTTGCCGACACCTCTTTGTTCTGCCACCTCCCAAAACCTGTCGTACAAGGCAAAATTCCACCTGCAAATGCTGTTGCGTCTGTGCTGAGGTGGCACGTACGCTCTGGGCTGCCCTGCAATGAACTGCAGCACAGCACCCTGGGGCTGGAAGCCCATGCTAGCTAACTGAGGACAGGGTTTAAAAACAAGGAGTCCCAATTCCCATCCTGATTTCAAAAGGTCCAAGGAAGGTCACGGAGCCCTCAACGGTGATGCTTGAGCAGCTCCCTCCAGCTCCCAGATCAAAGGTAGTGGCTCAGCCCCCCAAGGGAGAGAGCAGATTAATTACCATCTGCAAGGGTACACACCAGCCAAGAAACTGCTAACTACCCACGGCTGCTGGCAGCCACTCTGAGCCCCCAAGGTGGGAGAATGCCTGGAAACACTTGCAGCCTGTTATTGTTTGTTCTCATTTCCCTCCCACCTTGGAAAACTAATCTGCCTCTAACTCAGGAGGGCTCAGGAGACAGATAAGCCAAAAGACAACCTTAATAAAAAAAAAAAAAATGAGAAACACTCTGAATTACAGCCCAGAGCTATCAACCCAGCGATACACAAACAGAGCCTGCAGCAAACCACATCCCATCCCAGCCATACAGGCACGCTGGGGCAGAACCTGGATTGCCAGGGGGTTAGGCAGAGCAGCACCGTCCCGGCCGCAGGCATTCCAGCTCACTGCCACTCCTCTCTGGGGGACAGCAGCCCCCCAAAAGATCCTGGGACTGTGATGCTTCACCAGGAACAGCTGTTAGCCCTAGCAGTCCCGACCACGTCAAAACGCTGATTCAGCGCTCAGCATTCCCGCTCCCCCTGCATTTTCGGCATGTCACCCCAGTGCCATTTGTGATGGGAGTGAGCCCCAGTATGGTTGCGCTGCACTGGAGGGGGCCAGTGCCAGCACAGCAGCACCAGCACCATATCCCACCACGGCTGACACATGCCAGTAAACAGCAGCTGGACAGCCAGCCACCGGGAAAACTGTGGTCCGGTAGGTAGAAATGCACTGGTAGGGTGGGCGCACAGGTCTGCCACCACCCCTCGCGGAGAGACAGGACTCACCGTTCTGGGTCAGCTTTGTGGAGCAGACAAGCGTGGAGATTTGGAAGCTGTCCCGGGCCGACACAGTTAAGCCTGACGCGCCTCCACTCACACGGAAGGAAGAGCCGGAGAGGAGCTTCGGCTCAGACAGGTGCCTCGTGGAAGGCAGGGTCAGGTACGCAGTGGCATCCTCCAGCTTCCTGCTGTCACCCTGCAAGGCAGAGCAATGGCTCACACCAGGCAGCGCAGCCCCACCGGAGCCCCACAGGACAGGGCTGGCCCGTGGGCTAGGTTTTGACCCCACGTCAAGTCCCCTGCATGGGGGACTCTGCTGTGCGGAATGGGGCAGGGCGAGGAGGTTAGCAGAGCCACGCACAGATAACGGTGGCTCCCACCTAATGCCATGGTTATGGCTTGGTAACCTCCGGCTCGCAGGAGTCGCTGGGATGCAGGAGCCAGCACAGGGGAATCGCTGCCTGTGGTGCAGAGCCCGGCGCAGGCGTTGCAACCAGCTCGCCTGACCTTAACTTCAACAGAGCATCCAACAAAGCTGCTCCCTGCGGGGCTCTGCCAGGGCCCACACTCAGCCGGGACAACCGACTGGGAGAAACACCACATCCAGGCTGGTGCCACTCAGAGAGGACACAAGAACTGGCGGGTGGAAAAGCAGGGGAGGACACCAGTGACACGGAGGAGCCTGGGGCAGCAGGGCGCCGGCAATAATACATGCACCTGAGCACTGCTGTGGGGACGGACACGCAGCAAGACACTGACCAGCTCCACCATCACGAGTCCGGCAGAACTTTTCCTGCCTGCATGGGCACACCGGGATCCCTCCTCACAGTGGCAAAAGAGCCTATTTCTTTGTGTCTCCTGCTCACAGACCACAGCCATGCTGCCCCGAGCTGACCCGTGCTCACTTGCGGCTTGGCAACTGGGTGTTTATCTTCCCCTGCCTGCAACCTTGCGCGATAAACTTATTTCCACTGAAGGTCAGACAAAGGTGGCAAATTTGTTTGCTGTTGGGTTTCCTCTTTCGAGCATACCCACAGCAGCCAGCTGACTCGCAGGAGGCACCGCACTTCTTCCGAGGGCAGCTAAGCCCTCGTAGGGTAAACCGGCTTAATTTCAGACATTTCTTGACCAGCGTGTGATCAAGAGGTCTGAGCAGCTAAAAGCATATCATTCACATTCCTCTGGCAAACAAAGATAAAAAGATGAAATAGCTTCTGACTCCTAGAATCAAGCCCCGGTGTTTTCCAGGAAGAGCAGGAGTCATCCAGGGAGAAGACGAAGTGGAGCACACCAGCTCTCACTTGCTCTGGGGTGGAGGGTGCTGGTGAATGCGATGGTTCAGTGAGGGCAGCAACAGCCCTTTAAGGAGAAAATGCATCCAGGAGGGAGGTGCGCAGGGTTTGATCTCGCTGCCCCAGCCGGCACTGCCAAGTCCCGAAGGCACTGGGTGTTCCTGCCATGGCTCAGGCAGTGCAGGGGACAGTCCCCTGGAGAGCCAGGGATCCTGTCTGCAGTTCTGCAGGCCATGGCAGCATTTAAAGAATTTGGTCTTTTGCCCAAAAAGAACAGGGAGGAGGGACTCAATAACAATTTCAAATGTGTAGGAGCTGCTAGGGAAGAAAAGCACGGGTCTGTCCTTGTCCCCAGGCTGGGCAGGGCACGCAGGGTCCCTGCAGGAGGGAGGTTGAGCATCTCAAGAGCGATAGATGAGGAACAGTAATGGCAGCACCGGGAAACACCGGCCAGGCGGGTGGGGGTGAGCCCATCCCATCGGCAGAAGCGTGCCCGAGCAAGGACAGCTCAGGGAGGGCTGGTCCTGCCTCGGGCAGGAGGTGGACAGAACAGCCCTGGTGTGGATGGACAGTCGGACGGCAGAGATCTGCAAGGGCATGCGGGTGGCTCAGCCCCCCACGGGGCAGCTGCATGAGCGTGGGGCAGGAGCGCTGCGGGGTGACACAGCATCAGATCCACAGAGCAGTCCTCTGACATGGGATGACAGTGAGCACAGCGGGTGCTGGCAGCAGCCTGTCTGCCGCCGGGACATTACGTAGCTGCAGAAGCAGCATCAGGGTGCTAAGAGGGCTTCCCTAAAAGGAAAGGAAAGGCATCGATGAAGAGGAGGAAGTCCTCCATCAGGCTCATGGGAAGCATGAGCTGGGGCCAGCTGCACAGCTGCCACAGCAGGTGGGAGATAGACCTGCTTGTCCCAGAAAGATGCAGGACTCGGGAAGGGAGATGGGTCTGCCTCAAGTAACTGTGGTCACATCACCAAGAACAGCAGGGAAATTAAAGAAAACTTCAGTTAAATACCAGAGCAGCCAAGGTGGGAAGGTCACCATTGCTGGTGAGGAACAATAAAGCAGTGCAGACACACAGAGGAAAAGCCCTGAGCTCACCCTTGCAGCAGGGACCAGCCTGCACCCTCCTGGCCCCTTTGCCGCAACCAGCCCCAGTTTGGGAGAGGGTGACACCAAGACAAAGTGAGGCAGCACATTCATGGAGTCTTTCACAATCCAGTGTCAGAGCTGACTGCATTTTTTTTCCAAATGAATAGTGATTTTTCCCTCCTCACATTCTTTCTCTGCTCCCTCAGAAGAAAACCCAAGCAGTTTCATGCAGAAAAATGCTGGTGAAATCAGGTAAAATGCAGCAAATATTTTCATGGGGATGTTCCCTCCCAAGTCAAATAGATTTAAGCTACCTTTTTCTAAACAAAACTTGTCGTTCGCAAAGGAGCATCACAGAGATTAGAGATGCTGTGTGCAGGGAGCCGTGGCAGGAGCCCCCACCATCAAGGACAGAAAGGACAGGAAGGGAGGAGGGACTGGAAACCCTCTGGGGGACTTTGGGTACATGCCACCAGTGCAGCAGCTCCAGCAGTGACTGGGACCCCAGCCTCGTGCAGGCAGCTGCCAGGAGAGCTGCCATCCTGCAGCCTCTCCGCTTCAAGGGGAGGGGGGTCTGCCTGCACCCCTGTACCTTGTACAGAACCAGGTCGTGCTCCCCATCACGCAGCGTGGTGCCGTCCGGTCGCATCAGCTTCACGAAGGCCATGGAAAAAATCCGCTCGCTTTTGTCTTTGGCTGGGGGCGACAAACATGGGGCGAGGTGAAGCTGGCTCAGGAGGAGCCCAAGGACACACCGTGCGAGCAGAGAAAAGGCAGCTCAGCTGGGGGCTCCTGCCCTCCCAGCAGCTGTAGCAGGTCGGGGAGGGGGCTGCTGGGGAAATCACATTTCTTTCCCTGGAGCCTGCCGGCCGTGCCCACGTACAGCGGGACCCCCATGGGGCACTCAGGAGAAGCGGCTGCTGCAGCGTTAGGGAACCTCGTAGGGGTAGAGACAGCAGCCATGAGCCCCTGGGCAGCAAGAAGAGCCACCAGGCTGCCAGCATGTGCTGCCCAGGCAGGCGGCCATCGGAGAGCTGCCTCTGTGAGAACAAGATGGGTTTGGGGCAGGCAGGGTTTAGCTTGTGCGGGATCAGACTGGCGAGCAGCAGCCTCAGCTACAGGTCTCCACGGTGGCCCCAGGGAAGGTCCCCGCAGTCACAAGACATGCCACACCACGTCCCATCACATGTGGTTTTCAGCTCTGCGAAGTTACTGACAGCAGCACCGCTGCTCTGGGAGCAGCCCATCTTCCTGGCCACACACCGCAGCCCACAGCTTTGCTGCAGCCAAACATCACGGGATGCAGAGCGGCTGCTCCAGAAAGCCAAGCACAGGTGCCCGAGGAGGTCTGTGCAAGAGGCAGCAGTTTCCCAGAGATCTGCTGCCCACCACAGGCAGCTGCGTCAGAGCAGAACAGGGGTGACAGCTTCCTTCCCCCCGCCACGTGAATCCGTGATGTATCCCCACACGGTGCGAGACGAGGGCTGCTCACAGGGCCCTCCTGTTCCTGCAGCTCTGGAGCTGCAGACAGCCCACCTCCATCGCAGCTTTTGCTGTGAACGTTAGCGGAGGAAGACGTGAAGAAAGCAGATACTCACAGTCACTGGAGGAGCGATGTCGGAAGGTGAATCTCAGGTGGGTCTTGTGGACATCTTCAATGGGAACAGCAATCTGAGAGAGAGAATGTATGCCCACATGAGAACAGGAGGGCATGGGCTGAGCGACCTGGCTGGCCAAGACCCCTCTGTGCTCAGGCAAAGGCTCTGCTGAACTGTCAGTTGCTTAAACCCAAACCCACGTGCTTTCCTTTTAATTAATGAGGCTGAATTAGAGACACAGGTGTCTGTGCAGGGCTGGCGACGTATACCCATGAGCCCGTGGGGAGAGGCAGGAGCGATGCAGGAGCACTGCCGGCCATGCAGCGCACCCAAAGCCCCTGCCTGAGCACTGCTCCTGGGCAGGGGTGGCAGACATCACCTCCCTGCTGCAGGACCTGCTGCAGGTCACCCTGGGTCTTCAACCAGGGGTTAAGCCATGACAACAGCAGCATCCCCTGTTGTCCCCGTGCTGGGGAGCCAGGGACTTTTCCCCCTGAAAAGCCAGCCCTGGTGGGGTGTCCCCCTGCGGCAGTCCAGTCCTGCTGTGCGGGAGGAGCGAGGGACACAGCCTCGGGGGGTCGCAGCCCCAGTCCCACACCTCAGTCCCTGCGCCCCAGTGCTCGTACAGACCTTCACCGTCTCCATCCACCGCTGGTGCCGCTGCTGGTAGTAGACCACAGAGCGGTACTCACTCGCTGGCTTGTCCCCCGCGCCGTGGTAAATCACATTCTGCAGGGAGGGCAGCAGCAGCAAAGATGCTTGGTGGTCAGCTCCTGACATTACTTCTTACAGATCAAATAAACTCGAAGGGCCAAAGAATTTTCCATCCCCTGCTAACCCAGACCAGCCCCCTTGAGCTGCTCTCCTCTGCCCACACCATGGCAGCCCCCACCCGACCACCCCCCAGCTCAGGCACCCTTTTACAACAACTCAGCCAGCACGGGGACATCTTTCTGACCGTCCCTTCCCAGCCAGGCTCAGAGGGCAGCAAAAGGCTTCTCCATCCCCTTCACCTCCACCAGGCCTGGTGCAGCCTCTGAAAGGAGCCAGCAAGGGACACGCAACCCCCCAGGGCACGGTCATGACTTGGCTTCCATCGCCCAGTGGGAAGGGCATTATCAGGGACAGAGAGGGAGGTGGGGACTGCATCCCTGGACCACCCCAGCGGGACCCTCAGCAATTCACAGCCTGTTCCCCAGGGGCCGGGGGAGAATTGCCTTTGAAATGAAGGCAAACAACCTGGAGAGAGAGACAAGGTAACAGCCAGTCCTGGGGTGGGGGAACTGGGTCTGAGCCTCCTCCCACCCTCCTGACAACCCCTATCCTCCGGCTCCTTCCCCCTCCTGCCTCTCCGAGGGCTGGGACACCCTGTGCCTGGAGGCCTGTGGGGATGGCCGGGGGTTCTGGCTATCTCCAAGGGAGGATGATTTTCTCTCTAAATAGAATATTTATTCTAAAGGGCTGCTTCAGGGGCTCCAGTAGCCAAAGAGGCGACTCCAACTCATTCGTGCTGGCACAAACACCAGCACTGGCATTCCGTGGAGCTGCTGCCTCTGCCCGAGACAGGGTTATTCAGGGGACAGTCCCTTCCTTGCCCCAGGGCTGATGCAGTGCCTGCCATACCTGCACAATGCTGCCCGACTCGTCACAGACGCACACCGTCACCTCCACGTTCTTCTGTGTCTTCTTGTTCCCCTTGTCAAACTCGCCCTGCACCAGCGTCAGGTAGATGTCGTTCCTGACATCTCCTGGGGAGACAGCCCTGTCAGTGAGCCCCGTAACCCTATGCTGGGACCCCCAGACACCATCCAGGGATGGTCCAACCCGCCACCCTGCTTGCCTGGCATGATGACTTCCGGGTAGCCCAGCTTGCGTGCCACCACTGTGCTGCGGTCCACAAGGTGGGGATGGTCCTTCCGCACTTGGCTCAGGTCTCCCCAAAGCATCTTCAGGGACACCCAGAACCCTGCGAGGACAAAGAGCGGGACATCACCTCATGGCCCGCACCAGCTCAGCCCAAGCCGTGCCATGCCAGGCAAGGATGCAGCCACGCACACCTCCTGTGGAAGCGGCTGCCCCTTCCTGGGCTCAGCCCCTGGATGCACTTGGATGGGTGGTTGCTTCCAGCAACCCCATATAGCTCCGATCCTGATTGCTGGGACAATTCACACACCGAGCCCCGGGCTCACCCAGGATCAAACTTGCACCCTCATGGCTGCTGCGTTTTTTCAGTGGGTGACAGCATTCAAGAGCTCGGGGGAGGCAGCGGGAGGGGACCCAGGGCTGGTCAGGGACCAGAGCAAGCCCACAGACCCTGCGAGGAGCAGCACAAGGGAACTACCCCAGTGCAGGGGCCAGGCAGCAGCCCAGGTCCCCGAGAACAAGCAGCAGCCACAGAGAAACACAGGATGGGCTGGGGAAGTGTCTCACCCTGTCCCCCACCGCATACCATGGCACAGGGTGGGCACGCAAGGCAGGGAACAGGTGGGGGCTCTACCTTGTCCCTTGTGGTTGATGTCCTTCCCCTCCACCGCTTTCCTGATCATGTTGTGAAGAAAATCATTGTCAGCAGTCGCCCTGCAAACATCAGAGCGAGGCCATTCAGAGGAGTTCCAAGCTAGGCACACACAAGGAAACTCACATGGATGCTCCCCTTGGCCAGGCACCGACCACCAGCAAACCGAATAGAAGCCTGGATCCCGCTGTGGATCCCCAACCTGGTGGCCTCCAGCCCACTGGGAAAGAGGTGCAGGACAGCATCCACGGCATACCTGGGACACCGAGCATGTGTGTGCCCCGAGTGGCCGGGAGGCAGAGCTCCGCTGGGGGCTTCATTACCTCTGAGTACGTGTCTGCCCAAAGAAATATCCCTTTTCTAACCTCACTGAGGTCCTGGACCTGGTGACATCATGTCCCAAGGATCCATGTTCCGTTTGCAAAGCCACATTTAATGGAGAAATCTTTTCTCTTTGATCCTGGCACCTCTTGCCCCCTCGCAGCCGCTGTCCTGGTGCCTGCCAGACCCACAAAGTACTTCCCCCCCGGCCCACTGCCCCCCTCCCCGCTTCCCCCCTGCCCGCTGCCTGGCCCCATGGGACTCACAGGTGCACAGGGATGAAGTGCTGCTTGTCCTCGTCGCTCTCACACTTCCCCTTGGTGATGTCCGTGATGTCCATCACTGCAGCAGCACAGATGCAGCAGCATGGGGCGGCTGCCACGGGTGCCGGCAGCCCCAGCCCCCAGCGCCAGGGTTCTCTGTGCCAAATCATCCCAGGACCAACACCTAGGACTGTTTTGTCCTGTCCTGCAGCCTCCACCTGGCCTGTGCCATCAGCACTGACCCTCCACAGCGGATGGACATGCTGCCAACACGGGGTGGGACCTGGCAGCCTGGCACAGCTCACCAATGGGAAATGCTCCCGGGGGGGTCTGCAGCAGCAGCAGCATCAGCCCCCAGAGCAGGGAAGGGTCCTGTGCTGGGGCACAGCCCGAAGGACACCCGTCCCTCGGGCTCTCCCCTCCTCACCCTGCGGTTCTCCAGCCACCCTGGCGCAGAGGTGGCCACTCAGGGCTCACAGCATGTGCTCAGTGTCCCCTCCAGTGGCATGCCTCTGGGGAACAGTGCACGGAGACGGTGAGCCATCAACCATATGGTCACCACAGGTGACCTCAGAGGTCCGAGGCAGATTTTGGCTAAAATAAGCCATATTCAGAACCTCTTCATCGCCCACGGACAGAGGGTTTGGTGCAGGACAGACAGGGCACCACAGAGTGGGCACCAGGACAATCCATCTGTCCCCTCCCTGGGGACACGATCAGCTCAGAGCACAACTAGATGCCGATATGTTCATAAATCACCTGGTAATTTCGCTGTGGCTGAGGTCCTAGCACACACTAATTAACCAAGTAGAATCAATAATTTGCGAGCGAGCCCATCCAATGAGGATCAATACCCAGAGCAGGACCATGGGTTGCGGCGGAGGCAGGGGAGCTCCCTGCTCTGCTGGGGACAGGTGCCACAGAGGGACCCAGGGCTACTCCCGGGGGCCCCTCCGGCAGTGCCGGGCTGGGGGGTCCCCTGCGCCACACAGCAAGGAGGGATGGCTGGGACCCCCCAGTCCCTTTCCTCTGCCGGGGCGGGTGCGTTGCATCCCCACGGGCCCCGCAGCTGCAGCCCTGGCAGGGCATGGCCAGCCCGTGGGGGATGACATGACGACAGCCGGGGGAATTGCTTGGCTCTGGCAGCTGTGGGAACAGGCAGCCAAGGCTTTCCCGGCTGCCGGAGTGGCTGTGCCAGATCCCTCCCTACACCCCCTCACCAGGCGTGTGTGGGGAGGGCCCTGCACCACTATGGGGGGTTGTGGGTCAGGCTGGGGTGGGGGAGACAGGGCAGCAAGCTCAGGGGGATGAAGCGAATATGGCTGTGCAGAGGCAAGCGAGGACTGGGGTCCATGCGTGGGGATGGAGGCTGCCTGGCTGGAGGCAGGAGCAGCCCTGGGGTGTTGCTGCCCTGAACCACTGCACCCCATGGCCAATGAGCCCCATGGAGCCTGGGAGCTGAGAGGTGTGTGCTGGGGAGTGCTGGTGTGGGCAGCACTGGGGGGTCTCCTCCCAGCTCCGATGGCAGACCTTTGCTCTCACCTGAGATGCCAAAGGGCCGCCGGAGGCCCGTGCTGAGCTTACGGCTGTAGGTCTCTCGGAGGTCCATGCGTCCCACCCGGATGATCTGGCACACCAGAAAAAGCTTCTCCCGCTTAAGGTCCTTGCTGCCCAGGTCCTGGTGGGGGAGGACAGGGGCTGCATGAGCCAGGCACCAGCAGCACCATACTGGGATGTGCCTCTGCCAGTGCCAGGTTATCACAGGGTACCCAGGGCTATGCTGGAGGATGAACCAGTGGGTGCAGAGCCACCACAGGTCCCTGTGCCCAGCACCCCGGTTCTGCCTTCAGGGGCCGGTGAGTCCCCCTGCAGCTATATCCCACAGAAGGGCTCAGCTGGCAGGCACGTGTCCCCGCTGCTCCAGGGAGCCTGGGGTTTCTGTGCACCCCAGGGAGCCCCAAGCCAGAGGGATGGGGACAATGCCAGGGCTGATGAAGGCCGATGGCCCCACGGGGCACCCACAGGGCAGGCAGCACAGCTGAGGGGGCCACGCTGCCCTGGGAGGGAGCAGCTCTGATGTAGGGCTTGGTGGGGTGGCCACACACCCCAGCTCCAGGGACCCTGGGGGGACCAGGGACTGCAGGTGCTGCCTCTGTATAAGAACCTTCCTCCAGGCCTGCGGCACGGGGCTGCAGCATGGGACAGGGTCACACCGCAGCGCAGGGGGACGCACGGCCGATGCCAGCAGCGGGCAGGGGTCAGAGGTGTGTGAGAGCCAGGGGAGCTGGACCGAGGGGGCTGGAAGTGCTGATGCTGCTCATTAACATTGATTTTCCCAGCTCATCTGCATATTGATGGCTCGGCTTGGGCAGTCCTGAGGGTCAGCTCAGCTCTGCTGGTGCAGCAGGGAAAAATGCTGGCTCAGCAGGCACTGCCTGCGCCTCCTCCTGCCGTCGGCCAGGGACTGCTGAGCCCAGCTGCAGGCAACAGCTGGAGTGAAGATGGGGGCACAGGCACCCGACAGCCCCAGCAACCCTACAGCTGGGAGGGGAGGCCGCAAGGGACAGCCTCATGGCAGGTGCCCACATCCCGGTGACAGGACTGGGGTCTACGCAGGAGCTGTGGGGTTGTGTGGGCTGGGGGGGCACTAAAGAAATGCGCAGCAAGGAGAGAGCAACTGGCAGGAGCTGCTTGGAGGGGGACACGGGTTGCAGCCATGCATTGTGCTGGATGCATCCGAAATGCTGCAAGGGGCGGGGGGGGGGGGGGGGGGGGCATCTCCACAGGCAGCAGGGAGGGGAGGAGGTGCAGGCAGCTCTGCAGGAAGGGAGAAGCAGGCAACAGCAGCGCTGCTCCCGAGGGGTCTGCGCTCACCGTGAAAATGGCCTTGAGGTTGTTGAGCAGCTCGATGTCCTGGGGAACACCCGTACTGGCCCAGCGGATCACGTAGTTCTCACTGCAAGAGGAAGGCAAGGGGGTGAGGAGCCCACGGTGGGGGTCAACCACCGGGACAGCAGAGCTGGAGCTTGGGGGGTGGGGCGGCCAGGCAGAGGCTGCCAGCAAACAGCCCAGGAGCAAACACCACGACGTGGGCTGGAGCCCTCTGGCCATGGGCAGGGTGCTGCTCAGACCCCGTTTGTGTGCCCAGCCCCTGCCAGCTCCCACCACGCAGACCCCTCATCCGACCAGTAGCCCCAGTCACAGCACACAGACCAGCCATCCCCAGCAGCGGGAGGCTGCCAGCCCAACCCTGCCTGCAGGTGGGCAGCTTGCAGGCATTCTGGGCACACTGGCTTGCTGGTCCCCTGCAGGGGGACATGCTGTGCCTGTGGCACCCAGGGTCTGGCATAGGCTGAGCTGGCCCATGCCTGCTGTGGGGCCACAGGCAGATCAGCACACAGCAACACACCGCAGCACACCTGCAACAGGCCACCACGCATCGGGCATGCACAGCCCCAGACAGAGTGAGAGCCATGGGCTGTCCCACGGGATGTGGCTGCACGCCGCTGACAAACCCTCTGGCTCTGGAGGGGACAACCTTGCTGGAAGGGATGTGCCTCTTTCCCCTCAGTGAGACACACCAGCTTGTGCCGAGCTGGGCGGGCAGCCATGCTGGGCAGGACAGGCAATCTGGGCATCAGGGCTGGCAACCGAGTACAAAGGGGCAGGGACTTCACCGTATAGGGGGGGCAAGACCGGGGGACGGTGCACAGAGCAGCAGGACAGGCTGAGCCAGTGGCCAGAGTCAGGGAGAGAGACTGGTCCTGCGCTGTTGGAGTCCCACCTGATCATACGCTGCTCGCCGGGGTCGTACAGCGCCATGAAGAGCTGTGCCTCCTCGCCGATGTTGCAGACGAAGTTGCGCACGCAGAGGTAGAGGCTGTGGGAGGGTGAAGCCGCCAGGCGGGTGCTGCAGCCCAGCGCGCTCTGCTGCGGGCTCTGAGGGGTACGAGGTGGCTCAGCCCCACAGCTTGGCCCTACGGCATGGCCCCTGGCACGGCACAGCCACGTGTGGGGCAGCGGGCTCACAGCAGGGAGGGGTCAGCGCACTGGGGCCAGCGCTGGCTCTCACCGTCTCCTCCTGGATGCGCTGTGTGATAGTCTGAGCAGCCTTCTTGTGCGCCTGGAAGAGGCTGATGATGCTGGTCCTGTCGGGGTCCAGGATGTTTTCATCCTTGTCCCGCACCACCAGGTCCAGCGCGAGGATCCTGCAGAGGACAGGACGGGGTGAGGCAGGACCCGGTGCCCAGCTGGTCTGGCAGGACACAGGTTTGTGCATCCCACTGGAACCCGCCTGCCCTTGCACGGGCTGGCACGGAATCTGGGGGTACAGGCATGGTGTCAGGGCAGGACAGATCCCGATAGGTCCCAGCCAGCAGCAGAGCCCTGGCAAGGGGACAAGAGCCGGGCAGCACCAGGGATGCTCTCCTGCCCCAGCCAGGGCTCATTGGCGATAGTCCTTAGCTGGGTGGCTTGCACACACACCAGCACACTCACTGCCCCCAGCCACTGCAGGAAAGCCAGCCAGGACAACAGGGACACTGCAGCAGAGAGGCCGAGCATCCCTCAGCACTGCAGAGCCTGTGCCTGGGGCAGGGGCAGGTGCACGGTCCCCCCCACGCTCCATCTCCACTCTCACTTGTTGCCGTAGTCGATCTTGCCGGTCACCTCTTTCTTGAGCTGCAGGAGCTCGTCCTTGGGCAGTGTCCCTGAGAGCAGCTGCGAGCGCCGCTCCATCAGCTCGTACATCATCCGCTTCACCTGCCGATACCGCTCCATCTGCCCTGCCTGTGGGCACCAGCGCTGTGTCACCATGACTGCCCCCACCAGCCCCAGACCCCTTGGCCCCCCAGACCCTGGGCCTCACCACGTAGAGCTGCTTCCAGATGGTGGCCCACTCCCGCAGCGTGGTGGTGATCTCCTGCACCATGGGCATCTCGGCGGGGACCACACTTTCCTCCGCCCTGGGGAGAGGCACAGGGAGCTCTGGAGCCCTGCAGCACCACGCGGGCCCCCACACCGGGCAGGGGGATGGTGCCCACCCACCCGTGCCTGGTACCTACCCCCTGCGCTCCACCACAGCGCCCTTCAGGTGGATGAGTGAGGCCGGGAAGATGCCCTGGGGGAGCCGGAGCTGTCAGCACACGCAGGCTGGGCTGGGCAGGACACAGCCCTCCCCGGGGTGCCACAGCCAGGGGCCCCCACCCCGGGACCAAGGGTCCAGCAGAGGGTCCCAGCCTGGGAATGCCACATGGTGCCTGGCACATCCCCCCAACAGTGGCAGGGTGTGCCGCTGACCATGCCCACACCCCTCTCAGTGCCCCGGCCCCCCCAGCAGCCCCTTACCTACCCGTGCAGCCCTGTTCCTGAGCGAGTACCCACGGTACCAGCCTGCAAGGGGAGGAAGGGGATGCTGTCAGCTGGGTTTGGGGACGGATGACCACCAGCAGCGAGGCCAAGAGAGGGTGGAGGAGGACCCGTGTCAGGGTGCACCCCAGTACCAGCCCAGCAGGGGACGGCAGGGGATGGCACGGGGCTTGGCCAAGGCTGCTGGACCCCCTTACCCTCAGAGGCTTGCAGGATGTGTACTGTCTCCCCGATCTGCAGTGGGAGGTGATGCTCACTGGTGCGCGGGAAGTTCCACACGGCTGCAGGGAGAGGAGCCAGGAGCTGTGAGCAGGGGTCCCTCACCTGGACCCCCCCCTCACCCAGTTACAGCATGCTTATGGCCCCATGTACCCATGCCCTTTAGGGCAGCGTGCCCCACCACCAGCCTCCCCACATGGGGCAGAGCAACCTCAACCAGCATCGCTTGTCCCCAGGAGACAGTGCAAGGTCCCAGCCCCACACAAATGGCATGAGACCTCTGAGAAGGTGCGGTGCAAGGCAGAGCAGCGCTGGCCACAGCGGAGCAGGGGTGGGAAGGGGACCCCAGACCCCAGGAGAGTCGCAGCCCAGCCTGCATGGCGCCAGGCACAGCAGGAGCCATCAGCACCCTCTCCTCCAGCACATGGGGGTCCCCTGCCTGGCATCGTCCCCATCACGCTGCCTGCCACCCGCAACCCAGCCCAGCCGCATGGGCCCTAGTGAGTGCTGAGTCCAGTGGTCGTGCTCCCACCACAAGTGGCCCAGGGAGGCAAGCGTCAGCTGAGGCCCTGCCTGGAGGAGCAGCACTGCCTGCCCGGGGCTGGCAGCTCAGGGGCACACAGGCCAGTCCCTGGGGACAGCAGGTACTGGCAGTGGGGTGACCGGGGTGATGGGGGCAGTGGGGTGACAGCGGCTGAAGGGCAGTGGGAGCACAGGAGCTCGCTGGTGGCCAGATACTTCCTGCTGCGGCGCAGGCTGCACTGGGACGAGCTGCGGTTAGTCCTGCCGCTATTTCTGGTCCTGGGGACAGTGACAGCTCTGTCTGGTGGAGGCAGCACTGGCTTGGCCTCAGGACCAGCGGCACTCTGCACCAGGAGACAGCCCTCTGCAGACATGCCTGCACCCGGGGGGTCCCTGCTGGGATGCTGCCCCTGCCCACCAGCAGCCCCGGCCAGGGCCAGCTCATACTGCAACATCCCCAGACTTGCACCACTCGTCAGGACCCCCCATGCTGGCCCTGGAAGACCCTGTAGCACCAGGAGCCCTGAGATCCTGTGGGATCCCTCCTGCCACCCTGTCCTCCGCACAAGGACCCTGACCCAGCCTGGAGCAGCTCCTGGCCCCAGTCCAGGCACACTCCCCTCCAACCCCTTCCCACCCCTGCCAGCCCCCAGCCGGGACAGGCTTCCTCACAGGATGGTTAATGCCCATCAAGCACAAGCAGGAACCGAGACGAGACCCAGCTCCCGGTGCTGCCCAGGACCCTGCGGGGGCTCAGCCCTTGCTCTGGGTGCTGCCGGCAGCACAAGGAGGAGGTGTGGGAAAGAGCCCCATCCAGAAACGGGAAGAGGCTCAGGGCTGCGAGCACCAGCACAGGGAGTGTGTGCTCGCACAGGGGCTGGGGTTGGCGTGGGGAGCCTGAGCTGGGGGCTGGTGTAGGGAACGGGGCTGCCCAGAGCTTTGCTGTGACCAACACAAAGGCTGGGAGCAAAGCTCCAGCCGGGACCAGGGGGCAAACTACAGGGGTGGCTCTGGGCTTACCAGGCACCTCCCTGAGAGCAGGTCACACATGAGCTAATGATCCCTGTTAACAAGCTAACCACCCCTTGGGTGGAGGGTTCCGCGCTTCAACAGCCAGGCTGAGCCTAGACCCCCAGCTCAGAGAGGGGGATCCTGTGTCAAGCATTGGAAACGCTCTGCTTCCAGCCCCATTCAGTCCCACAGCTCCTCATCCTCACCCAGCATCAGCCATGCTCAGCTCTGGACGTGCGGGTCCCACTGACAACTGCCCTGCTCAGCCCCACTCCCCTGGGCCACCCCATCACCAGCCCACCCCACAACTCATTCCTGCATCCCCCAGCCCACCCAGTGCCGGCATCACAGGGACCCAGCCCTCGCCTCACACTGCTGAGCATCGCCACCAGCCCCACCTAGCCCGGCACCGCCGGCAGCATTCACCCTGCAGACCTACACCATCGCCCAGCCACCATCACCCGCCCCTCTACAGCCCACTGCCACAGCGCCACTGCAGCCAGGGGGCAACAGCAGTGTCACCGTGGCCACAAGCACCCTGTCCCACGAGCCCCAGCACCCCTCCACCAAGCCGGGGAGCCCAGCGGGGTCCAGTGCCTGCTCAGCCCCGAAGCCTGCACTCACCCACACCATACTTCTCCTCCTTGGTGGGCAGCCACGGGGCCATGGCTGGCTGTGCCGCAGGAACTGGGGCCCTGCGTGGGGCGGCTGCTGGTTCCTCCTGCCGCGCTCCCCAGGTCACGTGTATCTCACCGGCTTGTGCAAACCTCCGCTTCCTCAACACGCAGCCAGGCACTGCAGGGACCCACCCAACCACCCTGCACTCCCCCCACATGACAGGGCAGGGGTGGAGGGGACAGAGCCCCCAGGACCCCACCACACCACCCTTCTGGGGGCCCAGACTTGAGTGGGTCACTATGGGGCTGCTGGCTCCGGGTGATGCTGCAGCACCGCAAGCCCCTCTGTCTGGGTATTGCAGCCAGAGCCCGGCAGCCAGCAGGACACGGGGCTGGAGCCCAGAGCAAGGGGAGCCTTGGCCACCCCATGGCATGGGGAGCTGCAGGGAGCCATGCGTTCAGGCCAGCTGCACCACTCCAGACCAGCACCACTGGGACGAGGCCTCTGCCTCCCCAGCCAGGGCTGTCCCATCCTCATCCCTCGGTGCATGAGGCTCAGCAGCACGAAAGCTGTCACCGTGCATGGCTACCCCCAGGGCTCTGCGGGCCCATGCCCAGCCCTCCACTCCCTGCAGCACCAGGACGGTGAGTGAAGCAACCATTCAGCATCAACCACTTCCTTCCTCCCGCCTGCTGCAAACCCCAGCTGTCCAGCACCCGTGGGTCCGCAGGGACGGGATGCACATCCTCTGGCCCTGCTCAGCCTCGAGCCATTGCTGGCCAGGCCTTCTCCTCCTACACAGCCATGCTGCCCTAGGACCCTCCATTCCTCCTAGACCTGCTCATGGCCAACCCAGGCAGGGCTCCCGTAGCTGGGCTCCAGCTCTCACAGCTTGAACCACTTCTCCATCAGCCCCTTCAAGGCAGTGTGAGGCTCCTTCCTTGCGCTGCCCGCACCCTCTTTGCAGGCCCTCATCTCCCCCCGACAGCCTGAGGCTGCATCAGGGTCACCCTTGGGTGCAGCTCCCCGATCCCATGGGTCATCCCAGGCTCCAGGCTAACACCCCTGGCCCAAAACCCACTCTGAGCAGTCATCACAGACCCTCCAGCCTGAGGAAATGGTGATGGAGGGGGACAGGGAGCACCACAGGAAAGGGGGCTCGAGCAGGTTTGGGTGAGCTGCCAGAGCTGGGCGAGAGGAGTTGGGCATATAGGGCAAGAAGGTGGCCAGGAAGGTTTAAGCTCCCCGAGCACAAAGGCTGCGGACATGGCATCTGCCCAGAGAGCTGGAGGGGATAACCCAAGGATCACCCCTCCACAAGCATCCTCCCCTCTCCCTGGGCGGCTGGTCGCAGGCGGTGGCACGGCAGGGTCCCTGGCCGCGGTGGCATTGCCTGGTGCCAGCACAGCACGTCGGGGCAGCACGCCGCAGCCTGCGGGCACTCACCGCAGGGCCGTGCCAACGCTGAAGCCGGCAGCGGCGACCTTCGGTGGCGGGAGAGCTGCTGCCCGGGGCCGGGCCGCGGCCGGCGGGTCCTTCTTGGAGCTGCGGGGGCAGAGCGGTAACTCCAGGCGGCTTCGGAGTTTCGCTTTCTGCCGGCAGCCGGGGTTCCCGCACCCCGCCTGCGCGGGGCCCAAGCCCCGGGGCCAGCAGGGACCGCACGGTCCGCAGCCGGGCTCTGCCCCGCTGCCCGGTCGGTCCTCGCGGCCCCGGCGGGAGCTGCGCGCTCGGGGGATGAACGGCCCGAGCCGGGCTGCCGTGGGCCGTCTGCCGGTCTGGCAGCTCCACCTGCCGGTCCCGACCGGCCGCATGCCAGGAGCCGCGGCGGGCTGAGGGCGCCTGGTTTGGGTGCAAGGGTGCCGGGGACGGGGTGCCCGGCACCTGATACGGGATGCCGGTGGGCTCGGAATCGTGCACCCGAGACTCGCAACGGAGGAGCACCGGAGGCATCCGCGGTGCTCCGAGCGGGGAGGGGGCGACACCCGCGCTGCCGAGCACGGTACTGTCCGAGAGACGGACCGCGGCCGGAGCCGGGAGCGCTGCCGGGGCAGCCGGGGCGGGTCCCCCTTTCCGGGGTCGGGACGGGGGCGGTTGCTCCATACAAGCACACCGGCGCGGGTGGCTGGGGGGAGCCCGCGGGGAGAGGGGAGACCGGGGGCGCTTCAGGCGGCCTGGGCACCGGGAGGCTCATCGCTCCGCCGGCGGCCCCGGGGGTGGCGGGGCCGAGCCGGGACCGGGACCGGGGCCGGGGCCGGGGCCGCGCCAGGCCGATCGCCACGCAGGCAGGGCCGCGCCTAGCAACGGGCCGCGCGCCGGCGAGCGGGGAACGCCCCCACGGCGCTGATTGGCGGGCGCCGGCGAGGCCACGTGACGGCGCCGCGGTCACCTGACGGTCTCCCGAAGCTGGGCCCGAGGTGGTGGCGGCGCGCGCAGGTGAGCGGTGGCCGGGCCGGGCCGGGCCGGAACTGGAGCTCGGGGACTGAGTCGGGAAACTCCGTCCCGTCCCGTCCCGTCCCGTCCCGTCCCGTCCCGTCCCGTCCCGTCCCGTCGGGTACGGTACGGTACGGTACGGTACTGTCCCGGTGCTCAGTTGCCCGGTCCGGTCCATCCCGGTCCGTCTCGTACCGGTGTCCCCCCGACCCGGTACAGCCCGTGCCATTCGGGTCCGTCTGCTGGGACTGGCCCCGTGCTGTCTGGCCACCTCCAAGGTGTCTGCCCTGTCCCACGCTCCCTGTGCCCCGGCCCGGTCCCCCATGCACAGCCCAGTCTGGTCCCCCGCACCCCGCTCGGTCCTGCCGTGCTCTCCCCGGTGCCCTGCCCATCCCCCCCGGTCCCCAGCGTGCCCGCTCTGTCCCCTGCCTGTCCCTGCTCCCCACATCCAGGCCATGTTAACCCCCTGCCTGTCTCCCTGTCCCCTGTGCCCCCCGGGTTCCCCCCACCCCAGCGGGACGGTATGGTGGGCTGCACCAGGCTCCCTCCTTCCAGGGGTGCAAGTGAGGGTGGGTCAGCACCGGGTTCCCCCGGGTGCCACTCCACCTCCTGCCTGCCCTTGCAGCACCGGCGCCAGCGTCCCCACCATGGCCGGCTGCGGGGCCCCTGGCTCCCCACCCCAGCAGAGTGGCCCTGGTTCTACGCTGGAGGAGGAGGAGGAGGAGAATGACGACCCAGCCCTGGGCTGCGACGGTGACTTGGAGGTGAACCCCTACGATGGTCTGCCCTTCTCCTCCCGCTACTACGAGCTCCTGAGGCAGCGCCGGGAGCTGCCTGTCTGGACCACCAAGTACAGCTTCATGGAGCACCTGGAAGGCAACAGCGGCATCGTACTGGTGTCTGGCCCCCCTGGCACTGGCAAGAGCACCCAGGTGAGTTGGGGGGCAGTGTAAGGGTGGCTGGCCCTGCTGGGGACTACGTGTGGCTGGACAGGGCCACGCTGCAGCCCGGAGTCTGGCACAGGGCTGTGGTACCAGCCACTCTGCTGACAATCGTTCCCTGCACCAGCTGGACTCCCAGCTGAGCGTCCCATCCCTCCTGCTCAAAACATCTCCAGCACCACTGTCGGTAGCACCTGGGTTCTGCCCCGAGGCCACTGCCTTCCCCACGGGGCTTGTGTGCAGATCCCACTCCCATGCGAGCGAGCCACAGCCCCTGTGGCACGGGAGCCACCAGGCTGTCATCCCTGACAGAGCAGCGGGGGCTGGCAGACCCTGGGACACGGTGGAGTGGGAAGGTGGGAGCCTGGGCAGCTCTGGGCAGAAGGCATGGAGACAGGACTCTGGCCAGGCAGCAGCTCCTTGACCCCACAGCAGCATCTGAGCTTGTGGGGGGGACGGAGCAGGCAATGGGCCCCGCAGGGCTTTGACTCCACCGCAGTACCTGGGAGCGTGCCGCTGCGGTGAGCCTGGCTTGGGGCAGGGCTAATGCAGGGGCAGGGCTAATGCAGAGCCAGGCGGTCGCACGCCGGGATGTGCCAAGACAGGCGCTGGGGCCCCGGGCAAAGCCATGGCACGAGCCAGGAAGTGCTGCCACGGCTGCCCTGGGAGCGGCTGCCACAGCAGCGCAGGGCATCGGGCGGGCGCAGGAGGCAGCACAGGGAGGGGGAGATGGCCCCTCCCCAGAGCTGGGCTTGGGTGTAAGGGAGCAGCAGTGGGTGTGGGCAGTCGGGCTGTGGACGCTGATGGGTCCAGGGTGCCAGGATCCCGCCTGCCCGCTCCAGGGAGCTGCTCCCGTCTGACAGCCCTTGGCGTGGCAGCCGGCGACGTCGTCACACAGACTTTGACCAGGGGAGGGATCACCTGGAAGCTGTGGGGGCAGCCATGGCCTCCACAGAGCCAGACGCGGGCTGGGTCACTGCGTGGCAGCTGCTGGCCTCTGGAGCTATCAGGGTGTTGGCAGTGGGCTCGGGGCCACTTGCCCAAACTACCTCCCTTGGGTGTGATCCTGCTGCAGTGCGGGCCTGGGTTCAGCGTGTGGCACCGGCCAACCCGCAGGGTGCCGAATCTGGGGAATAAAGCCCTTCTGCGCACCCAGGCCTGGTCTGGCCCCAGGGCTGGGCTGCTTTTGGGTGCAGGCACCCTGCCTGCAATCCCTGTGGGGCCCTGGTACCACCATGCCCTGAGCAGACCAGGGGATGTGACTCAATCCACCTGAAGCATCTGATCTTGCACATTGGTGCACCAGCAGCCCTCAAAGTGTTCCCACCCAAAGTGGGAAGAGCTGATGCACCAGTCGGGTCCCTTCACCGTTGTCATGGCTGAGGGCTGTCTGCATCATGTGCCGCCACCCTTGCCGGTCTTTGCAGGCAGCAAGGTGATGGAAGGGAGGGTTCAGAGCCACGCATGGAGACACAGCTGAGCACGGCTAATCCGTGGGGCAGTTGTGGGGCTGGGTGGAGGAGCAGAGCAGGCTGCACGCCTGCCTGTGGTCCCTGCCAGGCACATGGATGACCCATGTGCTCCCTCCTGGCTGTGAGCTGGGCTCTTGGAGGCAGGTGTGTTGGGAGCAGTTAAACAGCAGATTTCTGGTCCCCAGTGTCCAAGGGACATCCGTGCAGCCCTGGGACTGTCCCACACCACCTGGCCAGGTGCTTGGGTAGCGGCTTGCTCCCTGGTGCTTCCTTCCCTGTTTCTCATTGTGGGGTTTCCTGGGGTGGTGTGTGATCCCTCTGGCACCATGCTCCTGCCCCAGAGTTGCAGCTGCTGCAAGGTCTGGGTCTCATGGACCAAGCCAGTGACCACTGCTCTGTGCTGAACCTCACCGGGGACCTGCCCAGCTTTCCCTGGAAGAGTAGGGGTCTGGTTAGAATAGAGCAGGATGGCTCCAGTCAGAAGGGACATGCAGCCATCATCTGGTCCAACTGCCTCAACGCTCCAGGGCTGACCAAAAGTTAAAGCATGTTATTAAGGGCATTGTGCAAATGCCTCTTAAGCCCTGGCAGGCATTAGCTGGAGGCACCGCTCTGTCTGAGTTGGCAGCTGTGGTGAAGGCAGCTCAGCACTTACCCCCCTGGCCCCGTTTTTCTGGGGAGGTGGAAGTGGAGAGGACTGTTGTCCCGCGTCCTTAATGCAAGAGCTGGGGCTGTAGTGTCCCATAATGAGGCAGAAAGCTGTGGGCATGGCATGATGAGGCTGTGGGGCCTGTGTCACAGGTTGCTGGGGCTCAGAAGTGATGGTACTGGGGAGGGAAGGTCCTGCCTGGACTGTCAAGTGCTTCTGTACGGCCTCTGGCTCTGGAGGTCCTTCAGCTAGATCTCTGGGAGCTCCTGTGGGGAGGGTCCCTCTGCTCTTCTTGGGGGACACAGCGGGCGCTGCTCCATGACAGGGAGGGGAACATCCCAGCACTCCTGGCTCGGGCCATGCTGTCCCCAGTCCCTGACCGGCGTTCTGTCCCTGCAGATCCCGCAGTGGTGCGCGGAGTACGCCCTCTCCCTGCAGTTCGCCCACGGCCTGGTGGCCTGCACCCAACCCCACAGCCTGGCCGCCCTCAGCCTCTCCCTGCGCGTGGCGGACGAGATGGACCTGAACCTGGGCCACGAGGTCGGCTACTGCGTCCCCCACGAGGACTGCTGCACCACCGAGACCATCCTCAGGTATGGGGACCAGGGAGGCCCCCCTGCCGGGCTGCTTGTGCCAGGAGCGCCTGTTGCACCACACTCTAATCCTGCTGAGCTCCCCAGCGGCAGCGTAATCTCTTAATCCAGCCTGGCCTCGTTGGGGGAGCGAGGAACCGGGCTGCTGGCTGCCCAGGCCCTCCCAGGGCTGCAGTGGGGGCTCCTGCCATTGAGGAGGGGGCAAGGCATGCTCCCCTGGGGCTGTGTGGGGGGCTGCCCATGGGGGTGCAGCCCATGGTGCCCATGGCTGCCCTATGCTGACGGGGGCCACTCTGTGACAGGTACTGCTCGGATGAGATGCTGCTCCGGGAGATGACATCAGACCCACTGCTGCGGCAGTACGGGGTGGTGGTGCTGGACGAGGCACAGGAGCGGACAGTGCCCACCGATGTGCTGCTGGGGCTGCTGAAGGACGTGCTGCGCCAGCGCCCCGCGCTGAAGGTGGTGGTGGTTACCTCACCAGCCATGGAGGAGCGGCTCCGCGCCTTCTATGGGGACCCCCCTGTGGTGCGGGTGCCAGGACCTGGGCCCCCTCCTCAGCTGCTCTACAGGGACCCACCAGCCCACGGCCACGTCGTGGCTGCATGCCAGGCTGTGCTGGACATCCACCGGCGACAGGAGCCCGGCCACATCCTACTTTTCCTGGCCAGCGAGCAGGTGGGCTGCGGGCACCCCACGGCTTGGCTCCTGGGGGATTTACCATGCTGTGAGGCAGGAATGCGACAGGGGGACATTTTTGGGGGGTCCCTCTCAGCTGTGTGTAGAGAGCCCTGAGGATGGCGGTGGCTGCTGCTGGGGAGTAAAGTGTGGGAGCTGGGGGTCCTCCACAGAGGGGCCGTGGCCACCATGTGGGGGCCTGGGGTTTTTCCTCCCAGAGCACTGGGAGACAGCCACAGCACACAGCACAGCACCCTGTCCTGGGGATGGGGCCACTCTGGGCATCCACAGGCATCACTCATGTCCCCCTGTCCTTCCCCACAGGAGATCGCCGAGTGCTGCAGGGCCATCCAGACCGAAGCCATGGCGCTGAACCCTGGGCTGGGCCCGCTGCTGGTCCTGCCCCTGCACCCTGGTGTGGGCCGGGCGGCGCAGAAGGTGTATGAGGTGCCGGAGGAGAGCAACCGAGAAAGGCGGGTGATCGTCACCCACTGGCTCGCAGACTCATCTTTCTCTCTGGGGACCGTGCACTTCGTCATTGACTCGGGGCTGGAGCTGCGCAACGTGAGTGTGCCAGCCTGCGCTGGGGGTGCCGGGACGGGGAGCCAGGCAGTGGTGAGCAGGGGGCCCAGCTCTGCCCTGGGGTGTAGCTGGCAGCGTGGGCTGAGGCAAGACTGGGGAGGGGGTGGTGGAGTCACAGCAGTGTGCGTCGTCTGCTCAGCCCGGGTCCTGCCGTGGTGCCCAAGGCTGGGGGACGCTGTGTGGGGTGCGGGATCTGTCCCAGGGAGGTGGCAGTGACAGCACTGCACTGGCAGGGTGGAGGGACCTTGGGAGAAGGTGAGGGCTCGTCAGTGGGTGTCCCTTCTCACGGCCTCACCTGCAGGTCTACAACCCCCGCATTCGGGCAGAGTCCCAGGTGCTGCGGCCCATCAGCAAGAGCCAGGCAGAGTCACGCATGCAGCGAGCCGCAGGCAGCCCCCGAGGTGAGAGCCCCTGTCCTGGTGTCCCCCAAGTGTGCCTCCAGTGGGAGAGAGCTGTTGTCCCACCTCATTGGGGCTCCAGGCAGCCCGTGACCCAGCATGCTTCTCTGCCTGCCTGTACTTGCTGCCCTCTCCCTGGGCTTCATCCCTCCCACCATTGTGGCTCACAGCTCCTCTCCTGCAGGGACCTGTCTGCGCCTCTACTCAGAGGCCTTCTACGAGCAGCACCTGCCCCCCAGCCCCGCACCCCACGTCAGTGAGACCAGCCTCAGCCGCCTCGTGCTGCTGCTGAAGCGCCTGGACATTGCCGACATGGGCCAGTGTGACTTCCTCGACCGGCCAGGTAGTGCCCACGGGGTGCGGAGGGGCCAGGCATGGCATGGGGGGGCCGGAGCGGAGGGGCATGATGGGGTAGCCATGCGGGAGGAACTGGAGGCTGGCCATGGCCATGACTGTCACTGCAGCCTGGGTTGTTTCTGGAGAGGGGCTGGAGGGTCAGATGGGTACAGGAAGAGGATGGGCTGCCTAAGTCCTGGCAGCTGGCTGATGTTCTGCCCCAGCCCCTGAGTCGCTGATGCAAGCTCTGGAGGACCTGGACTACCTGGCTGCCCTGGACGATGATGGGAACCTGTCAGAGGTGGGAATCATCATGTCAGAGTTCCCCCTGGACCCCCAGCTGGCCAAGGCGCTTATCGCCTCCTGCGAGTTTGACTGCGTGGAGGAGATGGTCAGCCTGGCTGCCATGCTCACAGGTACTGCGCTGAGGGGCTCAGAGCCGGCTGTGCTGCTGGCGCAGGGCACGGCACAGCCCCCAGAGAGCCAGCACTGGCATGGTTGATGCTGGGGGCATGTGGTGACCTTCCCTCTGTGTCAACCCCAGCTTCCCCCTGCTTTGTGCCCCCCTCCACCCACCTGGAGGAGGCTGTGACCATGCGCCGGCGGGCCCTGCTCCACCCGGACGGAGACCACTTCACTCTCATCAACATCTTCAACGCCTTCCAGCAGCGTGAGTGCCGGGCAAGGGCTCGACTGCCAACGGGCTGCGCACCCCATGGGTGTCCCACAGCTCCCTCGCGTGTCCCCTGCTCCTTTCAGGAGCAAGCGCTGCAGCCACCTTTGTGACCCCATCCAGGTGCCCCAGCCTGGCTGCAAGGGGGTCCCAGCCCCAGCCTGGGGGCTGTGCTCTCTGCACAGTCCCTGTCCCTGCTGCGTTGAGAGAACACAGTCTGTGGGAGCAGCAGTGCCTGGTTTTGTGACCTGTGAGCCCCCAGGCCACCCACTTCTGCGCGAGGTCTCTACTTGTCCACCCTATCCCTGTGGTGCTGACCCCCCTCTCCCCACAGACAACGCAGACGAGGTCTGGTGCCGCAAGCACGCAGTGAGCGGCGAGGCGCTGCGGCTGGCGGGCATCGTGCGGGCAGAGCTGCTGGAGGTGATGCAGCGCATCGAGCTGCCTGTCTCGCCCCCCGCCTTTGGCACCGACGCCAACATGCTCAACATCCAGAGAGCGCTCATCTCCGGCTACTTCCTCAAGGTTTGCTGGGGGGGCAGCAAGGGGCTCGGCTGCGGGACAGGGGGTCATGCCACCGAGTCCCACTTCCCTCCTGCTCCGCTCCCCAGGTGGCTCGGGACATCGATGGCTCCGGCAACTACGTGATGCTGACACACAAGCATGTGGCCCACCTGCCCCCCGCCTGCTGCTACCTGTTGCGGCAGCCCCCCCAGCGCCTGCCCCCCTGGGTCCTCTACCACGAGTTCACCATCTCACAGGACAACTGCCTCCGTGTGGTCTCGGAGATCCAGCCCCAAATGTGAGGACCTCGGGGATGGAGAGGGATGGGTTGCGCCTGGGCTGTGTTCGTGTGTGGCTCCAGAGCTGGCACTGGCCCTCTGGCCTCCTCTCCTGTGGGCAGGTGGGGGACTGTCCCAATGTGGGGGGAGCGAGGAGATTGCTCCAGGGCAGCCCCTGGTGCCCCTCCTTGACCCCCCCTGTCCCAGCAGGCTGGTGGAGCTGGCACCCCAGTACTACCTGAGCAACTTGCCGCCCAGTGAGAGCCGTGACCTGCTGATGGAGCTGCGAGAGAAGGTGGTGGCTGCCGAGGATGTGCCGGCGGTGCCAGAGCCGCTGGGAGAGGTGGCCGGCGAGGAGGATGAGGAGAGGGAAGTCTGCGTGCTGCAGTGAGCTGGAGCCAGTGGAGCCCCCATGTCGGGGCTGCCTGGGCTTGCCTGTGACCGCCGGGGACGGGAGAGCCTCGGGGAGACCATGCTGCTGTGGGGGCTGACCCCCCATCCCCAGGGAGGCGGAGGTAGAGCCTGCCGCTACCTCAGCTCTGCGCCATGGTCATCGTGCCAGCGGCCACAGGACCAGCGCCCGGCGTCTCCCCTGGGGACAGAGCCCGGTTCGGGGAAGCGCTGGCCCCAGGCCTGGGGAGTCGTGCCAGCCCTCCCCGCCTGGGCTCCTTCACCCCGTGTTTCTCTCTGGGGCTGCTGTGGGGTTGGGGCTGCTGGCCCTGCCTGTCCTGCTCCCCTCACACCCGGGAGAGGAGCAGCGCCCTGGGGCCGAGGGGCCATTTGTGGGTCTCTCCTGTATAAAGTTTTGTGATCTTTGTTCCTGGCTTTTCGTCCGTGATTGCAGCTGAGGAGGGCAGAGGGGTCCAGCGAGGGTGGGCTCCATCCCAGCCCGGGGTCCTGCCTGCAGCCGGGTGAAGGCTCTCCCAGCCTGTGTCCCTGCAGGGCAGCTCTACACCCCCCCAACCCCCCACCCAAGTCTCCCCTCTCTCAGGGGGGTTTCTGAAGATGAGGCATCCCTGATCTTGCTCACCTCCCGCCTCCGGTTCTGGGTAGTGTGCCGCTGTCCCCCATCACAGCGACGTGCGGAGGGGCAGCCCTGGCCTTTGCGACGGGTCTTCCCCTCTGTGGTCGTGTGCTCTTCTGCAGAAGCAGAGGGGAAGCTGCGGCCGGCGGGGGAGGGTGGGGGGTGGGCGGCAGTCTGGATGTGTAGCCAGCTCCTGCTTCCTCTGGGACAGGACGGGGCATGGGCGCTTCACCAGGGTGAGGTGCTCCCTTCACTCCCCCTCCTCGGGGTCACCCTGCCTGCCCTGAGGTTCCCCTCTAGCTTCCCAGCAGGTCCCACTCCTCTTGCAGCTCCCCAGCATCACAGCCAAGAGCTGAGTTTCCGCCAGCGGGGGCTGGGGGTCCCAGCATGAGTGCTGTGCTCCAGCCCCTGCCCCAGGGTGGATGGACCCCTTGGCATGGGCACAGGGCTGCTCCATCCCAGCAGCTGACCCCCCTGTCTCCCTCCTTCCCTCCCCACTTCCCACTTCCCTTCACACTTCCCTCCCCGCAGCCCACGCGTGGGGGCTCCGCTGTTCCCAGGAAGGGGCCCGGAGGCTCCACTGCTCCGGTCCCCGCCGCAGCGCCTCGAAGGTCAGGCAGAAAGGTGAAGGCTGGGCCTCCCCGCAGCCTCCTCAAAGCCTGAACTTCCCCATTGCTTTCTAGGAACTCCAGAAAGTACGTGAGCGAGAGCAGTGGGATGCAGCTCACGTCTCCCCACCCTCCCCGGGGTGGGGGGGCTGCCCTGTCACCTCTCCCTGGGCCGGGGCTGCAGGCGGTGGGGCCCGGTGCTGGTGTCCAGTGTGGGTGCAGGGGCTGTACCTCACCAGGCTGAGTGGCGGTGGCTGTGTGGCAGAGCTGGGCTGGTGTTCCTGGGGATGGCGAAGGGGAGGCTGGTGGCAGTGGCTGTGGCTGCCTCTGCCCCCGCATCACTGACCCGGCACAGCATCCCACAGGACAAGCAGCCAGAGCAGCTGCGTGGCCCTGGGAAGGGAGAGAAGGGGGAAGACAGCCAGCACTGCCCATGCCTGGCTGGGTGCAGCATGCTGAGCCTCTGCAGGGACACCTCCTTGGGGACATACTGCAGCCAAGCCAAGCACCACGCCTGCCCCTCTCTGGACCCAAGGGTGAGCTCTGCTGGACCTCGGTGGTCCCTTTCCCATGCTCCGACCCCTGTTTTCCCCCCATGGCAGGGGGTTGCGGGTGCTCTGTGCAGCACATGGTGATGTGCAAACCCTCAACTGGTCCCGGGGCTCAGGACCGCTCCGTGAGAGCTGGGAGCATCCAGGGCTCTGGCACTGTCCCAGGTGCCCAACAGGTTCCCCCAGGAGAGGGATCCATCCTCACCACCCCGGCGATGCCCACAGTCGGGGCAGAGCAGTGGGTCCCCGCAGCCCCTCGGCCTTGGAAGTACCCGTGGCGAGTCCCAGCAAGACTGGGGCCGGGTGGGTCGGGGGCTGAGCCATGGGTCCCTGCTCGCAGCTCCACCCAGCGCAGCTTTCTCCTCTTCTCAGAACTGTGATGCTTCTGTGGTTTGGCTTCACCTTGGGGCAGCCCCGCGGGGTCCCAGCTCAGTATATACCCAGCTGCCTGCCAGCCCCCAGCCCATGCTGAGCCCACCGGAGCAGCGCACGCCACGGCAGGGAGGTAAGGACAGCAGGGGAGGGCTGCCGGAGGGCGGGGGGGGTCACTTGCACTGCAGCCCTGGGAGGGTTTGAGTGCCACCGAGCCCTGGGAAGGTGCTGCTCCGGGTGGGCGCTGCAGCCCCCTGCCCGAGGGGGCAGCCGGCGGGGCAGCAGTGGGAAAGGGTCGGGGTGTCGCATCGGCTGCCGGCCCTGCGTGGAGCTCCCCACACATGGCACCGCTCTCCCTCCTGCTCTGTCCTTACTGGTCCTGCTGGCTGCATCCCAGCTCGGCCGGCTCTCTTTCTCCTGGGGTACGGCTGGTCCCCTCTCCCTGGCATGGGGCTGCCCTTCCCCTATTGCTGCCCTTCCCCTCCCCAGATGCTGGTGCTGGTAGGGCTGGTGCTGTGCCTCACTCCTGCGGATGCCCTGACTGCCTTTCCCCCAAAGTGTGAGTCCTGCCCTGCCAGGGCACAGGGGAGCCTTGGAGGGGAGACACCCTGGCAGTGGGGGGGGGGGGGGGGGGGGGGGGGGGGAGAACAGACGACTGCAGGACCCACACTGCAGCTGGAGGGAGCAGGGAGCGCTCACATCCCTCTGATATGGGGCAACGTGAGCTCGGGTCAGGGCAGCTCTTCTGGTCGGGGGAGAGGGGGGGGTTAGAGGCTGGGCAGGAAAGTGATGGGGTGTAGGCAGGGTGGATGTGGGATGAGGGAGGAAGGTGAGGACCATGGGAAAGGATGGATGTGGTGTGTCGGGGATGAGGTGGTGTGGGGTATGGCATACCACAACCAATCTCTGACCCCAGTCTCTGCCTCTTGTCTCCAGTTCAGGTGGGGAAACTGAATGGGGATGTGGTGGTGAAATGCAACACCTCGGAGCAGCAAGTAACCTGGACACAGAATGGGGACTCAGAGCCTATGGTCGAGCTTGTGGCCGACGGACAGACTCTCACCATCTTTGGCTTGGACCTGCCAGCCACGGGCAACTACAGCTGCTGGGCCGGCACTGTCCTGCTGGACACCACCTACGTGGTGGTCAGTGGCACCCGTACGTGGGGCTGGGCACGATGGGGCTGTCACAGCCGGACGGGGGAGCCACAGCTGAGGGAGCAGGGGGGTGGCTGGGGGGTGATGGGGCAGGGACGGTGATGCAGGGAGTTGGGGACAGGCTGGGGACTAGGAGATGCTTGTGCATCTGCAGATGTTTGTGTCCAGCCCCTGGGGCTGTAGGGGTGCGCTGGGCAGGGCTGTTGGAGGCCGGGGGGAGCCCAGCCATAGCAGCAGCCTCACCTGTGCTGTATGGGGAAGGGGCACTGCTCCCGGCCCTCTGCAGCCCCTGAGATGTCACCCCTTGTCCCCTCCAGGCGAGAAAGATGTGAACATCTCCTGCCAGGCTGAGTCCTACCGCGGCTCCTTCCACTGCTCCTGGACTGGACCCCACTCTGCCATCTTCCGCGCCTGCCTCAGACACAGGTGGGTACCACAGGGACCCCCCCACAACCCGATCCCAGCCCCATGGCCACTCAGCCCTCATGCCTGCCCGCCTGCCTTTCCCCCGCAGCGACGGCTCCTTGGGGGACTGGGTGCTGGCAGCTGGCGACCATGGCCAGTTCAGCGCCAGCTTTGCAGACCCCACCTTCTGCCCCTTCGCCGAGGAGCTGCGCCCACTGCAGCTGCACCTGGAGGGGCTCTCAGACACCTCCTACTTCAACTTCTCCTTCCACTTCTACATCCGTGACATTGGTGAGTTCAGACCAGCGGCAGCGGGGCCCAAGGGGGGTCCTTGGGGCACTGGGGTCCCTGTGGGAGGACTCAGCCCCAGGGCTGGGCAGCGCTGCCCTGTGCTGAGCCCCACTTTGCCCGCAGTGCGGCCTGACCCACCGCAGGAGCTGACCGTGCAGCGGTGGGGGGAGCAGCTCCACCTGGCCTGGGCCCCCCCAGCCTCCTGGCCACTCCCCAAGTCCTACTTCGCCCTGCTCTACCGGCTGCAGTACGAGCTCCCCAATGGTACCCAGGTAACTGTGGGATGCCTGTGCCCAGTCTGTCTCTGCACGTGCCACCCCATGTCCTTGCTCTGCTGTGCCCACCCTGTCCCACGCCCACCCTGCATTGCGCCCACCCTGTCCCAGCTCCAGCCCCATCTTGGACTCTTCCCTCCACCCAAGAGTGCCATTGGGAACAGGGACTTGCTTGAGGCCCGGCAATGGCCCCCTCCCCACTACGCTGCTTCCCTCCTTGGGGTGGTGAATTGTCACTCCTGGCTGTCCCCTCTGCTTCCAACCCCCCAGCCCCATCACTGCCCACACAATGCAGCATCGCTGCCCGGGTCAGGGAGGTGCCGATGTCTCCTACTCCTGAACCCCCAATGCTGAGCCCTGCTCCTGCCCTGTCCCACCTTCCCCGCAGCCTTGACTCCAGCGGCGCTCATGCCGGCTGCCCCCCACCCCAGTGCCAGGGTGCTCCCTAATGCCACAACCTGCCCCACTTTGCAGGTTGACAAGTACATGGAGGGCGTGGAGGAGATGCGGATGCAAGAACATGCACAGCGGGTGCGCATCAGCTGCCAGGACCCCTACACCAACCCCGCCTGGAGCCCCTGGAGCGCCTGGCAGGATGTTGATGCAGCCCAGCAGGACCATGTCCGAGCACGCTGACCCCCTGCACAGACACCCCCTTCCCCCTCACACCCACCCCCTATCCCACTGCACCTCCTGTGCACAGGAACACACGGGGATGGGGGGCACCCCCAGGTGCAGCAGCCATAGGCACCCAACACCGACCTTCCCATTCTCTTGTATGTTTTCTAAGAGTCTTTTTATCTCTGTTGAAGAACTGGGCTTGGCTTTACTATGACAAACCTCAGTTAGTCTTTTTGTGGGGTGTGGGGTGCTGGGCCCCCTGGTCCCCAGCCTCTGCGGGGTCCAGCTGGGCACACCACAGGCAGGGCTCCTGCCTGCCCTGTCCTTCTGCTCAAGGTGCCCAGGCCGGCCCCTGTCCCACGGGGGGGCACAGGCTTGTGCAAGGACCCCCACTGCCCCACAGCTCCCTGTGAGGTGCTGGCCACATCCTCAACCCCAGGGGCAGCAACCCAGCAGGGGTGTGCTGCCCTACACCAAGGGAGCATGCCCTGGGGAGCAGCACCCCATCCCCACCTCCCAGGGTGTGGGATCCCTGCCTGACCCCAAAGCACCAGTCTTGGGGTAGGAGACGGCGAGGGGGGGGGGCGGGTCAGGGATCACCCGCCAACACCGGGGGGAATCAACTCCCACTGGGGCACAGTTCCCTCCACCATGTGGCCATGGCTGGGCCCCCACGATGTGCCTCACTTGGCATCCCTGTGAGGTGACCAGCCTGAGGGCGAGGGGCTGTGGCCAGGCAGGAGGGAGGCAAGACCCCACAGCCAGGCAGCCCCAGCAGGACACAGACTCGACACCCAGGCTTCCAGGGAGCTGCCCCAGGCCCCAGCTCTGCTACAGACCCCAAGGGAGCAGTTAGGTGGCCCCCAGCACACGGCCTGGCCAGGGGACTTCAGCACACCACCACAGATGGGCCGGCTCCAGGTAATGCCACGGGGCTTTATTGAGGTGCTTCCACACGGGCTGGGGCCAGCACCCCAGCCCCGATACTGCTCCGGAGACGCTGGTGAGATTGTGTGGCCCCATGGGCGCTGCCCTCCTGGAGGGCCGGGGCCTCCTGGGTGGGGGTCTGGGGAGTCCCAGGGGGTAGCCGGGGGTCCCAGGAGTCCAGGGGGCCCATGGCACAGGGGGACAAAAGGACCAGGGCTCCAGGAGTCTAGAGGGGTCCAGAGGGTCCGGGGGTCCCATGGCCTGGGTGTCCGGGGGCAGAGGTCCCGAGGCACGGGCAAGCTGGGGCTCAGGGGACACCAAGGTGCAGAAGTCCGGGCTCTGGGGTCCCGGCGGCACGGGGTCCCACAGCGGGGCCAGGGGTCCCATCACGGCGGGGCCAGGCAGCCCAGGCGCAGCTCTTCGCCCTCCAGCATCTCCCTGCAAGTGACAGGCCCGGGCTGAGTCCCGCACCCCACCCGCCCCTCCCGCCTGCCTCCCCCCCCCCACCCCCCCCCAGCGTACCGGTACGCGGCGATCTCCGCCTCCAGCGCCATCCGCAGCCGCAGCAACGCCGGGTACTCCCGTAGGCACCGGGCCATCTCCGCCTCCGCCTCGCCGATCTCCCGCTCCAGCTCCGCCACCCGCTCCTACCGGACGGGCCGTCAGCAACGCCCGGGACCCCCGCCCCGACCCCCGCCCAACACACCGGAGCCGGACCCCCTGCCCCGACTCCAGCCCCGTACGGACCCACGGACCCCGACCCCCGCACCGCACGGATCCCACTCCCCAGCCCCATCCCAACCGCCATCCCCTGCCCCACTGGCATCCCCTCCCCGACCCCAGTTCCATTCGGACCCCCGCCCCTCCCCAGCCCCATCCCGACCCGCCCCCTCCCCAGCCCTCCGGGCATCCAGTCCCCTCACCGCCCCCCTGTGCCTCGTCCCCCCCTTTCCCCCTTCCCTCCCAAACCACCCGGGACCCCTCCCCAGGCACCACCCCTTATCCCCCCCACCCCCCCCGTACCTGGTACTTGGCGAGCTCCCCGCTGCGCCGGTCCCGCAGCCCCTCCAGCTGCCGGTGCAAAGCGCCCACGGCCCCACGCAGCGCCTCCACCTCGGCAGCGCGGGCACGCAGCAGCCTCCGGTACCCGGCAGCTTCGGCACGGGCACGGAGCACCGCCTCGCCGCCGCCGCCGCCCCACCGGGACCGGGGCCAGCCCTCGGCCGCGCTCATCCCGGCGGCTCTGCGGCGGCGCCGCAGCGCTTCCCCGCCCCCCTCCCCCCCGGTAAAACGGGGCCACGTCACGGAACCGCAACCAATCCCGCCGCCGGAGAACCGGCACCGGTTGCCCGCCTCCTCCTCCCGGTAGCCACGGGGGGGCCGGCAGGAGCCTGCCCCTCGCCCGCAGCCCGTTGGGCTGCGGGCGAGGGGCAGGCTCCTGCCGGCCACTGTCTGCAGCACCATGGACAGCGGCGGGGTCGGGGGGGGGGGGGTCATGGTCAAATTTAGGGTCAGGGTCGTCGCTATTGCCCCCCACCTTCCTTCCATCATCAGCCAGGGCCCCTGACCGGAACTGGAGCGGGGCTGGGGCAGGGGAGGGTGTCCCCAACCAAGGCTGGTAACACTCAGGATGTCACCAGAGAAGGGGGGGAGCGGGGGCAGACATTTGATGGAGGAGGAGGGAGGGGGGGGTTCAGCCCCCAGCGGACCCCTCTGCCTCCCCACGAGTGTGCTGCTGTGGGTCACGCCCGACCAAGGTTCAGTCCGACCCCACGCAGGATGGGGGGGAGGTGAAGGGGGTCCTGGGAGACAGAGTGGGGGACAGGCATGAGGGCAGCCCCACTCTGGAGCTGGGGGGGGGGGGGGGGGGAGGCTGGTGCAATCCTTCGGCATGCAGGGACACCCCGAGTCCATCGTGTGGTGCTGCGGGGGGGCACATCCAGGCCCAGGGCTGCAGGGAGCCGGCAAACCGGTGGGTGCAAGGGCCAGGAGTGCGGGGGAGCCCAGCCCATGGGACAGCCAAGCCCAGTTCATCAGTCTATCACACTGCTGGGGGCGGGACGACAGGGGCTGCAGGGCCAGGTTCCTCATCCAGCCTGGGGGCCACAGCTGGAAGCCGGAACTGGCAAACTCCGACCAGGATAAGGCAAGTGTGTGCAGGTGGTGTAGACCTCTTGGCGGCTGCCAGCAAGGGCAGGGGCAGCTCCCAGCACTGGGAATAAGGGGGGGGCGATGTCACCCCACACCCCGTTTGACCCACCTTGGGTGGGACGAGGGCTGTGGCTGTCACAGGAAGAGTGGGGCTTGTCCCAGCTGGTAGAGCTGCTGATGGGTGGGCAACAGGTCCTGAGTAGGGACCACCCAAGGAGCTGCCCCCAGAGCAAGATGGCCCTGGGGAGGTGGGGGTTGGGCTTGCAGAGGCCCACGCATTGTGGGGGCCCAGCTCTGGGGCTCCCCAGGGTGTCCAGGCAAGGGACTGCCCGCAGTGGTGGTCCAGGCAGGGGTCAGCAGAGCTTTGAGTCCAACCGCAGGAACACATCTGTCCACCCAGAGCTGACGGGTGGCTGAGGGGGGGGCCCGAGGTGGCTGGCCCACAGCAGGGAGGGGGCTGCTAATGGACGGGGGTCTCCCAGGAAGCAGCAGCCCCCTCCCTGCCACTGGCTGGAGGTGCCGGGCTCAGACCCCACCGCGACCTCCCAGCATGTCCACAGCTCCCCGGGGACCTCACACCACCGAGGCCACCCCTGAGACAGACGTCACCTTGTTGTCCTCAGCCCAGGGCTGCAGGTTCTGCAGGGCGTAGAGGGAGGAGTTGTGCATGCAGAGTGGGTCCTGGGGCAGCGGCTGGCTCAGGCTCTTCTGGAAGGCCTCCTGCTGCAGGTGCAGCATCAGGCGGTTGGCCTGCTGGCGCTCCGCCTCACGCTCCTCCGCCGTCTGCCTCCTGCCAGCACACACGGCCCGTCGGGCACTGCCCCCTTGCCCCATCCCTCTCTTGGCACCACCATGTGCCGGTATGGCAATGCCCCACAGCCTCTGTCCCACAGCCCCATCCCTCTCTCAGCACCGCTGCAGACTGATGCGGTGGTGCCCCGCGGCCCATCCTGCTGCCAGCACCGCTGTGCACCGGTGCCACAGTGCCCTGCAGCCTCCACCCGCAGCCCGTCCCTCCCTCCGCACCACCGTGCCTCACCCAGCCAGGCACAGGGGATGCAGCGGGGATGGGCATCCCATCCCACCCCAGTCCAGCTTCTCCCAGGGGATGACAGCCATGGGGAGCGGTGGTGCCGGAGGGGGGCAGCAGGTCGGAGCTGCGGGGGCTGCAGCGGCCGCCCCGGGTCCAGCGCCGTTACCTCCACTTGGTGCGGCGGTTCTGGAACCAGGTCTTGACCTGGGCGTCCGTCATCTTGAGGGCCTTGGCCAGGGTGGCACGCTCGGCCGAGGCCAGGTACTTCTGGCGGTGGAAGCGCTTCTCCAGCTCACAGATCTGCACCCGGCTGAAGGAGGTGCGCGGCTTCTTCCGCTTGGGTGGCGTGCGGTTCTGGTAGGGGTGCCCGATCCGCCGGGTCGCCGCGAAGGGCGACAGCGCGGCTGCGGGCAGAGGGGGGGTGAGGGGTGGCTCGGGGGAGCCACGGGCATCACTGCTGCCATGCAGGCAGGGGCCAGGCAGAGTCCCTGCTGAGGGCAGGGTGGGACCAGGCACAGCCCGGGCAGAGCAGGAGCCGGGAGGGATGCTCAGGGCCATGGGGACAGGGAGGTCCAAGGGGGCTGCCAATGCTTCCTGGCAGAGAGGAGGGGAGGAGGAGACCCTGAGCCGTCCCAACCCACTCCCGCATCCCAGGGACACACGGGGCAGCTCAAGATGTGGCAGGAGGGCCCATCCCCACCCGACGACCATGGCATGATTGCTCCACCAGCCCGGTGTGTGTGGACCAGGGCCAGTGGGGTGGCTTAGCAAGCCTGGTCCCAGGGCCGGTGTGGGGCCGGCAAGGCTCCCGGCAGCACAAACCCACCCTTCCCCATGCGCTGAGCCCTGCCGCAGCCCCAGAGGAGCCTCTGCAGCGCTACCGGGGCTTTCCAGCCCTCCCAGGGAGGGAACGGGACCCCAAAAGCCACCTCCCTTGATGTTCCTGCAGCGTCCTGCTGGCCGCCACCAGCTGCCCAGGACCTGGGGGCTGGGGAAGGGGCTGTCCCAGCACAACCAGGGTGTAAGCCAGGGACAGTGAGGCCGGTGTGCCTCATTCCAGCCCCGGACGCAGTCAGAGCCACAGGGAGCATCAGGGCAGCAAAGCTGCATGGAGGAAGGTGAGAGCTTGGTGGGGCACAGCACCCAGCTCCTGCTCCCCTCCCGATCCCGCTCCAGCGGTGGCCCATGGCCAAGCCACGGCCCTACAGCACCGCTGCCCTCGCCAGTGCCAGCGCTGCACAAGAAGAGCTGCACATGGCTGGGCCCATGGGACCGCCATGGGGCCCCGGCACCCCATGCCACCGGGACATGGGGGCAGACCCGGCAGCAGCCCCAGGGACAGCCTGGCGCCTGGCAGACCCTCCCCACGAGGCCAGACCCTCCCTCCTGCCAGCACCCAGGCAGGCAGCACGGGCAGGAGGCCAGCCTGCCCGCCGGCGGGGGCGGACACGGTTGACGCAGGTGGAGCCGCGCAGTCGGGGGGACGAAGGCCCCCCGCGCCCCCTCCCCACGCGGGGCGGCCCCTCGCTGGGAACAGATGCTGACAGCCCGCAGACCACCCCAAGGCCAGCGGCGCTGAGTGATGGCTGTGGCTGGGAGACCCCGTGCCGGGGAGGGGCCGCCCCGTCCACCCACCGCTGGCGCCAGGCAGGAGACGGGGACGTCACCCGCCACCCCTGCATGGGGATGGTGCTTCGTCACCGCTGGGATGGTGGGGTGGGCCGGGAGGCGAACCCGGCTCTGCTGGTGCCCGGGCTGGGCCCCCACAGCCCCCGGTCTCCCGCCCCACACGGCCCCAGTGCCCCCACAGCCAGCACCCAGCCTCCAGCCCCGAGCAGCCCCCGGCCTTGTCCCCGCATGGAGACGCGCACTGCGGACGTGGCAGCGCCGCCATCTTGGGAAGGAGCTGAGCTGAGCTGAGTCGAGCCAGGTCAGGGCTTCCTGGCACCCTCATGCACCCGGGGCATACAGAGCATGCAGTCCTGGTGCTCAGCATCCCAACCACACCACCCCACACCTTCTTTTCTGGGGTGCAGCTACCCACACCCTCGCCCCAGCACTGGGAGCTCCAGCCTCCGCCACGGGCGCTCAGCCGCTGTCCCCACTGGTAGCACTGGGACCTCACACCACCTCCCCAACACCTGCATCGCCATCTGCCCTCCCCAGCCTGCACCAGCCCAGCCTCTCCCTCGGCACCCACACCCCGTGCCCTGCGCCCATCCCCATACACGCAGGTCTCCAAGCTCTGTCCCCAGGCACCCCACAGCCGGGCCCCACAGGCACCCTCACCGCCTGCCCCCATCCCCAGGGCCACACAGGACAGAGGCACCTGCTCCCCACACCCAGCCCCGCAAGCAGACAGGTTTTGCCCTGCAGCCCCACAGCGGGTCCCTGCAGCCCACTCCCGACACAGCCGCTGCCACCACCCTGTGCCCCGCAACCTGACTCCCCGCAGTCCCCGGCAGCCTCCTCGTTACAGGTGGGACGGAGCCGGTCCCCGGTTCCGCCGGATCCAGGGAAGGGACCAGGCACGGAGTGGAGCCCGAGGTCGGAGCACGGCGGGACCCATCGGGCGCTGCTCGGAGCCGGACTCCGGCGCAGCCCCTGCCCGGAGTTACCGGGAACTGGAGCGGGACCACGGTGGAGCCGCTCTCCCCGAGCCGCTCTCCGCGGGCCCCGACGGCGGCTGCTTTCTGCGGCGGCAAGAGCCCTGCCCGGGGAACGGCAGAGCGGAGCGGGGCGGGGGCAGCGGCGGGTGGCGAGCGAGGACCCCGCACTGCGGGAACCGGCGGACCGCACGGCCCCCAGCCAACGCCGACCGGTATTCGCGGGCGGCGCGGCCCCGGTCTGCGGCCGCCCCAGCCCCGCGCCGCCGAAGCCACCGGAGCCGTCGGAGCCGCCGGTAGCCGTCGGTAACCGTCGAGAGGCGGCCCGCCGCGCTCACCTGAGAGCCGGTCCTTGGCGATGCGGCGCGTCGTCTCCATCCAGGGGAAGGTGAGCCCCGAGAGCCCCGGCACCGCCGGCGGCGCGGCGGGCGGCGCGGCGGGCGCGGGCCGGTGCGCCGGGACGCGGATGACCCCGGCGGGCGGCGCGGCGGGCGCAGGGGTCACGTTGACGCTCACGTTCATGCTCATGTTGAGGTTGTAGGAGCCGAGGGAGCAGGCGGGACCGTAGCCGCCACCGTAGAGCCCGTACTCGGGCTCCCCCGCCGCCCGGGCCGGTCCCGCGCCGCCGCCGCCCGTGGGCTCGGGGCCGCCGAGGATCTGGTCGATGCCGAAGCTGATGGGCTCGTGTGGCGGGGGGCCCTGGCCGCCGCCCTCCCTCGCCAGCGCCGCCGCCTCCATCGCCCGGCCGCGCTCAAAGCCGGCGGGGCGCGGGCATGGCCGGGCCGCCTGTGGCCGGGGGGCGGCGGGGGGCGGCGGCGGGAGGCGGCGGGCGGCCCCGCGCGGGGGCGGGAGAGGGGACGGTTGGGTCGGGGATCCCGGTGCGGGCCCGGTGAGGCTGAGGCTGAGGCTGAAGCTGGGGCCGGGTCCGGGGCAGGGTCCGGGGCAGTGGCCGGGTCCGGGGCATGGCCCGCGGCTGCTGGCGGCCCCGGCGCGGGAGCGCGGGTGCGCGGCGGGCCCCGGCGGCGCGCGCTTTTCTGCCCCGCTCCATCTGGACCTGCCAAAATCCCAACCGCCCGCGCCCTGATTGGCGGCCGCGCCCCGTGATTGACAGCCCCGCGCCCCCGGGGGCGGGGGCTCGCGCATCCCGGGGCCCCGCCCCGCCCCGCCACCGGGCCCCCCCCCGCCGCGGCACCGGGGCCCTGGCCCGCCCGACCTGTCCACCGCCGGGGCTCCCGCAGCGGCGCCGCCGCGGTCCCGGGGCGGCCGGTCCGGCCCGTCGAGCCCCAAGCGCACGACGCCCCGCCCGGCCTCGGGACGCTCCCCGGACCCGCCGCGCTCCGGCCCCGTTCCCCGCCGCCAGTGCAGCCGCCGGACGTCCCCCGGCTCGCAGCAACGAAAGGGCGGCGCGGGGCGCACCGCAGCCGTCGCGATACCGGCGCCGCTCCGATCCCCGGCGCAGCCCCGGCTCCGCCCGCGGCCCCATCGGAGGCTCCGGCGGCGTCGGGGCGCCCAGCCAGGGCCGCGCCGTCCTCCCGGGCGCACACGGCTGCGCGTCCCGGCGCGCACGGAGCCGGCTCCGGTGCCGTTATCCCGGATCCCGGGGCGCACGGACCGGCACCACGCCCGCCGCTCCCCGGGCGCGAAGGCTTCGTTCCCCGGAGCCGCCGCTGTCCGGGCGCACCGAGCCCGATCTCACCGAGCCCACTCACCGCCGAACGAACGGACCTCCCCGTCCCCTGAGCTGCCGGTCCCGGGACACGGACCCGGGGTTTGCCCCGACCCGCCGCTCCCGAACTAACCGCAGTTCCCCCCGAGCCGCGCGGACCCATCCGCCGTTCACGGTGGTACGGAGTCCGCTTCCCCCGACTCCGCCGCTCCCACGACACGGACCAATCCGCCCTTCCCAGTAGCAGGGGTCCGTGCTCCCGGGGACACGGATCCCGGTTCCTCGAGCCGCCGTTTCCGGGGCACGGCCCCATCCGTTCTGCCAGGTGGTACGAACCCTGCTCCCTGCAACCCGCCGTTGCCGGTAGCACGGACCCCGGTTCCCAGGAACCCGCCGTTCCGGGGACACCGACGCCAGTGGCGCCGACCGTCCGCTCCCGGGCCATGGACCCCGTTTTCCCCGGACCCGCCGTTCACGGTTGCACGGACCCCATTGTTCAGGGTCCCGCCATTCCCTGGTCACGAATCCCGTTTCCACCGAGCCCGCCGTTCCCGGATGATTGATCCCGGTTACCCCAATTCTCTGTTCCCGAGTCACAGACTCCGGTTCCCACGGACCGCCCGTTCCCGATAGCGCGGACTTGCGGTTCCTATTAACCATCCGTTCCCGGGACACTGACCCCGAACCGCCGTCCCCGAACCGCTGTTCCCGGGCACGGAGCCCAGAACGGCCCCGTCGGGACGCTCGTACCTGACTCGGAGGAGCGGGGCCGGCTGCGGCTCCACCAGTTGCCCGGGTGCGGGGTAAGACGGTGCCGCTCGGGGCGGGCTCGGCCCCGGCCCGCGGTCCGGCCCCGCTCCGCCGGCGGGTGGTAATGGCCATCGGAGAGCAGCACGGGCTGGGCCGGGCCGAGCCGGGCCTCCCGGCGACTATCACGACAGCAGTGTCGCGAGTGGTTGGGTCTGGCCCGTGGGGCGCGGCTGTGGGGCGGCGGGGCGGCCCCGCGGGTTGATACCGGTGGCTCCCGGGCTGGGGGTCCCGGCTCCCGGATGGGCAGCGGCTCGGGGCAGCGGGTCACGGCTCCGGGGCAGGGGTCGCCGGGGGGGAGGCGGGCGCCCGGCCACCCTGGCGCCACCGGTCTGGGGCAAATGACATTACCGGGGTCTGTGCCTGTAAATCACGGCGGCACCGGGAGTCGCAGCTGCCACACCCCGGGGGCACTGCACGCCCCGGGGCACCGCATGTCCTGGGGGCACCGCACTCAATGCACTGCATGTCCCAAGGGCGCTAGGTGGACCTTGGGGCACCGCACACACTGGGAGAACCAAGTGGACCCGGGCTCAGCCGGATCTGCTACAATGTGGGGTGACCATCCCTGCACCCACAGCACCTCCGGGGCACGGGGCCATGGGCACCTGGGGCTACGTGGGGCAGACACTCACCCGGCACAATGGGGTGGTGATGCACAAACACACATCCCTGGCAGGGCACAGCTGCCTGCACATGCATATGTATGCACAGCCTACAGCACAGCTGCACACGCACATACACACACACACGCCGCGCAGCATGGATGCACATGGACACATGCACACACATCCACACATCCGTCCCCGCTAGGCCCAGGCTGGGTGCACACTACCCTGCCCGACCCTCATGCTGTGCTGAACTGGCCGTGTCCACATCCCACCACAGCGCTGGGCAGGTGCGGAGCTGCCCTTTTCCATGCTGGGGGCACTTTCTCTTCCCACAGCTCCAGAGGGAGCCCTGTGCTGCGGCTGCGGGTCCCCATGTGCCTAAGCAGGGGAGGGGCACACTGCACTGTGGCCTGCAGCACTGGGACCCTGCCCTGCTGAGGGCCCTGACAGGCTGATCCCCGGGAGTTTCCTGGAATTTCTTGCTCACGGCCTGGCAGGTGCCAGGAGAAAGCTGCCCGTTGCTCGAGCTGCATGCACGTGGCATGGCTGTGGCTTTCCCACTTGGAGACAGCCACCGACTGTGGGCCTGCCATGGCAGAGGGGCTTGCTGTGGCCCCGTGGGACGCAGCAAGCATTGGCATTGGCACTGGCGCTGGCACTGGCCCTGGTGTTGGTGCTGGCATTGGCCCAGGCCCCATCGGCGCCTGCCCTGGCCCTGAGCGGTGGTGGGGAGGAAATGCCTGGTGCTGGGGGAGGGAGGCGGCAGCAGGTTAATTAAACCTGAAGCAGGAGGCAGATGTTTGCCGTGCCCAGGGGCTGGAATGCTGCCGGTCTCGGGAGATGGATTGAGGGGCAGGTGACGGGGCTGGGGGCGGCGCGGGCTCATGCGGCGCCTGCCTGCGCCACGGTCCGCCCCGCGCTCACGGGCGTCTGCCGGGCAGCATCCCCTGCCAGGGCCTCACTGGGTGGGTGCTCCCCCTGACCTCCATCAGGGTGGGACCCCAACACTGGGCACTGGCTCTGGAAGGACGGAAGGTCTCCGCAGCTGGGGGCTAGGGTCGGCCCTACCAGGCAGGGGGGCTGGCAGCACAGGCAGCCCCTCAGCTCCCTGCCCGGCTCCCTCTGGCACCACAGTTAGGGCTGCCCCGGGATGGCGCAGGGCAGGGAGGGCTGAGGGTGCTTCGAGAGTCAGCAAGCCCCACGTCACCCCATCTGTGCATACAGGGGGTCACCTTCCAGGGACCCCACTGGCCCCAGGCCCCCCTGCTGTCACCTCCTCGTGCCACTGGCCCTTTCTACCCAGTAACCCTCATGCCACTGGCAGCTGGGACAGGGCCATCTCCCCATCCCTGCCCGCAGGGATGCAGCCTGAGGCGGGGGAGCCACGCAGGGTCCTGGCCTCCAGCTCGCCCCAGCTCTGCCCCCAACCTGTCATCGCGCAGCCAGTGAGGCCTCAGGCAGGGGGAACCCTGCACACCTGCACTGGGAGGGCTGGGACCCCCCCCAGCACACTGGTACGATCCTGCTTTTCATTCCTCAGCCACTGCATGCACCCCTGTGGTCCCCAGCGCATGCCCCCTCCTGCCCCGCCAGGCTGGACCTGGGGGTCCCCACAGGGCACAGAGGATGCGTCCCCATACCAGGGCAGGAGTGTGACCTGGCATCTGGGTGGCAGGGACGGTCGGAGGGGACATGGTGGAAGAAGAAGGATTTGACCCGTTCCAGGTAGGAAACCAGCCTTCGGCTGTGAGACTCTGCCTGTGGCCACTGTGGCACCAGGTCCTGCCGCCGCCGGAGCTGCACCAGCTCCTGCAAGGGCACTGCTGGTGATATCCCACCACTCTGCACCCACTCACGCCACCCCGGGGCCCCCCGGCCCTCGGCACAGCTGACCCGGGAGGCAGGGGGGTGGGCACATTGGGGTCTGGCCCCTAACCCACTCCACGATGGGGGTCCCATCGGCAACACTGCCTGTCCCTGCAGCCACCCCGGGAGCTACTGGGGCTCTTGCTACCCTCTCTGCCAGCCATCGGCTCCTTGCCCCATTGTCCTCCACTGTGCCCGCGGGTGCCCACAGCCCCGGGGCTGCTGGTTGCGGTCATCCCTACAGGCCAGCCATGCCGGTGTCCCCGTCCCCCGCAGGGACTGCTGCTGGGCTCAGGTGTTGCTGCTGGGGCAGGAGTTATTAAAACGGGTCCCTGCCTGCCCCTCACCACTGACAGCCCGCTCCCCGCACGCCGGCCAGCTCACGGCAATTAAGCGGCGGAGGCCTGGAAGGGCCCCACGTTACCACCGGCAAGATGCTGCCAAGCCGCCCGCTCCCGCCCGCTCCCCCCCGTAATCTCATTACCGCTGGACGTCCCCTTCTTCCTCCCGCTTCCCCCCAAACCCGCTGGCAAACTGTAGGGACAGTCAGCTCCTCTCTGGCTGCTGGGTTAATTCTGGGCTAATTAGATGAAGCCAGCCCAGATTGGATTACTTTAGCCTGCATTTGGTCCTCCAGTCCTTGGCTTGCGGCTCCCGGGGGAGCTGCTGGCGCCTCCTGCCTCAATCAGACACTTCTTAACCGCATGAAACACTCCCGGTGCCCCCCGCCGCCCGCCCCGGGGTGGGCGCCGGCACCCGGCCGGGGTGCGCGGGGTGAGGCGGGTGCGCGCTCCCCACCCCGACCCACCGAAAGGGCCGGGACGGGGACGGGGCAGCTGCCGGTGCAGCGGGGGCAGCACCGCGCACTGCGAGAAGCGCCCCCGCCGGCCGGCCCGCGGGCTCCCGGGGTCCCGCCGGCCAGAGCCGCCCCGGCCGGACGTCACGGTGGCCATCGGCCTCTGCGCGGCCTCCTCGGGGAGGAGCCGGGTGCGACGGGGACGGGCGGGCGGCTGAGGGGTGCTGCCGGCCCCCGAGCTGCTGGGGAGGGGGGGGTGCTCCCCGCTGGGCGTCCCTAAGCTGCAGCCCCCTCCCCCCGAAGTGGGGGACAGCGGAGCCGGGGGTCCGGGCAGCCCCCCTTGCCCCGGCGGGTGTTGGAAGCCCGGGCTAGGGGGTGCAGCGTGAGCCTCCCCCCCGCAAACCCGCCCACCCACCGGCCCCGGCTTTGGCAGTTCCCGCGGGCCGGGGGCTGCGGAGGGGGCGCGGGCGGGGGTGGCTGCCTGGGCTGGGGGAGCCCTGCGGGTGGTGGGGGCACCTGCCACGGTCAGCTCTGCCAGCGGGGTGGCAGCCGAGCCCCCGGGCCTTCAGCGGGGCGACGGTATGGCGGGGGCGGGAGGGGGCTGGGAGGGGGGGTGGGAGGTGGAGCGGGGAGCAGGGAGCAGGAGGGGGTCCTGCGGGAGGGAAGGGAATGCACGACCCCCGGGCGCCTTTGGCTGCAGGCAGCCGGGCAGGCACGGGGGCTGGCAAAATGGGATGCTCCGGCCCCGCTGCCCGGCTCGGGTCATCCGCCCTGGTCCTGCAGCACGGCGGGGCCGGTTGCTGGTGCCGGTGCGCGGGAACGGCGGGAGCTGCGGGCAGACACGCCGAGCCGGGCCGGGGCAGCTCCATCCCGGGCCTGGCGTTCCGCCGGGATCCTCTCCCCGTTCTCCAGCCTCCTTGGCCGGGCCGGGTGGTCCTCGGCTCGCCCGCGCCCCCATCCCCATCCCCGCCTCCTCCGGTGCCTGAAGCTGGCCGGGGGGGCTGCCGGGGGTGTGTGTGGGGTCCTACCCGGTGCGGGGCTGCCGGTGCCGGTGCTGCCCGTTCCCGCGGGCCGGGGTGCCGGCGGCCACGGCTGTGGCTGCCGCGGGGCCGTTGACAGAAGCCGTCGTTCAGAACCTCGTTATCAAAGGCCGAGGGCAGGTAATTGGATTCTGCAAATCCAATCAGGTGCATTAGGCAGGAGTTCAGTCCATAACCGCCCAGCCCCCCCCCCCGCCCCCGGCCGCCCGCACCGCAGCCCGCCGCGGCCCCCTGCCCACCCTTGCCCCGGCCCCGGGACCCGCTGGCACCGGCCCCGCCTTGGTCCCACCGGCCCCGCCTTGGTCCCACCGGCCCCGGAACCCCCGCGGGGCCAGGACCCGGCGCCTGGGGCCGGTGTGGAAGGCTGGGACAGCGGCTCCGGCCGTGGGGACTCCCCCATGGGGACGGCCAGGATGGGGTCCCGGCTTTGGCTTGCGCTGCACCCTCCCTGCTGCCCTGAGCCGGGTCCGGCCGCGGCCCCCACCTCGCCTGTCCCGGGGGCAGCAGGGGGGCCGGAGCGCTGCTGCCCTGCATCACTGCGGTCACGAGTGCGTCCGGCCTCAGCCCCAGCCTCGCTCGGCCCCAACGAGGGGGCCCGGCCGGGAAAGCCCCCGGCAGGCGCTTACCAGAAGGAGCCGCCCAGGCCCCGCGCAGCTCCGCAGCGGAAATGGAGCTGAATATTTGAGCAGGTCTCTGCTAAAAGCACCGGCCTGCCCGGCCCCGGAGCCTCTCTGAGGCTGGGAGAAGTGCCGGCTGCCGCCCAGGCATTAATTATTTACGAAGAGATGGAGCTGCGTGGCCCCATGCGTGCCAGGCTGGCAAGCACGGCCCCAGGGAGCACAGGCTGCCAGGCACCCCAGTCACCGTGCCCAGCACCAGCAGGGAGCACAGGTGGGCACCCTGCCTCAGCACCGTGGGACCCCCAGCCCCTCCCCAGCCCCCTGTTCCCATGGGTCCTATGCCCAGGTGGTGCCAGAGCCGCCCCACAGCCCCACTCCTCGCCCAGCCTGGGGGGCTCTCAGCACTGCTGTCAGGCTGGTGTGAGCGTGCAGGGGGCATGAGCAGGTGCAGCATGCGGGTGGCACATGTGCTTGTTGTGCACAAAATGGGTCCGTCATGTGAGGGGTGTCAGCGCAGGCGACAGCGGGTGGAGGTGTGCGGGGACCCACTGCTGTGAGTGTGGGGGGTGTGCATGAGGGGCCATGCAAGGAGACAGCTTGTGGGGTGCAGGGAGCCTCGTGCTGGTGTGAGCAGGTCCCGCAGGGACATGCACCAGCAGGCATGACTGCTAAGGGTCGCTGGGCACGTGCGCTGCCTGACACTCACTTGTGCCCATCCCTGCCCCGGTGCCCCATTGCCAGGGGTCGGTCCTTCCTTCCCAGCAGAGCCACCTCACTCTGCCATCACCACCACAACCAGCCTGTCCTGCTGGCCTGGGGCAAGGTGGGAGGCGGCCATGCTCAGGGCATGCGTGGGGCTGGGCAGTGTGCAGGCAGTGCTCACTGCAGTGCCCATGCTCAGGGCTTTCAGTAGTGCCAGTGTTGGTTCTCAGCTCACTGCCAGTGCCAATGCTCAATGGGATGCTGGTACTAGTGCTCGCTGTGGTGACAGTACTGCTGGCGCTGATGCTCGATGCAGTGCTGGTGCTCAGTATGGTGCCAATGCTGCTGCAATGGCGGCACTCACTGTGGTCCTGGTGCAGTGCTGGTTCTCTCTGTGGTGTCAGTGCTCAGTGCAGTGCCGGTGCTGGTGCCGGTGGTCAATACGGTGCAGTGCTGGTGCTCTCTGTGGTGTCAGTACTCAGCGTGGTGCTGGTGGTCAATATGGTGCAGTGCTGGTACTGCTGCAGTACTGGTGTTCAGTGCAGTGCCGGTGCTGGGTGCGGCACAGTGCTGGCAGTGAGCGATGATGCCCCTGCCCCAGGGCTGCACTGGCCCGGCTGTGACCCCCCGCAGCCCCCAGCCTGGCCGTCCCTCCCAGGAACTGCTCCTGGCAGGTACAAATGGGGCCGGACCCTCCCCAGACATGGGGGTCACCCTGGCCCCGGCTTCATTTCTCAGCTCCCGGCAAGGATGGGCCAGAGGGGCGGGCAGGCTCCGACCAACAGTGGGTGGGCGGGCAAGTTGGAGAGGTCGCGGCCCCCCCGGGGTGGGGGTGGTGGTCCTGCCCACCTCTGTGCACAGGCGCCCCGGCACTGGAGAGGGGGCCTGTGCAGCTCCCTGCGGGGTCCCCTCAAGGGGTGCAGGGGCCCAGCTACACACCATGCCTGGCCCTGAGAAGGAGGCAGGGACAGGGGAGCTGGCACCGCAGGGACACTGGGGCTCAGCCAGTGCTGCCTGCACTGCATGGGGCCAAGCTGAACCAGTCCGGTCAGTCACAGGGCGCTGAGCCAGCCTGGCCAACTGGACTGGGCCACACTGGGCTAACTGGGACCTGGAAGAACTGAAGTGACAGGGGCTGGGACACAGATGCTCTGACCAGGATCAGGCGGAGCTGACTGACTGGGACTGAGACCAGGATCAGGGTCAGGACTTGGACTGGGACCAGGACCAGTATCCATCCAGGAGCACCCGAGCCAAGGGGGCCAAACCACTACTGGCTGGTCGGTGTGCTGGGGAGGTTGGCGGTGCTGGGAACGGTGCCGTCTCACCCACAGGCCCCACAGCCACTGCTCCCGCTGCACTGGAGGCACTCCGGCCCTGCATGCTCAATCGAGGGGAGCGGTGGTCGTGGCCCTGGCACGGCCACGATGAGCCAGGCTGCTCCTGCAGGCTCCGCTGGGATGGAGCCCGCAGAGGACCAGACCCCCCCCATTAGCTCTGCCCCTGCCCGGCTGGTCCCCGGACGCGGGCAGCCAGCGCGGTGCCGGAGCCAGAGCCGGAGCCGGAGCCGGAGCAGGGCGAGCCGACGAGCTCCGTGCTTGCCTGAGCCAGGCCGGTGGGACGGTGTCATTTCGGCTTCGCCGGCGTTTAACCACTTCCCGGGACCCCCCTCCCCGGACGGATGAAAGCGAGTGCGGCGGAGGGGGGGCTTTAATCGCCTGCCAGGCAACGGGTGCCAGCCCCGGCCCGGGGCTCCCGCCGTGCCGCCCCCACCCCGCGGCGGGGAGCAGCCGCCCCCCCCTCCTCCCCCTCCCCGCGCCCGCCCGGCCCCGGGCTCCCCGCGGGGGCCGCGCAGTCTCGCCCGCGCCGGCTGCCCCCCGCCGTCTCCCCAGACGGCACTTGTTGCTCGGGATTGGAGCAATAATCGTAACCATAACGAGCCATTACGGCCTTTAACGGCTTCTGCTTTGCATTAGCGGGGCCGCTCCTTCCCCTCCAGAGCCCTGATCCAATCACCCCCCCATTAGCGCGGCTCCAGGCTCCGGCGGGCTGCGCCAGGGAGGCCGCCCCGCCAGCGCCGCCGGCACCCCCCGCCCCGCCAGCGCCGGCAGCACCCCCGGCACCCCCAGACTGGGACCCTGCAGCCCCCCACACCCCACCCCCAGTACAGCCCCTTCCCCCTGGTCCTCTGCCCCACCGCCCCCGCCGAGTCCCCTCCGCCCCCCCAGCACAGCCCCTTCCATCTCCAACCCACCCCGCTCCGACACAGCCCCTCGCCCCCACTCGCCCCAGCATGGACCCTGCACCCACCGTCCCCCAGCTCGGTCCCCAACGTGCCCCCGCCCCCCCCCCCCCGAGGTCACTGCTCGGGGAATGGACGACCCGCACCCCGGCACGGCGGAGCCCCCACCCCCACCGCCCGCACCGGGGCGGAGGCGGAACGGGACCCCCTCTCCCGACCCCCCGCCGCCCTCGTTCCCCCCCGCAGTGCTCTGCTGCTCTCTGGCGGCGGTCCGCGGCACCACGCGCACGCAGCCGCCTCTCTGATTGGCGGCAGCTGCTGACTGTCAAGAGAGCGCCCCCCCCCCGCCACCTGCCATTGGCCAGCGGCGGGAGAACACCCTCCCCCCAGAGAGGGTCCCGGGGGGTGTTGTCCGTGACCGGTTCCCGCAAAAGGGCGACGGGGGCCCTTCGGTCAAGGCCGGTCCGGTTGGGGGAACCCTCCCGCCGAGCGCCCCTGGCGGGCCCTGCGCTGCGCACCGAGATCGGGGGGTCTCCCCTGCAGGTCGGGGGGGGTCAGAGGTCAGCACCAGGGTCAGCACCGGGGTCAAGGTCAGCACCGGGGCCAGCACCCATGGCTTCCCGCCGCGCCCAGCAGGGGGCGGCCGCGCTCTGCGCCGGCCCGGCCGCTCCCGGCATGCCTGGCGGCGCGCGGGGCGTGGCGGGAGCTGTAGTTAACGGCTCGGGCGGCGTCGGCCCCGCCCCGAACCCGGAAGTGAGCGGGGAGGCGGAGGAGGTTCTAAGATGGCGTCGCCTCCTCAGGGGGGCCCGATGGCGATCGCCATGCGGCTACGGAACCAGCTCCAGGCCGTCTACAAGATGGACCCGCTCCGGAACGAGGCGAGCCGCGGAGATCGGCGGCGGACGACGGCACCGGACCGGCGCATGCGTGGGCGGAAGAGGGCGCCGCGCTGCCGCTCGGGGGGCGCCGGGGCCGCGCAGGCGCCGTGCGGCCACCCCGCGCATGCGCCGGGGACGCCCACGCCGCGGGGGGCGGGGCCGCGGGGCAGGGGCGGGGCCTGGGCATAGGCCAGAGGTGTGGGGCGGGGCCAGGCGCAGGTGAGGGGCGGGGCCGAGCGCAAGGGTGGGGCGCCGGTGGAGGAGTGTGGCCGGCGGCAGGGGGCGGGGCACATGGGGGGCGGGGCCAGGCGTGGGGGGGCGGGGCCAGGCGCGGGGTGGGGCACAGGTGATTTAAGCCCTGCCCTGGCCGGGACGTGGGATGTGGGACGGTGTGGGGTCAGGCTGGGCTCTGTCGGTGCCAGGCGAGCCCATCCCTGCAGGTGCTGGGCCCCGCAGCAGGAGAGGGGACCAGCCCCGTCTCCCCACTCCATCACGGTGGCAGCTCCACTTCAGGTTCCGAGGTTGGGCCGTGGGGTGAGGCCATGGGTGAGCTGGGGCATGGGGCCAGGCTGGGCACAGGGTGGCTCTCAGGGCTGCTGGCCCCTTTTGCATCACCCGGGGGGTCCCTCCACCCGTGCAGGTGTGGGAGCTCCCTGCAGTCCCATGTGCACCCTGTCATGCTGTTCTTGAGGGATCTGCCCCAGTGTCCCTGGGGGTTCCTGCTGACCCTGGGTGGGTGGGGGCTGCTGTGGAAGGAAAGAGCCTGGGGTGATGGGACTGGGTGGTGCAGGGTGCCAGCCTGGTGGGCAGGGACTGGGGACCAGGTGACCGTGGCACATCTCCACAGGAGGAGGTGAAGGTGAAGATGAAGGAGCTGAACGAGCACATCGTGTGCTGCCTGTGTGCTGGGTACTTCATTGATGCCACCACCATCACCGAGTGCCTGCACACATGTGAGTCCCTGTGTGGCAGTGGCAGCAGCAGCTGCCTGTGTGGCTCTGGTGGTGGTGAGGTCCTGTGGGGTCCCACCCAGGATGGGGCCAGCAGAGCCTCCCCTGCTCACTGGCAGGGACCATGCCCCGGGACCATGGCTCCTGCCTGGGGTGCCAAGGGGGGACATGTCCTGCTGGTCAAGGCTGGGTGTCTGGGGGTGTGGGGCTGTGCCACCGCCCCAGCCCCCGACACCACCTCCCTCTGGCCGCAGTCTGCAAGAGCTGCATTGTCAAGTACCTGCAGACCAGCAAGTACTGCCCCATGTGCAACACCAAGATCCACGAGACGCAGCCGCTGCTCAACCTCAAGCTGGACCGTGTCATGCAGGACATCGTCTACAAGCTGGTGCCCGGCCTGCAGGAGAGTGAGTGTCCTTGTTGGGGACGACAGGATCTGGTGTCCCTCATGCAGGTGTCCTGCAGAGGCTGAGGAGGAGCTGCACAGGGAAGAGCTCAGGGCAGGGGGAGGAACGGGATGCTTTTTGGAGGTGCTTTCTTGCCGAGTGTGGGTGTCTGTCAGTGGATGAGGGTCTTCAAAATGCTGCTGGCTGCATCTGTGGTGGCTGTTCCAGCCTGACTGGGGAGACGGGGCAGAGGGGGGGCATCGTGCCATGTAAAAACGGACCTAGAGCGAGGGAAAAAGCATGATAAATGGCCCCCACTCATGGAGGCAGGTGTCGGGGAGCTGCGGGCACTGTGCCCAGGACTGCTCAGGGATGAGGAGTGTATCGAGGTGGGCGCTCAGCACTGGCACTGCATGGTTTGGGAGGTTCAGGTGCAGGGACCCACAGGAGGCTCTGGCTGTGCCGGTGCTGGGGCTCTGCACCATTCCCTTTGCTGTGCTGGTGAGTGGAGCGGCTGCAGTGCTCGGTGGGGAACGGAGCAGGGAGGTGGGTGCTTCATTGGGGTGTGTTTAACTGGCTCAGGTCCCTGCTGGCGGTGCTCGGGCTGCGGCAGCCAGCCATGCTCGGCACAGCAGGGCTGGGCTGTGGGGACAGGAGCTGTGCGAGCCGGAGCTGCCACCGCCAGCGGCGTCCCTGGGGCCAAGCGCTGAGTGACGGCGCGATGAACCGACAGTCAGTGGTGGTGAATGTAAAGCAGCGCGCAGGGAGGGTGGCCCCGCACCGCAGGCGCAGCAGTGGGCTTGAGATTAGCCAGTGTCACTCAGGATGGGGATGGGGACAGGGACGGTGCTGGGGACACCTCTCTGGAAATGTCAGCCTGCCGTGTGGCAGTGGGGTGCTGGGCACTGCCACGGAGGGATGGAGGCCTGGGCTGGATGGAGGGGGCACACAAACATGCAGCATGGGCCCTGGTCCCCTGCCCTGCCGCGGAGGGGAGGAAAAGTACGGAAAGGTGTGAGGGACAATGACAGCAGAGACATGTCTGTGTGGGCAGGGATGGGGACAAGGATGGGGACGGGGACAGGGGCAGGGCTCCCTGGCCCTCAGTGGGGGTTTGGTGGAGACCCCTGGGGGCACAGAGGAGGCGAATGGGGAAGGAGGGTCTGGGGCTCTGCCAGAACAAGAGCCACTGGCTGTTGGCTGCGTTGCCAAGCCGAGGTCAGAGCAGTGCGACGGGACGGGGGCAGCCCGAGGACCCCCACCTCTGGATGCCATGGGGTGGGAAGCCCTGCTGGGCTGGGGGACACACAAGCGAAGGGGCTGTCCCTGAGCAGTGCTCACCTCTTGCCTGCAGGTGAAGAGAAGAGGATCCGGGAGTTCTACCAGTCCCGCGGCCTTGACCGGGTGACACAGCCCAGCAGCGAGGGTAGGCATGCTCGGGGGGGGTGTGCAGAGGGGCCTGGGGGCAACCGGCCAGGGGGAAGTGGGGTTGGAGCCAGGGGGTCTTGCTGCAGTGTCTCTGGGAGCCAGCCACGGCAATCAGGCAGTGCCGTGGAGCTGGTGGGGCGGAGGCAGCTGACTCCTGCCCCCTCCCCACATCTCCCCAGACACAGTTGGGGGTGACCCCATGGGGCTCCCCTACAGCACCTTTGATCACTCCCGCGCCCACTACTTCCGCTATGACGAGCACGTCTCGCTCTGCCTGGAGAAGCAGAGGTGAGTGCTGGCAGCGCAGGCAGGGCTGTGGGACTCCAGCGGAGCCGCTGCCCCTCGGCGTGGTGGGGAGGGGGGCCGGGAGTGGCACCGGGAGCTGGCCCATGCTCTGGGCATTGCAGCATCCCATACCTCCACCTCTGTGGCCATGGTGGAAGGGGGACCTGGCCAAGCCGGTGGGGGGGGCAGGACTCCTGCCACTCCTATGGAGTGGCCCTGGCTCCGTCTCACACCCCGGGGCCACAGCATTGCCCGGTGACTGCCAGCGTTAATAGCTGTCGGAGCGGGCGCTGCACAGCTGCCTGTCGGCTGCGACAGCAAAGTCAATAAGCGGCAGCTCTGGGGGCTGTAATGGGATCGATGGCTGCAGCTCAGCTGCCAGTCCCGGCCTGCGTGTCGGCCTCGTGCCGGCCCCGACTGCGTGAGTACATGCGTGATGGGCTGGCAGGGGGAGCAGCAGGGCGAGCGGGGGGCACCCAGCCCGGGACAGCCCACACCTCTGCACCAGGCTGCACCCAGGGAAGGAGCAGGGGGTTACAGCTCGCAGCCCCCCACCTCCCTGAGCCGGAGCTGGCAGGTTGCCCTTTCTCTTCCCTCCACAGCTCCAGTAAGGACAAGAGCAAAGCTGTGCTGCAGGTGAGCGGGGGTCCATGTGGCTGCCCTGCCGGTTCACCGGGCCCCGAGCCCCCAGGCTCTGCCCAGACCTGGCCCCACAGCCCTCGCTCCGGGCTCGGCTTGGTGCGTGGGGTCCCAGGCGGGGTGGGCAGAGGGGAGCTGGGGCCTCGCCGCCCATCAGCGTTGGTCCCACGGGGCTGGGGGCACCTGCAACCCCCTGACCCGCTCTGCCCCTTGCAGCAGAAGTACGTGAGATGCTCCGTGCGGGCACAGATCCGGCACCTGCGGAGGGTCCTGTGCCACCGCCTGGAGCTGCCACTGCAGCATGTGAGTGGGATGGGGGCTGGGTGGGGGTCATGGGCCTTCGGTGGGGGTTGTGGGGTGTGTCCCCCCTGATGCGGCCTCCCCGTGCATAGGTGCAGATCCTGTTCAACAACGAGGCCCTCCCCGACCACATGACGATGAAGCAGCTCTGGCTCTCACGCTGGTTTGGCAAGGTGGGTGTACCCCAGCGGGATGGGTGTCTGCTGCCTGTGCTGCTGTGCCCCCCCAGGAGGGATTTGCCCCCAGGGGGCCCCATCTCAGGTTTAGGGTCTTGGTGGGGTCTGGTGCTGGGGGAGCTTCCTCGGGAGGCGGCTCGGGGCAGTGCTGTGCCGAGGATGTGGCGGTGGAGCGGGGAGTCGGTGAATCAAGGATGATTAATGTTGCTCGCTGGAGCGGCGACCCGGGGCGCCCACGGCCGTGCTGCGGCTGTCCCGGCCTGCGGTTCCCACACGGGTCAGGATGGTGATGGGTCCCAGAAGGGGTTGGACAAGTTCACGGCACAGCCCCGGGCCGCTCCACGCTGCCGGCTGTGCAGGGAGGTGTTGCTCCCGCCCTGCCCCCCCCGGGGTTCCGGGCTGGGGTAGGTGGTATCTGTCCTGGGGTGGGGGTGCCGGTGGCACTGACCCCCCCCTCCTTGCCTTGCAGCCTGCGCCCCTCCTGCTGCACTACAGCATCAAGGACAAGAGGAGGTAGGGGCTGGGGGCGGGCGCTGCCCCCCCCCCCCGGAGCACAGCCCTGCTCCCGTGCCCCCTGCCCCTGCTCCCCCTAACTTAATACACCTCCCGCTTGAGTTTATTTTTTGAATAAAACTGTGGAAAATTCCCCCCTCTGTGTCCCTCCTCCCTACTGGGGACGATGGGCTGGGGGTTGCTAGGGGATCTCTAGCTGAGTTAGCTGGGCTGGGGGCCCTGCTGAGCCCCCCTGCACCCCCAGAAGTGGGGCTGTATGGGGTAGGGCAGTGCCCCACTGCAGGGCTGCTGCCGAGGTGGGGGGTGCAGGAGGTGCAGCGCTGGGGGGGGGCCTGGGGAAGTGGGTGCAGCATTTGGGAGGGGGGTGGCTGGACAGTGGGGGTGCAGTGGGGGGGTGCACCGTGGGTAGTGGGTGCAGCCCCCCCCGCCCCCCCCCGTTCCTCCACAGTGCCGGCGCGGGGGGCACGCAGCCCCTCGTTCCGAGCGCAGTTGTGCGGGCGCTCGGCAGATTAATCACCGTCACGGCTGCCTGGCGCATGTCCCGACGCCCCCCCCGCCGCCGGTGCCAGAATCCCAATGAGGAGTGATGGGGAAATAACACGCCTGTCGCCTCGGCGCAGGCTGCGCGCCCCCCCGCCGCCCGCACATAATGAGCCGTAATAAAGTCATGGGCCCTTTGATTGCCTGAGCCGGGAGGAGGGGGGGGAACACCGGGCGCACCCCCCACCACCCCCCTCCCGCAGCTCCCCAGCGCTCACCTAATTAGCCCGCTATTGTGGGGACAATATCGCAGCCATCTGGGCCGCTGCCGGAGCGCGGCGGGGTCGGGTATGCGGCGGCCCCGGGCACAGCTGCCGATGCGGAGCGGCTCGAGGGACCCCCGGTGCGGGGGTCCCCCGGTGCGGGGCTGGGGGCCGTGCTCCCCTCGCCCGGGCGCTGCAAACACGATGCGGCGGCTGCGTCCCCTATTCCCGGAGGAGGAACAGGTGCCGGCTCCCGCTTCTCCCGGCTCTCCGTGGAAAATGGCTCCGGAGGGGCCCCGGCCACGGGTGGGCATCGGGTGGCCGTGAAGGGGTAGCCCGGAGCTGGGCGGGACGTCCCCGTGGTCCTGCTGGGGAGCCGCGGCCCCGTACCGTCCTCCCCCGGCACGGCTGTCCCCTCCAGGCGCACACCACCCCACCCCCAAAAAAAAACAACCCACGCCGGGGGTCCCCAGCCCCGCGGCCGTGGCCCGTCCCTCACCCCTCGCTCCGCACCGCGGCTGACCCCGCGCCCGGGACCCCGCGAGCCGCCGCCGCCGCTGGGGGATCCGGTTACCGGCCCCTCTCCCCGGCCCAGCTGTCGGCCATCCCTCACTCGGGGGCGGCCGCGGCCCCTCCGTGCCGAAAGCCGCCGCTAAGTACGTGGTGAAACGCGGGCAGAGGCCGGGGGTCAGCGGGACGCTCGCCCCGGGACGGGGATCCGTGTCCGGCGGGGGCTCCCCGGGCTGGTGGGGAGTGGGGGACACTGTGCGTGCGTGTGTGTGTGTGTGTGTGTGTCCCGGACCCACAAACCCCCCGCGGTGCCCGGAGCCACAGTCCCGGGGTGCGTGGGGCCCGTCGGTACCCCAGGACGGCTTGGCCGGGGGCAGCACCGCTCCGTCCCGCGGCACGGGGGATGCTCGGCCGCCACCGGCACCCACCGGAGCCCCTAACCCCCTGGGGCAACCGGGGCCGGAGGGGCGCGGGGTGAGGGGTGCGGGGGGGGGGGGGGTGCGGGGAGGGCAGCGTGGCCGTGGGAGCGGGCGGGTGGGTGGACGGACGGACGGATGGATGGATGGATGGCGGGGCGGGGGCCGTCCCCGTGTCTTTCAGCAGCGGCTCTGGCAGCCGGTTACAGACGGCAGAGCAGGAAGCGGGAGCGGGGCCGGAGAGCCCCCCGCACCCCCCCCCAAGCCCCGCGCCCCCTCACTTATCAGCGCCGGCCGCGGAGGAGCCTAATTCAAACCAACTGCGGGGCTGACGTTGGTAAATGAGCCCCCGCCGGGACGGGAGCGGGGGCTGGAGCCGGGGTCGGTGCCAGCAGCCCCTTGCCCGCATCCTGGCCCGGCCCCATCGCCCGCCGGGGTCTGGGGGCTGCACTTTCCCCCCCCTCCCCCCCGGGGGTGCGGGGACCCAGCGGGGGCCGGGGACAGCTTGGGGTGCGGGGCATCCCGGAGTGCAAGGGGAGATGGGGGATTCGGGGGGGGGAATTGGGGGGTTCAGTTCAGGGAGGCTCGAGGGGTGAGGGAGAGGTGGGGGTGCTTCCCAACACAACCATGGAAATCAGGGTTCACAGGTGAGCCCGGGGGGGGGCAGGAACAGGATGACCCTGGGTGGGGGATGCCTGATGAGCCCAGGGGAGCAGAGGGACTCCAGGGGTGCAGGATGGACTTGGGGGTGTGGGGACCCCCTGGTCGCCACTGCCTGGCCCCAGTGCGGGCTGAGGCCACGGGCAGTGCCAGGGGGCAGCGGGGCAGGGACAGGTGCCGGGAGGGAGTACCGCACCCCTGGCCCAGTTGTGGGGTCCGTGGGGGCCAGCTGCAAGCTCTGGTCACGCTGTTTAGTGCGGGGCTAAGGCGCTTTGATATCCCGCCCCCCGTCATGCTCCGAGGGGGCTAATGGCCCCAGGCTCCAGCCCGGCACAGAGGGAAACCTGAGCCCCCCGTTCCACCAGGCCCTAACCTGGGGGGCAGCGGGGGCTGTGCAGCCCTGGGCAGGAGGACCTGGGCACAGCCTGGTCGCAGCACAGCCCCCAGCGTGGCTCCCCATGGCCAGGTGGCCAAGACCCTCGAGGCTCCCACTCCCCTGCCCTCAGATCCATGAAGAGAGAGAGCCTGGCTCTGCAATGGGGAGGGTGGCACTCCCCAAATTCAGAGGGTCCTGGGGCTGGTAAAGGGCCTGGAGGGGGGTGAAGGGGCAAATGGCCCAACCTTGGCCCATGGTGTGATGCCGGGGCAGGGACATGCTGCCACGGGTTGCCTGCCATGCTGCAGGGATGCTCCAGCCGTGCCAGGAGCCTGCGGGTGCAGGCAGGTCCCGTAGCCCCCAGCCCGGGTGGGCGGTAACGGGGGGAGCTCAGCAGGAGGATTAACTTGTCACGGGGCTGCAAGGAGGACGGGACGGATGCCTTGGAGGGACCCTTTGCCGCCACAGCCCTGCAGCCCCTATGCCCGGGGGCCACTACAGACTGCCAGGGTAGGGGGCACCGGGGGCATGGCACAGCTGGGGGAATGGCATCACCACCACAGCCTATGCCAAGGACCGCAAACGCCCCGTCCTGCTGCCCCCCTCCTGCCGCACAGCTTTTCCCCACTGCCCTTTGCTGGGACTCATCTCCCCTTTCTTCCCGCCCCTCCGCGTAGGTGATGGGTGGGGCGGTGGGGGCTGCAAGGGGGTGCTGGGGGAACTGGTCCACACAGAGAAGCTGTGGGGCAGGCGGTGACCCCCACGAGAAGCTGTGGGACCATGGGTGCATGGCAGAGGGGCACAGCACAGCCCCCTCCAAAGGCCTCATATAACCCAGCTGAGTGCTCACTCCGTCGGTCCCACTCATCCCCCCAGCCCCTGCCCCATCCCATGGGTGGGCACAGGGACCGGACCCCTGATGCCACCCGGGCAGCTGACACATGGTGCTGGCACTGGCTGTGCCACAGGCCAGCGGAGCTGCGGCACGGTGCTGAGCACCCCCGGCTGCACCATCCCTGCCACGCTCCGGCGACACTGTTTTCTGCGCCGGCTCCTGACAGAGACAAATGAGCCGCCCGCTCCTGCCACCACCTTCACACCCCATTGCCGGGGTGAGTGGGGCAGCGCCCGGGGAGCCGGTGCATGGGGCCAGAACCTCTGCACGCCCTGGGCAGGGATCCCCTCGCATGGCATCACCGTGGCCTCCCAGCTCCAGCCCAGGCACTGCCGGCATGGCAGCACCATGCAGCCGGGCCAGCTGCCGGGCCGCACCATGGGGCCCTGCTCGGCTGCCAGCCCGCGGCACAGCAGGACCTGCCAGCGCCTCTCTGTGGGACATGCGATGGATGGGCACCGCAGGGACACGTGTGCCGGGGCCCGGCTGGCATCAAACCCCACATCTCGACCCCCTCCCATGCCACAGCCCACCCTGGGGGCACCCGCCGGGCCCATCGGGGCACACGGCCGTCCCTGACGGGCACCCCGGTGACCACAGGCATGCAGCACGGGCACGCTGGCATATGGCTGTCATGGTGGGAATGAGCTGTCATGTTGGCACCGGGAAATTACCCTGTAACGAGGCGCACTGGAGATTAGGCTAATGAGAAAATCAAAACACAATTTAATTCCTGTCACTGCCTGATCGTCTTTAAACGACGCCGTGCGGTTCTGACGGGCCGGCATGCTGTGCCCGCGCGCCCTCCGGCACCACGCCGGCACCGACCGGCCCCCGCCATGCCCTGCGTGGAGGCAGCAGGACCAGGGCCGGGCGGGACAGCAGTGCCCCGCTTCCTGCCAGCTTCCCGCGGATGTTGGCACCGGCGTTGGCACCGGGATGCCCCTGCCACCGTGGGAATGTTAAGTGGGGGGGGAAGGGGGGGCACCTTCCTGCAGACGGAGGGGCTGCAGCGGGTCCTTGCCCAGGCCCTGGGGGATGCGGCCACAGGGAGCCCTCTCCCCACTTGGTGTCCCATCAGCAGTCCTCAGGACCCCGACACCCCCCACAGCCATGCTGTCCCCACCCTGGGCCAGGGGGCTGGGACTGGTGTGGTGCCCAGGGGAGCCCCAGCTAGCCCAAGCTGGTGATGAGAACAGCCATGGCAACCATCCCTGCCACCATCCCGGCCAGCATCCCTGTCCCCAGCCCTGACTGGGAGGACGAGCCCAAGCCCAGCATCCTCCAGATGCTGGGTGGTGGCAGGGCGGTTGCCCCCAGCAATCTCAAGGGGCGGGCGTGCGGCAGGGCCGTGGGAGCGGGGCGGGAGGGCACCCCCTCACCTTTCCCGGTTTATCTTGGACGGCGACGTTTCCTCCGGCCCTTTGTCTGCGAGGCTGCGGCCGCCCGCGCCCCTCCCGGCCTTCCTCCGTGCCGCCGGGCACAGTGCAGGGGGGATGCACACCGGGGGACCACCGCCCCAGCACGCCCCACCAGACCCATGTAGGCTGGGACCACCGTGGAGGGGGCTCAACGCCCACAGGGTGGCCCCACAGCCATCCCCGTGCACTGACTGGCTGCACACACGGGATGCGCATGGGATGCACACGTGGGATGCACATGCGGGATGCACACATGGGGTGCAGGCGTGCACAGGGTGTTGGTGTGGGGTGCTCACAGGCGGGAGGTGCAACCCAGGTCCTCAGGGCTGGGCCAGCACTGGTGCCGTGGTGTGGGTGCCACGGAGTGGGTGCCACGCCGCGGTGCTCGCTGGCCCCACTATTGTTGCGGCCGCAGCCCCGCGCGGCCTTTGAAGTCGGGTAACTTCCTGCCCCAGTTTTATGGCCCGATCTGTCTGCGCCGCGCGCTTCCCCCGGCCATAAATCACTCGGCGCTGGGAGGCTCGGGGGAGCGCGGCGCGGCCAGCCGCATGCCCCCGGCCCCGATGAGGGGCACCAGCCGAGTCCACCTTCACCTGGGACCTGCCCAGGGCAGGCGAGGACCCTGGCCGGAGCCATATGGCGCTGCCACGCCAACACAGGGACCTGCACCATGGGATGGTGTCCGGTCCCCTCGGCTCTGACCGGCCACCTTTTGCCCCCAGCCAAGGTGCCACAGTCAGCGAGGGCTCAGCCCAGCCCGATGCACTGTGCCGGGGATGCAGGGGGGTCCCCACGGCCCCGCTCCCTGCCCGGCTGCCCCCCAGCACCCCGAGGCTTCCGGCTGAGCTCAGCGCCGGCAGCGCGGGCTCGGCGCAGCGGTTACCTTCGCTATTCAGAGCATTTCCTGGGTTTTATTGTCTTCCCCTCCTTGTCCCACCTTCCTCGCAGGAAGCCTTCGGTCCCGGTGGAGCCAGCGGCTCCGTGCCCAGCAGGACAGTCCTCCCAGCCCGCTCCCTGCTGCGCCGCAGGCAGAGACATGGCCAGCTCCACAGCATTCCCACTCCTGGCTGGTGGCTACCAGCGGCAGTGCCCACCTGGGAAGATGGCGTGCCAGGACCGTGCCAGGACACCCCCAGCCCTGCCAGGGCATCACTGGGCTCAGCGATCCCAGCCACGCCATGCACACAACGGGCTGAGCCCCTGTTGCACCCCTGGGCAGAGGGGATGTGCGGGATGCCCAACCCTATGGGGCGGAAAGGCTCCCGGGCTGTGCCAGGCTGAGGGCACCACAAGGGGACGGCCAGCCCCATGCCCAGCCCCCCATTAATGCTGTCCCTTGCCCAGGTCAGGCTCCATGGCTTTGGGCACCCCCTGCCCCGCTCCCACCCTGCTCCCCCCTGCAGACCATCCCCAGCCAAGGCAGGGGGTCCTGCTGTCCATGGGGTGGATAGGGACTGGTGGATGTCCCCTGAGCCCCATTCCTGGGGGGGCGGGGGGAGCTCATCTTGCCGTGGCTGCCGCCCACCCGGTCCCGCTCTCCCTAAATCAATTCAGTGGGTTATTGAAACGCTGCATCTCCGTCTGGCGGCTAATTGCATGTGATCCCCAGTCACGCGGGTGGCGCGGGCCTCTCTCCCGCTCCACAATTACGCAGCACCCGCGCCCGGTAGTTCTGCTGGTGGCTCGGTGGCACCAGGCACCCACTGCGGTGCAAGGGCTGGTGGGGTGGGGAGGGTCCCCAGTGCATCAGAGGGGTTGTCCCAGCAGGGTGAACCGGTGGGCAGCTCCATCACCATCCTCATCCCCATCCTCATCCTCGTCCTCATCCCCATCCCCGGCTCAGGCAGACACATGCCCATGCCACCTGCCCTGGCCGGGCTGCAATCACCCCAGCAGAGCCAGGGACGGTGCCGGGGCTGAGAGGATCACGCCTGTCGCCATCCATCATCCCGCTCTCCCAGTCTGCTCCTGCTCCCGTGCCGGGCTTGCCGCCAGCCCCTGCCCCTGCCCCACCGCCCCAGCCCGTGTCCGGCCAAACCCCCCGCACCCTGCAGGGCCTTGGGCGGCAAATTCCAAAGGGCACCCGGGAAGATTAATCACGGGGCCGGCGGCCGGGATGGCCGGTAACCGGATCACCCTGACGGGAGCAGGAATGCGGCGCTGCCGCGCTGACCCCGCCACCCCTGCCACAGCCCAGGGACGGCTCCGCCACGTGGGGGTCACCACAGACCACTGTGGCCAGCCAGGCCATTGCAGGTCTGGTCATGGTAGATACCCATGCAGCCCCTGCCCCAGCCTGGGGGGACACCCCCAAGTCCCCAAACCCAGCGAGGTACCATTCCCAGGTTTTCAAACCCACTAAGATACATCCCTGGGATGCCTGGACAGGCAGGATCCCCAGTGTCCCCATGCTGGGAGTGGCACCACCACCATGGTCCCCATTCCGGGTTAGGTGCCGCCCCCTGTCTCCACATCAGGAGGGGGACCATCCCTGGAGGCACTGTCCCCCCATCCCATCTGTTCTCCTCCCTGCTGCCCCAGGGGCTCCATCTCTCTCCCCATGAACCCAGCCCTGGGGGACAGAGGACCCCCCCCAACCCCGGGGACAGAGGACCCCCCCCAACCCCAGGGACAGAGGACCCCCCCACAGCCCCACAGCCAACCCACGGGATGGGGACAGGCCAGGGGACACCTGGCAAAGCTGAGGTCTGTGCCAAGGCTGATGCCGATGGGCAGGAGGCTCTGATCCTGCATCGGCACGGTGGACGGCTGGCCCCCACCTCCGTGCCATGCCGTGCCGCGTGGTGCTGTGCCCTGGGGGCTATGGGGCAGCCGCCGCAGCACAGCTGTCGGGTCTAGAGTTATGGCGGTGGCTGGGGGTGGGGAGCAGGGCTCAGGGAGGAACGGGGTCCCCACAGTGGGATCCCCCCACTCTCCCGCCCCGAGGGTCCCCCTGGGGCGCAGGACCGGACCCTGTCCAGGCGGGGAGGATGCAGGACAGACTGGGGCTAAGAATAGAGCTGGGATGGGATGGGAGGAGGAGGAAGGATGGGGCTTCCTCTGCGACGACTCTTCTTCCTCCCGCCTGGCTCTGCCATGTGGCATGGCGTGGTATGGCACAGCGTGGCACGTCCCTCGCCCAGACGGCCGGGTCCCCCTGGCTCCGGGGCATGTGGGTGCCCCCACGCCTGCATGTGTCAAGTACCCAAATGCATACAGTGACGGTGGTCCACACACACATACACATGTGCGTGCACACACATGCGCGCGCGCACACACACACACACAACCCCCCACCATCCCACCTGGGCACCCCACAAGTGTGGGACTGGGCCACCCTGGGTGACACCTGCTGCCCCCCGCTGTCCCGCATCCCCCCTGTCGGAGCGTGCAGTTGACAGCAGCGCCGTGTCCACTGCCCGCACCAGTGCCGCCACCTCGCCCCCCTCACCCCCCCCGCCGCCACCGCCGCCGCCGCTGCTGCGTTTCATTGCACTTTTCTTTTTAATTAACCTCTGAGCAGCGCGGCCGGGCTGCCTCCCCGGGGTTAATGATATCGGTGACCCGACCCGCCGCGGACCATCGATCCCCCCCCCAGTCCCGCGTGCTGCCGACGGACGGCCAACGGACAAGTCTGGGTGTGCAGGCTGGGATGCTCCCGCAGCGGGCACCCGAGTTGGCCCCAGCCAGGGGTCCCTGCTCTCGCGGGGTGACATGTGCCAGGGAAGCAGTCCGTGTCGCTGCGGCCCCTTGCCATCCCCACATGTCACCCCACGCAGGCTGCTGCTGGGGGTACCCTCCTCGCCCTCACCCTCACCCACCCATCGCATCGCCTGGTCCTGCGAGGCCATGGGTGTCCATCCCCAGGGTGCATCCCCCCGGTGATGTGGTCCCCCCACAGGGACCACTTGGACCATCCGGGACCCTCCTCCCGGCCTCTCGGCGGCCCCTCGGCAGCACTGGGGCCGGGGTCCTGTGACCCCCCCCGCGGCCGCCCCGGCCCTGCTCCTCGCTCAGGTGCGCCCTGTCAGCGTGCGGAGCTTTAATCCGGCGGTCGTTCATCTTGGGCGCGGGGCCGGGCTGTCAGCGGCTCAGACGAGCCATTTCCTCACCGCGCTGCCCGGCGCAGGGCCGAGCAGAGCCCCCCGCGCTCGCTCACACCCTAATTGAATCCGCATGGCCACATGGCTGCGCCGGCCCTGCCGCAGCACCCTGCCACCCTGCGCCCACCCCACAAACCCCCCAGCCCAGGGAGGTGCCCATTCCCCATGGCGGCTGTGTTCCCCCTGGGGGTCCTGGTGCCATAGGGCCATTAGGGGGGGACAGGATGTCCCACATGCAGGTGGCCCTCGGACCACGGCTGAAGCCCCTCACCCTGCTCCAGTTGTGCCCAATGAGAGAGGACTGGGGTCTCCAGCAGCACCCACTCCCCATACCAGCCCCTCTGCCCGGGCCCCCAAGTTGGGGGCTGCCGGGGGTGGCACAGGAGACCGGTCCCTCGGCGTCCCCCTGCCCCACGCAGCCCCTGCTGCAGCCGCCCCCTGTCCCGGCTATTTGCGGCGCGGGGAAGGAAGCGGCGGCGGTGAGACGGTGCTGCCTGCCCGCTTCCTGACACAAACAGCCCCCCTGCCTTGGCGGGCAGCGGGCGCACGGCCCCACACAATGGCTCTGCCCACGGCGGCACGGGGTTCCCACGACCCACTGCCCCAGCCTGCTCCCCCCTCCCACCACCCGGCATGTCCCCCCGTCCCCCCACAGCCCCTCTCCCCTGGCCAGCACAGCCGCAAGCCCTGGATCAACCCCGTGAGGGACCCCCACCCCTGCAGGGCCACCCGGCACAGGCCCCTCTCCAGAGGGTCCCCACCTTCCACCCCACGGCTGCCAGTGGGGGCTGTCCCCATCACCCCTGGGGAGGGGGACAGGACCGTCCCCATCAACCCTGGGGAAGGGGATGGGATGGTCCCCGCCAGCCCTGCCGTGCCGGGGTCAGGGGGCGCAGGCGGGCGACAGCCCGGCGGGGGGGCAGCGGCGTTTGCTCCAGCCAGAGGCTTTGAAATGCAAACCCCCCCCCTCCCCGGCCCATTTGGCCGGAGTTTGGCCCAGGCCCATATGGAGGCCCCGGAGCAGGGAGGGGGTCCCAGGCTGGGGGCGGCAGCTGGGGACAGGGCCAGCGGGTCCCCCTGACCCCGGGGCGCACCGCCTCCCCCATGCACAGTGCTGAGTGGGGGTCCCCACAGCATCCTCCTTTCCCCCCCCCCAGGGCCATGTCCTGCTCTTGCCCCCAGCGCAGCCAGTCTTCGTCGCCCCAGCGCTGGCACGTGTGCCACCACGTGTGTGCTTGTGCCTACACCAGGTGTGTGGCAGCGCTGCACGTGAGCTGGTGTCTTGCTGCTCTGTGAGCACCTCCATGTACAACCGCTGCATGCCTGCACACGCTTGCACACGCCTGTGCCCACACACCCAACTGCGAGGTGTCTGCTGGTGGTGGGGGTGGGGTGGGGGGGTTGGTTGTGCACACACGTACACACCCAGCACACGAGCGTGAGCAGCCGCCTGCGCACCGGGCTGCACCTGCGCCGACCGGTACATGTGTGTGGGGGCAGCTGAGACGTGCTTGGCCCCACGTGCCATGTACCCCCTGCCCCCCCAAGCCCCAGTGTTTCCGGGGGGACACAAACCCCCAACAGTCCTTGCTGGGGGCCATCCTGATTCCTTTCCCCATCCCCGTTCCCATCCCCGTTCCTATCCCTGCCACCGCTTCCCTCCGTGCTCGCCGTGTAATGAAGCCAGGGTCGGCCCCGGGCTGGTGCGTGCGGCGAGGTCGGCGCGTGTTAATGAATAGATCATTTGCCAACAACCCCTGGCGGGGGATCCCCGGCGTCCCCCGGCTCCCGGCACATTAATCCCCGTTTACCGGGGCGAGGTGTAATCCCATTAGTCGTGGCTTCGCCCGAGGCCGCCGGCCCCGCAAGAGGGGTCAGGATTTATTGCCAATAATTGGCCAGGTCTCCTCCCCCGGCGCGGGCCATGGTGCTGCCGGCGGCTCCCCTGGTGATGCCCCGCTTGCCTCCACTACTGACAGTTTAATTTTGCACCGAGCTATTCCCCTTATTAAAGGAAAATTCATTTGCAAGCAATTTCCATGTGCAAACTGCTCTGCAGCTCCAGCTTCGGCGCGGGGCTGGGAGCGCCCCTAATCGAGTTACCGCCAGGCGCTCCGGCACGGAGCCGCGTTATTGAAATGGATCCGCTAAATAATAGATCAGGGGCAGAGCGTGGTGCTGGGGCATAAGCATATTAGCAGGCTGAGCCGCCGCCTCCCGCCCCTAATCACGTTACCCCGGCACGGGGAATTGCCGGCACGGCACAGACACCCCAGTGCGGTGCGGGGTGTCCTGCCAGCCTGTTCCCAGGCCGGCTGCAGCGGGGCCATGGGCACGCCAGGGTGGGCAGCCCCGGTGCTGCCAACGTGGGTTCCCATGAGCTGGGGCACCCAGAGCTACCGGTGCCTGGAGCCATGGGTGCCCCTTGAGATGGGGTGTCCTAGGTGGGGGGACAGGGCAGCCTCAGCCATTGTCACGGATGGTGTCCAGAGCATCCACAGCCTCCTCTGCACGTACACACACATACACACATACACTGCTTGCCCTGCGTCCCATGCGAGGGGTGCAGAGCCTGGCACAGATGCCGGGGAAGGGCCACAAGGGGTTTGGCACCGGTGCATCCAGGCACTGCCTCCTGTCTGGCATCGGCCGCGGGGGGTTGGGGGGTGGCTGGGAAGCTGAGGGCCCCAGCCTTACATGTGGTCCCAGGCCCTCAGGGCAATGCCAGGGACCCCCCCAGGGGACCTGAGCCCCAGCAGGGAAGGAGGTATGGGAGTCAAGGCGAGGGCTGGCAGTGCCATGCCGGGGTGTACTGCCCTGTGGTGCCCCCAGCTCCATCCAAGCAGCCATGCCTGTCACCGTCACTGCCGGCTGTGGGCGCCTGGCCAGCGCAAGGCGCTCTGCCCCGCTCTGCAGGAAGCTCCAATGTTCCTGCAAAAATTCAGAGCTCTCTTTTTGTTTCCCACTGTGTGTCCTGCCTTGGGGTGAAAAGCATTTCCCATCCTGTGTTCCCGGCAGCTGGAGCTGACACTTCCCCTGGCCGGTGGCGAGCTGGGGGCTGAGGCTCACCCTGCGCTGGGGCTGGGGGCCGGGGGGGGGCAGCGAGCCCGCCATGAGGGTGGGGAGCGCAGCTTGGACAGGGGGGCACCGCATCCCTGTGGCTGTGCCCATGCCCTCATCCTGCCCACAGTGGCTGCCAGGGGCTCAGTGCTGCCTGGGGGGGATCGGGGCTGCTCAGCCCACCCTGGAAGCACCCTGGGGCTGCCCCACTGGGCAGCTCGTGGGGCACAAGTGGGGGGGTCAAGGAGAGAAGGAGGTGATGGCTCTGATCCCACGGAGCATCCCTGGGCACCTGGCTGCTGCGCAGGGGATTCACCCCAACTGCTGTGGAGGGGTGGGCAGGAGAGATGGCACAGTGGTGATGTTGCATCCCATCATGGTGAGCGCTGTAGCCAGAGATCCGCCAGGATCACAGCCCGACTCCCTCCTGCCCTGCCTGCTGCTGAGATCCTGGTCCAGCCGGAGGGCTCCAGGGGCTGCTGGCCCAGGACTCTGCAGCAAAGCTCCCTCCGGTCCCCGAGCAGCTGGAGTTGTAAAGGAGGGGGGGGTTGCTCCGTGAGGCAGGACGGCTGGGAGCCCCGATCGGGTGCAAGAACAAGGAATTAGCCTGAGCGGCAATTTCCTGGTGTGTGTCACAGGGCATTAGCTGGGACGGAGCCCAGGGCGTGGGCGCCAGCCGGGGCTGGGACCGGGGGGAGAAGGGCTGTGCACAGGCTGTGTCCCTTCCCGCTCCTGCCCACTGGGTGCCTGGGGCCTTGTGGCCTGCACGGTGACCTCATGCCACGCGGTGCTGCCACAAGGGACCGCAGCCCGCAGGGGCCCAGCTGAGCCCGCGTCCACCAGCAGCTCCTGTGGGGCCGGCAGCTGGGGCGGGAGTAGGGGACACAGCTTGCCTGCACCCCAGGACAGGCACCGACCCCGACAAGAGGTGGGAGCCTGCCACACGTGCAGCACCGGCAGCTCCATCATCTCCCCCCACATCACATTGCCACCAGCCATGTGAGCAAGCCCTCTGGAGAGGACAAAAGCCACGTGCGAGGCAGGCGTGCAACCACCACCGCGTCGGCCTGTTGTGCCCCGCATGCTGGCGGGCAAGGGGCCCTGTGCACCCACGGGAATGAGATCTGTCTGGCGGCACCACGCCGGGGCAGCCACACTCCCTGGCTGGCACTTCCTTGGTGCAGCCTGCAAATCTCTCCCCCAAATCGGTTCGATCCCAGGCTGCTGGAGTCCCCTCCCCACCCCCGCCTGCTGCCCGCTCCGGCGTTTAATTGCTCCGGCTGCTGGGAAATTTCAAGGTTGAATTTGTCTAACTCCAATTTCCAGCCAGGGGATCGCGTTCTGCCTTTGTCAGCAAGATTGGAAGCCCCCAAACCCCTCCCGGCACCGGCACTGCCGGGTCCCCCTGCACCTGCTCCCCCAGCCCGGCACGGTTCTCCCGCCGCCCCCACCCACAGGTTCATTTTCTCTCATTACCACCATGACCCCTGCGCCCTCCACACTGTCACCGTTTCCCCCCTCCGTGTCCCCTTGCCAGGCCCAGAGCATCCCAGCAGCAGACCCATGGGGGCATTGGGTGGGACTGGGACCAGGGGATGCCAAATCGCCCCTCTGGGGGTGATTCGGCATCCCCCGGTTCCAATCCCACCAGAGGATATGGACCCCGTGTCGACCGCCAGGGCTCACCTGCGTGTGCGGGCGTCCCCAGGATTTTTACGAGCGATTGGGATCCCGGAGCTATTTGTACCGGGGAGGGCAGAGCGGGGGGGGGGATTTATGGCCGGGCCGCGCTCTGAAACCCAAAACCCACCCGAAGCGGCCTAATCACTCCCAGACGCAGCGGCCCCTGCGCTTTTATGGGGCATTTTAGAGCAGGGGAGCTAATAAATTTTTTGCGACGGTAAAAGCCCCGCTGAGAACGCGGGGGGGGATTGGGGGTGAGCAGCGGGCACCCACCGGCCGCCCCCCGCAGGGGGATTAAAATCGCCGTATAAGGGGGAGGCGCAATGCTGCGCCCCGTCTGCATCCCGGTAGCGGTGGCGGAGAGGGAGCAGTGCCCCCCTCCTCTCACCCCCTCACTCCCCCTCGTCGGTGGCTCCTCCTCCTCCCGGTGCCCAATTTGCCGCCCCGGCCCCGGGTCTTTAAGGCTGCGGCACCGGGGCCGCGGCGGGGCGGGGGGGGGGGGGGGGAAGCGGCGGCGGGCGCGGTGCTGCTCAGCCCCGCCGAGCGGCTCCCGGCGCCGGGAGGCCGAACGCTCCCCGCCGCCGCCGCCGTCGCCGGGCCCCCGCCGAGGGGGCGGGCTGCGCCCGCGGGGTTTAAGTGCGGCCGCGGCTTGATGCGCGGGCGGGACGGCGGCGGCGAGAGGGGGGGGACCCCGGCGGGATGAGGCGGGCGCGGTGTTGAGGCGGCCCCGGTGCGGGAGCGGGGGACGCGCCATGACCTCGGCGCGGGAGGCGGCCGGTTCCCCCCCGCTGCACCCCGCGGGCGGCGGCCGCCGGCGGAGCGCCCTGGACCAGCTCCCGCCGCCCGCTAACTCCAACAAGCCGCTGACCCCCTTCGGCATCGAGGACATCTTGGGGCGGCCCCGCGGCGGGAGCCCCCCCGGTCCCGGCCCCGCCGCGCCCCCCGCCCGGCTCCCCGAGAAGGCGGCGGGGCCCCGCGGCGGCGGCTGCGCCCCGTCCTCGCCGCTCTGCGCGCTGGAGGAGCTCGCCAGCAAAACCTTCCAGGGGCTGGAGCTGGGTGTGCTGCAGGCGGCCGAAGGTACCGGGCGGTGCGGGGCGGCGGGGGCTCCGCCGGGACCGAGGGGGCACGGGGACGGGGCAGGGGCAGGTGCCGGTGCCGGCGGGCGGTGGGCTCCGGGGCTGCGCCGCCGCCGGGCCCGTGGCGGGGACGGGGTGTCTACGAGCCCCCAGCCCGGCGCGGCCCCGGTAAGTTTCCTTCGTGTCCCGGAGGGGAGAGGGCGGTCGAGAGACCCGGCGGCAGCGGGCCGGGAAGGGGCCGGTGCTCGCCCGGGACCGCGGGGACATGGCAGCCCGACCGGGGTAACCCCGGTACCGATTCCCGGAGCCGCACCGGCGGCCGCGGCCCGCAGGGAGGGAAAGGCCCGGGGCCGGGCACCGGGAGCCCGAGCGAGCCCCGGCCGAGCCCCCTCCCCGGCCTGCGGCGGCGGATGCGCTGCTACCAGGACCGAGACACCGGTGCGGGCAGCCCGGAGCTCCGCGAGGACCGGCCGGGCCGGGCTGGGCCCGGCGGCTTTACCGGGAGGCGCGGGGACCGACCCGGCCTCGGGCCGCAGGAGCCGCGGTACTGGGCGGCGGATCGGTCCCGCGGCGGCGGCCGAGCTGAACCGGGCGGAACGGCGGCACCCGGCCACGCCGAGCCGTGACCGTGACTGTGACCGAGAGCAGGGGCAGAGCGGCGGATCGGTCCCGTGGGCAACGAAAATCCGTTACCGGCCCCGGCGCTGTCGTACCCGAGCCCCGGCGGGCTCCGGCAGCGGAGCCGGTGGCTCCGACCGGGCCTCGATTCTCCGGCAGAAACCCGTTACCGGCGGGGCCGGGCAGCCGCTCCCTGCTCACGGCCATTGCCCGCGGTGCGCCGCGGACCGGTGGCGGCTCCCCCAGAGCACCGGGCCCGACAGACCCGGCGGGTCGCGGTCCCCGCGGGAACGAACCGGCCCCGCCGGTTCCCGGTCTCGCCCACAGTGGGGAAAGCCACCGTGAAGCGGGTGGGCGGACGGACAGACGGAACGAGGGGCAACCGAGCCCTTGCCTCCCGCCTCAGACAAAAGTCCTCCATCGACCGGACAGAGGGACACGGGGGCGCGGCGCGCTGTGCCCGCGATTAACGAAAATGCCTTATATGGACCGACAAACGGACAGACAGAACAGGGCTCCCGCCGTTAACGAAAAAAAACTTTGCCGGGACGGACAGACAAAGACGGACAGACAGAGCGAGTCTCCGTGGTTAACGAAAAAATAAAAAACAACCCAACCCTTACCCGGCCGGACAGACATACACGGGTGGGCACAGCGCGACTCTCGCCGTTAACGAAATATCCCTTGCCCCGCCGGACAGACGGACACGGATAGACGGAGCGGCGCTCCCGTTATCAACCAAAAAATCCCTTACACGTCCCGACAGACGGACAGGAACGGGCAGAGCGCAGCTCCCGCGGTTAACGAAATGTCCCTTGCCCGGCCGGACAGACGGACACGGGCAGATAGAGCCGGGCTCCTGTAATTAACGAAAAAAAAAATTCCCTTCCCCGGCCGGGCAGGGACTGGCAGAGTGGCACTCTGGTAATTAACGAAACCCCCTTACCGGACGGACAGACGGACATGGATGGAAAGAGGGGGGTTCCCATGATTAACGAAAAAAAAAAAAAAAAACCAAAAAAAAAAAAAACACCCCAAAAACCTTTACCCCGACGGACAGACGGACACGACCGAGCAGATCAGCGGTCCTTTAATTAACGAAAAGAAGCCGTTTCACGGATGGACTGACGGACAGAACGGGGACGCCTCAGGGCTCCCGGAATTATGGTAAAAAAAAACCACATTACCCGGAGGAACACACGGACAAGGAAGGCCGGGCAGAGCGGGGCTGCGGTAATTAACGAAAAGAGCCCGGCCAGACCGACGGACAGGGACGGGTGGAGCGCGGCTCCCGCGATAAACGAAAAAATCCCCTTACTCGAACAGACAGACGGACAAGAACCGGGACAGAGCAGGGCTCCCGGAATGGAGGTAAAACCCAGTTACCCGGCCGGACAGACGGACACGGCCGGGCGCAGCGGGGTTGTCGTAATTAGCGGGAAAAAAAAAAAAAAAGAAAATTATCCCTTCCCCGGTCGGGCAAGGCAGAGGGCCCGCGGCTAACGGCAAAATGAACCGAGACCCGGACTAGAACGGACACACGGACAGAAAGGGGACAGATCGAGGTTTCCTTAATTAAGATAAAAGACCGTTACCTGGACGGACAGACGGACGCGGCCGGGCACAGCGGGGCACCCGTGATAAACGAAATAAAATAAAAAAAACCTCTTTGCCCCGACGGACAGGCGGACAGAAAAGGGGCAGCGCGGGGTTCCGTGATTGAGGTAGAGCCCCGTTACCCGGACGGACCCACGGAAACGGCCGGGACATCCCGGGGCTCCGGTAACGAACGTCCGAGGCCGCTGCACGGCCGGACTCACTCACATCCCCCGGCGGGTCGGGGCGGCGGCCGGGGGTCCCCGGGATGCGGAGCCCCCGCCGCGGGCAGCGGGACGGGCAGGGCGGCCGCGGGACCCCTCAGCGACGGAAGGAGCTGGAGCCGTTAACGGAGAAGGCAGGGACCGACCGTGCGGGATCCCCGGGAGCCGCGTTACCGAGCGGCGGATCGGTCCCGCCGGCAGCAGAGAGGCTGTAACGGGCAGAGACCGGCACCCTGCGGCCGGTGTGGAGCCGTTACCGATGATGCGGGCGGTTACGACCCGCGTCTCACCGGAGCTTTCTCTTCTTCTCCACCGGCCGCAGCGCCGGAGGGCGGCCGGATCAGGGCCTCGGGGCTGCGACGCGGCCGTGCCGAGAGCGGCGGCGGGGACCGGACCCCGGTGAACCCGCACGGACCCGGGGCCGCCGGCACCGGGGCTCCCGAAAATCGTTGAGCGTAAACCACAGGCGGCAGCCCGGGCGAACTGCCGCGCTTCGTGCTGCCGGTCCGGTCCGGCCCGGCCGACCGGGGCTCCTCTGCTCCCGGCTCCCGGTGCGGGCCCCGGGGCAGCGGGCCGGGCTCACGGACCGATCCGGTGCTCGGGTCGTGGCGAGCCGCCGGCGGGGAGGAGCCGGACTGGAGCCCCGGGACCGCCGGGCCGCGCCACCGGCGGGACACGGGTGGGTTCGGCCCCGCGGGACACGGGTGGTTTCTGCTCAGCGCCTTAGCGGGCGGTGGCTCCGGCGGGACCGGAACCGCTGCGGAACGGCGCGGGGCCAGGCGGTAGCGTCGACGGGCCGGGTCGGGCGGCTCTCGGTTCCCGGCACCGGGCCCGGGAGAGGTGTCCCGGGCAGCGCCGGGGCTCGGGCACGGCGCGGCTCGTCTCAGTTCGACGGGGTTCGGCGTTTCACGGTTGGGAAGGGGTCGGCGGGGTGGGGGTGGGGAGGGACGGGCCGGGCTGGGCTCGGTGCCGGTGCCGGGTGCCGGTGCCGCCGCGCTGAGCCCGCTGTCCCCGCAGGTCGGGAGCCGCTGGGCGCCTTGGGGCAGCGCCCGGCCTGCAAGAAGCGGCGCAAATCGCGGACGGCGTTCACCAACCAGCAGATCTACGAGCTGGAGCAGCGGTTCCTGCGACAGAAGTACCTGTCCCCGGCGGACCGGGACCAGCTGGCGGCGCGGCTGGCGCTCAGCACGGCCCAGGTCATCACCTGGTTCCAGAACCGGCGGGCCAAGCTCAAGCGGGACCTGGAGGAGCTACGGGCCGACGTGGCTTCGTTGCAGGCGCTGCCCCCCGCCGCCCTCCAGCAGCTGGCAGCGATGCCCGAGCCCCCACGACCCCCCGTACCCGCACCCGCACCCGCACCGCCGCCGCCGCCACCGCCGCCCGCCGCCGCCGAGCTCTCGGAGGAGGAGATCGACGTTGGGGACTGAGGCGGCGACGGTGAAGGCCGGGGAGGGGGTTTCCCGGGCCGGCACCGAGACTGACCGAGCCCCCGGGCTGGACGGGGCGGCCGCGCTGCCCCCGCCCCGGGGGGTAATTGGTGCAATTTTTCGCTTTGTTTTTTGTCCGTCTTTTTTTTTTTTTTTTTTTAATTTTATTTTCTATCGTGTCTGTTCCGCCGGCTCGTCCGCGGCCCTGCTGCCCCGAGAGCCCGGGGCACGGAAGGGGGGGCCCGGCCCGGCCCGCCCGGGTGTAAATATTTGGAATAAAGGCGACACCTTATTAAGGACCGCGGAGGGGCTCTGGCGGCCGGCGGGACGGACAGACGGACGGACGGTAACCCCCGCAGCCCCCGGACCGTGAGCACACACCGGGGGAATGCTATGCTCTGCCGGCTTACCCGGGCCGTGGGGGCCTCGCCGGAGCACGGGGCACCGGAGACCCCCGGACCCCCAGGCACACTCCGCGGCTCGGCTGCGCCCATCCCCCGTATCCCCCGCCCCGCCGCGCGTCCCCCGGGCTGCAGACCCCCGTGTCCCCGCGCTGCCCCGCGTCCCCCACTACCGAGAGCCGAAGGGCCCTTTCGGGGGGTCAGGCACGGCCGGGGGGATGTCACCCGATACCGGCCCGGGCGAGGGGAGGGTATGGGGGGTGCCGGCCCTGCGGGGCGGGAGCAATCGGGGGGGCTGCTGGCAGCGGCCCCCAAACGGGCTCCGTGTGTACCGGGCCCGCGCTGCACCCCGGCTGCGGGGGCGGATGTGTTTGGGGTGTCTGTGAGTGGGGAGGGAGGGTGTGTGCGTGACCGTGTGTCCAGCTCCACGGGCACACCCTCATGCCCACGGGGGGGGGCGGGACACGTCGCGGGGGAGCACCCACTGGGGGTGGGGGGCAGCGCTTGTCCCCCCGTGACGGATCCACTCCAGCGGCACTTCCCCCGCCGCTGCCCCACGCGTGACATGAATTGGGCCGGGGCAGCACCGGGTGTCGGTACCTCGCTTCCCCCACCCCTCCCCCTCCGGCGCACCCGCCCCTGCCCTGGCGGCTGGACTCCACACCGCCCCTCATGACGTCACGACCCGGTGACGTCACTGCGCGAAGCAGTGATGTCACTCTCTGATGAAGTGGGGCGGTCCGAGGGGGCGGCAGGGAGGAGCCCCGTGCGGGGGATGGCGGGGGGGGCTCGGGCCCATACCTCCGTCGCCCCCGATGAGCTGCTCCATCGCGGACAGCCCCGTTGTCTCCCCGTCCCCCCCGTGCCCAGAGGCCACGGAGACGGGCAGCCACGGGAGGTGTCAGGCAGCTGCGTGCTCTCTGCCCTTGGCGGCGGGGGGGGGGGGAGGGATGATGATGATGATGATGTCCCCCGGGGCCCCTTGTCACCGCAGCTATGCGTGTGTCCCTCCAGCATCCATATGAGCCCTCGCTGATCTAATTACGCCGGTGCGAACTTCCGAAGGCAGAGCCGCCCCCGTGTCGTGTGTGTCGTGTCGTCCCCCCCCGGTATTTTCTCCAGTTTTAATTGCATTGTCTCGCCCTTCCCCCCGTGCCGCAGCCACCCGGCCGAGGGGAGGGGAAGATGGGGGGGTGAAGAAATGAGATTTAGCCTGAAAGTGCCTTTGAGCATCACCCGGGGGGAATTGCTTTTAATTTGACAGGTAGGAGCGGCCCCAGGGCCGACACGCATGGGGCATGCGCGGCTGCGGCTGCAACGCCTGCACCGGGCGTTGCAGCCACAGCCGTGGGATTTGCAGACAGAATCACAGCAAGTGACACCCTCACTCCACGGGCAGGGCTCCCAGGTGCTGTGACACACACACACACACACACACACACCCGCCTCGACTGACCCCAAAGGGAATGTTTAGCCCCAGCCCTGAGCCAGCAGCCCCCCGGTGACCCCGGTGACTAGACAACGGTGTCTTGCCGGCCTTGCAACTGTCACCCCATGGCTGTTGTCACCCCGCGGCTTCGTCACCCCACAGTTGGGCCCTGGCAGGAGGCAGCACCAGGTGATGGCCCTAGTACCCACAGCAGAGCTGAGCCGTGGAGCTGCCGGCCTAGCAGACACACGCACACGTGTGTGCAGACGTGCACACCTGTGTGCACACACATGTACATGAAGGCTTTACGTGTGTGTGTGTGTCCAGGAGTGTGCCTGTGTGGGAGCAGCGAGGGGCAGACGGGGGCCAGCCCCGGAGATGAGCTCACAGCTCCGGGCCCATTTCCATCAGGCTGATGTGAGGGAACAGCTGGGAGGATCACACCGTGCCGTGGCGTGTACATGGCCGCACGCTGCCACCTCGCCCCCCCTCCCCCCCGCAGTATATAGAGCCAGGCAACACGGACACCCACACACACACACCCCAGGCCTACTCAAGCATGGCCGGGACCCCACAGCCTCAACCCCACACCCCACAGGCTGAGTGGGCAGCTGGGGCAGGAATGGGGGAGAGCTGGCTTGGAGGAGGGGTCTCAGAACCCCAGGATCTCATCCCGTCCCAGCACCTTCACCTCTTGCTGCAGGGTGGCTAAGGGACACCCAAGTTCCCCCACACAGCACCCTCACCATGGCCTCTGGGCTGCTGCCCTCCACCCCCCCCGCCCAGTCCTGACTCCACTGCCACCTCCTGCCCCACGCCAGCCCACCCTCCGTGCCAGCCTCCCTCGGGGGGCAGCTAATCGCGGGCGGAAGCGTGGGCTGGGCCAGGCAGCGTCTGGCGTCGCCCCCTGGCTGCCCCACGGGAGGTTTTGCTGCAGGAGACAGTGCAGGCACCGGGCACGCTGCCACCGCCAGCCCTGCGCCCCCCGCCAGTTCCCACCGCTCTGCGCAGCCGCACCGCCAGGCCCACCGGCCTGCCGGGACCACCGTTGGCATGGCCAGCCCACCTACACTGCTGGCACAGGCACAGCATGGGGGACACATGTACACACGGACAGACACCAGGACGTGCACACGCAGGGGCAGAGCTGTGTCCCCAGTGTGCATGTGCCACAGCACAGAGACCCAAGGCTGCCACTGCGGTACAGCTGTGACCGGGCACACATTGCCAGTGGTGCACACAGCAGCACACACATGTCCCGTCATGGGGACAGGCAGCCAAGCACATGGCCTGAGCAGGGTCCCCTTCCCAGGGCTGCAGGGCACCATGTGCACCCACGGCACAAGCACCCACGGCAGGAGCACCCACGGTGGGAGCATCTGCCCAGCACCCGCTGCAGCCACGTTGTGTGTCCCCCAGCCAGCACCCCCTATGGCTCCCCGAGGACCGCTCGGACCCTGGAGCAGTTCACCCCAGCTCAGTGGCTGCAGGGCAGAGACCTGCCAGTCCTCAGAGTAGGACGTGCCCATCACCGGAGCCTCAGGGCAGTGACCTACCAGTCCCCAGGCCAGGCTGTGCCCGTCACCGGGGCCCCGGGGCAGCTCCTGCAGCAGTGGGTGCTGCTGCCGGGGGCTGTGTCAGGCTCAGCCCCCCGCTTCTCCCCTCCTCACGCACACTCGTCTTTTTCCTCTTCCAATTTTCTGGATGATTAACTCGACTGCTGTTTCCTGACAACCTCTGCTGTTGGTATTAATTTCTTTTAACTAGTGATTAATTACTCGCTGTCTCCCGCGCTCCTTCTCCCTGTTGCCTATTTGCATATTAATCAAATTCTACTTGATGGCCTGCCTGTCACCTCTCTGCCACGGCCCCAGCGACTCCAGTCACCGGCAAATGACATTACAGCGGGGCCGGGGGCCCAGGACTCACACGGCACGTCCCCCCCCACACCAGCGGCTCCCCCCTCCCCGCTACCGGGGACCCCGGGCATCCGCGGGCCGGGGGGGGGGGGACAAGAGGCGCCGGGTCCACCCCGGGGAGGCAGCACAGGGCAGCAAGAGGGTGCGTCGTGGCCATCACCGCTGCCTTGGGGCTGACCCAGCCCCGCAGCTCGGCTACCGACCCTGCCGGGCCGCTGCCTCCCCTGCGCGACCCCGAGGGAGCCCCCGCGGCCGCGGGAGCTGCGGGTCCCCGTTACTTCCCGGGCTAAGGCAGCTCCCGGGCCGGAACGGACTGGACGGTCTCAGTCTCCGGGCAGACCCGTTCCTCCCAGAAGGACCGGGGAGCTGCGGGGCTGCTGCTGGTTCGGGGTGCGGGAGGGGAACGTGTCCCGAAGGGGGCTCTGCGCCCGGGGTTGCTGCATACTCGGTGCTTGCGCCTCCGGTACCCGCGCCCCGGTATGCCCTGGCCCGTGAAACCGCAGAGAGCCGTGTCAGGCCAGGGGCCGCCGCCGGCCGGATGCGGCCCCCGGAGCCGCCGCCGCCAGGACCGATGCCGCCCCCTTCTTGCCGTCGGTGGGACTGCGCGGGGACCGGGGCTGGTGGGAGTCGCGGGCGAGCAGCGCAGCCGCAGCCCCGGGGTCCCGAGAGAGCGTTCCGGTTAGATGCCGGGGGAAAGGAGCCGCGGGCCAGACCCAGGCACCGGCAGCGACTGTCAATGATCCCCCGGAGCCCCGGCGGGGCCGGGATCAGCAGGGAGCTGCCAAGGGAGCTGTAACGGAGCTCGACAGCAGCCCCAGGTGCAGCGACTCGGTCCCGAACTGACACCGGCCGCTTGGGGCGGGTTGTGCCGGCAGACGCAGAACCAGAGTCCGGGGTGGGGAAAAGCAGTTTCACCCACACCAGGAGAGGGGTCGTCGGGCACCCGGGGAAAAGGGTCCCTGAGCCCACGGGGCAAGGCTGGCAGCTGCTGCTGCGGGATTCCAGCTTCAAGCACCCCGGAGCCACCAGGGCAGGCAGCAAGGCTGGAGGGGAAGGGAAGGACAGATGACTGATGCTGGCTCTCAGTTTTATTAAGAAAAGCCAAATTGGGTACAAAATCCCTGAAGGAGCTGGGGGTAACAGCCATCTCCAGGCAGCTCCAAGGTGGGCACCGACCCACCATGGCCTCCAGCCCCATGGGACTCGGGGAGGTCCCTTGCCTCCCCTTGGGCCGGCGATCCCTGCACCCACCCAGGGCAGGGCTGGAGCAGGCAGGGGGGCAGCAGCACAGCCCCCCCCCCCCACCAGGGGCAGCCCCACAAGGCACAGCCACTTGAGGCACCAGGAGGGAGGAACCCCCACCCAGGAGGGAGGAAGGTCCCAGTGCCCATGGAAGGAAAAGGCACAGGCAGGTTAAGGGCAGGGTCAGCCCCCTGCAGAGCCCGCAGGAGCCATGGCGGCACGAAGGGAGCAGAAGTCCTGCTGCCAGCCCCCACCCCAAGCCCCGCTACCCAGCAGAAGGCACCCAACAGCAGGTGCCCTGGCTCCTCTCTGGCTGGGCAACAAAGCCTGGCACAGGACCAGGAACCACAGCTCATGTCCCAGGCCCCCTGGGGGGGTGGCAGGGCAGGGAAGCCCCAGGCTCCGGCAGGACCGAGCAGGCAGGGCCCTCACAGGGCCACGCCAGCTCCTCCGTTCGGGGGCTTGGGGGCAAATGTCCACAGTGGCTGATGGCTCCACGGCTCCATCCCAGGAGGGTTCTGTGCTTGGTGGGCACCATGCTGGCAGGGCCCTGCGCACCCACCCAGCATGGGACAGGCAGTGGCTGGGACAGGCAGGGAGCCACACCATCCCATCGCAGCTGTCCATTGGGGCAGTGGGCAGGGAGGCAGCAGCACCATGGGCTCAGGTCCTCCATGGTGTGCCAGCAGTGCAGGAGGGCAATGCCGCACCATGCAGGGTCCAGCTCCACTGCCATTAAGCTGAGGAGAGCCCCCTGGCTACAGGAGCCCAGTGGGGAAGGCACCCACCGCACTGTGGGGCTCCGAGTGCCACCGGGGGGACGGGGTGGCATGGGAGGGGTGCTTGAGCTGCAGCACCAGCCTGCTTCCCTCCACCTCGGCATCCTGGGGGAGCAAGAGGGAGATGAACTGGCAGCACCACCCCTGCCAAGGCAGGGACAAAGAGAGGGCAGGAGGGGGCTGAGCCCAGGGCAGGCACCCCCACATCCCCCACACGGCTCTGCCTGCCCCCTCTCCTCTGGCCCCTGAGGGGCTGTGGGGCTCCACGGCACAGTACCCACCACCAGCTCACCTGCATGCCCGCGTAGGCTGCTTCCGCCGCCGCCTTCTGTGTATAGTTGATGAAGGCGCAACGTCTTTCTGGCAGCATTCGGATGAAGCGGATCTCCCCAAACCTGCAGAGCGGAGCGCTAGAGATGGCATCTGTGCCTCCCTCACAGGGCTCGTTCCCCAGGCCAGGAGCACCAGGGAACAGGGACAGGCACGGGGCTGGCAGGGCACTGTGGTCTTGGCACCAGGATGGTGATGTGGGGCAGGATGCGCATGGGGCTGGCAGGGCACTGGGGGTCTGGGGGGGCTCAGCATGGAGACACACTCACCGGCTGAAGGAGTTGTGCAGCACCTTCTTGCTGATCCTGGAAGTGACATTCCCCACCCAAAGGGGATAGCAGTCCCTGCCAAACCACATCAGTGTCACTAGCAGCCAGCTCTGTCCTGCACCAGCTTGAGGACCCCTCCAGCACCACCAGCTACATGGGAGCTCTGGGATCCACCCACTCCTGCCCACCCCCCCCACTAAGTACCAATCACTGTCCCAGACAGCCATGGGGCTGCCCTGGCCCCACCAGCCCCAGCCCTACCTGGCAGGATGGGTTGGAGGCAGCGTCTGCTGGCTACTGCCTGTGGCCCGGCCCTGGCCTCTCGCCTGGCTCCTGGAGCTCACAACAGTCACAAAGCCACTTGTGTCTGTGTCCTGGCAGCTCCCACTCACCCAGTCCCCTGCAGGGGAGAGGCAGGGATAGGCTTATCTGACTCTGTGGGCTGGCATGGCACCCACCGTGGGTGGGCCAGCATCCCCCCAAGACCCTCTCCAGCCCCAAGACCACAGCCCCGGTTCCCTTGTACCCCTCAGCTGCCAGCTCTGCCAGCAGTTCCAAAGGAAAAACGCTGCCGGTGCAGAGGTTCCTTACCGAAGGGAGGCAGTGACGGCTCCCCAGCCTCCAGCAGGGATGGGGATACAGGGACACCCCCCGGGCTGCTCTGCTGTGGGGGCAAGAAGGTCAGGCCCCGTGGGGCAGCAGCCAGGGACGGCAGGGCCAGGGACGGCAGGGCCAGGGACTCACCTGCAGCAGGGTCCGGCAGGCCTCCAGCTGAGCAGCTGCCTCAGCGTTGGCACCGTCCAGGCGCAGCAGCTCCTCGAAAGTGCTGGCAGCCTCGGCATAGCGCTGGGACCCAGTGGAGAGGGGCTGAGCTCCTGCTGCCCATGCCGACCCCCCACCCAGCGAGCCAGCCTCAGCACTCAGCCCCCTGCTCCACTCCATACAGGGCTCTGACCAGCCCCACTGGCAGCCTGCAGCACCCCCTGCACACCCCCAGCACCATGCAGACCCTGCCCAGCCCCAGTACCCTGCAGCCTCCCACCCAGCCCTGGTACCTCCAGCCCCCGCAGTGCCTTGCCCTTGCGGAAGAAGCCTTTGGGCCACCCAGGCTGGAGCTGCAGTGACACCTGCGCATCCCTGAGGGCTTCCTCATAACACTGAAGCTTCTCGTAGCAGTAGGAACGGTTCCCAAAGAGCCTGCAGGGAGAGTGAGGCTACAGCTGACCACGGCCAGCCAGGACTCAGAGTCCTCAGGGCAGCTGGCTCCCCAGCCCTGTCGCTCACCGGTGCTCCCTGGGATTCAGCTTCACAGCCTCTGTGAAGGCGTGCACTGCCTCAGCGTATTGGCCCTTCTGGGCTGCCTCATTGCCACGGCCTGTGGGGAGAGCATCACCTGCTGCTGACTCTCCAGCCCAGCAGCATGGACATAGGCATCTGCTGGGGATGAGCAGAGGGGAGCGGGGCTGCAGAGGAGACAGTGACTCCGCCATCACCCAGCTGTGAGGGAAAGGCACCTTGGGGACAGCCCAGGGCCACAATGGCCTGCAAAGAGCCATGCTGGCAAGGGGCCCTGGCACAAACCCTCTTGGGGCAGAAGTATCCACAGAGCTGGGAAGCAGCAGGGCAGAGTCCCCATGTGCCCACCACCTTCTCTCACTGCTGGGGGTGGGGGCGCTGAGGCACTGACCTGCAAGAATCAGGCTCTGCTCCACCACACTTGTGTCCAGGGGTACAGGCTCGGGCTCGGATGTCTGCGGGGTGGGCAGGCAGGGCAGCAAGGGCTCTGGTGCCCACGGGGCAGGCAGGTCCCTCCCGAGGGCACTAACTCACCTTCCCTGGCGCCCTCTTGCCCGGTTCTGTGTCATCTGTCCTAGCTGGCTTCTCCTTCCCAGGTGCTGCCAGCCTCACGCCCGCTTTCTGCCGGGCTTTGAAGACGAAGGTGCAGCTCAAGTCCAGCTCATCCTGGGAGAGGCAGGGTGGGTGAGGTGGGCAGAGCCCCAGGCCTGTCCGCAGGGCAGACTGCACACCAGGCTGGCACCCACGTCAGGAACCCTCACCTCCACCTCCTCTGCCCTGTCTTCCTGGCTTCTTTCCTCCTCTCCTGAGGAGGCTGTGTTGTCCCTGAGGCACGGGGAGGGGCTGGGGCCCGGCCAGCCCTCCTGCTCCTCAGCATTGCAGTTTTGGGGGTGTCCGGCACCCACAGTGCTGCTCAGGGATGAGGTGCTCTGGAAGGACAGAGCAAAAGATGGCAGCCAGGGCAGTGGGGTTCTGCCTGCCCGCCCCTCTCTCCCCAGCATCCCACCTTCAGAGACAGACAGGACGCCGAAAGGTAGCATGGCCTGGCTGCCGCAGCACCCATGGCTGGGCAGAGGCTGGGGTGAGGGGCTAACGCAGTCACTCACTGACTCAGCCTCCTGCTTGCTTTTCAGCTCTTGTCCCAATTTCTCTTGTTTCTTCCGGGCTTTCTGCTTCTGGAAATGGGAGAGCAAGCAGTGAGTGGGCACCAGGCAGAGCAGCACAGACCTGCACCCAGCATGATGCTGCAACTCTGTCCCTGTGCTGGTGGAGGAGGGGAGAGCAAGCCCCAGGCTGCCCCTGAGAGGTGCTTTCCCCCCAGAGCAACAGTGAGGATCAGGAAGAAGGGAAACATGGACAGCTGCCTGCATGCTGCAGGCTGGCAAGGTGAATGCCCTGCGGGGTGCACTCACCTTCTTCTTCAGCTTCTTCTTTTCCGCCTTCCTCTTCATCCGCTCCTCTTCTGCCACCAGCTCCCGTGCGTTCCTCTCTGCTTCCTGGAGGAGTGGCACCATGAGTGCCAGCGCCTGGCACCACACCGTGGCTGGGAGAGCGGGATGGCCCTGGGTGAGCCAACAGCAGTGCTGCCAGCCCCCAGCCCCCCACGTCCCCGAGGAGGTGGGAGGACAAGAGGGACAGGAGAATGTGACCTGGCTGACGCAAAGGTACCGTGGAGGGCAAAAACGGGCAGCAGAGTGGCAGCCCACAGGCAGAGAGGGTGCCCCTCACCTCGGCCGTAAGCTGGTGCCTCCAGGGTGCAGGCAGCCTGTGCATCTTCACCTCAAGAGCGGTTGGAAGGGGATGAGTGGGCAACGGCTCCTTGCACAAGAAGGACTTCTTGAATCCGCAAAAGTTGTAGAGGGGGTCGGTGTCCTCGCTGGAAACGTCCCAGTGCTGGCTGAAGCTGATCCATTCCTCCTCCTCCTCTTCATACTCCTCCTCCTCACTAGACTCCTCCAGCCGGCTGGGGCAGTACCAGAAGCCCGGGCCTGTGCAGGGAAAACTGGGGCCATCAGTGGCAGCTCCCGAGCGCCGGGACCCACGGCAGACCCCCCCACGGTCGCCGCCCGGCGACTCCTCCCGACTCACCGCGGCCGAAGGCGTCCCGGGCCCCGGAGGCTGCCCCAATCGCGCTGCTGTTCACAAGGCGGAACGGCACCTGCGGCGGCACCGGGAGCTGGAGCGGAGGGACCGGCCCGGGGGAGGCGGCGCTGCCTCCCGTGGGGCTCCCGGCCCCGGCCCCCACCGCCCCACGTACCTGCCGCCGGCTGTGCTCCTCGGCGGCGCCGGGCAGGTAGTGTCGGGGACAGAAGGGCGCTGCGGAAGAGAAGCCAACCCTGAGCCATCGGAAACGAAACCGAAACAGAGCGGCAGGGCGGGGCGGGGCTGGGCTCTCCGCACCCTCGCCACCCCCCACCACCCCGAGCACCGGCCCCGGCCCCGCAGGCGCCCCCATCCCCGTCAGACTGGCTCACAGTGCGACTACCGTCGCTGCGGGATCCCGGTCCAGCCGCCCCGGGAGCCCCTGGCCCTGCCCGGGACCATCGCCCCCCCCACCGGGATCCCCCGGTTTCCCTCCCTCGCCCGCCCCCCTGTCCCGTACCGCCGCTCCAGCCGCCCGGGCCGAGCACACAGCCCCAGGGGCAGGCGGCGGGGTCAACCCAAAGCCTGGAGGCACCCAGGCCCGGCCGGGCCGGGTCCCGCGTCCCGCCCGCCCCCCGCATCGCCCCGGGCCGCCGACGGACGCGCAGGAAGTGGGGCACTGCGCGAACCGGAAGTGGGAGACTGCGTGAGCTGAAGCCTGCCCGGTCGCCATGTTGGGTGTGGGCAGGACGGCGGCCCGCAAGGCCTGTACCGAACAGGACCGGAGCTCCGCGTCCCCTCCCGCCGTCCCCGCCTCCCTTCAAGCCGCGGGCCCGGCCGCCTCCCGCTGCTCAGGACCCCTCCCTCCACTGGGCACCGCGGCGCTGCCCTCCCAAGCAGGTCAGCCCTGCCCGTTCCTCCGGATTAGCGCGGACGCGGCCTAAGCCTATTTCCTCCCGCCGCCCCCGGGGATGGCCCAGCATGGAGGACAGCTGCCCTGAGCGTCGCGCCGGGGTGCCCTGCCTGCAGGTGAGGCCCCGAACGGACGGGGAGACCGCCGGGCTCAGGTCGCTCCCCGAGGACACCGGCTGGGCCTCGGGCCCGGTGCCGGCTCCCGGCCGGGCGGCGGCACCGGGCCCGAGGCCGCTCTCGGCGTCTCCTTGACAACGCCCCCCCCGAGGGGCGCGGTCTGACTTTGGGAGGTGTGGCCTCGGCGGGGCGACTCCGTGGCTGCCAGCGGCGAGGGGCGGGGACAACCTATTCAGGTCCCGCCCTCCTCTGCGGTAACCCCGCCCCTTCACCTGTAGCCCCGCCCCCCCGACGGGGAGCGCGTCCTGACCCATCTGCCGTCCCCCGTAGGTGGGTGAAGGCGATGGCGCCGGTCTGAGCGACCTCATCTTCCTCCTCCTGACGGCCCGCCCGCCCCTGGCCACCCCGGGGGATGGAGCTGCCCGCGGGGAACCCGCTGAGACAGGTGAGGGGCTGGCTCAGGGTGAGGGTATGGCATCCTGAGAGGGGTGGGTGGCTGTAGGCAGCAGGGCAGGTGACAAATGAGCAGTGAACATGCTCATGGAGCAGCCTGCTGGGATGGGTCCCGTGCCAGGAGGGGTGGGCTGGGGGCTCCCTGGGTGCCCACGGGGGCGGTGGGTCTCAGCAGCAGTGCTGGCAGGGCCGGGGCAGCTGCAGAGAGGCATGGCTGTCCCGTCATCCACTCTGGGTACCAGGGCAGAGTCGGGGTGGCAGCAGGCAGGGGCTATCCTCACATTGCCCCACACTGAGGGTCCTTGCCCGTGCAGGCAGCAGCTCCCTGGGGGGCCTGGCCCGCTCCCTGCAGAAGGCAGAGGCCATGCTGCGCAGCTGTGTCAGCCCCAGCCTGCGGCGCCTGCTGCCCCCACGGCCCCGCCAGCGCAGCTACGACAGCAGCGAGGATGAAGAGGAAGAGGAGGAAACGCCAGCCCTCCTCGCCCTACTGGAGCAGAGCTTCCCAGGGCTGCACCGCTGCCTCTGTGTCTGGGAGGATCCCCGCACTGAGACCTTCCGGGGCCATGTGAGACCCCAGCCTGGCGACAGCGCCGCTGCTGCCTTCTCCTACCACCCTGTCCACCCGCACGTGGCTGAGCGCGGCGCTGCCCTGCACGCCCTGCTGCAGCACCGCCACCACCTCCGCCTCGTCCGCGACTACAGCCGCCGGCTAAAGGCCGCCTCTGACTTCCTCCGCCGGCTCCTGGTGCTTGTGGAGCAGCCGGAGCCACCAGCCGGGGAGCTGGGGGCCACCCAGCAGCTGCGGGGGCTCTGCCAGGAGCTGCGGACGCACGCCGGCCACTGGAGTGGGCTGCGGCGGCGGATGCGCAGCGACCCGTGGCTGCGGCCGCTGCTGCTGCGCAAGCACGAGTCGGTGGCGCACATGCGGCAGGCGCTGCTGCTACTCGCACTGCATGCCACGCGGCTGGCCGAGCGCCATGCTGAAGCGCGGCTGCGGGGGCTGGCGCGGGCCAGCCCTGCTGCTGCCCTCCTGCCAGAGCTGCTCTCCGACCTCTTTCAGGGCCTGGAGATCTACAACCAGGTGGTGGGCAACCTGGCCTTGGAGCTGGGCATTGCCAGCCGCCTGCCCACCGGCATCACTGGCTGCCACGGGGCCACCAGGGACTGCTCCCATGCCTTCCCCGTGGCCAGGGTGCTGGGGCTACTGGCAGCCGAGCGGGGCCGGCTGGCGGCCGAGCGGCTCCAGACCCTCCTGCAGCCATGGCATGGGGGTGGCGGGGCAGAACATGTCTGCTGGGAGGACACCGCAGTGCCTTGGCCCCTGGAGTATGGCACCACGGCAGTGGATACAGGACCCTCGGGACAGGGGGAGCTGCCGGGCCTCGCTGGGGGGCTGCGGGCACTGTGCAGGGAGGACAAGGAGCTGATGGGCCTCATCCTGGGGGTGCTGGTGGCCTCCGCCGACAGCCTCTGGCACCATGTCCTCCATGGGCCCAAGCAGGAGAAGCCGTTGGCGGCGGTGGAGACCCCTCAGTCCCTCGAGCCACCGGTGGCCAGCCTGGGCACGGCCACCAGGCCAAGCTCTGCTAGCTGGAAGTCGGTGCGATGGCTGGATGCCTCCCGCGCACCAGCGGCCGAGGCCCTGCATGCCCAGTACCGCCCTCTCTTTTGGGGGGCCACCGGCACCACGCTGGAGCACCGTCTGGGGCTGCCACACTGCGGGGCTGGTGGGGCCGCAGCCGCCGCGCAGGAGCTGAGCCATGCTCTCGCCCAGGGTAGGTGGGGGCCAGGGCAGGAGGGTGGCAGTGCCAACGAGCGGCTCCCTGGGATCCCCCTGGATGCCGCCATGGGGTGCGCTGTCCCTCACGCCTTGTCCCCCCGCAGCCCGTGTCCCCTGGGAGTGCGAGGAGGAGCTGGGGAGGCTCTGCCTGCGCCTGCTCTGCCGGGGCGTCCTCCGCAGCTGGGAGCGAGGTACGGGGTGTGGGGTTCGGGGTGCTGGCAGGAGGGCGGCACGGGGCTGCTGAGTGCTGTGTGTGTGTCCCCTCCGCCCCGCAGACTTTGCTGGCGCCTTGGGCTCGGGTCTGTCCGACAAGTGCTCAGGGGAGCCGGTGCCGGCCGCAGGGCCGGTGCAGAGCAGGACGGCGCGATGCCTGCAGCGGCTCTACCCAGCCCTGGCCTGCGCTCTCCGCTGCCTGCGGCTCCTGCCCGCCTGTCTGCCTGGTGAGTGGGGTCTCGGGGGTGACAGGGACAGCCACCCCTCTGGGCTGACCCCTGCCTCACTCTGGCCACTATGACACCTCCTCATCCCCTGCCTCCCCCCAGGCCGCCCCCCCGGCTCGCCATGCCTGCGCCTGCAGGTGCTGGGCTGCTGCCTGGCCACGGCGCAGGCTGCCTGCTGCTGGCTGATGGGCAGAGCCTGCCGGTACCTGGCGGCCTGGGCTCTGCCACAGTTCCTGCTCGTCACCCAGGGGGACCTGCAGGTACGCAGGGGACAAGGGATGGGGACCCCCATGTGTGGGGCTGCGCCCTGCCCCAGGGGGTCACCTTCTCTCCCTGCGGAGGCTGGGCTGTGGGGCAGGTTATGGGGCTGGGGGATGGCTGTGGGGCTGGGGGATGGACGGCTGTAGGTCTGGCCACTGGGCAGGATTCCTCTCACCCCTCTTCCTTCCAGCTGCTGAAGACAGAGACAGACAAGCTGGTGGTGCTGGTGAGTGGGACCTTCCCGGAGCCCGGGGAAGCCCCCTCACAGCTGCCCCCCACCCTGCTGTCCCACCGGGAGCACCAGCTGTGCCAGCAGATTTGCTCCATGGCTGCCAGCATCCAGGTACGGCCTGACCACGGCAGGTAGACCTTGGGGAGCCAGCTGGAGCTGTGCTGTGCTGGGAGGGACGCCAGTGGTTCTGCTCCATCTGGGCACAGCCAGGGGAGCCGCAGGGTGCTGTGGACCCACCATGCCACCCCTGGCTCCCCCTACTCTGTTCCCCCCCAGCTCTTCTCAGGGGACGTGCTGAAGATGTTCTCCACTGACTGCAAGCGGATGTCGGCCGAGATCTTCGACCAGACCATGCCACTGGGCAAGCACTGGAGGGTCGGCCTCCGCGCTGGTGGGTAGATGGTACCTCGGTGCTGGGGAGGGCTGCGGGCAGGGCTGACCGAATGTCCCCCCTTGCCTCCACAGACCTCCCCAGCTCTCCCAGTGCCTATGCGGCGGCAGCGGCTCAGGCAGTGCTGGGCCAGGTGCTGCAGGGTGCCCAGCTCCTGCCCCGCGATGCCCAAGCCCCCACCCTGGCCCGGGTGACCACAGCCTTCCTGGAGGCCTGGATGGACCACATCCTGGCCCAGAGGATCAAGTTCAGGTAGCCGGCGGTGGTGGTGGGGCTGGGCCAGCATGAGTGGTGCTGGGGTAGCCAGGCTGAGCACTGCCAGTGTGTCCCCGACAGCCTGCAGGGAGCCTTGCAGCTGAGGCAGGACTTCGAGCTGGTGCGGGAGCTGGTGGGTTCGGAACGCTACGGACTGGCCCCCGAGACCCGGCAGTCCCTGCTGTCCCTCCGCGTCTTCCAGCAGATGGATGGGGCCATTCTCTGCCTCCTGCAGCAGCCCGGTGGGGCGACCGGCGTGCTCCCCCGCCCCTGGCACTCCCTGCGCCGCTGCTGTGAGTCACGGCGGTGGTGGGGGACAGGGATGGCCATACTCAGCCACCCCATGGGCTGTGGCTATCCCAGGCTCTGGCGGACGGAGCTGGTGTCGAGGAGCACAGGGTGGGGGGCAAGAGTCACCTCTCGGGGGGGGCCCCCACCAGCGGGAGGGTCCAGGATCCCCGGCACGGACCCTGATTCTTGTCTCCTCTCCCTGGCCAGGCTCAGACAATGGTGCTCACCCGCAGGAGCCGGGAGCGGGCAGCCTGCACGGCCTGGAGACCCTGGAGATACCGGGGGCGGCAGCAGGGACCCCCCCGGTCACCCCAAGCGATGAGATGGCGGCGTGCCTCCGAAGCGGTGGCATCCCCGAGTCCTACCTATCGGGCAGCCAGCAGCAATGGCTGTCGCTGCGACTGCACCGAGCCCGGCGCTGGCGTGTGCCCGGTTTGCCCTGCGTCAGTAACAGCCCCGACACCTGACCGGCAATAAAGCGGTTGTGGGGGGCTGAGGAGGTGTCCCCGTGTCTATCTCCATCCCTCCACCTGTCCCCATCCCCATCCCTGTCGTCCCCCCGATGGCTGCGGGGTGAGCCCTGGGGGGGACTCCAGCACCCCCTGTACGGTCGAAGCTCTGCTCCTGCCTGCAGCACCCTCTAACCGGCTCCGGTACCTGGTGGGGTGGCCTCTGCCCGGTCCCCGCCCCCCGCACGGGTCACCGGGATTCGGCAGCGGCCCCCTAAGGGCTCCCCCCCCCCCCCCCCAAGGGGGCCGCTGCCGAATCCCGGTGACCTGGGCGGGGGGTGGGGTGGGGTGTCGGGAGGTACCGGAGCCCTCCGGTGTGACTACGGCTCCCATGATGCCGCTGCTCTCGGTCACTTCCGCCGCGGGGCGGGGTCGGGCCGAGTCGAGCGCCCCTTCCCGGTCCCGGTCCCGGTCCCGGTGCGGCCCCGGTGCCGCCCCGCCATGGCTGTCCCCGCCGCCGAGCTGGGCGCCACCGACCGCGCCCTCTTCGCCACGGCAAGTAACGGCACCGGAGCGAACCCCGCACAGAGCGAAACACCCCTACCCCTCTCCGGGCTCCGGTTGGGACCGGGGCGGGGGCGACACCAGCGGGAACGGGGCGGGGGTCGGTGATGGCGGTCGGGGGTCTTTGGGGGGAGTCCCGAGGGTCACTTGGAGGGGTCCATGGGGAGGCCAGAGGTACATTGTGGGGGCCCCTTGCGGGGTTCCGGGAGAGGACAGGGGTCTGGGGGCGTCCTGAGTGAGGCTGCGGGGTATATGGGAGGGTCCCCATGGGTGGAGGCCAGGGGTATATGGTGGGCATCCCAGGGAAGGGCAGGGGTGCACGGCAGGGGTCCCATGGGGGCCCCAGGGGACAACAGGGTTCTATGGGGGTCCCGAGTGAGGCTGGGGGGTATATGGGGGTGTCCCCATGGGTGTCATGTGGGAGGTCAGGCGTACATGGAAAGGGTCCCACGGGGGTCCCAGGGGAGGCCACGTTGCATCACGATGACAGTGCCCGCATTGTGCAGGGCCCCTGCCCGGCGGCCACAGAGGAGGAGGAGGATGGGGACGAGGAGCTACTGGGAGCCGGGGGTCCCCGCACCTGGACCTCCCAGGAGAAGCTGCTGCACGAGGCACGGCTGAAGGCCAAGGCGAAGCGGCGGCTGCGGCGAACCTCATCCCGGGACTCCACCCGCGAGTCGCTCTCCGAGGGCGGCGAGCCTGGCCCCGAGCCCAGCAGCCCCAAGGGCCGGGCCCACGACCGCAGGTCCCGCATGGGCAAGGGCCGTGGGCTGCCCAAGAAAGGTGAGGAATGGCAGCGCCTGGCAGGGTCCCCTCCTGCGTCCCCCATGGGTCTGGGGACCTGCATGACCCCACCACTCCTGATGGAGCTGGGACCCCTCCTACGTCCTCTGTGGGGCTGGGACCCCTCCTGCGTCCCCTGCGGGGCTGGGCTCCCTCCCATTGCCCCAGGCTTAGTCCCTGCCTGGGGGTGCCCCACTGGGGGTCTCAGTGTCCCCCGCCGCTGAGACCCCACTCACCCCATGCTTGTCTGGTGCAGGTGGTGCTGGGGGCAAGGGCGTGTGGGGTGCCCCCGGTGTGGTCTATGGATACCAGGAGCCCGATGCCCGTGACCCCAACTACGATGAGGTGGCTCAGGTACGGACACCCCCCCGGCCCTGCACTGTCCCATGCCCTTGCTGGCAGTCCCTGTGGGGGGCCAGCTGGCAGCAGTGCAGGCAGGGGTGGCATTGTCCTGTCCCCGCAGGGGGACACGGTCTATGCCACTGTGGTGCCTGAGCTGGAGGAGGGGGAGCTAGAGAAGAACGTGCAGCCCATGGTGATGGAGTACTTCGAACATGGGGACACCAGCGAGGTCATGGTGCGTCAGGGAGGGAACAGGGGCCCCTTGGTGACATGGACCTTCAGGGACAGCACAGGCTTGGATGGGGCTGGGGTCCTTAGGAAGGAAATAGAGGGCTCTTGGGAACAGGACAGGCTGGTGGGGGTGAGTGTCCCTTGGGGGGGAACAGGGGACCCTCAGTGACAAGGACTCTCAGGGTTGGGGCAGGCTGGGATGGGGAAGGGTCCCTTGGGGAGGGGATGGGGGTCCGTTGCTGATGGGGACCCTTTGGGAAGGTGCATGGTCCCATGGGAAGGGAGGTCACTTGGTGGTGGGAACCATCAGGGGTGTCAGGCTGGTGTGGAGGAGAGACAGTGGGTCCCTTGGGGGTGGGGAGTGTCCCTGGGGGAGGTCTCAGTGATGTGGGCCCTCAGGCATGGGACAGACTGGGATGGGGAAGGGTCCATTGGAGAGGGCCTGGGCATCCTGTGGTGGTGGAGACCTTCATGGGGGCCCAGGCTGGTGTGGGGCAGTGTCCTGGGGGTGAGAAAGGGAGTCCCTTCGGGATGGGAGGTGTCCCTGGGGGAGGTCAGGGGTCCCCTGGGGAGGGGCTGGGGGTCCCCGGGGGCAGATGGCAGGGGGTGACATGCTGGGTGCAGGAGCTGCTGCGGGGGCTGAACCTGGGCAGCCGGCGGCATGCGGTGCCCTCACTGGCGGTGGCTCTGGCACTGGAGGGCAAGGCCAGCCACCGCGAGCTGACCTCCCGCCTGCTCTCCGACCTGGTGGGCCACGTCGTCACTCCCGAGGACATCGCCTGGGCCTTCGACAAGATGCTGCGAGACCTGCCTGACCTCATCCTCGACACCCCCGAGGCGCCCCAGGTGTCAGCAGGCATAGGGACATGGGGATGGGGACGTGCTGGAGGGGACACAGCTGTGCTGGGTTGGCCGTGGCTGTGTTGGGGGATGCTCTGAAGGGATATGGCCATGCTGGAGGGATGCTCTGAGAGGACATGGCCGTGGTGGGTTGGCCATGGCCACGTTGGGAGATGCTCTGAGGGAATGTGGCCGTGACAGGGGATGCTCCGGGATGACACAACCGTGCCGGGAAGGCCACGGCCGTGCTGGGGGATGCCTGATGGCTGCGGGGCACAGACAAATGGTGGGGCCAGGCACTGATGCTCTCTCCCCAGATGCTGGGGCAGTTCATTGCCCGGGCAGTGGCCGACCACGCACTGCCCCTGGACTTCCTGGAGCGCTACAAGGGGCGGGTGGACTGCGAGCACGCCAGGTAAGCGCCACCCCAGCCCCCGCCACTCCCCCGGCATGCCGCCCTCACCCGCCTCTCCTGCAGGGCTGCCCTTGACCGCGCCGCCGTCCTGCTCCGTATCAAGCGCGACGTCAACCGGCTGGACAATGTCTGGGGCGTGGGGGGCGGCCAGCGCCCCGTCAAGCACCTCGTCAAGGAGGTCAGTGCCCGGCTGCCCCCCAGTCCTGTCCCACACTGTGTTCCCCTGCTCCATGCCTCATCTCTGCACAGCCCCACCTCCGGTTGTGTCTCCATATGTCCCATGGAGGTCCCCCTGCCATGTCTCTCTGGATGTGACCCCAGTCATGATGTCTTCCCAGACATGTCCTCCAGTGACCACCTGCTGTCCCTGTGCCTTCCACACCCCCCACCATCCCCATGCTGTCCCCCTGTGGCACCCTCGTGTCCCCACTGTCCCCATGCCCCTGCCCCAGCTGGCTTTGTCCCCAGATGAACCTGCTGCTGCGGGAGTACCTGCTCTCCGGGGAGGTGTCGGAGGCCGAGCACTGCCTGCGGGAGCTGGAGGTGCCCCACTTCCACCACGAGCTGGTGTATGAGGTGAGGACTGGGGGTCCTGGGGGTCCCAGGGAGGGCCCCCGGTGGCTCTGCTCATGCCTGCTGCCCCCAGGCAGTGGTGATGGTGCTGGAGGGCTCTGGAGAGGGGCCAGTGGCCATGATGGTGACGCTGCTGAAGGTGCTGTGGGAAACGGGGCTGGTGACACTGGACCAGATGAACCGGGTGAGCATGGGGCAGGCACGCTGGGGCGGGGGTGGGGTGGACAGCGCACTCCCGGGGCTGACACTGCTGTGTCCCCCCCTTCCCTGTGTCCTTGACCCCCCTTAACCCTTCCAGGGCTTCCAGCGGGTGTACGAGGAGCTGGGGGACATCAGTCTGGACGTGCCGCTGGCCCACAGCCTCCTGGAGCGGCTGGTGGAGCTCTGCTTCGACCGCGGCATCATCACCAAGGCGCTGCGGGACGCCTGCCCTGCCAGGTACCAGCACCGGAGCTGGGGGGACACCGGGGGGGCAGCTGGGGCCGGGGGGAGGCAGCTCCCCTTCCCCTTTCATCCTCCTCTTCCTCTGCAGGGGCCGGAAGCGCTTCGTGAGTGAGGGTGATGGGGGACAGGTCAAGCAGTGAGCGGAACCACACCGGGGCGCTGCCGGCCATCGGCCCCCCAGCGAGATGGTGGCGAGGGGGGGGACGGGGCCTGCTGTCTGTCCGTCCCCCCGCTCCGCCATGGGGCGGGGGCGGCCGCAGCCCCCCTGGCTGCTGCCGTGTGCCCGGGACCCCCGCCCGGCTGTGGGACCGGCCAAGGGACATAATAAAGCGGCTTCTGAGGATGTGCTGAGTCCGGCCTGTGCGTGTGTTGTAGGGGGGGTGACGGGACTCGGGGGGGGTCCTTGTGCCCTCGGGGGGTCCCGGGGAGGATTGATGATGCTGTTTGCCCGCCCGCCCGCCCGCCCGCTAGGGGGCGCTGCCGCCGACGAGCCGCTCTCCTGCCGTCGCGCCGTGATGACGTCAGCGGCGCGGCCGGGGCCATGGCGGGGGAGCGGCGGCGACGCGGCGGGGAAGGGCTTCGGGAACGAACCCGGGAACGCGGAGCCCGGCGTGAACGGGAACGGGAACAGCAGCGGGGAACGGGCCGGGGGAGGACAGCGCTGGTGGTAACGGCGGCGGCGGCGGCGCTGGCGCTGGGACTGGCGGCGGCGGCGAATGAATGGAACCGGTGGAGCGCGGCCGCCCGCCTCGTTACCCCCCACCCCGCTCCCCCCGCGCTTCCCCCCGGTTCCACCGGGCCCCTCGCCTCGCCCCAACGCTTCTGGGGCACTTACCGGCCTCACGTCTACTTCGGGATGAAGACGCGCAGCCCGCGGGCTCTCGTTACCGGTGAGGGATAGGGGCGGGAGCGGGGGCAGGCCGAGCCCCCGGGGCAGGGCTGCCCCCGGTCCCGCCCGGAGAACCGAGGCTGACCCCCCCCTCCCCGCTGTCCCCAGGGCTGATGTGGCTTCAGCAAAGTGAGGGGGGAGGCAGCTTACGTCACACCTGCGAGCAGGGCGACGGCCTGTCGCGATATGGCTGGTTGATGCACGACGGGGAGAATTTCGGGGTGCAGGAGATTCGAGATGGGGACTTGTTCTTGAAAACCGAATTCGTTAAACGACCAGGAGGGGAACATGGAGGGGACTGGAGTTGGCGCATCACTGCACGGATGGAGGTGAGTGGGATGGAGGGGGCTGCATATGCCGGGAGAACAGCTGGAGCGTCAGGCAGCCCCTCCTTCCTCATGTCTCCCCCTCTCCTCTTCCTCTGTAGGGTGCAGGCGGCCCGGCCCCTCTCCTCTCCCTCTTCTTCTACATCGCCACAGATGGGCAGGGGACGCTGGAGCCGCACCTGGAGAACAGGACACGTCTGGCCGCTGTCACGGGGACAGCAGAGGAGCTGGGACGCTTCACCCTCACCTTCCTCCACCCCACTTCAGAGAGCGGGGAAGACCCCAAATATGCCAGGTGCTTTGCTGCAGCTACCCCACATTCCCCCTAGTTCCCTGTCCCTTGTCCCCTGACGTCCTTTCTCCATTCACAGCTACAACTACTTGGAGGCAGTGAGCCCAGGGCTGCACCGCCTGACCGAGGTGGTGCGGAGCAGCCTGAGCAACCGCTTCATCTTCACCGTGCCGGGGAAACCCCGCCGCCGCTTCTTCGCCGTCGACACCTTTCGGGGGCTGCCAGGGGCAGCAGGGGAGCCCCCACGTGGGCGCCTGCTGCTGCACCAGGTGACGCTGGAGCCGCCCGCTATGGTGGAGGTGACCTTCGAGTCGGGCAGTGTGGTGGACCGGCCCGTGCGTCTGGCAGGGGGGGCGATGTCGGCGGCACTGGCGCAGCACACGGCTGCCTTCGAGCAGCGCTTTGAGGAGACCTTTGGGCTGGGCCGCAAGGGCTTCCCCCCGCCACAGCGGCACTTCGCCCAAGCCGCCCTCAGCGACATGCTGGGCGGGATGGGCTACTTCCACGGGCGCTCGCTGGTGCAGTCCCCGCTGCAGGAGCACCCCATGCCTGCCCCCGAGGCCGCCCTCTTCACCGCCGTCCCCTCCCGCTCCTTCTTTCCCCGTGGCTTCCTCTGGGACGAGGGCTTCCACCAGTTGTTGCTGGCGCGCTGGGACCCAGCCCTGAGCCGTGAGGTGATCGCCCACTGGCTGGACCTGATGAACATCGAGGGCTGGATCCCGCGGGAGCAGATCCTGGGGGAGGAGGCGCGGGCCAAAGTGCCCCCCGAATTCCTCCTGCAGCACAGTGAGACGGCCAACCCCCCCACGCTGCTTCTGGCGCTGCAGCAGCTGCTGCCGTCTGCCCCCCTGCCCTACCTGCACCGCCTCTTCCCCCGCCTGCGCGCCTGGTACGACTGGTACAACCGGACGCAGGCCGGGCCCCTGCCCTTCACCTTCCGCTGGCGCGGCCGTGACCCCCAGCTCGAGCGCTTCCTCAACCCCAAAACGCTGGCCTCGGGGCTGGACGACTACCCCCGCGCCTCCCACCCCTCCACCGAGGAGCGGCACTTGGACCTGCGCTGCTGGATGGCGCTGGCCTCCCGGGTGCTGGGGGAGGTGGCCGAGCGGCTCGGGGAGCCGTCTGGGCCCTACCGGCAGATGGAGCAGGCGCTGAGCGACAACAGCCTCCTGGAGCAGCTGCACTGGGCCCAGGAGCTGGGCGCCTTTGCTGACTATGGCAACCACAGTGCGGCGGTGGGGTTGCGCTGGCAGCGGGTGGCCCCGGCAGCACCAGGGCAGCCCCCTCCGGCCCCCCAACTGGTGCGGGAGGTGCGGGAAGCCCCACAGCCCCGCTTTGTGGGGGCTCTGGGCTACGTCAGCCTCTTCCCACTGCTGCTGCAGCTCTTGCGCCCTGACTCGCCACGGCTGCCCGCAGTGCTGGATGCCATGCGTAGTGAGCGGCAGCTCTGGACACCATTTGGGCTACGCTCCCTGGCCCGCGACAGTCCCCTCTACATGAAGCACAACACCCAGCATGACCCCCCGTACTGGCGCGGCCCCATCTGGGTCAACATCAACTACCTGGCACTGCAGGCACTGCACGGCTACGCCAGCGCCAATGGGCCGCAGCAGGAACGGGCGGCGGAGATTTACCGGGAGCTGCGCCACAACCTCATGGCCAACCTGTACCGGCAGTACACCAAGAGTGGCTTCCTCTGGGAGCAGTACAGCGACAGCACTGGTCGTGGTCAGGGCTGCCATCCCTTTGCTGGTTGGTCCGCACTGGTGGTACTTGTGATGGCCGAGGACTACTAGGGCAGCTGTCCAGCCACAGTGCAGGCAGCTGCCTGTGCAGCTGGCCCTGCCTGTCTTTCTCAGGTGTGGGTGGAGGTGATGAGCCCACCTCCTCCCCCAAAATAAACCTCCACCACCATGGCCTGCCGCTGCCTGTATCCGGGGTGGGGGGGCGGGGATCATGGGTCTGTCCTGTCCTGGCTGCCCCCTTTCTCCTCCCTGTGCTGGCCATGGGGCCAGGGCAGTGTGCCCTGTGCCATGGCAAGTCCCTGTCCCACTCCCTGTGGAGGCCCAGCTCAGCCCCAGTACCACGCACCCCACACCAGTTCCCTCCCCGACCCCCACAGCAGGCACAGGGCTGCTGTACTTCCACATCTCTTTAATGGTGAGAGAACGCTACGTGAACTGCCCGTCCCCTGGCAGAGATGGGGACCCCCCAGGGGCAGCGACCCCAGCCCCGGGGCCCACAGCACCATCAGCACAGGGGGGGATGGGGCAGGTGCGGGGCCCTGGCAGCTGCAGCCCCTGGAAGCAGTTCAGAGGGGAGAGGGCTCCGGCAGGACCACACCAAGAGCAGGGCCGCCCCAGGGCCCAGCCGTGCCGCATGAGGTACCAGACATGATGGGACACAGGGTGGGAAGGGGGGGCGTCTGTCGGGGCGAGGGGCCTCCGGGGGCTCCGCAACAAGAGTCCAGACCCCGGGGACACTGCCCCAAGCTCCCAGCAGCGGTCACATGGCTGCGGGGCAGCACCAGGAACGGGAGGGAAGAGGCAGCCCCCAGCTGAAGCGCTGCCAGTCCTGCTCTGCCCCACGCTGGGTGCCCTCTGAGCAGGGGGGGGGTCACACCCACCGTACCCCCATGGCTGCTCCAAGGCGTGGGGGGGACAGAACAGGCCATAACGGCACAGCCGCGATTCAGCAGGGCAGGGCCCTTGGCACAGCCGCTTGCCCCCCACCCTGGGTACGGGCAGGGGGAGCAGGCAACGGGACAGGGCCAGGCAAGCTAGCAGGCAGCGGGGAGGGCAGGGCTTGGCCAGTGGGCGCAGGCTCAGACAGGCAGGGCAGGCGAGCCAGGCCCCTCGCTGCCCCCCTGGCCTGGCAGCCCGCAGCATGGCGGGGGCGTGGGGCCGGCCTTGACCAGGAGGTGGGTGCCCTCACCCTCACCCTCCTCCTCCTCCTGGCAGCGCCCCACCTCGATGCCTGAGTCCCCTGTCAGGCGCCGGTGCCGGAAATGCTCGCCACTGCTGCCTTCCTCCTGGGCCACTCCGCCCTCCTCTTCCTCGCCCTCCTCGATGTCGGAGCAGGGGTGGCAGTCAGCCTCAAAGAAGTCCACAGTGGAGGAGAAGAGGGTGTGCTTGTGCGGGGCCCCACGGACTGGCACCTCCTCGGGTGGCAGCTCCCAGCTGGCACCGGTGCCAGTGCTGCTGGTGCCACCCTCCTCACTAGGCGTGCTGGCGTGGCTGCGCTCTGTCTCATCCGTCACCTGCACAGAGAGCGAGGTGCTGCTGGGGGAGGTGGCGCAGCTCGACTCGCAGGAGCAGCTGGTGTAGTTCTCCGAGCTGGGCGAGAGGGTGAGGCTGCTGGAGCCCAGGCGGCTGCGGGGCCCACTCAGCTGAGCCAGGATGGCGCTGTAGGGCGGCGGCGGTGTGCTGGGGCGGTGGGCCACCTCCTCATAGGCAGGCAACTTGAAGGAAGCCAGCATCCCTGTGGAGTTGGGGTGGTGGCACAAGTCAGGGCAGCTCCCCCAGGCCCCGGGGTTGCCACTGGGCCCTGTCCCTGAAAGGGACGGACCTAGAGCATGCAGCCTGGCGTGGGGCCCCAGGGCAGAGCTGGGGGTGACGCATAGGGGGCTGGGGTTTCCCTCACTCACTGAGGTCCATCATGGAGGTGGGGTAGTTGCAGGCACCGTGGTAGGCGATGAGGTTGATCTCCCGCTGCCGCTGCTGCTGCTGCAGGCGCAGCTTGGCCCGGCGGTGCCGATAGGCGCAGCAGCAGCTGAAGAGGATGAGGATGGTCCAGAGGAGCCAGAACCCTGTGGGTAGCAGGGTAGGGTCACTCTCCCTTCGAACCCACACCCCCCACTTCCCACGGGGGGCAACGCCGCAGCCCCCGACTCCGCCGCCCCCGCACTCACACCACAGCTCGTAGTAGTAGGTGCAGCAGCCGGTCTCCCCACAGCAGTGCCCGGTCTCGCAGACGTAGGGCTGGTTGTTCACCCCCGGGCAGTACTCCCGGGCCTGCGGGCACAGCCACACCGTCACCCCGGCCCGGGGAAGGGGGCCCACGTCCAGGCCCGCCAGCAGCAGGTCCCGCCCGCCGCCGGGCCCCGCTCCCCGGCCACCCCCCCGGCCGTACCTGCTGGTGCTGCCGGCCCAGCAGCGCAGCCCAGGCCCCCTCCGCGCCGCCGCTCCCGGGCCGCTCCATGGCGCCGCCTACAGCCCGCCGCGGCCCCGCGCCGGCTCCGCCCGCTCGGCCGCCCCGGCCCCGGCCCCGGCCCCCGCCGCCCGCAGCAGCAGCCGCTGCCCCACCGCCGCTGCCGCCTCCCCCATCCCGGCCGCCCGGCCCGCCGCCGCCGCCCGGGCCGCAGCCTCCGCCGCCGCCATCACGCCCGGGCCGAAACTCCCGCCCCCTGCCGCCGCCGCCGCCCAATCCGCCGCCGCCTGGCCGCCGCCCGCCAATCGGCGCCGCCGCCGCCGCCCTGCCCCCGCCAATCGGACGCTGTCTGCCCGCACCTCACGCCCAACAACAGAGACAAAGGGACCGAGCCCCGCCCCCGACGAGATTGGCGGCCGCCGCCACCAACCGGAGGCAGAGCCCCGCCCTCCCGACCGTGACTGACGAGGACTCCGGCCAACAGCGTCCTCGTCCTGCGCCCGACGGACGGGCGCAGCCGCCCCTGGCCCGCCCCCGGGGCGGGCTCTGGGGAGAGCCTGGCCAATACGCGGCGGAGGCGCGACCCTGGCGCCTCATTGGCGGAGCGGTCGGCCAACCAGCACCGCCGTTATCCCCCCGGCAGTGCCCCAGCCAATGGGCGCTGCGGCCAGGGCGCTGCCCGGTGCCCCGCCCCCAGTACCCCCGAGTCGTACCATCACGCATTCACTTGCGGGGTGGGGAGCGTACCACAGCGCTCCCCGATGAGGGGTGGCGGGCTATCCTTCCCCCGCGTCCCGGCGGACCTACACACGGCTCCTTTACCATCAGCCTTTAATCAGCTCCGCAGCACCGGGCGGCGGCATCACCGCGGGACCCGCCCCGGGACATCACCTCCCCCCCACCCCTAACCCCCCAACCCCGGGGGCCACCCCACAGCCCCGACCCCCTCTGTCCATGGCGGAGGGGCCGTTGTTCCCCTCTCCAAGTCCCCCGGCCTAGGCCGCGGCCTCCTGCAGCTGGAGGTTCCTCCTGTAGCAGGCCAGGCTGCAGAGGGGCACGCCAGTGCGAGAGCAGGAGTAGCGCTTGTGGTTGGAGCAGCCGGACACGCCGCAGAGGACCGGGGTGGGCACGGCGGGGGCCGGGGCGGGCAGCAGAGGCAGGGCCACGCCGGCCGGGAAGGAGACGGTGATGCGGTCGATGGCGTTGCAGTAGTGGACAACGGGGCAAGGGGCCTGCTTGGCCTTGCGCTCCCGCAGCGTCTTCACCTTGGCCTTGTTGGTCTTGGTCAAGCGCTCGATGGTCTGGTTCTTGTTCTCCTCCGCCTTCTTGGCCGCCTGCAGGCGCCGCTTGCGGGCCCGCTCCTCCCGCTTCACCAGCATCTCCTCCGTCAGCTCCTTCACCTTGTAGCCCATGGGCAGCTCCAGCAGCGGCTGGCTCTGCTGCTTGTGCAGAAGGGCTTTCTGCAGGGGCACAGGGGGCACTGTCACCAGCCTGGCCAGGGCCCTTGCTGCCCTTCAGAGGGCTCCAACCCAGCCCTCTGCCAGTTCTGGGGCCTCTGCAGCACCCCATCTCACCTGAGCAGGCAGCAGAGCCAGCCCAGCATTGAGGCCAACAGCACCATGCCCCCGGCAGGCCAGGTTGCACCCCTTAGCCCTGTCCCAGATGGCTCCGTGGCCCCTTCCCCACCTGTCGGGCTGTCAGCAGGGACTCATCCACCTCCTTCTTGAGCTCCCCATTGTCGTCCAGCTCCCCCTTCTCCAGGGCATCGAGCCAGCGCTCTTCCTCTTCCTCCTCCTCCTCGCGGGCTGGGAAGCAGCTCTCTGAGTCCAGGTCTGGCAGGGGCGAGGGGTCCAGATTGCTGTCCTCATCTGGTCCGGGCACCAGGGGGTAGAAGAGTCACCGGGGACAGGGGGGGTGGGGAGGTCACACCATCCCGGGGCCAGGCCACCCCCAAAGCTGTTGATGGGGCAACTCACACGAGTCCGGGCAACAGGGCCAAGCTGCAGGAACTGTCCCTGTCCCCTCCACAGAGCACAAGGCCGCCTGTTTAGAGGGGACCAGAGCATCCCTGCAGGCTTCTCCCCCTGCTCCAGCACTCCGAGGCTCCCCACCACCCTCCCCTACAGCCAAACCCCGCCTCTGGGAGCCCCCCCCCCATCCCAGCGCTGCCCCCTGCATGGGTGCCGGTGCCCCCAGAGCTCACCCAGCCAGGCCCGGTACTGCTCGATGGGCACCCCCTCCGTGGGCTCCTCCTCCTCGTCCACCACCATCAGCGGGGAGGGCGAGCGCGGGGCTTCGGGGACCACCGTGAAGGTCGGCACGCTGCGGAGAGAGCACGGGGCAGCCTGTGAGGCTAGGATAGGGGTCAAACGGGGGGTGGGGGACACAGCCTGGCCTCAGCGAGGGTGGGACGTGGGGACAGGCATCCAAGGGAGGACCGTGCTGCCCGTGGGCAGGTGGGGGAAGAGATCGGCCGCCCCCCCCGCCCCCCCCACCTCTTGGTGCCCAGGATCTGCCCCCCCAGCTTGATCTTGAGCTTGAGCTGGGGCTTGCGCAGGCCGGCGGCGGGCTCGGGGGCCGGGGGGGGCGGCGGCCCCGCCGCCTCATGGTGGTGCTTCTTCTTGTGCTTTTTCTTGTGCTTCTTGTGCTTCTTCTTGTGGGAGCCGTGCCCGCCGCCCGCCTCGGCCTCCTCTCCTGTGAGGGAGACACAACCGTCAGTCCGGCCCGGGGACCCGCCACCGGTCCACCGGCCCCGGCGGGGGAGCGACAAGCGAGGCCGGGAGCTGCAAGTCCCCGGGCTGCCCCAGACGCGAACCGGCTTCCCGCCTCACCGTGCTCGCCGCCCTCCATCCTGCCTCGCCGCCAGGCCTTGCTCATCCGGCGCTGCCGCTGCTGGTGTCCCGCCGTGCGGGGGGAACCAATTCCGCGGCGGACCCACTTCCGCCCGGCGCGGCGGAATACACCCAATGTGGACGGGCGGGGGTGGGGTGAAGTCCGCACCGCCATCTTTGAAGTGGGCAAAGGGGAGCGCTGCCCGGGCGGAAACCGCCGCCGCCGGCCCTAAAGGGCCGGCGGCGGCGGTTTCCGCCCGGACAGCGCGCGCGCCACGGCGGCTGCCCGTGCAGCCACGGACAGGCGTGGTGGGCACGTGCGCGTGTGCACGGCCCCCGTGCAAAAGCTGGGGCGCGCGGGCGCGGCCGTGGCCGGCGTGTGGCGCGCCCATGCGTGTGGGGGCACACTCGGCAGCCGTGCCCCGGCACGTGCACACACCCCCCCACACCCTTACACACCCCCACGACCCCCCCCTCTTCCCCCACGTCCCCGCAGCTGCCTGCCATGACTCGGGCCATTGTCCCGCCCGTGCCAGGAGCCACCCGGTACCGGCCCCCGCCGCCCGCCCCGGCCCCGCTGCAGCTGCCGCCGGTCACCCCCGGTTGGCTCCTTTGCAGCCCCGCGGGTCGGGATCGGCACCTCCCGGTGTGTCCCGCCCCCCCCCCCCCCCGTGCCAGGTGCGGCAGTAGCCGGGGAGGGGTTTGCTCCGGGCTCGGAGCCGAGGGAAATTCCCACGGGAGCCGGGGAGTCCCGCGACGAGCCCCATCACCGGCACCGGCACATGATGTTTTGCCGTAACCAGCGGAGCCGGGTGACCGTGGCCCGCGGCTCAGCGCTGGAGATGGAGATCCGCCGCGGACGCTGCCGGCTCAGCCTCCTGGCCGACTCCGCGCAGGTACGGCAACCGCCACTGCCACCGGCACCGGCAACCAGGCCGCACCGGCAGCCGCTCCCCGCCTCGCTCCTGGCACCCGCCGCCCTCGTTCCGCCCGTCCTGCCCGTCCCGCCGGCAGCACTGGCCGCCACCGGCCCAGCCGGGATTTCCCGCCACGCCAGCCGGCTCTCGCCCCGGCAGAGCGGGAAGCGCCCGCGCCCCCGGCATGGCCGCCCTCGCCACCGGCAGCGTGCCAGGCCGGCGCGGCGGGACCGTGGCCTCGGCACCCCACGGCTCCTACTGCTGACTCGGGGGGGGGGGGTCTGGCCGGGGACACCAGTGCCGGCGGGGACTGGTGTGACCCAGGGGATGCTGGCACCGGACGAGGGCCGGATCCGCGCCGGGGTCCCTCGTGGGCTCCGTCGGGGCGGGGGCCCCGGGACGAGGGAGGGACACTCACTCCCACCGGGCATGTGGCACATGGCCACCGGCCGGGCACGAGGCACAGGAGGATCCCGGTGCGCTCTGGGGGGGTCCGGGCTGCCCCCGGTACCAGCTGTACACGGGGGGGTTCACCGGTGCATTCAGCGAGGGGTCCCAGTGCACATGGAGGGGGGTCCCAGTTGCCCCAGTACCGTCTGCACGTGACGGGGGTCCTGGTGCACTCGGAGCGGGGGTCCTGGTGTACTCAGAGGGGCTCCTGGTGCACATGGGGCATCCCGGTGCAGCGGGGGGGTGACACGGACATTGCAGTGCACACACGGGGGTCCCGGTGAGCACGGGGGGGTGTCCCAGTGTACTCGAGGAAGGGGGGCAGTACACGGGAGGGATCGCGGTGGACTCGGGGGGTCCGTGTGCACTCCAGGCAGGGGGTCCCGGTGCACGGGGGGGGTGTCCCGGTGCACACGGGGAGGTGCTGATACACTCTGGGACGGACGGACGGACACGTGTGTGTCCCCGTTTCTCCGGTACCAGCTGCCACATATAGGGGGGGGTCCCGGTTTCCTCGGTACCGTCTGTGCATTGTGGGGGTCCCGGTGCACACACAGGCACGGGGGGGGGGTGTCCCCCTCCGCCAGGGGGCGTCCCCCCCCACCCCCCTCCCTTACAATTTCCACCCCGGTATCCCGGAGCCGCCGTTGCCGCCGGTCCCGCCGTGGGTGGGGGCGGGCGGGGGGGCGGCCCCTGTAAGCGGAGCCGGCGGAGGAATGGCCGGGGGGAGGGTGTGGGGGGAAGGCGGGTCGGGGGCGGGCGGGCGGCCGCCGCCTTCCTGTGCGTGGCGCGGCGGAGCAGCGGAGCGGGAGCGGCGGAAGGTACCGGGGGGGGGGGGGGGACTTGTGCTGCTGCGCCCACCGGGGCCGGTAGGGGGCGGCGGCCGGCACCGGGACCGGCGGGGGGACGGATGGGGGGGAGCCCGGGGGCCCGGTAGCGGGCCCCCGGGCTCCCCCCCATCCGTCCCCCCGCCGGTCCCGCTCCTCCGTCGCTTCCCCGCACCCCGATCCGACCTCCCCCTTCTCAGCCCTGCACCCCATCCCGAGCCGATCCCGGTCCCCGGTACCCCCTGTCCCGTCCCTGCACCCCCTGTCCTGTCCCCTAAACTCCATCCCTTCCCCGCACCCCGTCTCCTGCACCCCCTGTCCCCACACCCCACCCTCTGCACCCCCGTCCTGTCCCCCGTCCCCTGAACCCCGTCCTGTGCCCCGCACCCTGTCCCCTGCGCCCCAACCCCTGCGCCCCTTGTCTCCCCCCGCACCCCATCCCCAGCACCCCTTCTCCTGTCCCCTGCACCCCGTCTTGTCGCAGCACCCCTTGTCGCCCACCCCCAGCACCCCTTCTGTCGCTTGTACATTGTCACCTGAACCCCATCCTGTCCCCTGTCCCCTGCACCCCATCCTGTCCGCAGCACCCCATCCTCTGCACCCCTTGTCCCCTTTGGGGTCCCCCGTCCCCTGCACCCCTTGTCCCATCCCTTACACCCCATCCTGTCCCCCGCACCCTCCATCCTGTCCCTGCACCCCGTCCCCCATCCCCACACCCTGTTCCTTGTCCCCCATTCCCAGCACCCCTTGTCCCTTCCCTGCACCCTGTCCCCTTCCCCAGGCCCCCCGTCCCCTGCACCCCTTGTCCCGTCCCCCGTCTCCTGCACCACTTATCCCGTTCCTGCACCCCGTCTTCTGCACCCTGTCCCCTGCACCCCTTCTCTTGTCCCTGCAACCCTTGTCCGTCCCATCCGTGCACCCCTTCTCCTGTCCTTCTCCCCCCTCCCCTGCACCCCATCCTGACCCTGCACCCCAACCCCTGCACCCCTTCTCCCATCCATGCACCCCCCCATCCCCCTCTCCCTCGCCCCCCCCAGCCGCCCCCGCTGCCCTTTCCCGCACAGTGTCCGGTTGTTCGGCGGGAGGGGGCGGCTGGTACCCGGGGGGGGGAGGGGGGGAAGGAGGAGGAGGGGGGGATGCAGCCGGTACCCGAAGGGGGGGGGCGATGAAAGGGCCCTTTTCTCTCCGCAGCCGTGGGGTGGGGGGGGCAGAAAGACGCGAATCCCGACGGCGCTGGATGCAGTGGGGTCCAACGGTGGGGAGCCGGGGTGGATGCGGGAAACGCCCCCCACCCCCCCCAGCCCCCCCAGAATAACCGGGGGGGTCCCGGTGGTCCCCATGGAGGTGGCGGGGAGGGGGCAGCGCCTTCAGATGCAGGAGAAGCTGCGGATCCTGGAAGATCTCAACATGCTCTATATCCGTCAGATCGCCATTAGCCTCCAGGTAGGAATTGGGGGACATCCCCCCCCCGCCCCGAGACCCCCCGGGACACCCCCCTCCCGGACCCCCGGACCCCGGGGTTCCCTGGGGTCCGGGGGGGTGGTCCCGGGGGTCTCAGGAAGGTGGAAAGCGCTCCCCATCGATCCCCTCCTTGGGGGGAGCATCCCCCCATATCCCACTGGGGGGGTCTCCGGGAGGATAGGGGGGGTGGACCTGAATGGGAGGGGGGGGGCCGGCAACCGGGAACTCGCCCCCCCCCACCCGCTGCTCGGGGTTATTTATAGTAGGTGGTGACGTCACTGCGGCTCCATGGGCAGGGGGCCCGGGGGGGTGCAGGCAGCGCGGGGGGTACAGGCAGCAGCCGGTACCGGAATGGAGCAGCAACCGGTACCGGCAATGAGTTGGGGGGCTGGGGGTGTCTGTGGTGCCTGGGGTGTGTGACATGTTTTGGGGGGGGCGCGTGGCAAATCTGTGGGGTACACGGTGCATCCGTGGGGCACATGGTTCCCACTATGGGGTGCATGATGTATCCGTGGGGTGTGTGGCACGTCGGGGGGTGCGTGGCAAATCTGGGGGGTGCGTGGCACATCCGTGGGGTGCATGGTGTAGTGGTGGGGCGTGCTGTTCCCCTGTGGGGTACGTGATGTATCTGACGGGTGCGTGGCTCATCCGTGGGGTGCCTGCTGTGTCTGTGGGGTGGGTGGTTCCCCCATGAGGCACATGATGTATCCGTGGGGTGCCTGGCTCTGCTGTGGGGTACATGATGTATCTGTGGGCTGCATGGCGCATCCGTGGGGTATGTGGTTTATTTATGGGGTGCATGGCTGCCCCGTGGGACACATTATATATCTGTGGGGTGTATGGCACATCTGGAGGGTGCATGGTTCCCCTGCAGGGTACATGATGTATTTGTGGGGTGCATGGTACATCTGTGGGGTGCATGGTGTGTCTGTGGGGTGCGTTGTTCCCTTGTGGGGTACACAATGTATCCGTGGGGTTTGTGGCTCCACTGTGGGGTACGTGATGTATCTGTGGGGTGTGTGGTTGCCCCATGGGACACATTATGGACTTGGGGGGTGCGTGGCATATCTGGGGGATGCATGGCAGATCCGTGGGGTCTGTGGCATATCTGTGGGGTACGTGGCTCCCCTGTGGGGTACATGATGTATTTGTGGGGGGCAGGGTACATCTGTGGGGTGCGTGGCACATTTGTGGGGGGCATGGTACATCTGTGGGGTGAGTGGCACATTTGTGGGATGCATGATGTATCTGTGGGGTGTGTGGTTTATCTGTGGGGTGTGTGGTTGCCCTGTGGGACACATGTATCTGTGGGGCATGTGGCATGTCTGCAGGATGCATGGTACATCCGTGGGGTGCGTGGTGTATTTGTGGGGTGTGCTGTTCCCCCATGGGGTACACGATGTATTTGTGGAGCACATGGCACATCTGGGGGATGCATGTTAAATCCGTGGGGTACGTGGCACATCTGTGGGGTACACATTGTATCTGTGGGGCCTGTGGTTCTCCCATGGGGTACATGCCGCTGTATCTGTGGGGCGTGTGGCACACCTGTGGGGCGCAGACTGTCGCTGTGGGGTGCATGACTCTCCTGTGGGCTGGGTTGGGGCTGTTGGGGGGCGGTGAGGCTGCAGCCCCCATGGCTGGGGGGCCGTTCTGGGGTGGTGGGACAGGGGACCCCATTGGGCAGCTGTGGGGGCCCTGAGAGGGTGACCCCAAGGAGCCAGCAGCTGCGTGGCCCTGGGGGGGCTCAGGGTGTTTATTTGGTGGCTGCAGCAAAAGCTGGTTTGGAGTGGGGGGGTGACAGAGGTGGTCACAGGGACCGGCTCCCACTGGTGGGAGCGGGGCTGTGTGGGGCTGGGGTGTCCCCCCACCCTCCTGCACTCTGTGCCGGGCGCCTGAGCTGCGCTGAGCCAGGGGTGCGTGGCTGGGAACCCCCCAGCTGGTGTGTGTGTGACTGGGACCCCCCCCCCCCCTCCAAGGAGGACATGGCTGGGACACCCCCCCCCCCCCCATGTACGTGCAGCTGGGGGGGTACATGGCCGGGACCCCTGGAGGTCTGCACCGCTGGGACCCCCCCATATGTGTGCAGCTGGGACACCCCCCCACAAAGGGATGGAGAGCTGGGGGTGGCCGGGTCACTCCGTGGTCCCCCCCGGGGGGACGTGGCATCCCCAATCCGTGGCTGGAGACACCCAAGGTGGGGAGGGACAGCCACCCCTCTCTTCCCCTGCCACCTCCATCCCTGTCCCCCCCTCCCGGCTCCCCCTGCCCCTTCTCCCGCAGGACACGGAGATCCAGCGGAAGATGGAGCGGGAGCTGCGGCTGCGGGAGGGGGCCTGCAAGCTGCTGGCCGCCTGCAGCCGGCGGGAGCAGGCGCTGGAAGCCGCCAAGAGCCTCCTGGTCTGCAACAGCCGTGTCCTGGCGTACATGGCCGAGCTGCAGCGCAGGAAAGAGGCGCAGGTGCTGCGGCGGACGGCCAGGCGGTGAGCAACTCCCGGGGGGCACATGGGGAGGGGGACGGACACAGGGAACGATGGTGGGGTGGCCGTCACAGCTTCTTTCCCCCGACCCCTTCCCCCGCCCCGCAGCCCCTCGGATGCCGGCCCCACAGATGAACGCCTGCCCTGCCGGGGCATCGTCTGCATCTCAGGTATGGTGGTGGTGGTGGTGGTGGGTGTCCCACCAAGTTTGCCCCCACCCTTCCCTCCCCCTCGGGGGCACCCAGAACCGCCATCTGCGCACCCTGCCATGGGGGGGGGGGGGTTGTCCTGGGTGCTGGCTCAGCACCCCCCCTTCATCGCCTGCCTGCCTCCCCCCACCCCAGACCTGCGCATCCCGCTGATGTGGAAGGACACAGAGTACTTCAGGAATAAGGGAGGTGAGTGGAGGTGCGGGGCTGGGGGGGGCTGTGCTTCTCCCACAACCACCCTGACACCATTCCCCTCTCCATCCCCTCAGAGCTGCACCGCTGCGCCGTCTTCTGCCTGCTGCAGCTGGGGGCCGAAATCCACGACACCCCCATGGTGCTGGTGGACCGGACCCTCACCGACATCTGCTTTGAGAGCGCCGTCCTCTTGTGAGCGGATGCACCCACCCCAGGGGGGGACATGGGACCCCTGCCCTCCCCTGCATCCCCCCGGGGGTCCCTCCCGGGGGGAGGCAGGGGAGGACAGGGGTGCCCCCCCCCCCGGGGTGACCCTGTGGCTGTGGGGTGGCACAGAGGGTCCCGGTGTGGGCATTGGGAGGGATGTCACCCCGCCCCGCCACCTCCATGGCCACCCTGTTCATCCTATGTGTGTCCTGTTCCTCCCCCCCCCCCAAAAGTTCGGAGGCCGGACCCGACTTTGAGCTGAAGGTGGAGCTGTACAGCGCGGGGCTGGCGGGGGGGGCGGCGCAGGGCAGCACCCCCAGGAAATTGGCCACCCGCCTCAGCACCTCCCTGGGACGCTCCGCCGGCAAACGGGTGCGCGCCGCCATGGATGGGGCTCCCGGCAGTCCACCAGGTAACGGGGGCACCGGCCCCCTCCTGCTGCCGGCCCCCAGCGTGCCGTGAGTACCCCATGTCGTGTCCCCCCCCGCCATCTCCCGCCATGTCCCCCTTGTTCCCGCTCCTCTCACCCACTGTCCCCTCCAGGGGTCCCAAATTCCACCTGCTGGCACATGCCGTCCTCTCCCTGGCCGAGGTGCAGGATGGCTTCCGCACCCACGACCTTGCCATTGCCAGCAACGGTGAGCGCACGCGGCATGGTGCGGCACGGCGCGGCATGGCACGGGCGATGGTGGCCTGGCAGGATGGGGCGAGAGGGGTCTGGGGACTGATGGAGGGTGAGGGGAAAGGGGTCTGGGGGTCCGGTGGGGTGGAGGACAGGTGGGTCTGGGGTCCTGGCTGGTCTGGGGGCAAGATGTGTCTAAGAGGGGATGACTGGTGAGCCTGGGAGAGGGGTCTGGGATGGGGTGGGGTGGAGAGGGGAGAGAAGGGTCCTGGTGGGGCTGGGGGAGAGTTGGGGGGTTAGTAGGGTGGGCTGGAGGGAGGGTGGGATCTGGGGGACTTGATGGGGTGAGGAGAAAGGGGTCTGGGGGGGTTCCCACTGGTTCGGGGAGAGATGAGTCTGGGGCGCCTGGCAGGGTAGGGGAGAGGGGTCCAGGGGTCCCGGCTGGTTTGAAGGGGAGAGGGGTCTGTGGGCCCAGTGTGGTGGCGAGAAGGGTCTGGGACCTTGGCATGGTGGGGGGGGGGGTGAGGCAGCTCTGGTGGGGTTGGTGGGGAGATGGGTCTGGGGTCCCGGCAGGGCAAGGAGGGGTGGGGGGGCCCATGGGTGGGGGTCCGTGCCTGGGCACCCTAGGCGAGCATGCTCCCCCAGAGGAGAGCTCCTTCTGGCTGCCCCTCTATGGCAGCATGTGCTGCCGCCTGGCTGCCCAGCCCCGCTGCATGGCCGCCCCCGTGACGAGCGGCTTCCTCCGGCTGCAGGTGAGTGCGGGATGGGGATGGGATGGGGATGGGATGGGATGGGATGGGACAGGGATGGGGACAGGGACGGGGATGGGGATGGGGACAGGAATGAAGATGGGTATGAATGGGATGGGTTGATGATGGGGACAAGGACAGGGATGGGGATGAATGGGATGGGTTGATGATGGGGACAAGGACAGGGATGGGGATGAATGGGATGGGTTGATGATGGGGACAAGGACAGGGATGGGGATGGGGACAAGGATGGAGATGGGATGGGTTGATGATGAGGACAAGGACAGGGATGGAGACGGGTGGTGGCATGAGCCTGCTGGGTCTTGGCAAGTCCCTGCTGGTGGGCTCTGAACTGCGGTGGGAATGGAGACTGAGGGATCCCCATGCTGGGGAGGGGGCTGCCCCTGTCCCCCCACACTGGGCAGGGAAGGGGTGTACTGGAGCTGGGGGTCCTGGCGGGGTTGGAGATGACCTTGGAGGGGTGGGGTGGCGTGGTCCCTGCCAGTGCCCGCCGCACTGACGGTGCCGGCTCCGCGGGCAGCAGCCGGGGGCTGAGGCACAGAGCGGAACCCGTCTGTACTGTGTCCTGCGCGGCACCGACCTCCTCTGCTACCACGACCCCGGTGAGGCCGAGGCCGGGCTGGAGCCGGCCCTCACCATCGCCGTCAACAAGGTACAACTGAGGTGGGGGGCACGGGGGGCTATGGGGACCGACTGGGCAGTGGGGGGCTGCGGGGGCTGAGGGCTTCTGCCACTGCTGCCGCAGGAGACCCGCATCCGCGCAGCAGAGCGGGAGGGGCGCGGGCAGCCCCACGGCATGGCCGTCACCAACCGGTACGGTGGCGAGGAGGTGACCCACACACTGCTGGCTGAGAGCCGGGCTGAGGCACAGCGATGGATGGAGGCCTTCTGGCAGCACTTTTACGATATGAGTGAGCATGGGCAAGACCCCCCCCCCCATCCCTGCGGTACCCCCTTCCCTGGTGGGACCCAGCCCAGTAGGACCCCCCCACCCCGGTGGGACCCCCAGTCCTCTGGGGCCCCAGCCCAGTGGGACCCCCATCCGGGCAAGGTCCCAGCCCAGCAGGATCTGCAGCATGGTGCAATCCCTGTCCCAGCGGGACCCCCATCCCAGCAGTACCTTATCCCGTTGGGACCCCTATCCCAGCAGTATGTCACCCCAGCGGGACCCCATCCCAGCGGGAACCCCATCCCACCGAGACCCCATCCTAGCAGTATCTTATCCCGTAGGGACCCTTATCCCAGCAGTATGTCACCCCAGCGGGACCCCATCCTAGCAGTATCTTATCCCATAGGGACCCCTATCCCAGTGGGGCCCTCATACCATCGAGACCCCATGCCATCGGGACCCCCATCCCAGCAGTACCCCATCTCATCGGGACCCCATCCCAGCAGTACCCCATCCCAGAAGGACCCCCATCCCAGTGCAAACCCCCATCCTGGGAGGATCCTGATCCTGGCAGGACCCTCATCCCAGTGGGACCCCCCCAACCTGGCCCCCCCAACCTAGACCCCATCCTGGTGGTGCTAATTCCCCCCCCATGCCCCCAGGCCAGTGGAAGCAGTGCTGTGATGAGCTGATGAGGATCGAGGAGCCAGCGCCACGCCGGCCGCCCGCCATGCTGCCCCGGCAGGGCTCGCTCTACCATGAGATGGGTGAGTGCCAAGGCCAGGGGGGGTCCGGGGGGGACTCTGTCTCTGTCTCCCTCCTCTCTGCTCTCGTCTAACTTGCCGCCGGGCGGCCCTGTCCTCGCCCCCCCGGCACCTCCCTAACGCTGCTGTTCTCTCCACTGCCCTTCTGTCCCCTCTCTGTCCTCCCCTACCCCCTTTCTGTGCCCTCGCCTGCCTTTCTCTGTCCCCTCTTGTTCCTCTCTGCCCCCCCCGTCTCTGTGTCCCCCCCCCCGTCTCTGTCTCTCTCCTTCCCCCCGCCCCATCTCTGGCGGCTGCAGCCCTGCCTGGCCCGGCCGTGCCCCCCTCCGCCTGCGAAGGGCTCCTGCTGCAGGATAACGCCGTCTCGGAGGAGATCCGGGCTCTGCTCTCCTCCTATTACAGTGACAGGTGACGGGTGGGGGGCTGGCAGGGTGACCCCACCATGCCACAGCCCACAGCACCACTGGGACAGCCCTGGGGATGGCCCCAGCCACGGGGCACATCCCAGCCATGGAGCACATCCCGGGCACTCCAGCCATGGGACACGTCCCATCTGCCCTGGCTCTAGGGCACATCCCAGCTCCAGGGGATGTCCCAGCTCTGGGGCACGTCTCAGCCACCTTGGCCATGGGGCACATCCCGGCTGCTGTAGCTCTGGTGCACATCCTGGCTCTAGGGCACATCCCGGCTGTCCCAGCCACGGGACATGTCCCACTTGCCCTGGCACCAGTGCACACCCCAGCTACAGGATGCATCCTGGCCATGGGCCATGTCCCATCTGTGGGGCACGGCCTGGCTGTGGGGCACGTCCCAGCCACCCCAGCCGTGGGGCACATCCCGGCTGCCTTGGCCATGGAGCATCTCCTGGCTGCCCCCTGCTCCGCTGTACATCCCGGCCATGGGGCACATCTCTGCCACGGGGCTGCCCCAGTTGGCCAGTGCTGGCTGTTGGCCGGTCCCATCCCCACGGTGCAGGATCAGGGTGGGGGTCCAGGGGCTGTGGCTGACCTCCCGCTCTTCCCCACAGCTATTGATCCGGCCGACGACATCGAGGCGGTGACGGACATCCTGACACGGCGGGCAGGGGGCCGGGCACCGGGGACCCCCCCGTGGCTCTCCCTCTTTGAGGGACCCCCCCTCCACGCCCCCCCCTCCGGCCGGGCTTGCAGCCCCAGCCCTCCCACCCGCCGCCCCTGGGGTCGTCCCCGCACCCTCTCCCTGGACGCCAAGCTCAGCACCCTGAAGGGACGGGGGTCCCGGCGGGCAGCCCCCCCCCGGCACCCCTCGCCCCCCATCTCCAGCTCCTCCAGCAGCGGCAGCAGCAGCCCGGCCACGGAGCACGACACCCCTGGCCCTCTCCAGTCCCAGGTCTGAGCCTCAGGACCCTCACGGGGGGAGATGGCACCCTCCAGCCCCCAGGGTGGCCATGGAGGGGTGACATCACCCCCCCCAGGGTGAGGAGGGGGGGAGGGTGTCAGGGGCTCCCGGCTTCTTTTCTTGGGGAGAAACTGGAAATTTTGCCACCCTGTGCCTGCAGGGAGGTGGGGGAGGGGGGGGAGCATGGGGGCAGGGTGGGCTCAGGGCTGACACTGGCCAAAGGGGTAGGGGGGCTGTTGCCCCCCACCCAAGGTGGGTGCTGGATGCTGACACACCCCCCCCCCCCCCCCACTGCAAGATGGGTACAGGGTTCCCCACCAGGGTGGGTGCTGGGGGCTGATGCCCCCCCCTTCATTGCAAGATGGGTGCTGGGGTCCCCCCCAGGGTGGGTGCTCAGGGCAAAGCCCCACATCCAGTGGGTGTGGGTCTAACCCTGGGGGGGGGTGCACAGGGCCCCCCCCCTCTAGCTCTGCTTTCCCTCACCTCTAACCCTGGGGGCCGCCTGCCCCGGCCCCCCCTGCAGCTCCCCCACCCAATACCCTTTCCGGGGGGGGCAGCGCCCCCCGGCAGGGACCAGCCCTGGCCCCCCTGGGGCTGGGGACCCAAAGCTGCCACCTCATTAATATGCATTAAAAATTTATTTAACAACCACTGTGTCTGATTAGGGGGAGGCTGGGGGTAGTGGGGAGGTCCCTGGCCTGGCCTCCCCGGGGTGGGGGGGTCTGTGCCCCCCGCACCCTGTGCCACCACCAGTGGGGCAGTGGGGCCTCCCAAAGCTGCTTATTGGGGTGCAAAAGGGGGGCTGTGGAGGGGCTGCAGCCGCAGCCCCGGGGCTGAGAGTGAGTGTGGGGGGTGGGCTGTGCTGGGAGGAGGGGGGGGGGGGCATGGGAAGGGTCTGCGTTGTGTGGGGCAGGGGTGTCCGGGGTGGACAGGAGTGTCAGCTGAGGTTCCATACAGGTGCCCCCCCCCCCCCCCAGGAGGGGCTGCTGGGTCTCCCCTGGCTACACAGCGTGTGGGGAGAGGTCCTCGTCCTCGGCAGGGGGGCTGGTGCCCCCAGGCAGCTGCGGGTGGGGGGCATCACGGGCCAGCAGCAGGGCAAAGCCTGGGCAGAGAGAGGGGGTCAGGGACTCAGCCCTGTGGGGGGGGTATAGCGGGGTAGTGGGTACCAGGGTGGGGGGGTTGGGGGTTACCTGGCTTGTCTTTGTGCAGGGGCTGTGGCAGGAGGATGCTGTCACTGGGTTCATCCCCCTGTAAGACAGAGCCCTGTGGGGTCCCCAAGACCCCCAGCTGCGCCTGTCCCCATGCCCAGGGGACCACCAAGCCCCTCCGCCTGGACCTGCCCCTGCCTCCAGCCCCCCCAGCCTTGTCCCCTGCCCTGTCCCCCCCAACCTGAGCCTCCAGCCCTGTCCCATCCCCGCCAGCCCCAGCATGTCCCCCAGCCCCAGAACCACCCCCAAGTCTTGTCCCCTACCCAACCATGGACCCGGTCCCAATACCATCCCCTCCTGCTCCTCAGCCCCATCTCATCTCCTCCACCCCCCCCCCCCCCCCCAGCCACAGAACCACCCTCTGGTCTTGTCCCCCCAGCTGTCCCCACCCAACCATGGCCCCCACTCCCGAAATCATCCTCCCCCATCATATCTCCCCCCAGCCCCATGACACCCCAGCTGGTGTCATACCTGCCCCGGGGGCGGGTCCTGCTCCCAGAGGGCTGGCCAGCCCCTCTCCTCATGGACCCTGATGCCATTGTACCCTGAATTGCCCCAGGATGGCTCCTGCCCTGGCTGCCCCACGGACCCTACGGGGAGAGGGAGAGGCAGGCTCAGCCCCACGCCAGCCCCAGTGCCTGGGCAGGGGTCTGGGGTCCGGGACCCCCCCAAGTGCCAGCTGAGGGGTCCCAGCCACCCACCTGGCTGTGGTTCCTGGGCTGCCAGCTGGGGAAGGGCCCGATCCTGCGGCAGACTGGGGGGGCTGGGGCTGCGCGGGGGGGTCCTGGCCTGGGGCATCGGGGCAGGCGTCAGCCCAGGCAGGGGGGACCCCCCCCGGGGGCTCGGGACTCCCTCGCCTGGCCCCACCAGCGATCCTGGAGACCCCCATGCTGGGGGGCTGGGGAGGGGGAAGGTGTCCAGGGGGGGCTCATCTTCATCCTGGGAGGTGCCAGAGTGGCTGGGGGGAGGCAGAGTCACGGCCTCCTCGGTGCCCGGTGGGGGCTGGCAAGGGGGGCTGCTGGGGGGCCCCAGCTTGGGAGTGCTGTGGGGGGGCAGGGGCTCTGCCCTACAAGTGCTGTTAGGGGACCCCGACCCGGGGGGGTCGGCGGGAGACCCCATCCTGGGGGGACTGGCAGGGGGCAGGGGCCCTGTCCCAGGCACAGTGGGGGGGGACACTGCCCCTGCCAGGCTGGGGGGTCCCCAAGTGGCACGGGGAGGTGGGGACCCTGTCCCTAAGGGGCTGGCCAGAGGGGGGGCGCCTGTACCCACAGGGCTGGGGGGGCTCCCCATGCTGGCACAGGGAGGGGGTCTTGTCTCTTTGGGGCTGGCAGCAGGGGGGGGCCCTCTCCCCATGGGGCTGGTGGGGGCACAGGGAGGGGTCCCTGTCCCTGAAGGGCTGGTGGGGGTCCCAGTGGGGGTACAGGGAGAGGTCCCCCTCCCCGTGGGGCTGGTGGGAAGGGGAGGCTGGGGTCGGCGGGGGCTGGGGGGGGGCGCAGCCCTGAATGCCCCAGGGTTGAGGGGTCCGGGTGAGGGTGGGGGGTCCGGCCGGCGGAAGATGAAGGCCGACTCCGTCAGGCTGCGCTGGTACCGCAGGAATGGCCGCCGGGCACCTGGGATACAAGGAGAGGGGGGGTCAGTAGCTGCCCCTGCCTGCCTTGGGGGGCAGTGACACCCACCGCTGCCCCACGTCCCCCGACGGGCAGCGCCCGCACCCCCAGACCCAGCATCGTCACCTCTCACCATGGTGGCACCTACCAGGCCTGGTGCCAAGGTGGGGGGCAGGCAGCGGGGTGCCAGAGGTGGACCCCGAGCGTTCCCGCTGCCGGAAGAAATCCCGTGGGTTCTGCGAGCGCTGGGACACCAGGACAGCCGCCTCCTGCCGGCACCCAAAAACCCATCAGTGGGGCCATGGCATGGCCATGCAGCCCCACAGCGCAGCCACACGGCACCACGGCACAGCCGGGGCCACCTGGGGCAGGATGGGGCGCTGGATCCCGGCACTCACGGCCGCCTTCTCGATGGACTCGCTGCGCCGGCTGCGGTCCCGCATGGCCTCCTCGTGCTCCCGCTGCTGCTGCTCCTGCAGGGACACAGCACGGCTGAGTAGCCTGACACTGGGGTGGCCCCACTCATGAAATGTAGCCCCCCCAGACCCCCAGCCCGGCTGTCCTGCTCACCCATCGTGCCTTCTCCTTCCTCCGCTCCTCCGCCTCCAGCCGCGCCTGCTCCTTCCTATGAAGGCAAGGAGCGTCAGGGGGTATGGGGGATATGGGGGGCACAGCTGTGGGACACAGGTCCTGCTGTGGATCTCTGTGCTTGAAGCCATGTGGCATGGGGGGGGGGGGGGAGGGGCATGGGGATGGGGAAGCTGGGGGTGCAGCGGGCTGTGGTTCCCACCATGGGAACCCATGGCAAGAGCACTGATGGGACTGGGGGCACTGTGGGGGTGCAGGGGGCTGCGGGTCCCACCATGGGAACCCATGGTCAGAGCCCTGCTGATTGGGCTGGGGGCACTGTGTAGGGCTGCTGGGGACTGTGGGTCCCATTGTGGGCACCCATGTGGGGATAGAGCTCATGGGGTCCGTCCCGTGCCCCCACCCTCACCGCTGCTCCTCGATCATCCGCTCCTTCTCCCTGAAGCGGAGCTCACGCTCAGCCGCCTCCCGCCTCTCCTCCTCCATCCGCTCCCGCTCCCAGCGCTTGCGCTCCTCCAGCGCCCGCCGCCGCTCCTCCTCCTTGCGCTGCTCCTCCTCGCGCTGCGACCGCACCACGATCAGCACCGGGACCCTCACCGGTCTCGGCACTGGGCTCGGCATTGGGACCCCCTCCAGGCTCAGCCCCCGGGACACCCACGGCCCCAGCCAGCAGCTGCCACCCTGGTCCCGGGAATGCCGGGGGGGTCGTCGGGGATGGACTCAGCACCCATGCCCACCTGTGCCCTGCACCCCTCACCTCGGCCTGAGCCCAGAAGGAGTCCCGCTTGGTCCGGCGGATCTCCAGCGCTGGGTTGGTCTTGCGGTAGTTGGTGCCCTGTGGGGACCGAGCTGGGGTCTCACAACAGGACCTCCGAGGTCGCCCCCAGCCAGGGACCCCTGGGAAGGCACTGGGAAGGGTGAGCGAGAGCCCCATCACACCGCCAGGTGACGTCTCAGCCGGTCACCAACCCTGCGGGCATGTCACCCCCCGGGATCCCCCAACTCACCACCAGCTCCTGGGCATCTGGGGGGGGCACCCTCCTGGTGATGGCGGGGGCAGCGGCAGGGGCCAGTTTTGCTAGTGCTCGGTTCAGCCCCTCCTGCGTCACCTCCTCGGTGCGGCGGGCGCTCAGCACCACGCTGGCCTCCTGCCGCCGAGACGGGATGGCGTCATCCCCCCTCTGAGCACCCAGGGCCCCCCCCATGCTCCGCTCCCCCCCCCCCCCGGGGATGGATTTGCAGCCTCCCCAGGGAATCCTGGCGCCATTCCCTTGCACGCGCTCGCCAGCTTCAGATGTGGGGCCGGATCCAGATGTAGGGGCCAGATCCAGATGTGGGAGCCGGATCCAGATATAGGACCCAGCTGGGTCTCTGTGGGCTGGGACATGGGAGCTGGGGGGGGTGGTGGGAGCGGGGGCCAGAATCCCACCAAGCAAGGGCAGGATCCGACCGGGGAGGGCAGGGAGCCCAACCACAACCCCGGCTCGTCGGCCAAGGCTGGGAACTGGGAACGGCAGCGTCTGAGTCAGCAGAGCCAGGAATGCACCCGACGCAGCAAGCAAAGGTCGGTGCTGGCTGGGATGGGGGGGGACACGAAGGGGCATGGGGGGGACACGAAGGGGCATGGGGCTCAGTCCCCAGCCCCTCCCCCTCCCCTTTGGGGAACCCCGTGCCCCCCATAAACTCACCCTAAAGAAGGCTCTGATGGTGGGCAGATGCCCGGCACACGCCTCACGTTGGGACTCCGGTGCCTTCTCCCCAACCTGGCGCCGGCAAATACCGCTTAGGCTGGCACCCAATGCCACGTCCCTGTCCCTTGGGGACCCCAAGTGGAGGGGTAGGCTGCTCAGAGCTCCCCCCCCCCAGCCCTGGCCAAGCCCTGCGCTCACCCAGTTGATGAGGACAATGCGGTGAGTGCCGGTGGTGGCGTCTTGGAGGCGGCACAGCCCATACATGATGCTGGTGGTGGAGAATTTTTCGGCCAGCTCATCTGGACCCCCAGCTACAAGGAGGGGTTGGTTGTGGGGGGGGTGGGTGGGCACAGTGGGACACACACCCCCCCAGCAACCCCCTTTCAGCATTGCTCCCCTGTTACCTCCGGAGTCCAGGAGCTTGAGGTCATGGTTCTTCTCGTAGCCAAAAACAGCCCTGGGGGGTGGGGGGGGACAGGGGTCAGGGTTGGAGGGGCAGTGGAGCAGCACAGGCAGCTGCCCTCGTCCCTGCAAGGTCACCCGCCACAGGCAGCGTGGCCACTCAGATGTCTCCAGCTCCGGCAGGTGGTGGCCACCAACCTGATCTGGGCAGAGCTGGCCAGTGTGTGCCACCCCCCAAGGGCAACATGGCCAGTGGCAGTCGCTCTCCTGGGGGAGCTGGGGGTTGCCCTGGGGAGACCTTGGTGGCAGGGACAAGGGGAAGACAGCCTGGGGACCTGCCAGCCCTGGGGCACCCTCTGTGCCCCCCTCCTGTGCCCCCCCTGTGCTGTCTGCCCTGGGCTGAATTCGTGGAAGTGCCGGCGGCAGCATCCGCCCCGGGGACAATGGGGCCGCGGGAAGCGCCGCAGCAGCACGGCCTCCCCTGGCCCCTGGCCCCCCGGGACTGTCCCTGGTCCAAGCCCCTTGGAGCGATGCTGGCATCTCCCAGCACCGGGCTGGCACCGCATGTGGTGCCTGGGACCCCTCCCCACCGGCCAGGCAGACCCAGACCCACTGGCCCCCACCACCACTGTCCTCCCCCTGCCTGTCCAGGGACAGGGAGCAGCCCCGGCCCCATGGCTGTGCCGGGACCCCTTGGCTGGGGATGGGGGGGGCGAAAGGAGACCAGGGACCCCTCGCTGGCAGAGGCTCCAGCTGGGCATTCCCCACCAGCTCTGCTGCCTCTTTGTCTCCGCATGGCTCCAATTACACGTGCATGTGGCGGCAACGCTGCGTTCCATGCTGGCTGGGACACGGTACGGCATGGCACGGCACGACTCCTGGAGCAGGCGTGCAGTGTGGCATGGCATGGCACAGCACGGCATAGCAGGACAGGCAGGGCATGGCACGGCACAGCAAGGCATGACATGGCACGGCATGGCATGGCAGGGCATGGCACAGTGCGGCACGACGTGAGCATGCCATGGCATGGCATGGCACGGCACACTGGCTGCACGCGGCAGGCCTGGCCGGTGGCAGGAACATGCCCTGGCCATGGGCCAGCCCAGCTCCGGCACCGTGGCACGCTGGCCGGGACAGGGGGCAGAGGGCAGTGCCTGGGCGGCCAGTGGCCTCGGGCTGAGCTCAGCGTGCCACAGGCCTGTGAGGCAATGGAGCGGCTGTGGGGACCGGCATAGCCCCGGTGCCATCACCCCCACCACCGGCCTTAGGACGGTCCCGGGACCCCCACACCCTGGGGCAGTAGCACGGCCCGGGGACGGTGGGGGGCACAGCCGTACAACCCCCTACAGGTGTGGGGTGCAGCCGGGCAGGGCGCCCCGACCCCCCCCGGCACCCCTGGGTGCCCCCGGCCCCTTCCCCACCCCCGGCCCACCCAGGGACCGGCAGCAGGAGCCGGTGCCGGGGTTCGGCTGATTTCCCCCCGGCAGTGCCCGCGGCCCCGGCGCAGCCCCCGGTGCACACACACACCCCCCCCCCCGGGCCGTACCGTGCCCCGGGCGGCGGCGCCGCTCCCAGCCCGGCGGCGGCAGGACCGGGCGGGGCGGGGCGGGATGGGGAGCCCGGTTCCCAGCAGGGCTCGGCGGGCTCAGCGGCGGGCGGGGCTGAGTCCCGGGACGCCGGACCCGGCCCGGTACCCCCCTGTCCCGGCACTCCCTGCCCCGCGTCCCGGCCGGGACTCCGGTGAGCCCCAGACCCCCCAGTCCCGGTGCCGGTACCCGGTGCGACTCGGACCCCCCCCCCCCGCCCGCGTCCCGCTGAGCCCGGAGCCGCCGCCCGCTCTGTCCGCGCCGGTACTCGGTGCCGGTGCCCGTTCCCGGTAGTAGTTCCCGCTTCCGATGCCCGGTCCCGGTGCCTGGTACCCGGTGCCCTTTGCCATTCCCGATGGCCGTTCCCGACGCCCGGTATCCGTTCCTGTTCCCGGTCCCGGTGCCCGTACCCACTCCCGTTCCCAGCCTCACCAGTTGGTCCCGGCCCGGGGGTTGCCCACGTCCTCCTTGGCCGCTAGCAGCGCCAGCCGGTGCCGCTCCAGCCCCGGGGCCGCCATCCCGCGCCCGCCGACCCGCAGCCCCGCGGCCCCTGCGCCCGCCCCGCCCCCGCCCCACCGCCCACGGGCGGGACCGGGCGGCACCGGGCGGGGCGCGGGGCGGCGGCGGCGGCGCCAGCCGGGCGGGGCGGGGGGACGCGGGGACGGCGGGGCGCTGCCGGGGCCGGGACCCCGCTATCCGGGAGCAACCGGGACACCCGGTACTGGGACGAGCTGGGTCCCACTGGGACGCGGGTGGGGTGCAGGGTCCCGCACCGGGATGTGGGTGTGGTGAAGGGTCCTACGCTGGGACGTGGGTGCGGGTCCCAGGGTCCCACACCAGGACATGGGTGCAGGGTAAGGACCCCGCACCGGGACGGAGGTGCAGGGCAAGGTCCTACACTGGGACATGGGTGCTGTGCCAGGATCCAGCACTGGGAAGTGGGTCCTGCACTGGGATGTGGGCGCTGTACAGGGTCCCACTGGGATGTGGGTGCAGGTCCCAATGGCTCCTGGGTGCTGTACCAGAGGGTCCCGCACTGGGATGTGGGTACTGTTCTAGGGTCCCATGCTGGGACATGGGTGCTGTGCCAGGATCCAGCACTGGGAAGTGGGTCCCACACCGGGTTTTGGGGTGCTGGGCAGGGTCCCGCACCGAGACATGGGTGCTGTGTAGGATCCCACACTGGGACCTGTGCAGGGTCCTGTGCTGGGATGTGGGTGCAGTGCTGGCATCCCTCACCAAGATATGGGTGCTGTGTAGGATCCAGCACTGGGAAGTGGGTCCCACACCAGGATGTGGGTGCTGTGCAGGGTCCCATGCTGGGACATAGGTGCTGTGCCAGGATCCAGCACTGGGAAGTGCGTCCCACATCAGGATTTGGGATGCTGTGCAGGGTCCCAACTGGGATGTGAGCACAGGTCCCAGGGTCCCAGTGGCCTGTGTGTGCTGCGTACAGGGTCCCACCCGGGGAATCAGGTGCTGTGCAGGTCCCATGGGAGCAGCACCCGGGATGGCCGGCAGGGCCGTGCGGGCAAACCGGGAGGCAGGATGCTCAGCCTGGGCTGGGGCTGGCGTGGGGGGGGTCCCGTCTTCCATCCCCGTTCCCTGTCAGGCGCCAGCTGCCCTGTCCCAGCAGAGCTGCGCTCGGCCCGTTCCCTTATTTGGTCACCACAGCCTCCAAATCCCAAAGCCCCAGAGAGGGAAAATATTTGCAGTGGCTGCAAAATGGGGCCCTGGGGCTGGGGGCGTCCCCAGGTCCCCCCTGCCCACATCTGTGGGCAGGGGGGACCTGGGGACGCCCCCAGCCCAGAGCCAGGTCCCACGTGCTGTCGTGTGTCGTCCCCCCCCCAGGCAAGGGGACCCATCTGCTGCAGCCACCAACCCTCTGTAAACCCCCCACCCACCATGGCCCCCTGCCCAGTGCTTGTCCCCACCCCGCCACCCTCCCTGGAGACAGGGGGATCTCCCAGAGACGGGCCACAGGCGCTGGTGTGCCAGGGCTGGCACGGGTTGGGGACACAGTGCTGGTGCAGTGGGTGCAGGGAGGGACCCAGGACCTGGCAGAACATCACTGGGGGTGTGGGGGGGGACAGGATGGGACACACGGTGGGCACAGCCTGGCTCCCCCCCGGCTCCTGCCCTGGGCCTTGGCGGGGGGGGGGGGGGTTGGTGGCATGGGGCTGGGAGCAGTGCTGGGGGACACAGGGCAGTGCTGGGGACACGGGGCAGGGCTGGGGACATGTCTGGTCAGGCTGGTGGTGTTACTGGTATGTACTGGAGCGCTCTGATGTCACTGTTTTCACTTGTGCGTACCGGTGCTGGTGGCTCATACTGGTGTGCACTGGTGTCCCTGGCGTCACTGTGGTGAGAGGCGGGCTCTGGCTGTACCGGTAGTCCGGTCTGCAGGGGGCGGATGGTGTCACTGGTGCCGCTGGTGTCACAGATGTCACCGGTGTCACTGGTGCCGCTGGTGTTGCTTGTGTCACAGCTGTCATTGGTGTAACTGGTGTCGCTGATGTCACTGCTGTCACTGCTGTCGCTGGTGTCACTGGTGCCACTGGTGCCACTGGTGTCGCTGGTGCTACAGCTGTCACTGGTGTAACTGGTGTCGCTGATATCACTGCTGTCGCTCGTGTCACTGGTGCCGTTGCTGTCGTTGGTGTCACGGTTGCCACTGGTGTCACTGGTGCCACTGGTGTCCCCGGTGCCGCCGGTCCCTGCCCACCCCGGTCCCCGCTCCCAGTGCCCCGGTCCCTCCCGCCACCTCCGCGTCCCGGGTGGGCGGGGCGCGGGGAGAGGGGCGAGTCCCGGAGACCCCGCCCCTCCGGAGGGGCGTGGCCGCCGCGCACGGCCAGCCGCGAGGGGTGTGGGGGGCGGTCACGTGGGCGCGGCGCCCCCTGGCGGCGCTCCTTTGTCCGCGCGCGGGCGGGGCCGCGGCAGGGCGGGCGCGGATTGGCGGCGGGGGGGTGGTGGGGGCGGGGCGGGGCGAGGCCGGCGGCGCGGGCGCGGATTGGCGGCGGCGGCAGCGGGGCGGTGCCGGCGGGGCGGGGCGGGACGGCGAGGCGAGCGCGGATTGGCGGCGGGGCGGGGCGGGCGGGGTAACGGGCCCGGGCGGCGGCGGCGGAGGTAGCGGCGGTGGCGGGGGCATGGGCGGGGGGCGGCGCTGAGCGCGGCCGCTCCGTGCGGGGCCGCTGCCCGGGGCCCGGTGTCCGGTGGTGTCCCGCCGGTGCCCGGTGTCCCGCCAGCGCCGATGGACCTGGACGTGGACTACGAGCGCCCCAACGTCGAGACCATCAAGTGCGTGGTGGTGGGCGACAACGCGGTGGGGAAGACGCGGCTGATCTGCGCCCGCGCCTGCAACGCCACGCTCAGCCAGTACCAGCTGCTGGCCACGCACGTCCCCACCGTCTGGGCCATCGACCAGTACCGCGTCTGCCAGGAGGTGCGGGGCACCGGGGGCACCGGGGGGCGGGGAGGGGTCGGGGGGTAGCGGGGGGGGGGGGGGAGTCGGGGACGCGGCGGGGCGGGAGGCGCGGAGCAGCCTGCCGGGGGTCACCGGGGTTGCCGTGCCGGTGGGTGCGGGGCGCTCCGAGGGGGTTCCGGGGATGGGGGGACCGGGACCGGGGCCGTGACGGCGGCGCTCCTTGTCCGGGCAGGTGCTGGAGCGCTCCCGGGATGTGGTGGACGAGGTCAGCGTTTCCCTGCGCCTCTGGGACACCTTTGGGGACCACCACAAGGACCGGCGCTTCGCCTATGGCAGGTGGGACCACGGGGGCCCCGAGCCCCGCCACTGGCACCCTGAGCCCCGTCACTAGCACCCCCACTCACCACCGGCACTCCGAGCGCTGTCACCGGCACCCCCACCCACCATTGGAACCCCAACCTGCCACCGGCACCCAGATCCCTGTCACTGGCACCCCCACCCACCATTGGCACCCTAAACCCCATCACCGGCACCCCCACCCACCATTGGCACCCTGATCTGCTACTGGCACCCCCACCCCCCCGGCCCTGCCCCCGCCCTGCTCACCCTGGTGGACGTGGAGCCAAAGGGTCCCCTTGGGCTCCTGCCAGTGCCCAGAGAGCAGCTCTGGCACCCCAAACCCTTGGGGGGGAGAGGGGGGGCTGGGAGTGCCCCCACCCCCTTGCTAGGGGCTGTTTCGGCACCCTGGGGACATTGTGGCTTCAGCTCAGGCAGCAGTGGGGCTGTGCACCCCGACAGCCCCCTGCCCCGGGTAGGGACCCCTGGGTGCTCGTGACTTCCCTGGGGGTCACTGGCACCACCCATGGTGGGGGTGCCTGTTTGTTTGTAGGGGGGAGGCTCTGGTGTGCTGGTTGGGATGGCTGAGGTCCCCACCTCCCTGGGGGGTTAGGGGGTGCACACCCTGGGCAGGGGTCCCATCTCTGCAGGGGTTGAGCCCTGTATACCGTGGGGCAGAGCCAGGGGCCTTTTCAACCAGGCAGGGGGTGCCTGGCCCCACAGGGCTGTCCCCAGGGCTGGGACATCCTGTGGTGGCTGCTGGCCCAGCAGTGGGAGAAGCCCCCAGGCAGTGGCTGAGCGGTCACTGGCCCCCCAGCGCCCCCTCCCAGCTCCCTGGGCTGTAAACAGCCCCCCTTTGCCCTGGCCGCTGGCACGTCCAGGCTCTTATCGCCCGTCACACTGTGCCAGCGCGGCTCGGCACAGTCTAATCTCCCCTCTGCACTGCCCGGGGCCAGGGGCCGGCGTGACCCTGCGGGGTGGGGGCACCCCTTGCCAGTGGATATGGGGTGTCTGCCCCAGCCTGGGGTGCCCAAGGTGCTCGGTGCTGCCCGCCCCACTGGGGGCTGCTGGCTCTGACCCTGTGGGGTGGTGGGTCCTGGGTCCTGGCCCTGGCCGGCATCGCCCGCGGGTGAGCGGCAGCTCCCGTGCTGGCCGGGGGCCCGTGGGAGGCGGCGGGTGGCGTCTATCTTGGTCCCTGACACGGGCTCGTCTCCAAAAGCGCCTCCTGGTCACGTCTCGGCAAGGCGCAGACTAAAAACAAACCAGGTCTGGGGCCACGTGGCTGCTCCCAGGCGCCTTATAAGGCCCCGGGGGCTGTGGGGACCTGGGCACCGCTGGCACCTCCCATGTGTCCCCTGTCACCTTGCCCGGGGAGGCTCCCCTGAGCCACTGGCAGTGCCGGCGCGGAGCTGGGATGATGGTGACAGTGTGACAGCCCCACGCCCAGTGCCGGGAAAGGGCTCGGGGTGGCCGGGCAGGGTCCTTGCGGCCCTGTCCATGCCAGGGGCTGGCACCCACTCCAGCGCTCACCCAGCTGCTCTCCGTGGGCTTCTCCTTGCACCCACTTGTGCTTGGCTGCTGCTCCAGCGCTCTGCGGGGTGTTTCTGGGGCCAGGACAAGCCCTGTGCCGTGCCATGCTGGTCCTGTGCCATACCCAAGCCAGGGCAGCCCTTTGCTTGGCCAACCATGGTGACCCAGAGCCCTCAGCTGCCTCTTTGGTCCCAGCTGCTCCTGTGTGTGGCCGTGGGGCTCCCCAGGGCTGTGGGGCAGAGCCCAGGATCCCACGGTGGGGGCAGCCAGCTCCAGCGATGGGTGTCCCTGCACAGGAATGGGACCCTATTGCCATTCCCCAAGCAAGGGGAGGTGCAGGGGGTGGCCCAGGGACGCAGGGTGACGGCGGATCGTTCTGGGGCAGGGCTGCCTTCACCTTCCTCCTCTTCCTCCTGCCTGCAGGTCAGATGTGGTTGTGCTCTGCTTCTCGCTGGCGAACCCCAACTCCCTGCGCCATGTGAAGACGATGTGGTACCCTGAGATCAAGCACTTCTGCCCCCGGACGCCCATCGTGCTGGTGGGGTGCCAGCTGGACCTGCGCTACGCTGACCTGGAGGCCGTCAACCGGGCCCGCCGCCCCTTGGCCAAGTGAGGCTGCCGTGCCGGGCAAGCGGGGGGTGGTGGGGACGGGGGACCGGGCCCCTCCGTGTGTGGTGACATGGCCCTGCTCTGTCCCTCCCCAGGCCCATCAAGCCCACAGACATCCTGCCCCCGGAGCGGGGCCACGAGGTGGCCAAGGAGCTGGGGGTGCCCTACTATGAGACCAGCGTGGTGGCCCAGTTTGGCATCAAGGACGTCTTCGACAACGCCATCCGGGCCGCCCTCATCTCCCGCCGGCACCTCCAGTTCTGGAAGTCCCACCTGAAGAAGATGCAGCGGCCGCTGCTGCAGGCCCCCTTCCTGCCCCCCAAGCCCCCGCCGCCTGTCATCCAGGTCCCTGACCCGCCGGCCAGCCGCAGCTGGGGCCCCGCTGCCCTCTTCTGCACCCCGCTCTGTGCCGACGTCGTCTTCCAGCTGCAGGGCGGCCAGCGGGTCTTTGCCCACCGCGTCTACCTGGCCACCTCCTGCTCCAAGTTCTACGACCTCTTCACCCTGGAGGGGCCGCGGGGGGTGTCCAAGGAGCCAGCCACCCGCACCAAGAGCCTGGACGGGGAGCGGGGGGCCCTGGCCGAGGGAGCGCGCACTCCGCTGCGGACTTCACAGAGTGATGATGCCCTGCGGCCAGCAACGGGGGATGGCATGGTGCCCGGTGGTGGTGGCGGTGGCAGCTGCGACCTGTCGGCCTGGGGCCGTGGCTTCGTCAGCATGCGCTGGGAGATGGTGGCGGACCCGGTGGCAGGTCGGGAGAAGCGGATGGCGGTGGTGTGCATGGACTGGCGGGTGCAGGCAGAGCCCTTCCGTGCCGTGCTGGAGTACCTCTACACCGGGCGGCTGGACCAGACCCGCGGGGACCTGATGCAGGTGGCCACCATCGCCGAGCTGCTGGAGGTCTTCGACTTGCGCATGATGGTGGCCAATGTGCTCAACAAAGAGAGCTTCATGAACCAGGAGATCACCAAGGCCTTCCACGTCCGCCGTGCCAACCGCATCAAGGAGTGCCTGGGGAAGGGCGTCTTTGCAGGTGTGGGGGGGTCCCTGGCTGGGGGAGAGGGCAGAGGGAGGGTCAAGGGCTGCCCTGGCCGGGGATATCACCCAGTTCCTTCCCCTCCAGTGAAGAGTCCTGGCTCCCACAGTGCCTGGCAGGGACGCAGGGTCCTGGCCACCCCGATCCCCCTCCCTCACCGAAGCTGTTGTGGTCTGGGGTCCCAGAGCCCTCGTCCCTTCCCCGTGCCATGCTACGCTCCCCGGGCTGGGTCAGCCATGGGGGGTGCTGCAGGCAGTGCCTGGGGGGTGTGTGTCCCTGGGCCAGCTGTGGCAGGGGCTGGGGTGGCCAAGGGGTGCCTGTCCCCACGCTGAGGCCATCCCCTTTGCTGTCCCAGATGTGGTTTTCCGCGTGGATGACGGGGCCGTGCCGGCGCACAAGCCCCTGCTCATCGCTGGCTGTGACTGGATGATGGCCATGTTCCGGGGGGCTTTCCGGGAGAGCTACGCCGCCGAGGTGAGGAGCTGTGGGGAGGGACGGGGACGGCAGGAGGGGGTGTCCCTGCTGGCTGTGCCACTACACTACTGGGAGGATGGGAGTCCCTTGGCAGTGCCAGTTCTGCTCAGCTGGCTCAGACCCCCTGGGCTTGGCACGCCGGAGTCCTCCTTTCCCTCTTGCTGGAGAGAAAGCGAGGGACCATGTGGGGTAAGAGGGGGGGGTCTGTGCTGGGGCAGGCGCTGCCGGCGGCCGTGCAGGGTCTGTCCTGCCGCTGGTGGCGGCCCTCCCTGCCCCAAGACCCCCCTGTCCCGCAGGTCTCCCTGCCCGGCACTAACTGTGCCTGCCTGCGCGCTGTCCTCGACTTCCTCTACACCGGCGTCTTCACCCCCACGCCCGACCTGGACGCAATGGAGCTCCTCATCCTCACCAACCGCCTCTGCCTGCCCCGGCTGCAGGCGCTCACAGGTGAGGCTTGGGTGTCGTGTCCCCACCCCCCCCCACCCCAGCCCCCATTGACGTCACCTGTCAATACGATTACGGCACTGCGGGGACAGGGATCGATGCATCCCCAGTGTGTCATTAACGGGATCCTTATGTAAAAGCTGGAGGAACCCGGCTTACCCCCGGGGCGCAGCCCAGCTTGCCAGGGTGCACGTCCTCAGCGTGCGCAGCCCCCCCAGCACTGATGTCCCCTCCCGTCCCCCCTCCAGAGCAGTATGCGGTGGACGAGCTGCTGCAAGCCTTCATGCAGCGGGTGGAGATCGATGAGCAGGTCATCATCTACCTGGAGATGACGCAGGTACACGGGCAGTGAGAGCCCCGACGCTGGTGGAGGTGTGGGGGGGACACACATAAATCCCTGGGGGTTGCTGGTGGCGGGATGTGGGCAGCTGCCCCCCCAGCATCATGCCCCACTCACCCAGTCTGCCCACAGTTCCACAACGCCCAGCAGCTGGCTGCATGGTGCCTGCACTACATCTGCACCAACTACAACAGTGTCTGCCGCCGCTTCCCCCGGGAGATGAAGTTCATGTCCCCAGGTACTGGGTTTGGGGGTGAGGGCAGGGATGCGGGACACGGTCGGGGTGTCATGACACACCGGTGCCATGTCCGCCCCCCCTGCAGAGAACCAGGCGCACTTCGAGCGGCATCGCTGGCCGCCTGTCTGGTACCTGAAGGAGGAGGACCTGTACCTGCGCTCCAAGAAGGAGCGGGAGCGGGAGGAGCAGCTGCAGCGCAAGCAGCACACCCGCAGCAAGTGGTGCTTCTGGCGACCCTCGCCCCATGTCTCCTGAGCCGGGGGGGACACACATGGCTGGGCCAGGGGCTGCCTTTTTGGCCCCTCTCCCCGCCGAGAGCTGCCTCCCCGCCTGGCCGCTGCCTGTTTACACCCTCCCCTACCCTGGCTGTTTACAGGCGCTGGGTCACGGCTTGTCCTCCCCGCCATCCTGTCGTGCCTTTCCCTGGCACAGGAGCGGGGCTGGCCATGCCGAGCTGCGCCATGCCGAGCCGAGCCATGCTGTGCCATGCCGGCAGGGAGGGCTCCCTCCGCCCTGGCCAACGCTGGTGCTACCTCTAACCAAGCAGTATTGTGGGGCTGGGGGTGGGCAGGGAGCAGGGGGCTCTGCCAGCCTCCTTCTCCTCCCAGGGGGCTCCCCCACCCCATGCCGGGTGCTCCCCCGGGAAGGGCTCTCTGGTGCTGTATTTCACCCCCGCTCTGCCCCGTGACGGAGGTGGGTGGGTGGGTGGCCAAGCTGTGAGTGGGGTGTGGGGTGGGAGGGTTGTGGGGGCGGTATGGGGGTCCCTGGGTGCTTGTGTGGCTGTAGGAGCTGCTCCTGCCTGGGGGGGGGGAAGGGAAGCCTGCCCACCCCCCCTGCCACCAGCTCACCTCTGTGCCTTGGACATGTCCCTCCAGGGCTACGGGCTGTGTCCCGGTGTTGAGGGCCATTGTCCCCAGCCCAGGGGGTCCTGGGGTCCCCGGGCTGAACTGCACAACTGTTTTTACGCTTTTTTACCCCCACCCCATGAGCACACCGGCCCTCGGGCCCCCCCCACCCCCGGCTGCCCCAGCACTGTGAGTGGGGCTGCCCATGCCTCTCAGCATCAGCTGTTTTAACCTTTAATAAAGCCTTTTGTAACGGGCCCAGACTCCGTCCTTCCCTCCACCCCACCCCACAGTGCTCAGCCATCACCTGCCTGGCACTTAACCCACCCTGCAAGAAGGAGCGACACAGGGTGGGGCTTCATTCAGGTGTTTTTATCATAGGTGGGGTGGGAGTACACAGCAGATGGGGGTGGGGAACAGGAGTGTGGGGTGCTGACCCATAGCTAATGGCGGGCGGGGGGGGGAAGACAGCACATGAGGGGACTGACCCTTACCTGAGAGGGTGCAGGGGCCCCAGCTTATAGAGGCGGATGTGTTTTGGAGGGGGGATATGACTGGGGGAGACAATGTGGAGGTAGGTCTCTGCCCCACAGCTTGGGGTTGGACAGCACAGGGGGAGCTGGATCCCCAGCTGCAGCCTTTGCCCCATAGTAGCAGCAGGGGCTGTGGGGGGACGACGGGGGGGGCAGCTTCCAGCCAACAGCTCTTCCCCTTCCCCCAGGGCCTGTCCTGGGCTGAGCTCACCCCACGGCACCGGGGCTGGGGCCCTCTGTGCACCCCCGGCCCCACAGGGCCCTGGGAGCGGAGTTGGAAGCCAAGCTGGTCCCTGGGGCCACATCAGGCTCCTGGCAGCAGGAAGGGACCAGGACCGGAGGGCCAGGGCAGGCAGCCCCAGGGGAAGGGGCTGATGCTGGCGGGGGGGGGGGGGGGCAGGGCAGAGCTGGGGGAAGCCCAGGCACAGCATCTGCCCCCCCTGCTTCCACCAGAGCCTGGTATGGGTAGGAGATAGGGTCAAATCGAGCTGGGGGGGGGGGGGGGGCACAGGGCGAGAATGGGGGGAGAGAGCAGGGGGACAGCACAGCAGCAGTGTGGCTCCGCTGGTGGTGGCCTGCAGGACTGTCCCTGGGGGTGTCCTGGCAGCGACTGCAGCGCAGCTGCCTCTGCCTTTTCCAGCCCAGGAGCACAGCTGCAGCCCCACACATCTGGCCACCAGCCTTGGGGGATGCAAGGTCCTACAGGGACCCGTGTGTCCCCACGTCTCCCTGGGGAGGAGAAGAGGCTCCTCTCCTCCTCCCAGGTAACTCTGCTGCCCCAGGGGAGGGTGGTTCCATGGGTGCTGCACCCCACAAGGCATCGCCACCCCAGCTGGAACCGGCTCCTGAGGTTCTCCCAGCCGGAGCAGCGTGTAACACAGGTTTGCCCTGGAACCTCTCCTGTCTGAACCAGAGCTGCTGCTGGGAAGAGAGGGGAGCCGGTTCTGCTCCCAGCCACACTGCCTCTGCTACTTCCTTATCTCCAGGAAGGGCTGGGGGGGCAGGTGGGAGGAGGGCAGGTTTGCTTTGGGAGTGAGGGGACCCTGGCTCAGCTCCACCTTAATGCAGATTTCCCCCCTGCTGGGGGCACAGCCCTGTGTTGCCGCTACCCAGGCCTCATGCAGCAGAAGTCGGGGGGCTGTGCTGAAGCCCCCCCTTGCTTACAGTGCTTCGGTGCCGATGCACCACGGTGCCAGGGTAGCCCAGCTCTCCCTGCGTTGCCCCAGCACTGCCCTGGACAGACCCTACAGCTCGCAGCCTATGCCTGGCCATAGCGGAAGATCTCGCTCAGGTCATAGCCGGTCACGGCAAAGGAGTTTCCCTCAGGGTCACAGAAGCGGGCACCACAGACCTGGGTGTCGGTGACACACTCGGCATGGCAGTGCTCAATCTGCAGCGGAGAGAGGAGCCGAAATGGTGGCACAGGCTGAGTAAAGTACAACCCACCACAGCCAGAAGCCCAGGGACCTGCTTCGGGTCCCTCCCCACCTGTGGAAGCATTACATTGGGACAACAGGCAGGGACTGCGGGCATGTGACCAGGCCAGTGGGCCATGGCTTTAGCTTGCCATTTCAGGAGCACAAGAACCATATACTGGTCAGACAGAGCAGCCTTCCCAGCTTGTGCCTCTGCCAGTCAAGGACAGGGCTGGGGAGCACAAGCAGGGGGAAAGAAGAGAGCTGTGCCACCCCACAGCATCTCAGACTGGGCCTGGCTGCGTTTCCACTGAGCAGTGAGCCCCTCTCCGTGGCCACGGTGCCTCACTGGAGGCTGCAGGACACAGCAGCACCTGTGCCACGGCCCCATGGGGTAGTGACAGCTTGGAGTGCTGTGTACTTGCCACATGCTCCCCACTGAGGGCTGCTGCTGCCCAGACTCACCTCGACATCATCGCTGTCTGGGTTCCTGCTGAGCTTCCAGACGTGAACAAAGGAGTCTTCTGCGCCTGACAGCAGCTGCAAAGGGAGCGGGACAGAGGCTGTGGGGACCGGGAGGCTGGTGGGATGTCATGGGGGCGGCAGCACCGCGTGCTGGGCCAAGGGAGCAGATCCTGCCCGGCCATCCACAGGCTGCTGCGCTCCAGGCCGGTGGGATGCTGGGGCAGGATGCTGCACACAGGCTGGGTTGCCCCACCGCAGCCAGCCGTACCTTTCCTGTCTGTGGCGCCAGGTCCAGCGCATAGATCCATCGAGCATGAGCATTGACCTCAGCGCGCAGGAGGCCTGTTGCCGCCTCGTACAGCCGAATCTGCCCGTTTCCATAGCCGGCAGCCACGACCCCGTTCCACAGCTTCACAGAAGAGCAGGTGCAGCTGGACACAGGGGCACGTTTGACCTCCTCTCCTCTTGGCTCCAGACCCACACACCAGGGGCTGGTGCTGGGTGTCCCCCTCCTGCCATCCCCCCATCCCTTGTGAGACACAGACGCAGTCTGGCTGAGAATGTCCAACACCACCCACCGATGGGTCCCTGCTGTATTGCTCCATTTGCCCCTCGGGCTTACCCAAAGGCTGGGATTTTGCTGAGCAGGGTGAACTCCTCTCCTGCAATCCAGACACAGAGGGTCCCAGCGTCATCGGCGGTCACCAGGTCACCAGCCCCAACCTGTGAAGCAGAGGTGGGTCAGCCTCCGCCCTGGCACCACTCGTGGGGCAGCCAGCTCTGCCGCCGGCAGTGAGCAGCTGACTCACAGCAGGCAGAAGGTTCTCACTGCCCCAGTTGCCTGCGCCTCTAAAGTTGCTGCGAAGCAAAGCCAGAGCCTGCAGCAGAACAAGCTTAAAGTTTAACAGCTCATAGAAACTGCTGACACATTTTGTGAACAAGCAAGGCTTGGCTGGGATCACACACAGGCATTTCAGTTTAAACATGTTCGTGTTTGGCAATGCTAATTACACATAGGATAAAAAAGTTTCTAGGAAGAATGACTGCATCCCCTCCCTCTGCGCCCGAGTCTGGACACTCTTTGCCTTACAGGCACCTGGGATTTCACACGCCAGGCCTCGTCTCTTGCTTGCTAAAAAGCCTTTAACAAACCATGGTGCAAAGTCCAAGAGAGGCACATTAGAAGACAGTCACCGCAGACAGAGGTAGATGACAGAACAGCTTTCACGTAAACAAGCTCCATATCCAGGCTAATTGGGAATTCTAAGCAATTAATTGTTCAGGGGAGTCCCAAACGCAGAGAAAGTTAAATGTGACTAATTAAAGAAAGTGTCCTCGTTGGGAAGGAGGCAGCCAATAATGAAGAAGCCAATTAGTGGGTCTGCAAAGACGTCAACCAGAGCGAGCTGAATTGAAGGAAGACTCATCCTGATCCCAGACTCTGCTCTGTAATCAGGTGAAGCTATCTCATCTGCCACAAGAAAGGTCAGCGCTACTGCTGATGGCTTGGGTTGGTTATCTCCCTCCACTGGTGAGGAGGAAAGGCTCGTCCCTTCAGCTAGCATGCTGGCTCAGCTCTGCCCTTGGCTTCTTTGTCCCCTTGGGCACCAATGCCCTGGGCCTGGCTTGGGGAGGAGAAGCAGGGTCCTGTACCGGCATCCAGCACCCTGGGATGGCTCTGGAGACATGGGCAGGACATGTCCTCTTGCTGCAAACCTGCAGGGAGATTCTGCTGCAGTAACTCACTGCTCTAATGGTGGGACCTTTAATTTTAGCATGGGCTAGTTTTGCTCATTTGCTCTTGTACCACAACTGGACTTTAGCTTCAATAGCTCTTCTGTGCTCCAGCACGCACCCCGACAGATCATGGGATACTCTGGGTTGGCAACAAGCCGTGCTCCCATAGCCACGCTGTGCATGGTGGGGGATCAGCTCCTTCACCACCTTTGTTGCCCCTCTCTGCTTCAGTATTTGTGCTCCCAGAGCCTGGGTGACCAAGACTGAGATTCAGTCAGCTGAGATACTTGGAGAAAGTGCTAAGAAGGCAGAGACCAGCTGAACACCAATGGAAAATGGGACAGTGGGATAACGGATGGGGTAGCTGCTCCCAGCTGCTGGGGAATCAAAGGGAATAGCCCTGAAATACCACAGCGCACAGATGCAGTGTTTTAAACTACATTTGACTCCAGTTTGCCTTGCCTTGAGATGCCCCACTAAGCCACACTCGGATGGCTCACAGACTCTTTGGAATGTGGGCTGAGGAAGTGGTGATCCCAAGCCACCTCCTCTCCAAGATGTATCCCAGCCTGACAGGGGAGATACCCCTCAGGCAGAGACTGTCACCTGCTCTCCTGCACAGTGGAGAGCAGCCAGCCCTGGCATAGCTCGGCCACACCGCAGCCTCCCCAGAGCTTACCGGCAGTGGGGACTGGGCTGGCCGCAGAGAGGACCAGCTCCCAGGGTGAGGAGCTGTACTCTGGGAGATCAGCTCAGCCACAGCCAGGGCCTGAGTAAACCTCAGTTTCCCAGAGCCGACACTTGTGAGGTGTTCCTGAAACAGCTGAGGGGATGTCTGGAGTCCCCATTGCTCACCCCTCCAGCAACAGGGACCCCACCAGCTCCCCTGGCCCAAGCAGCTGCCAACAGGACTGACCCCATACATACCGGAGCCTGGCCCACCTCCGCTGCAATGTCAGTTATGGCATCGTGGTGCTGCTCCAGGACCTCGCTTACTGTGATGTTTGTCCCTTTGGGAGGAATGTCAAACACCAGTACCAGCCCAGAGGACGTCCCTGTGGACGGACCAGAGGAGGCATCAGAGAGGGCTCCCACTCCATCCTGGGAGTGAGCCTCCAGCTCTTGCCACGCCTGCAGCTGGGCTCCTTGTTCCCCCCCGAGACCTGCTGCCTACACAGGGCTGCTCCTGACAGACGCTGTTCGCAGACCTGCCCCTCTGTTCAGCACAGACACTCCCACAGAACAGCTCCAAGGCCAAACCAGCCCCTTCAGCTGACCCCATGTCATTACACCATCCCTGGGCCCCAGTGACATCCCCTCCAGAACCACTCTCCCTTCTCGTCCTTCCCCAAACTCCCAGGTTTGGCTCACCCACACAGATGAAGCGTCCGCCAGCTGCAGCGATCCCTCGAGCAAACACTGCTTGTGCTGAAAGGAAACCAACAGCTGGTCATGACCTGTGGCAGCTCCCAGGAATTGGGAGACCAGCGCAGTGGTATAAGGTGCCACGGTGCCCGTTCGAGTTTCATCTTTAGGGCTAGTCCCGCAGCTGTCATACTAGGTCCCTTCCAAGCCCCTTTGCAGCTCCCCCAGGCCCCTGTTGAGGCAGGATTGAGGAGTCAGGGTGATGCTATAACCTCTTCCAGACCCTTCTGCTAAGCTGCTGTGCAGGACTGTCCTGGCTTGATCCTAACCAGGCCCAGAAGCAAGGCTGCTGGGGTCCTCTCTAGGCCAGGAAGAACCAGGGTGCACTAGAGGAATCACACACATCCAGGGAAGGAGAGCATGCAGAGGGGCTGGGGCGCTCCTTGCTGTGCTTCCACCATGCAATTTACCTGGAGGATGCTCTGTGACGTCCAGTGCATGCCAATAAACCATGATGGAACCATCAGACTCGTACATCTGGAGACAGAAAGCAACAGGGTGAGGCCCAAGAGGGTGGAGAAGTTTCCTTTATGGCTTCAGGCTCAACTGCTGCCCCAAGAAGTCCCCAAGAGAGAATGACAGCTCTCTGGACGCGCAGCAGGACCTCCAGAAGGTTCCCTCCATGTCCCTAGCAGCCCAGCTGTCCTCACAGCAAGCTCATCCTCCCGGCGCTGTGACTTCACTTCTCACCCTCAGCAGAAAACCACCTTACCTGGATCCCTTTCTGAGAGGTCAGCACCAGCAGGACCCGTGACGGCAGGACACACCAAGCAGCCTGGAAGGAAAGGCAGCTCAGTAGGAGTCCAGGGAGGGGAAAGACAGGGCAAAAGCCCTCCTCACCTTCCAGGGAGGGACAGTCTGCAGTCACCCACAGAGGCGTGTGTGTTTCCAGCTCGCACCATGGGTTACAGGAGGTGGGTCCCCATCATCTTTGGGGACCACTCCAAGGTCTCACAAACGTTTTCAGGAGGCTCCTTCCCTTTCCCCCTCCCTGTAATTAGGACACCGCAGGATCGTGCTTCTTTCCCAGCAGCTCTACAGCCATGCACACTCAGCTGGGAAGGTCCTTCCTCCCCTCTCTGTAGCTCCATTGCCTCCTCCCCGTGGCTGGCAGTTGGCCCATTTAGGCCTTGTGGTCAATGGGTCTCATCTGCCCAGGTTAGAGCAGGTTGGCATTAAAGAGCAGACCTCCGCTTAGGCCAATACATCCTGTCGAGGTGAGCATCGTCCTCATTGGGGCACAGAAAGCAAAAGCAAAGACTGAGATGATATCACAGCAAACCTCAGGTGCCCCTTGTCACACTACCCCCGTCCTGCTCCCACTGACCCTGGTGAACCCACCGGCAGCACTGTGCTCCCTCCACCCAGCACCTGCGCTCCATGCAGCCACCCCTCCCTGTCATCTCCTCCACAATGATGCTGGGAGCTGTTTAGCTGTTTATGGGGTTGTTCTGGCTCCACTTTGGAGGCAGCAGGGCACTGCCTATAGCCCAGGCTATGGAGCCCTGCTTCCAGTTCGGCTGTCAGGGGAGTAGAGCTGCCTGAACTGCTGCTGCATGTCACAGCCCTCCCGGCAGTGGGTCCGCTGGAAGGCTGGCAGCGAGAAGGCAGCAACCAATGAGCCTGCCAGCGTGCTCTCCGCACGGGAGGCTCTGCCAGGCAGGGCCTGAGCTGTACAACACAGCACGGGAGGACCCCGTGGCCCAAGAAGGCATGCAGGCACGCTGCCTCTAACCTGGGTGAGGACGGAGGTGCTGACAGCCATCCCGCCCTCCTTCGCCTGCAGCTGGCGGTGGGAGAAGCCGAGCCCATCGGGGGCGGCGCTGACCACGTTGACGCTGGGGCCGTGCACGGCGCTGAAGCAGGCGAGCTGCCTGCCGGGCAGGCGCAGCACGCTGAGGTTGTTGTACAGCGCCGCGCTGCTGCTCTTCAGCTGGATGCTCTTCTCCTTGCGGTACATCCTGCGGGGGACGGGGCAGCTCCAGGGACACCGGGGCAGCTCCAGGGACACCGGGGCAGCTCCAGGGACACCGGGGCAGCTCCAGGGACACCGGGGCAGCTCCAGGGACACCGGGGCAGCTCCAGGGACACCGGCCGCGCACCGCCCCCCCCTCCAGCACAGGCCCAGGCCTGCCCCCCGCCCCAGCGCTCTCCCCGTACGCCCGCCGGGGCCCCTCCGTCCCTGGGTCCCTCCCCGGTCCCTGGGTTCCCCCCCGTTCCTAGACTCCCCCCCCCAGAGACACCCGCCCGAAACCACCACCATCCCCGCTCACCCGCTGTCCGCCGCAGCCATGGAGACGGCGGCGCGGCGTGATGACGCAAGAGCGGCGCGCAGCGAGGGCGTCACCGCGCGAGAGGGGTGGGGGCGGGGCCAGCGTTGCCGTGGAGACCGGGACGCCTCCCGCCCCGGGGCGGGATGGCCGAGGTTGGGGTGGGGGGGGAGAGTACGGCCGAGGGGGACCGGGCTGTGGCCGGGGGAGGCGAGGGGGGACCCCGGGGCGGGCCGGGGGTGGATTTGGACGAGCTGGGGTGTACTGGGGTGTGGTGAGTTGGGGTTTGCTGGCGTGTATTGGGGTGTGCTGGAGCATGCTGGGGTGTACAGGGATGTGCTGGGGTGTATTGGGGTGTACTGGGGCATATTGGGGTGTGCTGTGGTGTATTGGGGCATACTGGGGTGTACTGGGGTGTGCTGGGGTGTACTGGGATGTGCTGCACTACACTGGGGTGTGTTGGGGTGTGTGGCTAGTTGGGGTGTACTGGGATGTGCTGGGGCATATTGCAGTGTACAGGGGCATATTGGGGTGTACTGGGGCATGCTGGGGTGTACTGGGATGAGCTGGGGCTTGGGGCATGCTGAGGCGTATCGGGGTGGGTTGGCATGTACTGGGATGAGCTGACATACATTGGGGTATGCTGGGATGTGCAGGGGTATATTGGGATGTGCTGGAGTGTACTGGGATGAGCTGGGTTGTATGGGGGCGTACTGGGGTGTATTGGGATGTACTGGTGTATATCAGGGTGTGCTGGGAAGACCTGAGGTACATGGGGAGGTACTATGGGGAGCACCAGGATGCCGTGTCAGAGACACCCCTGCCGTGGGATGGGACATGGAGGGTCCCCCTGCTCTCCCCATACCCCGGTGTTGCTGCCAGGGGCCTGGGAAAGCCAAACTCCCCGGGGCCACATGCAAGGGGGATCTTGTCTCTGGTCCCTCTTGAGCTGAGAGCAACCCTGGGTCATATCCGTCCCAGGAATAGCACGGTCCTGGGGCCATTCTAGCTTTACCCTGCCTTGGGCTGCCGGTGCTGTGTGGAGAGGCAGGGGCTTCAAGGGCTGTCATGTCTCCCTGCAGAAAATGACGCCCCGGGAGCGGGCGGCCACCTCCAAGTCACGCGGGGAGAAGTCCCGGCCGCCCACCGTTGCCACCGTCCGAGCTGACATCGTCCCCGGGCGCCTGCCCGAAGCAGAATGGCTCTCCCTGCTCAGGGCTGAGCAGAGGGATGAGGACGTCGGGGACATCCTCGCAGAGCTCTTGGGACGTGTGATGGACGAGTGCTCCAAAGCCTATGCGGCTCAGCAGGTGAGCACGCCCAGACCCTGTTTTTGGGGGGATCCGGGCACTTGGGTTGAGTGTGGGTCCCTCACAGCCCCCGCTCCATGGCGTAGGACAACGCCGTGGATGCAGGGTGCTGAGCGGGTGGCTCAGTGCTGGCTCTGCCCGCAGTGTGTGCCCTTCACTGTGGGACAGGCGCGGGACGCCCTCCTGCAGATCACCCAGTGGCGCTTCCTGGTGCGGGACGAGGGGGAGACGGACCTCGAGGGAGACGGAGCCTGGCAGGAGGACGAGGAGCCTGAGCCCTGCACCGTGGATTCCTGGGCGCAGGGCTCTGTTCCTGTCCTGTGTGCCCATCTGTCCCCATGCCCGGGAGAGGTGAGACAAGCCACAAAACCATGCCGTGGTCCCCAAGCAGCCAAGCTTTTCCCTTCCTCTGCGTGTGGGACTGGTGCGAGTCAACCCCATGGCGAAGGGCTGAGCTCAGGCTGCTGTGAGGCCATGGGACACCCACTGAGACCCTGGTCCTAGTGTGGGGGGTCCATTGGGTGCTGTTGCACAGCCCCTAGTAGGGCACAGCCTCCCCCAAACACCCCTCGAAGACCTGGGGGGTCTATGCTGAGGTGAGCAGGGCGAGCACGCATGGGTAGGAGAGAAGGGGGAGGTCTGGCTTGTTCTCTGGGACTGCCCTGGGAGGTGTTTGGTTATTGCTGGGATGGTTCCCTTCACCGTAGTGCCAAGTGCTGAGCTGTTACCTCATGTGGGTGAGGAGCAGCACCCACACAGCTCCCACGCACTGAGGGGGTCGGGGTGGCACCCACTGCCAGTGCTGGGCTGCAGGGGCAGCACTGCCAACACTAAGTCACCCCCGTTGGGCACCTTGACACCCTCAGCCCACACTAGGTCCCCCTTTGCTACTTCCTGGGCAGGTCTCCGGTGTACAGCCCCCGTGCCAGCACGTAAGGCAGGACCCCCCAGCGACGGCCGAGTCTGGAGCTCCCCCTGTGCAGCCCCTGTGTCCCAGCCAGGTCGCCACCACTGTCACCGTCCTGCCTGTGCCAGGGCCATCCCACCCGGAGCTGCTGTGGGACAACGCAGTCATCACTACCCAGTCCCCAGGTGGAAAACCTCCCCAGTCCCAGCGCCCGCTGCGTCAGCCAGCCCCACTCTGCCCAGCGAGGCCACCAGCTCCCTGCCCACCCCAGGGCTCAGCTGAGCTGCTGGGACACCTGGAGCAGGGACGGCGTCCACCACACTCAACCCACGGGGACGTGGAGGGGAGCAGCATGGCAGGGATCAGCAGCCACAGTCTGCTGCCACCACCGCCGCCGCCTCCCTCCTGCACCAGCCTGGAAACGATCCGGCCAGGGAAGCTCCTACACAGCACAGGGGCCAAGCGAGAGGGCGCGGGCACCGTCCTGGGGGTCCCCAGGCTGTGTCCTAGCCGCCGGCCTGAGCGCTGGATCAGGCCCCAGGTGGAGGTGCTGGACCCGGGTGCGGAGGCCGGGCTGCTGGCATGTTCCAGGGGTGCCCGACGGCGCAGCCGGGGGCCGGAGCTGGGCAACTCGCAGCTGTCCCGGGGACTGGCTGCCAATGGGGGTGGACGGCTTCAGCTGCCCCCACCAGGGTCCCCGCAGCCCCCCAGCACCCTGCCACGGCAGCTCGGCTCCTTGCTGGACTCTGCTCGGCTGGCCCCCGGTGTGACTGTCAGATGGAGTGGCAGCGTGAAGTGCGGGCTCTGCATCCCTGCACACGGCGAGGAGGAGGAGGAGGAAGAGGAGGAGGAGGAGACGGGGGAGGCCAAGAAGGAATTGAGACCCATTCACCCCACTGTGCCCTTCCCGGCCATTGTGGCCAGGCAGGTCACAGGCGATGGCAAGTGTTGAAGGCAGCCCCCCCACCCCACAGCCCCATAGCCCCCGAGTGGTGTGTGGGGTGAGCCCCCCGGCTCAGTGCAAGCCCTTCCCTGGCCCCATTGCCCAGGCAGTCTTGTCTGGCTCCCCGCCATGTCCCACGCATTTCCCACGACCAGTCCCAGGTCCTCCGGGCTCCCGATGTGCTGTGTCTGGACTCTGCAGGGCAACCACCGCCCCAGGCAGGAGCTGCTGGAGGCTGGTGGTGCCCTGTGGGCTTCTTCCCCATCCTCCCCTTCACACCCCAGGGAGCAAGACCTGCCTGTTTGGCCCCCCCAGTCACCGAGCTTATCCACTGGGAAACCAGCTCCAGCAGCTCCGTGGCTGGGTGCCCGGCTGGGTGCTGCCCTTGCTCTGCAGCTCAGTGCAGCGTCTGGATGCCCGAGCTGCTGGAAAGACCCCCTGTTCTGGGTGTGCTCCTCACCCACGGCTTTTGGCATGTTTCCACCTGACCCTGCATCCCTACAAGTTACGGCAGCAAGCGCCAGGTCCAGCGCAGGGCACGACACCAACGCGGTGCCGCAGGGCAGCGCAGGCTCTCTTGGCTAGTCAGCGAGGCCAGGAGCTCGGTACCCTTTGCAAGATCTGCTAATGAAAACAAAAGTAAGATAAAGAGGTTTCTGTCACTCAGCTCTCGTCCCCTGCTGAAGAGCAGCCCTGTGGCTGTCACACCACTGAGCCGGTGAATTCCTGTGCTCCAAATTCTGCAGCAGCCCAGGGAGCTGCCAGCCCTGCCACTGCCCAGTGCCACCCGCAGGGACGGACTGGAGTGGCTAAAGGGCTGCTGACTCCTTGACCTTCACAGATCCATACTGCTGCTGGAGAGGAGCTGAGGAAGAAACAGTCACCAGAAAGACACAAATTAAAGCTCATGGAAGCCGGGGTGCCCTGTGCTTTGGGGCTGCCCACCGGCGCACTGCCCGGGCAGGCAGCACCCAGGGTGGTCACACGTCACACCACAAGCCTGCAGGACATTTTTCAGCTTGTAACCACACGCAGCTGTGTACCCACAGCTGATTTGCCACCAAACAAGAAATGAAAGGACTTTAACGAGGTGAAATGTCTGTGTGGCTTAACTGCATGAGCTCTCCCTGGGGTTTGCCACCACCCCATGTCCCCCAGCTCTGGCACCAGCCCAGGTCCTTGCCCTTGGAGGCACTTCCATTTCCCTGTGTGCTCTGGGTGCAGTATGGCACCCTGGGGGCCCGCGCTGGGGCTGCCCCCTGCTTCGGCAAAACCCTCCAGCAGGTCCCTGCTTCCACAGGGCCGTGGCTCCAGCCCTGGCTCGTGGATGGCTGTCCCCGCGCAGCAGGATGGGGACCTTGGGGCTGCCTGGTGGGCATTGCCCCTTCTGCGGCAGCTGGGCTTGGGGTTGGTGGGGGCACCCTGGCCACTGTGGGCAAGCAGCCCCGGCATGGCACAAGGGACACACGGCTCAGCCTCCTGCCTGCCCTGTCCCTCCCTAGGTACGAGCCAAGTGAGCCACTTTCCTCCCGGCTGTCCCTCTGCTCCCAGAGGCTCGGGGAGCAGGAGGGGACCGCACTGTGCCAGGGTTGCCGGGCTGGGTGAACGTCCTGGGCTGACCTCCAGCCCCAGCTGGACTCTGTCCCCCAGCCACACCTTGGTGCCCCAGCCAGGCCCTCCAACCCAGCCATGGAGCTGCCGAGCGTCTGCAGCCACCCATGCTGGTTCCTGCTCACGCTGCTCCTGGGGCTGCTCCTCTGGGCCAGGAGGAGACTCACTTGGGACCCCCGCAAGTGTCCCACCGACCTGACGGGCAAGACGGTGATTGTCACCGGAGCCAACAGTGGTGAGCAGGGACTGGTGGCAGGGGAGCGCATGGGCTGCGGGGGTCGGGGTGGGGCTGGGGGGGTGCAGGACCGTGGGGACAGGGAGATGCAGGACACGGGTGCAGGGCTGTGGGTCCTGCCTGGCCGTGGGACCCAGCCACCCTCCTTTCGTGCCGGAGCAGGTGGCAGCTCCCCGCTTCCCAGAGATGGAGAAGGGGCTGGGGGCACGTGTGTGGGTGACGGCATGATGGCACAGTGCTGTGGGGCAGCCCATGGGGAACACAGGTCCCCCTTCTCCAGCTGCCGAACCACAGCCCCTGTGTTGGTAGTGCAAATGGCTGCAGGAGTGGCCGGTGGCCAGTCCCTGGGTGTGCACAATGCGATCCCAGCGCCCAGTGCCCACAGCATGCTCACACTGGGTGCTTTCAGACGTCCTCTGCACTGTGCTGACTGCCGGCTGCTGCACTGCATGCTTGGGAGCCAGCTCTCGGCGAGCCGCCCTGGCCTGCCGGCATCCTCTGCCCAGTAACGGCTCTACCTCGCCGGGCTCTTGGCAGCCCCGTGCCCATAGCCCCGGCCCAGCCCCTGCGGCTGGACTCTGCCCCGGCTGGGTTAATGACTGACAGCCCAGGCCACTGTGCTGCCAGCCACCCTGGGCACCACACTGTGCTGGAGATGGAGCCGTGTGCCGGGTATGGGGTCGCTGCTTCCACACGCATCCCACTGCAAAGTGTGGGGTTGGGGCTGGCACAGCTGGGGGCAGTGGGACCCACGGGGCTGGGAGGTGCAGTGGGGACCATATGTCAGAGTTGGGGTGCCCCCTTGTTTCCCCAGGGACAGGGTGGCCCCACCTGTGCTGGGTGTCCACCCCTGGTATCTGTTGTTTCCTACCATGTGGGAACACCGATGTGGAGCGTTGCTGGCACGGTGCATCTGGTGGCCGTGACAGCCATCCTGCCTGTGTGGCCTGGATTGAGCCACTGACTGAGCTGCGGTGAGCTGCCACTGCCAGCTCCTTCCTGCACCCCATGGTGGTTGTCCTGCCTCGTCCCCACCCCCACACAGACACACTGCAATGCCAAGTGGGGGGCCTGGCCCGGGGGTACCTGCCCCACTCTGCCCCCACTGACACCCTCTGCTCCAGCACTGGGACACCCTGCATTTGGTGCTGAGCTCCCGCAGTGGCTGAGCTGCCTGGGACAAGGTCCCCCTCCATCGTCCTGCCCTGCTCCCAGGGCTGCCTGGACCCTGGGGACAGGGACACAGACCTCCAGGGACCCCTTGCTGTGGGGACCCAGTGGGAACCAGCCTGCGCCCACTCCATGTGCTGCAGGGATTGGCAAGTGTGTGGCCCTGGACCTGGCCCGCAGAAACGCCCGCACCATCCTGGCATGCCGGAGCCAGGAGCGGGGCCAGGCGGCAGTGGAGGAGATCCGGGCAGCCACTGGCAACCCCGCAGTGCTGCTGCGGCTGCTGGATACCAGCTCGCTGGCCTCCGTCCGTGCCTTTGCCCAAGCTGTGCTGCGGGAAGAGAAGCGGCTGGACGTGCTGGTGAACAACGCCGGCCTCACCGGTATGCACAGGGGTTGGGCTCAAGCATCTGCCGCTCCCATCCTCGCTCTGGTCAGGGTCCACCTCCCTGTCCTGCTATGGTGAGCGATGCCTGCCCGGTTCCTGGCCCCATGGCACCCCGTGCTCCCCTCTTCCAGGGCTGCCCTTTGCCATTACACCGGAGGGGCTGGAGCGGACCTTTGCTACCAACTACCTGGGTCCATTCCTCCTCACCAACCTGCTGCTGGGTAAGTGAGGGGGCTGACGGGGCTGGGGGGGTCCAGGGACCCCTAACCCACTCACCCTCTGCTCCGTGCAGACCTCCTGAAGGCATCGGCACCCGCCCGCATTGTCAACGTCTCATCCTTCCGGCACAGCGCGGGCACTGCCGATGGCCGCTACCTTACCGGGCAGGAGCAGCTCAGTGGCCTCGACGCTGCCTACAACAGCACCAAGCTGATGAACATCCTCTTCACTGCTGAGCTGGCGAGGCGCCTGCAGGGCACAGGTGGGGGGCCAGGCCGAGCTGTGCCGTGCCATACAGCGCCTTGCCATGCCATGCCTTGCCATGCCATGCCATGCCATGCTGAGCCACGCTGTGCCACGCCACGCCTGGCTGTTCTGGGCCAGGCATGGCCATACCATGCCATGCCGTACAGTGCTGTGCCATGCTGTGCTGAGCCATGCTGTGCCGTACCGTGCCGTGCCATGCTGTACCCTGCCGAGCCATGCTGTGCCACGCCATGTGGCTCCTGGGGAGGGCTGCACCCTGGTGCCATCTGCCCGTCCCAACCACCCTGTGCTGCTGTGCCATGGCACAGGGGCTGCACGATGGGGCTGAGGGGTATCGGCCCTGGTAGAAACTCCCCGGGACCACCCACATCCCCCATGGGTGGGAGAGCCCTGGCCAGGGGTGGCTGCATCCTCTGGGATGGCCCAGGACACGGAGCAGCCCCAACTCTGAGGCCAGGCTTGGGGCTGCTCCCAATGCTCCAGGTGGGATGGCAACAAGGGATTGGGGCCCTGGAGGCAGGGGCTGGGGCAGAAGCAGTGTCCTGCCTGTGCTGGGGTCCCCATGGCCCCCGACCCTGCCCCCCCAGTGCAGTGCTGATGGTGGGGCTCGGCAGGGGTGATTGCCAATGCCCTGAGCCCCGGCGTGGTGAGCACCAGCATCATGCGTCACTTCGGCTGGGCTGTCCGGATGCTCTTCATCCTCATTCGCCCCTTCATAAAGGTGAGTGGGGGCAGGCGGTGGGGCCCAATCCTGACCAGATTTCCCCCCCCCATTCCATGACGCCTGCGGTGGTGGGGTGGACAGGGAGCAGCCAGGCCCCCTCCTCACCCCTCTTTGCCCAGCAGTCGGCGGAGCAGGGGGCCATCAGCACAATTTACTGCGCTGTTTCGGAAGAGGTCTCAGGCATCACAGGCAAGTACTTCGACAGCGACTGTGGGCTGGTGCTGCCCTCCACGGCCGCCCGGGACGCCGGCCTCGCTCGCAAGCTCTGGGAGGAGTCAGAGCGGCTGACGGGGCTCACCGATGGCCCCCGGCACTGAGCCGGCAGTGGCTCTGCGTGGGGACATGGCAGCGGCCGTGCCACCTGGTGCTGCGAGCCACCACGCCGGGGTCCGGGGCCAGATGCAGCCAGGGGGATGCTGGGGTGGGTGCCATGCGGCTGGGAGGCAGCCAGTGCCAGGGCACGGGGAGCTGTGCCAGCCCCAGCAGTGCCCGTGCCCCGAAGCACAGCAGAAGGGGGATCACCCCGCATGCACCAGCCCCTGCAGCCCCTTCCCAAAAGGGAGAGCGGCCATGGGGCACAGCCATGCTGGGACAGTCACCATGCCAGGGCATAGATCATGCCACCGGCCACAATGTAACTCCTTTATTAAAAAGCCCTGTACAGCCAGTGCTGGCTACTCCCAGGTGATGTCCAGGTCCAGGCGCTGCTTCCGCACCGCCTGCAGGAAGCTGTCATAGTCCCGCCGGTGGATGTCCCGGCAGTGGGACAGGTCCAGGCGGTGCAGGCAGCCCTCCGAGGCCAGCAGCAGCCACACAGTCCGGCTGGACACCCAGCTCTCGGCCAGCGAGAGCTCCTGCAGCTCCAGCAGAGGCGGCCCTGGTGCTGCCAGCACCGTCTCGAACACCGAGTCCAGCGGGAAGGGGACGCTGAGCAGGCGGAGGGTCTGCAGGCGCGGGGCATGGCACAGCAGCGAGGCCAGCGTGGCACGTAGGGCCAGCCCGTGCTGGGCTGGGAAGGCGCCGGTGGTGCTGACCAGGGTCAGGGAGAAGCTCAGGAGATGGGGGAGTCCATGGGGCATCAGGTTGGTGTCCCAGTAGGGCGGCTCATCTGGGGTCTCCCCATCAGGGTTGGTGTCCGGCGGGGGGTGCAGCTCGGCACTGAATGCCTGCAGGCCGGGGCAGCTGGCGAGCAGGTCAGCCAGGGAGAGCTCGTCCTGGCAGCAGAAGCCGTGCAGGGCCAGGGTCTGCAGGCGGGGGCCCAGGCTCCGTGCCAGCGGCAGCACCTCCGCCAGTACCCGGCCCTGCCACCCGGTACAGCCCAGGGTCAGCCGGCACAGGTGGCCCCAGCCCAGCAGCTCCCAGCCACCCACCGGGCCGGGGTCATCCCCCAGCCACACGCTGACCTCCTCAGCCTGTGGACAGATGGCGTGGATAGTGGCCAGGGTGGGCTCTTCCACCTCCTCCACCCGCCGCAGGGGCAGGGTGAGCTGGGCCCCCCCTGGGACAGCCCCCCGCTGCCGTGCCAGCTCCTCCAGCGAGGGGAAGCCCTTGGCATCCCCAGTGCCATCCAGCTGCTGCTTGTGGAGGAGGTGGAGGGCGTCCGGCACAGCACTGTGGGCCAGGAACTCCAGGCGCGGCAGGGCCAGCAGCAGGAAGGCCAGCGCTGCCACCATGCTACTGTCCCCTGAAGGCTCCAGGCCATGGGCCAGCAGGACACGGAGGATGGGGCAGCAGAGGGTCTGCGCCAGCGGGTCGTAAGCCAGGTGCCGCAGGGCGCGTGGGGACACCTTCTTGCAGTGGGACACGTCCAGGTCTTGCAGGCGCCGGCAGCAGGAGCCCACGGCTGAGAGCACCTGGACGTTGGCCTGTGTCTCCGCCAGCCCCAGTCGGCTCAGCTGCGGCAGCTCCTCCACCAGGTCCACCAGCACGTCCGCTGACAGCCGGCTGCAGCCGTGCAGGTCCAGGGAGCTCAGGTTCTGCCGCCAGCACAGAGAGTCCCCTCAGCAGGGTGGGACGGAGGGGACACTGATGCCCCTCTGACCCCCCCTGCACCCACCCACGGAGGGTGGGCATCCCCTGCCGCCCTTACCCCAATCCCACAGAAGGTGAGCATCCCCGTTCCTGCTCGCCCAGCCCCACAGAGTTGGGCACCCCCAGCCTGCTGACCTTGCAGCGCAGGGTGACAAGCTGGCCGATGGCGTTGCTGACGAGGCTGGGGCAGGGGCGCAGGCTCAGCTCCCGCAGGTGAGGAAGCAGGAGCAGGTGCAGTGCTGCCCGCGTCAGGCGCCGGCTCTCGCCCAGCAGCCGGATCAGGTCCTGCACCAAGCTGCCGGCTGCGGGGGGAGGCCACCGTTACGGGGATCAGCAAGAGAGACCCGGCACTGCTTGCCCATCCTCCTCCTTGCCCGTGTGGAGGGGGTCCCCGGACCCCGTGTCTCACCCAGGTCATTAAAGGGGCCCATGATGAAGCGGAATTTGTACTCGTCCAGGTAATTGTCGCTGTAGTCCTTCACCCAGATGCTCTGCATGTGCTGGGCCAGGCTCTGCAGGCAGAGGCTGCCCAGAGCTGGCACCTCCTTCCTCCTGGGCATCTGGCTGCTGTGGGGGAAAGGGATGTTCGGGCACGGCGGGCTCCGGCCAGCCAGGTCGGAGCTGCCCATGGGCCCCAGCAAGCACTGCGGTTTGTCAGGACCTGAGTTTATTTTGGGCGCACTTTAACCATTTCTACAAAATCGGTTAATAAAGTCCTGCCTGGGTGTGTGCGGCCTCACCCAGCCCAGCTGCGCTGCATGGCCCACGGTGGGGCGTCTGCTCTGCCCAGGGCTTGTCTGGGGACAGCGAGCTGCATGACGCTGGTTTCAGTTTTCCTTGGCTTTGCGCGCTGGCACGGTGGTTTTCCCCAGCAGGAAATCCCACCGCACCCAGAGAGGACTAACCAGCACGGTTTGCTGTGGCATAGCACACCCTGAACCCGCCAGCAGAGCAGAGGAGGGAGCATGACAAACGAACCACCCCAGCAGCCCCTCACCAAGGGGTACATCCCAAACCTCACCACACCCTGGCAGGCAGGTCGGGCACTGAGGATGGGAGAGCACGGTGCTGGGAAAGGGGCCGATGCTGAGAAAATGGAGGGGGGGGACCCGGTGTTGATTGGGACTGGCAACACTTAGGTAATTGCACTGTGTCCCTGCAATTAGACGAGAAACGAGGGGCTGTATCTCGATGAGATGACTAAAGCATCAGCCAGACTAGCACCAAATCCCAGTTCCTGGATCCATAAACTCGGGAGACACCACAGCGCACCCAGCAGGCTGGGGAGAGGTTAACCGGGAGGGGGAGAGCTTTGGAAGTCACAGCAACTGGGGAAAGGCAAACATCAGCCCTGCCTGCAAGGGGGCCGGGAGGGACTGAGGGCACATCAGACCCGGGGACTTGGAAAAGACCCTCCTAGAAGCCGCCTCCAGGTGGACCATGGGTCAAAACGTGGCAGCCGGCACGGACGGACCATGGGCAAACTGGGCCCCTCCAGCCAGGGTGGATGTCCACGACGGGATAAGCAGTGCGGGCAGGGGGAGGGCGGGGGACGTGTCACACTGTCACTTTGGCAGAGCCCTGGACGCAGCCTCCCAGCTGGCAAACCAGGCCAGCTTCGTGGGCAGCGGGGGTGGGAAAGTGGCCACGCTGGTGGGTTCAAAGTGCTGTGACCCGCGGGACACAGGCTGTCACCGCAGAGATCGATACCAGGGCTGGCCGGCCGCCGCCAGCCCAATGCCCGTTACAGACGCCGGTGTGGCACTGCTCGGGGCACCGACACCCGAGGCCCCGCCACACCGCGGGGGTCGCCTCACCCCCCGGCCGCCCCCCTCCTTCCCCACCGCGCCGAGGACGGGGTGCCGCTCCCGACCCTGCGCTGCCCCAAGGACCGGGACTGGGCCCCGACCCACCGGGCCGGGATACCCCAGTCTCCATGGCAACGGGACCGGGCCGCTCCCGGGACCCCCACCCCCGTCTCGGCGGGTCCCGGGCCTAGCCCGCTGCCGGGCCGGGACCACTTACCGGCGGCTCCGCGTCCCGTCCCGTCCCGTTTCCTCTTCCTCCTTCTCCCGCCCGACCCGGCCCAGCCCCACCTCCCCGGCGGGCGGGACCCGGCCCCACCATTACAGGCGCCGGTGGCCCCCGCCCTGCCGCGCCCCATGCTGCCGGGAACAAGGCGCTCCCCCCGTTAGGCCGCCCCGCTCTCTGCGGTCCGGCCCGACCCAGTCCCCCGCTGCCGGGCAGAGCCGCTCCGCCGCCCCCCGCCGGCACTGGAGAACCTGTCCTGCCCCGCCGCCCTCCTGTCCCTTCTCTCCCTCCATAGCGTGCCCTCCCGTCCGCACCCGGTAGGCTTCATTCCCCTCAGTGCGCATGCGTGCTGCCGGGAGGCCCTTTCCGCCCTTCTGACCCCTGAAGTCTGCCCCTAGCCGTGCCTGACTCCAAGATCGGCTGGCGGCGCGGCCGGGTGGTACGGCGGCGAGGCGGGCAGCCCGACGGGGCCTAGTGGGGGCCTCGCTGGCGGGCGGGGGCCGCTGGTTTCCGAGAGCGGGATCCGGTGAGTGGCGCTGGGGAGCGGCTGAGCGGCAGGTACTGGGGGCGGCCTCGGCCGGGGGGGGTGGTGGAAGGGATTCCCCGCCCTTCCCCCAAGTGTGTGTTGGGGTGGGTGTCGTGGCGGTGCTGGGGTGAGGAGCGTCTCCCCCTCCATGGGAGTCTGTGTGAGGGGCGGTCGGGAAGGGGGGGGGGGGGGGGGCGCTTCTCCTCGCCGTGGGGTGTGTGGGTGTGTTTGGGGTGGGTGCTAGGGGGGGTGGGAGGCGTTCCCTTACGTGGTTTGGGGGCTTGGTGTTGGGGTGGGGGCGCTCCCCCCAGTGGAGCGGAGGTCGAAGGTCGATGCTGGGGGATCCCAACCCCCGTGGGGTGTCTGTCGGGGGTGGGGGGGGGCAGTGCTGGGGGGCCCCAACCTCCGTGGGGTGTTTATTGAGAGGTCGGCGCTGTGTGGAAGCGGTTGGAGGTACGGAGCAGGGGTCGGTGCAGGCTCTTGCTCCCTCCGTGGGGTAGCTCAAGGCTCCCCATTTGCTGCCCCCACCACCACTGCAGAGGTAGGGAGCAGCACTGGTGGGAGTGCGTGTATGAGGAGGGGGAACGTCCGTCCTGGTGGGCCCTGAGCCCCCCACCTCGGGGTCCCTGAGCCCCCACCTCGAGGTCCCTGCTGCCAGCACTGTTCTCGCGCAGGCGGTGCGGGGCTCTCAGTGGTGCTGCCTGTGCCCTCGCTGCCCCTTGCAGCAGAGCTGCAAACAGAATTCTGCGTTCCCCTCTTCTGCTCCGGAGCCCCCACCCCGGGCCCCTCGGCAGGTTGCAGCACAGGTGGGGAAGGCTGGGCAGTCATTTGTTGTGGCAAAAGCATCTATGGCCACGACAGCATTGCCCAGCTCTGGGGGGCTTGGTTGTTTGGCAGAAGGAAACTTTTGCTGGTAACAACAGTGGTCACCTCGAGACCAGTGACTAAGCGCGTGAGCCCTCTGTAGAAACGAAGATTCTGTTTTATGTGGATAATTTGATCAGCAAATGTAAAGACAGATGAGAGCAGATCCAAGAGGCCAGTGTGCCTCGAGGAACATTACAGAAGCAGAACTGTCTGTATTGAGAGACACATTAAACTTTTTTTTTTTTTAAAAGAAGTGTTGTCTTTAAGTTTAATCAGCTGCTGTCTGCAGCTACAGGTTTTGGGGTTTGTTTACAGTGTAATTCACCTTTTTCCTCAGTGTGGTGCTGGAAACCTTCAGTCCATCTGAGAGATGGTGACTGGCTTTCTTGCATGGGGTGTGGCAGAACAGTTTCATGACAGACTCCTATGGGATGAGGGAATTTGCACTGTAGGAAAAAAAGAACGCGGTTGCTCTGCCTGTGGTAACTCTTTTGCTAGTACAGTAAAGACAGAACTTGTTTTGCAGTCATAACCATTAACGTTAACTTAAATGTTTGCTGAGCTGTAGCTTCTTATGTGTGAAACACGAGAAAATCTTGCTTCCAAGCAGACTGTGGTTTCCAACCCTTCCTGGTAGTGCGTACCGCTTGCAGAGCTGTTCTGACCTGTGAAGGTTTCCGTGCTGGGGAATGGGAAATTCGTACAGATAACCTACATCTTCCCCATCCAGGTGAAATTTTGGTTCTAAATTAAAGGTTGGGCCAAAACGTTATTAGAAATGAAGATAAGATTTAAGAAATAGCATTTAGGAAGGACCGTAAGTGGCACAAGCTTTAGGGGTCAGCTATTGGATTGGGAAATTTTGGATTTGGAGGAGGAACAGGAACGACTCAGCCTTTGGATAATTGATAAGTGGGCTAATTTGCCTGTGTGTATTATGGCTTTTTAGTGGCGAAGAAGAAAAGCAGAATTGTTATGGCCAAGTATTTTCTTTCATATGGTCTAGTAAAGATACAGTATAGCTGTTCTAGCTAAGAATTCTGCCTGTTGGGTGCATAAGAGTACAAACTGGAGCCCTCATTAGTCAGCAGAATATTTGAATAATTGACTGATCAAATTAAGACTGGGCCACATACCTCAGTTTGTAGTCCATGAGGTTGTAGGATGCGTGTTAAAAGCTGTGTGTCTGCTCATGTATAACACTGGTAGTTAGCATTGCTGTGTTTAATCAGCATCTTGAATTTTTCTGATTTTTCTGAAATTAATTTTCTCCTCTGCAATGCGAGGGACACAAGCCCCATGTTTGAACTGTGTCATGGAGTGTCCCTTGTGCTCGGCCTAATTGTACCATGGCTACAGTGGTGCTGCCTCACTCTGCGCCGCTGGTGCTGCCACGGTGTCACCCCACATCTGTGGTGGCCTTGTGCTGGGGCAGTGGAAGAGCCAGTCCCATGCCCCAGCAGTGCAGAGAGGTGAATATGTAAAAGGAGAGAGACACGTGTCTTTGTTCCAGGGGTAAAGCAGTGCTCCGGGGGAGGGGTGAACCCTCAGAGATGAGACTGGCCCTGGCACTGCTGTGTTCCCCTTCCAGAGACACCACCATAATCCCTCTTTCCCACTCACCAGCGCTGCTGTCTCCTCCCCCAGCCTCTCCCAGAGGAGTTTCCCAAAACATTTGCCAGGTGTGGGTGAGCTGAGGGCCTGCACCGGGCTTTCACTGTTAAATGGGTCTTTTACTGCGTCGAGGCAGTAAGTTTTGGGTGAGAGTGAAAAACACTGATGATGCGCTGCTGTTCTGTTGCAGCTGAGCTGTCTAGGGGTTGTCTTCCCCGGACACCCGACGGCTCTGCCAGATGAGAGCTTCTATGGATGCTAAACCTCTTCTCGATAAATAAAGTCTTTCTTTGTGGCTTTGCTGACAGTACAGTATTTCAGTAAATCATGGCTGGTTTCACAGACAAGATAAGCTCCTGCAGCGTGCATCAATGAAATCTCTCCATCCGTAGACTTGTTGCATTCTGCAGCGTTGCAGAGATGAGCTCAAAACTCAGCACAGTGCTTTTTGTTTTTCAGTTTTGTTAACAAAAACTCCCAGTCCATTCATGTTTGGCACGAGAGGTTCCCTGAGCATGCCTGGTGGAGCTCTCTGACATTAGCCGTTGACTTCACCAGGAAGGGCTGGTCTTTAAATAGGATGTGGGTGTTATGTTTGGGTTTTTTTTAAGATCCTGTCAAGGTCTTTCCAGGTGACCTTGGACCAATTTCTTCTTTCCTTTTCTTTCTCCCTCAGTTCCCAAACATGAAGCTGAGACAGCGACTGTGACCTACTTCACAGACGCTCAGGAGGGTGCCTTGCTAAATCAAATGCAAGGCACTTTTAAGTTCCTTTGAAATGTTTGAGGGGGAGCAGTGGCAATTTTTATTTGTTACTTTTAAAAAAAGGGAGGCTTCAGGAGCTGCAGCACTGGAAGCTGAGGCGTTCCTTTAGGTGGTTGTGTTGTACTAATGCACCATAAAGCCCCAAATCTCAAGTAGGGCTTGCGGAAGCTGAATTTTGAGGGAGGTTTGCACCTATTCCTAATGAGTTTGCAAGTCTATCTTGTTTGTTTGAAAAATACTTAAAGAATGCAAACAGTAAGGAACAAAACAGACCATAAACATGCAGGGACTGTTGTAGCTGGGCACGCTGCTTTTCAGCTCAGTCTTCCTCTTGGCACACTGAGGAGTGTTTTTCTGCTGGGTTTTTGATTGATTGTTTTTTATGGCTTGTAAAATGACTTGCAGACCCAGATAACGCCACCACAGGGTGGTGAGAGGTGGCATCGTGCCTCACTGTGGGTGCCCTCAGTTACCTGCTCTCTGAAGGAAAGGGGGTGTGCTGGCCAGTGATTCCATAATGAGTGGAGAAGTTTGTTAAGGATGATAATCGCTCAGAAAAAAAAAAAAAGCAAAGGCAGTTGTATAAAAGCTCAAATGCACTAGATGGTTTTCCAGCAGTTGATCAAAGTCTCGCAAGGAATAAACAGTTTTGGTTGCTCTAAACCTTTGAGCAATAAAGCAGAGCAGGCACACGTTTAAATCAGCTTTTCTTGGTATAATTAAACCCAGTGAAGGCTAAATGACATAGACATGCTGATGGCTGGGACTCGATGGCTATGGAAGGGTGCTCAGCTGTGAAATAATGAATGAATAGTTTTGATGGAGATAAGCTAAAATCAACTGACCTCCTCCTGCTACCAGGGAGCCGGGGCTGGTCCGCAGCATCCTTTGCTTTTTGGTCCGTTGCTGTGGTTACCATCTCCTGGCGCTGCTGCTGGTGTATCGATTGCAATCCTGAGAGTTTCGGTTTGAGCTAAAAGGCAAATCATTACATTTATGGTGTAAGAAACATCAACCAGAGTGTGCTCCCCCGTGTCCTTGAGCGGTGGCTGCCTGGCTTGGCTGCGGTGCTGCTGCGGATGAAGCTGTGCAGTGGTGCAGCTGTGTAGGGCGCAGGCTCGCAGCGCCCGCCCGCCGGGTCCTAGTGCCTTGGATCGATTCTGCCTCGGAAATTGGGGTGGGTGCCCTGCGGTGAGCACAGCGCTGGGCTTGATCGATGGCTGTGTGTGTCGTCCCCTTCCACCCCCCCCCGCCTCCAGCAGCCTGGGCACACATGGGGCTGGGGTTTGATAGCGTTGCAGTAGACACACAGTTCTGACAGCTTGTTTTTACATAGGCAAGGGGTCCTGAAAAACCTTCTCCTGGTGCCTGGGTGGCAGTGTGGCCTTCATCGGGTGAGCTGCTGTCTTGGTCCGGGTGCTGTGCCAAGCACTGGGGTGTCGGGGCACGAGTCTTGGGTGTTTTCTGCTTTCTCTTCAAAGGTGTTGCCTATCCCTGCAAGCCCTGTCTCTTATCGTCATGGCAGTCATGGTTCAAACACCAGAACACATTGGTTTATGCTGTTTACAAGTGACACAGTGCTTTATTTTAGGCGGTGAATGCACCTAACAGAGGGAGGGTTGCGTGGCTGATCAAGCATCTGCATCATTACTGTGGTCCGCAGCAGCCCAAGCTGCGGACGAGAACCTTCCTGCGCCGTAGGTGTATGGGGACAGGACGAGTGGTGCTCCAAAAAGATCACGGTCTAAATATAAAATGGGACACATTGGGATACAGGCACATGGAAAGCACAGAGAATGTGTGGTGGGCTTCAGTCTCACTATAACAGGACAGTTTCTGTCATTCATTACTGGATGTCATTGCAAAGGAGAACTTTAAGGTTTTTAATGGCTTAGCAGATTTTTTTCTGTATTATTGGCCTCATATAAGTGGCTCTTGGGAGACAGAAATAAGATTGTACTTCAACTAGCAGTGCTGGGACAGGAGCTGGAGTTGAGATTTGCTCTGGCTTTAGCACCAACTACGGGGCTAAAATTGGCCTCTCATATACCTGCCCGTCATGCTGAACAGTGTTGACTTTCATAACTGAGAACAAACTTCAAAGAGGAGGGAGCTGGTACAGGTATAACTGGGCAGATAGAGCTGTCCTTGCAATATTTCCAGTTCTCAGCAAGAACAGAAAAGAACTCAGGCTGACTTTCAGGTCACCTGAGGGGAGTATGCATAGTTTAGAGTTTAATTTAAAAAGTCTTAAACTCAGCAAACTCGATCTGGATTTATATTGCCACAATAAAGACAGAACCCTGAAGTGCCGTTTTTAGGATTTCTTTTCTGAACACAAGTTTGCTGGAAAACTAAGCTGCTTATAAATCAAAAAGAAGCTTTACTGAAGCACTTTCATGGGGAAATGTGTGTGTATGTATAAAATATATATATAAAAATACAATAAGATGGAATTTTGCTCTTCCTGAATAAATAGTGGGGAGTTTTCTGAAGGTTTTTAAACTTCCTGCCTAGTTAAACTGAATAAGCTGTTAGTGTTCAAGCTCAGCTTATGGACTATTTCTTATCCCAGATTTCAGCAAAAAGTCTGAACATCCTTGGGCCTTTTAATGATAATTTATCTGTAATGATGATTATTACATCAAGAGCTTGGGCAGCTACCAGACAATCATTATGGATCCTAACAAAGCTATGGCTGCGAACAGTGTGCAGGATGGCCTGTGTCCCTGGGGAGCAAGGGTGGTGTGGCACTGGCACCTCACCCATAAAGTGTGATGTGTGGAGATCCATGTTTGCTGCTTTTTTTTTTTTGCAGGTGAATGAAGATTGTCCCAAACTTGGGCAAGAACGATCTTGGTGTGTGAATTATGCCCCAAGCTGATCTAGTTCAGTCTCCCATGCGAATACACGTCTCCTGAGATCATCCGAATTAGATTTGTGAACAAATACACGGGCAGCTTTTACGGTATGTGTTATTGCCTAATAAATGCCTAAATGCCTGAGAAGGGGCTGTGCCGCAGTCGTTGAGGAGCGCCCTGGGGTTATTGCTGACTGCACTGGTCCCTTCCCTGGTGTGCTGGTCCCTGCTGAATGCACTGCCTTTGCCTCTCCTTGCTCTTGAGTCTTTTCTTTTCATCACCAAGACCTGCTTGAATCGTCCCTGCTTGGGATGCAGTGCCCTTTTATAACAAGAATTTTTCTTGTCGGTACTCTAAAAGGTGAGGTTGGATCTGGAGACCGGTAACTTGCTTGTCCAGTAGCTGATGTTGCTTGGGAATAAACTACACCAGGGGTCTATCAGAGGCTTGGGGTTTATCACATTCAGTTGGGGATCAGGCAGTAAGAGGGGAGACCGTAGCCTTTATTAAGGCTGCCATTTCCGATGCTTTGTTAAACTAAATTTATTAAAGGATGTTAGAACAGTAAATTTATGTCAAAGCTTTAACATGAATCAGAAAATTTGGTATGTTTTTGTGGAAAAGGGTGATGCTGTAGTTTCTGGTAGCTGTGGCAGCCTCTGGAAGTGCCAGGAAGATTTATTCATCTTAGTTATTTTGTTTGATTGAAACAGCAATCGATCAAGAAAGGACAGTGTCTGAGTTTGGGGAAAAAAAAAAATAAATTGTTTTCCTCTTTATAGAGCAAGCTTTGGGCCAAAGTCTACTGGCTCTACAGAGGCTGCAGCAGGCAACAGCTAGCTTCATCTTACAGATATTTTTCTTGCTTGCACTGATTGCTTAAGACTGTTTCAACGTGCTTTAATTTCAGAAAGCTTTACATATCCTCATGTAATGCAATTTCATTTAACTAATAAAACAACTGTCTAAACTTGGCTTCTTGTTTTTCTGTCAAGTTTTAATTTTCATCCAAAGTTCACATATTAAATGAGAAATGAAAACAGAAAATGGTGAATGCTGCTATGTAACTTTGTTACGTTAAGAAATGGTATCTCCTTGAAGGTGTCACTGTTGTATCCTCCTGGTTGGCAAAACAGTGGTTTTAATGTTCAGCCTACATCTATTCACAAACTCATTTTCAAAGGCTCTTGCTTTTTTTTGTTTATGTATATTTCAGTATGGGTTTAGGAAATCTCAATGCAGAGGGTTGGAGTTGGACATTTTATGTCCTCGTTGTGGTCTGTGGCTGTAAAGACCCTCCAATGCAGCCAAGCAGCCTCTGCACATCCCCCACCTGCTGACCACAGCGTTCCAGTGGCGAGGGTGGAAGGAGGAGGGTGGGTAGGCACTGTGCCTTTTGGCAGACGACAGACCCGCTGGTAGAGTTGGGAAAAGCCAGGGCTCTGGGCTCGGAGACCTGTCCTCCATCATTATGGGGGTATGTATGAGAAGCTGGGGTCCCCAGGTGGGAGGGAGCGCAGAGCCCTCGAGTGCTGCGGGAACGGTGGTCCCCCGCTGGGCTGGGCTCCTGGCAAGCCTGCTCCAGCAGCACGCATTGGCTCCGGTGTGGTGCTCCCAGCTGGGTGACATTGGCAGCAGGAGGGGAGGGCGGCAGCAGTTGCTCCCCTGGGGCTCGGGGCGCTTGGTGGGGTGCTGAAATTGGGCATCTCTCAAGGGCAGGTGTCTTTGCGGGGCAGAGGTGCTTCATCGGCACATGGTGCAGGTGGCTTCGCTCTCATTCTTGACCTATTTCAGCAGCTGTAGGGTTTGTGTGCTCCGTGGGAAGCTTTTGGGAGACTCTGGTGGAATGACAATGGCAGTCACTACTGGCTGCCGTAGTTCCAGTCCTTCTGTAGCATTGCGTGTTTTAAGAGGCTTTTTTGAAAATGAAGGCAGGTTCCAGCCTTGGCGTTGTAGTCATAAGGGGAGAGTGTGTTTTGGTGGCTGTGAGCCTGCCCATGCTACAGCAAGTAGCTTGAATGTTCTCTAATATTTTAATTTAGCTTTCAGTGACCTGAAATTGAGGCTTCTTCCCCTTTCTTTGTTGGCAGCTTTTGTATAGACTTCAGAGGCTTAAAATTGCCACTAACTCAGTGTCCTTCTTGGGGTTAATCAGAGCCTTGTTTTAAATGTAAAATGTTTTCAAGTTTTGCATAACTGTTTTTAGCTTTCCAATGAAGTTGTAACAAGTCCCTAATTGGATATTAGAAATTCAGTATGCATTCTTACTGGAAGTGTCTTCATTGCATACTCCTTCACGTTGCTTCATTCACCCAGGTTTGATTTCCATCACTGCTGCGTTTGTGGGTGACGCTGTGGGGAAATTGGGCAATTTGCTGTAAGTTCGTTCATTGATGCCGGCGATGGGAGCTCAGGCAGGTCCGTGGTGCCCCACCACCTGCCAGTTGGTTGTCAGTCATTGGGGTACTGGCTACTGAGCTGACTGGTGGAGCGGAATCTGGAGGGATGCTTCAGGAGGAAAAATTGTGTGTGCGTGTGGGGAAAAATTCCCTTGCGCTTCAGGTTTAATTGTGGAAAACTCTAGGATTGGGGGAGAGGGAGAAATTAGCATATGTAATTTTCTTTTTAAATGAAAAAACCACTCTTCTATGTACAAGCTGGTCTCACGGGGAGGAAAAGTCTTCCTGATATTTACTAGTATTTTGCTTGTTTCAGAATATATCCTGTTATTCCTAGGGCACTGTGGGAAGAACAGTGGTAAGTTTCCGTCCCTTGAGAGGCAGAAGTGTCCCATGACACCCGTTCCCAGGCTGCTGCAGGACTGTTCACCCTTCGGTGCTTTCTAAACTCCCTGTGAAATTCTGTGGTCATTTCCCAGTTTACTTTGTACTTGCACAACGGGTGTCTTTAACTTGATTTCCCCGCTTGTCGTTCCAGCCTCTCCTTCGAGTGTAAACACCGCTGTCGCTCTGCTGGGGTTAGCACCCTTCAAATATTTGTGCAAGATGGCCGTGCCCTCTCTTTAGCCAAGGGCTGCGTCCACAGTTCTCATACGTCTCCTGCTGCAGCCAGCTGTTCCTCTGGCTCTGTCCCAGCCTCGAAGGCCCAGAGGTCACACAGGAAAACAGAAAAAACTGATATTTAGAATCCAGATTTCCTGAGTCTGTTCTGCGCCTTGATCACAAGAACCTTTTTCCTCTTGTATTAAACTAAATGTGTGAAAGCCCGAACCAGCCCTTCCCTGGGGCTCCTCCCATCCCTGAACACCATTAACGGGTTTTTCTTGATTCCGGGGGCACAGCTCCGAGTTACCCTAAGATCATCTGATCCCACGTGCCTGCCGACCTGCTGAGCCCTGTGGTGGGCAGCCCATGTCTTGCAGGACCATAGTTGCTTCCACATACTCCAGCAGCCCTGCCAGCCTCCCTCTTGCCCAGCAAAGAGTTCGCTGCCCCCCTACAGCCCTGGCTGAGCAGAAGGGACGGTTTGCTGCGGGGCAGCTCATTTGCAGACCTCTTGAGCTCATTTGCTGCTGTTGCTCTGGCGCAGACAAGTGGCAACCTCTGCTCCTGAGCCAGGACTGGAGCTGAGCTGTGTGTGGGGCTCTGGAAATCTGGCTCATGCCTGACCACAGTCTTCCGGAGACTTGGAGGTGTGCTGCTGCATCTCCGTGTCTGAGGGAAGTGCTCAGGGCTTGCCTGGTTCTGCAGAGATGCAGCCTGTAGATAGCTCCCTCATCAGTAAAATTCAGTGGACCTTGGCTAAAAAGGGAAAAAAAAAAACCCAACACAATAAATTGAGCAGATGTAGTTTGTGCTGGAGAAGAGCACGGTGCGGTGTCTGTTTTGGGTCAGAGAGAAAGTCCATCTCGGCCAGGAGCCCATCTGAACAGTGGCCAGTAGTGGCTGCAGAGGAGAAGAATATTAGAAAAAGGTGAAATATGGTGCTTTCCTCCAATGTAACGTCCCAGATTCTTGCAGTGAGTTGCTGAAGACTTCCGAAGCTGGAGGTGATACTTGCACCTCTGGTTAAAAGCACTGAATTTTCTGAAAGGGAAAAATTTGGGTTTAATATTTGTTAGAGAGGAACCAAGAGAGTCCTGTCTTGTGACCATGAGCGGAGTGGGGAGCCCTAACGCGTGCACAGTCCTTGTAGAGGAATGAGGGAAAGTTGACAGATTTTTAGTCTGGGGATTTCTTTGTCCCACAACTGTTGGATTTGTCTGCAATGTGAATGGGTGACCCCCCCTCTGTGTTCCAAAACCATCTTCACTGCCACAGTGGTGCCTTCCACCCCTCCTTTTTGTTTATGGATCAGTGCAGGGGGAGAACGGTGATCCTCCTCCCAAAGTGGTCGGCTTTGTTCGTATTACGGTTGGTAGAGAAAGACAGAGTGACCCGATCTGGGACGAACGGCCTGTTTCTGATCAGACAACACATCACGGTCTGGTATTTCCAGTTCTCTTTGGTGTTGCTTTGCATTCCTCTGTTCTGGTAATCGCTGTGGTTTGGGCTGTCCTTCTCTGAACTGGAGGGTTTTGTGAAGAGCTTTGGGAACCTTCACCTGATAGGTTGCACAGATGCAAAATGTATTTGTAGCGCGTGGGAAGGCTGAGAGAGGCTGGAGATTGGGTTCCTCCTGCTGCGCTGGCTCAGCTGCGTGGGCGCAGGGCTAGCTGAGGTGATGCTAGTCTCACTTTTTCATAATTTCATTGTGTTTGACTAGTTTTGGTTGTGTTTGATGAGGGATTTGTTCAAATAATGCAGGTTTTGGCATCTGATGTCTTTGATCTCTCCTGGAGCTGACAGAGTTGAGGGGAATGGGAAGATACTCTTGCCTTTTTGTAACTCTTGGGAACTTTTGGGTTGGATTTCTGCACATGTAACCATTTCTTTTAAAACAGCATAGAGAAGGGGAAAATTACTTTGGCTCAGACATTCATATCTCTGCAGAAGACTGCTTAGGAAGTGATGGACAGGTTTTAACTTTCCCTTTGTGCTGGCTGTCTGGAGTAACGTGGAGTAGGTTTGTTGACTGTGGTGTGCTTACCTAATGGAAAATTTAACCTGTGCTTCGCATGAGAAATGTAATTGTCCTTTGAGAAAAACCCTGTAGCTTTTCAAAGTGGTCTCCTGGAGCTGCTGGAGCAGTGGCAGGGTTTTCCTGTCCGGTGGGGAGTGCCTCTCCAGGTTTGCCCAGCAGGTGCAGTTATTTGTTTCTTTGCTTCACCCTGGGCAGTTTGTAGCTCCGGTGATGAGCGAGTGTCTGGGGGTTGCTGTGGTTGAGATCTTGGTTGTTCCTGGGATAAAGGCCTGGTTTCTAGCTAAGTTTTTTGTTGTTCGTCCCCGTTTTATGTTCATTCTCTTGAATGCAATTGCTGTATCCTTGAAGGCCACCTAGTTCTTTCCGGGAGATGTCTGGTCTTCCTCTATCTGAATGTGCCCCCCCGCCGTTCAGTGCCATGCTCTGCTTTTTTGGTGTATATCCCTGGTTTTCAAACTTTTCTCCCAGATTTACAGTTCCAAAGCAAAATTTCAGCACAGGTACAGGCATTAAGACAGCTGATGTGAACTTGCGTTTCTTGTTTGCCTTTCATAGAATACTTAGGAGTCATCTGCAGGTGTGTGGGAGATAATGAACAAGACCATCCCGTGGTCCCTTAATAATTTGAAAAATTCAGTCCCCATATTGACCTGGCAAGAAGTTCCGAAACAGGTTCCTCTTCACCCTTTTAAAAACTTCCTGATGAAGTTGTTTTTTGAAGATAGTTTATTGCCTTCTTTATGGTTGCTGCAATCAGTTGCTAAAATAGGATGTAAGCAGTTATAAAACTCAGGGTGTGACCCCTGTTTTGGTGACGGCCGTGTGCATTGGTGTCCCAGTGGGGGATGGCTGGGCACAGGGTCCCGGTGGGTGCTAGTGTCTTGTAGCCACGTAGGAAGCCGCAGCAGGAGGTGGCTGGGCATGGTGGCTTGCCAGAGCCCCTCCGTTAGCCCTGCTTGCCATTTCACAGGCAGCAATTAACTCGGCAGACAGCTCTGAGAAGAGGGCCTGATGGCTTTAATTAGGCATCTATTCAGATCAAGCAGGGAAAGAACAATTATTGATTTTAAAAAATGCCCCACGATTAACCGTTTGGTCTCCGTGCCTCCCATCTGCCTGTGCTGCGGTTGCCTGCACACCTTTACCCAGCGCTGCCGGGGTGCCGTAGGCGGCCGTGGGGTGTTGGGGAGAGAACGGGCATCACGGCCTTGTTTTTCCTCAAACTTTGCTGTGGGGAGGGATACGGTGCCAGGGGAGACAGGAGAAGCAAGGTGTGGCTGATGGGGGCAAACCTGGGCGCTAGGCAAGGGGGGTGGCAGAGAGCGTGGCAGGCACGTCGAGAGCTGCGGTGGCGGTGTCCAGGGGTCTCTTGGTTGGATCCTGGCAGGAAGAAATGAAGGTGACCCCTGCCCAGCACCCAGCAGTGGGTGCTGCCTGCGCCGCAGGATGATGAGCAGGAGGAGGTTTTGTCTTCCTTGGTGTCCTGGCAAGCGGTGGCCGTGCCGGGGCCTTACGGTGGCTGAGCCGAAGCCGGTTGCCTTTCCTCCTGCGGCTCCATTAGGAGCCGGGTAGCGTTAGGACCCAGCGAGCTGGCAGCGCCGGTGACAAGTCTGGAGCAGCACTAGCGCAGAGTAGTCTCCATCAGCCGGGCTGGATTTTTGTATATCCCTGTATTAAAGAATCCTCTGCCAGAAAAGGGCTTTTTCCCCTCTCTGTGTGACCCAGCAGAGCCTCGCCGGGGGGACGCAGGGATGGTTAGATCGGCTGAAACGTGAAAAACCTCTCCTGTATTACTGCTGGCCATGAACTGAGACCATTATCTAAAAATAATAAATCTTTAAAATAAAGAGAAAAGCCAGCGGCAGCATGGCCCAGAGCAAGAGACACACATACAGCCGGGTAAGTTGGGGGGAGGGAAACTTATTTACAAACTCCTGGCTATGCTGTTAGATAATATTGTAATGTATCTTAATGCTATCTGTTGCAATGAAAAATGTATCTATTTTTATACTGAAATCTAGATTGTTTCCTATGCTTTCATATTTCTGGAATTTGATATCTTCATCACCAACAATATCTGTTATGATATACGGTGGGTGGATAAATAGTCTGAATTATATTAGCGGACGTATCCTTTTGATTTAAGTTAGTCTGTCTTTGCTGTTAATTATCACTGATAATGCAATGAGGTGTCAGCTGAGCCTCCGGTGATGACAGAATCTTTCTAGGGCTTTTCAGCACAAAGATTCGGGGTTGTTTTCCTTTCTGCATCATGTTTTTCCTTCCTCTTTGCTTATTTTCCAGGTTGCATGGTGAGATACTGAGCTTCCGAGTGCCTGAAAATCATTTCCAGGTTTTACCATATTGCAGTTAACCCTGGGCTGTGCGGTGGGCAGCAGAACCGGAGCTGGGCACCGGCCCTACAGCGAGGCCTTTCTTTGGAGTTTCTTTCTTTGTCATTTTGTTCTTTCTTGCTGGCGTGGTGACATTGTGTGCCAGACACTCGCTGTTTTGGGGTCCGGGCAGCGTGGTTTCGGCATCTCTGTTACTTGGTGCTTGCCAACTTGGCAGAGTGCTTTGTAACTCCAGGGCTGGTTGCAGGGGTGGGAGGGCTGCGCTTTGGCAGAGCTGGGGAGGGCAGACCCCTTCCCACTGTCCCCCTTACACCAGGTCCGTGTCCAGCCCGGGGGCTGGACAAAAAAAACCCTGTGGAGGAGCGTGACCTGCGACTGCTCTGCCTGCCTGGGCAAGGGCGTTGTGCGAGAGCACCGAGCCCATCACCGCCCGTCGCCGGTGGGGCGTGCGTGTGTGATTTGGTCTCTGGCAGAAATGATTTGCTTGCGTAGTCACAGGCTGCTGAGCGGAGCAGCTGCCATTCAGAAAAAGGCTCGGGGCTGCCGGCGATAACATGCGGCTGGAAAGTTGCTTTACCCACCCTGTGCAGGGTCAAAGTGTGTTTCCGTGTGGGGATGCGGCTGCGGAGCGCTCCCCTGGGCCGGGAAATGATGGCTGCAGGTGTACGAAGGCAGACTGCTTTAGCTTCCAGGGCTCTGTGTCTGCTAAATGTTGCTGTTTTCAGTTGGGGGGGAGTGCGTTGAAGGGAGGTGAAATTTCAAACTGACTCTTGACAGTTCTGTCCTGATAACTGCATTGAATTTCGGTCAGGCAGGACAGCAGCTGTATCTCATGGAAGCGAGCAGGCTTATCTGCGTTTTATTCAAATTGCATTTTGAAATCGGTACTGCGGGGACCGAAGCTGTGCCAGCTCTTCTGGCTGGGCAGGGCTGGACTGACTGGCTGTCCTGGTGGTGTCCATATGAGGGTTATAAGGATGTGTGGTCATACACCAGCGCTGTGGCCGGTATCTGCAGTCCTGCAACTGTCCACATTCGACTTCTTGCTTCCCAACCTTAAGCAGGATGAATCCAGTACCGTGGCAGTGTTTGCACAGTGGGGGCTTCATCCTGGCGATGTCTTGCTGGCTCATCTGCAAGTCTGACAGCAGCAGACCCGCGCTGCTCCGGCTTCTGCTGGGTGAGACAGCAGCCACCCCCACCGTGTCACTGGCTGACGGGTCTGCTCTTAATCCTGGGGTAATCCCCTCCTTTCAATAGGGACAGTATGGCAGCACCACGCACTATCTATTCAGTAATAACTGAATAGACCTAACAGAAACTAGAGTTATTTCCAAGTCTTTCCTTATTCCGGCCGTGTTGGGTCACATCTTGAATTTGAGGCTAAGAGCATTTTAACCTGCGGTTGTGAATCTCATCACGGGGGCTTTTCAGAGGTGGTTGCTGTGTTCAAGGTTCGCCTGAAACTTTTGATCTGTACTTTGAATGACAGTTTGAGGTTCAATTAGTCATATCTGCACGGAGGGAGGCGTCCCTGTGTGCCGGCGTAATGATGTGAGTCTGGCTTCTGGAAGGAATACAATAAATATTCCTTGGGTTATACGCTATAATGGAGCGAAACTCTGAAACTGTCATGCTCAGATGAAACACAGTAGTGACCCAAATCATGCTCAAATCACGAGTCAAGTCACTTGGAATTGCATCCATTTTTCAGCGATTGATAACCAATGTCTTCAAATAACTGAGGAAGTGATCTGTAAATGTGTGTAATAGTTTGAACAGGGGTAAAAACGGGAAAACACAGTGCCAGGTAGGCAGCTGTGCAGATGGAGCAGGTCGGCAGTTGAAGCGCAGCCCATGTGGCACACTCCTCACCTGGAGGAGGTTTCTTCTCTAGCCCTGTCCCCATCTGCCTGGTGAGCAGGACAAGAGCTCCTCCTGGGATGGTAGCTTCCTCCAAGCCACCTGTGTAGGGACTGTCCCACCAGAGACCAGCCTGGTGCTGCACAGGTGGTGACAGCTGCTCCGGTGGGTCAGTGTTCCTGGCTGCTTCTCTGGCTGCCCGATCCCCACTGCTTCCCCTGTGCACCTTCTTGGAGCTCCCAAGTTGGCCATCGGTACTCTGCAATGCAGGTTTGGTAGAGTGGGACGAAGGAACACTGCCTCTGCTATCACAATACACTGATTTCTCATTTAATGTAATTTAACAGCTTATTCACCCTTCCCATCGCTGCATGGGAGTGATGATTGAACTGTTACGAATTGTCCATGCTGATGCTTACACAGTTCTCCTGAGGGCTTCTGCCTAATTCAGAGTCTGTGAGTGGCCCCGGGGAGTGACTCTGGCCTTGTGTGTGTACCCCTTCTCTCCTCCCGTGGTCTGTAGGAGCTTTCTACAGCTCTCTGCTCCTCTATCGTCTTTGCTCACCATCAGTGTATCACCACCTTGCTCTCCTTGCCCAGAATTCAGGTATCCAGAGCACCGGTATGGCCTGAGGGAAGGGTTGACATGCCCAGAGAGGATGCTTACGCCTCCTTTGTTCATTGGGCACTGGCAGAAGACGACATTTTGGTCACTGGTGGGAACAGAAGAGTTTCCGAAACTCAGCCCCACCTGAAGTTTTGTCTTTCAGTTTTCCTGAAGACGGAGCCGGCCAAGGGCAGACTCTGCAGTGTGCGAGGTGCCGCTCTCGAGATGTGCTCTGGCTCTTAGGAAGAGATCAGCAAGGAGCTGGCACATTGTACTGTGTCTGGAGACCCAAGGAAGTTCTGGGTTGTGTCACCAGCTGCTGTGTCAGGCTGTTGTGCTCCAGTGTGCCCAAGGATGACCGTCCCCAAGTTTGTGGTGTGTCTCGCCTCCACCTCCTTCCTCTGCAGCTGGCAAGGCACTGTGACCGCAGCCGAGAGGAATGGCTGCAGGTGTGCACTGGCCTCCTTGGCCCACCGTCGACCTGTCTCTGCCCTTCCACCTCCACTCAAGAAGGCCATCAGGTCCCCAGCCTGCGGTCATCTGGCTGGGAAGGTAAATGAGGATGCACTATTTCCAGCTTGGACAGTTTCCTTTTAAAATCTGAAATTGCGGTAGCCACGTTGTTTTGAATCTTCGTGAGGATACCAGTCTCCAGTTGAGCTAGGCAGATGAGCCCCTGGCTTGTCCGGCAACACTGGAGAACTGAGGGAAGACACAGAGTCATCAGCAAAGTCAGGCTGGTCCTTGCTTCAGTCTGACATACTGACAGCAGCATGGGACTTGGTACACTGCAACATGACAAAAAGAAAATATTGATCCTGGTGTGTTGTCCTGAGGCAAGGACAGTGGCAATCCCCCGGCCGGGGAGCTGACCTCGTGGCTTATCTGGCTCTGCAGCTCTGGGTCAGGGTTGCTGCTTAGCATTTTGGTTAGAGCAAAGCTGTGTGTATTATACCTAAGTTGTGCTCCTCGGCACTGGGGCAGGAGTGGGGTGAGCTACTGAACTTAAGACCACAGAGATGTAAGTGAATGGCGTGCGCTGTCATCCTCACATTGAAGCCTCACTTGTCCCACAGTCTTACTTCTAATTAGTTAGAAACAAAAGTTAGAGAGCCATCACTTTGTCTTAAGTTTCTAACATATTCTTGCCCTTATTCTGTGCTCTCCCTTCTTTCCTGAATGTTAAGAACCCAGGAAACATTTCTGTTAAAATTAGTGCTGATAATCACAAGTGGACCTTCAGGATATAAATTTTGGTGGGGTTTTGTGTTGGCCAGACTTACTTGTAGGGCGTACAGGGCTACCTTCGTGTTATCTGTGCTCTTCAGAGGCATAGTTTCATGTTAAGCTCAAGAACAGTTACTGAATTTGAGAATGGATATTTAATGGGATATCTGAGTGGGATAGTTGGTGTGAGATCTGCTTTGATGCAGAGGAGCGTGGCGCTTCTCAGTTTGAACTGCAGTGAGCGATGCTGGGAGAAGCTGGTGAAGCCCATGGTGTGACACTAACGATCTTGTGGAATGGTGATTGAGATCTTGACCTAAAAAAAGACCTGTGAGTGAAGGTCTGTGGATGTTTTGTGCGAGCATGCTGTGATAGTGTTATACTTGGTAGGCTTGGTCTTTCGGCTTGAGCTCTGGTTGTGCAAAGAGCCCTTTCCAGGAGTAGGAGGTGTTTCAGTGTTGATGTGAGCTGGGGGAAATGTTCCATTTGTTCCCCTTGTAATGGCTGCGAACCATACCTGTTGCCCCACCGCGGTGTCTGTTGTGAACCTCTCTGCTCCTAGATGGGTGGCAGTCCGTCCTTCCTGCTGAGAGGCAGATGGACTTGGGACAATCCTGTTTCTGCTGGGTCCTGGGAAGCTGCAGTGTTGCTGCAGAGCTCTAGGGTGAACCTCACTGAGCCCATTTAAGTCCTTTTCTATCCCTTGTGCTGCATCCCAGCAGGTTCAGGGAATACAGGATACTTACATACCTTCACAGGCATTGTGAAGTAGAGAAACAGACCTTTTTTTTTCCAGTTAGCACCATATCCATGCTGTTGACCCATCAGAACTCCCTCAGTTACTGCAGAAAGGCCTTTTGTGTGACCACACAGTGACGGAAAGATGTTTCATCATTGCATCATGTTGACTGTGTAAGGAAGTGTAAGCACAGGCTCTACACCCTGATTCATGCACCGTGTGATTTGGAGTAGATCATAAAACTTGTAAAAACTGCTCATAGGAAGTGGGGGGCTGAGGTGCCCTTGTGCAGGGGCCACTCGCTTGCTTTGGGTTGACCAACTGGTTGCTGACTGAGGGAGCTTGCTGGCTCCTGCTGAGGAGGAGAAGATGCTGTCTTGAAGACAGGTGCCGTGTGTTGCCCAGATTCTCCAGAGCCCCACCAACCCCCTGCCCAGGTGGGAGCTCATGCTAGTCATCTGTATGCAGAGTCAGAGCTTTCTGTGGGGTGGGGGTGGAAGCGTGTTTGACCTCGCAGAGTTTCCTCCAAGCAGTTTCAGGGAGCTGCACTGATCTGTGTGTCACATGCACATGGCTTTACAGAAGGCAGGCTGTGCACCTCACATGTGCCCATCTGGGAATTTCCTTCTCCCCAGTGATGATTGCGCCTTATTTTGCAGGTTCTCAAACTCCTGGGCTGCCCTTAACTTCTTTTCTCTAACTATTCTTAGCAAAGTTACTTTCTTATTCTTTTTTCTTAAGTGGGGCTGAGCAGTAACTTACATTAGGAAATACTTGCTCTGAGTGGATATGCACCTCATGAATTTTCCTTTTTAATCAGTCTTATTGTTGCCATTTTATTTGCGGGGAGTTTTGTATTGGTAGAAGTTGTCTTCTAGATCCCCCAAAATCACAATGTGCCTGTAGAGAAGGAGCTTCTGGACTTCAGAAGTGTGACTTGTACCCTCTTAATTTTGTCACTAGTGAGGTCCCATTTAGGAAGAACTGGGGAGTAGGGTTAGGGCAAGACACCCAACTGGGGCAGGACAGTACTCCAGAAGTTCCTTGGCGAGACGTTGTCAGTGAAGTGTGTTTGGTAAAAGTTATCCTGAAATGCTTCTTTGCTGATACTACAAATTACAGACTTTCTTGGGAAGGGAGGACACTCGGCATGAGAATACCATGGATTTAATAAACTTCCTGTCTGTTGTTTAAAATGAAACCTTATTTGATAGATTTTAAAAAAAATAAATTTATGTGAGTCTGAAAACACGTGTACCTACTTTTGCCAGATTTAATTGCACTAACTTTTGTCATTTAGCACTAATGAGATCGCAGATATGCGAGAAGGATGTTAACGAGTTGTTTTATTACTTTCTTGTGGTGATGCATACCCATATGTTATTAATTGGCTGCTGTGTTAATTATAACATCTAACTAATGATTTGAGTGACAAATAAACCCTGAGACTGACCTGTCTCTTCCTGAGCCTCCCCGGTCTCTGGGTTCAGCACAAGCAGACACGGCTCTGCTGGGTTGAGGGAGTGTGCCCACGCTGCCGGGGGGACCGTGGGTGCCAGCGCTGCTGGCTTTAAACCCAGTGAACGTGGGCAGCGTTAGCAGCAGAAGGTGGTGTGCACCGACTGTCGGGCAGCTGAGGTCCCGGCTGGGCTTACACAGACCGGCTGAAGTCCTTACTGTGACGTTTTTGCTGCTGGCCCCACTTGGGTAGGTGAGAGAGCAGCCTTGCTTTAAAATGCTCTCACCCGGTTGGGATGTGGGCAGTGTCTGCAGGAAGATGCCCTCTTTGGTCTGGTCTGGGCTTTGCTGGGAAGGGAGGAGATAATTGAGGGAAAGGATCTAAGATATAGCTAATGCTAGTTTGGCTGGGGTTTGTTTTTTTTTTTTGACTTAGTTTTTCAGCCCTAGAATATGTTCTTCTTAAGCTTTGTTCTTTCTTTTTTTTTTTTTTTTCTTAAAGTGCTTTAATAGTGTTTTACAGACTTTATTTCTCTCCTTCTGAAGTGTGCAAATGTTAGAGATGGGAGTGGATGCCAAAGGCAGAATTTCCTTGGTTTTATTGACCAGCAGCTTTGGGTGAAGTTCTCTTGTTCCCGGGACAGAAACACAGCGATGTGCCAAAGCCAGCGAACACACTGCAGGAGTCGGCAGTATGATGGAAGAAGCGTCCTTCATCCGGGATTGGATGCATCATGCTGGTTGCAGCTAAATGATTATTGGGATTTCCTGGGATACAGCAGCAGGGACAGCTATCTATATATGCGTGTGTTTATTTTTTAGGTCAACACCCCCAGTAATTTAAAGCCTTTTTACGTTTATGACTCGGAGGCTTAGTCTGAGCCTAATGCTGCAGTGATGAATTACCTGCCAGAGCATACCGAAAGCCATTTATTTACCCAGCTCATGTCTCTGCCAGCGGAGATGACCTGGAGGGCTGAGCTCGCCTGTGGGTGCTGGGGTGGCCACGTTCACCAGGGTACGGCACCACTGCCCTGTGGCGAGCAGGGGCTGATTGCTTGGGAAGGATGGATGGGTACCCCAAATAAAGGACAGAAAATATCCACAACCCCTTCTCCTGGCTGTGCATGGGTGCCTCCGGAGAGAAAACTGGGGGTTTGTGGCACCTAGGGGATTTTCAGTTGTTTTACCGTGTAAAAAGTAACCTTCAAATGCTTTGCCTGTGTGACTGGGTACATAGAGAAGAAATACAAAGCCCTCTGTCTTATTTGCTAATGAAAATGCTAGAACTCGTTTCAAACAAATCTTTAAAAGGAAACGCTACCTGAGTTGGCTTTTTTTTCAGACTACTCAGCAGATTTACAGTAATCTGCATAATTTTGTGGTTTTCTCTGGTAATGTAAATTATTTTGGTCTACCCTTTCATGCCACTGCAGAGAAGAATCCTGAGCTGGGTATCTGTTCGTAGTCAGGAAAATTGCACATCCTGGAGGCTTTTACCTGCATTTTTTTTTTTTTTCCAGTTGTTTGACTGCAGAGCAGAGGCTTCCTGGTGCCAGGACAGCTGGGATGTGAAGGGCTTGCCAGGCGCTGATCTGCATGGTGGTTTTACTCTCCTTTTCAGTAAAGTCTGGTGTTAGTTTCTTTCTGCTGCACTAATTGGGTAGCTCCCTGCAATCTCAGGGTGGTTTGATCCAGGGAAAAGGCCTTTTCTTTCTGTTAAAGGACTTCTTGCTCCTCTGTAGGCATGGAAAGGAGTCGCTGTGGCAGAAAATTGGTGCCGGAGCATATTGCAAGTGAAATGTGGTGGAACTTCCAAATAGGCTGATGAGGTGATTCACTCGTTTGAATCTGCTGCTAATTCTTAGGGGATGGTCTCTGGAGTGGTTTTGCAAGGAACAAAGCTGTGCTGCTTGCTTTATTATGCAGCTCTGCTTCATAATTTGTAAAACAGGCCCTGAAGAGCTTTTGTGGTTTAAAAAAAAAAAATAAAAATCAGGAAACTCTTTTCCCATGTGAAGTCCCAGTTTTTCTTCCCTGGAGCATTTGTGTGACTGCTGATGAGGAAAGCAGCCCTGAGAGACTGGTGGTGTGATCTTCTGCTGTGACTCCACTGGTAACTGCCCCAAACTTGCAAGGCTTACAAGACTCCTCACATCCACCTCTGCTGCCTGTCCCTTCCTTCTGTGGCTACATTGAAACCTGCTCAAGAGACAGCGTTTTTAAAATAGGTTTGGGCAGCGCACTTGGTAGGTTGGTCATCCATGATGGAGAACGAGTGAGAAACTGGAGGGAAGGATGTCAGGAGCCTCCTAAATTGTCTTTGCTGTTAGAAAAGCTGTAGTGTGGAGCCTTGCTGTATGCGACTGCTTAAAAATCTAGGTGTTTCGGTTACTGTTAATGTGTGGTTTTGCTCTGATTGTGCTTTGGAAAGGAAGCACGGAAGACAAGCTCTCCTGCAGCTCCCGTGCAAGTGCTATGCAGAAGGCGTTCCCCAGACACCCACGTGCAGCCCACAACACCAAATGTGATGTTACTGCAGCAGAAATGGTGAAATAGTTGAATTTTGAGGCCAGTTTATCTGCTACTGCTCTACAGATTGATGGCATAGAAAAATAAAAATGGAATTGTTTGTGAGGTTACCTGGCGAAAGCCTGGCTGGGTTATCGCTGTGCTCCGAGGCTCTGGTCTTGTCTCATTCAATGCAGCTGAGAGGTTGGTTCCTGCAAGTCGTGTAGCTCGTGCTCCGCTCCTCCTGAAACATCTCCCTCGACTGTGGTCTGCCAGTTCCTGCCCCTGGCTGCCTCCTTGGACATGAGTGTCTACTCTGTGTGCTCCTGCTGGCACAAGTGTTGCTGAGTTTGTCCTGCTTGGCACTCCGTGCTCCTGTCCTGGCAGTGGAGCTGGGAGGGGGTGTCCGGGACCATCTTCAGAAGTTACCTGAAAAATATCCCCATCTTGTTATTGGGAAAGTCGCCGGTGCAAGCTGAGCCTAAGCTGGAATATGTTATCATTAGAATAACAAAAATCGAAACACTGTGATTTGAAAAAAGGGTCTGCGGGACTGGAGCTGAACTTCTCTGCAGGAAGACAGTGCGACGGTTTTACCTTACGAATTTGCAGCAAACCTGCCTGCTTTCTGTTAACTAGATACATTATTTATCAAATTGGCCGGAAACAACACTGTGGTGGTACAAGTCTGTTATCTTCAGTTTATAATCTTGCTTCCTTATTTCGTCTGGAAGTGCATTCTCTGCTTTAACCTTATCTAACGTGTTGAAGTCGTGTGTGAACACTCATAGAATGGATGTTCCACCATGATTTAACTGTTGGTACAGGTGTAAGACCCTTTACCCCCAGGGCATTGCCTGAGCCCACGGAGCCATGCCCTACTCCAGGCGGGTGCTGCCCACAGCGGTGCAGCTCCAATTCCCGGCTCATTGCATTTCACACACCTTACCTGGACTCCAGCTGCCCACAGCCACCAGAAACTAAACTGGTAAATATAAACCAGGGTGGATAAAAAGGGAAGCGATTGTTTTTCAAATCACTGAGCAGGAAGCTTTCTATTTAAATGGTGAATCTTGCTTTTCCTTTAGGATTCTTGTTTTCTTAAGAGTTTTGCTCTCACTTTTTATAACAAGTGGGACACATTGATTTTTACAGCTGCATGTATTTTGCAGAATATTGTTGCTAGTCCATCTGGCAACTGAAAGGATCCAAAATTTTGGTAGATATTTATTTAAGTATGTAGCATAATTTTTTAGATTTGAAGTCTTGTTTTTGTTTATTTGCTAGAAAATGGTGATTGATTTTTTTTTTTATTAAACAATTATTTTGTGCTTTTTGAATTCTGCCAATTGTTTGGATGAAAAGTGGAACTCAGATTTGTGTGGAAAACTGGCACCACAGTTCTTAGTCACAAAACTTCCTGAGCATGATGGGTATGTTCTGCATTCAAACCCAATATGTCAGTATGCAAAGGAAGGCAATAATATGTTGGTCTGTCTGCTAACAGCGGTGATTTGGGTTTCTGCACGTGCCAGCCAGAAGCTTTCGAAATACCCTGGGCTCTTCAAGCAGGATGAGGTCTACCTGCAACTGCTGAAAGCCCCACTTAGTGTCTGGCTGTTGCTGAAACTTGTCTTCGTGTCCATCAGCTTGAGAGTGCCCTTTCTCGCCTGTTCTGTGTCGTGGTTTGGGGGAGTGAAAGCAGCCTTCTGTTCTCGTCTGAATAAAGAGTATATTCTTTCACTTAAGCCAGGCCCAGCAGCAATCAAAACAAAATATTTTCTACACAATAAACAGAACTACTGGCAAATGGGATGATGTAAATGCCGAGCGTGCTTCATTTCAGAGACCGCTGTAAGGACAACGCTGCAGTGTCGGACTGAGCTGTGGGACGTAAACTGAGCAAGACAGTCAAACATCCCCCTCCCATTGCAATTGCATTTAAATTGCCTTTTAAAGGCATCAAAATTTGCGGAGGGACTATTAGTATAGCAGTAGTTTTTAAACAATTAAAAAGTATATAATTTATTTAGTTCCATGGCAATGTAGTATAAACTTAATCTATTTTACCTGGGCTTATTTCAGAGGAGGAGGCATTGGAGGCGGGGGGAAGATCCCAATGCCTTACTTGTCTGCCCCCCCCCCCCGCCCCCCCTGCTTACAGACCTCGTTACAATTTAACTAAGACTGAGGGTCTCAAGTGCCTTAATGGAGTTCCTCACACCTATCGCCTTACTGATGCTCTAAAAGAATTGATCACCATAGTTAACTTTACCTGAATGGAGAGGTACGCATCAGGGATGGCAAGCCTGAAACCCAATGGCACATGCTGAAATTTAAATGTGGATTAATGTTTGTGATGATAATTCCTTGAAAGCCAAATGAATTTACCACCAATACTTTCTGCTCATCAGCATCCTGAAGGAAGCGCTGTTACGATGAGTACCCTGGAGTCCTGGTGTGGAGTGGGGTCCCATGAATCCAGTGGGAAACTGGTGTGGATTGGGTGGTCTAACTCTGCAGCCGGTGTTGGGACACCAGATCCTCTTAAACTCTGACAATAAGGAGGGGTAGGAAAGTAAACTATATCAGAAATGGGTTTTCTGTTGCTGAGCATGTACATAAAGCAAGAGGCTGGAAAGCTCTAGGCAGTTTGTGATATAATGGAAAAAGGATAGAGCAAGTGTAGATTAAGGCAAGTATGACTGCACTAACCTCTACTGCTTCACAGCTGTGCTTCCCCCCCCCCCCCCCCCCCCCCCCCAAGCTGATAAAAAAAAAAAAATTTACAAATTGGGTTTGTGAGCCCAGCGCATCTATTAAACCCTGAATAGTAGTAGTTGATGGTTGTTTTGCCATTGTTTGTCATTCCTGTTTGGCAGCTATGACGGAAGGAATTACCTTTTGCTGATTCCCGAAAAGAAAGGGCAGCAGAGGTGACTGGGGATTGACCCCTTGGGCTGCGGGTGGCCCCGGGGTGAAGGGTGCTGCTGGAGGGGAATGAGACACCGATGTCCGAACCGTGGGTCCGTCTGTCTGCACCAGCTGTGTTTAACTTGCTGTGCTTCTCCTCTCTGTCATCAGGCATCCAGCACCGGCACCAGGATGAGCGTGGAAGCGAGCAGCAAGCCCCTGAAGGTGGGCTCCAGAGTCGAAGTCATCGGAAAAGGGCACCGCGGTACCGTGGCTTATGTCGGTGCCACCTTGTTTGCCACGGGAAAATGGGTCGGTGTCATCCTGGATGAAGCAAAGGGCAAGAATGACGGGACCGTGCAGGGCAGGAAATACTTCACCTGTGAAGAAAACCACGGCATCTTTGTGCGGCAGTCACAGGTATGCTTCCCTCTGCGCATGCCCTGTGGTGGCCTCTGCTTGCCGGGCTTGTCTCGGGTATGGTGGCTCATGGGTTGCTTGGTTACATAGAAGAAAATGGCCCTTTGCACCCTGGTGGGGAGAGGTAAAATAAATGTCCTTTGCTCCCAGAGAGCGATGTTTCTGGGACTCGCCATCTTCCATCATACGAGGGAACAGAGCAGCTCCAAACGCAGACAGACAGAAGCCTCTCCTGGAGGCTGGGCTCCTGCCAGAGCTAGGGTTTGTTCCAGCCTGACGCGCAGCTTCTCTGCGCCTTTCATTGAGTGTCTCGATTAGCCCAGTTTATGGGGTCATCATGAAATATTTTCAGATTAATTGGGTGAAAATAAGTTTGGTGAATTCCAGAGAGTGTGGAATGGTTTTATTTTGCCTCCAAAATGAAAAGTAAAGTCTGCCGCCTGTCTGCTGCCTCAGAGTTATCGGCTGCATCATCTGTAGCAGACAAAGTTTGTGACCAATATCTGGGTGTTTAACTGGAAATAAATTCAGAAAATTTTAATTACATAATGTTTATGTTAAAGTATATAAAATGTGTGACTTGGATTTAGTTGTTGAGCTTTTGCTACTCATGTACTATAGGTAGGAACTAGGAGCTTGTTTATGTACAAACAAGTCTCTTCCATTTTAATTTCCTCTGTGTAATCTTCAAACAGCACAAGTGTAGCAAAGTGATGCTTCTTTTGAGTCCCACAGGTCGGTGTGCTCCAAGCACGATGTCACAGCGAGGGACATTAAGCTTCTTTTCTCCTTCCTTGGCACAAAATGACTGGTTTAAGTTCCACCCTGTGGCATCTTGGCAGCACAGCATGGAGCGCTCCATTCCACAGACCTTCCTGCTGCCTCACCAGACGTGGTGACTCGCTTCCAGAACGTTGGCAGTGGGTGACTGAGGAAACGTGGGGAAGGCTGAACATGAAATAAGGGGTTTTAGGAGCAGGAGTCCTGGGTGGATCCCAGCATCCTCTGTCGTGGCCATCAGAAGGGCCTTCAGTTCACACGTGGTCAGGGGGTCACCGATGGAGAGGTGAATGCTCTCTGCAGGCTGTTTTGCTGGGTCTCCTTGGTCCATCACTCAGCCTGGCCTGCCAGCTGGAAAAGCGAACACAAAAGTTTACAATTAAAAGTTCTGGTCTGCAGGACGAGGACACGTGGCTCCCGGGCCGGGTAGCTGCACAGAGCTCAGCACGCAGGGCAGCCTGTTGGCCGGTCTCTGCCCATCAAGCACTTGTGAAATCCCAGTGCTGGCAGACCAGGGGGAGAATATGCTGGCAGTTACTGTGTTCCAGGCGTAGCATGGCACTCTGCACCTATCGGATATCTGGTGACGTGCAGTGGTACACGTGTCCCATGGTGATGGCGTGGGCAGGTCAGTGTTGCTGTGCTTGCCTGGGACCTTCAGAGGAGTTTCCATCTCACCTGCTGGTGACAGCAGAGTGGTGGTGCAAAGGTTGCTGTGTATGGCTTTGCACTAGGGTGTTTGGGGGTCAAACTGAAGGGTGCTCTGTAGTGTCTTCTCCTGGGACTCAAAACCTGCTGTGTGCAGGAGGGCAGAGGCTCATTGCAGGGTCCGACAGCCGCCTCTCACTGCGCTTCCCCTTTCTTGCTTTGGTTTTGGAATGGTTGAGGTCTTTGTCTCGCATCTCTCCAACTGAGGAGCACACAGTTTGCTTAAAAATAAGCTGTTTTTCCATGGTGATGGTAAGTAGTTTGTCTCTGCCTGCTCTCCCCTGTGAAAGAGCGTGTGTGCGGAGAAGATGCACCAGTACCAGTAGCACTGACCATCCCTCTGAAACTCTGGCATGTGTGGAAAGGTGACCTTGGTGAGCACAGGGGAGCGCAATCTTTGAGAAGCATATCCACCATGGATTGCAAATTGCAGCAATTCCTGTGCCTGCCTTCTTCAGCAGCTACCAAATAGGCACAGAGCCATGGGTCTGCGCTCTCCAGCCTTTTTCTCAAGCTCTTATTGCAGAGCCCAGCTTCCCAGAGGGCTTCCAGCATGAGGGCTTAGCGAGCTGATGGGTCAGCCTGCAGCAAAATAGAAGACCAGCAGAGGCAGTGGAGACAGCTGCCCAGGGTATGGGCGGCCAGTCATCTAAGTGACCATTACAGTTTGGGCATTAATTTTTCACAAACCAGGTTTAAGATATAAATGGAATATGGCAGGGTTCCCTTTCAGCAGAGTTAATGCTCTGCTTGTGCTCTCCGCTGTAAATCTGTCTACTGCATCCTCCCATATTTCATTTCTAGGTCTCCCCAGCATAGCGGGTGGCTTTCCTGTGGTTATACGCAGTGTCAGACCACTGAATGTCAATAATAAATCATTTTTCTCAGGGGAAAATAAATTGTAAATGATAAATATTTTTTTCTCATTGCTTATGAAGCAGATCACCTGTGTCGATACAAGCACACCTTACTAAACACACGTGAAGTGTTTTTAAGAATTTTCAAGATAAGTAACTTTCTGTTCTCCCCTCCACTTAAAACTGTATCTCACAAAATAAGCACCAATAATACCACCATCAATAAAGCCTGGCAGTATTCTTTTAATTTATTGTGGTGCTTTAAAAATGTACTGAAGGGAAAATTTTAAAGATATGAAAGATTTGAGCCGGGGGTATGTTGGCTTGCTGTGTGGAGGGTGGGTGCCACACTGGGGGCGGGCTGCGGAGGGGCTGTTGTATCTCTGCTTCTGACCATCCCCTCCCTGCTTGTTTTCCAGTTAGCAGAGGGCTGGAGCACGGTTTCGGGCAGCTGTGTCAACACAGACAGGCATTTCCGACCAAGTGTTTGCTCCTTATCTATTGGCAACCTTACTATTTTTGCCTGCCTGGGATTCGTATTTGGCCTAGTGATTTTGAACATGAGTATTCTTTTATGGTGTGTGGAAACATTATCATCAATTTTGACATCAAGTGGAGCTGCTTTTCTGCTCCTGCTTGGCAGAGAAGCTCATCAGCTTAAATCTGCTTCTGCAGCACATCTTGTATGTCGTTGCACTTCTCCAGTCTAACCCGAAAACAAGCCCTGTTCTGGTTCCTGCCTCCTTCTTGTCATTGGCCATCTCCCAGTAAGTCTGGTGTTGCCACTTGAGTCATACCTGGTGGAAAACCCCAGCATCACTCAAAATCCCACCCTTGGTTTGGCTAAATGCCTGTGCACGACCTGGTGCAGCAGAACCCCCAGGATCCCGTTTATGTAGTCCTTGGGTCTGGTTTTGTCATGCTGCTGTCTTTAGTGAAATGTTGTGAAAAATCTGTGTGCTGCTCAGTCACTCTGAAGATTGGGTGCGCCTGGCTGTGTCAGATACCCACTTCCAGCATCATCCGAGGGGCGCTTGCCTTGTCCTTACTTTTAAAACCATAGTTTGAGTATTCTGAGCATTGGTGCAATTCTCCATGATTTCTGTGGCATGATTTTGCTCAGTCTCCTTGCTTCTTTTAATTTAAGAATATGTTCCTGGTACTTGGGCATCTTCCCAAAATATAAACTGTGACTGACAGGTTTATGGATTATTTTTATTTTTAAACTGAACTCCCACGTTTTCATGGAATGGATAGGGCAAATACCTGTTAGGAGCAATTCAGGCAGCGCTGATCATCTAAGGTGAAGGGATGGTTGTCAAGAAGTGATCTAATCCTTTCCAGCATTATTTTCTATATTTATCAGGCAAAAAATGTGTGCAAAAATAGTTAAAAAAGAGATAGCCTTAAACCTTCAACCCTTAGATAGCTTAGCATGGCTCAAACCTGAAAGTATTCCTGTGTGTGCCTCCTGGGGATGCCTAGAGAGCCGGGCAGCTTTCAGATTATAAAACCCAAACAAACCCCTCTCTGTTGGCTGTGTTTCATTTCAAGTCACTGAAGTTCTCTGTTTCAGAGAAAAGCAGTTTTCCTTTTGAAGAGAAAGAAGAATTTTAAGACAGTTTTTGCTAAGACAACACACAGAAAAATAAAAATTGAGCGTTCTGTCAAGTGTCAGTAGCTTAAAACAACTGTCAGACCAAGGTTCACGAACTGATTGCTGTGTGGAATGATCATGGAACTGTTAAAGATGTTCTGGGCTGTTGAATCCTGAGTTTTGACTGTATTTATTCCTTACATGAATATTCTTTTTTCCCTGTATGAATAAAGAATATGTTACTGTTTTCAGGAAGCCTGTGGAAGGAGGATGGTTGGATAACTGAGCTTGAATGACTACATGAAAGATCTGTGCCAAAAAACCACAGTCTGCACTGTTTAAATCTGCTACCAAAATGCACCTGTTTTCTGATCACATTCTGTTTATAGTTTGGGGTTTTTTTTGGTAATAATAGTTGTTATACTTTTTTGCAGATCCAGGTCTTTGAAGATGGAGCTGATACAACGTCCCCAGAAACACCAGAATCTGCTGCCTTGAAAGTCCCCAAAAGAGGTATGGCTGGTCTGTTTTGCCCTGAAACCTCATCTCTCCCTTGGTCTGGACCAGACCAGGTTCCACTGCTGAACATGTGTAAGGGGTCCACACACTGGGGAGGTGGGCACCACCTGCAAGGGGTGATAGCATGTATTCCCAGCGCTCTGTCCCTGGTTTGGGTATGTGCTCATCCCCCTGGCTCATCCACCTCTCCCATTGTCCTCTCTGTGAGGTCCTATGTTGTCTTTTGTGATCACAGAAAGACGCACCACGTGGAAAAGTTGCTCCAGACTGCTCTTTCCTTACCATGAAAGTCTGTCTGGTGGGAAGTGGGTGGCAATTCCTTCCTGGAGGGGTGGGAAATCCTTCCTGGAGGGGTTGGCACGTGGAAGTACGACTTGAACTGCTCTGATTCTATGAAGTTGCAGCTTACAGGTCATTAGCCGCTCGAGGCTGTGCCTCATTCCCACCTCTCTGGCAGTGAATGCTTTCTGCTTGGCATTGAGCATTCCTTCCACTTTTCCCCTTGTCAGGCCGCTCTGCAATAGCTCGCTTTGTTTGGTACCTCGTGGGTTGCTCTTTTTCCTTCTGACAGACTTGCCTCCCATTGAGGTCTGTTTTTGTTGAGTAATTATTTAGTGGTACACTTGGGATCCTAGGAGCTTGCGGAAAAAGCTCTGATAGCTTCCTGTCCTGGACGGTCTGCCTGCGACGTGTGCCAAGCTGGGGATTGCTTGTGTGTGAAGTGTTTGTTGAACACATGCTTAGCGGTTCAGAATAGGGTTGGGTTTTTTGTTGTTGTTTTTTCCTCTCTCCTGGCCAGTAGAAATTAAAATGCCCCTTCACTTGGCAAAATGAAATCTACCCTTTGGCTGCATGAAACATGCCCAAAGGCATCAGAAGGGGGTGAGAAGATTAGCCCAAGGAGGGGGATGTTCCCATGAGACATTAATTTTGTCCGTCCCATGAGTGGAAGGGAAATTTGAATTGGCATTCAAGTCTCTTGGCGTTCCGCCTTCCCCTTCTCCTGAAGGGAGCTCTGGGCTCCAAGAGCTCACTGCTGCTGTGCAGAGCTTGGGTTTGGTACAACCCGGCCACTTTAATTCATCTCTGCTTTGGAACCTCCAATTAGCATGTGCAGCTGAACAGAAAAACATTTAAAGCAAGCCAGTTTTAATTTAGGGGTGAGGGTTTAATGCAAAAAAAAAAAAAAATTGGAAACTTTTCTGCTTAGTATACTAGTCCGAGTGTTTTTTTTTCCAGAGTGCAAGAAAGCCCAGTCCTTCATGTGCGGTGTCAGCCTGTTCTTTATATGTACTTGATATTAATAGTCAATGAAAATATTCCTTAATGTTTATGTGATCTTTTCAGTCTTTCTCAATTCAGACTTTCCAGCTGAAAATTCAGTTTTCCTTGTTAGAATTCTGGATGTGTTTAGGGTAAGGTTGGAGCATTTTTTCCCCGCTACTGCTGTAAGTCTGGGCTTTCTGAATGTATGTTAGTGGACATCGCCCCTGTGAGTGCTGAACCTGTGCAAAAAGCCACAAGCCTCCCAGCGCTGGGAGTCTGCTGTTGCTTTTCTCATCCCTCAGTTACTAGGAGCTAGGGAGAAAAGACAAATGCTCTTTAGACCTTCCCTTAAAGTCTTGAGAATTCGATAGCAACTGATGCTTCTTTGAGCCAGCAGACAGGAATGTAGAGACTAGAAACACATTAACTACATGGAGTCAAGGTAGCTTTGGAAAAAGCAACAAACCAAACCCCTGGGTGTAGCATGGCTCTTCAGCAAATGTTGCTGCCTTTTCATTTCACTACATCTGTGTGAGTCTGTCCGATGAATCTTTAAATCCTGTGCCATCTCCCCTCTCATTATGTGGAAGTCTTTCCAAGGCTCTAATCTCTGCTGTCTACTGCAGAGTTATCTCTGGTTCTTTTAAAACCTTTGTCTGGGGCAACCAGCAGTGGCTGTGGCATCCGGAGGTGTGTGGCTGCTTACTCACAGCACACCGCTGTGATATTTTCAGTACTGTCTCTCTTTTCTCGGTATACTTTGAGGTTTGTTGTTGCTGCCCAGCAGCATTCACTGAACTTCTGTGGTGATGCTCTAGCCCCTTTTCCCCAGCTGCTAGCTCTTCCACTCAAATAGAGAAATGAATAAAACACAAGCGGTTCAGGTTATCCCTCTTGGTATGCAGTGCCTCTTGCTGCTCAGAGCCTGTTTCAGGGCAGGAGCCCATCAACACCATGTGGGAGGGGAAATGGGTGCATTTAGCTCGGGTTTGGGGGTAGCATGATGGGTGTCACCAGTGTTTTCCACTGCTGTCTGCAGGCAGCAGCATGGATGGCCTTGAGTACCACAAAGTGACACTTGTACTGTGGAGGGGAGCATTGCCTGTGGGGGTGGGATGCACACACGAGCTGGAGTCAGTTGTTGATGGTTGAACTGGTGAGCGAAGGGGCTGAGCCAGAGCAGCGCCGGGTCGGGAGAGTCAGCTAGGGCACAGCAGAAGGACACTGGCCGGGTCCTGGGGGTCCAGCTCCCTTGGGGTCCCACGGCAGGAGGAGCAGGAGCCCAAGCATGCAAGATCAGTGTTGGTTGCGATGATGCTTGTTGGTAGGGATGCAGGCAGTGGGTTGCGGCTGCTTGCCAGGAGTTTCCACGGCAACGGCAGTGCCGTCTGCTGCAGTCTGACTGCGCGGGTGATGCAGAGATTGCTCTTCCCGTAGATCCTGCACCTTCCTCTCCCAGACTAGCAGAGGTGTGAGATACGCAGTGGAGGTGGCTCCTGGTTTTATTTATGAGACGCTCCTGCAGCGTTTGCTGTTGGGGTGATCAGTGCCACAGTTGGAAAATTTCCTTGGTGGAATTGCAGCTGGGAGAGGAGGGGGGCAAGCTGCCCCTGTGGCTGTGAGCTGCTCATGGACCCACCAGACATCCAGAAATGGAGCAAAGGATGTAATTTAACCAAACCTGCTAAATGCAGTGGTTACCTTCATCTCTGATGCACATAAGCCAAGATCATGCAATCTGTTTCCTCCACACTCATGTATGTGGCACTTGTTGTGCTGTCCCACTGTGCACACCGATAATCCAGAGAACAAGGGAGGAATCCTGAATTCAGGGGCGGGTGGGTTTGTTTGAAGAGTGGGGTTTAGCCTGGTGCTGACATCTGACATTGTGCCATAATGGCCACGCTCTGTAATGATGTGCTCCATCAGTCCTCTGTTTGGATGATAAAATGGGAGCACCTTGTAACAGCCGGCACCTCACGAGTTTAGCGACCTGGGGAAGGCCAGCAGCCGAATTGTCGGCAGATGTTCCTGGTGGACACCTGTGCTGCAGAAGGCTTGCTCTCTGAGAAGTGGGAAGGACCGGTCTGCTGAGCTTGAGACCTGTTAGGGCTGTGGATGCCCTACTCAGGGAGGGGACACACACGATTCCCTGGGCTGAGGTGGACAGCAGAGGGAGCAGAGCTGCAAACGGTCAGTTTGGGAGTATCTGAGTGGTCTCTTGAATACGTAGATATACCTTGTGCGTGTTCAGACTCTTGACCACATATGCACTGGGATGGTAAACCTTTTATTTTGCTGCGTGAAGTAAATGGTCTCTGGACCTGTATTTCTGTTGATACTCATATTAGATTCTCATTTGGAATCCAGCTGATTAGATGTGGTTGTATGGACCACTAGACTGCCCTGTGTTTCTGATAGAGAGTGCTCTGAAGGTGACTCAGGGTTCTCTGAATTGCAGTAATTTAACTCAAGAAAAGCAGCGTAGACTGACCTAGTTCTGACGTGTGTGTCTGAATGCTTGGCTTTCTCAGACTGTGCCAGCGGGTCTAATAAGGGAGTCCCTGTTCCTCCAAACCCATACCCCACTGAACCACTGTTTCCCGGTTTATCCTGGTCTCTGCTTCACGCCCACTTCCCTGAGAACACACGTAAATGGTCCTTTCAGTATGCCTCGATGCTTGCTGGACTGCAGAGGCACTTGGTATGCAGATCAGGCCAGAGGAGTCCTTTGGGCCAAAGCTCATGGTTCTTTTCTGTTTTTCTTTACAGATTCCCTGGATGCTGCCAAAGCCAGCAAACTGGTGAGTGCTGAGCCCGTGACTGCAGGCTGCTGAAACAAATTCACTTTGCAGCGTATGATTAGTGGAAGAGGCAGACTTGCACATGCCACTCTTACTGACTTTTCATTAACTTCTATCACCTCTCTAAAAGCTCCATTTTTCAACCCTGCAGGAAGAGCATGTGGAGACACACACATACACAAAACATAGAGAAAGGACAGAGTTTTGCCACGTTGCCTTTTAGTTATCCCTTTTCAGTTCAGTGCTCTGTAATAAAAATTCCCATGGTAAAGTGCATTCTTTCTGAAACCCATGGGAAACAAGGCCATATAAAAAATAATTTTCAACTGATGACCAGAAATTAGTAAGTTACTGAGGAATAAAACCCTAGCACAGCTTCCTGTATTACACTTTTTATCTACTTTAAATCAATATTGCAACATTCACGCCCCTGAATGCCTCTTGGCTGCATTCCTTTAAATAATGACCCTTACATCCTGCAGGAAGAAGCGTACTCCTCGGGATATTTGAAGTTAGCTTTCTCTGGCTTACACGTTTGGCTTACAGAGAAACGGTGTATACTTCTAAGTATCTTTATCCAGGAATCTCAATGGCTCTTGAGGCATAAATGGGCGCATGTTGTATCCAAATGTGATGGTTATTTCCTAAGGATCAGAAAATTGGAGCAGGTATCTACCTTCAAATACTTTTGACCCCCAGACAAGTACAATTAAATAGATACTTAAGTTTAAAAACACAAAAATGGCCATGGATGTGTATAGACACTGAGGAATCTGTGGTGGTGCTGGGCAACACAGTGAGTCTGGTTTGTGCGTGCTTTGGGATAGAAGCTGGATGTTTCTTAGGGATGGACTGGTTCATCTTGTGTATAGGCAGCTGTGGAAAAGCAAACAGCTTATCTGGGGACAAGGGGCTTCTCCATGTTGCCCTCTTGTGTGGGTGACACCTGCGGTTTTGTGTTGAGACTGGTCTTGCAAGCTGCCTTGTGCGTTGACATTTCAGATAATTACTGGGAGTGGGAAAACTCTTCCCTGCCTTGATGCAGAGCTATATGTGGGCCCTGGTCAGCCTGTGCAGTGTCGGGATCTGGCCACAGCTGGAAATGGGTGATGGATCAGCACTTTGAGGTGCTCCAGGGGTTAATTGGGCTCAGATGCCTTGGAGGTTGTGCCTTGCCTGCACTCTTGAGTCAAGCTGACTGCCAGAGTAGAGGGTGGAGAAGAAATCCCCCACCTCGTATTAAAGGGATTTGGAGGATTTTGCAGGGGGTGCCTTTTTCTGCTGAGTGGGGCATGATTTACCTACCAGCATCTCTGGTCTGATGGGTCTTTTCCATTGCAGGGCTTCTGGCACTGGTGGCATCTTTCCCCCTTGTGTTCTCTGCCTGTGATGCATAACATTTAGTCTCCTGCTTTAATTATACACTGGAATTAATAAGTGAGTTGCTAGGTGAAACTGAACAGTGTGCCTTGTAAAGGAGGTCAGACAAGACTACCCTTCCTTAAAATAAAGGCTGCAAAAGGGAGTTGTGAAGCATTGGAAGAAAAATTCTAAAATTGTTTCAGAACATTTGTAATGAAAGACAAATAAAATATTTATGAAGTGGAAAAAATCTTAGCGTTCTTGAAATCAGGATGCTAAAATAGTAATTGTTCTTTAAATTCTTTATGCTGCTCACATTCTGAGAAGGTTACAGGAAAGGGGATGAACCAAAAGGGTTTGCACCCAGAAGGTTTAGGAAACCCCAGACTAAATATCTAATGGTACCTTTGGTCTGTAAGCATCACTTTTTTTTTTTTTTTTTTTTTTTTTTTTTTCTCCCCTTCCCCTGCATAAGAGGTTGAGAATTTGGTGCTGGCTACTGTTGGAAGTAAAACGTTTTGGTAGGTGGAGTTCCGTGCTGTTCTGGGCTTGGGATGCTTCTCCTTGACGCGCTCCTGTGCCCTGGGGCGTTTGGTCTGGTTTGTCACTATGGGAAATGCTGGAGTTCAAAATTAACATCCTGCCACCTTTCAAATACTGTCAGTGTTGTGACAGGCGCCTGAAGGTTACTTGAGTGATGCCACTGTGATGGGCATATGCAGATTTGTCTACTGTGTTAGAAACAGGTGAATTTGGGGTTTGCTGTTTGCCTTCCTGGATTACACAGCTCCTCGCAGGAGCTGCTGCAGCTGCCGCTCAGAAACATGGAAATTAGGTGCTGGAAAAACACTTTGAGCCACTTGCCCAGTATTTCAGCCCAAACAGGTATCTTTGCTCTGTTGAACATGCAGCTCGCAGGCTGGCTGCCACTCGAATGCAGAATCTGCAGAGCGGATTGGGGGTTAGTCCTGCAGGTTTTCAGTCCTTTATATGCTGACATCACGAAGGGTCCCGGTTTCCTGTGTGCAAGTCTGATGAAACACTGAAGAGCCTGGCTTCCAGCCAGCGTGACAGCACACTGCAGAAGGGAACAAAAGCAACTGCTGCCTCTTGAGGAGGCGTTGCCTCCGAGAGGCCAGAGAGGAGTGATGGCCTCCATCGCTGCAGTGAAGGGAGGCAAATGAACACCTGGGATATAATTTTACCTCGTGCAAAGCCTGAGCGTTCTCCAGCATCACTTGTTGTCCAGACCTATTAAAGGGTACTGAGTTGTTTGCTGAAGCTGATGCTGAAATGGTTTGTAGTCCCAGCAGCAAGAGTCTGGGGAGGTTAGCATGAGTTACTCCTGTCTTGTGGTGGGTGAAACTCTCTGTGTGCAGGCTGTGGCATTAGCAGAGCCTGAGCAGTCAGGAGCGGAGAACTTCATGGCAGTGTGGCAGCAGCCCGTCCCTCCCCAAGAAGTTTTCTCCTGCCCCTTGAAAACTATCCGAACTCTCCACACCCGGAGGTGGTTGCAGAAGAGTGCTGCAGTTGGCTGTGGTCCTCTCGATCCTTTTTTGCTTTATCCACGTATGTGTTGGCTTGACTACATGGTGACCATCGTCACAGTTTGTCTAAGGAAGAGCTGCTGTTTTCTGAGAGTAAAACCTCTGCCATGCAGTATTTTGGGTGTTTTCCATCTTGAATGCGTACTTCACGCTGCTGCAAAAGGTGTGATTTCTGTGGTACTGCATCATGTTCTCTGAAACTAGAAAACCATTCAAGACTTCTTCATTTCCTTAGACACTCCTGAAGGCCGGCTCTGCAGCAGCAGCCCGGTGGGAGGCTGCAGGCGCTGCTGCGTGCAGTGCAGAAGCATGGCTTTCTGGAAGCTGCTGTGGCTCATGTGTGGGCTGCCATGTTCTGGGTGCAAATCCCACAGAAATGGGAGCGCCTCTCATTTCACTGGCCCTTCCCTAGCCGCCGTTGGCTGACATATCGCTTGCTCCTATTCCTATCTCTACTCACAAGGGCAGGGTATTGAGTTGGGGCCTTTGTGGCAGGACTTGTCAGGTCTGTGTTTGCATCTTCTGAGAAAGGTGTCTGAGGAAAAACTCAGGAAAAAAGTCAGAATGGGCTTTGTTGGGAATTTGACTGGCTGGAGAGGGTGTTCAGCAGATGAGGCTGGCCTGTGTGGCTAGGGAGTCCAATTGATACAAAAATGATAAAGGCTTTGCAAGAAGAAGGCATAGAGGTACCACCAGATCTGGACTGGGTTCACCTGCCTTTGCAAGAAGATGTAGAGGTACCACTAGGTCTGCTCTGGGTTCACTTGCCTTTGCAAGAAGAAAGCATAAAGGTAGCACCAGATGTGGCCTAGGTTCACCTGCCTTTGCAAGAAGAAGGTGTTAGAGGTACCACCAGCTCTGGACTGGGCTCTCCTGGTCTCCTGGCATTGTCCGATAGCCCACCTATGCTAGGGTGAATCGCTGCCCAAAGCATGGGAGAGCCTGTCCCTTCCTGGATGCTACTGGCAGATCTCGAAGCAGGCACGGGGGAGCACACCCCTGCCTTGACCACGGGGCTCAGCAACGGAGTGGCACTAAGCACAGGGGCACTCTCCCCGTGCCTGCTTCAAGACTATCGTCCCCTGCCATCCTTTTCCTTCCTTTCCCCCTTCTTCCTGCGTCCTGGGAGATCCTGACATTGAAATCTCGACTCCTTCATGGCTAGACCCAAGAAGCTGTTACCTCTGCTCCACCGGGCTGTAGCATTGGGACTTCTGAAAATGGGGAAAAGAGCCTCTTTCCTGTGGGTAGAAGGGCCCTGTGTGGCAAGAAACTGGAACAGATTTTCAGTACACTTTGGATGAAATGTAATCTCTTCCCAGTATGACTGTATAAACTCCCTGCTGCCATGAAACATCATCCTTAGGGCAGCAGTCGATGCAGGGCTTTGCCTTGGTGTGATCAAGAATTGCATTCTAAAAGCAAAATATGTTACTGGAAGTTGTAAGCAGTCTTAATGACCTGAGGCATGGTGGAAGTGCACCCACAAAAAATGTGAGGAAAAAAATAATTAAAATAGTTGGATACAGCATCTTCTTCCCTTCACGATGTCTGATCCAAGGTGGGTCAGTGTAGGAGGTGAGCAGTATTTGTGCGGTATTCCAGGTTTCAGGCAGCTAAGTATGTTGGTTAACTCCTCTATGCAAGTGCTGATGGCTACTGTTAAGTGAATTCGTTTTCCTTTGAGTATGTTCTGGCACCTCAAAAGATTCTGTGCTGGAGGAGTGGAAGGTGGATCAAGGACACTGGAGTAATGCTAGTAAATCGGAGGGTTGAAAACAAGCCCTGTTGTCTGCTTTCCTCTCTTAAGCCTTCTTACATTTGTTTAAACTTACCTGAAAGTATTTTCATTTCTGATAGTACGTATTTTTGCAGCCCAAGGACTTCTTTGAGAAATGTTCTCTTCCATGAACAGCTAGCTCTGAAACTTGTGATGTTTGAATAGAAAGCAGATTGTTTCTTGTCACCACTGTTGATATGATGTGAGCTCTAACTTTCTACCCTTTTATTCCCTCTTCATGCAGCGTGGAGTGAAACCTAAAAAGGTGGTGCTTTTTTTGACAATTAATCTGTGTGTTGCCGAGTCTCCTGGCCGCATGAAAGGCCCTCCAGTGCATCCCAGTTCATTGTCACCCATTGCTGCCGTGCCTCCATCGTACCATTGCATGTTTGCTTCATTGCATGTGCTCCCCTTCGCCAGCCCCCAGCTCGTTTGGAGGATGGGAGGTAAATGCAACAAAAGCGATTGCTTCTGAGCCAGACCGCTGCCTGGTGGAAAGAGTTTGTGTTGCAGTATTGCTGCCCCGCCGCTGCTCGGGGGAGGCACGGAGGCTGGCAGTCCAGCTTTATGCTCAAATGCGAGATGTTCCTGCTGTTCCAGTTAACCGTAGTTGGGTTTTCAAGTCGGTGCTTGGTGCCGGTTACTCTGTTACCTGTGGGCTGTGCCCAGCATCGCTCCCAACGCGTCTGCGCAGAGTTTCTACATCAACAGACTGTAAGTCTTGCACACCAGCGAGCCAGCACACGTATCCCTGCTTCCATCTGAAGGACTGACCGGCACCCCTCAGCCTGGCTTTTGCCGCCTTCTCCCTTCTCTTTCTCTTAACTAACTTCTTAATATATTCTATGATTCTGTGATGATTCCCTGCCCTGTGGGTGTTTAAAGTACCAGCTACATGCTAGGTGCTTTACCTGCTGTGGGAAGCATAAGCAGTGCTCCCTCACGCTTACTGTCTGACATGAAAATATTTAAAACTCTACATTTGTTTCAGTAACCAGGTGTGTTATCACAGGATCGTTATCTGGCCCGTTATTGATCCATATATAGCAGGTTTCTAAACAATACAAGGTAATTCTCCACAAAGAATTTTCTCATGAGCAGTTTTAATTCTTAGCTGAGCAGTGGTAAAACAGGGAGCGGCTGTAGCGAAAGATCAGACCCCAGGAGTTTGGAAAAAGATACTGTACTGCTGAGAAATATGTTTGAGTGACTTGGAGGCAAGTCACTGTTTTGCTTATATGTGGTATTTGTCCTCTCCTTGGCCTACAGCTTCCTATGCTTCTCCCAAGGTAAGCACACCCCCAACTGGCTTGTTTATAACACTTTCCAAAGCCAAAAATCTTTTGTATCACTTATTACCAAAATGAACTAAAACTAGAGTTGGCAAAGAGTCACCATTTCCTGTAGGCTGTTTGGGGAATATTTTTTTGCCATGGAAATCTTGCCTAGAGAAAAGCAAATCTGGACACTCGAGACTTGGAACAGGCACAGAACGAGCACTAGAGAGAAAATGACGAGCACTAGAGAGAAAGTGGTACGGTACCTGCTGACTCCTTGGCGTACACGATGCCAGTCAGTGGTATCTTCAGCACACCTTTTGTTGCCAGCCACTTTCATTTCGATTTTTGGGTGGAGAGATGATCCAAACAGCAGCATTTGTCCGTGGAAAGTCTACAGGCGAGGAACAATGCAGAAGCATAAGGAGAAGCTGCCGAGGTGATGTAGAGGGATGGCTGGGAGCCGCTCTCTCTCTTGAGCCCCTCCATGACTCCTTTAGTCTGAGGTCGTTTGTTGTGGCTCTGTTAACCTTGGTGGGAAGAACTTATAGTTTTTGAATGTTTTGTTTCTTTATTTTCCCCTCCCCGTGGTTTCCAGGCAGTTAGGTTTGATAGCAGGTTGCTGTACATACGCTGCCATCTGCTCAGGGCTTTAGCTGTGTATTGCTTTTAAGAGAAGTGGTTGTACGATAATAGCTGTCCAGAGAACCCTCCGTGACTAGCAAAGCGTGGAGATAGGCTCAGACAGGTACGTCACAACTCTTCTCAGAGGGACAGGCCAGTGCCATGTTTTTGCTGGTATCACCTCAGAATTTAACTTTTTCGGCCTTTAATAAACTTGTCAGCTCCGTGCCCCCCCCTTTACAGCTCTTGACCTTGCACAAGCGTGTGAAAATTGCAGTCCCCTTGTTATGATCACAAAATAACTAACATAATTAGCAGATAAATCCTTATTCATGAGATTAAGGTAGCTCTTTGCATGTTAAATATAGACTTTAATCGTATTAAAAGCTGCTGCTTGCTGCTTTTTTGTGCCAGATGGTCCTTACCCTACCAGCTATTGTCCCCCTCTCTGTTTGTACCGTTTACCTTGGTTTTGCTGCTGTCTTTGAGCTCGCTGGGAGCGGTGGAGTAAGGCCTCTTGCCGCTGAGGTCGTGGCCGTTCTGGCCTTTGCTGTTGGTTGCATGGACCATGCTATTGCCAGGGATGGCAGCCCCCGTTGGAGGGACCCCGACTCTGCCATCTGCAGGGCTGCACGAAGACGTGAGGTCCTTCCTGTTAGCTGCGGCGCTGTGTAGCCGTGCGGGGGTGAGGGGTGCCGGGGGGTGTCCTCGTTCCTCACGTGGGCATCTGCCATGTGTGTCTTGCTCAGGTTCTCTGTGGGCTGCCAGCAGCTGGTCAGGAGCTGGTGGTCCAGGCTGTCCCCTGGAACGCTGGGAGTTGCTGGCCTGTCTGGGAAGTGTTTGCCAGCCCCTACCTGGGCTGGGCTGCTGGTGTGCTGGGACGAACACCACGTCTGTTTTAAAAGCTGTAAGAGGGTGTTTCTCTCCTAATTTTCAGGGTGAAGTGGGTTGTGTGCTCCTTTATTTCCTCTTTGCTACCTGGGTCAACATTTCACTGACCCTGCGGTCAGCAAGCCTGTCTCCTCTTGCTGAAGTGCCTGAGGTTACGCTGTGTCACACAGTGTCACCTTCCAGCGAGACAGAGGTGCCAGGTCTGCTGCCCAGGGCTGTGGTGGGGGCTGCCTCCCCAGGCTGAGAGCGGGCAGAGGGGCGAGTTCGTCATCCCGTGAGTGCTGAAGCTGTGCCGCTCTTGCCCTGGGATGCCGGGAGTGGTAAGGACTTCCAGGGATGTAGAGAAAGGCTGGACAGGTTCTTCAAAGTTAAATGTTAAGAAATACAAAGTGCACGTAAGTTGTATTTGTCTCGGGGAGTCCTTGAGCTGCGGGTGTTTGGAGCCTGGGAAAGCAACTGGAGCAGAATACTCCTCAGGTGTCCTTTCCGGGCATCCCGCTCTGCCTTGCGGTCTAAGGTGCCATTGCCACTGTCCTGGTGCTGGCTGCCAGCCTTGGCCCGTGTGCGGCGGCTCCGGCTGGCACCGCAGTGGTGTGTGTTTGTTTGTGTGGGGGTTCCAGCTCAGCCCCAGGGCCCTGTGGCTGTGGGGTGGGAGCAGGGGTCCAGAGACCCCTTTATGCTGATCCATGTTAATGCACCGGCTGGTGGGATGATGGTGGAAAGCCAGCTTCTTTCCACCCATAACACACTGCTGGATTCCCAGTTTCGTGGTTCCTGTGCTGTGAGCTCTGCCTTGCTGGTAGGGATGTTGTGGGTAGGATGCCAGTGTCTGAATACACTCTGCCTTATCAGTGGGTCATGTCTTGTCTGTCTGCTTTATCTAGTCTGATCCTACCTTGTCTGTCTGATGTAGCCGTGCCAGCTGCCTGGCTTGGCCTCCACCGTCCCGTACCAGCACAGTTTGGACAGTTGCTCCCTGGGTCCCGGTCCCCCTGGGCAGCATCATCCTGCCCAGACTGTGCAGTGATGGGCAGAGCTCCGCCTGGAAGGTGATGGGTCCCACAGATGTGTCTGCAGCTCACAGGTGAAATGGGCTCATCTGCGGTACCTGGTTGTATCTGGAGACCCTCAGAGACACTGAGCACGGAGAGTCCCAGGTCAGCCGAAGCAGGGAGCAACTTCTTAACTGGTGGCAGGTGGGAGAGGGTTGGTCCCACAGATGGTTTGCTGGTTGTGTTTGTAGCAAACTCAAGCGTGAGTGGCAGTGAGCCCTTCTCCGGAGTGGGAACACGTGTCCAGCACTGTCCCCATATGCCTGAGCCATGTGACCATGATGATAACTCTCTGGTCAAAGGGTGCCCTCTCTCACCACAGGTCACCTATCCTGTGACAGCATGAGCTAAAACCAGTTTGATGCCTTTTTTTTCTTCTTCTTTTTTTTTTTTTTTCCTCTAATGGGTTGGCTTTGTCCCAGCATCAGTAACATTCCCATTCCTTTCATTATCCCAGCTGGCATTCCATGTGCTGGAGCTGGATCCTCAAGTGTTTTGTTTTGAGCTCTGTAACGAGCACAGCTTTATCTGCCTCTCTGCTGGGCATTTGATCTTGCTGTGATTCTTGTCCTTCTGTTTGTCGTTGTGCCCGGTCATTAGCCGGGTTCGGCAGCAGTGTCTGCGGGGAGCAGATGGCCTGTTTCAGCCTGATGAGGGCATGGAGCTATCTAGTTCCAGATGGTTTATTTTTAAATAAGAGGGGCTAACCCAAGCCCTATTAATCCTTTAAAGGAAACAGTAATCCGATTATCTCATAAAACGTGCCTCACATCTGAACTGACGAAAGCGTGTCCTACAAAAGGGTCTATGTGAACCTGTGCACTGATTTTTACACGGCTAGCATTCTTCTTGGCTGGCTGACAAGCTGTCGTGGCAGTTCTTTGTGCCTCTGAGGGACGTTGATGGGAACTTGCAGCAAGGTCTGTGCTGCAGAACTGTGGTTATTTTTGCTGTTAATCAAGTGAGGGACTAGCAAACCTCCGGAGCTGTGAGCTGAGCAGCATCTGGCGCCGCAAGCTGGTGGTACCATGTAAATGAGCCAGAGTTAACCCCGGCAGCATCACAGGCTGCTCCTGCTCCAGACCGACATGAGATTCACCAGTCTTCTTATCTGGGTTGGTGCTAAAAGCTCCGTGTTACTTTGTGTGGCTTTAGGATAAATAACTTCTCTTATGTATCACTGAATGTTTTTAAAGGACAGCTTTAAAGGATCTGACACCTGTTTTTCCCATTGTGAAATTGCACTTTCTCATTTGTTGCTTCTGCTTAAGATGTCGGCTCTGGGAGGTGTGGACAGCCCTGTGTTGGTTTTTATTGAATCCTGGATGTGGAAAGAATTTATATATTCTAGATTTAGAAAACCAAGATATGCATTAGGAGAGGAGTTGGTTCATTAAAGCATCTACTGCCCTGCCCCCCCCTTACTGTAATATTCTTAATTCTCTTCACTGCATGTTAAATCATGTAAGCTTTTGTGTGACTCCTTCAGCAATATATATGGCACTTGGTTCACTAAGGGGCTTACAGCCATGAACTGAGATTGCTTTTGTCTGAGAATACTTAATACATATGTGGGCTTTTTGCCTGACAAATTTGGATAACGGTTGGTTGAAATTGCACAGTGGAGGAAATCTTCCATCCTCTGGGCCGACCCAGAGTCAGAGAGATTTTCTGCTGGAGCTTTTGAATGCCTTCAGATGACTTAAAACCCACCTCTGTGTAGATCAGCTCTTGAGCATGTGACATGCTCAAGCTAATGAAACTTGGTGGTTCTTCATTAACGTATGCTGTTAGTGGAAACCCTTCCCCTGCTAACACCACTAGCCCATCTGCAGCCAGTGGAAGAGCTGTTGGGGGAGAGGGGATGCTGGTGGGATCCCGACCTCAGCTCGTGAAGGTGTCCAGATTTGTTTGCTACCTTTTACTGTCTGTAGGGACTCTGCGTTGAGTTGTAGCCAGTTATAAGAAACCAAAAGGCAGTTAGGTTTGGACACTAGATCTGTTTGATGTGTCCCAGAACTGTTTCTGTGGACACAGTACCATCCTGCCTGACAATTCGGTCTTTTGTGGGACTGATGGGCTGACCCTGCTGACCTAGAATAAGCTCTTTCTGCGTTAGCCCTGAAGAATCACCGTCACAGCTGAGGAGGAAGGGGCTGGCTGGCAAAGGGGCTGGTGAGCCGCCCTGGTACTGATGGGGTGGGAGTGTAATTTGCTCTCCAGATTGCTTGCTATTAGGAAGGTGTGACCCAACTCAGCAGAGCAGCCAGCCTGAGCGTGGAAGGCCAGTGCAGACCCCCAAACAGAGCTGTGAACATCCCTGAGGAGCAGAATCAAACCTGCTGGTGAGCGTATCCTTGCACCAGACTGTCGCACCAGCCGGTATCTCGCAGAACGGTTTGCCAGGCTCAGGCGTACTCACCAGCCACAGGTTTGGCAACTGCAAGCTGGGAACGGAGCTGAGACTGAAAACCCAAGTGTGAGGCAAGAGGGGTGAGCACAGCCAGTGTGAGAACGGAGAGCTTGAGACCAACGCTCTCTGCCTCGGTGCCCCAAATTAATGTCTGTAGCTTCCCTGGATACTCAAGGATTCATTATAGGAAAAAAATGCATGGCACAGGGAGATGGGAAGGCACCACTGGGACCGAGGGTAGTCTGTGCGTGGTCTGGTGGTAAAGTGAGTGCTCAGGTATGGCACGAGGGGGTGACTATCCCGAGTGAGCCTCCTCTGTCCTTACACAGCTAAGGGGTTCTGCCGGCTCAGTGCTTCATGACTTATTAGTTGATTTTTCTAATGTGGGCTATGACCAAAGCCTTGTAATGTTGAGCTCTGATTCTCCGAGGACAAATCCATTTGAGTTCTGGGTTCGGTTTGTATTTGCTGGCACAGAAGTTGAGGCAGCGTGTGTCTGCACGAGCTGTTGCTGCCTAGAGGCAGGCGGTAAATGGCAGAGTCCATGTTGCCTTGGGGAGCAGGGCTGTGCTGCAGGATGCCTCTGGTGCGCTGCGGGTGTGCAGAAAGCATAAGGTGTTTTTAAATCCCTCCAGGGAAGCCTTGGCAAGCCCACAGCAGCAGTTTCCTTTAGGGTCACCCAGTGCCATTCTCCTTTGAACAACAGAAAATTGTTAATTGGTTGAGAAGGAGTGATTTTAATCTGGGTGTATATGAAAGATAGTACTGTAAAAAATAGGCTAGCTTGGTACCTATAGCTATCTGGATAAATGTAATTCTTAATTAACTTTGCAAATGGGAGCAGTGTCTGTTTGCCTATGAGGATGCATAATATACCCCCCCCTCCCCAAGTTACCCGAGGGGCAGCGCTCTCAGCTCCTCTTTGGATGTTTGCGCAGGGCTTTTCCCCCTGTGGAGCCAGGGAGGGGATTCCTCGCCACTGGAGGGTTCCCATCCCTGGGACAGGGCTGGCAAGCTCCTGGGCGGAGGGTTCTCCGCTGGGTCTGGGGCTCAGCGCTGCCTTTGGCACAGCCTGCGCCTCTTTCTTCCTGGGGTTTAGTTCCCTGTTGTTTAACACAGGCAGAAACATCTGGCTCCTGACCCCGTGTGGGGCAGGGGGAAGGTCTGAGCTGCCCGTAGCTGTACCTGTGGCGACGGTGTAGAGTGCTGTGGTGTCTGGACTCCTGAAACCACTTCTCTTGGTTAACTCCTGAAATGTGCTGGTTTGTCTCAGCGCTTCAGCTCTTGAGAGCTTGCCTAAGCACTTCCTTTTGGCTCTCGATGTGAATATTTAGCCATCTCTCAGCTCATTAGAACATTATCTGATTTGTTTTAATAAATTGCTCTGGGATCAGAGGCATTTTTGTGAGGATGATCATTTTTTTTAGCTTGTCATGCATAGAAAGTGCTAGAGGTCAATGTTACCACAGCTGGAAGTGACTCCATGCTGGAGGAGCCAGTCTTTCCTCAGCATTTATCTTCTGTAGCTGTTTAATTTTTTTTTTTTTTCCACTTTAGGAATTGTCAAAGGTTGAGGCAGCTCCACGTGTTGCCTGAAGCACCTTTGTGCAAACTTATGTCTACAATACATTTAGAATACAGATATTGCATACTATTTGCACCCTAACGTATTTTACATAGTTAGCACTTTTTTGCTGTGTGGTTAAAACAGTAGAAGGTACGTTTGTCCCAGCTTGGGCAGAGAGAAAAGCACATATCTTCACGGGGTTGTCATCGCTCTCTCCTGGTTCCCTAGGAGAGCCTCATGTCTGACATAGTGGTGGTTGGGTAAGAGGCTGCAACATGTAGGGGTTTGCTGTTGCCAAGATCTGGGGTGAATGTTAGGCAGGTTTTTTGACAACCATCTTCCATAGCAGAAGGGGTTGGGAGGTTGCTGACCTGACTGTGGTTCTTCATGCACAGCCAGGAGAGCCTACATAGCAACAACACAGCCCAGCCTTTATGATCCTCTCTGCAGTATGAGAGGTGCTGCATAGAGGGGAAATGCCAAGAAGAATGCTTCCAGGCTTGCCAGATACCCCAAAATTGTTGATGCTGGTTGAAGAGAGACAGTCTTAACTGCTTGGAGGCTGGTGAGAGCCCACATATGCTTTGGGGGGATAACTTGATGGGGAAGTAGAAGTAACTTGCACAGGAACCAAAGGTGGTGTGCTCCCTTCTGAATGGCCAGTGCAGCCGTTCACCCTCACTCAGGATGCTCTGCAGCAGCAAGTGGGATGGAAGGACCCTCACCTCCTGCCCAGCTGTGTCATCTGCAGGGCATGCCCTATCCCCTGCAGAGCACTGCTGAACTTCTGCCTCTTTCACCAGTGTGTTTGGGTGAGGAGTGTGGCGGATGCTCTGGCAGCCTTCCGGGAGATGGATGGCCATATCTAAACTGCACAAGAGAGAGGACAGCAGCCTTCATCCTGAACAGAGGAGTCACCCATGGGTACAACAGACCATGTGTGCTATAGAAGATCTTGGTTATGAAATGCAGCCAGTAATTCTAGAGGGTCTGATGTGAGGTCCATAGATCAAGAGTGGATGCATCATTGAAGGTACCAGTGATTGATCTTAGCTGATGGAAGAGAAAATGTTTGCAGTAGTAGAATAAAATTACATACCTTGCTTCCTACGTTAATTATCTTTCTCACTCTTTTTGCTCTCTGACTTAATCCAGAAGCATAATCTCATATCCTGTGGGAAAATCTCATGAGCTGCACTCTTGTTCTGTGTTTGGCACCCAACCATGTGCTGTTTGAGCTACCAGTTAAATGACACTTAAGGCTGTGGAAGGACTTTACTGGTTAAAACAAAACCAAGGACTTGGAAAGTCTTAGAGGAACTAAAGACCCAGCCTGACTAACCCCCCTGCACCGCTGTGGGAGTTGCTGGTTTTCACTAGTGTGGAGGTGGAAAGGGCCCCACCACGACCAGTGTTTCTGCACTGCATTTATTGAAGCCTTGCAACATTTTTTTTTTTCCTTTTGGGCCTTGGACAACATTTCCCCATTATGGAGATGAACGTCTTTGTCAGTGACATGGACAATGGGGTTGAGTGCACCCTCAGCAGGTTTGCCGAGGACACCAAGCTGTTTAGTGCTGTTGACACGCTGGAGGGAAGGGATGCCACCCAGAGGGACATTGACAGGCTTGAGAGATGGGCCTGTGTGAACCTCATGAAGTTCAACAAGGCCGAGTGCAAGGTCCCGCACATGACTGGGGCAATCCCAAACGCAAATACAGGCTGGGCAGAGAAGGATTGAGAGCAGCCCTGAGGAGAAGGACTTGGGCTTGTTGGTGGATGAGAAGCTCAACATCACCCAGCAAAGTATGCTTGCAGCCCAGAAAGCCAACTGCATCCTGGGCTGGGCTGCATCAAAAGAAGCGTGGCCAGCAGGTTGAGGGAGGTGATTCTGCCTCTGTACTCCGCTCTTGTGAGACCCCACCTGGAGTACTGTGTCCAGCTCTGGGGTCCCCAATATGAGAAGGACATGGACGTGAGGGAGCAGGTACAGAGGAGGGCCACAAAGATGATCAGAGGGCTGGAGCACCTCTGCTGGGAGGACAGGCTGAGAGAGTTGGGGTTGTTCAGCCTGGAGAAGAGAAGGCTCCAGGGAGACTTTATAGCAACCTTCCAGTACCTAGAGGGGGGCTAAGGGAAAGCTGGGGAAGGACTTTTTACAAGGGCATGTAGTGATAGGACAAGGGGTAATGGCTTCAAACCAAAAGAGGGTTGATTTAGATTAGATATAAGGAAGAAATTTTTCACTTTGAGGGTGGTGAGGCACTGGAACAGGTTGCCCAGAGAAGCTGTGGATGCCCCAACCCTGGAAGTGTTCAAGGCCAGGCTGGATGGGGCTTTGAGCAACCTGGTCTTGTGGAAGATGTTCCTGCCCGTGGCAGGGGGGCTGGAACTAGATGATCTTTAAGGTTGCCTCCAACCCAAACCATTCCATGATTTGATGATGAAAACGAGACTGCATCTGGCCTTAGGCTAAAGGTGCTGTCCAGGTCAGACAGTGTTTCAACACGGGGAATTCTCACCCTTTCTTTCAGCCAGCTAAAATCCAACAAGATGACAGCTTTCCCCTCATTAAGTGGAGCAGCTGGCAGCGATCTGACCCATCAAGCCCAAAGGCTTTTGGGCTCTGCTGGGCTGTCTGAGGGGGGTTGGCATGCAGTCCATCTCCAGCCAGCGCTAATCAGTTTTAATGTGTAATGAAACCCAGACTCTGCCGTCCCTTGTCGTCGATTGATGGGAGTGTGTAACCCGAACTCAGCGCACTAAGTGCTTTTCAGTTACCCCAAAGACTTTGGATCAAGTCTGGTAATGAAATGAAGATGTGGGCTGATGGGTGTGTGATTCAGCTCCTGGCCGCGCAGCATGTGTGATGCCATTGCAGAGGGTCTCCTTGGTTGGTCTTCACAGCGGCTCTGAGCAGCTGTTTTAGGCAAATGGATGATACTCAGCTCCCCGGGGGGTTTGGGGTTTTTTGTGAACTGGTGTGAAATTTGTGCAGACTTTCAGTTAAAGGCTGTACCAGTCTGGATTTCTGTAGCATAGTTGCAGTAAGTAACCGCTTGCTATGACGCTGGAGGACCCAGAAGTGTGGATTTTGGAAAGCATCGCCACACAGTTTAGATGTGCTGCTTTTACTGACAAGTATTGAAATCACTTTCAGAGCAAAAATATTGTGAGTTTTTAGTGTATCAAATGGAATAAAACCCTGATCTGCATGTTTCAAGTATGAGCCTTGTAGGGTAGGAAATTCCACATGTAGAATTAATCACTGAATTTTGAGCTGTCTGAAGTGTCCCTTGAGTCTCTTAAAAAATGTTCCTGATTTTTGAACTTTGGCTAGAGGGAAGGGGTGGAAGCATTGGAGAGGAGCCGTGGTCTGCTTGGCCCCTGTCCCCGCTCCCCAAACCTTGTTTGCTTGCTTTGCAACTGGGTTGTGGCTGCGGCGCTCGGACCCCTGTGCTGCAGCCCCTCTTGTCAGTGGGTGCCTGAACCCGGGCTGTCCTGTCCCCATGGCTGCTCTTGGGAGGCTGTCTCCAAACTGTCTCACTCTGCTGTTAAGAAAGCTCCCAATTCCCAGCCTAATTACTCCTGGTCAGTTATTACCTGTGGTTCATATGCCAAATTGCCCTTTAGCTTAAATAGCTTTTCCCTTTGCTCGTGTCTGACCCTCAGATGTAATTACAAAGCGATTGAACCTTCACTTAGCCTTTATTTTGCGATCTTGGGCAGGACAAGTGTTTTTAAGCTCTTGGAGAGTCATCCTGGAGGCTTCCTGCAGCGTAATGGGAACATGAGGCTGCGAGGAATGGGAAGACCTGTGCTCTGCTGCTGTGATGGGTTAAATGGAGTGATGCTCTTCCTCCAGGTGTTGGGTGCAGTGGCTGCCACCTTCCCTCCTCGCCCGGGTGCTGCTGCAGGTGGAGGTGCAGCGGGTCCCTGTGTCTGGGGATGTCTTCTGCAGGAGGTGGCTTTTGTGCCGTGGGCTGGTGCCCGTGGGAGCTGCAGCTGTGGGGTGTTTCTGAGGGGGGTCCTGCAGCACTGGGTGATGCAGCTGTGCTGGGGGGAAGGACATGAAAATGGCTGTCCCCCTTGGATGGGCGCAGTGGTGAGGCCAAGGAGAAGAGGCACCTCCCTGGAGCAACGCAGGTCTATTCGGGTCTGCTCAGCCCAGGTCCCCCTTCCCATGGAAACACTCAGGTGCCTGGAGCACTCTTGATCATTGTAGGGGTGGCAGTTTTCTTCTTTAGCTCTTTCTGACTTTGGCTTTTCTGTCCCAAATGTTACTTTTTAGTCTGAAACTTCCTGGCCTCTGTCTGTGGAGATAATTAAGTTAATGGGCCCTGGGAGGGGTGGCTTTCATTGTGTTAGAAGACTTTTAAGAGTCTCATAAAAACACAGATTTTGATTTTTAGAATGTCTATTTACACCCCCCCCCCCATATTTAGATATATCTATATACATATTCTAATGCTTTCAAATTTCAAAACCTTAGTCTAGGGAGAACATCTGTGCAAGGCACCACAGATGTTCATTTTCCTAATTCAGAACTTCTTCAGAAATCAAAACCCAGTGCAGATAATAGCTCTTGCACTTGGGTGCAGACCATCGGTGGCATGCCATACAGTGGGACTGCCTCAAGTCTCCAGGAAATTTTAACCTGCAGGTGAAAGTTGCCTTTAAGGACTTTTTCCCAAGAGATTGCACGGGTTGCATTGAGTGTCCAACTACTGGTACTAAAAATACACTTTGTGTGTAGAGGCTTGTGTATGCACATACTGTTGAAGAAGGACAGTTGCTCCTGTGGGCAAGCCCGGGTCAGCCCGAGCTCCTTGCCCTTCTGGTGCCTTAGTGTGGAAGTATCGGGAAATAATGGAATTGAAATGGGAGTTGTCAATATTGGAAAAGAAGGTCCATGTTCACAAACATATAATATAATATATGGAATAAAAGATGTGTGTGTATGTAAAAGGAACTAATACCCTAAGTGCCAGGATCTCCAGCGTGCGGTGGGGGTCAAGGCATTGAGATTCGTAAAGAGTTTGCAGTGAGATCTTGCTCCCAGAGCTGCTGGGTGCTTTGGCACGTAGACCCCTGTGCTGCAGTTCTGACGGAGCGCTGGTCCAGGGACAACTGGGATGCCAAGCAGGAATTCGGGGTTTGAGCTTGGCAGCCTAGTAAGGCTCAGGCATGGCTGACATGCTGGATGCCACGCGGTGGGCTAGTGCTTGCCGACGGGGGCTTTTTTAGGGCAAGGGTTCTCCGAGGGGTCCTGCCATGGGGATTTCATTGGCATCCTTGGCCGTGCCAGGGGGGTATTGAGCTCCTCGAAAATAAATCCCCTCTTTGGCAGGGGGCGGCTGTGAGGGTGGGAGTCGGGCCGGGTGGCGAATGGCAGCGTCACAAGATGGATGCGGCTCTGTGCAGACATCTGTCCATCTGTCCGGGTTTAGCTCCCGCCGTATGTCCAGGCTCAGGGGATTTGCTTGTGAGGTCCCAGCCGCCCCCCGGGCCAGCGTGGCGGCGGCGGCACGTAGGCCTGGGGCGGGCTGGGCTGCTGCGGGCAGGAGAGGTTTGTGGGGCACCGCGTGTGCATGCGTGGACGCTGAGCGGAGGGGCTGGAGTCGGCTGGACCCGCCGGCGAGGCGGATGAGATGGGGTGTTGCTAAGCTACTGAGGACCCCTCGCCCGAGAGGAGCATCGCATCGCATCGCCCGCCGCCGGCTCAGTGCAGCATCCCCGGTGCAGCATCGGCGGCGCGGGGAGGAGAGACCCACCGGCGGTGATGTAATGAGCTGCCGGGGCGGTGGTTGGAGACACCGGCGGAGAGAGGACGAGCGGCCGCGGCTTTGGTGGCTGGCATGGGCCCCCGCGGCCCTGGCGCACCGTAGCCCTTCTGAGCAGCTGCCTCCGTAGCAGCCGGCGCGTCGGGAGAGGCATTTGCTGGATTATCGGGGCGGATGGCGAGCGGATAGAGGGAGGCTGCAGCCATTTGCAAGCGCTGCCGGGCAGCCCGTGCTCCCGAGACAGAGCCGCCGAGAGCCGCATTGTTGTGACCGAGTGTGCTAACAGTCTCTCTCTGCCTCCCTGTTTCCCTTTCTCTCTCTCTCTCTCTCCCTCCGTCTGTCTTTTCTGCAATGATGAGGCAGGCCCCGGCAACACGGAAGGTACAATCTGCTGCTGTATCCACACTGTCATTGCTAACGCTGCTTATCAATGTACCTTGTTTTGCCTTTTTTTCTTTTTTTTTTTTTTTTTTTTTGTATGTTAATGCTGCTGAGCTTTAATTGTGAGTTGGACTCTGTTTCAGGTGCCTGTGGACAGACAGGGTGGGGGGAGGTTGCTGAATGAGAAGGCAGCATCATTTTAATGCCTAGCTTTTCCTTTCAAGTTTCCTTTTTAAGTCATTTCTCCATTTCACCTGTCTGTGCCTGTGTTGCATGCAGCATCTCTGCAGCTCGGCTGGGCTCCGGTGGCTTCCCTGCTGCCGGAGGTGCTGGCGCTTGGCTTGTGGATGTTGCATGTTAATAATAACGTTTTTCCTGCCTTAGCGATGCAAGCCGTGCCATTGGGTCTGCCTGCTTCTGACATTTCCAAATGTTTGTCATATCTGGATCCCCTGTCAAGCTGTCATTTCTGCAGGTTACAGCACGGACTCTAGTTTGTGCTCTGGTAGTGTCCTATATGTTTATTTTTAGCATAACCAGGATATCACTGTTCAGCTTAAAGAGAAATACTGAGAATTTTTGGCTGATCTCAGAGAAGAAGGGAAAATAAAAATAACCAGAGGCACAAACGTGCAACTTCACTGGCTGTGCTGTGTCAGCGAGAAGATTTTGCCGTTTTAATAATGTTACAGTAAATGTTCTTGATTTATGTGTATGCTTCTTTGAGCTCACCAAACACAGTGCCATACTTTGTTACGTGGTGATTACTTTAAGAGCTCCTGTTTAATCCACTTCTGAATGAAAAGTTTTACAAATGCTGGTTTTCTTCTGCTTCCAGCGGAAGGGTGGAGTGGTGGGGCCAGCCCGGTGCTCAGTGCCCTGTCTGGCAGGGAGCTTTACAAATCCGACAGCCGCTTGATTTAATCCTGCTTTTTCTGTTGTTACCTCCCCTTGCACGTGCCGTCTCTGTATGGCATCATGCCTGCGAGAGAGTGCATGTGCAAGGTGTTGCCGATTGTTTAAAATGCAAAGTTTCTTGTAGCGTGTATACAGCAATAACGCGGGGTAATATCACCCTGGGAAAAACACCCCGCGAGGAGCTTGTCCCTTCTGCCGGTGGAGTGTCGTGAGGTTAGAGACAGCGTTTAATGCCAACAGGTTTTGTCTGGAGACGGTTTGGTTCCTCCGAGAGGCCAAGTTCCCTGATGGTGAGCGGGATGGCACCCTGCCCGCTCGGGTGGGCAGCGCTGACCTGAGGTCTTTGCTGGGTTAATGCCCGGGCATCAACTCCAGGAGCTGCGCTCCGGCCCTCTCCACCTGCTGCTGGAAAACCTGATGGAAACTTCGTGGGAGATCTGCAGCAACAATTACAGTCTGAGAAGTTCTGCTTTTCTGCATCAGAAGCCCTCAGGCTTTGTCCAGCAGGAGCCTTCAGCAATACAGTATCAGTCCTGCCTGGCATAAGGTGATGTTAATACAAATGTGCTTGTCCGTGCTCACAGCGTTGCCAGCGTTTAGTGCTCCCAGCTGGGTCTGGATGGAGACTCCTGCACTTGGAGCAGAACCGAGCTAGGAGGGACCTGCAGGACTTGCGATCGGCAGCCCCACATTCAAGACGGGAGATGTCGGCTCCACGCAGGCAATTGTTGGTACCCAGGAGTTTTGCTGGATTTCTTGCTGCTAGGAGCAGTTTGCGTCTGAGTTAGTCTGTTGTGAGCCCCAGATGCTCTCTCCTTTCTCTGAGTGCAGGACCTGCCAAGGTTGTGTAATGTCATCAAATATTTATGCAGCAACATTACGCAGCAGAGTTCAAAACTGCCATATGAAATATTAATAGCCACAGCTGGGTGGTGCAGAGCATCCTGGGATCCAGGAGGGCCCAAAGTTTTTGTATTAAGCTTCTACATAGTCTGGAGCCTGGCAGAAGTTCAAGCATCTGCTCCCAGCTCCTGAGCAGGGCTCCTGGATGCTCCCGTAGTCATGAAGAGCTTTGTCGATGGAGTCCTGCTGCCTTCCTCCTGCACACCATCTCCTTGCCAGCTGGATGCCGGACCCTGATGGCTAGAAGGGGGAGAAGCCAGTGTCCCGGTCCAGCTGCAGTTCTGCCAGTGGCGTACGAGTGCTTCGCAGAGCACAGTGGATGAATTGCTGATGTGAAGTGTTGCTGTGTGACAGCCGGATGGAGAGGAGGATGGCCGGGGTGGCAGGGAGCCCAGTCGCCCTCCAGCTGTGTCAGAGAGCAGCAGAACATTTCTCCGTCCCCCCCTTGCCAAAGAGCTGCTCACCCAGGGGATTTCGGAGCTGACGCTTCAGCTTTCTGTGGTCTTCACATGGTGTTACATGGAGGGGGACCAAAATGGCCTTCCACCTTACAGCAGAGGAGGCATGAAACCTGGATTAATCTCTGCCATTTCGCATGGCTAGCTTTTAGAGAACATTACCAAGAGGCTTCTCCCTTTCTTAAGGGTTTGGTGTGGTTTGAGTCGGGGAAAATGCTCAGCTTCTCCCCACCCCATAGCCCAACTAGGGAAGGCTTCAGTGGTCGCTTGTTGAGTATTTCCCCTGATGTCTGGCGGCTGCCATGGGCAGCACTAAGCTGTATTTTGAACGCAGAGACTTGGTTGCTGGTGTGAGATGCCCCAGCCCTTGGCTACTCGTGTCTGCCACGCACCGGGGTGCTTTTGGTGCTGACCGCGCAGAGCAGGCAGAAGGATGGCAGGGAGCACTGTGCCCGGCAGTGGGGGCTCTGTTGAGTTCTCCCCCTACGAGCTGGGTTGGGAGCCACATGCTTGGCAAGGAGCGGAAGCGTCTCCCTGCATGTGGCTCACAGAGTCCCTGAGGGAGGGGGGGGTTTCAGAGCGGTCTTCAGATTTCTAGTGGCACTCAATGTAATCTTTATTTAGTAAGACTTCTGAAAGATGCTGGAGTATTCCTGAAGAGCTTATAAGACTGCTCCTAAATCAGACCTGTATTTATCTGAGGGTTTTAAGCTTTTACTGTTGTCATTACATTTTCCTGGCAAATTTTGCTAAGCAGGAGATGTTATGGGAGATGGGTATCTTCCCTCAGTATTGAAATGGGCCTGCTGTTGAGTGCAGCCTTTTAGAAAAGGCTGGAAGCGAGCAAAATAGGATTTAGCTCAAGTAATACGGTAGGTAATAGGCTATTTTGAAGCGATATCCTGTCCAGTTGTAATGTATATTTAAAAAAAAAAAAAAGCTGCAAGATCTCTCAGCTGGTTTAAGGCCTTGGGTGGGAATATGGCCATGGCTTTTGAATATCAGAGAGAAGCTGTGGTGGTGGGTGCGATGCTGCACTGGTCTGAGACAGGTCTGCCTCTGGCTCACGGGGGCTGAGCATTTGCTGATGGGCTTTGTGCAACTAAACGTCTCACTCATGACTGCATCCTTGGGGAGTGTCATATGGCAGCGTTTTTATTCATCTTTTCTGTTCTTGGTTACTTTAAGCTGTGGATTAGGTAATAGAATAAAAAAAAAAAAGTTAAATAGAATGTGAAAAGTTTTAAAACAAGCCCCAGCATTTTTAAAGCTGCATCTGGAGAGCAGATGTCCCTTCCAGCGATTCCCTCTGCCCGGTCCCATGGTTTCCAGTGCCCGGGACCTCCCTGCCCGCACCTGGAGCACTGCCCGTCCAGCTTCCCCCATTGACGGCTGGCAGAGCCATGCCAGCCTCACTGTTACCTGCTGTTATATCAATTATGGGTGGAGTATTTGTTAACGGGGGAAAAACATTTATTTACTGGTGTATTAAGCGCACAGCAAGGATGTGCCGAGATACGCAGTGTGGCCTCCCCACCCTTCGATGTGAGACCACTGGCTTGTTGATGGTTGTGTTACTGCTATGCTGCATGTGCAAAGGGTGGGTGTATTTGGGGGGGGGGGCAGAGGGTCCTGCCTTGAAGTAGGTGGATCCATTTATTTCCAGAAATGAAAAGAAAATATGGAAGTGTTTGAGTAGAAGCTCTATGTTACCCATGTGAGTTTTATGACTGAAGAGAAATAGGGCCCAGGGGCTCCAGCATCTCTATGGTCAGCCAGTTTGGTGATGCTCTGGTCCCTTCAGAAAATCAAAGGTGTGAGGGGAGGGGGAAAAAAATTAAAAATAAAACCCTTCAATCTTGCACTCAAGTGACCTCTTGGAAAGGTGTGTTGAGTTAAACCCACTCCTTGTCAGCAGAACCCGGTGAACACTGAGCAGCTCTGCAATAAGGTGGCAGCAGTTTCCAGGCTGGCCCAGGGCAGCCCATATTTTGCTTCTGAAGCTAAAGATCTCAGAAGTAGAAGGTTCTGCCCCTGGGGTGTCTGCTGGAGTTGGGGGTTGGCTCCAGGTGCAGGATTCCGGCAGTTGCTCTTCTCCACAGTTCTGTGGTCCTGCAGCTTTGCTATAAAGGGGGAGAAGCAGAGCTGGAGCTCGATGAGCGATTTCTGGTGCAAGCAAGAGAACCTGACCAGGAGGCTGAGCTGCCACTGGGCTCTGTTCCTCCATTTCTGTGGGAGCTCTGCTAAGCAGGGTTCTTGCCTGGAGCTGCCCTGGGAGCGTGGGTTAATGAGCTCGTACACCTGATGCCATGCACACTAATTGCTGTGATGTCTTTTGTTTCCTTTACCTTGTTCTCTGCTGCATCTGCTGCTGCCCTGCTGCGGTCTGTATCTCTGCTCCTGTCTGTCCCTGTATGAATGTCTCTCCTCCTCTGCCTTCCGCTCCTGTTGCCCTCCAGACCACCGCCCGGCGGCCCAAGGTGAGCAGCTGCGGTCAGGGGGCACTGAGCATCCCCTGCGTGTTAAATATGAACCTGATGAGTTCTAACCCCAACCTGTGTTTTCTCTTGTCCTTCCATCTCGTCGTACAGAGCCTGGAGAAGCTCACAGGAGCAATGTGCTTCTCTGGAGCATGTCTAAATCACTGGGGACAACCTACCTGGGCAAAATGTCTATAGAAAAGTTGTGCTCTAAGCTAGAGCTCATCTAATGAGTGGAGTAATGCCCCGTCTGGCTGGCTGGCAGACCATGCTGCTTGGTGTTCCTGTTAATGTTACTAATTGCTTCTCACTGACTGCTGTTTCCTGTCTTATGTGGGGTACTTTTCGGTGGGATCTTGAGGGTGTCTGTTGAAGGAGGTGAGTGCAAAGAGGTGCCAGCCAGGACTGTACTGATTCCAGCACAGAGAATCAATTGATCACGTTTTGAGGTCTGCCCCTAGCTGGCAGGACTTGCCTTGCAAAGGGGCACACAGAGGAGGGCAAACAAGGGAGATAAATCCTTAAAGAACTCTATAATAGCCAAGTTATGGTTTGTAACTGGTGAAATATTATTTTCTACAAAGGGATACACTGCAGGGAGGGCTTTATTTTCACTGGCATGTACAAGGAACTCAAACCAGGGCAGTGATGGATTCATTCGGTTTCAGGGCAACTGGGATCCCGGCTGCCAGGCATCTAGCTTTCCCCTCTGAAAAATATCTTGTTAACTGTCCTTTTGGCAGTGTAGGGCCAGAGCCCGGGCTGAGGTAGGACCTCATGGCAGGGCAGGGGGAAGGGGAAGTGTAACAGAGGTATATGAACACAATGTGAGGAGGACAGTCCACCACTCCTTCTGTAGGTTAAAATTTCCTCTAAAACATCTCCCCCGACAAACCTTGAGACACAGCAGGGATTTTGCTGTGAGTCCATGTGATGCATTTGCAGTGAGGCAGAGAAGTGAGATCAAGGTAAGCAGCTTTTGTGTGCTGGTGTGGATTTTCAGCCAGTTTCCAGTCCCAGCTGGAACCTTACCCTTTACCAGGGAAAGTTGTGGAGAGCTCTCAGATCACATTTGAATGATGTTCTTGTTCTCTGAAACTTGTGTTGGAGAAGGGCTGTGAGTGGATGTCCTACATGACCTCCTCCTACTCCTTTGGCTTCATATCTATGCCAGGCAGGAATTAGATGGGGTTGAAAACACCTCTGCATGTGTGTTGAGTTCAGAGCTGTTGCCCATGTTGGCCAACTGCCCTGGCACTCTGCAGCACTGAGAGCCCCTCTCGGGCCGTTGCATCCTATTTTGGTTGGGCTCACAGATGTGTCCACATCAGATAGACTCAGCTGGCAGGCCATTTTCTCTGGCAGCTTGGACCTTCCAGGGTTGCTGGGAATGGATTTTCAATAGGAACCGTTAGTGAAGGTTGTCCAGTAGCTGTGCAGAGGGGTCTAGGAGATGCCGTGCTGCATTTTGGCCCTTTCTGGAAGAAAGTATGTCCCTTGGACCTTTCCTGATCCTGACTGCCAAGCCCAAGTCATGGATCTCCAAAGGTTTCTATCTCTTCAGGTGTGATGAGTAGTGGAACCATACCAGGTGTGTCCCTGGTGATGCTGCTCTGTCTCCACAGGTTTTTAATCCCTAAAGCAGCAGGAACAAGAACAGCATCCTTGTTTCAAATAGTGAGTGTCTTAGAAATGGTGCGTGTGTGGCATGGTGCTGTGGACACTGTTCCCAGGCTGGTGCTCACACCAAATCAGGAGTCAAGTCAATCTCGAGGAGTAAAATAAAAAGCCAGGAAATTTGTGTACACAGTATTAGATGACACAGAGATGAGTGCTCCAGAAATACAGGTCCATGAGGAGAACAACAGAAGTTTCTGACGGACCTGGTGCTTTCCTTCAGACATCAGCTTCCCTTGGTCCTGTCACCTGGGTTACATGGCCAGCCTCACTGCTGGATCCCCAGCCAGCAATTAACAACCTCATAAGCACTGATGAAACCGCTCTCTGCTGCTCTGGTTCCTCCAAGCTCCACTGGTTTTCCCTGGACGCTGGTGAACTCTTGCTACTCTTTCATTTTCCCCCCCTCTGTTCCCCTAAAATTTGGTGCTTCGTCCCCTCAGCTGGTGTAGTTGCAGGCAGAGGGTGCAGAGTTGGATGCAGTGTGTCCCTAACAAGCTGCTGGTGGTACTGGCACATGTGCGTGGGCATGCAGGCACAGCAGCACCTGACTCAGGCTCCTGCAAATGCTGAACAGCGGATGTGTCCTGTTGTGTTTCCAGATGTGGAGGATGGACAGGGACGACAGAACCTTCCCTGCTCCTGTCTCGGTGTGCTTTGAGGTTTTGCTGTCTCATCCTTTGGAGCTGGAACACCAAAACCTCTGACTGTGTTTCCACTCTGCAAACACTACTGAGGACCCTTGTTATTCCCTGCTCTGATTGCCTCCGATGTGCTCACTTGCTAGGCAGGGTCTGCCCTCGTGTCCCAGGACCTCAGGGTGTGAGCTGGCCTTGCCCTGAAGAGCAAGGAGATGGGTCTGTTACCTGCAACAGCAGCATAGGTAGATGTGGTAGGGCGAGGAAAATAAATACGACATGGTTTGTAGGGAGAGGGAATCTTTTATTGTCCCCGCTACTGCAGGAAGGAGGAGATGGACTCCCTCTGCCTCTGGTCTGAAGCAGGACTTGTGTGCTCAGAAAAAGATCCATTTTTGGTTTTTAACTATGTCAATGGTGTAGTAAAATTTTACCTTTCCCTTCAACAACTCTTTTTATCTATGAATTTTGGCTGAACCAGACTCCTTCCAGAGCAGTGTAAGATCACAGTGTTCACACTGCTGGAGAGTCTCTGCAGTAGTGCCGGTCCTCGGCACGCTGCAGGTCTGGGTACAGCGAGGCTGTGGATGCACTCCTTCTATCCAGAGCGGTTTTGCTGTTGATGTCCCCGCTGCCACCGTGCTCTGGGTTTCATCTGTGCTGGAAATGCACAGCCACTGGGAGACAGTGGCTGACCTTGAGAAACACCCTGGTGAAAGAAGTGGTGTTGAAAAGTGCGGGAAGATGGACTGGTCATGTAAGCGTCATCTCCCTTGAAATGTGCTCATCTGACTTTCTCCCCTGGCCATGTTGTTTTGCAGCCCACCCGGACCCCCAATTCTGCAGCATCCAGTGGTACGGCTGGGCCCTCGGGCTCAGCCTCTGCCTCTGGTGGGGAGATGAGCAGCAGCGAGCCCAGCACACCTGCTCAGACGCCGCTGGTGGCTCCAGTTATTCCAACTCCCTCCTTGACCTCTCCAGTGGCACCTCCAGTTCCCTCGCCCACAAAGGTAAGCTGTGGTCAAGGTAAGCTGTGGGCTCTGCCAGTGTGGAGGGTGGTAGCTCCTAAGGGGAGGTGGAGAGAAAACTGGCCACCAGTACTGGTAGGAGGAGGATGAGGAAAAGGGGAGCAAGAAGTCCTCTGATGGGTCCTGTTGGTGGTCACTGCGCAGGACCTGTGTGACCGCCTATAATGCTGTACTGGGTTTAGGTGCCATGGTCTGTGGGAGGAGCAGAGCAGCCAGGTGGCTGGGGGACAGAGACGAGCGTGCACGGCTTGCTGGGGAGTTGGCCAAGGACAAATGCAGAGGCCAACTCAGTTCCCAATGCACGTTCTCCCTTCCGGGCTCCCCATGGGATAACGTGGCATCAGAGCAGTTTGGCAGGTGAACGTGCCTGGGGGTCGAGGCTCTGAGTCAGAGCTTGAACTTGCCGATGAGGGCAGAGCTCAGTCGTAAATCCGGAAGAGGACCTGAGCACTGCATGCTCCACCCACCGGTGTTGGATGAATGGGAGTGGAGGAACCAGTGGTGGGTGCACTTTGGGAGCGTTCCTGCCTTCAAATACGAAGACCACTTAGAGAGGTCCAATATTTCCCAAACTTGTGTGTTTCTAATAATTATACCAGCATAGTTATTCCATTTTTGATCTTTAAAATAGTTTTTCATTACTTCCATCCTGCTTTGTATTAATTAGTTAAAATTAGAGCTTGTGAAAGATTTGGGGCATGAGGGCAAAGAATTAATAGCATGAGAGGATAAAGACCTGGCTCTGAGGTTGTGTATTGAGGGAAAGGCTGGAAAAGCCACCATCTGGTGGGAAGAAGGGATGTTCACACTCCCCAGAGTTGCCCACAAGGACTCTGGTAATGGGTTAATGTAAGGGGTGCAAAAACTGTTCTCCTGAGAGTATTGGTGGCGTCTGTATGTCCAGGGCTGAGAAGGCAGCAGAGGAGAAATCTGTGTGGTTTTCCTGTGCTGTTTGACATCGCGAAGGACTTTTTTTTTTTTTTTTTTTTTCCAAAATCTGTTCCTTCATGTCACCCGGCTTTGTGATTTTAAGCTGTAGTCATGAGGCTGCTTTAAACCTGTGCTACTGCCAGAAGAAGGGAGTCACGTCCCCTTCTCCTGCCCTTGCTCACAGCCATTTGCCCAGGTACCGCTGCGCTGGCATCAGCGTTTCTCTGGCCGTTGGAGCTGATCTGGCCAAAAAAGAACCAGCAAGTACAGGATCAGTTTTCCCTAGTGGGAGCTCACCGGAGGATTACGTGGCTGCTGCTGTGGGATCGAGTGGGCACTGGTGAAGGGCACAGGGCCATCTCTGAGGGTGGCTGCCTGGGCTATGTCACTTAACGACTGAATCGCCCTGGCTTCGGGCAGCTGCCCTGCTCTTCGCAAGGGCTCTCACAGCAGCTGCGCAGGCTGCACGTGAGGGAAAGTGGGACTGTAAAATCCAGGTACCGGGGGGAGCCTGGGGTCTGTTGTACAGCAGCAACACTTATTTATAGAATTAAAAAAATGTGGGACCTCAGGGGGAACCGGGGTTTTCTTTAAATGGCACGGACACTGGGCTTTCCTCAAAGGTGTGTGGTGACGGGGAACAGGGTGACAGGCATGAGTGGCAGCACGGGACATTCCGGCTGGTGTTAGGGAAAAGTTCTCAGGGTGAGTGTGGTCAAATACCGGGATGGGTCTAGAGGGACTGTGGGACCTCATCCTTGGAGACATCCAGAGCTTAATTGGATGAGGGCCCTGATCTACTCAGCACAGCTTTGAGCAGGGACGTGGACCAGAGACCTCCGCTCACCTCTCCCAACGTCAGTTATTCTCTGATTGTAAAACAGGAGTGTGCTTCAGATGTATGATTTGTGTTCAAGACAGGCCAGTGTAACTAAAGGTATTCTCTGTCTCCAGAACAGCTCGGCAGTGCCTCAGTGTCTCCATGAAGGCCAGGTGACGGCTCTGGTTTGACGAGCGTGCATGTAGAAATCACCCTGTCAGCTCCCTAAATGGGGCGCTGAGGGTTTTGCCTTGACCTAACTCACTCTCCAGTAACAGCTCACGTGTGGCTGTGCAATACCTTTATGACTTTGTGCGGTTCGAGTGGTGTTTCCCCGCCTGCGGGAGCAGTTCTGCAGTTACAGCATAGCCATTTAGAAATACAGTGCCAACCTTGCCTGTGGTTTAAGGCGAGTCAGGTGTGCCTTTCCCCTTGGAACGTAAGAGGCTCGTGAAAGGGAACCCTTAGAGCTGGGGCAGGGAGGGATGTCACCCCTGAGGAGGCTGCGTTTGCAGCTCGTTGGAAATCTCAAGCCTCTGTCCCTTTTCCACGTGCCAGCTTTCATTGTAGCATTGGCTTTGGTCTCAAGATAACCCAGCTCCAGTGCTGCATCACTGTGCAGCCTTCCCTGGACCGTTGCGTACTGGTGTTAGTATCCTCCTTAAGCTGTATCTTTTTACTGCGGGTAAAGCTGGTTTCACTATGAAGCCCAACCACTGCAGCCCAAATGCACTTAGAGCAGAAGGGGGTGCATTCAGAGGGGCACTGGTCAGCCAGCGGCGCTGCAGGAATGGCCCGAGGCACTCACCTCTCTGCGAGCAATGGGCTAGAAAAGCTGCGGAGAAGGTCTTGGGCTGCCCGTGCAAGCTGATCTGGGGTGCTCAGCAGAGACCATTTTAGGATTCGGTCTGCTGAGGCGGGAGGATTCCCAGGTTTTAGGCTTGTACCCGGCTCACCCTTGTAGACCTGCACCGGGTCTGACACACCGTGGGTTACAACGCACACCAGACCCCCGGGTACGGAGCATGGGGGAGACACCCCCACCCCATACAAACATCTGCTGTGCTCTGTAGGGTGGGTGTTGGGAGAGGATTAAAGGGGAACAGCTCGCACAGAGCGCAGTGAATTTGCGGCACGAGTGCGCAGTTTGAGGTATACCCTATATGTGTGTGAGCATGTTTCTGAATTACACGCTAATAACTAAAACCACTGGCTGCTACAAGTCTGTACCATCATGCACGTTTTTTTGATAGAACCTTTCTGTAAGATCTGGTTCCGTTTATGGAAATGTGTTTCTTGCATGCCATTGCTCTACGCTGAGTAGGAGCAGAAGAGTTACTGAAGGGGGAACTTGGGCATGTTAGTGGTGGGGGATTTTTTTGGGTTTTGTTTTTTTAAGGATTTAGGCATCCATAGATCCCATTGAAGTCAAAAGCAAGGTGCTCGGGACCTTTTGCCAGCCAAAAGGTTTTTGTCAGTGTGTCAAGGAACTTTTATCACATGTTATACGTGTAGTGAAAATCAACAGGTTAAAATGACAGACTCTAGCTGCAAGTGTAGAGCGATACATTCTTCTAAAACTGTTCCAGTAACAATGCCAAAATACAGGCTAGCTGCTGATGGGTCAGGTTCTGTGTGGGTTAAATTAATGTAGCTGGAGCTCTCCAAAGGATGTTGCTGCTCCTTTTGGTAATTCTTGGTTTGATGTTGTAGGAGGAGGAAAATTTGCGTTCTCAAGTCAGGGACCTGGAGGAGAAATTGGAGACTCTGAAAATAAAGCGAAATGAAGACAAAGCAAAGCTTAAAGAGCTCGAGAAGTACAAGATCCAGCTGGAGCAGGTGCAAGAATGGAAGAGCAAAATGCAAGAACAACAGGCTGATCTCCAGAAACGTTTAAAGGAGGCCAAAAAGGTGAGCATCCCTGAGACGTTCAGCAGCTCCAGTACTGAGGCTTGCAGAGGGAGACATGATTCCAGGGCTAATTCAATTGCTGAAAATGTGTGGGGGGTTTTTAATGAAATATCAGCTAGGATTAAACTGTGTGCTCTCCTGACTCCTGTCTTCTGAATACATGCCAGGTCCTAAAGTGGCCTCTGACCTCACGTATCACTGTTCTCTCCAATGTAAATATTGATTTAGGTAATGAGCTGCCAGTGCAAATCCCAGATGCAGCCAGAGAGTACACCGCATGTTTAATGCGGCATGCGAGCGTGGGTGCTGACTGCGTCTGGTCTGTCATGGTGGTAGCACGTGCAGCTCATTCTAGAGCTGAAGCCACAGCTTCATTCTCTAACCAGACTAGATGTCAGAGCAGACAGAACCTTTGGATGGACTTTGCGTAGTCCTGCAAAGGTACCAGAGATGTTGTGCATCCCAGGATTTGCTTTCCTTTTTGCTGCCCGCCTGCCCCATCTGTGAGATAGCCTGGCCTTCGAGGCAGGAACTTCTGATCCTTTGAGTTGATTCCTCTATCAGTGCAAGTTTCAGTCTTGTGCAGGGTAAGATAAGTTGACGTTAGAGGTGGTTTCCTGTAACAGATGGGGATGAAGAATGTGACAGTTAAGGAGCAAGTTGCACATATCAACTTGTAGGATGGGTGTCCGAGTGTGGCAGCAGCTGTGTTTCTCTGGTTTAATTTGCTGTTGCTGGTCTGCCGGTGCTGTGGGTGGGACACCATTCAAATTCCAAACCTGCTGATAAACTGCCAGTCCCACCTTCAAAAGCTTAAGTAAAGCTCCTGGAGATCTTGCAACTGACTTCAAAAATCAGTGGACTCCAGCAGATTTAAGAGCATTGCCATGTATTGAGGTTTCGGATCCAGCTGGAAGAGCCAGCCCTGTAGGAAGAGGCTCACTGGTGATGCTGTGGGATCTGTTCCCATTGCTGACTGTGCAGGCCTAAGCTTTCCCATTGTCCCAATGCCTGGATGTCTTCAACAAATTTTAAAACTGCCACATCTGCGTGGTGGAAGGTTTTTTGCACTGTGCTTGTCTTTGACTCTCCAATGTTTGTAAAGCAGCAGGTTGTCCTCCTTCTTGCTTGCTTCTACCTTATGTGAAAGCAACATACTTGGGAAGTGAGCAGTAAGTTCCTGAACAGTACTCATGGCTTCAAACAGTTAAATCCCAATGTGGTTTCATTTTAAATACAGCATTAATATAAGTGGGTTTTTTTGTTGAACTAAGTTGATAATCAGCATTGAGTCTATTTGGGAATTGGGCTGAAGCAAGCTGGGGCATCCCGGGAGCTGTTCTTAAACAGTGAGTAGATGATCCAGTCCTCCGGAGCCTCGTCTGAGCTAAGCACGTGATGACAAGTATCTGGGAGGGCTGAGGGGTGTGTGTGAGAGGTCTTATTAATGTGTATAAATACCCAATGGGGAAGAAGACGGAGCCAGACTCTTCTCCGTGGTACCCACTGAGAGCACAAGAAGAAAGGGGCACTAACTGAAATACAGGATATTCAGTTTGAACATAAGAAAACCCCTTTTTCCTGTGAAGGTGATCAAACACTGGAGCAGGTTGCTCTGAGATGTTTGGGGTTTCCATCCCTGGGAGGCCGGACAGGGTCCTGGGCAGCCAGCTCGGCTGCCCCTGCTTGAGCAGGGGTTGGGGTAGACAGTCTGCAGGGGTCCTGGCCCACCTTGGCCACTCTGAGCGCTGGGCGTGCGAGTCCTCCCTGCTCTGGTGATGGGGGCATAAATGGGTCCTCCCTTCCCCATACGCCGTGTCTTTTCTTGTCTGCTTTGGAGTGGGTTCCTCTCTCTGGTGACTTCCCTGGGGGGACGGGGTCCTGATCTTGACTTTCTAATGTAGCCTTTAATTTGTTAAAACTCATCTCCCTTTAGCTAAATTAATACATTTTGAGCTCCTGCCCTGCAGGGCTGGTTGGTATGAGTCACTGCCAGTGAAAGCCACAGGGCTTTGGAGCTAATGAATCTTAGTATCGCTCATTATCCACGAACATTTCTCCTGTGGCCGCTCTGCTCTTGCTGCGCCCTGCCTTGGGGCGTCATTTGAAATGTCTGCTGCAGGTTGGTGATTTCCCTCTTTCCCTTCTCCCCAAGGGACAGGTTACCTGCTCTTCGCATCTGTGCCTAGTGCTCCCAGGCAGACGGCAGGACTTAGCCATGCTGGCAAAGGAGCTTTTGCTTCTCTCTGCCCTGTTTTTCCAGGGTGGATTCTTGGTTTGTTTCCCCAGTGATTTATTTGATTGTCTGCTCCAGTACAAGCCTGCGTATTTTCTGTCTTCATATCTGTCTCTCCTCACCTGCAGATTGCTTTTCTGCTGGGCTCTTTTGTGGATGGGAGAAGGTGTGAAGCAAGGGAGGGCCTCAGGAGGGCGGAGGTGGGCACCCTGGAGCACTGGCAGTGGGCCTTCCCCTCTCAGCCCAGATAAGCTCTTGTTAATTGGACTTGGTCCTCCTGTGAGAGAACCATGAGAGACATAATTATCCGAAGCTCATTATTTGTGAGAGGTGTCTGTCCATCATTGGCCTTGGGCTTCCAGGGTCTTCTCACCCATATTTGCTTGACTGCAGGAAGCCAAAGATGCCTTGGAAGCCAAGGAGCGCTACATGGAGGAGATGGCAGACACCGCTGATGCGATCGAAATGGCAACCCTGGACAAGGAGATGGCAGAAGAGCGAGCAGAGTCCCTGCAACAGGAGGTGGACTCCCTGAAAGAGAAGGTGGAATATCTCACGATGGACCTGGAGATCCTGAAGCACGAGATCGAAGAGAAAGGTGGGAAGGGGTCAGCTTTCAGGTGGTCTCAGCCTGAGTCCTGCTGCACAGAGGAGCTCTTCACAGGGGAGCAGAATGCTTGATTGCTTCCGAGCAGTGGTGGCTCCTCACTGCCATTTGCAGTGGGGCTGAGGCTTTGCCTCTGATTTCCTCTGGCAGCCGCTGGGGCTTTCTGATGCGTCCCCAGCCCTGCTCATCAGGCACAGGTAGGACCATCGCATGCGGGCAGGTCGGTGGCATCTCAGCTTCGTCTTAACTTGGGTCCTAGCCTCACTGAGAAGGCAGTGATGGAGCTGTTGCACTTTTTAGTCTGCAGATAAGTGTTCCTGTCCTGGGCTTAGAGGAGCTCAGGCTTAGTTTTAATGCTTGTCATTTTCCCTGGGGACAGTGGATGCCACCCCAAAAGGTGTTTGACTGGGACAGACTTTATGTGAGAGGTAACACAACTGCTTTTGTTGCTTACTGATCCAACTTCCCAGCTTTGCACTGAGCACAGCTTCAAAACCAGTGCACTACTCTTGTTTTGATTCCCCTGGGGCCTTTTAGCTTTTGCTATTCAAGGTGAGCTTTAAGAATTACAGCAGGAAAGGAGCCAGCCATTAAACACTTGTAGTGTTGGAATTCACCTGAAAAAAAATGAAACCTGTAGAGGCAATAGATGATCAGGCAGGCTGAGGGATGTGACAGAAAAGTAGGCATGTCAAGGGACCGGGAAGAATGTTGGGAGGACAGGAGTGGTCTGCAGGGAGATGTGGAAATTACTGAGATGAGTAAGGTCTTTGATTTGAGTTTGTTTTTGCTGAGTTGTGAGGGCCAGGAGGGTTGAGAGCTGAGACCATTCATGGTATCCAGTGACGCGTTGCTCTGCCATAGCCCAGCAGCTGCTCGGGTGCAGTCTGCGGGGTTGCTACAGTGCTTCTTCATCTGCACTAACTGACTTTCGGTGGCATCAGGGGAATCTCTCGGTCTATGAGCACCAGTGTTATGCACCAGGCTTCAGTTTTGCTGTTGCAGGAGAGGAACTGGTGTGTTTCCCCTTGGTGTGACTTAGCTGTCCTCTTACTGGTGTTTGTAATGTCACTTAGTGTTGAGAGAACTGGATCTGTTTAGCAGCTGCTATTTCTGCACAAGCAGAATAATGCCTCCTTTCTACTGCAGGCTCGGATGGAGCAGCATCCAGTTACCAAGTCAAACAGCTGGAAGAGCAAAATGCGAGACTCAAGGAAGCTCTTGTAAGGTAGGAGACCACTTGTGCTCCCCAAAGGCTGGGATACTGCAGATGAAGTTCCTTCCTGTGAGAGCCCGTGCTGTCTTGATGTAATAAGAGTTTGTGTCAGAACACTGATCCAAATACTGATCCCAGAGCAGCTGATGTTACACTTGCTAGCTGGTCTTGGGTTATTTCTGAGCTCTTGTGCTCCTGTAAGCATGCAACAGAAAAGGAATAATCTCATATCACTGGAGACCAATGTAGATTGGGAGAAAATGAAGCCACTTCAGAAAGCTTCTGTATTTCATTTCTCTGTGTATGCAGTGCTCCGCTTCTGCAGCACAGCTACAGGTTTATTCAGGCAGCCTGTACAGGACTGTTCTCCCAGACATCTCCTGCACAGGTCCTGCTTCAGGTTTCTTGAGCCTGCTCAGCACTAGGACCTGGTTGTTGCCTTTCCCTGGGCAAGCCCATCTGCCAGGGCTTGGAGCTTTTCTTTCTGGAAGCCACATGTGCTTTAGCTTAGAGGTTCAGATGGGGTCCCTCTGGTAACCACACCACTGCTTGCTGTCCCACCTCACTCCTCCCATGTGGCTGTGGTTCAGTGTGTGCAGGGTGCTGTGTTGCCTTTGGTGCAGAGAACAGCCTGTGCCTAAAGACAGTTATTCCTGTAGGCCAGGAACAGGCAGAGGAGGTGGAAGCATCCCCTTCTGATAGCAAATACAAGAAACTTCCTTGGAAGGACTTCCAAACAAGTGCATATTTGGAGTGGGAGGTATAGAGAAGGTCCAAGTGAAAGGAGCTCCCAGCGCTTGCACTCCCTGGGCAGAGCCACTTTGGGGCTGTTAGCAGAGCTGTTCACACAGGGGCCTCAATATACACATAAGCAAAGCTCTGTTCTCTGTGTGTAACAAAACGCCTTTCCTTGCCTGTGCTTTGTCTTTTTTCTGCTGCTGACCTTTTACATTGTGAAAGGCTGTGAATGTGACTTATTTGTCTTTGCTCACTGGGTTCTTCCCTTCTGTGCTTTAGCCTGTCCCATTTACAGCTATTCTTTCCTGCCTGTCTCACTCATGCTGTCTGCTGTCTATTTTTCTACATTCTTCTTTTCTGTTCTGTCCATCCCCTGTCACTCTCATTCTTTCAAAGGAAGGTGCCATCTCAGGCACCGATTCACCCCCATCCCTTTCTGTTAATGAGCATCTAGGGATGCTCTTCATGTCTCCACCAGGAAGGGGCTTCCAGAGACTCCAAAGGAGCTCTGCTTGCGCTGCCGATGGGCAGTCAGTGCTAGCAAGGGCAGAGGGTCTTAACTCTGCTGGTGCCCACCAAGAGCAACGTCTGGGAAGGAAACAGCTTCTCTTGCCTGGACCTCTGCTGGGCTTGTGATGGGTCTGGTTGCTCTCTCAAAGGATGCGGGATTTGTCTGCATCAGAGAAGCAGGAACATGTGAAGCTTCAGAAGCAAATGGAGAAGAAAAACACAGAGCTGGAGTCCCTGCGTCAGCAGAGGGAAAAGCTTCAGGAGGAGGTGAAGCAGGCGGAGAAAACGGTTGATGAGCTAAAGGAGCAGGTGAGTCCACTGGGGGAAGGATAGGTGGGGAGGGGAAGTTCGGGGCCGTCTGGGGCATTGAGCAACTGCTGCCAGGCAAGCTTAGGCCACCTCCTGGCACAGAGCGCTTTATGTCAGTTGCTCTTGCAGAGCCACGCTTGGTGATATATCTGGAGGGACTAATACTTCTGGGTACATGTGCAGTGGAACTGTGCTGGACTCTGCTTGGCCATAGAGTGTCTTCTGAACATAGGACACAGATGGTGTGTTGTGCTTTCCAGGGCTGGTCTGTGTTTGCTGCTTGCTCAGTGCTGAGCCATCACATCTTCCATAAGTCTTGTTCCTGGCCGGGCTGAGACATCGATGCGGTTGCAGGGCAGCCATTAGGAAGCCCCCAGGAAGGATCTACATTCATTGCAGAGCAGCCTGTGCAATTTATCTGAACGGCTGTTCTGGAGGGTCACTGGTGTCATGAGCTCTGAGCATTAGCCTGAGTTACATAGAAGGTGGTCTATTAGCAGAGGTGATGCTTCTTAATGCAAAGACTGAAATGCCTCTTCCTCCATTAGTACTGTAGGTGTATAACCACTTGCCTATGTCCTCAGGGGAGACAGAGAGCTTGGAAAGCACTGTCACAGGTCTGTGAAGACGCAAACTGAAGGTCAGCATCATTTATGCTGACCTGAAACTGTTCAACCTTGTGCCCTGGTGCTGCAGCTAAAGAGCCAGTAAGAACTCTAAGAGCCAAAGCCAAGCCTGTCTTTTCACGTGCCCTTCCTTCTGGGGCTGCTAGCTGTTCTGGTTCGAGTTGTTTGCTCACCTGAGGGATACTATTCTCTGCTGTCAGGAGGGAGCTTAAAGCACTATCTGACAAACACTTACCCCAGGAATGGGAAATGAATTTATCAGCCATGTCCGACATCTTGCCGGAGTGATCCCACGGTGGCATAAAAGGACTTTTGACCTGCTTGCTACAGCGTGTTGAGCTCCAGGTTGGAATGTGTTGTGGTGTGTGCTTGCAGGTGGATGCTGCTTTGGGTGCTGAAGAGATGGTGGAGACTCTGACGGAGAGAAACTTAGACCTGGAGGAGAAGGTCCGGGAGCTGCGTGAGACTGTTGGGGACCTGGTAAGGTGGACTCCTCTGGAGTAAGGGTTGGTACTGGGGGGCTTGCACCCCTTCCTGGTGTGGGGCTGGGCTGATGTGAGGGCTGGTCCAGCTGACTGCCTGGCTGTGAGGCTGTCTGAGGCACTGGGAACTGCCCGGCAGCGGTGCCAGAGGGGATGGGGGAAACTCTCTACAGGCATTGCGCTGTGTTCCGCTTCTCAGCGGTGCACCCTTCCGCTCTGCACAATACGCTTATTACACCCCAGGGTGCCCTTCTGTTCTGAAAATGCCCAACTGCCCTCTCTTGCTTGGCTGTGGTGTAACTGCGTGCCGTGCTGCCTCCTTCTTGCCAGGAAGCCATGAACGAGATGAATGATGAGCTGCAGGAGAATGCCCGGGAGACAGAGCTGGAGTTACGGGAGCAGCTGGATATGGCAACGGCGAGGGTCCGTGAGGCAGAGAAGCGTGTGGAGGCTGCGCAGGAGACCGTGGCCGACTACCAGCAGACCATCAAAAAATACAGAGAGCTGACTGCACACCTTCAGGTGCGGCCCTTCGGTGTCCCCCCACGTGGCAGCGGGGCAGTTCCCACTGGAGCCATGCTCCTCTGGGAGCCCACCTCGGTGACAAGGAGACCAAGGATGTGTAGGCAAAAGCATTCCCAGAGGAGGTGGGCAGGGATGGCACACTGCCTCCTGCTCTCGTGGGAGATGGGCAGAACACAGATGGCTGATGCTTGGAGAGTGGGTTCCTAATTGAGCTTTCCTGGGGACCTCCAGCAGTGCCGGACTTGCACGTGCTTTTTGTGACCTCTGACAGCCCTGCCTGTCCTTCTGCCTGTATCCAGATGGGGCTCACTGGCAGAGGCCCTGCTGAAGTCAGCACTGTAAAATACTTCTGAACACATGTCTGTTTCAGCCTTCTACTGCGCTGTGCCACTTGTGATCCAGGCTTGGGAACCGAGTCCTGGAAGAGACACAATAGCGTGGGGTTGTTCCAGCACTAGGCTTTAGTTCTCCTGGGCTTAGCTGGCAGCGAAAGGAGATGGGTAATGAGTCTGTGTGGATTCCTTGGCTTTAATACAGCGTGTGGTCAGCCAAGCATTTGGAAAGCACTTGCGTTCCTCTTCCTTACTTTCATCCATCATTGTGCGTGTTGCACAATCATTGTGCGTGTTGCACAATGAGACCCTGGTGCTCCCCCCCACCCTCCCTGAGGAACGGAGCACTTGGAGGTTAGGTGTGGAGGTGCTGCAGTGGGTGTGGGACTACACATCTCCTCTGTGCTGGTTTTCTGTATGTCTCATGGCAGCTTCTTTCTGTGCTCAGGACGTGAACCGAGAACTCATGAGTCAGCAAGAAGCATCTGCCGAGAAACAGCAGCAGCCTCCTCCTGAGATGTTTGACTTCAAGATTAAATTTGCAGAGACGAAAGCCCATGCTAAGGTAGGGGCAGCAAGAGAGCTGCGCACCAGGCGTGTGAGCTGAACAGGGGGCGTTCATTCCTGTGTGTGAGGCTCCTGAAGCAGTGGCAGCGAGATACGGCACCGGTGTGTGAGTGCCAGGCTCAGGGTGGGTATTCCCCACGCAGTGGGGCTGACCCTGGGCCACAGCTCTTGGAGTTGGCCTGCGGTGCTCATACCAGCCGTGGAAACAGGCTGAGGCGACTATCAGGGTGTTTCTCTCTCCCAAGAGAAATATCGAAGTTCAAATACTGCTGTGCAAAATGGGATGTTTTCTTATGAAAGAGCATGCTCAGAGCTGACAATGTAAGCATTGTTTTTATCACACTGTGAACGCTGGCTGGAAAGAAAGAATGCTTGTGAGCGCAGATACATGGTGTACTCTGTACATGGGGTTAGACCAGAGCTCCAGATCAGTCCCTGGGCACATATGCAGAGCACTGGTTGGTAACAATGAGAAATGTTTCCTGTGACAGCCAGGGAGGTGTTAGCCGTGTCCCAGGAGGAAAGAGGTTCTGACTTTGTAAAATACTGAACAGGCTGGGATGCACTGGTCTGGGGAGGGGACCAAGTGGGCTGCCTTGACTGTGTGTCTCCTGCAGGCCATTGAGATGGAGCTGCGCCAGATGGAGGTGCAACAGGCCAATCGGCACGTCTCCCTCCTCACCTCCTTCATGCCTGACAGCTTCCTGCGCCACGGAGGGGACCATGACTGCATCCTGGTGCTGCTGCTCATCCCTCGACTCATCTGCAAGGTGGGATGGGTGCCTCGGCTTCCACCTGCCTGGGAGAGTTAGGCCTTGTCAAGAGCTTGTGTTAATTCTCCCTTTGAAGCTTTGAGCTGGAGCTATCTCCTGAGCTGGGCTGATGCGACTTGGAGTGTTGTCTTCAAACCCACTGTGCCATTTGGGCTAACCAGGAGTCAGTGGCTGTGCCACAGCTCTGTGGGAAATCCACCTTTTATTTATGTCCCAGTTGAATTTGGGATTTTGAATGTCTACTTGTTTGAGAATTTTCAAAATTGTCTGAGAGGAGGGAGGAGGAGGAGGAGGCAGGAGTCCCCGCCCGCAGGTGGTGGTAGGTCAGTGGTTGGAGCACTCAGTTATGGTACTGGGTGGGTCAAACCTGCCAGTTCAAGCAGGGCAGGTGTGTAAGCCTCAGTGTCACAGGGGTTGGTGCTCTGCTGTCCTGCTTATCCCCCTTCTGGACTGCAGAAATCTTTCCCAGGAAAGCTTGCTTTCTGGGGGCAAAGGGGGGGTGTTTGGCTGGTCTGTGGCTCAGCAAAACAGATCAGAGCAAGCGTAGGAAGACTCTGAAGGTTTGCTCTCTCCTCCAACAGGCTGAGCTGATCAGCAAACAGGCTCAGGAGAAGTTTGATCTGAATGAAAACTGCGCAGAGCGCACTGGCCTCAAGGGTGCTGCGGGAGAGCAGCTGAGCTTTGCTGCTGGGCTGGTCTATTCCCTGAGCCTCCTGCAGGCTACGCTGCACAAATACGAACAGTGAGTACCCAGCCCTTCTCCTCACCCTTCCTTGATTTTCACACGCTTCAACATCTGGAAGCACAGAGGACCTCTGCAGCCTCGGGACAGAGCCTGGTCCCTCTGGAGTTAAAGATATTTTGGCAGCTAGGCTGGAAGGAGGCTGAGGGATCCTATTTATTGCCTTGTGATGGCAGTATTCACTTCTCTTGTAACTCCTTCCTTGTTTTCCTCCCAAGAATTGACACGTGAAGGGATCCAATTTTCTAGCACATGTTGCTCGTTATTCAGCTGCGACCGTGTCTTGAGGCCAGAAGTAGCCTTGCTGCACTCATTTTTCCATCTGTCCTGCCAGGAGATGCATCACAGTCTCTTGCTGAGCTTGATTGCATCTGGGGTTGACTCTGGGCTTCAGTCCCCAAGAGCAGACTCTGCCCTGCAGCCCAGTGCCCTCTGCCACAAGTGTCCAGGGCTTAGTCCTGTGTGGAAGGTTTCACAGAGCATCAGCCTGAACTCTTGATCAGCGTGAGCCCATCGCTGGGCAGTGCCCTGACAGCGCTGTGGAGCCAGGACTTTCCTCAGAGACTGGAAAATGCCTTCGGGCACTGAAACGGCATTGGCTGGAGAGGGTACTTGCCTTCAGGCTTGCTTGGCTTGCTCACAGGAGAGTAGCTCAGTTTGAAACAGGACACTGGCTGCTCCTGCACCAGCATGGCTGATGAACTCTTAGAGTTTCCTCCTGCCTCCAGCACTGGCTTCTGGCTTAGACACTTGAGCTTTTCTGTTCTGGGGCTCCCTTTTCTGTTGCCCCCAGGCAGCCTATCTCATGCTCTGGTTATCTACAGATGTTTTGTCCTTTGTTAACTGCTGGATAGCTATGGTGCTTCTGGGGGTCCAGCTGGTGGTCCTGGGGCATTCCAGAAGCAAAGCTCTGTATTGATGCTGTCTGGAGCATGTGCCTGTCGCAGCCAAGCTGACTGTGCCTGTGTTCCCTTACCAGGGCCCTGAACAAATGCAGCGTGGAGGTGTATAAGAAGGTAGGGATGCTGTACCCCGAGATGAGCGTCCATGAGCGGTCGTTGGACTTCCTAATTGAGCTGCTGCACAAGGACCAGCTGGACGAGACAGTCAATGTGGAGCCGCTGACCAAAGCCATCAAGTACTACCAGGTGGGTCTGCGGAGCCAAGAATGATGGGCTCTTGGACACTCTTGGGGAGTTTCTGACATGCAGAGTGGGGAACTGGTGCAACCTCACCAGTACATGCCACAGCTGGAAATCTTGTCCTTGGATACGTCGTTCACATGGCACATTGATAAGCTGTGAATAAACTTGTTGGCAGCACTTTCCTTTGGATGTTTTTCACCTCCAGAGCATGCAGGACTTGAGCCTGTGAGTGTGTCACTTGGGGGCTGTGCTCTCTGTCCCTGGGAGGATGCAGGCCGAACAGATGCGGTTCTCCCATCCTAGGTTTCTGTACCTCTGTGCTGCAGGTCAGCAGTTTCTTAGAATAAAGGGCCACCAGTTCTTTTGGAGGGTTGAGTGGTCAGAGGGGATCTGGTGAGGGTCACTGCAAGAGTTTTTACTTCTAATTAAAAGTTAGTTGAAACCCTCAATGTTTGTTTTTTTTTTTTTTTGTTATTTATTTCCTCATTTGTTTTGTTTGCTTGCACGTGTGGAAACATTCGAGGGGTGCTGATCTCTGCTGATCTCTCTCCATCTAGCATCTCTACAGCATCCACCTGGCTGACCAGGCTGAAGACTGCACGATGCAGCTGGCCGACCACATCAAGGTGAAGTGGGGAAAAATAACCTGACTCTTTCCTTGTTGTATGTTTTCTGCCTTTGCCCTTTCTGGTTCCTGCTGAGATCATTTTGTGAGTTGAAGTGCTGCTTCTCCCCATCTCCCATTGCAGTCACTTTTCCCCAGCTCCCGCTGCCAGTGGTGGCACAGAGGTGATGTGGGCTCCTAGGCCAGGGAAAGGGGAAGAATACGTGGGGCCGTTTGCCCTGCAGACCTCTGGGTAGAAAAAGGGCAGCAAGGAGAGTGTGGAGAGCATAGTGTCTAAGAGTGAGTGTTGTACTGCCCTGGGCTTCTAAGGGAAGTACTGGTGTCCTGTTGCTCCCTGGAGTAAAACAAAAATTGAATGCCTCAGTCTGTTTTCCTGCTCCTGTAAATCCTAGAGTTGTATACAGAGGGTCTGTCCTGAAATGCCCGAGACCAAATCCCAGTTTGCCCTAGAGCAGCTCTTTTGCCTGGTGTCTGCTTTTGCCCTGAACTTGACGGTACCTGTGTTTGTGTTCTGCAGTTCACCCAGAGTGCCTTGGACTGCATGGGGGTGGAGGTGTGCCGGCTGCGATCCTTCCTCCAGGTAGGACGTGCCAGGCTGGCTCTGCAGGGTTGTGGCGAGGGTTGTGCTGGGTTCTCCTTGTTAGTGATCCCTCTGTCATTTTTCTGAGGTCCTTTTTCTGCACCCTAGGCTGGGCAGGAGGCATCTGACCTTGCCATCCTCCTCAAAGACCTGGAGACCTCGTGCAGTGACATTCGCCAGTTCTGCAAGAAGATCCGGCGCCGCATGCCTGGGACAGATGCTCCGGGTATCCCTGCGGCACTGGGCTTTGGGCAGCAGGTGAGCTGACTGGCAGAGCAAGGCACCCTAGCACTGCCCGGCACGGAGCCATCTTAGCCACGTACTGGGAGCTGTGGGCTGTACTGGGCTAGCATCAAATGCTGATAGATCACTTGCTGTCCCTGCTGGCTCCAGGGAGGGAGCGTGCTGGTATGCAGTGCCCTGATTCAGCTGAGCAGCAGCCCACTGCTCAAGCAGAGGAAAATGGTGCAAGTTGAGATGGGAAGTAGTGTCTCTGGGCTTTGTGTTTCTAGTTTGGATGGAGATATGGACTTCTTAACCTAATCTTCTCCAGCTTTGAGTTTCTTTCTGGCTTTCCTGGTGTTTCCCATCTTCCTAGTGACACTTGATAAGCAAGTTAAAATCTCGATAGCTTCAGAGTAGAGTGAGGCATGTGTTGTGCAGCCAGGAGCTTCCCCAGTGCCTGGGAAGCGAGCTGGAAAGCAGCCCGTTTGTCTTTGCCTTTCCCAACCATCCCGTTTCTGCCCAACTTTCAGGTGTCGGACACGCTGCTGGACTGCCGCAAGCACCTGACGTGGGTGGTGGCTGTGCTGCAGGAGGTGGCTGCTGCTGGGGCGCAGATGATTGCTCCTCTGGCAGAGAACGAGGGGCTGCTGGCAGTGAAGCTGGAGGATCTGGCCTTCAAAGCGAGCGAGCAGGTGGGAAACCCCCTTCTTGACTGCCCCTCGTTCCCTGCTGCAGGAGGTGAAGCCAGGACCCATCTCACTCCAGCGCTACAGACCTGCCCGTGAGCAGCTCTGGAGCCTTGAGGAGGCTGGGAAGGAACTCCTGGGAATATGGCCAGGGAATGCCAAAATGTGGAGGGCTTTGTGGTCGCCTGCTCTGTGCTGTCCTTCCCCACAGCTGGCCTTGCTCTGCAGCCACACCAAGGGGACTGTAGTTTTTCAAAGCCTGTGGCACAATGTGGGGAGTCAGGAGGGGGCTGTAATGGGACCTGTGAGCCCAGCCCAGGGTCACCTGCCACTTTCTTCCCATCCTTTGCAGATCTACGGCACCCAGGGCATCAACCCCTACGAGTGTCTGCGTCAGTCTTGCAGCATCCTCATCGCAACCATGAACAAGATGGCCACGGCTATGCAGGAGGGAGAATACGACGCGGATAGGCCACAGACCAAGGTAGGCTTCAACTGTGGCAGGGGTCTCAGGCAGAGCTGGAACATCTGAGCTGCTCTGTAATCTCCCACAGTCCTGCTGCTGCCTGCCCTGGCAGGAGGCTGTCTTCTGGGTGTGATACCAGGGGCAGAGGGCTGGGGAGGTGCAGCAGTTGCCTGCAGGATTCAGGGAGGCTGGGAATGGTCCCCTTCTTGCCACATGGTCTCATCTGCAATTACTGGAATTCTCCTTAAAATACCAATTTTGTGTCTTGTTCCTCTGGTCTCTGTTGCAGCCCACCCCACCTGCTGACCTACGGGCAGCGGCTCTTCGGGCAGAGATCACTGATGCTGAGGGGCTGGGGCTTAAGCTGGAAGACAGGGAGACAGTCATCAAAGAACTGAAAAAGTCTCTCAAGATCAAGGTAAGCTGTTCTTTAGCTGATTTCTACCTTCCTGGCTGGTCAGTGAAGAGTTGTTCGTTGCTGTAGTGGTCACATTCGTGCTCCAGGTGACTTGTAGCCTTCAGAACTCTCTCAAGTCCCAGCCAGATCTCCTGGAAATACTGTTCCAGTTGTCAGGGAGGTGCTGTCTGCCTGGTGTCTCCCTGCCAGAGACTGTCCCAGCCTTTCCCCCATGATGTTCTGGGATGGGGAGTGTTGGTGATGGGTGTGTGTGTCTGGGTACCAAGCATATGTGCAGTGTGGGTAGGAGTTGTGATTTCTGGGCAGGCTTCCATCAAGTGCTGCAAGGAACTTTTCTTAGTGCCCACCATCCCTGGAGCCCTGGAGATCTCTGATTTCTTTCCTGTTGCTCCAGGGTGAGGAGCTCAGTGAAGCAAATGTGCGGCTCAGCCTCCTGGAGAAGAAACTGGATAGCGCATCCAAGGATGCGGATGACCGTGTGGAAAAGATACAGACAAAGCTGGATGAGACCCAGACGCTGCTCAAAAAGAAAGAGAAGTAAGCATGAGATGGGGCTGCTGTTGGAGTGTCTTTGATGAGGACTAGACAGCCGGCGGTCCCTCGGGCTGGCTAGGAGGGTTTGTGGGTTAGTGGAGGGGGGGGTGTTAGTGGAGGATCCACAGGGGAACCAGCACAGCAGAGCACAGGCTGGTAGAGGCATTCTGGGAAAGGTCCTGTTCATATGTTTTTATGGAAAGGGCCGTTGTCCTGGCATGTTCTTACTACTGTTGCTGTGCTCCAAGCACCTCTTGCCACACATGGTCTGTTGGCAGAGTGAGCCCGTGGACAAAGGAGGGAGGTGCAACCTGCAGGGTTGGAGGGAGGACTGTCTTGCAGTGTAAAAGCGGGGCAAAATAGCTCAGGAATGTTGGGTTCAATATGGATAAATACTTCCTTCGTGTGCTATACTGCAATTGACACTGAAGGCTGGTGGAGCTCCAGTTCTTGGATCAGCAGGTTTGTGCTTGAAGCACAGCAGCTGCAGGATGCATGACAAAGCCAGGAGCTCTCAGGTCCTGGACTGCTTGCCTCTTTCCTTTGGAGAAACATCTCTGGCTACACCTGTGACTCTGTGCTCTTCCCAGGGAGTTTGAGGAGACCATGGATGCTCTTCAGGCAGATATTGACCAGCTGGAATCAGAGAAGGTGGAGCTGAAGCAGCGCTTGAACAACCAGTCAAAGCGAACCATCGAGGGCCTGCGCGGCGCCCCTACCTCTGGAGTTGCCTCCATCGTGTCTGGCATTGCCGGAGGTGCGTAACCAGCATCCCCAGAGCACTCAAACAGTTCTGCAGCTGGTGTGGGGTATTTGCAGGCTGGAAAGGGAGCCTGGGATGTCCTCCTGACACAGAGTCCGGGAGCTGTGCAAGGGGGATGCCCTGCGGTGTCCTTTTAAAGCCTGCCCGGGAGGCAGTGCCAGAGCTTGGACTGCTGGCAGGAGTGAGCAGCAGTTGGGAACGGTGTTCCAACAGTCCGCTGCTCTGCCTGCCCAGCCTTCCCACAGATGGCCAGAGCCCCCGGTATGGCTGGCAGGGGCGAGGACAGGAGGCGTTTGGGCTGTAATGATGATGGGGTAGTGCGGAGAGCCTGCGGCTCCCCAGTGGTGTCCAGCAGCTCCATGCTTGGGTGGGCAGGGCAGTGGTTGGCACCTGTGTGGAGCCGGCCTTGGGTGTCCCTGCAGCTGGCTGAGTCTGGGGGACCCTTGGTGGTGGGGCACCCTGTTCTGGCTGCCATGGGCAGGTGAGTGCTGGTACCACTTGGCCCAGGCTGTGGGTCCGTCCTCCTACTGGGATGCTCCCGTGGAGATGCAGTGGTCTGTGCCTGCCCACTGGCATGTCTTCGGTGCTGCAGGCAGTGTCTGCCTCTGCTGCCGTGCCTCTCCAGGGCACGGATGGGCTGTTTGAGCTCCGCTGCTCTGACCCGGGCTGGCTCGGAGAATGAGACCCAATTTCTCTGTGCCTCCTGGGCTCTCCTGAAGCCCAGCAGCAAGGGGTGGGTGATGGTGTGGGACAGATGCTTGCTGAGGTTTCAGGTCCTCATGCTGGATAGCAAAGGTGTTAGCACCTTCCTTGTCACTCTGGAGGAAATGTTCTACAAAAAATGCCTGGTGGCAGGAGCAGGTCTCTGGTGTCTGTCAGGAGCTCTGGCTGTAGGACAGTGTGTGACCTCCTGAATGGAGAGCTCGGGTGTCCTTTAGGACTGTGACTAGGGCGGCTGTGGAGCAGCCTGGCCCTCTGGCCCCAATGTGGCAGTGATCCAGTGGGTCCAGGTTCCTGATCCTGTAGCCTGATCTGGGTTGGGTGACACCTGAATGCAGCCTGGCTCCTGGAAGCAGCAGCTCCTGGCCCTCCTGGAGCTGCAGCCTCTCCCCAAGTCACTGTGGCCACGAACTCTGGCTCTCAGGGATGCTGACAATGCGTTCTTGGTCCCAAACAGTGTATGCAGTGTTGAGCACTGTGCCAGCGCCAGCCTGCTCATGAGCGCTGTGTTTCAGAGGCGGGAGCTGAGGGCAGAGAGACCCCAGCTTTCGGGGGTGTAGCGCACACCGGGTGCAGCAGGGCAGTCTGCAGGAGCTGCTCCTCCACCCCTGTGTGGAGAGGCTCAGAGGGAGCACCTTGGAGCAGGTCAGTGTGGATCGCCGTGCCTTCAGAGCCACAGCAAGAGGCGGCTGTTGTGGGCTCTGGAGGTGCCGTGCCGTGAGTGCACGTGTGTCCTGCTTGCGTTGCTCACAGCCACGCACATGTCTGGGGCTCACTGGCTCATGGCTGGTTCCTGCAGCCGCAGCACGTGGAGTCCCACTGCCCCGGTGGGGGCTGCTGGGACAGTTGCTGCTCCTGGAGTCAGGGAATGGGGGTCAGCACAGGACACAGCCATGGGTGACCAGAGCTCCACTGGACATGGCTCCTCTCAGACATGATCCTCGGCTTTAATTCTGCTTCTTCTTGTCTTCCCTCTGGCTCCTCTCCTTGTACTGCAGAGGAACAGCAGAGAGGTACAGTACTGCACCCCAGCATGCCAGTGCTCCCTGCCTCCTCCGGCCCCCAGAAGTGCATGCCAGTGGGGGACTAGTGTCCCAAGGCACCCAGCATGGCCCTGGGACAAGGCTTGGTTTGGGAGCAGGGGGAAGGACACAGGTCCTGCTCGAGGGCAGCGTTTGGCTCAGATGCCAAGCAGCCTGTAGCACAGGGATGCTCGTGGCTGGTGCGCTCCTGGACAGCACTGGGACCCCAGGAAGGGAGTGATGAGCATGAAACTGCTATGGGTGCAGAGTGGTGTGACTCCTGCAGCATAGATGGGTCCCCGGAGTGCCCGGAGCATGTCACAGCCCCATGCCTTTGGGATGTGGGCATCAGGAGTGCCTGGTGCTGGGCTGCTGAGGAGGTGTGGGTGGGTGAGGTGCTGCCCCGGCCAGCGGGCATCTTGGCTTTCTCCGTGGGAGGAGGACAGGAGGTGCCGCATGTTCGTGATGGCTCTGTCGGTGCCTGGGTGCACACAGTTCAGACGCTGCTTCCCCCCATGCTGCAGACACTTTGTCCCTTTGCTGAGCCTGTCCGCATGTCCAGTGCTGCTGTAGCAATCCTGCCCCACACTCGCATGTGGTGGTCACTCACGCTGCTGCTGTCCATGCCCGTCCGCAGGTGTCGGTGCCGGCCAGGTGACAGGAGGTGGCTCAGGACCTGTCCAGGTGAAGGACTCGCCTCTTCTTCTCCAGCAAATTGATGCCTTGCAGCTTTCCATCAAGCACCTCAAGAATGAGAACAACCTTCTCAAGGTGAGGTGCGGGGAGGTGTCTTACCCTGCAGAGGGTCCCCGGGCACCCGCAGCACTGAGCGGGTCCCAGCATGTGGCTGGAGTGCTGGATGCCGGGGCTCAGACGTGCCATATGTTGGGAAGTCGAGCAGAAGAGGGATGGCAAGGTGTGGGGTGGCTGGGGGGAACATGGTGTCATGGCACAGGGCAGGGCAATGCCCTGGGGCTGGGGCAGAGCAGCCTGAGGCTCTGGCTGCTGCCAGCGCTGCCGGTGGTGATGTGCTCACTCCAGTGCAGCAGAGCAGCTCTGCCTTCTGCGCTGTGGGCAACTAGGACCACACAGCCGTTCACTCACTCGCTCACCCCCGCTCCGGCCCCCTGCTCTGTAGGGTAGGGAGAAAAGGGAGGGAAAAAAGAGGAAAAAAAACCCCAACCTTGTTGGTTGAGATAAAAGTTTAACAGAACAGTAATGGAAGAGAAAATAATCATGGTAAAAGAATATACAAAATAAATGGTGCAATACAGTTGCTTTCACCATTTGATCGATTGCAGCCTGTCCAGAGCAGCAATCTCAGATTCCTGCCCCCCCTGGCCAACCCCCACTTACATACTGAGCATGACATCTACGTATGGAATATTCCTTTGGCCAGCTTGTCCTGGCTGTGCTCCCTCTCAGCTTCTATAGGAAGCAGAAAAAGTCTTTGACTTAATATAAACATTACTTAGCAACAAGTAAAACAATATGTGTTATCAACATTATTCTCATACTAAATCCAAAACACAGCAGCGACTAGGAAAACAATTAACTCTATCCCAGCTGAAACCAGGACACGCGGGGAAAAGAAACAGGGGAATGGTGAGAGGAATGTTGGACTCTGCTTTACAGAGAGGGGGCTCAGCGAAGAGCCCAGCCTGGGTATGACTGTGCCATTCCCATTCCTGCAGTGGGATGCTCAGGCTGTGTTGGAGCATGGCAGCCTGAGGAAAGGGCTGTCCTGCAGCGCTGTGGCACTGCCCAAGGACATTCGCCTTCCTCCAGTGGCAAGCTCTGGGCTGGGGGTTTGTGCTGTGTTGGTGTCTGCCTTTGGCTGACGGTCTTGGACGAAGTTGTGTCCCAAGAGGCCAGGGAAGGGAGGTCAGCGTGGGATGCGGTCAGTGTAGGGTGCTGTGTCCATGGGATGTGGTCTGCATAGGATGGGATGGTGGAAGGGAGCTTGGTCCACCATGTCTGGTGGTGGTCAGGAGCACAGCTCTGCTGCCAGGCTCACAGTGAGTTCTCTGCTAGTGACGAGCGTTGGCTCCTTCGAGGAAGGGGCTTTGGCTCTGGGGTGAGGGGCCAAGCCCTTGGTCTGAGCTCAGGGTCAGTGGCTGGAAGTTGAAGTGGCCACCAGAGCCAGCGGTGCTGCTGGCGTCACTGCCCAGCCTTGGTCCCCCCTTCAGACAGGGGTCTCCAGATGCTGACTGATGCATACTGATTAAGGCGTTTATTGATTAACAAACACACCATGAGGAAATTGGCAAAGCAGCAAATAATCTAATTAACTGAATAACATTCCACTAATATTAGTTCACAGACATATAATTTGCAAATCATTATGCACAACTGTGAAGCTGTTAATGATAGCTCTTAAATCTAATGAGTCACATACATGGCCACCGTTGAGTTACGGTTCTGTAAGCACCAACCTGTTTCCCTCTCCCCAAGTGTTACATGTGCTCTGCTGGTTGTCCAAAGGCTTCCCAGCGGTGTCCTGGTGCTTTTGGACATCACTGCTGTCTGTGGGCATCTGTGCTCCCACCACTGGAAGATCCACCCTCTGGTGGGTTTGGCTATAGTTTTATGCCCTTTTTTGTTTTCTTTTGTTTGGGCCCTCCTTCCTGCTGCTTTTGTTTCATTTTTGCTCCTCAATTCCTCCCAAGTAAACACCCTGCCCCTAATGACCTTCTCCCCTTCGATCCCAGGGAGCCCAGATGAAGATGGAGCTGGCCAGCCTGACGCCTCTGCAGGTGCCCAAGATCTCCCTCCCCAAGAACAGGCAGGGAGAAGGTCTGGCCACACAAACGCTGTATCGCAAGACCAGCCAGCTCCTGGAAACCCTCTATCAGATGAGCGCCAACGCCAAGGTTGTGGACATGAAGCAGACCAAGTCGGGTAGGTCCTACACAAATGTTCCTCAGCTGAAGCATCTGGGGAGCAGAGGGGGTCACGGGCAGCTATAAGTTGCAGGGAGCTTGGCCCACAGTCTGTGAGCAACCTCCCCGTCTTTCTTCTGTCCTGGGGAGGCACCGGCACCTCCTTCCCATCCAGCCAGCATCCGGAGCAGGGTTTGCTCCAGGGGCAGACCTACAACCCACCCATTTAGACCTGCCTGCGAGGGATCTGCTCTGGTGGCAGTAATCCTGGGTTGCTCACACTGACCGGGCTTCCCTGTGCAGCCAGGAATGGCCTTGTCCCCCCGGAGAGGCAGCTGTCCCTGTCCCCCTGGCTGTGTCCCCATGTGTCTGGGGACAGTGTGGCACCACTTCAGCACGCAGGGGCTGTGTGCCTTGCAGCCCGCAGCTGGCTGGATCTTGAACCCCGGGGAGGGACACCTTCCTTCTCCTCCCGTAAACCTCCCTCTCCCCTGTGTCAGCATTCAGATGAGCCGGCACAGCGGTGGCTGTTGCGTTGCTCATGCTGCGGCACTGGTCTGTGCCCAGCCACAGGGCTTGTGCTCCATCAGGGCTGGGCAAGACTGGCCCCAGTGCTCCACGTTGCTTGCAAGTTTTTGGGGTGAAGAGTGCTGGATGAGCACCAGTGCTGCTGTTACACCCGTGCAGCCTTGTCCTTGCTCTGGGACACCCCTGTGGGGGCACCTGCAACTCTCACCTCCTGTCTTCTGCAGCAAGGAGCTCGTCTGCGCGGCTGCTGGAGCAGACGGCCCGCCTGTGGTCCCTCAAAAACAGCATCGAGACCCTGAAGGTAAGGCAAGCTCCTTCTGCACCACCTGCCCCCAGCGGGGCTGCAGGCAGCTCTCTGGCTACTGCTGGGGTGAGGTGCCAGCGTGGAAGGGTGGGTGTCAACACTGTCTCCCACATCATCCTCATAGGCAAGTTTAGGAAGTGTGGGTTAGATGAGCGGACAGTGGGGTGGATTGAGAACTGGCTGACAGATAGAGCTCAGAGGGTTGTGGTTAGTGGTGCAGAGTCTAGTTGGAGGTCAGTAACGAGTGGTGTTCCTCAGGGGTCAGTACTGGGTCCAGTCCTGTTCAATATATTCATCAGTGACCTGGATGAAGGGATAGAGTGTACCATCAGCAAGTTTGCTGATGACATGAAACTGGGAGGAGTGGCTGACACGCCAGAAGGCTGTGCTGCCTTATAGCATGACCTGGACAGGCTGGAGAGTTGGGCAGAGAGAAACCTTATGAAATTCAACAAGGGCAAGTATAGGGTACTGCACCTGGGGAGGAATAACCCCATGCATCAGTACAGGTTGGGGGCTGACCTCCTGGAGAGCAGCTCTGTGGAAAGGGACCTGGGAGTCCTGGTGGACAACAGGATGACTGTGAGCCAGCAATGTGCCCTGGTGGCCAAGAACGCGAATGGCATCCTGGGGTGCATCAGGAAGAATGTGGCCGGGAGGTCATTCTCCCCCTCTACTCTGCCCTGGTGAGGCCGCATCTGGAGGACTGTGTCCAGTTCTGGGCTCCCCAGTTCAAGAAAGACGGATCTGCTGGAGAGGGTCCAGCAAAGGGCTACAAAGATAATTAGGGGATTAGAACATCTCTACTATGAAGAAAGGCTGAGGGACTTGGGTCTTTTTAGTCTAGAGAAAAGAAGGTTGAGGGGGGATCTTATTAATGCTTATAAATACTTAAAGGAAGAGCGCCAGGGGGATGGGAACAGTCTTTTTTCAGTGGTGCCCAGCGATAGGACAAGAGGTAACGGGCACAAACTTGAACATAGGAAGTTCCATCTTAACGCGAGGAGGAACTTCTTTACTTTGAGGGTGGCAGAGCACTGGCACAGGCTGCCCAGAGAGGTTGTGGAGTCTCCCACTCTGGAGACATTCAAAACCCACCTGGACACCATCTTGTGCAACCTGCTGTAGGTGACCCTGCTGTGGCGGGGGGGTTGGACTAGATGGTCTCCAGAGGTCCCTTCCAACTCTGACCATTCTGTGATTCTGTGTCCTGGTGGCACCCCAGGCACAACCCTCCTGTCCCCCCAGGCCACGGGGACACCTCAATGAGGGCACTGTATTGGCACTGCCGTCCTGTCAGTGCTGATGGCACCCCGCTGTGCCTTGCAGCACCTCTGGCTGCGGTAGTGGTGGGCAATGTGCTCCCCCCTTCCCCTTCCAAATCAAAGCTGGGGGTTTGAGCCCTCTGGTGTGTCCCCAGGGATGCGGGGTGGTGGTGAGGGGTTCTGTGGGGCAGTGAGCCTGTGTGCAGCTGCAGGAGCGGCCACAGGGCAGCAGCGTGGTTCTAGAGGTGACCATGTCATGCTCTTAACACTCCCCCCCCCACCCCCTTTCCAGGATGACACCATGAGAGAGACGGTTCAGCAGCAGCTGGGTGCCGGTGTCCCCACCAACTTTGGCATCTTCCCCTCCTCCTCCTTCCTGAAGGTGAGACCCTTTGGTCCTGGGACGTAGGGCAATGGCCGAAGGACGGGCTGGGTCAGGAACCTCTGTGCTCCAGCCCATACGTCCCGTCCCATCCCATCCCGGGGCTCCCTGCGGGGCTGTCCCTGGACGCGGGTAAGAGGTACTGTCCTGGTGCTTCTCCGGCCCGATCCCTGCAGCCCCGGCTGGTGGAGGGTCTGGCTGCTCCTCCCCTGACGGCTGCTTTGCCCTTGCAGGCCAAGCAGGAGCAGGAGGAGGGCATGGCGTACTACGGCAAAGTGACCTTCCCCTGCCCCCCCGGGCACAGTCAGGCGCACAGGCTGCTCCTCACCCCCGAGCTACTCCACAAACTGCAGAGCCACTTCGTCTCCTGAGCCGGGAGCCCCCCACCCCCACCCCCGCACAGACTGAGGTTCACGGCACAGAACCCCCCACTCCCGCCTCCCCCCCCCCCCCCCTTCCATGCTGAGTGGCCCCCGCCGCAGCCCGGGCCGCGGAAGTTCCCCCCACCGTGCCGCCGTCCTCCCCTCACTGCCCCCCACCCGGGGACCCGCTTTGCCTCCCTGTCCCCACGCGTGGGGCGGGAGCCGGCCCCCCCCTCCGCTGCTGCCAGCGCTGTCAGACACTACGGTTCCCCCGTCAAACCGCCCCCGGGACCCCCCGCGGCCTGGGCTGCACCGGGGGCGGGAGGGGGGGGACCCCTCTACTCCAACCCTGCACCTACGGAGCTGCTGCGGGACGGGGCTGGGCCCGGGGCTGCGGCCCCCCCCATTCGGCCTCGGCACTCGCGCTCTCGAATAAAGCTGCTCTGAACCGGCCCGTGGCCCTGCACCTTCCTGCGCCGGTACTGGGGGGCAGCCCGGGAGGGGACCGGGGCCGGGGGGGGAATGGGGGACACGGGGGAGGGGGCCGGAGGGGGTGAGGCGGATGCCGCCACGTGCGGGCGCGGGGGAGGCAGCGGCGCGAAACGCGCATCGAACTGCGCCGTGTGGAGTGGGGAGCGGAGCGCGGGAAGGGGCGGGAGGAGCGCGGGCAGCCCCCATTGGCCGGAGGGGCAGGAAGGGGTGGGAGTCCGCGGCACTTCCTAGGTCTGATTGGAAGAGGCGGCAAAGGGAGGTGGGCTCGCCCCATCCTCTATCTGATTGGCTGGTGGCGGCCCCTTCGAGGACAGCCTGCGCTGATTGGTTGGGAGCGCGGAAGGAGGGCCTCTGATTGGCCGCGGGGCGGGCTTCCGGCGGGGCTCTGCCAGTTCCGGACGGTGGCGGCGGCGACGGCGGGAGGATGGTGAGTGTCCTTCGGATCGGGCCGGCCGCATCCGCCCGCATCGGGCCGGACCGGGGACTGCGGCGGCCGGGGATGGGTGTTCGCGGGCTCGGGGCGAGGTGGAGCACGGGACGGGGGCTCCTGTGCCGGGGCGGGGAAGCGCGGGGCGGGAGCGGGGCCTGGGGCCGCTCCGAACCCCCGGTAACCGGTGTCGGTGCAGGTGCTGCTCCACGTGCTGTTCGAGCATGCCGCCGGGTACGCGCTCTTCGCCGTGCGGGAGGTGGAGGAGATCAGCCTGCTGCTGCCGCAGGTACGGGCCGCCGCCGGGTAACTGGGGAGGCGGGGGGCGATCCGGTACCGGGAGAGGGGGGTGGGGGGTGGGTGTCTGTCCAGCACGTGGTGGGGCTGGTCCGGTGCCGGGGGCGCTCGCTCCCTGCTGCTGCCGACCTACCCGCTGTCCAGGGACCGTTCCCTGCGGGAGGCCCCGTTCCCGCGGGGTGTTTCGGTGGCCGCCCCGTCTCAATGGGGGCCTGACCGGTGCACCCCTCCCGCAGGTGGAGGAGAGTGTCCTCACCATCGGCAAGTTCCACAACGTGGTGAAGCTCGTGGCCTTCACCCCCTTCAAGTCGGCCCAGAGCGCCCTGGAGAACATCAATGCCGTCTCCGAGGGTGAGTGTGGTCGGGGGCACCGCGGTCCACCCCCCCGCGGGGAACCGCATGGCCCCGCTGAGCCCCCTCCCCTTCCTTTCCCCCGCAGGGATCCTCCACGAGGACCTGCGGCTCCTGCTGGAGACCTCCATGCCGGCCAAGAAGAAGAAGGCGCTGCTGGGAGTTGCCGATGCCAAGATCGGGGCAGCCATTCTGGAGGAGCTGGGTTACCAGTGCCAGACCGGGGGGGTGGTGGCTGAGATCCTGCGGGGTGAGTCTGGCTATGGGGAGGGGATGCACCAGCGGGGTCCCTGCTCCTGCTGGGATCGGACTCGGGGGGGAATCCACTGCCAGCGGGGTGGTGACGGTTATGTCCCTGCACAGGGATCCGCCTGCACTTCCATGCACTGGTGAAGGGCCTCACTGCCCAGTCAGCCTCCAAGGCCCAGCTGGGCCTTGGCCACAGCTACTCCCGAGCCAAGGTGAAGTTCAACGTCAACCGCGTGGACAACATGATCATCCAGTCCATCAGCCTCCTGGACCAGCTGGACAAAGACATCAACACTTTCTCCATGCGCGTGCGGTGAGTGGGGTCCCTGGAGCAGGGGTGGGTGGCACAGGTCCATCTCCCCATGCTTACCGCAGGCAGCTGCTCCTCCGGCTGCCTGTACAGAACGGGGAGGGAGAGCAGCACCTCCAGCACGCCCCGGCCCGGGCAATGGTGCCGTGGCTGGAGCATGCCCAGGGGGACATGCGGGGTGAGGGGCTAAGGGCGTGTGTGGGGCCGGGCTGTGGTGCTGACGCTGTCCCCGCAGGGAGTGGTATGGGTACCACTTCCCCGAGCTGATCAAGATCGTCTCTGAGAACTACACTTACTGTCGGCTGGCCAAGTTCATCGGGAACCGTAAGGAGCTGAGTGAGGAGAGCCTGGAGGGGCTGGAGGAGATCGTCATGGACAGTGCCAAGGCACAGGCCATTCTGGAAGCCTCCCGCTCTTCCATGGGTGAGTGGGGACAACTGGTGGCAGCTCTACCGAGTGCTGCGCTTCCCAGGGGGTGAGCCATGGCAGGAGCGGTCCTGTCCCCCTTGGGAAGTGCCACTCATCCCCCAGTGCTTGTCTCAACAGGGATGGACATTTCCCCTCTCGATCTCATCAACATCGAGAGCTTCTCTAGCCGTGTCATCTCACTGTCTGAGTACCGCAAGGGCCTGCAGGAATATCTCCGCTCCAAAATGAGCCAGGTGGCTCCCAGCCTCTCGGCCCTTATTGGGGAGGTGGTAAGTGCGAGTGTGCATGTGCCCCAGGCTGCCCCAGGCTGTGGAGATGATGTTTGAGTAAATCTGTCAATCCACTGAGCTGTCCTGCTGACACATCTCACTGCTGATCCCCGGCCTTGGGGGGCTGTGTGTGGCCTGGAGCTGAGCTCCTGGGGTGGGGGCAACTGTAACCCCCGTCTTTTTCCTTCCCAGGTGGGTGCCCGCCTCATCTCCCACGCCGGCAGCCTGACGAACCTGGCCAAGTACCCGGCCTCGACGGTGCAGATCCTGGGGGCCGAGAAAGCCCTCTTCAGGTACTGCTGCAGGGTGGTTGCAGTGATGGCAGGTCCCTGGGCCGCTGGCTGTGATGCACCGGGCCCCCACTGCCTTGGCTGCGTGTGACCGGCCAGCCCCAGTCTCTGAGCAACCACCGTGGCTTTGTGTCTTGCCTGGCGGGGCTGTGCCCCCGGGTACCCCCGGAGGTTAGCAGGGTGTGGGGGGAAAGCATCTGTCCCATGGGTGGTGCTGTGCTCCTGCTGTCTGCAGGCAAGAGCTGAAGCTGTTGGTGGAGGAGAGTGACTGGTGGTGGCTCCAGTCCGGGGGTGTCCTCATCCCCGGGTGCTGCCACGCCACCCCTGACAGCTCTGCTGGCTGGTTCCAGGGCTCTGAAGACACGAGGGAACACCCCTAAGTACGGGCTGATTTTCCACTCCACCTTCATCGGGCGAGCGGCAGCCAAGAACAAGGGGCGCATCTCCCGCTACTTGGCCAACAAGTGCACCATCGCCTCCCGCATCGACTGCTTCTCAGGTGTCCGCAGGGACGGGGTGGGCAGGGGGATGGGGTCCCGAGCAGCCTCTGCGGTGATGGGAATATTTTTCGTCAACAGCATCTCACTTGTGTGAATGGTGACTCCTGTGGGCTGAGCAGAGCCAGGGTGGGGGGGAGGTGGCTGCCGGGGTGGGCAGGACATGGGGTGCTGAGCCCTTCTTTTATCCCCACAGAAGTCCCCACCAGCGTCTTTGGGGATAAGCTGCGGGAGCAGGTTGAGGAGCGTTTGGCCTTCTATGAGACAGGGGAGCCGCCCCGCAAGAACCTGGAGGTGATGAAGGAGGCCGTGGTGGAGGTGAGGCTGTGTGGAGTCTGGCAGGGCCCTGCTGTCGGAAATGATGTCAATCTTACATCCTGACCCGCTGTGGAGGGAAAAGACTGATTTAATGAGGCTGATCCGACGGGTGCTGCTGGGATGGGTGCTGGGATGGGAACCTTTCCCGTGCTGACAAGCTCTCTTGTTTTCTCTGGCAGGCAAGTGAGGTGGTGGCTGAGGTCAAGAGGAAGCAGGAGAAGAGGGAGAAGAAGAAGAAAAAGAGGGAGAAGGAGAAAAAGCGGGAGAAGCAGCGGTTGGAGGCCCTGGCTGCGGCTGCAGAAGAGAACTCTGTGCCTGAGATAGAGGTGAAGGCAGGGGGCTGTGGGGTGGGCGTCCTCCAGTGAGAGGGCTGTGATGGGCCTGGTCTCATCCTGCTGCACTGGCAGAGCAATGTGTCCTGGTTATTCCTCACCCAGCCATCCCACAGCCGAGTGGGGTTTATGGGATGGTGCCTGGGCCCCAGCCCCACAGGGGCGAGGGAGGTGGGGTGTCAGGCAAGTCACCCAGCTCCCCAGTTGGGCACGGCTCCTGCTGACTCTGGTTTCCTCTCAGGAGAATGATATTGAACCAAAGAAGAAAAAGAAGAAAAAGCAGCGGCAGGAGGTGGAGGCTGAATCAGAACAGGAGGTGGAGGCTGCCTCGGAGCCAGAGGAGAACGGGCTTGAGGAAGAGCCCTTGCCCAAGAAAAAAAGGAAACTAATGGTAGAGGCTGACGAGGAGGAGGAGAAGAAGAAAAAAAAGAAGAAGAAGAAGGAGAAGGCCAGGGACTCGGAGGAGGACTAGGGGAGCAGGGCAGAGCTGGAGCCAGGCCATGCTCCAGCAGTATGGACTCGTGGACTGGCAGGAGGTCAGCCTGGTGCAGCCTCATGTGTGGCTGCTTGCCTGGCCACTGGCATTTTGCAGCAGCTGCGTGCCCGGCAGTGTATTGAGACGGGACAGCTGCATTAAACGCGTTTTGGCACCTCGTGGTCTGGGTGGGTCCCTTTGGCCAGGCCAAGGCAGCAGCAGCAGCAGCCCCTGGGGCAGCACTGGAGCTTCGCTGTGCCTTAGGCAGCATTGCCTCCCTGAGCCCCCCTGTGGCCCCTTCCTCTGGGGTGCCTCAGGCTGTGCGTGGTGTCCATCACGGGGCCATGCCCAGCGTCCGCGTGGGGCAGGAAACTGCTTGGTGTGACTGAACCTCAATAAAGGGCTGAGGTTGTTGAACCTCTTCTGTCTTGTTTTGCTACAGCTGAAAGAGTATGGGCAGGAGCCCTGGACCTGGTGTGGCTTTGCCTCCCCTCGCCCAGGCAGGAGGTGACCACACTGTCCCTGCTTCTGGCACCATAAGCTGCCGCAGCTGTCCTTCCCCAGCTCGGCTGGGTGAGGGGGGAAGAGATGGCGTCGTGTGTGTTCGGAGCATGCCTTGCAGACCCCCGTCATGCTGCAGAGGCCATTTTTATTAGAGGGAAGCAATAAATTACCAGGCAGGCACAGGGAGGAGGAGGCGAGTAGCCCTAGACATCCAGGGCAGCTATCACGGCTTGGGTGAAATCCAGGGACGTGGCGTAGCCCCCCATGTCCGCTGTGCGCACCTGCAAGGAGAGGGGAGCATTAGCGAGGAGGGAGGGGGCCCCCGCAGCACAGCGGGGACCCCCTGACCCCGTGGCTGGGTGCTGCAGGACTGGGCCTTCTGCAGCTCCTGCTGGGACGGTCCCCAAGCTGTCCCTGTACCTCAGGGAGGTGGAGGAGGAGGTGCGATGGGGACAGCCTTACAAGATGCACCCTGCCCTAAGCCAGTTGAGAGGGACATCAGCTGCACTCCTCGAGTGCACCCCTCTGGTGTACCCCATCTGTGCGTGGTTGGGGTGTGCCTGTAGGCCCTGGGCCTCTTGCCTCTGGTTCCAGCTACCTCAGTTGCACAGGGTGTCCAGGCAAGCCCCCACTGCAGGAGGTGCCCAGTAATGTCACAGGCAGCAGCTGCCAGCCCCTCTGCCACCCACTGCTTTCCAGGCAGGTTTTGAAAGGGCAGCAGAGGCTTTCATGGCAGCCCCTCCCCAGGGCTCACCGAACCCAGCAGGCTGGAGGGGACAGTGAGGGGGGCTGGTATGGGTGCTGCAGGACCAGATGCTGAGCCCTGGCTGAAGCCCTGCTCCCACCACTGCAGGCAGGGCCCGGGCCCAGCCCTGTGCCTGCTGCTAGCCCGGCTCCTGGCCCCAGCCAAGCACCCTCAGCAGCAATGCCACAAGCTGCCCTTGTTCCCGCCCCCGCCAGGGCTTGGGCCCGCCCTGATCCACACAGGTTTGGTGCAGGGCAGGGACAGAGCCAGGTGGGGAACAGCACCTGGGCCGGGCAGGGGTGGAGGGGAGCATTGGACCCTTTATTTGCAAACACGAATACAAAGCACAGCATTAAATACACGTCCCAGTCGCTCGCTCACGCACACAGCGCCCTGCCCCGGCCACCGCAGCTGCCTGCCAGGGCAGAGCTTCCATGGTCCCACCAAGCGCTTTGGCAGCTTTGGATGCTGGTCCCCACTCATTCCCCCCCCATCCCCGGGAAGCCACACGGGCTCCAGGGGCTCGCACTGCTGGGCAAAGATAGTGTGCTGCTGCAGAGGAGTGCAGCTGCCCCCATAGGCACTGCCCTACCTGGGAGTGGCTCCCCAGGCAGTCCCACGGCTCTCAGAAACCAGCCGCAAGCACATGAAGTGGGGGCAAAGAGAGCTGCCCCCCCACACACACCCATCCCCTGCATCAGTTCCCAGTGGGCAGGAGGTGACAAAGCCTCACAGCCACCTCTCCCTGCACCTGGGATTGTGCCAGCAAGGGGAACCTCACCCTGTGCGAGCAGCTTGCCCTTGTGCGTTCCTGGATGCAGGGGCTCAGCCCTGTGGTCCCATTTATTGCTAAAGCCTCTGTGGGCCAGAGAAGGCTCCTACAGTGACCGTGGTCCCACTCTCCCCAGGAGCTGCCTGCAGAGCCTGGGGCGCTGCCCATTCACCCCAGCAGGCCCCAAGATCCACACCATCCTCCACAGCTGGAGGACACAGTGGAGACGCTGCCTACAAGAACCAGAGGGACGCCGGGGATCCTTACTCCAAACACAGCCCCTGCCCTCAGTCCCTCCAACAATCCCCACTGGGGTGACTGGGGATGGTTACTGGGCTCTGGGCTGGGCGGGAGGAGAGCCACTCTCCTCCTTCTCCCCTGGGACACCAGGGAACCTCGGCCAGGGCGAGCTGCACCGGGCAGGGAGGGGGAAGGAGGCGCTGCTGGGCTGTAAAGCTACGGGAAGCTGCTGCAGGGTGAAGTCCCCGAATCCCCGGGGCGAGCGGGGTTCCTAGGCACCATAGTGGGGGTGCAGGTTGTCAATCACAGACTTCACGAAGTCGGAAGTGGTGGAGTAACCGCCCAAGTCCCGTGTCCGAACCTAAAAATCCAACACAGGGAAGGGGAGAAACAAGGGAGAAACGTGATCGTGAACCAAGTGAAATGACTGTGAGAAGGGAGAGGAGAGCAGCTTTCTTCTATGCACCCTGCCAGAGACCCCAGCGGGGCGGCACATGAGAAAGAGGCTGTCTGATGTCCCCCCAGCCCTGCCAGATCTTCCCTAGGCCAGCAAGCAGCACTACGGGCAGCAGGAGCAACCCCCGAGACAAGCACAGAGGGACCGACTGCAGCTGACTACAGCCACAGCTGCACACACACAGGACTCTGAGCTGGAAAGAGGTGAGGAGGTTGGAGAATCACACTTGTCCATCAGGGAGAATGCAGAGCAGCTTACTACCACAAACACTCACACAGCTACAGACACGTGGCAAGGCCAGTTGCTCAACACTCACTTTTCCGACTTTGATCACCTTCTTCACCGCATCCGAAATCAAATTGGAATGGAATTCCAAGCTGGTGAGAGGAAAGGAGCGCGGGTCAGTCCCTCCGTCAGCCCCTGGTGGGGCCGAGGCAGCGCTGCCCACCCCACCGCATCCCCACGTGAAAGACACCTACTTGAGATGCCGCAGCATGTTGGCAGCCGAGAGCAGCATGGCAGTGGGATTGGCGATGTTCCTGCCCACAGCCTGGGCGAAGGGGTGGCGGGCGCCCTGCGGGAGGAAAAGCCACAGCAATGGACCATCTTCCACACCCCTGTCCCCAGCAGCCACCCCCTCTCGATAACCCGGGGTGCTGGTACGGCACAGCAGCCTCCGGGGAGCTGAGACTCCTCACCATTTCGAACACGGCGTACTCTGCACTGTAGCTCTCCCCAGGAACCACGCCAGCGCCGCCCACCAAGCCAGCTGCCAGGTTGTCGATGATGTTCCCGTAGAGGTTCGGCATGACCAGGACGTCAAACTGGTAGGGGTTCTGCACCAGCTGCACATAGTGAACAGGAAAACATGAGGTTCTGCATAACCAACATCCCCAAACTGTGCTCAAGTGACAGCTGGGAGCACACAGAGCCCTGCTGAAATGACTTTGGAGCCACAAACCTACTTCACCTGGCAGTTTTGCAAGCCCAGATGAGACACAGTTGTGCCAGGGGAGGTTTAAATTGGGTATTAGGAAAAATTTCTTCACCAAAAAGGTTACCAAGCCTTGGAACAGGCTGCCCAGGGAAGTGGTTGAGTCACCACCCCTGGAGGTATTTAAAAGACATGTAGATGTGGCACTTCGGGACATGGTTTAGTTGTGGACTTGGCAGTCTTAGGTTAACATTTGGACTCAATGATCTTAAAGGTCTTTTCCAACCTAAATAATTCTGTGATTCTATGGTTCTAAACACCCCCGTCATCTTCAGTCCCTGCAGCTCCTGCCCTCAGCTGGAGCAGAGCAGGCAGAAGGCTCCTGTCTGGTGCAAGGAGCAAACCTGGGGCCAGGGCGCCCACCTGGACCTGCCAAGCTGTCAGATGCAACAGCTTTTCAGGCTTCAGATCTTTATGGCTTGGCTCAGCAGGCCAGCGGCAGCAGGCGGCGCAGAACAGCTCTGGGGCAAGGAAACAGAATCCTCACCTGCATGCAGCAGTTGTCAATGATCATGGTGTCAAATTTGATCTTGGGGTACAGTTCTGCCACTTCTTCACAGCACTGCAGGAAAAGTCCATCACCTAATTTCCTGCGAGACAAGAAATACATCAAAGGGTTTGCAGGACAGCAGTGGGTCCTGGTTTCAGCTGGGGTAGAGTTAATTTTCTTCCTACTCACTGCTGTGTTTTGGATTTAGTGTAAAAATAATGTTGATGATAACACATATTGGTTTAGTTGTTGCTAAGTAATGTTTATATTAAGTCAAAGACTTGTTCAGCTTCCCATAGAAGCTGAGAGGGAGCACAGCCAGGACAAGCTGGCCAAAGGAATATTCCATACCATAGTATGGAATAGCTCAGTATATAAATGGGAGTTGGCCGGGGAGTAGGGATCCATGATCGCTGCTTGGGACAGGCTGTGCAATCAATCATTGGGTGGTGAGAGCAATCGTATTGCATCACTTTTTTTTTTTATATATACTTTTACTGTTATTATTATTTTCTCTTCCTTTACTGTGCTATTAAACTGTCTTTATCTCAACCCATGAGTTTTCTTCTCCTTTTTCTCCCTCTTCTCCCTCCCCTACTGGGGGCAGGGAGTGGGTGAACGGCTGCATGGTCCTAGCCGCTGGCTGGGGTTAAACCATGACACAGGGAAACCATTACAGCAGCAGACAACCCAATAGCAACCGGTGTCCCGCTGCAGCAGGGCAGGGGAAGGCAGGCAACCCTAGAGTACCCCACACCACTGCACACCCACAGGCCACAGGTGGTGAAATTGGTGGGGCCCAGGGGGAGCAGCGAGGGATCAGCTTTCAATGCCGGAGCTTTCCCCCTTCTCAGCTGACAGCCTCCAGGATGCAGCTGTCAGGCCTCATGCTGGAGACGAGAGCACACAGAGAGGAATAAACACTATTCCCAGGGAGAGCCCAGCCTCTCTGGAACCAGACTGGCACCCCTCTGATCGTGATCAAAAGCTGAGAGTAACAAGGTCCCAGACATGACAGCAGTCGTGTGTCTGACAATCAGACAGCGTTCCAAACCTGGTCCTGCGGCACTCACATAATGTTGGCTTTGTGCACAGCCGTGACCTTAGAGCGCCCTTTTTTGGTGGCGTAGTCAAATGCAAACTTGGCAATGCGCTGCGACTTGGCCCGGGTGATGATCTTCAGGCACTCGATGACTCCCTTTGCACTCTGGACAGGAAAGGGGAGTGTGAGCAGCCGTCGCATGCTCCATGCAGCCCAGCACCCTGCCCTGCCAACCCACACCACACCGACAGGAAGGAGGACCCAGGGAACTACAGACCAGTTAGTCTCACCTCTGTCCCTGGGAAGGTAATGGAGTGACTCATTCTGGATGTCATCTCCAAACACGTTGAGGAACAGGAAGTTATTGGAAGTGGTCAACATGGATTTACCAAGGGTAAATCATGCTTGACCAATCTGATAGCTTTCTATGATGTTATAACTGGTTGGATGGATGAGGGGAGAGTCGTGGATGTCATCTACCTTGACTTTAGCAAGGCTTTTGACACTGTCTCCCATGACATCCTCATTAGGAAGCTGAGGAAGTATGGGCTAGATGAGGTGACAGTGAGGTGGATTGAGAGTTGGCTGTGTGACAGAACTCAGAGGGTTGTTATCAGCGGCACAGAGTCTAGTTGGAGGCCTGTAACCAGTGGTGTCCGCCAGGGGTCAATACTCGGTCCAATTTTGTTTAATATATTCATTAATGACCTGGATGAGGGGACAGAGTGTATCCTCAGCAAGTTCGCTGATGATACCAAACGGGGTGGGGTGGCTGACACCCCAGAGGGCCGTGCTGCCATCCAGCATGACCTGGACAGGCTGGAGAGCTGGGCAGAGAAGAACCTAATGAGGTTCAACAAGAGCAAGTGCAAGGTCCTGCATGAGGGGAGGAAGAATGCTAGGCACCAGTACAGGTTAGGGGCGGACCTGCTGGGAAGTAGTTCTGAGGAGAAGGATCTGGGGGTCCTGGTAGACAGTAAATTATCCATGGCCCAGTAATGTGCCCTTGTTGCCAAAAAGGCCAATGGAATCCTGGGCTACATAGGGAAGAGTGTGGCCAGTAGGTCGAGGGAGGTCATTCTCCCCCTCTACTCTGCACTGGTGAGGCCACAACTGGAATACTGTGTCCAGTTTTGGGCTCCCCAGTTCAAGAGGGACAGGGAACTGCTGGAGCGAGACCAGCGAAGGGCAACTAAGATGATTAAGGGCTTGGAGCATCTCCCTTATGAGGAAAGGCTGAGAGAGCTGGGACTCTTTAGCCTGGAGAAGAGAAGGCTGAGGGGAGACCTTATTATGGCGTACAAGTATCTAAAGGGTGGGTTGAAGGAGGATGGAGCCAGACTCTTGTCAATGGTTCCCAGTGACAGGACGAGGGGTAATGGGCACAAGTTAGTACACAGGAAGTTCCGTTCAAATACACAGAAAAACTTCTTTACGGTGAGGGTGACAGATCACTGGCACAGGCTGCTCAGGGAGGTTGTGGAGTCCCCTTCTCTGGAGATTTTCAAGACCCGCCTGGGTGCAGTCCTGAGTAATGTGCTCTGGGCAATCCTGCTTTGGCAGGGGAGTTGGACTAGATGATCTCTAGAGGTCCCTTCCAACTCTGAAAATTCTGTGATTCTGTGACAGTCCTGGCACTTTGAGAAAGAGATGAGGTGTCTTTGCTTGACAGTGGATCACCCTCCATGAAGAGGTTCCTTAATACCCATGTCTGCTTTTTTTGGCATTATCCCTCCTGCAGCCCACCATCATCCTCATTGGGTCTGTGTGTATTCACATCCCTACATGCTCTCCTAATTCTGTCACTTGGTACATCACTGCTGCTCTAGCCAGTTCCTCAGCCGTGCCAAACAGGTCTGGTACGGAAAGCAGGAACGTGTCCTCAGCAGCAAGAAAAGCCACACATCCCAGGGCAGGTTTCCCTGTCCTTCAACAAAGCCAGCAATAACCCCAAGCAGAACTCCCCTGTGCTGGAGGAAGGCTCTTGTACCTCATGTTCCAGAGAGCTGTACTCCCCCTCCGTCTGCTCACGAATGATCACGAGGTCCAAGTTGTTGTGGCGCGTTTTATAGCCTGGTAAGCTCTTCACATGTACAACATTTGCAAACAAGTCTAATTTGCGCCTGTGAGAGAAGCAGCAGCAGAGTCAGCATTTCATCATAAGCTATTTCTGGGGCAGTGACTGTTCCCTACAAGTATTGGGGGTAACAGCTGGTGATGGTGCAAACAGCTCCCCACCTCCTAAGATGCCTTCCCATAGTGCTCTCTCTCTCTCTCCCCCTCCCCTTCCCCCGCATGCATCTACGTTTCCCCTCACAGATCATGAGCCAGCCACACCTCATCACAGCATGGCTTTGATGACCCTCTGTCAGACAGGCCACCACTGTCTGTTTTCCAGCCACCCACTGCCTCCTGTCCAGGACCCCCAAGGAAGCAGGCAGCAGGATCATACTCAGCAGAGGCAGCTCCTGGCCACAGACAATCCCTCAGGATCTTCTGTTTCCCGATAACATATTAATTTCCCATCTGCCCTGGACTCACTTCCTTCAGCCCCCAGTTCAGTGGCAGAACACCACGACCAAATGCAATACTGTTTTCCCAGAGACTGACGTGTAGGTCAGGGGACCGGGCTTACCTGAGCCTCATGTCATAAGAAGCCAGCTCTCCCTTGTACTCCATCGGGGTGTGGATCTTGCCTGCAGGACAACACAGAGCAGGAGTAAGAACACACAGCACACTGACAGCCGCTAAGGACATTGCCTGAACCCAGGCGACAGGGCACCCACAGTCAGGGCAGGGTGTGCTTCAAGAGAAGCTCAGCCAAGCATGGAGACTGATCTCTCGCAATACACCACCCTGACGAGGCCCTTTGCTTCTCTGGGCCATACTAGGAGACCTCATTTCAAAAGCAGAAGCCGGATACAACCTCCCCTTTCATAAGCTCAGTAAACCAAACACCAGTAATTTGCTTCTTAGCTTAAAGACAGCATGTTTCCTTCTCCAGGACCTAACCACAGGAATTCCTGCCCTCTGAAAGCACCTAATTGCGTTTGAGAGAAGGCAACATTTCCTGCAGACAGAGCCAAGAGCCCCTCCTTGCCCGACAGATGGCTAGCGCAAGTCCTTACCTATAAGGGCCACTTTACTTTCCTTCATTGAGTCAACCACCTGATCCAGTTTTTCTTCCGACGCCATGTTCTGCACCTCACTCAGGTGATGCTCATCGAAGACCACGGGCACGCTGGCAGCCTGTGCGAGAGATGCAGCGACAGAACCGCAGCCCCATCAGATCAGAGACTCGGCAGGGAAGTTATTCTACACCTTACAGAGGGCCACTCATGGGGGGAGCCCGGAGAACTGGGACATGGAGCCTTAAACCAGCCAGACTGCCTACTCGGTGAGAAGAAGGAACCTGGACCTCTGGGTCGCTTCAGTTCCAACTGAACAATGATGTTTTCTGACACCTTTAACACCAGGACTCCCCCTCCTTACTGTAATTATAATTTCAGCTGCAGAACCGGTATCACGGCAGACAACCCCCCGTTTGCTGCCTTTGATGTGTCAGAACTCATGTGTTAGAAGACAGAACTACTAACCACTAACTTCCTCCCTGAGTTCTGACGCTGCTGCCTGAGAGCAGGGCTCATCACAGATTAGGAAGGAGGTAAGAAAGGACATAAAGGGTTTTGGGAAGCTGGACAATGACAGCTCTGCAGCCACATTCCTGATAGGAGCAGTGAGGACAGCCTGTGTCCTCCCCATCACCAGCCTGCACAGCGTCTGTGTTTGCTGCTGCCTCAGCAGAGGGAGAAGGACTGAGCGGGCAATGGACCCAGACTCTGCTGGGTCCAGGACACAGGCCCAGACTGGGAATATTTTCACAGTGAAAAATGAGACTGTGCTAGTTTTGGCTGGGGTAGAGTTAATTTTCTTCATAGCAGCTAGTATGGGACTATATTTTGGATTTGTGCTGAAAACACAATAATAATGTTAATAACACAGAGATGTTTTCATTACTGCTGAGCAGTGCTTACACAGAGTCAAGGCCTTTTCTGCTTTTCACACCACCCCACCAGCGAGTACGCTGGGGTACACAAGAAGCTGGGAGGGAACAGAGTTGGGACAGCTGACCCCAACTGACCAAAGCAACAGACCACATCATATGACATTGTGCTCGGTATATAAAACTGGGGGAAGAAGAAGGAAGGGGGGACGTTTGGAGTGATGGCTTTTGACTCCCCAAGTAACCGTTACATGCAATGGATCCCTGTTTTCCTGGAGATGGCTGAACACCTGCCTGTCAATGGGAAGTAGTGAATGAATTCCTTGTTTTGCTTTGCTTGTGTGCGCAGCTTTTGTTTCAGCTATTACCTCTTTACCTGAACCCATGAGTGTTCTCACTTTTACTCTTCTGATTCTCTCCCCCATCCCACAGTGGGAGAGTGAATTAGCAGCTGCACAGTGCTTAGCTGCCGGCTGGAGTTAAACCACGACAGACAGTTTGCAAGACTGCTGCTCAAGCTGAACCTATTTATTCAAAAGGTGAGACCTCAGGGTTTTCACAACTGTTCCTCTTCTGGGCCAAAGAAAACAGATAGGTCAGTCCTGGAGGTCTGTGCATCAGCAGCATCTTGAAGCAATTCTGCAGCTGCTGTTCCTCCCTCCATCCACCCTGTCCCACTGAGGGGCAGAAGCTGTTACCTTGAACACCTCCTTGACGGCGTGCATGAGCTCTGGGCCCACCCCATCTCCGGGCAGCATGGTAACCTGGAACGTGCTCTCAGACTTCGCATTTTCTGACTGCCGAGAAAACAAAGAAGAGTCAGACCTTCTGCTGCACCCCAGAGCCTAATCCAAATAGGATCCCTAACTCATAAGCCGCAAACTAGAGGAAGGTTACTCACAGTGTGAAAAACATCCACACCCACAGCATAGTTTTTAGTAACAAAAACTTACTGCAGTACTAACAGAGAGCTTTAACTTGGAAGAGTTCCTGCTCCTGTGTTGCTATGAACACTGCGCAGCAGACACCTGATATCCTGTGATCCACTGGCAACCTAAAGGCCTTTTCCTCATACAGCATTTCCAGGTATGATCTCTCCCTCTGTACAGCAGAAATCCTTCTTACTGGGAGGTAATAGCACAATCTTGCCTTATTACATTTCTCTCCTTCCTACTTCATGTCCTCAGGATCCTAGGCCTTTCTGTGTGTCTCATCTTCCTATTGTATTCACATTGTCTCACAGCTTTTTGCTGAGCATGTATTTTTTTTTTTGGTCCTGAACACAAAATCAATCTCAAAGATAATTCTTGAGACGTTCCACATGCGATGCAGCTGCCTGCTCCCCCGCCATAGCTGCCTCCTATTTTTACACAGTCTTTTTACTAATCTCCACCTTCTTTAGCAAGTAATTCCCTGTACAGAGCTGACCTCCAGATATGGGATTTCACAGAACCAGCCTCAGGGACTAGAGTCAGTCAGAGACAAGAATTTAATCCAAGAATTTAATCAGACAAGAAGAGAAGTAAACAAGTAGCGATGTCAATATGACTCAAGAAATGCACGTGCATCAGTGACATGAAGCACAGGCAAACAGTGATCACAGAAAGGTAAACTGAAGGTGTGAAAAGAAGGACGAGATAGTAATTATTTTTGATTTTTAATATCTTGGAATCAAGTTCCAGGGCAGAAAGCCTCACCTACCATTCAGCAACTAAATTTCAAAAAGCAGCAAAGCATCTGCAGAGGGAACCATGGCATGGGCCCAAGCTCAAGGTCAAAAGAACAGTCTCAGTAGTGAGCCCTTCCCTTTAGTGCCTTAAATAATAACATAAGACATCTTCACTTATAAATGGGAACTGGACATCCTGTCAGTCAACGTGACAAACATGATGTTAATTCACTCCCTGGCACTTTGGTTGATTCTTCTTCCTGTAGAAAACAACTCATCCCTCCATTGCAGCTCTTATTTCCTGACCATAAAGTCTAAATAATGCTTGTATGTGCTAAGCTACTACTCACTCTTACCTTACTCAATCTCTAATCATCAACGCACTTTATTTCATGCAATATATTCTGTTAACTACTAGAGGTAGTTACGGTAAATTTAGGATTAAATGACAAGGACTGGATCAAAGCGATTTTCACTACTGCAATCAGTGCTGCACTCTTCACTAGTGGTTTTAGCTGTACCAGAAGAAAAACGCTCACCATTGCAACCCTGCCAGCAGCCCCCTGCGTGCAGATGAGGCTGAGCCAGGAGCCAGAGGGCTGGAGAGGAACCTCCAGGGAAGGAAAAAGCAAGGACCAAGAAAACACTGCTCCAAGAGTGAGAAATGCTGCTTCCAGCAAGTGGATGCTGTCTGAGAGCCGGTGGCAGGGAGGGTGGGGGGAGCATGGCACTTTCTAAGCACACCCACGGAGTCCAGAGAAGCAGAAACCATCTCCTGAACAAAGCGAGCTCAATCCCACTCACAAGAACTGTCCTACACTTTCTAGGTAGGGACAGGGTCCTGCAACAGCTTTCTGCATCCTTTGGATACACAAAAGTCTTCTTCAGGAGCCCCCACTCTAGGCCCCCTCATGCAGCCAGACCCACAGGCCGTGAGCCCCAGCCTAAAAATGTGTTTCTAGTGAGTGTGAGTGTTTCTAGTGCCCAGGGACTGCCACTGCCCGCTCCTCACTCTCCTCTCTTCCCCTGTTCCCCACAGCAGCTCCGTGCCTTGCAGTAAGTGCCAGGAGCTGCCCACACTCAGGGTGGCCCCAGGGACACCAGGACCCCCACTCTCACCTTGGCCCGTGGGATCTGCTGGAGGGCGGCGGAGGCATGCAGGCCCTTCCATGTCCCGAGGCTCTGGGCACGCAGAAGACTCTGGGATGGAGGCAGCGGGAAGGTAAGATACAGGGAGGCCCAGCTTGGACATGCCCCCCACCCCCCAAGTCCAGACTGTTCTCCAACACCCCTAGTCCTGACTGAACCCCTGGGTCTGGGCTCAGGCACACCCCATTCCTCCCAGCCAAAACTAATCCCCACAGCCCAGCCTGGCCCCACACTCCCAGCCCAAACACACACTCCCAGCCCAGACCCTATGCCCTGTCCCAGACTGATCCCCCAGCCCAGGCTGACTTCTCACCCCCAGACCCACTCCCTAGACCCTGCCCCGGCCTGACCCCCCCAATCCAGACCGACACCCAGCTTAGACTTACCCTCACATTCCCCCAACCCAGATCCCCCCATCGAGTCTGTCCCCCACAGCCCGGACCACTCCCCCCGCCCTGCTTCCCCCTTCGATCCACTCTGGGCTCACTCCTGGAGCCCAGATCCTACTCTCATCCCAGATCGACCCTCCCCCGATCTAAAAAAAACTCTCACCCCCCAGCCCAGACTGACCCCCCCGCTCCACACCGACAACCGCCCCCCGGGACAGAACCCCCATCCAGTCTGACTCAGACCCGACGCCCCCATCACCGAATAATCCCCCATCACCGAATAATCCCCCATCCCAGACCGACCCCCTCCGTCCCCTGTCTGACTCCCACCCCTTACCCAGGCAGCGGCCCGTCCCGCGCTGAGCGCCGCCATCTTACCGCCCCACAATGCACCGCGGCTGCGGCACGCCGGCTGAACGTGAGGCGGAAGGGGCGGGGCCTAGCCCTGCGGCACCCCCTAGCGGGCGGGCGGGGCAGGGAGCGCAGCCCAACCCACGGACCCGCCGGAGGCTCCCGGAGACACCCCACCCCCCGGGGACATCCAGGGATCCCCCTTCCAAACCTCCGCAGGGCATGTTGCAGGCCCCTGGCACCCCCTTCCCTGCACCCCAGCACCCCCCATGAATGACCCACAGCCCCCTACCCCCAACCCTGCCCCAGGGCCGGTGTCCTCCAGGCCCTCCCCCCAGCCCCTCGCAGGGTGGGGGTGGCAATGGTGGCGCTGAGCATTTCTCACCAGGAGGCAGGACTGCGAGCTCTTCTCTTTATTGAAGAAGAAGGGAGGGGGCCATACGGCAAGAGGGCTGGGGGCCCCCCTTGCCCCCAGTGGGGTGGGGGCAGGCCAGGCACTGGGGGGGTCACACTGCCATGCTTCGCAGCCAGCGAGGAAGACCTCGGCCTGGTGCTGGCTGCAAGCTGGACGCTGCCAGGGTGACCCCAGCCCTGGCGCAGGACATCGACACCCTTCTGCCACCCTGTGCCCTTGTATCCCAGGGACAAGCACTCCCCAGTGCAGGGGGGGAGCAGCAGCCTGGGCTGGGGGGACAGGGCTGAGAAGCCCGGAGTGGACCCAGTGGCAGGATGGGGGGTAGAGCCCCCCTGGGAGTGGACGGTGGGCAGGGGGCCATGGTAGGGCTCCCCCGCTGCTGGGGCTCACTTCTTCAGGAGCTGGGCTCGGGCCCGGTTCAGCTTCTCCACCACAGCAGTGTCAGTGCTGGCGGTGCACTTGGACAGGACAAAGTTCATCTCTGTCTCGTTCTTGTGCTCAATGGCAGCATCAGCCGCCTGGTCCAGGTCCCTACAGCAGAGCAGGGGAGTTGGGGGTGGTGTGGGGAGAGGATGAGGGACAGCAGCCCCAGTCACCTTTCTCCTATGTCCTGGAGGCACCAACCCCAGCAATGGCAGGCACCCCCCCACTGGCTGCAGGGGACAAAGCTCAGGGTGCCCCTCCCCCCCAGTGCTGCCCACATGCTCCTAGGGGTCTCATCCACCTCTTGAGGGCCCCCCCTGAGGCCCTCAAGCCCCTAGCCATGCCACACAAGGCATGGGCTTCTCCAAGGTATGACCCTGCCCCATGCACCCCAACCTGCCCCCGAGGACAGGGCCAAGCCAACGCACCCCACAAGGACGAAGGCCTTGACACGCTGCTCGGGGGTGACACGGGGCGCATACTTCTTGGCCTCATAGCGGTTGTGGTGCTTCACCGAGATCTCCACAAAGGGCTGGAGAGGAGAGGAGCGGGGTGAGAGGGTGGGGGACTGGCTGCTGGGCTCTCCTGGCCTCCAGCTTCAGCCTTTGCCCCGTGCCAGCCTGTCTGGGCTGCTCCACTCAGTGCCCTCCTGCTGCCCCATGGCATGGGCCAGCCCCACAGCCACCCATAGGGCAGGGTGGGCTGGTTCTCCTCCAGCAGAGAAAGTTCTTACCAGGTACCCAATGGGTGATTTCTTGCTCTTGGAGAACTTCTCCATCTCCTCCCAGTCACCGCGGTTGGCCAGGGCACTGATCTTCAGCCACCAGTACCTGGGGACACAGGTCAAGCTGACTCCTCTAGCTGCCAGCGCCCTGCAGCCCCCCGATCCCAGCCCCACAGCATGGCTCCTGTCTGGGGTGCGCCTCCAGGGCTGCACGGAGGAGCCCCCCCTGGGACCGACCTCTTGTCAGGGATCTTGAACTCCCGGTAGAGCTGCTCAGCTCGCTTGTGGTGGCCATCCAGGATGAGGTTGGAGACGGTGTCGTGCAGCGAGAGGTCAAGATAGGGCTTGTCAAAGTCCTCCTGGAGGTGTCGCTGAAGCCGCAGGAGCTTAATCTGATCCTCTGTGGCCTGGGGACAAAGTGATAGCATAAAAAAGGCCCCTGTGCCAACTCTGCGCATGGGGCCCAAAGGGTCCCTGCCCCAGCAAGCGATAGCAGCAGCCCACCCAGCCTCAGCCATGGAGCAGGGCAGGGGGACCTACCGTGCTGCGTCAAGCAAAGGTGGCCCAGCTGAAACCCCATGCCTGCTGGTGATGCCCAGCTCTGTTCCTGCCCAGCCCCAGGAGAGCAGGGCTGCCCCCACATCACCTCCCTGGCCGCACTGACCTTGGCAGCAAACTCATTCTTGGCTTTGTAGTACTCGTCCAGGGCATTCTGCAGAGCTCCTACTCGCCCTTCGATGCGCTGGGGACAGAGGACATGGCCACTTCACCCCCTGCCAGCACAGATGCCATGCTGCAGGGATGGGACAGCACCCTCAGAGCCCCCCAGGTGGGGCAGGAAGGCTGTCTGGTGCCAAGACACAACCAAGGTGAAGCTCCAGCTCTGTGATTCTTTGCTTTGATCCCCAGAGATGGGCAGAGGGCTGGGCCCTGCCTTGCCCTAGGTGGGATCCTGACCTCCCCGACACACGCAGGACAGGCTGAGTGTCTGCTAGCACAGAGCCTCGAGGGGATGATGGTCCTGGGGTATGAGGTGGAGAGCTCCCTTCCCACACCTGGAGCCCACCCTGAGCGTGGGGAGGGTGGAAACACCCCCAGCTGCAAACACCCAGCTGCTGTCACAGGGCTTCATGGGGCAGAAGCAGCCACCAGGTGTGAAATCACTCCCTGCCCTTTCCCCAGCATACTGTCTCTCCCTGGCCATGTGGCTCCCTGGGAAAGGAGGAGCCAGCCTGCAGCCTGCCAGCCCTTCCTCCCCACTCCTCCTGCTGCTGCCAGGCACAGACCTTCTCTGAGTAGCTGGAGTGGACATGGAAGTTGCCAAGCTCCTGGTGATTGTCGTCCTGGTTATACAGGTCCTTCAGTGTCTCCCGCTCCTGGTGCTTGCAGAACTGGGGAGCAATGGTGGGTGTTAAGGGATATGGGAGCAACCACTATGGTGGCTCCCGGGGACCAGGTGTGCGGTGGCAGCCCCTACCTGGCGGTACAGGCTCAGGGCCACCGGCTGGTTCTGCAGTGTCATGAAGAAGGTGCCACGATTCAGCTCATTCTTCAGGTGGAGCACAACAGTGTAGACTAGGGCAGAAAGCAAAGTTCAGGAGGGGGAGACGGGGACCCTGCCTCTCACATGGCTGGCGCTGTGAAGCAGCACTGGGAGGGGAGTGAGGGGATGTCCAGGCACAGGGCAGAGCCCCGTGCTGAGGGCAAGCATTGTCCCTTAGGGCTCGAAGAGCTCCCACCACCCTCATCCCACAAGACACAAAGCCACGAACAGGTTCCCCCAGACTCTAAATCCGTCTCCTCCTCTGCAGAGCCCCTCCTCTGCCCAGCCCTGACCCTTACCCAGATCGGTGTCCCCGCTCTCAATGGCTTTGCTGAGGGCCAGCTTGCTCCGCTTCATCTTCAGCAGCAGTGGAACCTGCTCTCCGGACCGTGGCTCATACTCCAGCAGCTGCAGGTGCAGAAGGGTCGTCAGTACATGGCCACCCTGTGTGACCCCTCCAGCCACCCCACCACCCAGCTGGACATGCCACAGCCCCAGCCAAGAGACCTTGATGGCCAGCTCTGTCCTGCCGCAGTCGTAAGCCCGGGCAGCAATCTCGGAGTAGGAGATGCCTGGCGTGTCACCCAGCTTCTGGTTGATGGCATGGGCCACCTCCTCATCAGACTTGTCCTTCTGCTGCACCTGGAAGGGCATGAGCAGAGACGTCTCTGCGTGGCCCCGGATGGGCAGAGCCCTCTGAGGTGCCTCCTTACCTTATAGCAGGCCCAGTGGGCCAGGATGCGGCTGACACCCTGGATCTCTGAGAGGCGCAGGTACTCGCAGATCCTGATGGCCAGGGGGTAGAGGCGCCGCAGGACCAGCCTGGTATGGCACACAGTGGGTCAGCAGCATGGCCCCACACAGGTCTGAGGAGCTGAGCAGCTTGGCTGGCCTCACGGGGGACCCTGAGCGCTCAGAGCTTGCTCTGCCCCCAGCCAGGGGGACAGGGACCATGGGGATGGGGACTGCAGCATGGCTGTACACTGCCTTGGCCCAGGCTGCCTAGGGACAGGGCTGTTATGCCCAGCTCACGGGGACCCTTACCTGTCCAGCAGGACCTCGATGGTGAGCTGCTTGTATCTGTGAGGACAGTCAAGGGACATCTCAAACCACAAAATCCCGTGGAGCGCAAGCAATGCGTGCTGGGTGCCTGCCCCCTTTGTGGCAGCATCCCTGCCTGGCACCCCCGGCACATATGGCTGTAGGACCAGCTCAGCTCTGCAAGCAGCACAGCCCAGCTCAGCACAGAGCTCTCAGTTACAGACCCCTGCCATGGCTGCTCGGGGCACAGCTGGTGCCCAGACCCTGCGGGGCTAGTCAGCAGCTAAGTGGCTCTGCAGCTCCCTCCACCCCGTCTCGCTCCCCCTACAAGGTGGCTGCCCTAGCAGGGCCCAGAGCCCCAAACAGCACTGCTCCTGTCTGGGCCAGATCCTGCACCCAGCCCAGGGTCACCACCCATGTGCCCATCCCAGAGAGGATACTGGGTGAAGGTGAGTGGGATGCCAATCTGGTAGTCCCGGATGGCGTTGAGCACCCGCAGGTCCTGGCACATGCGCACGAAGCTCTCCGGGGGGAACTTGTCAATGAAGCACTTCCCGAAGGAGGCTGCCTGCAGGAAGAGGCATGTGGTGCTGGGGCTGCACTAGCCACAGCACGACTGCCAGCCAGGGACGAGCCATCTTCAGCTGCAGCCTCCCTCCACCTCACTCACCCTCAGCAGTGACTTCTGTGTGTCTGGCTCATGCTCGTAGCCAGCTGCCTCAATACACTGGCTCACTGCCTCCGGGAGCAGCTTCTGGTCCTTGATTTCCCGCAAGTACTCGTCTGCCTTCTGGCTCTCCTTCTGCAGGGGAGTGTGGCCCATGAGGAGAGTAGCAAGGTGCTCACCACCCAAGGTGAACCCTGGGAGCCCCAACATTCCTGGGACCGGGAGCTAAGGGAGCCCTTGCCCTGGCACCTCAGCCCCGGCAGGGACATCCAGGATCTCCCCTTCCCATCACCGCTGGATAAGGCTGGCAGCGGTTTGCATCAGAGACACCTCAACCTCCTCAGGGGCAGGTAGGAGTGGGGCAGCAGTACCTCGTACTCCTTCTGTGCCTCCAGCAGGAGTGCCCCTGGGGCCATGGAGGCAATCTTGAAGATCTCCTGGCTGGCCTCTGCAAAGATGAGAAAAAAAGACAAACTGTGTGAGAGGTTGCCCCAAGCCAGGCACGTCATCTGCACCCGCTGCAACCTGCTCCCCCACCATCCCTGCCTGCAGTCTGGGAGCCCAGGAGAACCCATGCCAGCACCGTCCTTCAGCAGGGCAGGAACATAGCCACCACCATCCTGAGGAGCTGGGCAGAGCCATGTCAACGGACAGCTCGGGGCTGCTCTTGCAGCCCTCATGACTGCAGCCCCCAGTCAACACCAACCCAAGCGTCCAAGAGATGGAGGCAGGAACAACTGCCAGGACACACGGGTCCCAAGGAGCTATTCCCCCACACAGAGCCATGGCAGCTCCTGGGCACCTCCACTCTGGAAGCACGAGGGTGGCAGCAGTGTGGAAGGTGAGGAACAGGTGTGCTGAGCTGTATCAGGCCTCAGCTCAAAGCACACGGGCTCTAGCAGCAGGAGGCACAGGTAGCAGCCTGAAGGGCCCTGCTCAGGACACAGGGGCTCTGCAGAGCTGGCAAAGGAGGGGACCAGAACTGGCATGGTGACAGGGAAAGAGGGAGCCCAGCGCCAGGCGAGAGACTGGGTTCAAAGCCCTGCACTATAAGGCTGGTGGGGCTGAGGGCACGATTCTACTCTGCTGTGGGCCTCTCACCCCCTCCTGAGCCCCCATAAAGGGCTGGGCAGGCCAGACCCACACGCATAGAGCCAGGCACAGTCATGGGCCACAGGAGAGACCTGCCTTCCTGGGTGCAGGGGCTCCCAACTCAGCCTCACCACCTGACACCATCTCACCTGGGATCTCGTGCAGGAACTCATGCGAGGTGCGAGACAAGATCCGGACCCCATCCAGCTCGGGGACCAGGTAGGAGTCTTCATCCAGGACAAACCTGTGCTCCCTGCTAAGGGCTCGTGGGAAGAAAGCAGCTCTGGGTGCAGCCCAGCCCTGCTGAGGGCCAGCCCCAGCGATGCCACAGAGTGATCCCCTGGAGCCCCCAAACCCCTGGCTCATGATCACCCTTTTCCACAGAGGCAGTAGGGCACAGCATCAGCATTTGGTGGGGGATGGGAATTCCCCCACCCACAGCAGCCCTCACCCTTGGGGAATTGGGACTGGACCTCAGCAGGGACCATGCTCCCTGCCACGGGGACTTTGGTGCCTCGCAGCACCAGCTCTGCTCACAGCTGAGGGGGGAGTGAGTTCCCCTCAGTGGGAAGGCTCGGAGAAGGGGGGCAGACAGGAGGGGTTTTCGCTGCTGTACAGGACCGGGCTGGCTGGGGCCAGCCAGGGGAGATCATAGCAGAACTGCAGAGGAGATGAACAAGGTTAACCTCCTCTGACTGTCCTGGGGGGCCGCTGACACCAAGGGGGGCTCCAGGGACACCAGTGCCCACGACAGAGATGGAATTGGCCTAAGAAAGGACCATGGATGCTCGCAGTTTGGGCTGGCCTTCAGAAACACCACCAGTCCTTCTTCCCCAAAGGATACTGGATGCATTCTGTGGAGTTCCCTGCCACCATCAGCTGCCGGTCCCAGGCTACCACCACGGCACGCTGCCGGCTCCGGGGACGCATGCACCTGTTGGGGATCCCCAGCCCCGGCTTAACCCTGGCCCTGCTGCAGCCCCCTGCACCTGGAGCGGGGACACGAGAGGGTCCCACTCGTCCCAGGGAGGCCACAGAGCCAAGCAGACCCTGGCAAAGGCTTGGGCTACCGGAGGAGCATGGGTGGGCACAGCTGGGGGCAGAGCAGGTTGGCAGAGAGAGACCACTCACCAAACCATCTGCTTGGGTGGAGATCGGATGCTGCTGTTGAATTCGCAGAGCTTCTCCTGTGGCAGAAGAGATATGGGTCAGGGGGACAGCGGTGCAGGGACAGCTGGCATCGCACGCACTGCCGGGACAGGCAGCATCATGGGTGCAACGGGGCAAGGGACTGAGGGGTGCAGCTGGGGGATGAGCAGCACAGCCCAGGCTGTGCCAGACCCTGGGGAACACGGGTGCTGTGCTGTGAGCGGGTCCCATGGGAACATCTGGCCCAACCTCCAGCTCTGGAGGCAGCCAGGGCTGCACCTGGCACAGCTGAAGGGCAAGGAAGCTGTGTGAGCACTTAAACAGAGCATGAGAAACATTCCTCCATTGCTGCGGCACACAGACTGCCTGCATATAGAGAAAGTAATTGAACAAAGACAAAAAGAGGATTAGTCTCAGAGGGCAATCAGCACCTCACCAGCACAAGCCCCACAACGTGGGGGAATTTGCAGGGCGGAATCATGACTGACAAGCAAGACCCCTACGCCAAGGTAACCACACCAGCAGTGGCGATAAGGCTGAGACTGTCCAGGAAACAGTACAAGGACCGGTATGGATGTAACAGAACTGTATCCAGTAGGGAAAAAGAAATTAGTGGTGGGCTGCTTATCTGAAGGGAGTTTGGACAGAGAAAGGGAGGCTCAAGGCCAGCAAAGAGGTGGGTCCAGAAACAGAAAAAGTGGAGAGTGAGGTATAAAATCAGACAAAGAACAAGAGGGCAGATCTCCTGAGGGCAGGAGCGCAGATGCATGCGGGCAGCAGTGAGGCCGACCTGCAGCCTTGAGTCCATGAGGACCCTGAGGAAATCTGCTTGGCCACCCCACCCAGCTGGGTCCATCTGCCAGACAGGGAGAGGAGGAGTGGGCTGACATCCTAATGCCCCATGACGGGGAGGGAAGGGAGACACTCACCTTCAGCGTGGCCAGTCCCATCCAGATGTAGCCGGTGTCGGTGAAGAGTGCCAGGCAGCGGTAGTTGAAGGACACGGCCATCTGCAGATAGGCACCGGCGGAGGGGCTCATGCCAGGGGGTGTCTAGGACAGGGAAAGGGTGAGGGGCACGCTCTGGGGACACAGAACATGCTGCACACTGGCACCAATGCTGAATAAGGGGCTGAGGACTGGTCAGAGTGGGTATCCCTTCCTACCCTGTGCCTACTTAATCTTCATCCCTTTGCCCCAGGCCAGGATGGGGCCAAATATCCCTGATCTACACACCTTCCTGTGGGACAGCAGAAGCAAGGACCTGCCAGCGAGTGCTGGGTACCGCAGGTCACCCTGCTCCCCATGGCCAGCCACTACAGCTCACTCACCACCACAGAGCAGGAGGTGTTGTCTAGTAGGTAGAGGTCCTGTCCAACTGCCAGCAGGACAATGGTGACTCTGTCCTGGGACAGCACAGCCCAGCAGGAGGGAGGCTTCTGCAGACCTGCAAGGCACCAGTGTCAGGCCCCTGCGCCCAGCCGGAGCAGGGGGCAGCGGGGAGGGGACGCACCGGGAACCTCAGGCATCCTGCGCAGCTTCAGGTCGTCGATGTTGGTGGTCAGGGAGAAGCGGTGCGCTCCAGTGAGGATGGCCACGCCAGTGCCATACTCTGTGTGGAAGACCTTCGCCTCCAGCACGTGGTTCTGCAGCACCTCCTGTGCCACGGAGAGAGAGTTGGGCCCAGGTCAGGACAGCTGAAGCTCAGCGTCACACTGCTGCTGCTCTGGGAACAAAACTACCCCAGGCAGGAGCAAGCCCAGCCCCTGTGCTGCACAGCTGGTAAGTGTCCCAGCTCAGACAGGCTTCGCTCCTGCAGCAAAGCAGGGGATCATTCTGGCCCCAGAGGCCATGGATACAGTTGCCAACTCATTCCCAAAGGCAGGCAGCCCTGCAGGGAGGCTGGAACAGCCCCAGGCTCCCCCCTGCACCCACAGGGCTGGGGGAGCGCTCAGGGGGGGCTCCGTTACACAAACCCAACCCTGGGCATCTCTTGAGCTCCCCGTCCTGCCCCACTCACGTTGCCCATGCTGAAGTGGCGCTTGAACTCGCAAAAGAGGTTGTAGATGAGAACAGTGCCATCCTCCTGGATGCACAGCAGGTCCTCGCTGGCCGTCCAGCCCAGCTGCACCAGCTGGCCGCTCTTCCACTGTGGGCAGAAGACACATGAGCACGCTGTGGGGCTGCTTGTCTCCTGGATGACCAGCCCCAGAGACATCCCTCCAGGAGATGTATGTGAAGCCAACGGCCACAGTTGGGCATCTGCAGCTCTGATGCCCCTGGCTTTGCAGGACCCTGTGGTTGTGGCAGCTTTCCCTGTCCCTCCATGTCCTCACTGCCCTGTGTCCACCCCAGCCAGCGGGGAAGGGAGGATGTTCCTGCAGCACCAACACTGCGGCTCCCATCCCCACTCCATCTCCTCCCAGGGGTGAGCAGCCTCCCTCTCCCTACAGCTCTCCCTGTTCCCCCTTCGCACACACCACCGCTTCTGACCAGCTTCTCCAAAGCTTTCAGACAGCTGCGGGAGCTGCACAGAGCAATCACCCTGGAGAGCTTAGGGTGCTGAGGACATGTGGTGGCATCCTGCTTCCCCGTGGAGAGACCAGAGGAGCTGCCCAAGGGCACACAAGCAAGTGGCACAGGCAGAGGATACTGCCATCCTTGCAGCCCAGTGATTCACCTGCAACACCCAGGCCATACAGCCATCGGTGCCACCGGCGAGCCCTTCCACAGTCCCTCTGCCCAGCTTAACACTGTAAGAGGCAGAGAGCTACAGCCTCTGGCATGCTCTGAGGAGCAGCCAGGACTGTCCCAAGCTCCCTGGCACACCACAGACCTCCATGGAGCACCAAGGGCACAGCTTAAAGGAGGGGGTGGCCAACCCCGGGGGCCAGCTCACCGGGATGCTGGCCAGGAGGAGCCCCGAGGCCGAGTAGATCTCCAGCAGCGGGCGGGCGCTGGGGGACTTCTCCTTCCGGGCGTTGTTTTTCAGGAGAGCTGTGGGTGCGATGGGACAGTCTGTCTGAGCCACGGCCCCTCTGCTGTCACCGCTGGGGGTGTCCAGGACAGACCTTGCCCCAGCGGAGGGGGCCAAGGCGGGGCAGAGTGGGGGTCCGGGGCCCAGCCCCACCTATGGGTCCCCCGTACGGGGCGGCTGCCACCAGGTAGTCCCGCAGGTCCTCCTTCAGGTTCCACTCCATGGCGTACAGCTCGAACCTCCTGCAGGCGATGAGGGACAGGTGGACCCCACAGAGGGATTGGGGGGGGTGGTGGTGGTGGTGGTGGAGGGAGTGTTAGGGACGGTGTCCACCCCCTGACCGGCCCGTGGCCCCCTGGGACCCCACCGACCAGCCCGGGGACCCCCCCAGCCATCCCCAAGGCCCATGACCACCGCCGAGCAGCCCCACGACCCACCCGACCGGCCCCGGGACACCCTGGCTGGTCCCGGGGATGGGGAGGGGTTGCCTCTGGACAGTGCCGGTACCGGGCCCAGGCCCGGGCCGCCCCTCACCGGTAGAACGCCTCCTCGCCCAGCGGGTTCCAGTTGGCCGTGTAACAGTCCATGGTGCCGGGAGGCGATGCACCGGCCCGAACCGAGCCGGCGGCGCGGCCTCTGCCTGCGCTTGTCACCTGCGCTTCCGCCCGCCCCGCCCCGCCGCGACGCCGGCTGGGCCGCCGTCATCTTGAGAGAGGGCATGGGGGAGGATGGGGTTGGGGCGGGCGGAAGCACCGCCATCTTCGGTGAGGGCACGGCGGGTGGGCGCCGCCGCCATCTTCAGTCAGGGCACGGCCGCCAGCCCGTTTCTGGGCACCGGTATCTCCTGCCGCCACCCCTGGATGACATCCCCCAACCCCCAGAACCCCGGGCGCCCCTGGTTCCCCCCTCCCCAGCACAAGCATGCCCCTGCCCTGACCACCCCACATGGCCCTGTCCTCCAAGGTGTCCCCTGTCCCCCAAGGTGTCCCCCAGCACTGCCGATCCAGGGGGTGGCAGGGGGGGTGCTGGGGAGGTGGTGGCCATCAGGTGGCCATCAGGCGTGTGCAGGCAGGGTCGTGCTGACATGCAGGGGCACGCGGGGCACGCACATGCCGCGCGCCATCGTGCATGCATGCATGCACAGGGCCAGGCGCAGCCTTGCAGCCGCCCGCCCACCCACCCACCCAGGCGTACCCACGTACACGGCCCACGGGAGTCTCTATTTTATTTCTCACGGCTAGAAAACTAGGAAAGGCCCCGTCAGCCCGGCCAGGTGCAGCCTCCATCCACCCACCCACCCCACTGCCGACACCATGCGGGTGCTGCGGTGGTGCTGCGGTGGTGCCTCATTGGGGTGCAGCAGCAGTGGCTAGCGTGGTGGGGCGGTGGGGCCACCGGGCAGGTCGCAGCGGTAGTGGAAGATCTGGAAGCAGAGGAGGCTGCCGAGCAGCGAGGGGCTGAAGGTGCCCACCTTCCTGAAGCCCTGGCCCTCATAGAGCCGCTGGGCTGCCACCTGCACCATGGAGGTGGAAAGGACCACCGCCCCGTAACCCCGTGCCCGGGCGAAGCGCAGCACCTCCCCGCAGAGCGCTTTGGAGACGCCCCGGCCCCGGTAGTCTTTGCTGACCGACATTCGCTTCAGCTCCAGGGCCACCCCTTGCTCAGCCGGATCCTGCGGCGGTGCCACAGCCACCATGCCCACCACGGTCCCCCCGGCCTCTGCCACCCAGAAGCAGGAGTCGGGCGCCTGCAGGTAGCTGGTGGAGATGTCGCAGAGGTCAGTGCACAACGCCTGTTGCACGTAGGAGGTGCTGAAGGAGCGGACCACGGGCCAGGTGGCCGCCAGCGCCAGTGCCACAGCTGCCAGCCCCAGCACCCAGTAGCCGGCAGCTGCCCGCACCGCCGCAAAGAGGACCAGCAGTCCCAGCTGTGCCCGCGCCGAGCGCAGGATGTGGCGGTAGCCGGCCGGTGCGTGCTCCAAGATGCCGCGGGCAAAGAGGGTCCGCACGGCGTCGTAGTCCTGCTCCCGGTACTGCCGGATGCGGTAGGACGCCATGGGCTGCCGGCACCTGTGGCATGGCACAGGGGTGTCAGGGCAGTGCCCACCTGGACAGGGACCCCCAGGACACCCCCAGACCCCGTCGCCAGGGCGGCACAGCTGGCAAACAGGCAGGAATTGCTGCCCATGCGGCCACGTTATCTCCCATCAGCTGAGCACCAGCCTGTGCTCTGCATCACCCCACCAGCGTAATTACCTTCTTCCCGCTAAAAATCACCAGCACCGGTCTTGCCTGGGGTGAGCATCTGGGAAGCCCGTCACCCCAGTTTGTGCCCTGACCCCCCATCCCACTCGTCCTCCCACCTCTCTCTTTCCTCTTGGGGATCCCATGAACCCCTCTAAGCATCCACCTATCTCATCCCGGTTTTCCCTGCTTTCCCCCAGGGCTGGAGCAGCAGCCATGTCAGTGGGGTGGTCCTGCATGGGGGTCCCCATGAGGGCAGGGGTGAAGTGGGCTGGGGGATCCCCCCGTGATGGGGACAGGGGGATGCTCATCCCACCTGCCCCAGGCTGCAGGGAGCAGGTTCGGTCTGAGATGCCCAGGAGGTGGGAGCAGGACCTGGGGGGGACAAAAGGAGGACCAGGACGATCTGGGGGTGCCTGCCCCCCCTCACTTCCCAAGTAGCCCTGGGACCCCGGCACTCACCGGTGGTAGTGTCGAGTCCCCAGGAGCTGCGGCACAACAATCCCCAGCTAGAGGCAGGCAGCTGCCTGGGTGCCTGTCCTTTGCCCCATGGTGCTGTGTCGGGAGCAGGGCAAAGGGACATGGGGCAGGGGGAGTGACGGGCACAGAAACCCCCGGGGGCTGCTTGGGACATGCAGTAAGCTTGTGCCCCTGCTCGCAGGAGGAGGGTGGCTTGAGCCACCCCGGGCATGGGGACCCTGAGCGGGGATGGCTCCCCCTGCCCCAGGGAAAGGGTTGGGGACCCCAAGCTGCCAAAAACCCCATGGGGGTCGGCACTGGCCTCGTTACTGGGGGTAAGGGGGAGCGTGGCCTCAGTCCCCACACCTCCCCCGGGGTCCCAGCACCCTGCCACCCCCCAACAACCCCCCCTTGGCAAACTCCCAGTCCCCCCCCCACCTGCTGCTACGGGCTCTGCTGCTCCTCAAACTGGGGACTGCAGCTGTGCAGGTCCTCCGGGCAAATGGGGTGGGGGAGGTCCCTCACCAGACCCTGGGGGTCTGGCAGCCCCCCCCCCCTTGCACGGGGTTGAAGCGGGGGGGGCTTTGCTTCCCACAGCCCCGGTGCTGGCCTGTGCCAGTGGCTCCCACCGCTGACGCAGAAAGATGCCGGTTCTCCGTTCAGCCCATCGTTCCGCAGCTCTCGGGGATCTTGCCCAGCTTGGGGGTGGTGGTGAATCCGGTGACAGCACCGGGCTGTACGCCGAGCTTGGCCCTTACCCGGGCTGATGGCGGCTCCGGGGACGCAGCAAGCGCAGGCGCCGGAAGGGAAGTGCCGCCCCTGCTGATGCCAGGATGCTGCCATAAACTGAGCCCTGAGAAGGTTGAAGGTTATGGGGTCACGCTAAGCCTTGGCTGGGGGAATAGCGGGGGAGGTCTACTCCTGCGCGGGGATGGGGGACCTGGACTGCCTGTGTCCCCCATCCCCACCAAATGGAGGAGATGCTTCAGCACTGGACCACCACGATCAGGGAAGTCTAGGTGGAATGGGGGCGGGGGGTGTGTGCATCCAGGCACATTTAACCCTTTGCCAGCTCCCCAGGGCTACTGCAGCCCCCAGCACCATCCACCCTCAGCTCCCCTTTTTTGGGGGGGAGGTGGCAGCTAAGTCCCACAGGACCCACCCAGCCCAGCCCCACTCGAGGACTTTGCTCGGACCCAACCACAGCAGTGCCTGGTGCTGCCAGGCTCCCCACCAGGGGGCTGGGGCTCATTTCATGGCCAAGTCACCTTTCATCCCTTGAGTGAAGGCCACCGGGGTACAAGGTGGGGGCACAAGGAGCCCTTGGGGATGGCCAGCCCCAGGAGCGGGTGTCCTTACCCTGGGGGGGGAACCAGCTGACAACTGGCTCATCACTGTCCCCTGCCTAGGGATGTCCACTGGCACAGGTGGTCTAGGGGAAATGTGGGAGGGGTGTCCCTGTGGGCTTATAGTGATACCCTGTGGGTCCAGTTTGGTGCTGTCCCCGAGCCCCGTGCTGGACTGTTCCCATCATTCTGCTGGGGTGACCACCCCAGGACCCTGTGCCAGCATGGGAAGAACGACCCATCCCAGCACTGTGGACAGTCCTTTATTTCTCCACCCCATGCAGGGGCAGCACCCAACCCACAGGCACCACGGAGCGGGCGGGGGGGCAGACAGGGGACGTGGCCGGGGGTCTCTCTCAGGCAGCCACTTGCTCCCAAGGGGACACAGAGGCATCAAGACCGGGCAAGGCACAGCCTCCCCCTGGGAAACCCTGCCCGGGAGATCAAACCTCCCCTGGCCAGGGCACCCACACACCCCCCACCGCGCATTGGCACGAGGGTCCCTACCCCCCGTGCCACCCCCGTGCCGGCATGCAGCACACTCCCTGAGAAGCAACGCCTGCACGGCTCCGCAGCAAGGCACGAGCCAGGGTGGGTGGGACGACAGGCCCCAGCCCCCCACGGCAGCGCCGTGTCCGGCAGGCACAGTCAAGAGCAGCAGCCCACAGCACAGCCAGTGCGGCAGGGGTCCGAGCACCCCCAGTGCCCCTCAGCCCCACGTGGAGTCCACACCTGTCCGTGCCGGTGCTGGGGCACGATGGCCGCCTTCACCGGTGCTTTGGGGGAGCTCAGGGTGTGCCAGACAGGTCGTAGCGGTAGGTGGTGATGGTGCAGTTGGCCAAGCGGCCATAGGCAGTGGGCAGGACATAATGGCGGTGCCGGCGGAAGCCCAGGCGCTCGTAGAGGGCGCGAGCCTCGTGCTGCAGCATCAGGGTGTTGAGCACCACAGCCCGGCAGCCGCGCTGCCGTGCGAAGGCCAGCGCGGTGCGGCCCAGCGCTGTGGCGATGCCCATTCCCCGGTAGTCCTTCCGTACCGACATCCTCTTCAACGCCAGCTCCCCGTCAGCACCGTCGTCAGCCGGCCGCACGCCCACCGTGCCCACCACCCGCTCGTCTGCCTCCGCCACCCAGAACCGGGCACCGGCGCTCTCGGCGTAGGCGGCGCCGATGTCCCGCAGGTCGTCCCCGAGGCAGCGGTCGATGTAGGTGCTCCAGGCGCAGCCCAGGAGGTGCCGGGCCAGGGCCAGCAGCAGGGTGATGGCCAGGACGGGCAGCAGCAGGGAGCGGGCGCTGGCTAGCAGCAGGCAGAAGGTGCAGCCCAGCGCCAGCAGTGCCCAGGGCTGCCGCAGCACGTGCAGGCACAGCGCCGGTGCGTATTCGCTCATGCCGGTGGCGAAGACCTCGCGCACCGCCTCGTAGTCCTCCTCGCGGTACGGCCGGATCCGGTACTCCACCATGGTGCCAGCTGGGGCGGGAAGGCCGAGGGGTACACACACACACACTCAGCTCCAGCAGGTGCCCCCCACCACCGGGGCAGGCTCAGGGGTCCTGCAGAGCCGGTGAGCACCGGCTGCCTCCAGGGCCGGGCCAGTGCCGGCATGGAATCGGTTGCCCCCAGCCCCACGGACCCCCCCATCCCACAGAGACCCCCCCCCGCCTGCCCAGACTCCCCCTTGCACCCCACGGGCCTGTCCTCCATCCCCCATCCCTTCCCCACCATCCCCGGGAGTGACTACCACACAGGACCACCCTCCTCCACCCCGTGGACCCCCTCAACCCCCACGTGGACCCTCCCAGCACCCCCCCGTCAGACCCCCTCAACCCCCACGTGGACCCTCCCAGCACCCCCCCGTTAGACCCCCCATGGTCCCAGCGCCCCACGGAACCCCCCGCGGGACCCCCCCCCAATGCCCCCCCGCGCCCCCGGCCCCGCACCCGCGCCCGCGCCGCCGCCAGCGCCCGCCTGACGCTCACAGGGCTCGCTGCCCATTGGCCGTCGCGCCTTCCGGGGGCCCGCCCCTCCCGCCGCCACGAGCCAATAGACGCCCAGCGAAGGGCGGCAGGGGCGGACCCGCGGAGGGGCCCGGGTGACGCCAGGGACAGCCGGTCATGTGGGTTGGACCGGGGGGCGGAGCGGAGCAAAGGGGCGGAGCCAGAGCGTGGAGGCGGGGCCTCCCCTGTCTAGGCGCCATTGCCCTTCAGGGCGAGGGCGGGACATAAAGGTGGGCGGAGCCTCCCGCGGGGCGGGGCTGGCTGGAGCCTCGGGGCGGGGCGGGGCGGGGCGGGGCGGGGCGGTGGCCTGGGGCAATACCCGTTCCCGTTCCCATTCCCGTTCCCGTTCCCATTCCCGTTCCCGTTGCCGTTCCCGTCCCCACCGCCCCCGGTGTACGGGGCCGGGGCAGCATCCCCTCCCCGGACAGAGGCCCGGCAGCAGGCGCAGGGGCAGCACAGCCAACTTTACTGAGAGGTGTCCCGCACAGCGGCGACACAGGGAGCTCCCGCTCCGGATCCCCCCTCCCCAACCCCCCGCGCCTTCCCGGCCCCGCCGGCCCCCACGCCGACCCCGCGGCCCCGGGCCGTCTTGTTCCGCCCCCCCCTTCCCCCCCCGCCACCTTCCTCCGGTCACGGTGCGCGGCGGTGGGCGCGCAGGCGGCGGAGGCGCTGGCGCCGCAGCCGCAGCAGCAGGTCGGGGGGCAAGCGGGCCCCCCCGGGCAGCCGCCCCCGCAGCCGCTGCCGCCGCTCCCGGGCCAGGCGGAAGCTGCAGGGGGTGGGCACGTTCTCGTAGGAGACGCGGCACGGCTGCGTGGCCGCCTCGTAGCCTTCGGCCCGCGCCGTCACCTCGTACTCCCCGGGGTTCAGCAGCCGCCAGTAGTCCCCGTCGAAGGCTGCGACAGCGGGGCGGGCCCCGTGAGGCATCGGAGCTGCCACACACCTATCCCCATCTCCAGCCCTGTCCCTTGTCCTCATCCCTATCCTCATCCTCTTCCTCTTCCTCATCACCATCCTCACCCCTGTCCCCGTTCCCATCCCCATCGCTGTCCCCATCACTGTCTTTATCCCAATCCCATTCACATCCCCAATCCTATTCCAGTCTCCATCCCACCCCTATTCCTGTTCCCATCCCCAATCCCATCCCATTCCTGTTCCTGTCCCCACTCCCATCCCCAATCCTTTTCCTGTGCCCATCTCATCCCATTACCAACCATATCCCATTCCCATCCCTACCCCATCCCCATTCCCATCCCCTTCCCATCTCCATCCCCTATCCCATTCCTGTCCCCACGCCATCCCCGTTCCCAGCCTAATCCTATTTCCATCCCCATCCGCAATCCCCAATCCCATCCCCAAATCCTATCTCATTCCCATCCCCATCCCACCATACCCGTCCGGATGTCGTGGTTGATGCCGTCCACAGAGATGATGGCGTTGGCAATGCCCTGCTCTGTGTCTCTGTCCCGAACCACCCCCTTAATCCCACGGTGCACCTGGGGACCACAGGCCGGAGCGGGTGTCAGCAGTGTGGGTGTGCAAGGGGTACACACGTGCACACACACATGTGTGTGGGCCCAGACCCCAGTGCAGGGTACAGCACCACGGCACACGTGGCAGGCAGCGCACACCCACTGCATTGGTGTCCTACAAGCAGCACCAGCACACCAAGCACACGCGCCTCACACACACAAACACTCACAGGGAGTGCACACACCCCGCACACACGCATCTGCCACATGCATTGTGCCCGAGCACAGGCGCTCCACAGACTGCACACATGTGGGGTGCACGTCTGCACTATGCCTGGCACACACCTGCCCTGCACATGGGGGCACACACACCCCCGCACACAGCACACACATGCTACAGGTTGCACGTGTGCCTCGCACACAGAGCCCACGCTCCATGTCCATGGAGGTGCCTGTGGGGGAAGCGGAGGAGACACTGAGCCTCAGGCGGTGTTTCGGGACCCGCAAGACACATCCTGCTGCAATCCACTTGGCCCCTGCCAAAACCCCGATCCCTCAGTGCCCACATCCCCTGTGGGGCCCCGCAGCATGTGTCCCCCCCAGGACACATGTCCGTTCCCGACCTGCTCCATGTAGAGCAGCAGGGACTCCCGGTTGTTCTCCCACTCGACCGGCAACTCGGAGGCGTGTGGGAACTTGTCGCATGAGAGCTCCACCGTGATCTCGAAGCAGTTGGTGTGCAGGTAGCTGAAGTCATTCATGCCTGCGCAGGATGCAGGGGAAGGTGTCAGGGGGTTCCCTGGCTGCTCCCCCACCACCTACCCCGGCCCCCCACTCACTGCCAGGCACCGTGTGCCAGTTGGCCCCGTTGATGATGTTGCCGAAGCGGATGAAGTCATCATAGTGGCAGAGGCGCCGCTCCTCACTGGCCATGGCCAGGTTGGAGGTGGCATAGACGGTGGCCAGCCAGCGGAAGACCCCATCATCAGCGGTGGGGGTCAGCTCCTGCGCCTTCCAGTAGGTGCGGGTCATGTCGAAGGGGTAGGTGACCACCAGCTCCCCCCCGTGCAGGTTGGCGCTCAGCACAAAGGGGTACCGCTGCATCCAGTCGATCACTGCCCGCGTCTCAGGGGCCACCTAGGGGGACCCCACGTCAGAGGGACCCATGGTGAGTCCTGGAGGTGAACCCCCCACCAGGCCAGAGGAAAGGCTGCTGCCGCCCCCTCTGTGGGGTGCATGGCCAAGACCCTGCAGGTCCATCCCCACTGCAGCCCCCCCACGGGTGGGCACGGCTCAGGTGCGCTGTGGCAGGAGGAGGGGTGGGTTTTGGGGTGCTCATGGGGACAGGCTCACCGTGGCGTTGGCGAAGGTGTAGTACTCAGGGATGGGGATGTAGTGGTTGGGGAACTCGTGGGGCACCAGGTCGTTGTCCTCAGCATCCCACAGTGCCGTATTGAGGTCAGCGAAGTTGTGGTTGAGGTCAATGCCCTCGTAGGTCCAGCGACCCATGGCCCAGCCTGACAGCTCCGAGCCCTGCCGGGGGGATGGGATCACCAGGGACCAGAGCTAGGACAACCCCATGGCAGGTCGGTGCTCAGCACCCCGGGGCCAGGCAGCCCGACCCTACCAGCTTGTAGGCGGTCTCGTAGCCGTCAGGGTTCATGGAGGGCAGGAGGTGGATGCGGGTTTCAGTGACCAGCTGCACCACGCGGGGGTTGCCCAGACGAAACTCCCGGCACAGGTACTCCATCAGGTTGAGCAGCAGCTCCCGGCCCAGCACCTCATTGCCATGCATCCCCGCCACGTAGCGGAACTCCGGCTCGCCTGCCAGGCACAGTGCATGGTGGCAGCGGGGGACCCAGCCACCCCAGTCCTCTATGCCCCATGCCAGCCTGGCCATCCCTGGCCACCCCATCCCCATCCTGCACTAGCCTGGATGTCCACAGCTGTCACCTCCCCTCCCTGCCCCGGAGCCACAGGACACCTACCCACTTCATGCTGCCCGGGGTTGTCAGAGATCTCCATGACGTACATCTTGAGGCCCAGGTAGCTCTTCCCGATGCTGTAGACACGGGTGATATCGGGGCACTCGTCGTTCACCCGCTTCATCAGCTGGGGAAGGCACAGTGCTCTGGGTCAGGGTCCGAGGGCACCCTGGGGGTGCAGAGACCCCCTGCCTCATGCCAGGGACCCCCCCCCAGCTCCGCGCCGGGGCTGCAGGGCAGGCACCTTTCTCATCTCCTTGTAGTTGTGATGGCGGAAATCCAGCTTGTCAGTGGGCAGGGGCTGGCTGTCCCAGGCATAGATGTTGTTCGGGTCTGCGAGGAGCCGGGTGGGCACAGAGGGGAGAAGGTGGGGGGGACACACGGTCAGAGATCCCGCGATGTGGGAACAGCCCAGACACCAACCCCGGGGACAGCCCCTGCAGAGTGCGCCTGTCCTGGGCGCTCACAGGTTGGGACAGTGGGCAGCGGGCACCCACCTGGCAGCGGGCAGCCCAGGACCTCTGCCCGCAGGCAGATGGTGCCATTCTGGAACCAGGTCTGGGGGTTGATGCGCAGGTAGCGTGCCACCACCGGCGAGGGCAGCAGGTTGAGCACTGGTGTCTCAGGGTCCTTGTTCCCGGGGAAGATCTGGGGGAGGGATGCATGCAGCCCCTGCGGGTCCCTGTGCCAGGGCCGGGGGCTGCAGGGATTGGGGGGCTGCAGCAGAGCCACCCGCCGGGGCACAAAGGGTTACGGGCACCGCAGCTGTGTCTGGCCCTGGCCTCCCCTGGCCCCTCTCCAGCCCCTAATGAGGAGCAGAAAAACGGCTGTGGCGGATGCCCCAAGCCCAGTACCACTGAGGAACCAGAGCCTCCGTGGTGCCAACAGGGTCTGGAGCGCCCGCACTGCTCTGCTCCCCCAAACCCATCACCCCAGCACCCAGAGGGGAAGGTCCCCCGCATAGTCCCCAGGAATGAGCACAGGGACCTCAACCCTCACCTTGGCACAGCCATGGCACAGGGACCCCAAACTGCCCCCGTGCACACACACGTCCCTGTGTGTGCAGCACTCAACACACACGCACCCGAGCACCAGGCTGCCGTGTTCGCCTTCAGGCACAGCCGGCTGTGTGCTGTGCACACCCGTGCATGACCCCGCCGTGCTCACGCGTGTGCATCTGGCGGCGGGGGGGGCTGGCAAGCAGCCGGGGTGGCTGCCGGGGACAAGCGTCCTTTGTGCCTGGTGACCGGGAGGGGGGAAAGTGCTGGAGGATGCTCACAGGTGGAGAGGCCAAAGGAAACAGAGCTGGGTCCCAGCCCAGCTCCAGCCGGCACGGTTAACCCTCCCATCATGGTTAAACCTCCATGCCCTCGCTCCGCTCAGGGAGCTGGGCAGATTTGGGGTCTCAGGGGGGTCCCCAGTCCCAGCGCCCCTGCCTGGGGCTGCTCTCCGCAGTCACCTACCGCCTCCTCGGTGCCATTGCGGCATGGCTGCCATGTGTACGTGTCATTGCTGACCTGGACTTTGTAGGATGTCACCCAGTCGTACCTGCATAGGGGAGAGGGTCAGCGGGGTCTCAGCCCCCCACCTCCCCCCCCCAGCTGGCCCTGCCCGCTGCCTTACGTCCAGATGGAGTTGAGCCCCTGCGTGATGACGCCAGTGAAGTTGGTGAGCCGGCGGGCATCCACCTCCAGCCACTGCTCCGTGTCCTCCTGCCCTGCGCACCAGCCACCATCGTAGAAGTCCCCATCGTAGAGCCCTGACTGTGTGTGGGTGGTGGTATCAGGGATGGCAGGGGGGTGCAGGGTCCTGCTCGGGGCACATCCCCATCACCCACATGTCCCCAGCCCCACTGTGCCCCTGTGGCAGCAGCACGGCACTGGCGCTGGGACGGCGCTCCAAGCTGCATGGCACCACTTGGCTGGGGGACCAAGTCCTGGGTTTAACAGGACCCTTCAAGGGGCCGTGGTGGAGACCCCCCTGTCCAACATGGAGACAGATCCGGTGCTGTGGGCAGGTCTGGCTCCCGCTGGCCACGGCGAGGATGGAGGGTATCCGTGCTGGAGACCCCCTGCTACATGTGTGCCATGCAAACACCATACCTACACTGCATTTGCCACGCACACGCCATGCACACAGCGCACACGTGCCATGTGTGTGCCACACACTATGCCAACATCACACACACCCCCATACACACGTGGCACTCACCATGCACACACCACACATACAGTGCACACATGCCATGCATGTGCCACATGCCATGCAAACATGACGCACACGCCATGCACGTGCCATGTGCACACCGTGCCACGCACACGCTGTGTTGTCCTACCTGGATGTTGAGGCGCCCGCGGTGGGCGCCCAGACCGTAGCGCTTGTCGCTGGAGGCTCGAAGCTGGGAGTCCAGCACCCGCAGGGACTCGAGCCCCAGGGGGGGGCACTCTGGGGGCAAAACAAGAGGGATCGGGCTCACTCAGACACCCCCATGCGCAGCTGCCCCCATGCAGGGGTCCCTTCCCCAGGGCTGCCCCCACCCTGTGCCCCTCTCCATGTGCCCAGGGGCAATGCCTGGCAGGTCCTGTGCCGCACCGTGCCATGCTGCAGCGCATGTGGCTGCCCGGCGAGGCGCAGTAGCCCTGCCTTGTGGGGACTCCGAGCCTGCTGCCCACGCTGGCCCCGCTATCAGGCTCTGTGGGGACAGACCCCAACATGCAGGCGAGACCCCAAGCTCCAGCCCCTGGCACAGGAACGCAGCCAGGTCCCGTGGCCACGGCCACAACCACAGCCACGACCGCAGCCAGGACAAACCCCGCTCTGTGTCATGCAAACCCCACTCTGCGTCATGCAATCCCCACTCCCTGTCATGCAGAGGGATGGGGGGGACAGCAGAGGGGGGAGGGAGCCCTGCCAGCGTCCTCCATCCCCACTGCAGGATGGGTGTCTGTGCACAGTTTGCAGGGGGTGTCTGTGCCGTCACACGCAGGCTGCGTGCACAGCGTGGCCGGTTGTGTGCATGCAGAATGTGCACGTGTGACAGCGTGGGGACCGTGAGCATGTGACAGCATGTGCCTGGCATGGGTGGTGGCTCTGCCGTACCCCTGCCCTAAGAACAGGGGAAGGTTTGGGGACGTTCCCCACACGTGTGGGTGCACGCATCAAGGCATGTGGGTGCATGTGGAGGTGTGTGCAAGGTGCAGAGGTGTGTGCACACACGTGTGTGCCTGTGCAGCCCCGCAGGACCCTCTGCCCCGTCCCCTGGCGCTGAGTGTACGTACGAGGCTCCTGTGAAGCAGCCGCCTCCTTGGCCGGAGCCTTTGGCTTCTTCTTCACCACCTTCTTCTTCACCACTTTAACCCGCACCAGCTTCTTCCTGGGCGCTGGGACTGGAGATGAGCAAAGGGACTCCTGTGGTGACGGGGTCCTTGGGGACACACATACCCTTTCATCCCGTGTTCCCCCCCCCGCAACACACATGCACACAGGGACACCCCGGGGCATCCCCTCACCCTACACAGGCTGCAGCACAGCCCCGGAGGTGTGCACGGCCCCAGCACACACACACACACACACACACACACACGTGTGTGTGCACAGACACATCTGCACATGTGCACACACACCGCACAAACACACAAATGCAAATCACACACACAGAGAAACTGCACAAATGCAGGCACACGCGCAGGCAGAGTGCACACTCACGCACGCTGATGCACAAATACACCATGTCCATACTTGAACACACACACACATGGCCAAACACACGTGTGCACACACACCACACCCCAGCGCACCCACACTTTAAGCCACCCCCCCCCACACACACACTTGTGCACAAACATCCCTGCACACCCAGCCGTGCACACACACGCCCGCGCACACACACTTGCGCACACGGGTGTGCTCACACACACATACACAGCTCACCCCCTCCCCCTCCTCCCGTAGTCCCCCCCTCCGCGGCTCCTACCTTTGGCCCCGGGGCCCCCCTCCTTCGGCCGCCCGCGCTCGGGGGCGCCGGAGCTGGAAGGGGCTGCGCTGCCCGGACCCCCCCCCGCCGCAACTTTCGGGGGGGTGGTCGTGGTGCTTTTTGAGGTGCTCGCCCCGGTGCCCTTCGGGGGGGTCGTCCCGGTGCCTTTGGGGGGCCCCGTCGTGGTGCCCTTCGGGGGAGTCGCCGCCGTAGCTCTCAGGGGGGCCGCCCCGGTGCCTTTGATGGATCCCGCTGTGGTACCTTTGGGGGGTCCCGCCGTGGTTGGGGAGGGCCTCGGTGCCGTTCCTCTCGGGGAGGGGGGGGCGGTGCCTTTGGGGGCTCCCGCCGTGGTACCTTTGGGGGTGCCCGCCGTCGTTGGGGGGGGCCTCGGTGCCGTTCCTCTCGGGGGGACCGCCACGGTGCCTTTGGGGTCAGCCCCGGCGGCCCCCCCGGGGGTGCCCATCCCCGCGGCGCCGGGGCGTCCGGGCTCGGTGGGGGCGGCCGCCAGCCCCCGGGGGCGCGGGGGGCTACCAGGGGGCGCCGCCCGGGCGGGGGGCAGTGGGGGGGCGAGTAGCAGTAGCATCAGGGCGAGGGGCAGCCCCAGCATGGCCGCAGCGGAGCTGTAGCGGAGCGGCCCCCGGCCCTGCCTGCCCGGCGCTGCCTGCCCCGGCCCTCCCCCGCCGCTCTCACCGCCCCTCCCCGCCCCCGCCCGCCCCCCCCCTCCCCGCGCCCCCCGCCCGTTCCCGCCTGACCGGGACCCCCAGAGGGAGGGGGACTCTCGGGGCCATGGCGGAGCCGGGCCGGTCACGCAGGCTCCCACACCCCCGCGGCCCCTCTTCTTTTCCGCTGAGCCCCTCGCTGCCCCCCAACAGGCAAAGCGCCTCTGCCCGCACCGCTCCGTCGGGATGGGCAGGGCGGGGGTCCCGCCGGGCTGCCCGGGGGTTTGCGGAGGTGTTGGGTAAAACTGTCCCCCGGGTGTCCCCTCAGCTGCTCTGAAAACCCACTCGAACAGGGTACACCGCGTCCAGCCTGCTCATCCTGCGGTCTTCGCACCGTGTCCTCACCGTGCCCCCACCATGTCCCTACTGTCCCCAGCACCGTGCAGTGTCCCCGCGGTCCTTGCACTGTATCCCCACTGTCCTTGCACCCCGCAGTGTCCCCACCACCCCTGCACCGTGTCCCCACTGTCCTCAGCACCGTGCAGTGTCCCCACTGTCCCCGGCACTGTGTCCCCACTGTCCCCAGCACCATTCAGTGTCGCCGCTGCCACCAGCACCCTGCAGTGTCCCGGCACAGACGGCGTCTGACTCCGCTCCCGGGGCTGAAGGGGAGCAGCGGCTCGGCAGCCCGGGCCCGATCCCGCAAGCAGCCCCGGGGGGGGACACGGACGGATCCTGCCGGGTCGCGGCCGCTCGCCGGCCTCGGTCCTACGGAAAAACCCACGGTCCCTTCCTCCACGCATGTAGCAATGTGCCGGGCTGCGGCCGGGCACAGGGGGCTGGGGGTGCCCCACCATCCCCCGCAGCTGCCAGACGGCCCCCGGTGCTGCCAATGCCTCTGCCGGTGAACGCACCCCGGCTCCCCCCGTCGCAGCCCGCTCCCGCTCCCCCCGAGCCACCCGCGCTCCCCTGCTCCCCGGCTGCTCCCGGCGCCACGGCTCCCCCCGGACCGGAGCCCCCCGGCGCTTCCCGGACGAACCCGGCCGTGCTCAGCGCCACGGCGGCCGGAGGCAGCCGGAGCGGCTCAGCCCTTCCCGACAGCGAGGGCAGGGAGGGCTGCTGGGGGGGTGAGGGAGTGTTGGGGGGCTGTCCGCCATCCCCGCCTCGCCGCAGCCGTCAATGCCGCCGGCCGAGCCCGGGGACCCGGGAGGCCCCGGGAACCGCCTGCGCGGAGCAGAGCCCGCCCGGGGCTTCGCAGCCAAGTCCCGGCGCAGAGCAGGCGCCGAGCAGCGGGGGATGCAGCCCCGGGCCTGCCGGGCTGTGGGGATGCTCCTTGCCCGGTGCTCTGCCCGAGAGGGAACCCCCGGGGAAGGTGGTGCCCGAAGTGCCCAAAGCCCCCGGGCATCCCCAGTGGGACGGCGGGAGCAGGACACCGGGCACGGGCACTGCCAAACTGTTGTGCGAAGCACCGCGGCAGGTGTGAGCGGGCTGGGCTCTGCCGTGCCTCTCCCGGTAGCTCCGGCTGGAGCCTGTGGTGAGGTTCGAGGTGTGTGCGGTGCCGGATCTGCACAGGCAGAGGCAGGCTCGGCACTGCCCGGGATGCTGCTGCAGGGAAGGAGCAAAGCACCAAAAGGATGGAGACGTGGGCAGGGGCTGGCGGCCCGGTGGGGCCAGGGTGGGAGGTAGGGGTCTGGGTTGGGGTGCCCAGGGACCACCGTCCCAAGGGAGGGGGAAGGTCACCAGATCCCGCCTCTCCCCTCACCCTAGGTGGGATCCTCCAAAAAGCCATGACGCTGCTGCTGGCACTGCCATCAGCCTCCCATGAGCTCATTTTCCACCCCAAAAGGACTTTCCCAGCCTGACTTTTACTTCTTTTATTGGGATTTTTCTACAGCCTCCAGCCGCAGGACTGGGCAGAGGGTTTGGAAGGGAGCAGGCTGGGCTGGGGCCACCAACACCTTTTGATGGCAGCTCTGGGTTCACCTGGCTGGAAGAGGCAGGGGACGGGAGCTAGCAGCTTGGGGTGCTGGTCCCATCCCCATCTCTGTCCCCATCCCTGTCCCCTCTGCCAGGTCCCTGTGGGGCTGTTCCGGAGCCCGCTGCAGCCCCTGCACTTGCAGCTAGCCCAGGATCCCTGTATGCCTGCGCCCAGGAGCCACGGTGGCAGCGCAGGACTCGGGGCAGTGTGGCAAGCTGCATGGCCACCCGGCTGCAGCAGGGCTGCATGTTCTTCCCAGGTGAGAGCAGCCCTCCCCGGACAGGCCAGCACCAAGCAGGGCTGTGCTTGGCTGAAGCAGGAGAGGAACAGGGTCCTCCAATTCTGCCACACCCAGGGATGCTCCTGTGGGACACGGTGCTCTGTCCCAGCAGCGTCTGGGATGTTTCTTCCCCATCGCTAGCTGAAAGCAGGGGATGGCTGGGACCGGGTTGGCGCTGGCGCAAGGCCCAGATGTCTGGCACGCAGGGTGATGCTTTGTTTCATGCCTTTGTCTGGGAGCTGGATGGTGGGAAGGGTTTTGCTATGAGCTGAGGCATCTCCCGCATCCTGCTGAGGGCTCTGGAAAGGGCCCAGGAGGGGAGGCTGCCCTGGCTGGCGTGACTCAGTCCCCACGTGATGGGACTTTCTAGGTTTGCTGAAGACCTGGCACCTCTCCGCACCCTCCCGGCTGGGATGCCGGGCGCAGTGCCCGGCTCCAGGGCAGGAGAGGCCAGCAGGGCTGGCCCCACTCCTGCCTCCCCAGGGCCAAGGCACACAGCTCGGCAGGCTCCGGGCGCTCCGATTCAGCCTCGCTCAGCACTTCCAGGGATGTTATGAATTTCCCCATGCAGCTTGGCTCCGAGTCAAGCCGGCCGCGTCCGCACTGCCGGCAGCTGCCAGCTCCTGCTGCGGGAGATGCCTTAAAGGCGCCGTAGCCTGTCCCGGTAGGGATGCTGGCGGACGGCTGCCGTGGCCTCCCCCATGGCACCCCACAGCCAGAGCCGGGTCGGCAGCGGGACCAAACTCACCAACTCAGCATCGGAGCTGGTTGCACCACTGGTGCTGGTGCTCCTGGGAAAGTCTGCTGCTTTCCATAGGTGTGGAGAAGCCCCCCCACCCCCCAGCAACCCTGGTGGCTGGGTGTCCCAAAAGGGGGGGTTCTCCCTTGGGGTGGAACAACGGAGCCCTGGGGATGCTGGTGCCCTGCACCCGGTGCTGGTGCTGCCGCCTGCCTGGCTCACTGCCCCGAACTGCCCCAGCACGGGAACCGTGGGCTGCTGCCAAGGTTGGGGCTGCTAGCCAAGGCAAATGGTTCAGCAGCCGCCAGGCTGGCCACAGGGCTTGTGCCAAAACCGCCCGGCAGTGCCACATCCACCTGGCAGTGCCCAGGAGGGTGGCTAAGCGCTCGGGTGCATGGGCCGGGTGAGGGATCTCAGGGCGAGGGGTCCCCTGGCCAGCCTGGCCCCATATCTCCTCGTCTCTGTCCTCCGAGTGCCCTGTCCCACAGTAGGGGGGGACTTGGGCTTGGCGGGAGGGCAGCATGGGAGAGAGACCTCCTGTGTCCCCCCAACTGGCAGGGATGGAGGCGGTGTCTGTGAGGAAGGTGTCATTATTGTCTGGGGAGGGGCGAGGGGCTCTGAAGCGCTTTTCAAGGGCTTCCCAGCTGCTTGCGACTGTCCCTGGCCACTGCCGTCCTGCACCAAATGCCAGAGCCCTCTGCCCACAGCTGCTCTGCAGAACCTCAGCATGGGGGCAAGAGGGGCTGGCAGACACACTGGGTCCAGCTCTGGGTCCTGCCATGGCCCCCTGGCCCCCAGGGAGGCCGGGCTCCAGGGGTGTCCCTTCCCTGGGTATGGTGTCACCCCAGAAGCCCCAGTTGTGAAATCGCCCTACCCGCTGCTCCAGCCAGGACCTGGCCACGCTGGGCTGGGGAGACACCGCTGGCCACAGTAGGAAGAAGAGCTATGTGTGTACCAGCCTGAGGAGGGGCTGGGGTGCCTGGGGGGGTCTCAGATGCCAGACACCCCCTTGGAGCATCCCTGGAGGGCTTCCCGCCTGCAGCGTGGGCGATGTTCCATGCATGGCTTGCTGTCTCTGCAGTCCCACGGTGCTATGCAGGGAAGATGCAGCTGCATGGCAAGAACCAGCGGTTCCTGGAGGCGGTGGACCGCGTTGTCCTGGCCTGCTGCCTCTACCAGGCAGACCTCTTCTTCTTCTACCTGCTCCTGCTCCTGTCCTTCACCTTCTGCTTTGAAGAACCCATTGGAGGATGACGACGGCTCCAGATCTTGCTTGTGCTGCTCAATAAGGAGCCCTGCCCTCACCAGTCCAGTGTCTTTGCTGGGCACAGGTGGAAGGGTGGATGTGGGCACCCGGCCCTGGCAGCAGCTTCGTGCCCCCCCTGCTCCTCCCAGCAGCCCTTCCAGCTACCCTGCCTGCAGCGCCAGTCCCCTCGCCCTGCAGCGTGGCACTGATGGCAGGTGGCACATCCATTCTCAGCCAGGCATGCTCCTGCCAGCATCCCCTGCCCAAAACAGGCACCCTGTCTGGAGGCACAAAAGAGGAGCCATCTCCTCTGGGGAGGCTGTGCTGACCCTAGGGATGGGTGGGGGGGTCTGTCTCCAGCACAATGGGGGGGTCCTGTGGAGGCCCCATGGCTGGGCTCAGCTCCCAGGGCTTTGTGTTGGATGAAGGCAGCACCTCACTGTCCCTCGCCCACCACCTCCCACCCACATTCATCCAGGACCCTGTTTCTGGGACAGCCTGGGGACCTGGAACTGTCTCCCCCACCTCCGTGGTGCCGCGGCAGCAGCCAGAAAGAGCCAAGAAAACAAAGCCCCTTTACAGACGGTGACATTGAGGTGCTCAGGGGTGACCCCCGAAAACTCATGACTGGAAGGATATCTTCCAAATGGACCTTTTCTTAAGCACTGAGGTCCTTTACCTGCAGTGAATGGGAGTTGAAAGGCAAAGCCACTTAAAAAGCTACATTTGTGGCATCGTAACATCTGTGACAGTGGAGATCAAGATGTCTCTTCCCATTTATTGCTGTTCAGCCAGATACCTGTATCTCCTTGGCTGTTTTTCAGCCCATTCCACCTGAAAGTGGTGTGTTCCCGTGGATTTCTTCATCAGCGTCTTCCTTCTGAAACAGAAGTAGATCCACACTACCCATAATGCAGAAGGCAAAGGCGAGGACTGTGAAAATGAAGAACTGCTCGCTGTAGGTGAAGATCAAGTACGAGACCACCTAAGGAATCTGAAGGTGCACAAGTCCATGGGACTTGATGAAATACATCTGCGGGTCCTGAGGGAACTGGCAGACAAAGTTGCTAAGCCGCTATCCATCATATTTGAGAAGTCGCAGCAGTCCGGTGAGGTTCCTGCTGACCAGAAAAGGGGAAACATAACTCCTATTTGCAAAAAGGGAAAAAAGGAAGACCCAGGGCACTACCAGCCAGTCAGTCTCACCTCTGTGCCCGGCAAGGTCATGGAGCAGATCCTCCTGGAAACTCTGCTAAGGCACATGGAAAATAAGGAGGTCATTGGTAGCAGCCAACAATGGCTCCACCAATGGCAAGTCATGCCTGACAAATTTGGTGGCCTTCTATGAGGGGGTTACAGTGGTAGTAGACAAGGGAAGAGCAACTGATGTCATCTACCTGGACTTGTGCAGTGTTTGACATCGTCCCGCACCACATCCTGGTCTCTAAATTGGAGAGACATAGATTTGACAAATGGACCACTCAGTGGATAAAGAACTGGCTGGACGGTTGCACTCAAAGAGTTGTGGTCAACGATTCGATGTCCAAGTGGAGACTAGTTAAGAGTGGTGTTCCTCAGGGGTTGGTACTGGGGCCGGTGCTGTTCAACATCTTTGTTGGTGACATGGACAGTGGGATCAAGTGCACCCTCAGCAAGTTTGCCAGGCTGTGTGGCCAGGTAGACACGCTGGAGGGGAAAGATGCAATCCAGAGGGACCTGGACAGGCTGGAGAGGTGGGCCCAAGCCAACCTCATGAAGTTCAACCAGGCCAAGTGCAAGGTCCTACATCTGGGTCAGGGCAATCCCAAGCACAAATACAGGCTCAGCAGAGAATGGATCGAGAACAGCGCTGAGAAGGACCTGGGGGTACTGACTGATGAGAAGCTCAACGTGAGCCAGCAATGTGCGATCGCAGCCCAGAAGGCCAACCGTATCCTGGGCTGCATCAGAAGTGTGGCCAGCAGGTCAAAGGAGGTGATTCTGCCCCTCTACTCCACTCTTGTGAGACCCCACCTGGAGTACTGCATCCAGCTCTGGAGACCCCAGCATAGGAAAGACAGGGACCTGTTGGAGTGTGTCCAGAGGAGGGCCACAAAGATGATCAGAGGGCTGGAGCACCTCTGCTGGGAGGACAGGCTGAGAGAGTTGGGGGTGTTCAGCCTTGAGAAGGCTCTGGGGAAACCTTATAGTGGCCTTCCAGTACCTAAAGGGGGGCTACAGGAGAGCTGGGGAAGGACTTTTTACAAGGGTGGGTAATGATAGGATAAGGGGGAATGGCTTCAAACTAGAAGAGGGTAGATTTAGATTAGATATTAGAAAAATATTTTTCACTGTGAGGGTGGTGAGACACTGGAACAGGTTGCCCAGAGAAGTTGTGGAAGGTCCACCCCTGGAGGTGTTGAAGGCCAGGCTGGATGGGGCTTTGAGCAAGCTGGTCTGGTGGAAGGTGTCCCTGCCTATGGTGGGGGCTCAGAACTTGATGATCTTCAAGGTCCCTTCCAACCCAAACCATTCGATGATTCTATGATTCTGTGATTCTATTTTGGTGTAAGTTTGTTCACATGGTGGTGGTGACGTGGGGCCGGCGCTGCTGCAGGGCGGCCAACCTCCTCCTGTTGACTGGGGCCAGCAGGTAGCTGTGGAGCCTATGCATGGCCGTGTGGCACTGTGGGGACATAGTGATGTCACTGGTGAGGTTGACCATGTAAGGTGCCTGCATCACAAAGGCCCTCGCCCCGACACCCCTATAAAGCAGGGCGCAGTGCCACAACCCCCCTGCAGGACGGGGTGGCCGGCCACTGCACTCGTCCAGCACCAGCATGGCCCGATCCCGGCGCAGCAGGAGCCGCAGCAGGAGCCGCCGACGCAGTCCAGGCCGCTACCACAGACGCTCTCGCCGCCGCCACGGGAGAAGCCGACGCCGGCGTGCTGTGAGCCGACGCCGGTATGGGAGCCGCCGCCGCCGGCGTGGGACACGCCGTCACTACTGAGCTGACCCCAGCACTGGGTGTCAGCGGAGCCAGTGTCCCCGAGAGCGCCGACCACCACTGCCTCGGAGCCGCTGCACCACCATGGCCCTGGCTCCATCAATAAAGCTGAAATGATCGCATGACGTGTGTGCGTGTCCCTGTTGTCCCTGTGCGCCATCTGTGTGTCCCACGGGTGGGTGTCCATGTCTGCTGGGGATGTGTGTCCCATGGGTGTGTGTGTACAGGACCAGCACGTGTCTCCAGGTATGGAGATGCCCCAGCCTGCCTCTCCGGTGCTGGGTCAGACTGCCATCTCCATGTCCCAGCCCATCTCCATGTCCCCAGCCCATCATAGTGCGGTAGAAAGGCCCTTGGAGCTGCTGTTGGCCCTGGCAGCCCCCGTGGGAGATGAGATGAGAGGAGGCTGTGCTGAAGACCAGATTCATCTTCCTCCCGGGGAGTGTTAAAGCCGCCCTTTGCCCAAGGAGCTGTTTCTTAAACCTGTTGCACTTTCCAGAGGAAGAGGAGGCCCAGAGCATCCTTGAGGCTGGACCTCTCCGGGAGTGGGAGCTAATGGCAGCGCGTGGAGTGATGTGAGCAAGGCAGTCTGCTAGCAAGGCTTAGGAAATGAAGTGGCACACCATCATCAGGTCAGTTTTACAAAGGAGGGGAAGGACATGCAACAGGAAGATAGCAAAAGCCCATAGAAAGCCTTTTCAAAACAAATAAATAAATTTTAAAAAATAAACCCAGGAATATGATTTTTTCCCCATCTTTCACAAAAAACCCACCATGTTACCATGCCAGGTAGTGCATTCAGCAGTGTTTCAACAAGTGTTAAAGTAGTTTGTCACCTTGAATATTTTCTAAATGTTCTGCCATCACTTTTTGTTCCTTTGGGCTGACGTGATTCACTATAAATATATTTATAAGCTATCAAACATTATTACAAGTTTATGAAATCTTTACTAGAAACGTATCTGTTAAAAGAACTGACAGGCCCCGTTTCTTCCAAGTTTCTCCCCACTTTAGTCCTGAGCCCTGCACTCACAATTCCCTCCGTCGCCCCCGGCTCTGCCCCGGCACACGATTTGCCTGACCAGCCCGGCACTGGCTCGGCACTGGTGGGTCGGGGATGGTGCAGGGGCGTCCCAGGAGAGAGGGGAGAGGAAACTGGGTTCCCTTCTGCTGGAACCGGCTTTCTACTTGGATGGGACACTCCCAGACGGGATGCGGGAGGCACCCGGCACAGGCCCCACACCATGAACTGCTCCACACAACCCAATGTGTTCCCACCTCCCCCCAACCTGAACACATCAGCGTCTGCAGGAGGATCCCCAAACGCTCCCAGCTGCAACCATTGGTGAAATGCTGGGAAAGGGGGTTTTGCTGGGTTAGGATGCTCCCCCCCTCTTCTCCCTGATTTTGGCCTTTCTTTGCTTTCTTGTTTTGAAACTCAAACAGCCATCTCCTTCAAAAAGAAGTATATGCCACTCTCATTCTTTTCAGCAGCTTTCCAATGGCTCCACCAGTCAAGATTTTAGAATGCGGCTTCTGTAGGAGATCTCTGAGATCTCCTCCATCAGTCCTAACTTGGCCATGGTGACCTTTCTCCTGTAGGAGTTGTAGGAACTGAGTTTCACTTCCACTCCGGCTCCTCCTGCCTGAGGATCAAGAGACAACAGGGTCTTGACGGGGCTTCCTGACGAGATCGTTTTAGCAAACGCAGCTCACTGCTGGGAGACGCTCCTCTACGTCCCTCACTGCCGTTTTGGACTTGCCACAAACAGCCAAGAGAATAAAGCCCTCTTACAGGCAGTGATATTGAGGTGTTCCTGACTGGAAGGACATCTTCCAAATGGACCTGTTCTTAAGCACTCTGAGGCCTTTTCCTGCAGTGAATGGGAGTTGACAAGGAAAGCTTCTTAAAGAGCTTCACTTGTGGCATCATAACATCTGTGGCAGTGGAGAAAATGCTGCTTATCCACTTTCATAAAACTGGATAATAAAAAACCAAAGCCACAAACAAGATGTCTCTCCTTTTCCCATTTATTGCCGTTCAGCCCAATACCTGTATCTCTTCGGCTTTTTTTCAGCCCGCTCCACCTGAAGGTGATGTGTTCCTGTGCGTTTCTTCATCAGCGTTTTCCTTCTGAAACAGAAGTAGATCTGTTTTGGTGTAAGTTTGTTCACATGGTGGTGGTGACGTGGGGCCGGCGCTGCTGCGGGGCGGCTATCCTCCTCCTGTGAACTGGGGCCAGGAGGTAGCCATGGAGTGGGCATGTGTCCAGGCGGCACAATGTTGTGATGTCACTGGTAAGGTTGACCATGTAAGGCGCCTGCATCACAAAGGGGGTCACCCCGACACCCCTATAAAGCAGGGCGCAGCGCCACAACCCCCCTGCAGGACGGGGTGGCCGGCCACTGCACTCGTCCAGCACCAGCATGGCCCGATCCCGGCGCAGCAGGAGCCGCAGCAGGAGCCGCCGACGCAGTCCAGGCCGCTACCACAGACGCTCTCGCCGCCGCCATGGGAGAAGCCGACGCCGGCGTGCAGCAAGCCGCCACCGGCGTGCAGCGAGCCGACGCCGGTATGGGAGCCGCCGCCGCCGGCGTGGGACACGCCGTCACTACTGAGCTGACCCCAGCACTGGGTGTCTGCGGAGCCAGTGTCCCCGAGAGCGCCAGCCACCACTGCCTCAGACCCGCCACACCACCATGGCCCTGGCTCCATCAATAAAGCTGAAATGATCACATGATGTGTGTCCATGTTCCTGGTGTTCCTGTGAGCCACCTCTGTGTCCCTTGGTGTCATATCCCACGGGTGGGTGTCCATGTCTGCTGGGTGTGTATCCCCCATGGGAATGCATGTCCAGGACCAGCACACGACTCCTGGTATGGAGATGACCCAGGCCTGCTCCTGTCCTGGGTCTGACCCCCTCTCCATCTCCCAGGCCATCTTCATCTCCCAGCCATCTCACCATCACAGCCCCTCTCCATGTCTCCAACCCATCTCCATGTCCCTGCCCATACAATCATAGAGTCATGGAATGGTTTGTGTTGGAGGCAACCTTTAAGACCATCTAGTTCCAACCCTCCTGCCATGGGCAGGGTCACCTCGCACTAGACCAACTTGCTCAAAGCCCCATCCAACCTGGCTGTGAACACCTCTGGGGATGGAGCTTCCACAACTTCTCTGGGCGACCTATTTCAGTGTCTCACTATCCTCCCAGTGAAAAATTTCTTCCTTATATCTAAATGACCCTCTTTCAGATTGAAGCCATTACTTCTTGTCCTATTACTACCCACCTTTGTCAATAGTCCTTCCCCGTCTTTCCTGTAGGCCCCCTTTAGGTACTGGAAGGCTGCTACAAGGCATCCCTGGAGCCTTCTCTAGACTGAACAACCCCAACTCTCTCAGCCTGTCCTCATAGGAGAGGTGCTCCAGCCTTCCGATCATCTTTGTGGCCTTCCTCTGGACTCTCTCCAATAGGTCCATGTCCTTATGTTGGGGTCTCCAGAGCTGGACGTAGTACTCCAGGTGAGGTCACACAAGGGTGGACTAGCAGGGCAGAATCACCTCCCTCAACCTGCTGGCCACACTTCTTTTGATCCACCCAGGATATCCAGCTAGACAGGTTGGCTGTCTGGCTTCCAAGTCCACTTTGCTGGGTCATGTTGAGTTCTCATTGACCAGCACCCCCAAATCCTTTTCCTCAGGACTGCTCTCAATCCATTTTCCACCCAGCCTGTATTTGTGCTTGGGATTGTCCTGACCCATGTGCAGGACCTTGCACTTGGCCTTGTTGAACCAGTAATGACCCCTGGGGAACATCAGTCGTCACTGTTCTCCACATGAACGTTGAGCCATTGACCGCAACTCTTTGAATGTAACCATCCATCCAATTCCTTATCAACCAAGTGGTCGATCCATCAAATCCATCTCTCTCCAGGATGTCGTGCGGGACAGTGTCCAAATCTTTGCACAAGTCCAGGTAGATGACGTCAGTTGCTCTTCCCTTATCCACCAACTTTGCAATCCTGCTGAAAAAGGCAACCAAATTTCGGGCATGATTTCCCCTTAGTGAAGCTGTTAACACTTCAGCACGGTACCTTGTATCTCCTTGGTGGTTTTTCGGCACACTCCACCTGAAGGCGCTGTGTTCCCATGCATTTCTTCCTCAGCACTTTACTTCTGAAACAGAAGTAGATCTGTTTTGGTGTAAGTTTGTTCGTTTTAAGATCTGCCAAGACATTTGCTTCTGATGGTTAGTAGGCTGAACTGTTTGTGGCAGGCCTGACTCAAAGGCAAAAGAGGAACCCTGCAGAGCTTTGCCAACGGTGTGGTTCAGGTGGACACAGGGCAGAGAAATGGGGCAGAAATCAAAGGAGCAGCGGAAAAGCACGGAGGCTGTGTGTGAGAGAACAAGAAAATGGGGGAAAAAAGTCACTAGTGAATGCAGGAGGGCATGGCACAGAAAAAGGCAGAGGGATCAGGGTGGCATCCCTGGGGACATCCAGTCAGGGAGGTACACAGGGATGTCCTTGCTGGGGGAAGTGCATGGAAGGTTCCATAGGAGTCATATTAGCATTTTATTATATGACTGTATTATATTAGTTTACAATATTGTGATTATTATCATGATTATATCATCTCATTGGAGTGCAGGGCAGGACCCACTGGTGCAAGGCATGCCTGGACACTCTGGGGACCCACACCTGGGTCCTCCTGGGACCCCCCCTGGATGCCTGAGGCTGCCTGAGCTCCTGGACCCTACGGGGAGCCCCAGTCCCAGCACACCTGTGTCCCCTCACTGACTCCTGTGTCCCCTCAACTCTTATTCACAATAAACCTCTTCATGGCCACGCAAGGAACCCTGCTGAGCATCCGGCCACATAGCACATTTGGTGGAGACCTGGCCCTGCTGTCTGTGAGGGAGGGGGCCCAGATTCCTGGGTCCACTGAAGAGGGATTGGGAATAGAGGTGAAGTGAGTCCCCGACCCCCTGCCACGTATCCCCTCTGTCCTCACAGGTGTCACCTTGCTGCTATTGTTCATTCTGTTGGTGGTCTTCATTATGGGGCTGGGACTCTTCCAAAAAACGTGGGGAGGAGTCCCCCCCCAGCCACCCACGTGTCCCCCTCATGTGTTATATTAAAATTGTAATTAGTTATAAATTGCTTATTGTTACAAATTGTCCTGTATTGGAAATTTTTATAAATTGGTAAGAAATATATATTTCTCTCATTTGGCCTCATGGCGGCATTCATCCTGCTCCGCTCCACCTTCCTCTTCCTCTTCGTCTTTCTCCTGCCCATCTGTGCTGCAGGACCGCATGCTGCTGGCCCTGCTCGACCTGGAGAGAGCCATGCTCCCCACCACCAGCATCTGCTGCTGGCCCTGGCTGCCTTCCTTGCCACACTCTTCCCACTCGTCCTCCTCTTCCTCAGCATCACGCACCTGCTGGTGTTGCCAGCCAAGGCCAGACCCTCACACTCAGCTGCTGAGCAGCGCCCGAGACCCCCACCTCAATACAGCCTTCCATACACCTCTGCCGAGGGCATCCCGGGCTGGGGAGGGGTCCCAAGGGGGGACGTGCCCTTCCTGCCCCACAGCCGGGAGGTCTCTGCAGAGGCTGCCAGAGCCCACTGTGGTGGCGAGCCCCTCTGCATGGGGGCTGTTGGCCTACCCTGTGCCCCCCCCGGTGAGACCCGGTCCCTCAGCGAGGGCAGAGATGCCGGGCAGCATCGGGGGCTGCGGCTCCATGGCCAGCACTGGAATAAATCAGAGTCTCAGCTCCGGGACAGAGGGATGCCTCCAGGGAGGCCATGGCAAGGGCCATGTCCCCAAGTCTGGGGGGCTTCTTGGTTCCTAACACAGAGCAGCTCAGGGGCACAGCCACATCCCTACCCGCCCCACTTCCCACTTCCCTCTGCCCCCCCCCTCCCCCCCCCCGCCACTCACCCCTCTGTGGCATCCGGGCTGGATCTGCTGCTGGGGGTCACGGGGGTGAGCTGTGGCTAAAACCCACCCTTGGGTGCTCCCTGCTCCTCTCCATACGGCTCCAAGGGAGCGAGACGAGGCTGTGGCTGGGAGGGCGGAGGATGGATGCTCCCCACCATCCCTACGCTGCGCTGTCCTCTCTGGGCAGCTTGTCCAGCCTGTGCACCCCATGCACCCCATGTATCCCATGCACCCCGTGCACCCCATGCACCCCACTCTCCGGGGCCCGGGGACTCCAAGGGAGTCATCTTGAAGCACAGCCCCCTCCCTGCTTCGTTGCTGTTAATTTCCCAGCAAAACAATGCTGCACCCTGACAGCCCTCGCTAATTGGAGTAAATTAATTTGTGCCGGGCGCAGCTTTTCAGCACGTGGCTCGTTTCCTTGCACGAGAGATGAGGGTGCAGCTCCCGAACCCCTCTGTCTCTGGAATTATTTAGAGCCCAAGCTGCAGCGGAGCCTGCAGGGTCGGGGGGGCGTAGGGGGGCTGCTGTGGCCTGTGCTGGGGGGCTGGCAGGGGTGCTGGGGTCTGCGAGCTGTGACAGGGTACCAGCTGTGTCCCTCCTGGTTTGGTCATCACCTGGAGAGATGCTGTGGGGTGGAGGGTGGGTGTGTGCTCAGCTGGAGAATGGTGGCCGGGGGCTCCTGGGCACTAGGGATGGGCTGCAAGAGGAGGGGGGGGGGACACTGCTACAGGGACGGGGCACCCTGAGGATGGGGGGGTGCCAGGGTGACAAAATTGAAAGTTTATCAAGAAGATTTGGTTGGGACATGGTTGAGACGTCACAGAACGTACCTAACCTTGAGTAGGATGTGAAACAAAACGTGTCTTACGTGTTGTTTTGCAGTTGCTGACTTAGACATAAAATAGCAAAAAAATATAACTTCTCGGCCAAAATCAAGCCGAGTGTATCCCAAACCAACCTCAGGTCATTATAATGTTAGAATAGACGCCCCTTTTGTGAATAATGAGCATGCTAATCCAGTAACCTCCCTGAATGTTTTAAACCTGAGCTTGGAGGCGTATGTATTGTTCGGAGTGGTGAATGAAGCGTTATTAACCAAACAGCTGTATTTTCTTGTCATAAATATAGGGTGGTTGGAAACATGAGGTGTGCTGGGTGTCGTTATATGCCCGGCACTCGATTCTGCAGAGCTGAACTAGAAACAAATATCTTGATGCAGTGTGTTGATTGGCTCTCGCACAGCGGGCGAAGAACCCTGATTTAGGGACAACACCTGGAGAGGTGTGCTGGTCCTGGACACACGCACCCATGGGGGACACACATCCCCAGCAGACATGGACACCCACCCGTGGGACATGATACCAGGGGACACACAGGTGGTGCACAGGGACAACAGGGACACGCACACACATCATGCGATCATTTCAGCTTTATTGATGGAGCCAGGGCCATGGTGGTGTGGCGGGTCTGAGGCAGTGGTGGCCGGCGCTCTCGGGGACACTGGCTCCACTGACACCCAGTGCTGGGGTCAGTTCAGCAGCGACGGTGTGTCCCACGCCGGCGGTGGCGGCTCCCATACCGGCGTCGGCTTGTGGCACGCCGGCGTCGGCTTCTCCCATGGCGGCGGCGAGAGCGTCTGTGGTAGCGGCCTGGACTGCGTCGGCGGCTCCTGCTGCGGCTCCTGCTGCGCCGGGATCGGGCCATGCTGGTGCTGGACGAGTGCAGTGGCCGGCCACCCCGTCCTGCAGGGGGGTTGTGGCGCTGCGCCCTGCTTTATAGGGGTGTCGGGGTGACCCCCTTTGTGATGCAGGCGCCTTACATGGTCAGCCTTACCAGTGACATCACAACATTGTGCCGCCTGGACACATGCCCACTCCATGGCTACCTCCTGGCCCCAGTTCACAGGAGGAGGATAGCCGCCCCGCAGCAGCGCCGGCCCCACGTCACCACCACCATGTGAACAAACTTACACCAAAACAGATCTACTTCTGTTTCAGAAGGAAAACGCTGATGAAGAAACGCACAGGAACACATCACCTTCAGGTGGAGCGGGCTGAAAAAAAGCCGAAGAGATACAGGTATTGGGCTGAACGGCAATAAATGGGAAAAGGAGAGACATCTTGTTTGTGGCTTTGGTTTTTTATTATCCAGTTTTATGAAAGTGGATAAGCAGCATTTTCTCCACTGCCACAGATGTTATGATGCCACAAGTGAAGCTCTTTAAGAAGCTTTCCTTGTCAACTCCCATTCACTGCAGGAAAAGGCCTCAGAGTGCTTAAGAACAGGTCCATTTGGAAGATGTCCTTCCAGTCAGGAACACCTCAATATCACTGCCTGTAAGAGGGCTTTATTCTCTTGGCTGTTTGTGGCAAGTCCAAAACGGCAGTGAGGGACGTAGAGGAGCGTCTCCCAGCAGTGAGCTGCGTTTGCTAAAACGATCTCGTCAGGAAGCCCCGTCAAGACCCTGTTGTCTCTTGATCCTCAGGCAGGAGGAGCCGGAGTGGAAGTGAAACTCAGTTCCTACAACTCCTACAGGAGAAAGGTCACCATGGCCAAGTTAGGACTGATGGAGGAGATCTCAGAGATCTCCTACAGAAGCCGCATTCTAAAATCTTGACTGGTGGAGCCATTGGAAAGCTGCTGAAAAGAATGAGAGTGGCATATACTTCTTTTTGAAGGAGATGGCTGTTTGAGTTTCAAAACAAGAAAGCAAAGAAAGGCCAAAATCAGGGAGAAGAGGGGGGGAGCATCCTAACCCAGCAAAACCCCCTTTCCCAGCATTTCACCAATGGTTGCAGCTGGGAGCGTTTGGGGATCCTCCTGCAGACGCTGATGTGTTCAGGTTGGGGGGAGGTGGGAACACATTGGGTTGTGTGGAGCAGTTCATGGTGTGGGGCCTGTGCCGGGTGCCTCCCGCATCCCGTCTGGGAGTGTCCCATCCAAGTAGAAAGCCGGTTCCAGCAGAAGGGAACCCAGTTTCCTCTCCCCTCTCTCCTGGGACGCCCCTGCACCATCCCCGACCCACCAGTGCCGAGCCAGTGCCGGGCTGGTCAGGCAAATCGTGTGCCGGGGCAGAGCCGGGGGCGACGGAGGGAATTGTGAGTGCAGGGCTCAGGACTAAAGTGGGGAGAAATTTGGAAGAAACGGTCAGTACTTTTAACAGATACACTTCTAGTAAAGATTTCATAAACTTGTAATAATGTTTGATAGCTTATAAATATATTTATAGTGAATGACGTCAGCCCAAAGGAACAAAAAGTGATGGCAGAACATTTAGAAAATATTCAAGGTGACAAAGTGAGACTGGGTGAAACACTGCTGAATGCACCGCCTTCTCCTGGCATGGTAACATGGTGGGTTTTATTGTGAAAGATGGTGAAAAAATCAACTTCCTAGGTTTATTGATTGATTGATTGATTGGCCCAGAAGGCCAACTATATCCTGGGCTGCATCAAAAGCAGCGTGGCCAGCAGGTCGAGGAGCTGATTCTGCCCACTATTCTGCTCTCGTGACACCCCATCTGGATTACTACATCCAGTTCTGGCACTCCCCACATAAGGACCTTTTGGAGCGTGGAAAGCTGGGGAGGGACTATTAACAAGGGCTGGGAGTGATAGTACAAGGGATAATGACTTCAAACTGGAAGAGGGTCAATTTAAATTAAATATAAGGAAGAAATTCTTCACTCTGAGGGTGGTGAGGGACTGGAACAGGTTGCCCAGAGAAGTTGTGGATGCCCCATCCCTGGAAGTATTCAAGGCCAGGTTGGATGGGGCTTTGAGCAAGCTGGTCTATTGGAAGGTGTCCATGCCCTTGGCAGGTCTAGTGCGAGGTGACCCTGCCCATGGTAGGAGGGTTGGAACTAGATGATCTTTAAGGTTGCCTCCAACCCAAACCATTCCATATATGGTTGTATGATTGTATGGGCAGGGACATGAAGATGAGCTGGGGACATGGAGAGGGGCTGTGACAGGGAGATGGGCTGGGAGGTGGAGACAGGTGTCAGAGACGGCAGCCTGGAGCATCTCCACCCCTGTGATATCGAAAGAAAGTTAAAAGTTTATTCAGAAGTCTCAGTTAGGACATGGTTGAGATGTCACAGAACGTACCTAACCTTGAGTAGGATGTGAAACGAAATGACGTGTCTTACGTGTTCTTTTGCAGTTGCTGAGTTAGACATAAGATAGCAAAAAATATCTTCTTGACCAAAATTGAACCAAGAGTGTATCCCAAACTATCCTTGTGTCATTATAATGTTAGAATACATGCCCGTTTTGTGAATAATGAGTATGCTAATCAGGTAACAGAATCACAGAATCACAGAATAGTCAGGGTCAGAAGGGACCTCTGGAGATCATCTAGTCCAACCCTCCTGCCAGAGCAGGGTCACCTACAACAGGTTGCACAGGACAGCGTCCAGGCGGGAGTGATAACCTCCCTCCAGGTAACCTCCCTGAATGTTTTAAACATGAGCTTGGAGGCGTATGTATTGTTCGGAGTGGTGAATGAAGCGTTATTAACAAATGAGCTGTATTTTCTTGTTATAAATATTGTGCGGTCGGAAACATGAGGTGTGCTGGGTGTTGTTAAATGCCCGGCATCCGATTCTGCAGAGCTGAACTAGAAACAAATGCCTTGATGCAGTGTGTTGATTGGCTTTCACACAGCGGGCGAAGAACCCTGATTTAGGGACAACAGGGGGAGCTGGGCATGCTGGATTGGTGGGAGCTTGGAGGCTGCCAGTGATCCAGGGCTCACATGATGCTGGGGTGGTTAGGGCCACCGAGGGCTGTGAGGGGCTCACATCATCCCAGAGCCAGGAAGGAGCCCCCATGCCCCAACCATGCCCCTCCCAGGCTCCTGGCACTGCTTTGCCCGCCCTGGTCGCACAGGGTTCTGCTCTGCAGAGGAGAAGGAGCAGTCCCTGGGCACCGTCACCTCCACAGGGTCCTCCACCTCTGCCCTGGGGCAGGAGGGAGACAGTGGTCCGCATCCGTGCTGCCCCCTCCCTGCACCCTGCCCTGTTCTGGAAGGGCCAGGCACAGAGACGTGCAAGAGATGGGCACGGGCTGGCTCATGGGGAGGTACAAGGGCCAGGCAAGGGATGGGGTGGGGATGGTGCATGGGGTGGTGCACAAGGGCCATGCAAGGGCTAGGCACAGGATGGTGCATGGGATGGTCCACGGGGTCATGCAAGGGTTGGAGTGGGGCTAGCGCTCAGGACCGGGCATGGGATGGTGCATGGAGCCATGCAAGGGCTGGGCACGGGACAGTGCATGGGATGGTGCCTGGGATGGTGCAGAAGCGCTGTGCAAGGGCTGGGGATGCTGCATGGGGCTGTGCAAGGGCCGTGCATAGGGTCTGTGCAAGGGCTGGACACAGGATAGTGCACAGGGCTGTGCAAGGGCTGGGGATAACACATGGGGTCCGTGCAAGGGCTGGGGTGGGGCTGGTGCATGGGCTTCATCCCACAGCACCCATGCATGCCCCAGCCCCTCCTTGGCGTCCTGCAGTTGCCCCTGGGCTTTGGTCACTCTCTGGCCCACGGGCTGTGTTACTGGCCATGTTGCTCGTAGCAGGGGCTTGATTAGAAAAGTTTAGCGTTACAAGTGAGTTAATAAAAGTCTTTCCTTCCCCCGCCTGCCCTGCTGCAGCAAATGGTGATAAATGGTTTCCATATGGTCCCCATAAAGGCAGCGAGTGCCACATGCCTCTACCCTCTGCCCCAGCCGTAAGCAAATAAATTAAAGCAATTACTGCTGCAGCTCGTCTGGCTGTTAATGAGCCGCAAGGAGCGGCTGAGAGCTCCCGACGCATCCTGAAAGCTGGAAATGTCAGCATCGCTCTTAAATACGGCGCTGCGAAGGCTGCCAGGTGCTGGAGCCCTCCAGGGCCACAGGCTGGTGGCTGGAAGGGGAGCGGGGTGCTCTGGGGCAGGGGTATGGGGTGCTCTGGGGCAGGAAAGCTGCAGAGAGGTGGTTATGTAGGGTGGATGCTCCCAAGCTGTGCCGGGCATGTTCCCCTGCCAGTGTTGCCCCCTGCCTCCCAGCTGTGGGAGCCAGCTGAACCCCTCGGCTTCAGGGACCAAAAGCCGTGTGCGCTGGGGGGCAGGGCTGGGGTGCGAGGTGGCTGTGCACGGGCTGGGGTGCAGGTTGGGGCGTGTGGCCAGGGGTGCAGGCATCAGTGCATGGTCAAGGTTGCACAGCCAGGGGTGCGTGGCCAAGGGTGCAGGACAAGGGGTGCAGTGTAGGGATGCATGTTGGGGTGCAGGGCTGGGGATGCAGGCAGAGATGCAGGTAGGGATTGACGTTGGGGTGCAGGGCCAGGGATGCGAGGGCAGGGATGCAGGGCCAGGGGTGCAGGCAGGGATTCATGTCGGGGTGCAAGGGGAGGGGTGCAGGCACCATCCGTGGGCTGCGACAGCCCTCTTGTGGTCCGGTGCGGCCGCTCCTGGGGCTCGGCTGGGGACGGGACCGGGACGGGGATGGGAACGGGAATGGGAACGTGTCTCCGAAGGGTTTTCAGCAGCCGGGGGGAAAGAGATGGGGGTGTCGGCAGACACCCCCAGGCTCCCCCAGCCCAGCCGCATCCCTTCTTAGCCCGCATCAACGATGGGGGTGCGTGTCCTGGGCACGGGGGCATGCACATACACACACACACACACACACACATATATGCATATGCAGACACAGCAATGGGGTTCTCCCCCCCACCCCACACCCCTCCCCGTGCCCCTTACACAGCGGAAGACCATGTCTCAGCGCTCCTGGGGGCACAGGGTGTCTGCAGAGCCTGAGCAGAGGCCAGAGACCAGGGTGATGGCCGGGCACTGGAGGGGGGGGCATGTGGTGAGAATGTCACTTGTGCAAGGGGGAATTGCGTGTGGGGCACAGATATGACTGCAGCACTCCTGCAGGCAGGAAGCGTGCGTAAGGTCCTGTTGCAAGCACGTTGCTTGGGCAATGGGATGCGTGTGTGCTGGGCATGGGTGCAAGCGCAGCACTCGTGAGTGGGGTGTGCATGTGGGACGCTGATGTGAGTGCGCTGCTCGGGCAAGTGGGGCACAAACGCAGGGAACTGACGTGAGTGTGTGTGCTTGTGCAAGCAGGGCACGTGTGCAGGGCACTGTTGCGAGCAGGCAGCATGCACGTGCAAGGATGGGCACGCGGGGCAATGTCGCAAGTGCCCCATGTGAGTGGGGCACGTGTGCTGGGCACGAATGTGAGTGTGCAAGCAGCGTGTGTGTGCAGGGCATGATCGCGCACATGAGTGGGGTGTGCGTGCAGGGCAGCGGTGTGAGTGTGTGAGCGTGCTGGGCATCACCACTGCAGCATGCGAAGCGGGCAGAGTACTGCTGTGAGCGTGCAGGGCACTGTGGCAGCATATGAGCGTGCAGGACCCTGCTGCAGCATGCGAGTGTGCGGAGCAGTGTTGCACCACGCCAGCGTGCGTGTCAGCATGCGCGCATGCAGGGCCCCACTGAAGCCTGCAAGCGTGCAGGACCCTGCTGTACCGTGCGAGCATGCAGAGGGAGCATCATCGCAAGCATGCAGGGCCCCGCTGCAGCACCCGGGGCTGCAGCCTGCAGGTGTCCCTGTTTCCTGCAAAACTCGGAGCAGAGCGGGCGGCAGCAGCAGCCGGGGCATGGCGGGGTCCCTGCCCGGACCCCCACCTCCAGCCCCCTCCCAGAGCCTGGCCCCAGTGTCCCTCGGCTCCCACAGCCTGGGAGAAACCCCGGCAAAGGCCCCAGTGGCACAAGGTCCCTGAAGATTTGGGGACATGCCTGGGTGGTCCCAGGGGGGTGCAGACCCCCATAGCAGTGGGGTTCCCTCATCCTGCTCAGCCAAACCCATCGCTGCCAGCGGTGGTGGGTCCCGGGGCGGGGGGGGGGGGCAGGAGGGATCCTTGGTGCTCTGCGACGAGGGGACATGGGGGGCATGTCCCCCTCACTGCTCCAGCTCTCACCCTGTGCCGCAGCTCCCTCAAGTGCAGCCTGAAGAGCCATCGAGCGCTCGCTCACCATGAAGTGCCAATTCCGGCACCAGCTGCACCGCGGCACTGGGCCAGGCGCCGGGGGGGTGTCCGTACCGGCAGCCCCTGCTCCCTCCAGGGACAGCCATGGCCTCCAGCAGGTCAAGGCCACCCTGAGGGGACACTTTGGCTGCAGGGTGGGGACCCTCGTGCAGGTGGGTGGGTTCCAGGTCAGACCCCCGGCACAGAGCAGCATCCCATGGCCACCAGACCCAGGCTGGCTTTGGTGGCAGCCCACATGCCATGGGAATGTGGCATGTCCCCAAGAGGGTCATGCAGATGAGGTGACCCCAAACACATGTTGATTGCCCAGAGCACGCCACACTTGGTGCCACCATCCGTCAGCTGGAGGAGGGTCCCTGCAGGCAGCAGCTGCCCGCCGTGGGCAGGGGCTGCCAGTTTGCCCTGAGCATGGGAACCGGTGCCCGGTGCCGGCTGTGCCATGGATGCCGCTTGCCGAACACACCGCTCACCCTGGGCTGTGCTGGCGCCCGCCGCTGTTGTACGCACAGGCAGCCTCATTAACCTTTCTTGATTAAGGCAATTATTTCCAGCACATTATCCTCTAATCTAAACATCGTGGCTGCGCTGCACTGGGGGGGCTGGGAGGCTGGAGCCGGCACCCACAGCCGCAGGGACTGCATGCCGCGGGGGATGCCAGCAAGGCAGGGACGGTGGGGTGTCCCCCGGATCCCCAGGTGGGGTGTCCTCCCTGCCCTGCCTTGTCCCAGACCCACGGGCAGAGACTTCTGTGCAAAGGGGTGGGATGAAATGGGGGGGCGAGGGCATGGCATCCCTGGGGTGACCATGGCTCATGGGATCCCCTGCCTCAGCCGCCCCTCAATGGGGACAGTCCCCGCAACCCCCAGGGGCCAGAGGAGACCTCTGTGTGGGGCTGGGGGCTCCAAGGGGGCTGTGGCGCTCACCCTCCTGGGTCCTGCATCCTCATGTGGGATGCCCCATCCCTGCGGGAGGGATCCCCCCATCCAAGGGAACAGGTGCACCCCAGGAGCTGCTTGCTTGCATCAGGGGTGACAAATATTTATGGGTGTTAAGGCAGATGCTCTCAACATCTGTGGGATGGGAGGGGGCTGTCAGCATGGCCGTGCACGCTGTCCCCATGCGCCCCAGCACCTCTGCAACCCCCCTGGGGTCACCACTATCGGGATACCCTCAGCTGCACCCACTGACTGTGGTGGGTGCTTATGTGTGCACTGGTGTTCTGCTCCTCATGGGGGGACCCCAGCCAGGAGTGAGGGGAGCCCCGGGCTGGGAAAGGGCTGAGGAGGGTGCTGGGCATGGTGGGGCTGCCTTGGTGGCTCGGGGTGTCAAGGGACACCATACATGCCATGTGCATGTTCCCACCGCGTGTGCGTGTCCCCATGGCGTGTGCCATGTGCACATCCCTGCCACTTGTACGTGTCCCCTCCATGTGCACAGCCATGTTTGAGTGTGGGACCCCCAAGGCAGCTCCGTTCCCCCCTTGCTTGTGCCCAGGCCACGCTGTCAGGCTCAGCCATCGCAGCAGAGCCCCACTGTCCCCTGTTGCCAGATGCTGCTATGTTGGCAAAACCCTCCTGGCGGGGCTGGAGCAGCCGTGCCCGCTGGGGGACCCCACAGCTCGGGGCTGATGGTCCTTGCTCTGGGAGCTCTGGAGGTGGCAGGGGCTGGGATTTTGCGGTTCCCTCCCCACCTCCCCATGCCAGGTCCCAATAGGGGCACAGCCTCCTGCCCACCTTGCTCTGCCCAGGGTGCCTGGGTAGGGACAGACCCCTGTTTTAGGTGCCCCTGTCCCCCCAGAGCCCCCCTCAAGCCATCCCTGCCAATGTGCACGACAGTGTTTTTGGGGGTGGGTGACTGTGTCCCCTGGCCCACCCTGCTTTTGGGGCCATGGGCAGTGCTGCTGCAGGCACTGGCTGATGCCCCCTCCACTGGGACAGCACATCTGGGGGGGGTCCCCCCAACCCATGGGCTTCGGAGGGGGTTGGGATCCATCAGGACCTGCAGTATCAGCTGCGCTGTGCTGGCCCCGGCCATGGGGGGGCAGGGGGGGGGGAGATCCCGGCCCCTGTTTGACCATGTGGCAGCACCAGCGGGCGTCTTTTCGCTCTCCTGGCATGCAATGAGCTGTAAGGCCTCAGCTGCCTTCGAGGAGGTCCCCACATGGGTGCTGTCCGCCTGGGCATGGTGGTGGCAGCAGGGGTCATGGAACGCCCCCCTCCCCCACTCCTGCCCAGTCGGGGTGCTGAGCTGCCCCATATGAGGAAGGACCCTGTCCTGAGGGCTCCCCCCGACTGGGTGCACCCCAGGATGAGGGGCCGGGGGGGGTCCCCAATAACCCACCCCATGGGGCCACCCCAGCTCCCATCAGGTGTGTGGCCGAGGGTAGGCATGGGGGTGCCAGGGGCAGGGGGACACATGACCCCATGTCCTGCTGGAGGTCTCACCCCACAGGGCAGGGGCAAGGGGGGGGCAGCTGCCCAGGGGTCCCACGGGTCTGGCGTGGGTGTGAGCGCTGCGCCTGCGTTTCCAGGACTCCGGCAATGGGAACAAGCTGGAGGGCCGAGGTGGTGCCGAGTGTTTCCAGCTGGGTTGGGGTGGGGTGGGCTGGGACCAGTGCTGGTACCCCGAGCTGCCCGGGGTGCGGGATGCTGGGGGGCCATGGGGACAGGGTGGGTGCTACCAGACTGGTGCTGGGGGCAAGGGGGGGAGTGGATGAAGCATCTCCATCCTTTCTCCCTGGGGCTGACCCCAGGACCCCCATGCACTTCAGCTGCTGCAGGGCTGGTGTCACTGTCCCTGGGGGTGTCCCCATGTGCTGCCCCCTCCCTGCTCACAGACCCCCGGAGCCGGTGCCCTTCTGCAAGGCCTTTTATTTCCATGTCAAAATGCCCCCCCCCCCCACTCTGAGGGACCCCAGCATCGCCGTCCTGTGCCACCGCCATGGGTGGACCGGGACCATGGGGGGCCACCCTGTCCCCACGGGCAGGTGGGGGGCTGGCCCCATCGCTGAGACCCCCACGGTCACCCCAGGCAGGGGCTGAGGTCATCGGCCAAGGATCCAGCAATGAACGAGGGGCAACAGAGGCTGCATGGGGGGGGAACGACACGTGCTGACACTGAGCAGGGCACAGCGGCATTGCCATTGCTGTGGCACACAGCGGCACGAGACACGGCGGGGGACATGGGCCACCCCCACGGGTGGGATGCGGGTGGTGGTGGGGGAAGTGGCTGGTTTGTTTTTTTTTTTTTTCCCTTTTTCTTTATTTACAAAACTCCCCGGCTGCTCCCTCCTGGCTGGGAGGACAGGGAAAACCCCGGCGGGGGGGAGGCAGTGCCAGGGCCGGGCACCTCCTGCCTGCCCTGTCAGAGCCCCTGCCCGCTGGCTCACCTGCTGCTAAAAATAACAATAGTAATAATATATTAATAATAATAGTGATAATAATGAGAAAAGAGCTGCAGTTGTGTCCTGGGGCAGCCAGCCCTGGCGGCTGATGGGGCTGGGAGCTGTGCCATCCCTGTGCCGGGGGCTCAGCTCGATGGGCCGGGGCAGCCCGGATCCCCCTGCCCGGGCAGCATCGAGATCCGGATCCTTTGCGGGGGTGTGGGGTGCAGGCAGAGATCCGGCCTCGGCCGCCTGGGAGCTGCGGGTGGGCGGCTCCAGATGTGGAGCTGCACATCTGGGGAGAGAGTGCTGGCCACGGCGGTGAGAGAGCCGTGAAGTGTGTGTGGGGGGAGCTGGGTCCCACTGGAGCAGCCCTCCCGCCCCCGAGCATCCATCCTGCCCAGGAGCATCCCCCCCATCCTGCCCTGGAGCATCCGTCCCACCCTGGAACATCCATCCCACCCCAGAGCATCCATCCCACCCCAGAGCATCCCTCCTGCCTCTGAGCATCCATCCCGTCCTGGAACATCCCCCCATCCTGCCCCAGAGCATCCATCCTGCCCTGGAGCATCCATCCCTCCCTCCCTGGAGCATTCATCCCTCCTACCCCCAAGCATCCTGCCCACGGCTTCCGCTGCCCCACACCCCTGCAGGTCTTTCGGCATCTTTCTGGGGCTAAACCCAGAGCGTTTTTGGGTCATTCCCAGGGGCTCCCCTCAAGGCCCCTCTCCGGCCCCAGGAGGGGCTGCCCGCTGAGCTGAGCCATGCCAAACCACACCGGTGCTGGCCCTGGCCAGAGTCGCTCCCCCGCGAGGCAGCTGAGCTCCGCGGGACCGGGCTGGGGCGGCCGCAGGGCAGCGGGGTGGTGGGTCCCGGAGCCCTGCGTGCCCTGATCCTCACGGGAGCCCCCAGCAGTGGGTCGGAGGGGCTGGCACCGCTGGGCTGCCAGACCACGCTCAGTCCCAGTCCATGTCGCAGCTCTGGCGCCGTCCCAGCTCACATGGGCGGCACGAGGCGGCCGGGCACGGCTGCAAGGGAAGGCGAGGGGTGGGCACGCCGAGGCAGGGGGTCCCTACCCTCCTTGGCCCCGCTCCCCCTGCCCGTTCCTGCGGGACGGGGGATTCTGGGGCCGGCACGTCCCAGGACCTACTGTGCTTAGGAATAGGCCAGTCCCTGGAGCGGCCGCGCAGGCGTGTGGAACTTGTCCGAGTCCTCGAAAGCCGGGTCTGGGCGGCGGGGAGGGAGGGAGGACAAGAGGGAGGGAAAGAGAAGGTGAGCCAAGGCAGGGGGAGCGGTGGGCATGGAGGGACGAGGGAGGAGGGTGGCATGGTGCACCCATCCCGGCGGTGCAGCCCCAGCCACGCTGCGGGAGCAGGGAGGAGGCATGGAGTCGGGCAGGGGTGCAGGCAGGAGAGGGGCAGGCAGCCCGCGGGAAGGGCTCTGCAAGGCTGCAGGCAAGCACCCTGCTTGGGCAAGGTGCCCGGCACCAGGGTGGGCATGGTGCCACTGGGACCCCCAACTCCATTGGGACAAGGGGGATCCGGGGGTGCACTGGGGTGGGCAGGGAGGCGCGGGCAGCGCGGGCAGGTGAGGGCAGCCCTGCCTGCGCTGGGCTCACCTTGCAGGCTGCTGCCGCCGCTGGTGCTGGCGCAGGCGGGCGGCGGGGAGGTCTGTGGCCGCACCACGGGGGCGAAGGCGCTTTTCTGCTTCACTGCCGAGATCATGTTGACGGGCGAGAAGGAGAAGACCCCGGTGGGGGTGGAGGTGTTGGTGCCCGATGGGAGGCTGATGGAGGAGGCGCCAAGCGGGGGGCTGGCGGGCATGACTGCGGGGAGAGACCCACTCAGGCCGGGCAGAGCTGGCGACAGGGCATCGCTCCCCGTGCGGGATGCCAGCGCACCCCGGTGACACTGCATGGGACCCAGCTTGCAAGGGGTAGGGCTGGGGCCGAGGCTTTCTCAGCTGAGGTCGCTGTGTTCCTGCTCCCCCTTGCCCTCACAGCCAGCTTTGGGGATGCCCTGGGGCTGATGCATGGCTTTGGGGACACCCTGGGGCTGGTGAACGGCTTTGGGGACACCCTGGGGCTGGTGAACGGCTTTGGGGACATGCCAGGGCTGGTGCACAGCTTTGGGGATGCGTTGGGGCTGATGCACGGCTTTGGGGACACGCCAGGGCTGATGCATGGCTTTGGGGATACACTGGGGTTGACGCATGGCTGTGGGGACACCCCGGGGCTGGTGTATGGCTTTGGGGACTTCGCAGGGTTGGTACATGGCTTTGGGGGCGCCCCAGGGTACTGACTCACTGGCGTAGGGGGAGTTGGCGGTGGAGCCGTTGAGGAAGCTGGGGGAGCCGGGAACTCCCAGGCCAGCCATGGTGCCACCGCCGTAGCCATTGATGCCGGCGGCGCCGCTGTAGCCGCTCTGCTGCGGCGTGGAGCTGGGCACGTAGCCCCGCGGTGAGACGCTGCCCGTGTTTCGGGAGTAGCCTGTGGGCGAGAGGGGCCGGGGGTGGCACAGGGCAGGCAGGGACACCCTCCCGCTGCCCGGCACGGCCCCCGGCCCACCTTGCTCGGTGCCCTGCGGTGAGTCGCCGATGTTGACGGCCAACTGGCTGCCGAAGGAGTTCACCCCCATCATGCCGGCGGGGCCGTGGGTGCCGGCCAGCGAGGAGAGCTGGCCGGGGTTGCGGGGGACGCTGTACAGCGCCTCGGCGATGTCTGCCGCTCGCTTCAGGATGATGTCCTGCGAAGGGGGGGGACACACAAACACAGGGACAGCGTCACCCTTTGGCATGTGTAGCCTGGAGTGACCCCACGGCTACACTGGGCAGTGATGGGGCAGGGTGGGGGGGCTGAGGACACCCCATTTTGTGTCACCTCCCAGGGCACCCGCAGCCCCACGTGTCCCCAGGGCACAGGACGGGCTGTGCCAGGCAGCGATGGGACACGGGAGACTGAGACCCCCCAGCTCGTGACGCCGGCCAGGAAGGACGTGGGAACAAAGGCAGCTTTGGAGGCACCAGCCCCACAGCCTGACCCGGCGGCTCCCCTTCCCCTGCAGGTGGGGGGCTCAGGGGGGCCCACAGCGCTGACTCAGCGCTTGAGGAATCCTGATGTGAAGCAGATGTGGGGCCGGCAGCCCAGGGCTGGCTCCTGCATCCCCGCTCCAGTCCTGCAGGCTCGGGGTGCACAGCCCGCCTCGCAGGCAGGGTTGGGGGGCCAGGGGCAGGAGGGTGGGATGAGCTGGGGGGGGTCCCAGCGGGACGGGGTGGGGGTCTGTGGTACCTGGTTGCTGTGCGGCATCCCGTAGAGAGCCTCCACTAGGTCAGCCGCCCGCTTCAGCAGGACCTCCTGGGCAGGGAGCGGGACAGGGCTCAGGGGGGGTCCCGCACCCCCACCCCAGCCCTATCTGCACACGGGGGACATGCAGGCACCCGGCCAACCTGCCACGTCCCCACGCCAGTGACGTGTTCCCAAGCCGGCACGTCTCCAAGACGCCATGTGATGCCCAGATCCCCAGCCCAGCACTGACCAGCACCCCACAGTGGACCCATGGGGCTGGGACCCAGCAGAGGCCCATTGTGTCCCCCCCCATGTCCCTCCCTGTGTCCCCCCATGGCCCTCCATTCCCCTGGGTCTGCTGGGGTGGGGGAAGCAGCATGGACCACCCCCCCCCCGCTAGCAGGAGCTGAGGGTCAGGGAGCCAGGCCAGCCTGCGGGTGGCACCCAGTGCTGTGGGGGGCACAGGGGGTCTGTGTCCCTCTCCCTGTCCCTTGGTCCTCTGGCACTGCCAGAGAAGACCTGTGGGTCTGGGCGAGGTGGTGCCCAGCACCCGTGGGTGATGGAGTGTCCTTGCCTGCACCCCATGGGTGTCCCTGGGCACGGCGGAGAGCACGGTACATCTGTGCCAAACCCCGGGCAGGGAGGGGAGGGGGGTCCCTACCTTGGGCAGGCGCTCAGGGTCCCCGGGATGCCGGGGGATGACCTTCTGCAGCCGCTGGAACCCGTAGTCGATGGTGGGCTCGTTCAGCGCTGCCAAGAGAGAGGGGCTCAGTGGCTGCTGCGCGTGGGGCCACCCTGGCCACCCCCCCTGCCCCGACCCCACGGGGAAACTGAGGCACGGACTGTGGGGCGCGGGGCTGAGATGAGGCATAGCGGGGGGGAACAGGGACACCCCACCTTCCGCACAGACATCCCATTTGTCCCGCCTGTCCCCCACCCATGCCAACAGCCCCTGCGCCCCTTCTCCCAGCCCCATGTCCAGCAGCCGCAGCCCCCAGCCCCACTGCAGGGGTCCCGAGGGGACCAGACGGTGGCAGAGCAGAGCAGGACCTGGAGCCCGTCCCCTTGCACCCTGCCCATCCCCTAACCCTGCCGTGGGGGGGTCCCCGGTCAGGGTAGGGCTGTCCCCAAGGGCTGGCAGCAGGCACAGAGATGCTCTGGGTGCCGTCTTGGGGGTCTCGGTTCCCTTCCCCGGGGGTCTGCGCCCCTCACCAGTGTAGACGAAACGTCCCGGGGCACCCTTGCAGAACTGCTTGGACTTGTAGGAGAGCGTCACCTCCACCACACCGGGGATGTGCCGCGGGGGGGTCTGCACCCGGATGGCGTGAGGCGTGATGAGCTGTGGGGCAAGACAGGGCTCAGCCTGCGGCCAGGGGGGGGTCACAACAGCCCCCTCCCCCCCGATGCTCCTCCCTGCACCCCCCTACCTCGCTCCACACCAGCATGGTGCCGAAGACGACCTGCAGCCCATCGAAGAAGTTGTCCCCGATGACGATGACGGTGGCACCTCCGGTGGTCCAGCCCTCACTGGGGCTGATGGCTTTGATGCAGGGGGTGGCTGCTTCGGGCGGGAGGGGAGAGACAGGGCAGCAGTGAGTGTGGGGGCGCGGGGGGCGGGAGCGGGGGGCGCGAGGCTGGGGGAGAGAAGGCAGAGAAGGGAGAGCAGAGGCAGAGAGTGAGAACCAGGCAGCGGCGAGGGGCGGGGGACAGACACGGGCGGCCATGGACGCACGGACGTGGACAGAAGCCAGGTGGGAACGGAGGATGGGGGGGACGAGGTGGCTGGCACTGTGGGATGGGGGGGACCAGGCCATGGGGGACGGATGAGGACAGTGGGGGAGAGGGCGTGCGGGGAATGGAGGGGGGTATGGAGAGCATGTTGGGGTGGGGGGGTGGAAAGAGCATGCATGGGACAGATGGACAGAGAGCAAACAGGTCAGACAGGAGGACAGGGCATGTAGGCATTGGACAGAGGGACACGGAGAGGTGTGGTGGCTGCACAGACGGACAGAGCAGTGGACAGACAGAGAGCAGCCAGGAGGGTAGGATGTCCTGCACGCGTGGGACGGACGGAGGGACGAAGGGACAGACAGAAAACGCAGGTGCACGGCGGCCGGATGGAAAGGCCGTGTGTGCGCTCTGGGCGGACGGACAGACGTACAAGGCATAAATAGGGGGCTGGGTGCCCACCTCCGGGGCTGCCCTGGAGTGCTGGGGCTGGGGGAGCTGCCGCCTCTGAGCGCTGTGGGGCACAGCCACGTCCCACTTGGGCATCCCAGCATGGGGACACGGTCTCTGGGGATGCCCCGGCACCATGGGATACGCGTGGCTGTGGGGCTGCCCTTGCACTGTGGGACACACATGGCCGTGGGTACGGCTCTGGCACAGCCGGGGCCACCATAGGAGCAGTGCCCACTGGCATGGACATGCCTCTGCCCCTCCACACGGTCGTGCACACGTGCCCGGGCAGGGCACACGCGTGTGCGTGGGCACGTGCTCTGTGTGTGTGTGTGTGTGTGTGTGTGGGCACACTGGGCACCCAGCAGGGACTCACCTTCGGAGGGGTCGAGGCGCCGTGCTCGCCGCCCGTGCTTGGAGTTGTTGTGGACAAACATGTTGTCAGACACGGCCAGGACGTGGCCGTCCACGTTCACCGTCGTCGACACCACCACCTGTGGGACAGCCGGCTCAGGGCCACCGTCCCCCCGCCTCCCCGTGCCCTCCCTGGGGTATGTCACTGTGCCCCCTGCTCATCTCTAGCGTCCCCCCACTCCCCTGAGCATCCCGGGACTGTCACGGGGTGTCCTCCGGACCCTCCGTGCCTTGGTGGTGACACGCGCGTGCAAATCTGTGCCTGCATGTGCATGGGTGTGCATAAGTGTGCATACGCCAAGGGGGTGTGTGTGTGCAGGAGCACTTGCGTGCACATGTGCGTGCGTACCTACATGTGCGCACACGCGTGTGCCCCCACAGCCCCAGCCCTGGCACTGCCCCCGCCATCAGCACCGGCCCATGACCATGTCACCACCCTGGGGGACCCCGGACCCCAAGGGGACACCCCGGACCGCCCCCTATGTCACTGACCCGGGGCACCCAGGACCCCAGGGGACACCCCAGCCCATCCCCTGCATGCCTCCCCCCCCCCCCAGCCTTGCACCCCGCTCCCCCCCTCCGGCGTGGACTTGGCTGCTCTCCCGGAGCTGCTTGGCGCTATGCAAATTGGATAGGTCGTTAATCATGTAAAAATGTCACAATTATCATATCTTTACGAGAGGCCCTAATGAAGGCGCCCGTGCTGGGTGGGGGACGGGCCGGACCCCCCCACACACTCTGCTCCGCTCCCGAAACCTCCAGCTGCTGCGGGGAGAGCTGGGCTGCGGGCAGGGGACACGGGGGGGGGGGGGGGAATGTATGGGGACGAGGGGAGCTGGGGGCTGCAAAAGGGGGTGAGGGGAGTTGGGGTTTGCAAATTAGGGTTTGCGAAGCGACGGAGGGAACTTAGAATTTGCCAGTGAGGATTTGCAAAGGGGTCGAGGGGAATTAGGGTTTGCGAATAAAAAAAAAAAAAAAAAAAAAAAGATTTTGCAAAGGGGACGAAGGGAATTGGGGTTTGCAAAGGGGTTCTAGAGGAATTAGGGTTTGCAAATTAGGGTTTGCAAAGGGGGTGAGGGGAATTGGGGTTTGTGAAGGGGTTCAAGGGGAACCGGAGTTTACAAGAGGGTCAAGGGGAGTTAGGGTTTGCAAAGGGGGCAAGAGGAACTGGGGTCTGCAAAGGATTTCAAGGGCAATTAGGGTTTGCAAGGGAGTCGAGGGGAATTAAGGTTTGCAAATTAGGGTTTGCAAAGGGGTTCAAGGGGAGTTAGGGTTTGCAAAGGGGTTGAGGGCAATTAGGGACTCAATTCCCCAAATTCCCCAAATGGGGAATCCAGCCCTTAGGTAAAACATATGAGGTCTCCAACCCCGTCCCCTCCTGTAGCCCCGGCGTGTGGGGCAGGGTTTGGAGGGGGCAACGGGTGCTCACCTGGAAGCGCCGCATATCCCGGGGGTTCCCAGCGTTCTTCAGGCAGTTTTGGTTGCATTTGAGGAAAAACTTGAGGAAAAACCTGGGATGGAAGGAAAGAACCCAGAGGTCGGTGCCAGCAAACGAGGGGGGGGGATCCCAGAGACCCTGTGATGTCTCCTCCCACCCCATCCCTTGGTCCCCGCCTCTGGAGCAAAGCAAGGGCGAGTGTCCCCGTTGTCCTGGTGTCCCCAAACGGAGGTAGCACCCTGCACATCACACCATGCACCGGAGACGTGCGTGGGTGCTCCCCACCATGCACGGTCCCCTGTGGCACCCCCCCACAGTGACACACACGTGTGCATGCACCACGCAGAGGTGCGCACGGCCGAAAACACACACACGTGTGCGTGTGCGCACCCAGGCTTGCACGCTGCTGCGCACACACACAGATGCACTGCATGGCTGCAGGGACCCCTGGGCACCCCGTGAGACACCCCCCCCCCCCCGGGGTTGTGCTGGGTGCCCCCTCTCCCTGCCCACGGGGGTCTGGCAGGTGCCAGGCAGCATCCCCGGTGGAAGACGGATGGGCAGGAGGGTGAGCTCCTCCTGCCATGTCCCGGCCTGATAAAATATTCAGGTTGCTTGTCCACGGCCCCGTAATCAGCCTCGGCCCCTCAATAATTAATGGGCAGTGGCAGCAGCAGCAGCAGCGGCAGGAGCGGCAGCACTCGTGCTAGGGGCTGGGATGGGAGGAAAAGTGCGTGGCCATCGTGGTGCACACGCGTGGGGATTGTGGTGCACACTCCTGGGAGCACGGATATGTGTGTGGAAGCACGGATCCAAGCCTGGGGGCATGACCAGATGTGGTTCCCAGGATCCCCCACCGCGGGGTCCCCCCATGCACACCTGGGTGCACACCAGGACTCCCACCCGTGCAATTTTGGGCACTGAGGTGAGAGACCTGCTGTCCCTGTCCCCACCCGACAGCGCATGGACATGGGCACCCTGCGTGGCCACACACATGCACAAGGGCACGCTCACCCTGAACACACTTGTGGCACGCGCACGCGTGCACCCACACACGTTTGCTCCGCAGCATGCCCAGCTATCACGCTGTGCCAGCTCATTTTGCCACGGCAGATCACTGCGCCGGCCCCGGTGACTGCACAGTGCCAGGTCACCGCTGTGCCAAGTCACCACAGCGTGGCAAGTCCCCACGCTGTGCCAGCTCACCCCACCATGCCAGGCTACAGCAACGTGCCCGCTCTCCACACTGCCTCCGCTCGCTGTACCGTGCCAGGGCGTTGTGCCACTCATGGCCACAGAGCCGTGCCAGGCCACCCTCTCCCTCCGTGCCATCTCCTTCCTCTGGCCTGGCATGGGGCAACTCACCTCCTGGCCCCCTCGCTGATGTGCTTGGGGTCTGTCCTGCCCACACAGGCAGCCCTTCAGCAGGCCCTCGGCACTGCATGGGGCTGGTGCATCCCAGTGTGCCATCCTGTCCCCATCCCAGTGTGCCATCCATCCTGTCCCCATCCTAGAGTGCCATCCTGTCCCCACCCCAGTGTGCCATCCTGTCCCCATCCCAGTGTGCCATCCATCCTGTCCCCATCCTAGAGTGCCATCCTGTCCCCACCCCAGTGTGCCATCCTGTCCCCATCCCAGTGTGCCATCCTCACGTTTCACTTTGCCATCCTGTCCCAGTCCAGCATGTCATCCTGTCCCCATCCCAGTGTGCCATCCTGTCCCCACCCCACCGTGCCATCCTGACCCATCCCTGTGTGCTATCCTGCCACTACCCCACTGTGCCGTTCTGTCCCCACCCCAGAGTGCCATCCTGCTCCCAGTCTCTTCTCGGCAGCCTGCCCTGGCATCTCATCTGAGCATCCGACCCCGGCACCTTACCCTGCCATCCCGCATCAGCACCCTGCCTTGGTATCCCGCCCCAGCCCCCCGCCCCAGCCCCCCGCCTCGGTCCCCCCAGGCACCTCCCTGAGCGCTGCAGCGGGGCTTGGGAGGGGGACATGGGGGACAGGAGGGTGGGGAGGGGACAGAGGTGCCCAGGGGGAAGTTTCCCATGGCCTGTTAGCTGCTGGTGGAGGCTGGAGGGAGGACAGGACCTCCGGGGATGATGGGGTACCTGGGGACGTGGGCACTCCTGGGACGCCCTGTGATGCAGGCACAGGGATGGGAGCAGCAGGCACAGCTTCCCAGGCCCCAAACCCCTCCAGCCCCATCCCTGGGGGGCACGGGCCAGGGGGCACAGAACAGCTGGGGCCATTGGGGGCCTCCCAGGGGTCTCTGGGCACTCCATGGGACCCCTGAGAGGACAGGGCACCTCCAGACCATGCCCCACCAGTGGCTCCTGCCATCGGCCAGCACCAGGGCACACGGAGAGGAATTCCCACACTAGCGCTGCTGGGACGTTGCCCATGGGGGATGGTTTTCCCGGGCAAGGGCAGGAAGAGAGGGACCCCCCCCGTGTCCCCCCGTCACCCGCCGCCTGGCAGGTGGTAATCAGGGGAAGGAAGGAGCTGGAAAACGGCAGGAAAACTCCCCCCCCCCCCCCCAACCTGCCAGGAGATTGACAGGGGCGATGTGGGGCTGGGGGGTGACCCCCCCCCCAGCCCCCCCGACTCCCCCCCAGCCCCCCAGCCCCGGCTCTGTGCTGCTGAGGGGGGGGCTAATCCTGAACCCCAGGTCGGCCTCGTCCCCCCCGAGCGGCAGCCGCGCATATGGGCCCGGGAGTTAAAAATACAGGCGCTGTGCATGCATTAGCATCCCTAATGCACAGCGCTCCCCATTTAATATGCAAATTCCCGGCGCTGCTGCCGAACACCTTCTGTTCCGAGCGCATAAATTTGAATTTGCAATTAGAATAATCTTGTATAATTAATGAAAAGCGTCAATTTTAGCTCCTAAGTAATTTGATTAACATGTTGATAGGGCACTTATCTGGCTCTCTAAACCAGTGGGGCTGGGCGTCGGGCTGGGGAGCGGGGCTGGGGGGGGGGGCGAAGGGGGAGCGGGCGGTGGGCTGGGGACTTGCCTGGCCCCGGGTGACCCCCGAGGACCCTGGGGACAGAGGAGGACGCGGGGGCACGGGGGAAGCCCCCAGCTGCCCTCAGCACAGAAGAGAGATGGGGATGCCACCAGTCCGGGGATGTCACCTCCAGGCATGGCCCCTAGGGGTCCCTGGGGAGAAGGGGGCTGGGGTGGGCTCAGGGGACACTTGCCCTGGGGGGGGCATCAACCCCAACCCCACAGGAACCCAGGGCTGGGCTCAGCCCCAGCCTCCAGCACAGAGGGGTCACAGGGCACCCTGGGACCCCCTGCGCACCCCAAAAGCACCAGCACGGGGTGCAGCACTCAGGACACCCACTGGACAGAGGCTGAGGGGTCAGGGGGACACAGGGACGCCTGTGGAAGGTTTGTCTTGGCTGGGCTGTGGTGGCTGCATCCCACCAGCGGCTGTGCTGGGAGTTCCGGGAGCCGTGATCCCCACAGCTGGCCAGGGCACAGCTGGCCGGGGGCGGCAGCACAGCTGGCTAGCACTGGCAGGGCAGGAGGAGGCCAGGGGTTGGGGACCTGCTGCAGCAGGTCCAGAGTCACACGGGGGAGTTGGGGACAGAGGGGGTGCAAGCAGGGTCTGTGCCACTCTACACCCCACAAGGGACCCAGGCATCCTCCAGCACCTTGGGGACTCGGCGCGGGGGGAAGCTGCTCATAGGGACACCCCAGGACTAAGGGAGCCCAATTGCAGGCAGGGTGAGGTGAGGAGGGTGCGCGGCACCAGCCAGCCCCCATCGTCCCTGCCACGTCCCCCCGGCCCCAGTGCTGAGGTGACCGAGCAGCCAGCTGGGGCCCCTAAACCCCCCAGCACCCCCGAAGAGCCTGCGCTTCACATCACCAGGGAGGTGCCACCATGCCAGGAGATGCACAAGGATCCCTGCATGGGGACAGAGGGATGGGCACATGACACACTGGGTGGAGGGACAGGAGGACAGACAGATAGATGTGTGGGGTCTAGGGATGCTGCGGGATGGGGGGAGGAACAGCTCAAGGGCTGGTGAGAGGGATGGAGAAGGGAGGGAGAGAAGGAGGGAGGACAGAAAGGAGGAGGGAAGGAATGGACAGGTGAAGGGAAGGATGGATGGATGGATGGATGGATGGATGGATGGATGGATGGATGGGTGAAGAAGAGTGGGGGATGGATGGAAGGAGACATGGATGGAGGGAAGGACGGGTGGATGAAGGGAGGCAGGGTGCGTGCTGTCCAGGGAGGGCAGAGGGACAGACAGACGCCCACCCCGGTGCCCGGAGGACATGGTGTCCATGCCCACACCAGCAAGCGCTGCCTGCACCAGGCTGGGCTTTCTGCCCCACCTCGGCACTGTGCTCTGTGTCCCAGCCCGGCCAGGAGGATAGGTGCATCCCTCACCGTGGGACATGTGCTCGGCCCATGCTGTGGGCACACAGCTGGGGACACCATCCCGCACTGGGGTGTCCCTGCGGCACGTGGGCCCCGGAGCTGGAGCAGGGCTGCCACGCGTTCCCCGTCGCTTGCCGAAGTGGCTGGATGTCGCCTGTATTATTTATTTGTTTGATGTGCGTCGGAAGTGCCGCGCTGACGGCAAACGGCGCTTTCCCCATCTGTCACGGCTGACTGTCACCGCAGCCCGGCACGGGGCCAGCAGCCACCGCAGCGTGCCGGACTGGGGGGCACCGCGCGCCCTCCCATCCCCCCGCACACTGCTCCCCCAGCTCATTAGCACTAACGAGGCAGCGCTCGCACCCCGTTCCCAGCCCTGGGGACTCCCCGCCCTGGCTCCCTGGGGTACCCCCTGCTGCTGCCCCCCTCCCTCAGTCCCAGCGAGGTGCAGGGGGGCCCCCACTCCCGGGGACCCTGGTACCTGTCGATGATGACGGGGTCGGAGGGGGTCTCGTTGCGGTTCCCGCAGCTCTTCTTGTCACAGCAGCGGCTGGGCACGGCCGGGGAGAGGAGCCAGCGTGAGCAGAGCTGGGGGGGGGGGGGGCAAGGCCATCCCACACCTCCCAACCCACAGGGGAAAACCCACCAGACCCCCATTACGCACCCCTGTGCCCCCCACCATTGCCCAGCCCTGCACTGCGGAGCAGGGGAGTCCTGCCCCACGGCGGGACAGGGTTGGGGGCAGAGGTGCAGAGGGGACGCGCAGGCGTCCCACAAAGGTGCTGGGTTGGGGGGGGGACACCTCAGGACAGGGACATCGGCTATGTGATGCCAGGGCATGGGGGGTCATGGCACAGAGGGCATCCCTGGGGTAGCCCCCTTACCCACCCCATGCCACCGCCCCACCCCATGGGGCTGGGCTCCAATTTGGGGCTCTCTGGGGCTTGGGGTGCACCCCAGCCCTGGGAAAGGCTTGGTAAGTCAAGGGAGGGGGAGGGGGCCTCTGAACTGGGGGTGACCCGGCCCTGCACCATCCCTTGGGGGCTCCACGTCACCCATGGGGGACACCACGGGGCTGGGCTCATGCCGCCGCCGGCCAACAAACACAGCAGTGCCGGCCCCGGGGAGCACAGCGGGGAGGGGGGACCCCGGCCCTGGCATCGTTAGCGCGGCTCCTGGAGATCAATTAGCCGCGCTGGCACGGAGCGCTAATTTGCACAAACACCGAGCGCGCGGGTGGTAAACAAGAGCGGCGCTAATGGGGCACGGGGGACGCCAGCGCTGGCAGCAGGCAGCTGGGGCAGGCAGCGCTCGCTGCCCGTCTGCCCGACCCGGCGCCCCTGGTGCTGACGGACCCCCCCACCGGGACCTCCACTGGACCCCCACCAGGACCCCCACCTACCTGCACATGATCTCATGGGTGAGGAGGACCCGGCACATCTCTGGGTTCTTGTCCTGCCCCTCGTAGATGATGGCCTGGAGGATGGCGGGGAGGGAGAGAACACGAAGGGGGGTGCCACCACCTCCCAGCACCCTGCCCGTCCCCTGCCACCGCTCAACCCCAACCCACAGACCCTCCCTGGGTGACCCCAGCTGGGGTGGGGGACCCCAGTGGCAGCCGGGGTGGGAGAGGGGCCGGGCAGGGAGCGCTCGTGGGTGGGTGTGCAGCCGTGCACACCTCGGAGGGCGCGTGTGCACGTGTGTGTGCCCACGCTCGCGTGTGTGTGCCTGCGTGCACACCACTGTGTGTGCCCACACCGTCCACGGCTGTAGGCACCCGTGCGCGCCTGCCTGCGTGCCAGCGCACAGGCGTGTGCGAGTGCACGTGGGTGTGCGTGCGAGTGCATATGTGCCCGCTCCGCACACCTGGGTGTGCACGTACGGCCTTGCACACCCGCATGTGAACACACATGTACCGGCCACGAACGCGCCTGCCTGGCACTCCCACGCGTGCACACGCGTGTGCAGACAGCCCTGGGGACTCTGTGGCTGATGGGGTCAGGGACTGCGGTGCCGGGGGTGTTAGCCCCCACCCCGGCCATCCCCCCTCCACCGTTACCTGCTTGGACATGGAGTCGATGAGGCGAACGTAGAGGTCCTGCTCGGTCCGGAGCCCTGCAGCGAGAGGGAAGGGGTCAGCCCTGCCCCCGCCCCCCACCCCCCCGGCCCCGGCACCCACCGTTGCTGTACAGCAGCTGGAGCCGGTAGTGGATCCCGTTGTTGGTTTTCTCGCCGTTCTGCTCCTGGTGGGGGGAGGACAGGGGACATCACAGTCCCCTCTCGATGCAGCCTTTCACCAGCCCCAGCCCGGCCCAGGGCGGCGGAGCTGCTCTGGCAACTCCCCACATGTGCAATGAGTTTGGGAGAGGTCTCAGCCTCCACAGCGCAGGCTCCAGTGCCACTCCAAGAGCAGGGGGATGGCTGGGCAGAGTGACACCACCCCCCCACCGCAACCCCATCCCCACCACAAGCCTGGCCCCAGAGGCTCTCACCCGTTCCTTCTCCACAAAGTCGATGAAGGAGGTGCGCTCAATCTCCACGGGCTGTCCCTGCCGGTCGTACATGGCCAGGACGAAGTGGAAGAAGTTGGATTTCCGCAGGTTGGAGGGGGGCTGCTTCTCAAAGTGTGCTCGGGCCAAGCCCACCCCGCTGCCAGCAGGAGGAGTGGGGGGTAAGCATGGGGCGGCTGCCGGGACCACCAGCACCCCCTCCCCAGTGCCACCCCATCATCAGGCGAAGGACTCGGTGAGAGCTGCCGAAGTCCCCTGTGGTGGGCAGTGATGTCCCCTGGCACCCCAGGGTGTTGTGGACCAGGGTGGAGGGAGCACCCAAGACCCCCACCCTGCCCGGTGGCCAGGACGTACCCGTGCCCAGCACGTCCCTGCTGCTTGCGGGGCTCATCCTTGGGGGAAGCCAGGCCAAAGGCAGCCCCGGTCCCCGGGGAGGGGAATCGCCCCCAGGGGAATGCAAGGGCTCAGCCATGGGTTGGGGACATCAGGGTGCACACCCCTGTGCGTGCATCAGCGTGCACACTCACATAGACTTGCACCCACACGCGTGTGCACGGGGTGGCCGGGGGAGCCCCAGCAGAGTCAGGGGCTGGGGGGGGAAACGGGTTGGGACATGCCAGCAGCATCCCGGGGGACACGCAGCAGCTCTTCAGCAGCATCACTCTGCCTACACCCCGGGCAGGCACCGGGGACAGGAGGGGACAGGAGGGGACGTCCCCAAGCTCTCTGCACCCAAGCCCAGCCACTGGGGCATCCCACTGCCAACCCGCAGCGCTGCTCCAACGGCCACTGCTGCTGTCCCTGCACGGACACCTAGGGTGACAGGACAGTGACAGCACAGTGGAGGGTAGCAGAGCAATCCCCAGGGATGATGGCTCCAGCACTGACCAGTCCTCGTCCCGGTCACCTTATCCCCAGCCCGGAGTGTGGTCCCCGTCCCCGACTGGTGTCACTGCCGGTGCTGTGGGCAGCCAGCGTGGCGTCAGCGTGGGGGGCCACAGGAGCCGGACCAGCCCCAGCGCGGCAGCCAGCGAGGCGAGGGGGCCAAGATAAACACGCGGATGTAAAAAGTTCCCCCCCTCTCGTGATTAAAAACACATCGGGCCACGAGCAAGCCAGGGGGGACGGGTTTGGCTCCCCCTGTGCAGACCTTGGTGGGGGCTTAAGCTACTGGAGCCAGTTCCCACGCTGTGCTGGGGACAGCCCCTGCACCCCATGATGACCCCACAGACCTTGCAGATCCTCTCCCCCCCCTAGTCTGGGACAGGACCCTACAGACTTTCCAGACCCCCCTCAACCCTCCATGGAGCAGGACCCCACAGCTCCCCAGATCCTGCCATGCCCTGCGGACCCCATTGGTGTGGGGGCAGCCAGAGCCCGGGCAGGGGTCAGCACTGGGGTGCAAATGCAGGGGGGACACACAAACATGCAGGGGGACACCCTGCTGTGGGTTCCTGCCTGTCCCAGTACCCCCAGCCCTGCTCCTGGAAGCCCACCCAGGGGCACAATTTATGGGGCGATGGGCTGGGGGCCAGGTGTGACCCACCCATTGCTGGCCCGAGGTGGTGCCCAATGCAGGGTCCCTCCGCCACCACCCCTGGCCATGCTGGGACCTGACCATCACCTGATGGGTGGCCTGGGAATGGTGGTGGTGGGGGAGGGGAGTGGGTGTCACACAGAGCCAACTTCTCACAGCATCTCATCGGAGTGACCATCGAGGAGAGGAGCCCCACGGTGCAGGGACACAGTGCATGAGTGAGGAGCAGGACCCCCGGCACCCTGACGCCCACTGGGCCCCAGTCTGGCCAGGGACATGGCACACGGGTGGGGGCTTGTGTGGGGACACCCCTCTGCCCACAGCTGGGGGACAGAGAGGGTCCCCAAGCCCTGCCCCAGGCTGCCTGTGCCCCACAGAGCCCCCAGCTCCATGGAATCCCCTGCTTACACCCCACTGGTGCAGCTGCCCCAGCTGTGGGGGTCTTTCGCTCCTGCATGGCTGAGTCCCCCCACACCACTCCTCCCAGCGCTGCTCCCTCGGGCTGGCACTGCCCAGGGCTGAACCTTGCGACTGGGGCACCACTGGCTGCACAGGGAAGTGGGGACATGGGGACATGAAGACATGGGGACACCTCCCGAAGTCCCACACAAGCCCCAGCCACCAGCATATCCTCCAAATAAGAGAAGAAAATGGGGTTCAGTCCTTTTACCAGTGACGTGCTCCTGTGGCTGGTCCCAGCAGCACCCAGGAGCCCAGGGCAGAGCCAGCACAAGGTGGGGAGAGGCCCCCAGGCACCCTCCTTTAATGATGCTTCTTGGGCTTTAATTACCTCCTGGCATTGCCCTCAGCCCCAGCCCCAACCCCAGCTGCGGGCACCAGCCGAGGCCAAGTGTTAAGCCCAGACCCTGAAAACCTTGGGGACGTTTCTCTGGGGACACTTCTCCATGATGGAGGAAAAAGCTCATTAAGCTGATCGCCGGGGAGTTGAAACGTCCCCAGTCGGCAAATGCCAGGGTACGCCCCTGGCACGCTTGCCTGGCACTTGTGTGCTGACCCCACTGGGACCCCGCATCCTCACCAGGACCCCATCCCCGTGTACCCAGCCGGCACCCCACTCAGCTCCCTGAAGGACGGGACCCCCGGTGTCGTGGGGACCTCTCCGTCCCCCGGCAGCATCCCTGGCCCCACCGCGCTGGAACCTGGCCATGGGACTCCCAGCTGACGAGAAGGTGGCACGGTACCGGCAGGGCAGCTGCAGCAACCCCGCAACAACCTGCCCTCCCCCTTCCCCTCCGTCCCCCCAAATCTTCATCTATAGAGTGCTGGGGGGAGGAGGCGGGGGGGGTGGGGGGGTGGTGATGGAGCCGCCAGCCCAGCCGGGTAATGGCTGCATCTCTGCTCCCAGTGCTGCCGAGACCCCAGCGCTCCGAGAGCCGAGCCCGGCTGCCATTAATTATTAAAGGCAATCAGAGCATTTCCTAGCAGAGGAGCCCAGCGAACGTCTCTTACAGTAAAGCAGCATCTTCCCTTGGCGGAGCTGCCAGGCACCCGGGGCACCGCGCAATTACGCAGCCACGGTTCCCCGGGCGGCTCCGCCAAACGGGGGGCAGAAGGGGGGATGTCCCAGACTCCGCCTGGGAAGCTGAGACCCCATGTGGGCTCACCCCCGGCCCCTCTGCCTTGCCCCAGGACCCCAGCCCCCTTCCCTCCCCGGGGCACGCTGTGTGTGATGGCTGGCATCGCCCAGGGACAATGTGGTGGCCACAGGGTCCCATGGGAGTGGGGGGAGTCTTTGCGGGTGCTGATGTTTGCAGGGTGGTGGTACAAGCCCCCCCCCCCCTCCCCAGCTAGGGGTCCGAGGGGGGTGCGGGATGCAGGGCGGAGGCAAGCTGGGTTTGGAGGTGATGAGCACCCCATGAGCATGTCCACACGCTTGTCACTGCCAGCACATGTGGCACACACCCCCGTGGGATGGGGAAGAGGGGGGGGGGGGGTCCTGGAGGACAACCGCAGGCTGCCCAGCACCCAGCTCGGCAGGGGCAGGGGTGGGCAGGGGGTCTGTGAGCCCCGTCCTTGCACAGCGGGTGCGTGGCACGCAGGACTCCGTTGGCACACGGGCAGTCGCATCCCCACCGCTGGGCAGCATCGCTGTGGGAGCCGCTGCAGCAGTCCCAGCCCTGCGTGTGTGTCCCCTGTCCTCCCCGCACTGCCGGAGCCAGGTATGGGTGGGAGTGGGGGCATGGATTTTACCCCCCCTTTCCTGCAGCCCTGCTCCGGGGCACGGGGAAGTTTCTGGGCACGCAGCAGGAGGGCCAACACCTCCCTGCACCCCACATCAGATACCACAATCCCCGACTCTGGCACTGCCACCACCCCACCAGTACCCTGCAGCCAGGTGGGACCCTCGGTCCAGCTGCTCTCCGGGGGCTCCAGGTTGGGCTGTGGCAGTGGCTGTCGTCCCCCACCCCTGGCGGTGGCTGCGCTGGGATGGGACTGAGGTGGCTTTGGCAGGGATGGCAAGGGGAATGCTGCAGTTTTCAAGCATGCCGGAGTATCTGCAAATACAGTGGCTTCGGGGGGCACCTCAGGGAGCCCCCAGGGCTTCAGCCACGGGTCGCAGCCTCCGGTGCAGTCACAGTCCCCGGCAGAGAGCTGGCAATGGGGCTGACACCGTGGCTGGGGACCTGGAGCTCAGGGATGGTGCACACAACTGGACGATCTAGCCCACAGAACGGGTCGGTGCTGGAAATGTTGGGGATGCCCCACTCCGCTGGAGCCCCACGCAGAGGCGAGTTCCCCCTGAGATCCCCAAACCTGCTGTCCCTGGCCGGGCAGAGGGCGTGGGGCACCCCAGGGAGGCAGTGTCCAGAATGGCCCATGTCCCCTCACCCGTCCGCACTGTGGGGGTGCCGCAGCATCGCCTGTCACCCCTGGACAAAGCCACAGCATGCTCCAAGCACAGCCCCCCTTTACCACCACCACCCAAAACCCCACAGCACACAAAGAGGGGGCAGCAGGAGCTGGGGCACTGGGGGCAGCAGTGAAGGTGTCCTCCAGCTGCAGCCAGGACCACTCCAGGCACAGGGTGGCGAGAGAGCAGGGGCCAGGGTGCACGAAGCCCCCCAGGAAGGGCAGGGGATGAGAATGGGGTTCATGGAGCCCTGAGCCCCCCCCCCCCCCTCCCGCGGGGAGGGCAGAAGATGGGGACAGGGCACACGGAGCCCCCGAGGGAGAGCAGGGGACACAGCCAGCTGGGGGATGGGGCTGCGGTGCGGTGAGCCCCAGCCGATGCCACCAGTCCTGCCCGGGAGACGGGGATGGCACCGCTGCCAGCCCTGCCCTCGCCCTCGGCAGCTTTTCCCAGCAGAGACGGGGCTCACGGTGCAGGTCCTGGCCCCGGTGGACACACAGCACAGCATGGCACAAGCCCCTCACAGCTCCGGCAGTGGCTCCTGCCCCACTGCCAGCACCCACTGCCCTCCCAACACACAGCAACGGGCCTGGCATGCACGGGGTGCTGGGGGGGCTCAGGATGCCCCAGGTACCCGGGGGTGTTGAGATCTGCGGGGGGCCCCCAGGGTACCCGAAGTACACAGGGGTAGGGATTACCTGGAGGCCCAAGGAGCCCCAGGGCGTTTGGCGAGCCCCATGGGGTGCCTGAAGTACCTGGTGGGTACGAGGCACCTGGGATGCTCAAGGTGTCCCGGCTGCCCAGGGGTCCCGGGGTGCTGAGGGTGTGGTGTGCCCGGGGTGCCCAGCCTGGCTGGGGTGGGCAGGGCACCTGAGATGCCCATGGCACCAGGGATGCTCATCGTGCCCGGGATGCCCACAGCACCGGGGATGCTCATGGTACCTGGGATGACTGTGGAGCCAGTGGTACCTGGGATGTTTGTGGTGCCTGGGATGCCCACAGTGCCCAGGATGCCCATAGTGCCCACAGCACCTGGGAAGACTGTGGAGCCCATGGTACCTGGGATGTTCACGGTGCCCAGGATGCCCACAGTGCCCAGGATGCCTGCAGAACCTGGGATGCTCATGATGACTGGCATGCCCACAGCACCTGGGATACCCATGGAGCCTGGGATACCCGTGATGCCCAGGATGCCTTCAGTGCCCGGGATGCCCACACCACCCGGGATACTCATAGAGCCCGAGATGACTGCATAGCCCAGCATATCCACAGCACCCGGGATGCCCGTGGAGCCCGGGATGCCTGCAGTGCCCAGAATGCCCGCGGAGCCCCTTACCTCTGTGCTGCCGTGCTGGCGTCCAGGATGCCGGTGCCCTGCAGCCAGCGGACGGAGGGCAGCCCAGCGGTCAGCGGCTCTTCCTTCATGGGCAGCCCCCCCCGGGGCAGAGCCTCCTGCACGGAGAACATGGCAGGGGCTCAGCGACCGTCCCCAACTTTCCTGCCCCGGGCCCCGCAGCGGAGCTCAGAGCCGGGCAGGTGCCGGGGGCCGCCGTCCCGGCCGCCGGGGAAGCGGCATCTGCGGCGGGTGGCCGGGCGGGAGCTGGGGGGAGGCTCGGGGGGAAGCTCAGGGGAGGCGGGAGGCGGAGGCAGGCGGAGGCAGGGCCGGAGAAGTTGGAGACGGAGGCGACCAGCAGCCAAGTGCGGGGACCGGGAGGGGAAGGGGCGGGGGGCGGGTGGGGGGAGCGGGAGGGAGGGAGGGATGGGGAAGGCAGGGGAGGAGTGGAGGGAGGGATGGAGGGAAGCAGAGGAGGAGTGGAGGGAGGGATGGAGGAAGGCTTAGAGGAGTGGAGGGAGGGATGGGGAAGCCAAAGGAGGAGTGGAACGAGGGATGGAGGGAGGCAGAGGAGGAGTAGAAGGAGGGATGGAGGAAGGCTTAGAGGACTGGAGGGAGGGATGGAGGAAGGCAGAGGAGGAGTGGAGGGAGGGATGGAGGAAGGCTTAGAGGACTGGAGGGAGGGATGGAGGAAGGCTTAGAGGACTGGAGGGAGGGATGGAAGGAGGCTGCGAGGACTGGAGGGAGGGATGGAGAGAGGCAGAGGAGGAGTGGAGGGAGGGATGCGGGAAGGCTGAGAGGAGGAGTGGAGGGATGGAGGGAGGAGAAGGCCGGAGAGGGGCGCGGGAGGGGGCAGGCGCGGCCCGGGATGGGGCGGGGGCGGGTGGCGGCGGGGGCTCGTTACCGGGCGGGCGGCGGCGGCGGGCGCGGCGCGGGGCGGCGGCGGCGGCGGCGGCAGCGGCAGCGGCAGCAGCAGCAGGAGCGGGCGGACGGGAGTGGGGCCGGGGGTCGTCGGGGGCCCAGGGGGGCCGGAGGGTCCGGGGGGGCCGCCTCCCCGCCGCCGCCCCGCGCCCCGGCCCCGCCGCCCCGCCGCGGCCACCAGCACCATCAGCACCAGTACCCGCCGCCGCGGCCCCGCCGCCCCGCCGGCCCGGGCCATGCCGCCGCCGCCTCCCCGGGGAGGCAGGGCCGGAGCCGCCGGGGGAGGCGGGGGCCGCGGCCGGGCAGGCTGACATCATTCCGGGGAGGAGCGGTCCCTCCCCGCGCCGGCGGAGGGGCTCCGCGGCCAGCGCCGCACCGGCCGCGCCGGAGGAGGGGGCGGCGGGGACCGGGCACCCCCGGGGGCATCCCGGGACGGGATGGACCGGAGAGACCCTGCCTTCCCTGGGGCGGCCGGGGCGACTGCCCTGCCTCCCGCCCTGAGAGACCCCAGGCAGGCCCTGGGGGTAGCCCAGAGGAGACCCTGCTGAGTCCCCCGAGATGCCCTGGAGAGACCCCAAATGGGTCCCGGTGCCACCCTAAAGCAACCTCACTATATACCTCAAGATGCCCTGCAAAGACCTCAGGCAGGCCCCTGGAGGACACCCCACTGCATCCCCTGAGACACCCTGGAGAGACTCCAAACAGGCCCCAGGGACACCCAGAGGAGACCCCTGCTGCATCCCCCGAGATGTCCTGGAGAGATCCCCAGCAGGTCCCACGGACACCATGGGGAGATCCCAAATAGGCTCGGGAGACAAGCCAGAGGGACCCCGATGCACACCCCGAGATGGCCCTGGAGAGACCCCAGGGATACCCTGGAGGACAACCTGCTGCAACCCCTGAGACACCCTGCAGAGACCCTCCCCTGCATCGCGGGGTGCCTTGGAGAGACCCCAAACAGGCCCCTTTCTGGGCTCTGGAGACAAGCCAGCGTGATCCCTCTGCATGCCCCAGACACCCCAGAGACACCTCAGGGCATCTCCCAGGGTTCCTTACAGAAACCCCCACGGGCCCCTCACAAACCCTGCTGAGACCCGGTCAGACCCTGGTGCCCTCCCATGTGCCCAGCATGACCCCGATGGGACCCTGCCTCCACTGAGGTGCTGCAGTGACCCCAATTGTGTCCCCTGCATTCCCAGGATCCCTCCACACTGACCACCAATGGAGTGGTCAGACACCTTGGAGTGATCCCAAAGAGCCAAGGACCTCCAAAATCCCAATGTGACTAACCAGACCCCTTGAGATGCCCCACATGGGACCCCTACACTCCAGAAACACCCCAGGGTGACAGCTGCATCCCTCAGCATACCCCAGAGGTGATGCCAAAATCACCCCCAGTGCCCCACATAATCCCAGCTGACCTTCTTTGGGGCACAGCCAGCATCCCCACATCTCATCCTCCCACATCACCGTGCCCACAGCAGACCCATGGCAAAGAGGACCTGTCCCCATCCCCTCCCCACTGTGCAGCCCTGCCAGGCAGGGTACAGGCAGGGTGCAGGCAGGGAAGGGGTTGCCAGCCCTGCACAGCTGTCTCCAGTCTGCATCGCAGCTGGGCTGGGGGGGGGCAGGGACCCCAGGGGCAGTGTGGAGACACCTGTCCCAGCCCCTCCTGGGGTGTCCCCTGCACCCAGCAGGGTGAGATGGGAGCCCCATGGGGGGGGTGCACATTGCCCAGGGGACCCTTAGGAGTCAAAGGCCCCAAAGGAGGCTGAGGAGTTGGAGCTTTCCTTGATCGTCTGCTGGGAAGCCAGCACGGCCAGACTGGGGGGTCCTGGGGGAGCAGAGGCCTCCAGCAGCCAAAGCAGCTCAGAATCCTGAACCCCGACCAGCTCTGGCTCTCCCCTGCTGCGGGAGGGGACGCTGGCCCTGCAGTGGGAGCGGGGAGGTTGGTGTCTGCGCCTGGGCAGCCAGGCTGCGGGCAGAGCCGGTGAGTGTGGCACGCAGGGACCCCCGGGCAGCCCCTCGTTGCAGGCAGTGTCTCTCGTACACTGCCCTCTCGCTTGTACGCTGTTCGGTGGCTCTCCAACCTGTCCCCCAATGCAGCTCCACACTGTGTCCGTTTCCCTCTGGCCACGCAGCCCTGGGGCTGCCACAGTACCTGCATGGGGGTCTGCAGATGGAACCCCTCCGTGGGGCTCGGTAGCAGGGGCCAAACTCACCCAGAGCCCACCCAGCAACCCATGCTGCCACCCGGAGCCTCCCAAGGGTTGGTGGGGCAATGATGGCTCCTGCAGAAACCAGGTGTCCATCTGTCCATGCCCACATCCATCCCAGCATCCATCCATCCATGTCTCTATCCTGCCCAGATACCCCAAGGATGGGCACCACTGAAGCAACCCCAGCTCCTGCTCCGGGGGGAGCAGGAGGCAGTGGGAGACCTGCTCCCTGCCCCCCCCATCTCCTATTTCCAGGCAGCACTGGGCTGAGCCGTGCCAGGGGACATGGGTCCCTCCGCTGGGACTGGCCCCGTGGGGAGCCATGTTCCCTGGTGCGGCTCCGGTAATGGGCCCTAATGGAGGCAGCATGGCTGAGTGCCCAGGGGGGTGGCCAGCAGCGCTGCGGGGGCTGCCCCCACTCATGGCTGGGAACGAGGGGGGATGCTCAGGGACCCTTGTTCCTGCCACCCCACAGGAAACCTCTGCAGGGCTGAGCAGTGGGGTGGGGGCTGCTGCACCCACAGCCCAGGGGCACCTGCAGGGACCCCCATGGTACCCCCACCCACCCACTTGCTGCGGGCCCAGGGGCACTGGGGATGGGGACAGGACCCCGGGACATTTGGGCTCCAGAGGGGTCTGGGGGTGGCAGGGGGGACTCGGAGGATGGAGGGGTGGGGAGGGGGGGTGTCTCGCCCTCGCTTGCCTCCCTCCAGATGGATTTTACGGACGGGCTTCTCCTTCCCTCCGGCTAATGGGCTGTGGGACCCTTGGGAGCCGCCGCATTAGGGTAAGTGCAGGGTGGGGCTGAGCTGGAATGGAGGGAGCCCATTTACCACCTCCCCAGGGACCCCCCACCCTGGGACCCCCCTTCTCCTGTGGGCAACACCGATTCTGCTGGGAGAACTGGGTCGTCCCCCCCCACAGCAGGGATCCGGAGCCCCCACAAAGCTGGGATTCCTGCCCCCAAACCTCCCCTCCTGTGGGGCTGAGCAGGGGGAGGATGGGGACCCCGGGCAGGGCTGCGTCCTGTCCCTGTCCCCAGTGTCACCTGGGCTGGACACAGGGCATGGGGAGGGGCACAGGGAAAGGGGGTTTGGCAGCAGAGTTGGGAAAGGCAACCCACACCAAGCCCACACCAGACCCATGCCACCCTGTGCCAGACACACGCCATCCCGTGCCAGACTCATGCCAAGCCCCTGCCACCCCACACCAGACCCACACCACACCTATGCCAAGCCCAGGCCACCCCCCTCCCAGGGCCACCCCAAAAACTGCCCCAAGCTCCCACCGACCACGCCAAGCCACCCAGCATGTGCCACCCGTGCCATCTAGTGGGATAAGGCTAGAAGGCAGCCCGGCACCCACCAGGCACCTGTTGGGTGCCCCCCCCCCCCCCCCCTTTCTACACCCCACAGCACCCCAGGGACATGCTGGGCACAGGCCACCGTGCCGGCACAGGCACAGGGCACTATCCCAGCATGGGGTGGGTGAGATGTGCAGCCCCCGGCCCTTGGGCACAGCCACATCAGCTCTGGCTTTATTGCAAAAAGAGTCCGTGGGGATGCGGGCACTCAGGGACGCTGGTGCCACACTGGGTCCCGGCCCCACTCGCTGCTGGCACGGCCCCTGCAGAGGGACCCCATCTCGGAGGGTGGCAGTTTGCGGTGCTAGGAGGGGCAATGGCTGCTGTGGCAGTCCCCGCTGTCCCTCGCGTCAAGCTCGGGGCTGGCAAAAAGGTCCGGGCTGGTGGGTGAGGGGGACAGATGCTGCATGTCCTGGACACTGGGGTGAGGGTCCCCGTGGGGCTGTGGGATGGCACCTGCTTCTCGCTCCTGGGGGGCGGAGGTGTCGGGATGAGGGTGGTGGGGGCCGAGGTCCCCAGGCCTGTCGTCCTGGGAAGCCCCACTGTCCCCCTGGCCCGGGACTGCACCGGGCAGCCCGTCCTCCTGGGGCTGAGTGGGAGATGGGCTCGTGGCAGCTCCTCCATCCTCCGGTGCCTTGTCCCCACCGGCCGGTGCTGGCTGAGCCGCTCTCCCAATGCCAGGATCCTCCTCGGTGGCCACTGGCGTGACTTGCTGGTGGCACATGGGGCACGTGTCCTGCACGTAGAGCCACTTGCGGAGGCAGGCAGCATGGAAGAAGTGACTGCAGGGGGTGATGACGGCCACCCGCATGTCCTGCAGGCAGGGAGAGGACGTCACCTAGCAGGCCAGGGGACCCCACAGGGCTGCCCAGAGCAGGGTCCCCCAGCGCTGCAGGGGTGCCAGCAAGGGGAAGGGGCTGACCTGGAAGCAGATGGCACAGACATCATTATGGTCCTGCAGCTGCCCGCCCGTGGCCCGGGGTAGGGAGTTGATTTTCTTGGCAGCCTCCCGGCGCAGCAGAAAGCTCTTCCAGCCCGACTGAGCACGCAGCCAGACGTTGAAGTAGGAGTGGATGATGATGACGGAGGCGCCCATCCAGCTCCACTCTCCAAAGAGGGACTCCCAGGTGCCGTAGCCCACCACGCAGACGGCCACCAGGAACTCCAGCACTCGGCTCACTGCGTTCACGCAGTAGATGATTTCGTCCATCCGCTCCAGCGGCGTGTCCTGGAGCAGCTCCACCATGAAGAGGGCGTAGATGAAGAGGGTGCCCATCACCTGGCAGGCAGTGGGACAGCACCTCGTTGACAGTGGCCAGATGTCAGATTGCACATCCCCACCCAGTGTCACCAGTCAGGACTGGGGGAGGGTGACTAGGGCGGGATTGTGGGCAGGGGATGGGCAGGGCTGCCCACCCCAGGGGGCCCAGTGAGACCCCAGTCAGGGGGAGCGGGAGCTGCCGTACCTGCAGAGAGGTGAGCATGCAGCTGGAGACCAGGATGAGCAGCCAGAAATCCAGGTGGAAGAAGTGGGCGATCTTGTAGGCCATGAAGCAAGGGAAAACCAGCAAGAAGAGGCACATGCTGATGCCACGGAAATGCTTCCAGGGGCTCCTAGGGGAGGCACAGCTCAGTGGGGCCATGGCCACCCTGGAAGCAGCACCCACCCCTCTCGGACCCCGTGCTCCAGCCCCCTCCTCCGGCACTGATCCTGCCCAAAAACAGGCAGGGAGGACCCGAGGTGGAGGGAGAACGTGGAGGGCACGGGACCCAGCCTGGCTCTTCCCCAGCACAAGGCAAGAGGACCTCCGCCGCTCCTCCCCGCTGCTGCCCAGGACTGGGGGCTGGATCCTGCTGCTCTTCCTTCCCCTGGTACCTGTTGCGGGAGGCTCCCAGCGCCAGCACGATGGGATCAGCTATCTCGATCATGGACTGCAGCGTGGAGGTCACCACGATGAAGAGGATGATGCTGAGGAGGAAGGTCCGCTGGAGGATCTGCAGGTCGAGCAGCCCCGTCTGCAGCGCCAGCAGCAGCAGCGTCACACCCTCCGTCACCCCCCTGCCAGGAGCGGGGTGTGAGGCTGGCAGCCGCAGGCACGTGCCACATGGCACCACGTGTGCCCTGGTCACCCCTCATGGACATACCCCCATCCCCAGATCCCTCACGACACCCCTGTCCTCCCCACCCTGTTCTGGGCTCCTGTGGGCAATCTGGGCTGGGAGGAAGGAAGCCTGCCCATGCCCCCCTGCCTGCCCGTGTCCCCCGCCACCAGCTCACCTGTGCATGACGTTGCCGTTCTGGAAGGCACTGAAGCCCAGCAGGTAAAACTTGCAGAGGTTGAGGACGCCCAGGGCGAGGTAGGAGACGGTAAAGGTGAGGCCGATGAGGGAGTAGGGCGTGCTGCAGCACTCAGCCGCGCTGCGACAGAACTTGGGGTGAGCGTGGATGCTGCAGGGGCCGGGCAGCACATACCGGAGCCCCAGCCCCTCCTCATCCTCCTCCCGCAGCTATGCCGGAGAAAAGCTGAGCTCCCCCAGCTCCTGCTTGCCCCGGTCCCTACCTGCTGAGGAGGAGGAAGAGGAGGCCCTGCTGGGCCAGAGGGCTGCTGGAGGAAGTGAGGAAGGAGGAGAGCCGGAGGGAGAAGAGCACCAGCCAGAAGACGAGGAAGAGGAGGGGGACAGCCAGCTGGCTCCAGAGGGACACCGCCAGCGCGACCAGCCGGTACACCTCCAGTGCCTGTGGGGACAGGACGCTCAGCAGGGCTGCCTCCCATCCCGCCCCACACGTGGGGGACAAGTAGGGTGCAGGGGGCCCGGCCGCACGAGGGGACAGCCCTGCAGCCGACCCTACATCAAGGCTGGCTCAGCATGGGAACCTCCATCCCACAGCCCCCCCACCCCACAACCCCTCACCCTTCAGCCCCTGTGCCACAACCCCCTGCCCTGCAGCCCCCCATCCCACTGCCCCACAGCCCGCAGTCCCCTATCCTCCAGCCCCCGCTTCCCGCTCACCTGCACAACCTCCCGGCAGGCGGCGGCGGCCAGCTGGAAGGGGACGAGGACATGGGAGCCGAGGACATAGAGCACCTCCAGGGTGGTGAGGACAACGGCGAAGGTGTTGAGGACAGGCAGGGCGTGCAGGGGGAGGCCGCAGAGGCGAGCCAGCACCGGCAGCAGTGGGGCCCCAAACAGCCATGGCCGCCTGCTCCTCATCAGGAGGGAGCAGAGGGTGCACAGGCAGAGCTGGCCTGCGGAGGGGACGGGGATGCCTGGGCACATGGGAGGATGTGGGACCCCCACACCACCTCCCTGGCTCTGATGTCACAGCCACCTCGCACTGGCACCCGGGCACCAGCCGCAGGAGTTGGGGTGGGGTGGATGCCTCGCAGCCAGCCCCGCCGTGGGGCTCAGCCCTCCCCCACGGCAAACCTCGCTGCTGCCCTTGCCCTGCCACAAACTGCACCCTGAGACCACCCAGCCCCTTCCCCTGCGAGCCCGGGGGCGGTGGGGGCACAGGACACCCCCTCAGGGCTCGCATCCATCCTCTCTGCTCCATGCCGAGTGGGGCGGACAACCTGGCTCAGCCGTGCCATCGTCACCCAACACGCTGTCCCATGAGGTGATGGCTCCTGCAGCCAGGTCAGCACATGAGACCCTCACCCTGCCCAGCACCACCCCCCTGTCCCCTGGCAGGGGACACCTGGGACACCCCCCCAGGCTCACCTGCGAGAGCGGTGGTGAAGCGGCCGAGCGCCACAGGGTCACTGTACACGGAGCCCTGGAAGCCATACTCCAGCTCACGGCGAATATAGTCCCTGCAGGGAGAAAGGCTCAGCCCCCGGCACCCCCCACCGCCCCCCAGCACCCCGACACGGTCCCCCCCCGGCCCCTCCCTGGGCTCACCTGGCCGCCGTGTGCCCCGCGGCGAGCAGCAGCGCAGTGAGGAGGTGGAGGTAGAGCTTCACCAGGGACCGCACCGGCAGCATCAGCACCACCATGCACAGCACGTGGCCTGTGGAAGTGGCAGGGGACACAGAGGGGTGAGATGGCCCCACCAAGACCCCCCACCTGGCTGAGACACCCCCACTCCTCCAGTCAGGCAGCCCCTGCTGGTGACACGGCTGTCACTGCACATGGCACTGGGGTGGTGTGGGCAAGATGGGGCTGTGCAAGGGGATCCTCCCAGGCCCAGAGCCCACTGCTGTCCCCCCTGCCAGGGGACACGCGGTGCCAAGGGCACAACGCTGGGGACACAGTGCCTGCTGGCCCGGGGGACAGCCACACCTCGAGTGGGTTTCAGCAGGGGCTGGGGCGGCAAGACCCCAAACACAGCCATCCCTTGGGTTGTTCCCCATGTTCCCAGCCTGGCCAGGGCCTGAGTGTCCCCTTGTGTCCCCAACATGGACATCCCATGGGGTGTCCTCTCCATGTCCCAACCTGGCCATCCCTTGGGATGTTCCCTCACGTTCCCAACCTCTCCATCCCCTGCGTGTCCCCTTGTGTCCCCAACCTGTCCATACCTTGGGGTGTCTCCTTGTGTCCTCAGCCTGCCCAACCACTGCAGTGTCACCACCGTGTCCCCAGCCTGGCCATCCTTCGGGGTGACCCCTCATGTCCCCAACCTTGGCAGGCCCTGAGGCGTCCCCACTGTGACCATCCCCTACAGTGTCTCCTTGTGTCCTCAACACAGCCATCCTCATTGTGTCCCATCGTGTCCCCAATATGGCCATCCCTTCAGGCATCCCCTCATGTCCCCAACCTGTCCATCCCTGGGGTGGCCCCACAGTGTCCCCGACCTGCCCTATTCCCTGGGGCGTCCTCAAGGGGGCCACCCCTTGATCTGTCCCCAACCTGGCCATGCCTTGAGGTGTCCCTGGCCTGTCCGTCCCTTGAGGTGTCCCACCGTGTCCCCAGCTTGTCCATCCCCTGGGGTGTCCCCACCCCGGCCACCCCTTGAGCTGTACCTTTACCTCCCCAACCTGGCCATGCCATGAGGTGTCCCCGGCCTGTCTGTCCCCTAGGGTGTCCCCAGCCTGGCCCCGCCGCGGGCGCCCCCCCCGCGCCCCGCCGCAGCCCTCACCCAGGCAGTAGGCGCCCCGGAGGGCGGGGGGCCGCAGGAGGGGGGGGTCCCCGCGGCGGGGCCGCAGCAGGTCGCTCAGGGCCGCCGCGTCCCAGCGGTACAGCAGGTCCAGCAGCGCCAGCCCCGGCACCCGCAGCGCCACGTTGGCCACCGCCTCCAGCCGCGCCATGGCCCGCCGGGCGGGGGGCAGGGAGGGTGTCCCCGCGTCCCCGCAGCAACCCCCCCCCCCCCTCAGGGGGACAGGGGGGAACCCCCCGGCGGTGGTCCCACCGCCTCCCCCGGCCCAGCAGGGGGCGCCCGCCCCGCGCCCAGCAGGGGCCTGTCTGCCCGGCCGCCTCTCGCTGGGGCCCGGCCGCCTGCCGCCGGCCCCCGCTCCTGCTCCCACTCCCGCTCTCGCCGCCGCTGCCGTTCCGGTCCCTCCGCCACTTTCGCTTTCTCCCGCCCCGCCCCTGCGCCCAGCGCGTAGCGGAGAGGCCTTGCGCCAGGCTGCTGCGCTGACGCCGCGGACGCCATCTTAGAAGAGGGCGCAGCGCTCGTTCTTCGTCTATGTGATCCGCTATCTTAGATAAGGGCACACTCCGGCCGCGGAGGGGACACGGCCATCTTGGAGAGGTGTGCGGCCCTGTGCGGGTGACGTCGCTCTCACTGTCCCGCCCAGCCCCGCGTCAGCCATCTTGGGTGCGGGCAGACGGTGAGGGCAGGCTCTGGCCGCCATTTTGAGAGGGGAAGTAGGGGAGCGGGGTGCTGCATGGCGCTGGGGGAGGATGAGGCCCCCGGGGGAGGACGAGGGCCTCAAGGATTGTCTGGGATCCTGACCTGAGATCCCCTGGGATCAGCTGGGGCCCTCCGGGGTGGGTTGGGGTCCTTTGGGGTCAGCTGAGGTAACCTGAGCTCAAGCGGGGGCCCTCTGGGATCGGGGGAGGTCAACTGGGGTGGGGTGGGAGGGATGTCCTTTGGGATCGGCTGGCGGTCCTGGGGGTCAGTTTGGGATGGGGGGACCCCCTGGGAATATCTGGGGTCCCGGGGGGGGAGGGGGTGGGTGCCCCCAGGCCCGTGGGCTGAGCAGCAGGATGCAGCTGGGAAGGGGTGGGCAGGCGGCCCTGGCTTTCCCCATGCCCATGGGACCCCAGAAACCCCAGGCTGGCACAGGGAGAACCCCTCTCCCCAAGATCCCTGACTTCCCTTGCATGTGGGTGCCCACGGCTGGGTGCTGCAGCCTGTGTCCCCCCCCCCCCCCCCCCAAATGCTTTTGTCAGTCTGTCTCCTACAGGTGAAGCTGATTTCTCCCCCTGCTGTACAGGGAAGCAGAGCTGCAGGCACAGCCCACACTGCTGGAGGGGGTGTTCGTCCGTCTGCCAGTGTCCACGTGTCCCGTGTGTCCCACCCCCACCCCCAGGGGGCTCTCCTCCTCCCATTTCAGCGCAGGACAGTTTGAGGTCCAACACCCAGTTCGGCCCAGTTTGGCACTTTCCCACTGGGCCTCTTCTAGCTTGAATTTTGCCGTTAGAGGCAGCAGATGGGCGCCCCCCACTTTGGGTTCATCTCTTCCCCCTCCTTCTTTTTCTCCCTGGGGAAAAGGATGGGACTGGGACGGCCCTTCTCAGCAGCAGGACCCCGAGCCCCGCTTCCCGCTGGGATCCCACCCCAGACCTGGTCTATTTCTCCTGGGTTTCACTTTACCCCAACCTGGGGTGAAAGGAGCCACCGAGCAGGTGTGGGTCATGGGCTCCTGCGTGCCCTGTGTGTCCCAGGGGACCCGAGCAAGAAGTGAGACCAGAGTTAATAAATCAGCTCGGGTAATATTTGCAAGGGTTTTCTTAAATTACTCCTTCCCCTGCGTGTGCGTCTGCACAGCTCCTCAGGGACAGCCGTCAGGGACAGCTTGTCTCTGGGAATTGCCTGTCACCTGTGCGGTAACATCCTGAGCGGACACTAATTGCTCACTTAATAGAGCTGGTGGCTCTGGAGGAGAGGACTTCTCCCCTGGCTTGACTTGGGGCTGAGTTTGCTGAGATGGTGGATTCCGCAGAGAGTGCTCGTGTGACAGCCCTGTTCCCCACCCCGATCCCGGGAGCTGGTTGGAAAGCAGCCTCTGGTGGGATGCTCCGCACTGTTGGCATCGCAGGGCCGAGGCTCCCAGCCCACCCTGGTGCAGACACCCCAGAATGGGGCACTGGGCCAGGTCCCTCGCTGGAGAGATGGCCGAAGTAAGAGGGGACAGGCAGCTGGCACGGTGCTAGCTGCAAAGCCCTGGTGCCAATGGCGGGGATCCCCCCCCATCACCTCCATCCCCAAACCCACTGCACCAATTCCTATTGCCAGTTAGGCAAAGGCAGGGAAGAGGGGACTCCAGGGGATGTGATGAGCCAGGCTGGGGACACCTTCCTGCCGTGCTGTGACACACCTCACTGGAGGGGACACACACACACGGGGACAGCAGCATCGGCACAACCAGACCCCGTGCAGCACAGACCCTGGGACAGCACATGGTCGCGGGCTGTCTCCCCAGCGACCCGTCATCCCATATGGGTGGGGAGAAAGGCCCCAGAGGGGGTTGGCAGAGAGATTTAGTGGGAAACCTCCTGGGGACCAGAGCGGCGGGTGACAGCAAGAGCTGCCTTCCAACCCTGTTGCTTCCACACTCCCTCGGTGGTCCCCAGACACTTGGTCTGTGCCTCAGTTTCCCCATGGGGCAGCAGGGACCGCACAGCTCCTGCATCCCGCCGGCAGGAAGGAGCAGCTCTTGGTGCCGGGGCTCTGGGGAGGACCTGGGGTTGGTAATGCCTGTGGAGAGACTGTCCTGCTCACAGTGACCACAGACCCGCAGGGCACCGTCCAGGGCATGTGGCTTCTCCAGGGATAGTTCCTGGCCAGTTAGCAAGCATCTCCGGGTGCCACTGTGTGTCTTCTGGGTACACCATGCCGTGTCCAGGTCTAACCCCATTTCCACTGCTCACTCAGCCAGCATGGCACAAGTCCCATTGCCTGGGACTCATCGCTGTGCCTTGGTCCCAGGCTTGCTGGCTGTTGTCATCTTCACCGGGCTGCCTGGTGCCTCCCAGGAGTGCAGGCACTGCCAGGGCTTTCACCAGGGAACATACGGCTGCGGCTTGGCTTAGCAGAGACTGAGCGTACAGCAGTGTGCTCCCACATGGACTGGTGGGGATGCAGATGGTCCAATGGGCAGTGGGATGGATTGATGGGCACACAGATGGTCCTGTGGGCACAGGAATGGTCCAATGGACACACAGATGGACTGATGGCCACATGGATGGTCTGATGGGCACAGGGATGGTCCAATGGACATATGGATGGACTGATGGGCACATGGATGGTCTAATGGGCAAAGGGATGGTCCAATGAACACACGGATGGAGTGATGGGCACAGGGATGGATGGGTGAGCACATGGATCAGTGGATGATCCATTGGGCACACAGATGGACCAATGGGCACACAGATGATCCAGTGGGAACATGGATGGACTGATGAGCACAGGGATGGACTGATGGTCCTATGGGCATATGGACTGTCAACAGATAGTTCTATGGGCACACAGATGGGCCGATGGGCAGACAGATGGATGGGTAGGCACATGGGTGGACCGATGGGCATGTGAATGGACACATGGATGGACTGGACCGATGGGCATAGGGACAGACTGCTGAGAACTCCCAGTGCTGTGGCTTTGGGTGGCCCTGTCCTGCAGGCTGGGCTTGGTGTGGCCCCCGCTCCCCTCCCGCTCCCCACTGCCGCCCCACACCACCTCGGACAGCCACACTCTCCCCACCCTGCACACCAGCTGCTCCTTCTCGGTCTCCGTCCCGGCTGCCCGCTCTCTGCCTCCTGTCTGCTCCCCGGTGCCCTCGCTCAGTGCGCCCTGGGCTGGAGGGAGGATGGCTGCTGCCTGCTCGCTGGCCCCCTGGCTCAGCGGGGCTTTATTGGCCGCCCACTTCCCATCCCCCCACCGGAGAGTGGACAGGACCTCTGGCTCCAGGAGCCCCACACTGTGTGATGCCTCATGCCCCCAGGGAAACCCACATCCCCAGACCCCTGTAATCTGGAAAACCCGCACCCCAGGACCCCCAAGCGTGGGACCTCATGTCCTGGGCTCCCCCTCACCTGGAACCCAACACCCCCAGGACCCTGGCACCATCTGACTCCCTGGTGATCCCCCCAGGGGACACAGGGGGCCCTGGGCTGTGGGTGCTGCTCCATTCACTCCCCAAAAAGCTCCCATCGGAGTCTGCCCTGCTCCTGCTCACCTCTGCCCACACCTGGCATTCGCAGACCAGTGTCCGCTTAATTCCACCTAAGCGTCTCCAGTGCCCCTGCCACAGCTACCTTCTCTCGCCCAGCTCCAAACAGGGCTGGTCCCCTTGCAGGGTGCCACCAGGACACCCCCAGGCCATGGCATCCTGCAGCGGCATGCGTGGTTCCCTGGGCAGGAGGGTGCTGCCATTTGGCTTTGGCCTCAGGTAGAGGGGTGAGACACCTGCCCGAGGCCAGGTTGGGCTGGATTAGGTTGCACTAGGTTGGATTAGATTTGACCAGAACTGGAAACACACCCAGGAGAAGGAGGGAAGGATGGACAGATGGGTGGGTGGATGGATGTGTGTGTGGAGGGATGATGGACAGAGGGACAGGTAGAGGGAGGGATGGATGGAGGAATGGATGGGTGGATGGATGGAAGGATGGAGGGATGGCTGAGCGCAGGGGTGCTGTGTGGTGCAGGAGATCTTCCTGGCAGAGCCCCAGGACAAGGTTTGCTCCTCCAGCTCCTCATCAGAAAGCAGGTTGAGTCAATTTGGACTAGTTGGGCCAGAGGTGGGTGCAGGCAGCGCTGCTGCAAGGAAGGTTTGGGCCAACCCTGCATGCAGAGAGAGGCACAGGATGGTGGGTGTCCCTGGAGCATCCTCTTGCATGACAGCTCTGCTCTTTGGTGACGGCATGCAGGCACAATCCTGTTTTGAAGGAATTTTTCACTATTTGGCATGATTTGTTCTCTGTTTTGTGCCCTGGTTTGGGCCTGTAACCCGCAGCCTGGGCTCCTGCCTGCAGTGTGGGATCTTGCCTGCTGCTGCAAAGCTGATCTTGAATCACTTGGGGGTTTTCTGCTCTCCAACGGGCAGACGAACACTTGTCTGCACAGGAGCTGTACCCAGTTTGGGAAACCCCCTGGGGATCTCCTGCTGACAGGAGCCATCTCTGGCCATAACTCCCACATCTCCCAGAGAGACTCCCCTCAGTTATCAACCCAGGGCTGCTCTTTGCCTTCAGGCCCGCCTGGAGGTGCCTGCTGCTGTCACCGATAGATAAGGGATGGGGACATTGGGGCAGACTCCAGCGTGATGCTCCCTGGCAGGGACCATCCCTCCCCGCCTGCTCCCTGATGTTATCATATAATGTCATGATATCATGATGGTATCATGAACATCTCTTGATGCCATCATGGGACCTCTCTCCATTATTTTTCAACAGTCTTGGTAGTCTGGAGAGGTCCCAGTTAGCTGGAAGCTGGCAAATGTCATCCCAGTTTTCAAGAAGTGAAAGAAGGAAGACCCTGGTAATTACAGCCTCTCAGTCTTACTTCAGTGCCTGGTAAAACGATGGAGAAGGTTATTCTGGGAGTGATTGAAAACCACTTGAGAGACAACACAATCATTGATCAGATCCAGCATGGGTTCATGAGGAGAAAGTCCTGCTTAACCAACTGTCCTGGTTTGAGGTAAAACAGAACCAATTTTGTTCAGTAACTTCGCTTCTTAGCTGGGCCTCTTCTAACTACTGAAATTAACTGCATATTGTGCAGACAATGTTCACTCTCTCAGAGTGATAAGACCTATGTTTATAATTGATGCCCAGGCATGGTATGCAGAGAGGCTTTTGCTTATACTTATTTCTGTAACAGCCAAGGGCAACCAACTTTGTTATTTGCCCCGTTGGAGGGTCGGAAGCGGAAAAGCATAGTGGGGTCCCACTGGCGGGGAGGAGCGGACAGGACAGGTGACCCAAAACTGACCAACAGGGTATTCCATCCCATCTGCCTCATGCTCAGTATAAAAACTGAGGATCAAAGGGTCAGCTCCTCTTCCTTCAATGGCTGGCGTCTGAGGAGGACTCTGTTCATCTGCCTGTGATCCCAATCCTGAATGCAGATCCGGAATCCAGTTCCTGTCTGTCACTGAGTCCAGCCTGGGACTGCCCCAGTGCCAGCCGGTGTCGTGATTGTCATCTTGGGAGCTTGATACAGTTTTGTATATATTTTTCATTATTTCTTTTTATTTTATTATTATTTCATTAAAGTAGTTTAGTTCCTTCTAAACTCATAAGTCTCTTTTTCCTCCTCTGCCTCTCTCTTTGAAGAGGGGTAGAGGGGAGCATCTGTCGGTCCCATCTCGGGTCCCCCAGGTCCCCAGTAGCCAATTTGGCCTAAACCACGACACCAACTTAATTTCCTTTTATGACAAGACCACCCATCTAGTTGACCAAGGGAAGCCAGTAGATGTCGGGGGTTTGGGATTTTAGCAAAGCTTTTGATACTGTCTCTCACAGTATCCTTCTGGACAAAATGTCCAGCACACAGCTAGGCAAGTCCATAATATGTTGGGTGAGCAATTGGCTGATGGGTCGAGCTCAAAGGGTTATAGTAAATGGGGTCACATCAGGCTGGTGGCCAGGCTGGTGGAACCCTCAGACCAGTGTGGTTCCCCAGGCTCTCTGATGTTTTTATAAATGATCTGGATACAGGAATCGAATGTACATGAAGTAAGTTTGCCGATGATACTAAACTAGGAGGAGCTGTGGACTCTCTCGAGGGTAGAGAGGCCTTACAAAGACATCTGGATCGACTAGAGAGCTGGGCAATCACCAACTGTGCAAAATCTAACAAGAGCAAGTGCCAAATTCTCCACCTGGGACGGGGTAATCCTGGTTATACTACAAACTGGGGGATGAGAGGCTGGAGAGCAGCCCTGTGGAAAATGATCTGGGGGGTTTGGGTTGATGGCAAGTTGAATATGAGTCACCAGTGTGCCCTGGCAGCCAAGAGGGTCAACCATGTCCTGGGGTACCTCAAGCACAGCATAGCTAGCTGGTTGAGGGAGGTGATTGTCCCACTTTGCTCTGCACTGGTGCGGCCCCACCTCGAGTTCTGTGTGCAGTTTTTGGCGCCTCAATAGGACATCAAATTATTAGAATTGAACAGGCTCTCCAGGGAAGTGGTCGCGACACCAAGCCTGGCAGAGTTTGAGGAGCATCTGGATGATCTCTTAAGTCATATGATCGTAGAATATCTCAAGTTGGAAAGGTCCCATCAGGCTCATCAAGTCTAACTCCCTGCTCCTCAACCTGCTCCTTGCAGTGTGATGGGCTCGATGATCCTGATGGATGCCTTCCAACTCGAGATATTCTACGACTCTATGATTCACCGCTTGTGCAACACACAGTTGAGCTGGCTTCCTTCCTCTTCCCCAGCTGTTTCATCTTCCTCTGGCCACTTCTCCAGCATCATTCAGCCTCTTGGTGATGGGTGTTGGTGAACGTCAGTCCTGACTCACCCCCTTTCACAACACTGCAAACCCTGGCTGCATCCTCTCATCTCCTGAGGTCCCAGCACCTCTGAATGGGTGATCATCTCTGATGCCGCTCACAGATTTGGTGGCACTGCATCCCAGGAAAACTTTATAAAAATTTAGGTAGGAAACAAAAGACTCAAGGCATTACAGTCCATGTTCATGTTAGGTAGGAATGATCGAGTCGCGTTGACAGAAAAGCAAAGCGTAGCCCAATAAATTAGATGTTATTATTATGTCAACATGCAGAATCATAGAATATCTAGAGTTAGAAGGGAACCATAAGGATCATTGAGTCCAACTCCCTGCTCCTCGCAAGACTATCTAAAACTAAACTGGGGGGGTGTCTGTGCCCTGGGGAAGGGGAGTGGGGAAGAGTATGGAGGAGGAGGAGGATGAAGGTCTGCCCACTGCGGGGCCACCAGCACAGCCCCAGGGGCCAGACCCGTGCCTGAGGGTGGTGGGGGCAGCTGGGTGGAAATGTGTCTCTGGACTTTTTGGCAATTCCTCCATTTGCTGGTATAATACCATTGCTGCGTGTTGGAAGCTATTTCCAGCGTCTGTGTTAAACACAATGATGGTTTAGGCTGAAATGGGCGGGGGGGGGGGGGGGGGGGGGGGGGGGGGGAGGAAAAACTGAAACTCCAGAAGTCCTGAAATACCACGTCCTGGTGTTTCCGGAGCAAAGCGCAGGCAGCTGCAGGCCCAGGGAGGTCTGTGTCACAGGCGGTGGTGCTGGGTGTCCCACCGCAGCGCCTGGGGTTGGTGCTGGGAGGAGCTGGGTAGCCCCAAGCAGACATCAGACATCAGGCACAGGATAGTGCTTGTTGTGGGCATCCATCCTCACACCCTCCACGTGGCTTCTGCCACTGCCCCTGCACATCACCAATATAATAGTGATGATGAGGGTGATGGTGACGATAACACTAACAACAGCCCTTCTCCTCCTTGATAACAGCGCACTGCCAGCCCCACTTCAAAGGCTGCCAGTTGGTTCAGGAGTTTCCCCAGTGTTTCTACATCTGAGGGTGGGAAACACAAATTACAATTGAGATGTGCTTTGGGACGAAACCTTTCGGGTCAGGGGCTGGGACAGGAGGTGGGCATGGGGTGGGGGTCAGGGAGTCCCCGGTCCAGAGCTGGGACGTGGCCATGTACCCTGCACGGAGGGTTGTCCCCAGATGATGCTGCTTGGGGCGGGGGGACACGTGTGATGCCCTGGCCGGCAGCAGGAACCGGCACCCACAAGCTGTTGCGGGTGCCCAGCTGCCAGGTTCCCTTTCCTGGCACTTTGGGCTGCCCTTGCCGGCGTGTGCTGAGGCTCCAACAGGAAGCAGCAGCTCCTTGTGGTGTGCTGGCCACCGGGATGGCTGCAACGGGGCCGGACCTGTACGAGAGACTGCAGATCCGCTACCCACCCAGCCCCACTCGAGGTAAGCCCTGCTCCGCTGGGATGCTGTGGGCAGGAGCCGGCAGCTGCCAGACACCCTTCCTTCCCCAACCCAGCTCCTCTCCCAGAAGCTCCAGGGTCCCCAGGGGTGGCTTGGACCTGGCTGAGGGCATCTCTGGCTTCTCTCTTGCAGCACCGGCACCCATGACCCCTCCAGCCGCATCCCGCTGGGCGCTGGGCACCGTCCTGGCTGTGGGCATGGGGGTGGTCCTGGTGGCCGCCCTGGCAGCCCTCATCACCCTACGTAAGTGCCGGTGTTGGGGAGTCCCGGCAATGCTTGGTGGGAGCCAAGAGCAAGCAGGAGGCCGTGGGCAGCCCTGGCACCGGGGCTGACCCACTGCCCTGCCCTTCCCAGACGTGCAGGGCCAGGCAGAGCTGCGGGCAGCACGAGCAGAGCTGGCGGCAGTCAGGGACCCTTTGTTGCCTGACCCCAATGGTGAGTGAGATGCTGGGGATGCCCCTGGTACCCCAGTCCCTGTCCCCAGCCCCTGTCCCCAGCCTCTGCCCCCTAGCTCCTACCACCCAGCCCCTGTCCCCCAGCCCATCCCCTAGCTCCTGCCCTACAGCCCCTGTCCCCAGATCCAGCCACCCAGCCCCTGGCCACCCAGCCCCTGTCCCCAGCCTCTGCCCCCTAGCTCCTACCACCCAGCCCCTGTCCCCCAGCCCATCCCCTAGCTCCTGCCCTACAGCCCCTGTCCCCAGATTCAGCCAGCCAGCCCCTGTCCCCAGATCCTGTCCCCCAGATTCTGCCCTCCAGCCCCTGTCCCCAAGGCCCTGTCCCCCAGCCCCTGGCCCCAGCCCCTGCCACCAGCTCCTGCCTGAGGTGGTGGGCACACTGCTGCTGGCTCCTCTCCCTGATCCCGTGGCAGGTCCCCGGAGCTCCAGTGAAAGCCCAACAGCAGCACAGAGGCGGAAGGAGCAGCTCGGTAACATCCTTGGGGGGAGGAGGCGGGGGGGGTCACACCCGTCCCTGGGCCACCCTGGCCCCCCAGCCATGGCAGCTGGCACTCTGGCCCCATGGCTGCTCACTCCCCAGGGCGGTGGCTGCAGGGGCTGTCCCTGGGCTGGCGGTACCACCAAGGGAAGATCTACTACTTCTCGGGGGAGCAGAAGGCCTGGGGGGAGGCGGAGGCCACCTGCCGCTTCACCCACTCCCACCTCGCCTCCATCACCAGCCCCGAGGAGCAGGTGGGTGCATGGGGCTGCAGCGCCCATTGCCACCCTCTCCCACCTGCCAAGTCCCACTGCTGCCTGCTCCTGTGCATCCTCCTGCCTGTGCATCCTCCTGCCTGCACATCCTCCTGCCCACGAACCCTTCTGCCCACACATCCTCCTGCCCATACATCCTCCTGCCTGTACATCCTCCTGCCCACGCGTCCTCCTGCCCATGGATCCTCCTGCCCACAAACCCTTCTGCCCACACATCCTCCTGCCTGTGCCCCCTCCTGCCCATGCCCTCTCCTACCTGTGCCCCCTGCCCATGCCCATGCCCTGTCCCCCAGGACTACCTGGCACGGGAGGCAAGGGGAGGATCCTACTGGATTGGGCTGACAGCCATGGGCCCCAAGGGCTCCTGGCGCTGGGTGGACGGAACATCCTACTCCCAGGCTCAGAGGTGAGCAGGGCTTGGGGCGGGGGGGGACCGGTACCCCTGATACCTCCCTGCTGACCCCGCTCTGCCCTGGCAGTTTCTGGGCGCCGGGGCAGCCGGACAGCACAGACCATGGGCGGTGGGGCCAGGAGGGCTGTGCCCAGATCCACCCCGTGCGCAACGGCCTCTGGAACGACCACAACTGCAACTTCACCTTTGCCTGGATCTGCAAGAGGGACCTCAACATGCCCTGACACCCCACTACCGGACCCGCTGCCGGCACGCTGCCAGCCCCGCTGCCAGCCTGCTCGCCCCACACAGCGTGCCAGATGAGCCCCCCGGGGACCTCTGCTCCTCCCTGAAGCAGGGTGGCTCCCGTGCCACCATGCTGCCACTACCGCTGCCGACGTGCCAGACCCCAGGTGCCATCCAGGTGCTGTCCCCCGCACTGAGACCCCTGATTAAACTGCTCCTGCTGCACCTCCCCGGCTACCTCTTGCCCTCCCCGCCGAGGGGGGGAGTTGGCTCCATTGCCCCCACAGCTCCTCGGCACACAGCGAGGTCCCCCACAGCCCCTCTGCCCTGCCCTGCCTGCCTTGGGGACCTTTGCTGGCATCAACCACAGTGCCACTCCTCTCATGTCATGGGGGTCCCACAAGTGCCATGGGAGGGACGGATCTGTCCCCTCGCCCTTGCGATTGTGGTGGGAGGGGGTAGCGGGACCCTTCTGCGCCTGCAGCTCCCACCAGTGTGCCTGGCCAGATCCCACCCAGCATCACGGCCAGAGAGACCGACCGCGGCCGAAGCCCGGCACCGCTGATGCCCAGCACTGCTCCCCCGGTGCTTCAGCTTTACCGGTGTGGTTACAGGGAAAGTGTTTTGGGGTCTGCCCCCTCCGGGCAGCCCATCTGCAGGGTCAGGCAGCACCCAGCACGTCCCCGGCACGCCGGCGGTGGTGGGAGAGCCAGGCACGTGGGCCCCTGGCTCTCTGGCTCTCCCGGCACCCAGAGGCTGCCGGGACAGGGCTCTGCTCACCGCTGCACCATGCAGAGCCAGGCGGGTGGGTGCCAGCTCCTGCCACCTCCCAGGTTGTCACACGTGTCCCCACCGCCCAGAGTGGCATCGGCTGGGGACAACCAAACCCCTGTGCCAGGTGCACAGCCACGTCCTGCCCCGCTGCCTGTTTATTAAATCCTCCACCCCAGTAAGCCAGATGCACCAGGGCCGGTTGCACCCCCCTGGCTGTCCTGTTCCCCCCAGGATCCCTCCTGTCCTGAGGTGACAGACCCCCATCTCTGGCCATACTGTCCCACAGCAGAGGCACCTGCGCTGCCTACGGCTGCTGCTCCCCCACCAAGGACCCCACCAGGCAGACGGGGAAGAAGACCAGCCTGGCTAAATAGAGAGCTTTGGCTGGACCTCAGGAAAAAAAGGAAAGCTTACATTCTCTGGAAAAGGGGGTTGGCAACTTATGAGGACTATCAAGATATAACCAAGCTATGTAGGGGGAAAATTAGAAGGGCCAAAGCTCAATCAGAACTCAGCTTGGCCACTGCAGTTAAAGACAATAAGAAGAGATTATTTCAGTATATCAATAGAAAAAGGAAGACTAGGGAAAATGTAGGCCCACTGATGAATGAGATGGGTGCCCTAGTGGTGGAAGACACAGAGAAGGCAGAGTTACTGAATGCCTTCTTTTCTTCAGTCTTCACTGCTAAAGCTGTCCCTCACGAATCCCATACTCTGGAGGTAAGGGGGAAGGTCTGGAGAGAGGAAGATTTTCTCCCAGTTGAGGAGGACCGGGTCAGAGACCACTTGGCCAAGCTGGACATTCATAAGTCCATGGGCCCTGACGGGATGCACCCGCGAATGCTGAGAGAGGTGGCAGATGGTATTGCTAGACCACTCTCCATCATCTTTGAAAGGTCATGGAGAACAGGAGAGGTGCCTGAGGACTGGAGGAAGGCTGACATCACTCTGATCTTCAAAAAAGGCAAGAAGGAGGACCCAGGGAACTACAGACTGGTTAGTCTCACCTCTGTCCCTGGGAAGGTAATGGAGCGACTCATTCTGGATGTCATCTCCAAACACGTTGAGGAACAGGAAGTTATTGGAAGTGGTCAACATGGATTTACCAAGGGTAAATCATGCTTGACCAATCTGATAGCTTTCTATGATGTTATAACTGGTTGGCTGGATGAGGGGAGAGTTGTCTACCTTGACTTTAGCAAGGCTTTTGACACTGTCTCCCATAACATCCTCATTAGGAAGCTGAGGAAGTATGGGCTAGATGAGGTGACAGTGAGGTGGATTGAGAGCTGGCTGTGTGACAGAACTCAGAGGGTTGTGATCAGCAGCACAGAGGCTAGTTGGAGGCCTGTAACCAGTGGTGTCCGCCAGGGGTCAATACTCGGTCCAATTTTGTTTAATATATTCATTAATGACCTGGATGAGGGGACAGAGTGTATCCTCAGCAAGTTTGCTGATGATACCAAACTGGGAGGGGTGGCTGACACCCCAGAGGGCCGTGCTGCCATCCAGCGTGACCTGGACAGGCTGGACAGCTGGGCAGAGAAGAACCTAATGAGGTTCAACAAGAGCAAGTGCAAGGTCCTGCACCTGGGGAGGAAGAATGCAAAGCACCAGTATAGGTTAGGGGTGGACCTGCTGGGAAGTAGTTCTGAGGAGAAGGATCTGGGGGTCCTGGTAGACAGTAAATTTTCCATGAGCAAGCAATATGCCCGTGTTGCCAAAAAGGCCAATGGAATCCTGGACTGCATAGGGAAGAGTGGGGCCAGTAGGTCGAGGGAGGTCATTCTCCCCCTCTACTCTGCACTGGTGAGGCCACAACTGGAATACTGTGTCCAGTTTTGGGCTCCCCAGTTCAAGAGGGACAGGGAACTGCTGGAGTGAGTCCAGCGAAGGGCAACTAAGATGATTAAGGGCTTGGAGCATCTCCCTTATGAGGAAAGGCTGAGAGAGCTGGGACTCTTTAGCCTGGAGAAGAGAAGGCTGAGGGGAGACCTTATTATTGCGTACAAGTACCTACAGGGTGGGTTGAAGGAGGATGGAGCCAGGCTCTTTTCAGTCATTCCCAGTGACAGGACAAAGGGCAATGGGCACAAGCTGGAACATAGGAAATTCCGTTCAAATACACGGAAAAACTTCTGTACGGTGAGGGTGACAGAGCACTGGCACAGGCTGCCCAGGGAGGTTGTGGAGTCCCCTTCTCTGGAGATTTTCAAGACCCGCCTGGATGCAGTCCTGAGTAATGTGCTCTGGGCAATCCTGCTTTGGCAGGGGAGTTGGACTAGATGATCTCTAGAGGTCCCTTCCAACTCTGAAACTCCATGATTCCATGACCCCCCTTGCCTGTCCCAAAGCACCCAGATGGGGAAACCCAAACTCAGGGTCCCTCACACGGAAGAGATGGAGACCCCCAGCACCCATTCATCCTTCGGACTGGCAGGTGAGAGGTTTGCAGAACCCCCCAGGGAAGAACCAGCTCTTTCTTAACATCCATTTATGGCCCCGTGGAGCCACCACCCACACTCCTGTGCACATGAAGTGATGCAGGAACGTGGTGCCGTCCCAGCTCTGGACGGATTTTTATGGGGATGGCTAATAGCACTCCCCATCCTTCCCATAGCGGCATCAGAGGGATAAACGGATTAAAAACCTGCTCTTTGCTGGCTTGTTGCTCTTTATTCCTGAGCCACTTTTCCTGTCCATCCCACTGGGGCTTGGCGACCATCTTGGATCCCTCTGTTGTCTCTCCCCCTGAAATATCTGGGGGTGCCGGGCGGGGATGCCGGCTGCAGCTCAGCGGGATGCTTTGATGCCCATCTCCCGGTCCACCGCCTGGAGGAAATGTTCGTTGAGGAAAAGCATCTGCCCATGGGGCAGGAGACGATCCAGGAGGACATCAGCGGCCTCGGGTCGGAGCAGGACGTCGGCGCCGGAGCCGAGGAGGCGCAGGGAGGTGAGCAGGCGGGGGGCCAGGCGGCGCAGGGTGATTTCAGCTAGTGATAGATTCTCTTGGGGGTCACAAACCAAGGCGAAGGCGAGGGCCACGACTGATAGCCAGGCTACCGTCACCCGTTCGGGGAAGGGGTCTCCGGGGGGCAGCTGGAAAAGCCCCCCTGGGGCGTCTTGCAGCGATATCGGCTCGTCGGGCAGCTGGGGGAGTTGGGGGGAGGATGGGCGCCCCGAGGATGACTGAAGCAGCCGGCACTGGGAGGCCACTTGCCTGAGAGAGAAGGGGGGATCCTCACATTAACACCCCACCATCCAGGAACAGGGTGACCCCCTCTGTTGGGGGGCCAGGGCTCGGTGGGACCCCCAGGGCCATGCAGGGGGTCCTGTCGAGCCCTTTCCCCTCAAAAGGAGGCTGTCACAGCTTTAGGCATCCCACCACTGAGCCTAGAGCCCCCCACAAAAAGGGGGTCCCATGAAGAGGGGGTGCCACCGCCCTGGGGGTCCTGCAAAGCCCGGGAGGCCCCTAAAAGGGAGGGATATCATGGCCCCAGGGGTCCCAATGAGCCTGGGACTGTCAGAGGGGCAGGTGCCACAACTCTGAGGGTCCCGGGGCGGGGTGGCGGTGCTTATGGTCCCGGGGGTCCCACCGAGCCCAGCACCCCCAGGAAGGGGGGTCCCATGGAGGGGGGTGTCCCGGCCCCGGGGGTCCCGCCGAGCCCCGCCCGCCCGGGGGAAGTGGTGGTGGGGGGGGGTGTCCCGGGTACCTGGCCACGGCCAGCAGCTGCTCCTTGCGGCGGAGGCGCTGCCGGGGGGGTCCGCCGGGGCCGGGAGTGGTGGTGGTCTCGGATGGGGTCCCGAAGGCGCGCGCGTACAGCACGCGGCAGGGGGCGGGGCGCGGGGGGTCCGGCCCGCCCAGCGCCAGCAGCACGAACGCCCGCACCATGGCAACGCCGCCGCGACCCCGGCCCGCCGCCCGTCACGTGGGGGCAGGCCGACTCCGCCCCCCCTCCGCGCCTCCGCCGGTTGCCATTGGTCAGCGAGCGTGCCGGCTGCTCGGATTGGGGCAGCGCGCAAGAGGGTAGCTGCTGGCCGATGCGGAAGGCGGCGGCGATTGGCGGGTGCAGAGAGGGAGGAAGCCTGGCGCCCACCCGCTGCACGGGACAGCGCCGGGTCGTGATTGGCCAAGGTGACGCAAGCGGCACGCTGATTGGCGGATAAGGGGCTGGTGGGCGGGGTAGGAAGGGGAGGTGGAAGACGGGCTGAGAGGAGTGGCAGGGCTGGGGGGACAGCAGGGCCAGTACGAAGGGTGCGACAGCCGTGGTGCAGGGTGCATCCCCTCCCCCAGGCAGTGCTGCCCCGGCTGCGGGACCCCCTAGTCACCCCTCCAGCCCCATGCGTGGCCCTGGGGGTCCCAGCCATGACCTGGTGCCCCTGCCCCGTGTCCCCAGAGCTGCTGGCACCCCTGTGGCCCTGTAGGGAGCAGGGGGCAGAGGCTCTCCCATTCCCCACCGTGCTGCCTCTGCTCAGGGTCCGGGCCAGTATTAGATGGGTCAACATTTGTCCCAGGCCCACAGTTAACCCATCACCCCAACCTCACCCCTGCAAACAGCTCTCCCTCGCTCCCAGCCCCCACGGCGCCCACCCACCCCTGCTTTGCATCGCAGTCAGACCAGGGCCACAGTTCTCCCTCCTGAAGGGGTTATTAACCAGGAGTGTAAAAAACAAAACAAAACATAAAAACAAAACCGAACAAGACACACGAGTACAGTCCAACAGCTCCCAGCTGAGGCCACACTTCCCCTCCCCACCCCAGCTCACAGCACTTCGTCAGCAGGTGGTGGTTGGCAGGCAAGTGCTCGTCCCTGTGCCATGGCCTCCCCCTGGTGCCACAGCCCAACCACTGCCCAGCTCTGGGGTCAGGGTGAAGCCCTCCCACCAATCCCCCAGAGTTAACCACAGCTGGATTCGAGGAGGAGAACAAACTACTTTAAATAAGATGGGGGTGGGGGGGTAAAAAAACCCCAAACAAACCCAGGCCGATGCAGTCAGTGACTGCACAGACAGGGTACCCACCCCCAGGCAGCTGCCCCCCCACCCCCAGCCCTGCAAGCAGAGAAGAGCCAGGGCCCTACAGCACCCCCCAGCTGCAAAGGAGGTTTAAGTGCTTTTCCTGCAACAATTCTGCTAATTAAGCCCCAGCCCAGGCTCCTGCCCCAGACATGGTCTCCCAGCTCCATGATGCCCAGCCTTCCCCTAGGTCTCAGGGGGGATGCGCTGCAGCCTGGTGGTTTTCCCAGGGCTGGCACAGCCCCCCTGGCCCAGGGCTCAAGGGGAAAGGGGGGATCACTGGCATGGGGGGCTGCCCCACAGCCTGCCAGGGAGGGGAGAGCTGGGGGCAGCAGCCTGCACCCACCACAGGTCTCCCCTCCCTGCCCAGAGCTGCAGAGGAAGGTTGAACATGGCAGTGACTTACAACCTGGGCTGGATGGAGCAGCCCCCCCGCCTCTGGCTACAGCCACCAGCCACGATTTAGGAAAAAAACTAAACCCATTTTACCCTTTTTCAGAGTAAATAGGGGTAAAACCACAACCATGCCACCCCGCTGCTGAGGTCAGTGATGCTGTGCAGGGCACCCAGCAGAGGAGTGCTGGGGGCAGCAAGGTTTTGGGCTGGGAAGTGTTGCCTGATGGTAAGCCAAAGGGGGGGAAGCTGCAGGGGTTTCAGAGCCATCAGAAGTTCTTGAGGCGACTGTAGAGCTCCTGCTTGCTGCGCTCACCCGCCCAGGTGCGGCTCTTCAGGCGGAACTTGCGCAGGTCCTCCTTGAAGTCCTCATGGTGCATAGGGCGATAGTCCTGGGGCTCACAGTGTGTCTGGGCACCCATGGCCCCATCAGCACCCACAGCGCAGCCCCCAGTCCCTACCCACAGGAAAACACAGCATCCCAGGACCCTCAGCACAGTCCCCTGCCCCTCGAGGTACCATCCTCATGGAGAATGCTCAGAGCCAGACCCCTCCTCCCTCAGCACAGCAGGGTTTGGGAAAGGGAGAGGGTGTTTCCCCCCAGCCCTCCCCTTCTGCCAGGGACTCCCTCCCACACAGGGGGCAAAGGTGGGGGGGACTCACCTGGTACTGGGGGAAGAACTCCCGGTACCCCCCCTTCAAGACATAGAGCTCAGGGTAGTGGAGGTGTGGGTACTCATTACAGGCTCGGTCCTTTTCCCTGACGAACCGGCACCTGCAGGACAGGGGCAGGCAATGGGAAGGGGCTACAGCAGGGATTGCCACTGAGCCAGGATCTGGCCATGCGCTGGCGGGGGGGTGGGGAAGATGTCCAACAGACCCCAGCATCCACCCCCACCCCACCAACTCACATCCTGGGACCCCTCTCAGAGGAGAACTCGCAGTGGAAGATGACGATCACCCTCTTGCTGGCATCGAAGGGCACAATTGGCTTTTTCAGCAGGAACTCCTCCACATCCTGCTCCATTGGCAGGTTCACAGCACCCTAGGGAAGGAGAGGAAGCACCTTTAACCTCCCCCCCCCCCGTCCGGTTCCATGGGGGGGGTGGGGGTGGGTCAGTACACTGTTCCCAGCCTCCTCCATCACCCCATCTACTGGGGCACCATCACCCTTCCTCCTGCCAAGGCTCAGCCCCTTTAGGATTTGATGGCTTTGAGCTTCCCCCACCCCACAGGAGTCCCCCACCCTCTTGCCAGCCCCCAGGGGTACAGCGGCAGTTCTGACCTTGATGTGACCTCCCTCGTACTCGTAGGGGTACCTGCAGTCCACGATCACACAGCTCTCGATGAGGCTGCTGAACTGCCCTGTCAGCACCGCCACCATCTGCAGGGGAAGCCTGTCACCAAGGGGAGGGCCACAGGGTGGGGGGCAGGCAGTCTGCCCCACTGGGGGGGTCAGGGAGAGGCTGCTGCTCCCTTACCATTTCGGGGGAAATATACTTCAGGTCCTGGTGCTTCCCTTCCACTGTCTGCAGGAGGTAAGCCTGTAGGAGAGGGGGTGTGCTGCATCAAGATCCACCCCAGGGAGACCTCCCAGGGCAGAGGCTGTCACCTGCTCCCCCCGACCTTGAGGTCTGCTCCCTTGAGTGCACCATGGCATGGTGCTGGCACTAGAGCACTACAGGCTGCTACATGTGCTACAGGGTCTGCAGGCTGGAAAGTCACAGCCTCAAGTTCCCTTGTCCCCAGGCAAAGGCCACCACAGCTGGGTTCAGGCTCTTCCACTGGTGCAGGGCTCTGCTGACAGCTCCTCTGCTTCAGAGGGAAGGGACCAGGACCCCCAGGCCTCCAGCATCCCCATAGCTCTACCTTGGAGAAGTCCCCGATGAGCTCTTGGTGATCGTTGGCCAGCAGGTTCTCAATCTCCTCATGGGAGAAGGACCTGGAGCGCAGCAACCATGCTTTCTGCAGAGACACAAACCAGAGACACCCCCTTGACATTAGTGAGGGCTCCAGCAGAGCTGGGGCATAGAGCAGTTCCACCAGGGACAGACTGGATCACAACAAGGACACCTCACCCCGAGGCTTCCCCATCACCCACCGGCTCCACTGCTGCCTCCTCGCTGGGGGTACCAGCCACGCTCCGCCGTCGCTTCGTCTTGACAGGGGTGTCCCTGTCCTGTGGACGGTCTATCCGCTTCAGGATGGGCCTGATGACACTGCTGGGCATCGAGGGCGAGCGGAAGAGCTGCCGGCACTTGCTGCGCTTCATGGGGCGCTGTGTGGGGAGAGCTCATGTTGCTGCCTGGTGGTCTGGCATCCCCCTGCATCCCTCCCAGCTCCCACCAGCACTGTGAGGACAGGGGGACAAGGGTCCCGCTCCAGTGGCCACACACCGCTCAGGATGAGCCCAAAGCCCCCAGGCTGGGCTGCTCAGCAACCAGCCCCTTCATGAGGGATCCTCACCCCCAGATCTCTCTATCCACCACCCCAGCCCCACAAGGCTCCCACATACCGGCTCTGCCTCCTCCTTCCTCACCAGCGGCGCGGTCAGCAGGTTCTCCATTCCCTGTGGCACGTCAGCATCACTCTGCCAGAGCAGCAGCCAGGAGGTCCACAGGGAGAGGTAGAGAGGAGCACGAAGGGGCTGAGTCCCACTGGCAGCTTCCCAACCTCCCCTGAGGAGGAGATGGACCCCATGCCCAGGGTCCATCCAACCCTGGAGGTGTAGAAGCCCTCCCTACCTTCATCTCCTCCTCATCCAGGATCTCCATGAAGCCATCATCTTCATCCTCAGACATGGAGGAGGTCAAGGAGCACCGGCGCAGTATGATGGGGCTATCTCCCTCGGGGACATTTTCCTTCTCAGGGGTGTCGCACTGGGGAGAACACGGCCCACAGCTCAGGAGTGGAGCCAGCCCTATACCAGCCCCATTTGGAGACAGAATGTCACCACACACACCCCTCCCCAGGGTGCGACTACCCCAGCCCCTTCAGCTCCCACATCCATGGGTCTTCAGGGCAAATGTGGAAGTTGGAACAGCAGGTCCCAGCTCAGCAGCCCCTGCAGCAGGAGCACCCATCCCCACTGCCGCCCTCGAAGCCCCCTAAGCCCCTCTCACCAGCAGGCCGGGAGCAGAGACAGGTCTCTGGATGAAGCGGTCCCTCCTCACAGCCCCATCACCAGTGGGCAGCCGACTGCGCTGACCTGGCCTCTGCGGCTTCTTGAAGACAAACCCCTCCTGCGGCAGGGGAGCACAGCATTAGCATCCTCTTGCCCCTTCCCCAGCTCTGCCCCGCCCCCCCCCCCCCCCCCCCCCCAGCTTCACTGCCCCCCCCTCACCTTGTCCTCTGGCTCCCTACGGCCCCTCTGCTCACCAGCCCTGTGGCCATTGAAGTCCCGGGAGTGGGATATGTTCTTCAGGACCGGGCTGGCCCCCAGGAGCTCCGGCTGCAGGGTAGGGAGCAGGATGAGAGGTGCTGCACAGCCCTTGACCTCCCCAGCTCCATCCTCCTCCTCTCAGCTCAGCCAGGGGCACAGCAGGATCCGGCCTCCCTCCGCTGAGCCCCACAGAGCCCTTGGAACTTACCGACAGCGAGTGGATCCTCCGGATAAGAAACTTATTGCTGCGAGAAGCAGGGAAAGGAAAGGATTGAATGAGAAAGGGTGCCCTGGACCAGCAGTGTCCCACAGAGGCTGGTATGTTGTCCCCTGTGCCCCCCTCCCATCCCCCCAGTAGGGTGAGACATCCCCAGAGCTGTCACAGCTCCCAGAGTACCCTGGGGAAGCAACGCCTGCAAGCACAAAGCACTACTGGTGGCCTGATCCAGACCCTGGGAAGGTCACAAGGACAGCCTGGCTTTTGGATCTGGGCATGGGAACAGCCTGTCTTTTGGGTCTCACTGTAGGGACAGAGTCCCTTCACTTACTCTTTAAGAACTCTCCCCGACTCCAGGATCGCTTTCTCAAAGCTGCATGGAGAGAAAAGCCAGGGTTAGGGGAAATCGAGCCCTGTGCCCCAGCCCAGGAGCCCTGGGGATGGGCTGCCCCAGCCTTTATAGTGCCCCAAACCCACGCAGGGGCCAGCAGCCTCCCAGGGGAGAGCAGCCAAGCGGCTGGGACTTTCAACTCCACAAAGGGTTAAAGCCCCATCTGGACACCGCGGTTTTCAAGCCGGGGACCCCAATCCGAGGCTGGGGGGAGGTAGGAGGAGGCAGCACGCCAGGGTGGTCTGGGGTGCCCCAATGACCTCACTCCACACCCAGACAAAGCCGGCGGCAGCAGCGCCCGCTCTCCACCTGTATGTAAATCCGCACGCGGCAGGGATGCTGGCCGGCAGCCATATGGCCATGCCGGCAGCACGCCATGGTAGGACGGGAACCGGCACGTCCCCCACAGCTGAACACATCCAGCCCCACAGCTGCCCAGGCCCCACCATCTGCCCCCAGTTACTCATTCACCCAGCACATCTGCCAGGGCCAGGCTCTGCCAACGGCCAGGCAAAGCCACCAGCATAGTACTGGCATGGGGGGACCTCAAGTGCACCCCTCCAGCAGGGGGAAGCAGGCAGCAGGCACAGCAGGCAGAGCCCCTCACCCCTGCACGGGGCAGCTCTCAGCTGAACCCTGCACCCCCATCCCATGGGGCCAGTGCAACAGCACCCCAAGGCTCCCCAGGAAGGTGTGTGTGGGGTGTTAGGAGCCCGGGGGGCTGCTCAGCACCCTTACCCTGCTGCATGGCAAGGCAGCGAGCCAGCAGCCAGCCGTCCCTGCCAGCACAGCCCGGAAGAGGATTTGGCCCATCCGCAGCAAGGCAGCACCACGCGGGCTTCCTGCCTGCACCCACTGCCAAAACCCTGCCTGCAGCGGGGCTGTGCCAAGCACCAGCACTGGTGTCCCCACTCTCCCCAGTGCAGGGTGGTTTCTCCCCCCCCCCAAACCAGTAAATAACGGAGGGGGGGGGGGGGGGGGGGGAGCACAGCTGGAGGCGCAGCAGGAGGCAGGGGAGGGCAAGAGGGGAGCCCCGGCAGGGACAGGGCACTCACACTTCCTCCAGCGCTGCAGGGTCCTCCTGCGTGGGGGATTCCAACCCCACTCCTGTGGGAACAAGGGGCAGGGGTAGCACCAGGGGGAGGGAAAGAATCGGGCTCCACTGGGGACCAAGCCATGCCCTGCCCCGGGACCCGCTCCAGCACAGCACTGGCACTGCTCCTGCGGGGCCCTTCGCAGGATGCAGCTGGGCAGAGGAGCCCCCCACATCCCAGCTGTATCTCCCCACTGCTCCAGGCAATGCTGGGGAGGGGGCCACAGCCGGTGGTATCTGCTGTGTGCTCACACACACAATGCCCTCACCCAGCCCCCCAGTGTGGCAAGGGGGATAGCATTGACCCTGTGAGCACCCAGCCCAGCCAGGATGTCCCACATCACCTCGACCAGGGACCCCACTGAGGTGGTCCATGGCCAACCCCCCAAGGGAGCGGGGCTGGGAGCTCTTGCCCATCGTCCCCCACAAGGAAGGGGCCGCAGTCGGAAGCGCTGGGGAGGAAGTCCCAATTTGAAGCAGGTGCGGGCCGAGCTCCCAGCAGGAGTGACTTAGAGCCGGGAGCAGAATAGGGTCCAGCTCCCACGTGCACCCCAAGAAGCCCCCAGCCTCAAACCCCCTCCTTGCGTCCCCAGCTGCTCGGCCAGGCACCCTCCCCACATGCAGGGACCCCCTGCCCCCACACCCTCTATCCCACTGCTAGGAGAGCCCCTCCATGCCACAGCTCCCTCTGCACGGCCTCAGCCCCGAGTGGAGGGGGTCGGGGGGTGGGGGGCACAGCAGCGCCCATCACTCACCCGCGTCTGAGGACTCGGAGGAGACGGAGTCCCGGGAGGAGTCTGAGGCCACCGACTCTTGGGACAGGCTGGACCACTGGCTCTGGAAGGACAGCGCCGCGACCCTCCTCTTTGGGGTGTCCCAGTGGCTGCAGGCAGGGCGGGGGGAGGGGGAAGGGGGGGGGGGGTCAGCCCGGGGCGGAGGGGAGCCCCGCGTGGGACACCCCCGCATACCCACACCGCCACCCTCCATCCCACCCCACCCCACCCCAACCCCCCGGGCCCCCGCTCACCTGCCCAACCCCGCCAGGTTGTCCATGTCCTGCGCCAACGTGGTGACCGGCGACATGCTCGCCCGACCCGCCGCCAACCTGGGCAGCCCACGGCGGCCGGGGCCACCCCGCGCCGCCATGCGGATGCAGTAAAACAAGTTTTAAAACAATTAAAATAGATATATAGAGATGTATAAATTCCCGCCGGGCGGCGCCGCGCACCGCTGCCGTGTGCGGTTGGGGGGGGCCGGTACGGCGCGCGCCCGCTGCCGCCCCTATTTATATTCGAAAAATAACAGGGGAGCGGCGTGGCGGGAGCCAATGGGGAGGCCCCAGCCGGGCTCGCGGGACGGGGCCACGCCCCCCCCCGAGAGGGCGGGGGGGGGGGCGCGGGAGGGGCCACGGCCCGGAGTGGGGCGGGGGGGATCATGGCTTGAGGGGGCACGAGGGGACACGGCCCAAACTGGGGACAAGGCGGGGGGCTGGGGGCACAGCTGGGGGGGGGGGGGCATGGCTGGGGGACACGGGCCGAAGCGGATGAGGGGTGCAGCCGGGGTGGGGGGACGTGGCTGGGGAGCACGGGGGGGGCCCGGCCCCAAGTGGGGGCAAAGCACTGAGGGGACATGGCGGGGGGTGGTGGCTGGGGGACACGGCCCAAAGTGGGGACAGGACACGGCGGGATGGGGGTGTGGGGGGCATGGCCAGTGTGGTACATGGGGGAGGTACAGCCGGGGGGGGCACGGGAGGTGGGGGCATGGGGGGGCAGAGGGACATGGCTGGGGGACATGGAGGGGTGCGTGGCTGGAAGGTGTATGGTTGATGGGACAGGGAAGGGGACAAGGCTGGGGGGGACACAGAGGGCTGCATGACTTGGGGGGGGGGGAACATGGAGGGCTGCATGGCTGGAGTGGGGGGGGTGGATGGATGCATGGTAGGGGGGACATGGCTTGTGGGGACATGGAGGGCTGTGTGGCTGGGGGGGGCATGAGGGGGCACCATGACTGGTAGGGGACGTGGAGAGATGCATTGCTGGGTCTGGTTTGGGGGTGGGGGGTAGGGGCTGCATGCTGGGGCGCACAGCTGGGGGGGGGGGTGAGCATTGGGTGTGCAAGGGCAGATGCAGATGGGGGTGTCCGTGGGTGATGGTGCAGCCCTGGGGGGTCCCAGTGCTTGACTTCCCCCAGCCCCCAGCCATGTGCCAGCCCCAGGGCCTGGAGTGGGTGCTGGGAGGCACTGGGCTCAGCCCCAGTGGAAGTTGGGGGTCACACTGGGGGTCAGCCCCATGTTGGGAAGGGAAGGGGGACACACTGCTCCCCACCCCCCCCAGCCCTAGGGAAAAAGCCGGGGAGTCAAAATACCCCTTCCCATGCAGAGCGCTCCCCAGGCTGTGGGTACCGGGGGTGCTGCTGCCCCGCACGGCTGCCCCGCACGGCTGCCCCTCGCCCCACTGTCCCCCTGGGATCCCGGCTGCATGCCCCCCGGCTCCTGCCGGCTTAAACACCCGCTGATGCCAAAGCCACGTGCCATGTGCCACCACGTGTCACTGGGCCTGAAACCCAAACCTGCTGCTCTGTCCCCCAGCCCAGTACCCTCTGGGCATGGACCTCCCAGGCCCCTGCCCAGGGAGGGAGTCTCCAGCCCAGCTGGGGGCTTTCTAATGGAAAGCCGGGCAGGAATGCGCTGGGCGGCTGCGGCCTGGGTGGCCGTCCCGGCCTGTCATCCATTGTCCCCAGCCCCATTCTTTCTTTTCAGAGGGGAAAAGAAAAGAGGGGGTGGCCGGGGTGGAGACCCCTCCCCAGCCGGGACAGGGGCAGGTGAGGGGACAGTTGGGGGGGTTCGACCCCGCCAGCTGCCATGACACCCCCGTAGTGGCCAGATCCTGCTCCCCTGGAGCAAGCACAGGGCATAGGGGTCCCGCATCCCCCCCTCAGGGACACCAGGCATGTCCCAGCACATCCCAGCACAGCCGCGGGGATGGGGACCGTTGCCACCGTGAGCTGGGGGTCCCTGGGGTATGGGGAGCAGGGCTGCAGCACCCTGGGGTGCCCCAAGAAGGAGGACAGGCGGCCCCGTGGGTGTCCCTGGCCCCTGAACTGGGCGGCTGTGGAATGTCCTCCCTGGCCACCAAAGGCTTTAATTGCTTCCAGCCACCCGAGGTGGGCTGGGGGCCGGGGGTAAGGGGGCGTCCCAGCTCCGGTGGCCACCCCGAGCCCGCCCTGGGGGCCTCGCAGAGGGGAAGGGGGGTCTCCGGCAAGCCCGGCCATGGTGCAACGGGAGGAGGCTCACGGGGCTCTGCAGGCGGTTGCACTGTTGGGGAAGGAGCCACATGCTCAGGTCTCCCCCTGCCCCACCCCCAAACAGGGGGTTTTGGGGAGTAGGGCTGCAAACAGGAGAGGAGGACCAGGGCTTCCCGGGGGTAGCAGAGCCCCTTGCCTGCAGCAGGACCCACACAAGCTCCATTCACTCCTCTCCGTGGTGGGATGCAGAGGTGGTCCCCCAGACCCCCCCAGATCCCCCCACCTCCCCAGGGTGCCGCTGCCTGCCCCGGTGCAGGGGATCAGGGCTGGAGCCCAGGCGCAGTGCAGGAGGGGCTTTAGGGGCTGCAGGAGGCTGGCTCGCTTTAATGGCCACACAGCAAGAGCTGCCATAAAGATTACTCTAATTAACAAGGATGGGGTGGGGGGCTGTTGGCAGCTGCAGGGCTGGGTCGGGGGGTTGGACCCCACTGCCCCACAGCCACGTGGCGTCCCACCCCACCAGGCAGCTGTGGGTGTCCCACCACCTCCCCAAGCCCCTCACCCAGCCCAGACTGCCCCACTTGGGGTACGAGCCCCCCCCCCTTCAGGAAACACTCTCACAGCATCCCCTTTCCCTTTGGTTTCCCTCCCAACCTGGGTGTTCTGGGCAGGAATATGCACCAAAAATGCCAACACCTTCCACAAGAGCTTTTGCCTGGGCACAGAAAACCTGTTTTCTGCCCCAAAAGTATTTCATGGCAAAGTGTGCCCATCCAGCTGTTTTTTTCCAAATTCTTTATAGCTGCGGCTGGTTATTCGCAGGGGGCCCTCCCTGCCGTGTGGGACAGTTGTGGCAGGACCCCAGTGCTCTTGGTGCTGGCACCGGGGATAGGATGATGCAGGGAAGCGGGAAGCAGGAGCCTCATATCAGTGCCGGGTCCTCGGTGCTGGCCCTGGGGGGATTTGTTGGGCAGGGTTGGCTGCAGCCCCATGCGTGGCGTGGCATGGCATGATGGCAGGGGATGCAGGAGGAGGGTACCAGCCTCTGCTTTCCTCCCTGCTGGTGCCCTGTGGTTGAGGGATGGAGCATCCTGTGGTCCCTGGGGTCCTGTGTGGCAGCTCATGGGCAGCATGCACGCTGACGTGGCCGGTGTCCCCATGGGCATTGCAAAGCCACCAGCCCCAGCTTGGAAATGTGGCAGCTCTGGGTGGGGATTGCAGCTGAACAATGGTGCAAGCAGTGAGTGGGGGGGGGTCACCCACCCACCTCAGCACCAAAATACAGGATTTGAGAGATTTTAAAGGCTTCAGACACTGGTGAGCTAGAGGAGCAGAGTTAGGAGGAGGAAGGGGATGGTGGCAGCAAGATGCCAAGGGGCTGGTGGTGGTGACACTGGATGTGACTTTGCTGGCACAGCCGGGACCCACAGCCATGGTGGAGGCTCTGGGTGAGGCTGCAGTTTCGGAAGCTGCGGTCGGTCGGAGGATCCGGGGGCTCCTGGAACAAAACCTCCCCACCCTGAAGCATCCTTGGCGGTGGTGGGGAGGAAGCTGGGGGGGGCAAAGGGGCGTCTCCGTCCCCCCCCCTTCCTGTTTTGTTGCTTTCCGCTCTGCGCACCCAGAGGAGGCTGCGGCTGCCGCCCACTCCTGCATCTCAGGGCCTGGGGATGGTGGCTGCTGCGATGAACCCTGCCCTGCCACGGAGAGGGGGGGTTCTGGTTCAACACACTGAATTTCGTTCTGGTTTGGCCAAAAATAAACCCTTTCAGGCCACTTCCATCTTCAGTGAGAACCAAACCAGGAATGAAACCTCTTTCCCTCCCCTTTCACAGCTGCTGTGGCCATAAGAGGGGTGGTGGGGGGAAACTGAGGCATGCATCCTCTGCAGCAGAGCCAGAGCTCCTGGGGCTGGGCCCTGACATGGCAAGGGAGCAGCAGGGACCAAGCAGGCGGCAGTGGCAGATAAACCACCCCATTAGTGGGAGCTGTCCCCACGCTGTCCCTGTCCCACCTCACTGGGGACCGAGCCACGGATGGGACTTATCGGTGCCCCCAGTGTCTCACTCGGCCTCGGTATCGCTGCTCACAGCACCGTAATCTGCCCATTCCTACCCGTGTGCCCGGGCGGTGGAGCTGCCCCATGGGGTGCCTGAGCCACGGCACGGACCTTGCACCTCCCGGCTTGGTTTGTGTGGCATGCTTCCAGCCAGCTCCTCTGCCCGGCTTCGTCAGGTGGGAGGCCACAGCCCGGCTACCAGGAACTGTGTCTGGGAGCCTGGAGCCATGCACCATCCCGGGAGGGAGCCAGACTTGTGCACTAGCACCAGGGTGACTGTGGTTTCAGTGTTTCGGGTTTCAGCCACAAACATGGCTGGTTCTACTACGCCGGGGAAAGATGGCTGTGCAGATGGTATTTGGGCAAAGTGTCTGTCCCAGCTAAGATGTCCATCCCAGAGAAGTTTCCATCCCAGCTGAGATGTTCATCCCAACTAAAGTGTCCATTGCACCTTTAGTGTCCATCCCAGCTAAGATGTCTGATCCAGCTAAGATCTCCTTCTCCACTAAGATGTCAGTCCCAGCTATGATGCCTATCCTAGCTGAGATGTCTGTTGCAGATGTCAGTCCCAGCTATGGCGTTGATTCCAAGGAGGGGTCCATCCTAGCCATGGTGCCCATCCCAGGGAGGCTGTCTATCCCAGGGAAGGGTCCATCCTAGCTATGGTGTCTGTCCCAGCTAAGGTGTCCTTCACAGCTACAGCGTCCATCCCAGCTACAGTGTGCATCCCAGCTATGGTGTCTGTCCCAGCTAAGGTGTCCTTCACAGCTACAGCGTCCATCCCAGCTACAGTGTGCATCCCAGCTATGGTGTCTGTCCCAGATAAGATGTTAGGAAAAGGTTCTTCACTGAGTGGGTGGCTGGTCCCTGGAACAGGCTCCCCAGGGAAGGGGTCACAGCACCAAGCCTGTCACCATTCAAGGAGCATCTGGATGACACTCTTAGTCATATGGTTTAGTTTTAGGTAGTCCTACGAGGAGCAGGGAGTTGGACTTGATGATCTTTATGGGTCTCTCCCAACTTGAGATATTCTATGACTCTGATTCTACGTCTGTCCCAGCTAAGATGTCCATCCCTGCTATGGTGTCCACCCCTGCAAAGTGCCCCTCAGCGGTTGTCCCCAGGAGGGGATGGCAGGCCTTGGACACAGGCTCGGGGTGCCCATTGCCAGGAGCAACACCTCAAGCTGATCTTAAGCCTGGGAGGACTGGCAGATGGGGCCACCCACCACATTGGGGTCCAGCATGGGACCATCTTGGGATCCTCCCCCCTGCGCCTTCCCAGAGCAGTGACCGCCCCCATGTTTGTGGTCCTCCTTGCTGGTGGGTGCCAGTGCCCCCCCAGCCTCCCCCACTGCTTGTGGCCCCCTTTGACCTGGTCCTGGTCCTGCCACCGCCCCGACCCCTCGCCCTTGCTCATGGACCCCCTTGCTGTGGTCTCAGCATCCCCAGGGCCTCCCTGTTGCTCAGGCCTCCCCCCGCCGTGGTCCTGGACACCCCATTGCTCACAGGCTCCCTCAACCTGGTACTACACCCCCAGACCTCTCCCCATCACTCAGCCCCCCCCTCCTTGCCCAGACCCCCCATTGCTCAGAGCCCCCCCGTTCCCCCCCGGCCCCCCCCGCCCCGCCGGGACGCCCGTTGCCTGGCGACGGCCGCGCGCTCCCAGCATGCCCCGCGGGGGGGGGGGGCGGTGCCGTTGCCATGGCGGCGGGACGCGGCGCGGCCCGGGGGTGGTGGGACGCCGCATGGCGGGCGGAGGGGCGGAGGGCGAGCTGCGGGCCCTCTACCGCTGGCTGGACACCGTGCCGCTCTCCCGGCCACGCAGGAACATCGCCCGAGACTTCAGCGACGGGGGTGGGACGGGGGGGCCCAGCGGGACGGGTCTGGGTTGGGGGTTCGGGCCTGGGGATGGGCCTAGGCCGGGGTGACTGCCGGGCCTTGCGGGCCCCGGGGAGGAGGTCCCGGGGTGCCCGCCGCCCCCAGCCCCTCTCCTCCTCTCCTCCCCAGTGCTGGCGGCAGAGGTGGTGAAGTTCTTCTTCCCCGCCATGGTGCAGCTGCACAGCTATGTGCCCGCCAGCTCCACGCCGCAGAAACTTGCCAACTGGGGCCATCTCAACAGGTACTGGGTTGGGCGGCAACCCTGCTCCCCCCTCACTGGGAGCACTGTGCTGCCCTGCAGAGTGTCCCCGCTTGTCCTGGCTGGTGACCAGGCCAGCTGGGACCTGGCTGAGGGTGCTACAGGCAGGGGGTGCCTGCATCCCTGCCCTCTTGGATGCTCGTTTGGTTCCTCTTTTAGGAAAGTGCTGAGTAAGCTGAATTTCTCCATCCCAGAAGATGCGATCCGGCAGGTTGTGCAGTGCCGGCCGGGCATGGTGGAGCAGGTGCTTCTCCTGCTGCGGCAGAAGATCGAGGAGAAGCAGAAGCAGAGCAAGGTGGTGCCTGGCCCAGGCCAGGTCAGTGGGGCTTGGGGGAAAGGGGCAGCTCACCTGCCACATCCTGCTTGTAGATGCTATGGCTAAGGGGCTGGAGAGCAATGAGGGTGAGTAGCCACTCCACAGAGAGGTCAGTATAATAAGAGCAGGACCAGACTGTGCTACAGGCATCTTTGTGGGCATCACTATCCCTCTGAACACCTCCATCTCCCCATCATGAGGATCCCACTGCCATCTCCCCATCTGCAGCTCCATGGGGAAGTGCAGCTCAGAGGCAGAGGAGCACACCACTGGGGAGCAGTGCAGGTGGCAGGACCGGCTTCGCTCAGCAGCCACAGATGGCAGCCGTGCGCTGTTGTGGGAAGCGCTGCGGCCCCGCTCACTCCACAGCCTTGACTTGGCCTGGACAGCCCTGGAGGAGCCGCTGTGAGCCGAGGAGGAAGGAGAGGGGACACTATCACATTCCTTCCCCACCACCCATCACCCCGCCCTCCTCGCTGCACTCCCCACTCGTGTGAAGCCTCTGAAGAGGAGCAGGGAGGGTGTCAGGCGTTGTGTGGGGCATGGCAGTGTGTGCTGAGCGCACAGCTCCAGGATGGGGCTGGCAGCAGCAGCTGCCTCCTCTTCTGCCCTGTCCCAGTCCTTGTGGTGTGAGAGGAGGATAATGAACCTGCAGAGTTGGGTCAGGTTGGGCTGTCTCTGCCAGCGACTGGTGCTCAGGTCAGAGGAGGAATTTGCTATGGGAAGGCTTGTAGCTGTGAAGCAGGCAGGAATTCAGGCAGATGGATCCCAGATCTTCAGGCTGTAACACCCAAGCAGTCAGCACTAGCCACTCTGGGAGCTCCCTGCTCTGAACTGGCCTCTTCCACTGCTGTGGGAGCAAACTCCTCACCCTGGCGCTCCCCAGAGCCTTGAGCCCCAGCAACACTCAGAGAGGGGTGGCATGAGCAGACAGGCAGGCTGGGGTACCCTGTCCCCCCTTCTCCCGACACTGGGGCCCAGCCAGGCCCTCTCCCTGCACAGGAGCTGTTTGTGGGGTCACCCATGGGGAGATCCTTGGCTTGTGCTCAGGTGTGACTGGTGTTTTCCTTCCTCTCCATGCAGGAGCCATGTGAACGGGCAGCGCTGGAAGAGGTCAGCTACCTGGAGACAGGTAGGGCCAGTGTATGGCATGTCGGGAAGGAGGGTCCCATCCTGGCTGTGATATGGGCTCCCTGGGTTCAAACCCCAAACTGTGACCTTTCTGGTCCCTGGAGGGGGGGCATGCACAGCCCTGCCTCGTGCTGGGGCAACCAAATAATGAGCCAGCCCTGGGGGTATAGGGGAGACACTGCTGGAAGGGGGTGTCCATGGGACAGGAGCGGGTGGGCAAGGCTGTTTGGGGAAATCATGCACTAACTGCTGTTTTTTGCAGGCTACTCAAAGGCAAAGGGCGGTGTGGGAGGAGGCTATGCCCAGGAATCTCCCAGGGCAGCAGGGTAAGGTCTGCTGGTGCTGTGCAGGGACACTGCAGGCGTATACTGGGTGCTGGTGATGTGCTCCTCCTGGGGACTTCTTGAGGGGACTTCTTGAGGGATGAGGCTCTGGGGGTCCCTGCAGGGTTCAGGGGAGCTGTGTGCCGCAGGGGCAGTGGTGTGTGGGGCAGGACATGGAGGAGCTGGGCATGTGCATGAGCCCCAAGGCCTGTACAGCTCCATGGGCTGTCAGCAACGCTTCAGGAGGGGTCAGTTATTGTCCTGGTGTTTCCTTTCCTGGTCTAGGATGATGAAGAGCCACCATGGCTGCACCCAGGCTCCCCCAGGGGACGCTGCTTTCCGCCTCCAGCTGGCAGAGAGGGAGCAAGCCCTGCTCCTGGCGCAGGAGACCATCCAGGTGAGCCCACCCCTGTCACCCCAGCCAAGTGCTGACCCCGCGGCAGCACTGAGGGACAGACTCCCTTTCCCTCTCCAACCATCCTGCGATGCAACAGCCCAAAGAGGTGTTTGCTCGGTGCTGTCAACCTCCTGAGCTGCTGCTGTCTCTGTACCTGGCGCTGGTGGCACTCTCAAGCATGGGCAAGCCTGGTGGTGGCTTTGCTGTGTCCAGCTGGCTTGGGTGTTCCTCTGGCTGCTCCAGGTCAGTGCTGGGCTCCGGGGTACCGTGCTGGGTTTAAAGGACAAAGGTCTGGTCAAACTAGGCAGCGATAGCTCAGCGTGGTCCGGAGACGTGGTTCAGTTCCTGTAGCCCTTATCTCCTTCCACAACAGAATGTGTTTTGCTGACATTTATCGGGTAAAAGCCCTTGTAAAGCCTCTCCCTTCAGATCTGCTCCCAGGGTGAACAGCTTTCTCTTTCAGTCTTTCCCGCCTGGCCGTGCCCTCAATCTCTGTGGCACACACCCACGTCAGTCACGTCAATCCATGATTCCCAAATGTTCCCGATCGTCTCATCCTTTCTGGTCAATCCTTCCAGCCCACAGTAACGAGGGTGATGCAGAATGGGTGTTGCAGCTGCACAGACCCTCTGCACACAGCTTGCCGTGGCCTCTGTACTGTCCCGGGGCTGCAGACCAGGCTCTGGACATCCCTTGTTCAAACTTGAGCAGTGGGTGATTTTTGAAACAGAGCTTCATTAATCACCAAGGTAGGGCGGTGGCTCTGTCTTGCCTAAGACTGGGGCTTTTCTGCTGGAAAATGTCTCCTAAGATGTAAAATTTTGAAAGAGGGGAAGGAATGCTGTGGGGCATCTCAGATGCGAAGAGTTGTCACCAGGTCCTGGTGGGGAGCTGGGGCTCCTGGGCCACGTTTTGGGAGAGTGTTTGCTTGATGTGGATTGTGGGAGCAGGAATAGGGACCCCAAATCTGGCACTGGTGCGCATCCGCCTCAGTTTCCCCTGTGGTTAAAGATGGATGATGCCACTGAGTGACTCCAGCAGCCACATCAGCCTGGCCCTGAGTTCCCTGTTCCCCCCGTGCCCCCTATCCTCACTACTGGCTGTCAGACAGGCCCTGGCCCCCTGCGGAGCCTGTCTGGGGTGGATGGATGTGCCTCTTGCCCCCCAAAACCAAACTGAGGGGGTGTTGGTGTCTCTGCTCAGATTCTGCAGCTGAAGGTAGGGAGACTGGAGCAGCTGCTGCACCTCAAGAACGTGCGGATAGATGACCTCAGCCGGCGCCTGCAGGAAGCCCAGTGCCAGCAGCGGTGAGCGGACCCTCAGCCAGGGCTGCCCCCCCGCCACCTGCCCCACCTCTCCCACCCATGGGAGCTCCTGCTGAGCTGGAAGAGCCATCCTGGTGCCTCCAAGTTGCCCCAGTTCCCAGGGTGGACTCTCAAGGACAAAAGCCACAGGTGGAAAACGCAGATGCATAAGCAGGGACCCCGTGTGCACCTCTGGGTCCCCCCCCTCATGCCCGCCAGCGGGCAGCGTGGCAGTGGCATCGCTATGGCGTGGGCACCACTCAGCCCTCCAGCCAGCGCCTGCCGATGGCAGTGGTTCCTCCTTTCTTTGCCTTGCACATTGGTAATTAAAAAGCCGTGTCATTGCTCAGAGATCTCCCTGCAAGGCTGAGCCGCTGTGGGGGTCCTGCCTGCCCCAGTCAGGTGGTATTTATTTCCCAGCTGGTCCAGCATCAGAGGGTGGTGGGCAGTGTGGGGATGCCACTCGGCTTCCCCAGGCCGGGGAGACGTGCACTGGTAGAGGCTGGGATTTAATCCCTTACCCAAAGCTGTTTGTTTTTGTAATCTCTGAGAAAATCTGTGCCTCAGCACGCTGACCTGCTTGTGGTGTGGCTGGGCAGCAGCTCCGGAGCTTGGCATGGCACTGCCACACACTGACCACGTGGGCAACCCAGCTGTGGGGTGGGGGTACCCGCTGGCACCCCCTGCTCCTCTGCTCATCTCCTGCCGGTCCCCTGACCCTGGTGGTGGGGAGATGCCTGGGGGTGGCTCCGGACAAGACCTTCACTGCACTGTGGTTACCTATGGCTTTTTTAGGGTGAAAACCAGTTGTTTTTTCCAAGGCGTGGGTGTGCAGTGTGTCCTGGTGGAGGGGTGAGCCGGGCTCTGCGTGTCCCTTCCCGTGGGGGCTGAGCTGTGCGCAGTGTCGTGCGTGCCGGAGGCGAGGACACAGCTGGGGCTCCGGCAGCTTCCTGGGAACGAGGCCCTGCCGTTTTAAGCGTTCTGGCATCTGGAGGCTGTGGCCGAAGCCAGGGCTGCTGGGGGGCTGCAGGATGAGACAGGAGTGTGTGTGTTGGCTGAGCCCCGGGGCTGTGCTGTGTCCCCTCTCCCCATGGCTCTGCCTGCGAGATCCATCCCTGCCTGCTCATGGGGGCTGGGCAAGCCCTGACCCCGCTCCCCCACGGGGGTGGCTCTTGTGTCCCCCTGCATCGTTCCCAGGCGGGTGGACGTGCTCTTTGGAAGGGAACCGGTGGTGTTTTCCTGGCAGGGACGTGTCCCAGCTGCCTTTCCCACCCTGGACGCCCCTGACAGCCGGTTCCCTCCATCCCTGCCGGTTCCTCGCTGTCCCCTTGGGGAGACGTGACCCTTCCCCGTGCTCCTTCCCACCGGCGCAGGGGGACACGCAGGCTCGGACGGGGACAACCAGAGCCTGTAAGCTCAGCCGGGCTAGGCTAGGCATGACAGGCGCTGTCTGTCCCCTACCTCAGGGTTGTCTCCAGGAGATGGGGTGGGGTGGGGTGGGATGGGATGGGATGAGCCAGCCCTGCCCAGCCACCGTGCCCAGGCCCCAGCTCGGTGCCCGGCCTCCCTCCAGCGTCCCCCGTGGCCACAACTCGGCGGGACTCGGAGATTGGGGTCCGAGCAGCAAAAATTTGTCAGGAAACGACAGGTTGCCACGGCAACCGCATCGCCCGGGGATGGGGAACCAGGCGGCTGCCCCCCTCTCCTCTCCCCGCCCCGCCCCGCCCCGCCCCGCTCTCCTGCGCGGCGCTGCGCACCCCACCGCCCACACGTGGCGCCCCGCAGTCGTGCGCGCCCGCCCTTTATTGGCTGACCCAGCCTTTCGCCACGCCCCCTAGCTACAGTCCCGCCCCTTGGAGACGACCCTACCCCGGGGGGCCGCTCGGGAAGCGGCGCCGCCGGAGCCGCCGACGATGGGCGTGACGGAGAGGCGTGACCGCCGAGGGAGCGGACCAATGGGAACGGCGGAGGGTGTGTCGGGGCCAATGGGGCGGGGGGGCGTGTCCCGGTAGTGGGAAGCGGGGAGCGCGGCGGGGTCCGCGGCGCACCAGCCGGGGTAAGTGAGTGAGTGAGCGAGGGATCAGAGGATCGGGGCCGGGGAGGGAGGAGAGGGGGATCTCCGGGGCGGCGGGGCCCCCTCCCCGCATTTTCCCCTCCCGGTATAACCACCTCGGTGAGGTCTCTGGTCTCCTGGACCCGGTGGGCTGGGGCAGGATGCTCACCCGGGCCGTTCCGCTGGCTCATTGCGCAGAGGAGAACACCGAGGCCGGGCGTACATCCCCTTGTCCCCTCTTGCACCTCCGCGGCTGAGTCGGCGGGGTGTGGAAACACGGAGGGTGTGTGGGGGATACTCACACCCACGCGTGACGGGGACCGGGGCCACGCGGGTGATGGCGGAGGCAGATTGGGGCCACCCGGCGCGGCTCAGGTGGGGAGGCGTGCGTCAGCGCCGCCGCCTCCTTACTGCCGCTCACCCCCAGCCTCGGGGTGCTGGGGAGCCACTGTCCTGGGTGCTGGGGAGGGGGCGACAGCGTGGGGCTGTCGGTGGGTTCATGGGGTGCCCGCTACACCGGGGCTGCAGCTGGGGGCTCCTTGACCCTCTCAAGGGCATGTGGAGCCTGTAGGCCTTGTGTTTGCCCCCACTGTGAGCCCAGTTGTGGTGCTCACCCTGACCCCCAAGTTCCCCACTGCCGGTCACATACTTTGCCCTTGCTCCGGGCTGCTTGTCCCATGCCTCTCCCCGCTCCTGTGGAGCCGTGTCCTGTCCAGTGTCTCCTCCCACCCTGTGCTGCCCGTGAACAGTTTTTGTGCCCCCGGCACATCTCTTGAGGCATCCCCAAATCCTGAGCTTTTACCTCCTGGCTCTTTTCCAGGCTGGATCATCTTGTCTTTAGGCAGCAGCGGCATGGGGGCCATGGCGAGGGTCTGCCACCCATCTGATCCCCCCAGTTGCTGAAGAGGCTCCCTGCCCTTTCCACTCTGCTTTTTTAAATTATATTTTCCCCCAGGGCTGACGCTGTTGATGCTTTTTCCATTAATTTCCTTGTGCTCGGCAAGCCGGGCTGCTGACAGGGCTGTTTCATGCACCTGCCTCCTACTGCTGGATTCCTCGGGTGGCTGGTAATGTTACCAGCCCCCGTTTGGGCTCCTGTGGTCTCCTGAGGGGAATTGGGGCTGGGTGACCACAGGGAGGAGGTTTTAGCCTTAGCTTCCATCAAAGGGATCTTTGGGGTGTTGGATCCTGAACCCCCAGATGGGGGGTGTGAGTCTCGTTGCCTCCAGCCTGTCCCAGTGGCTCTTCCTGCCTTGGTGCAGGGACAGTGCCCGCACTGGGGCTGGGGGTGCTGGTGGGGGCCCCCCATTATCCTGTCAGGCTGCCAGGGGAGTGCAGCCCTGGGGGGGCTGGAGAGAGTGGCTATTCCCATGTGAGCTGTGCTGGCAGGCCCAGGGAAAAGGATTTGGAGGGGAAGCCTGCAAGGCTTCCCCAGCTCGGGGCTCTGTGTGGTGGCTGCCAAAGCACTTGCGGGGGGGGAAATGGGGAAACTGAGGCACGGGGTGCTCTCTGCTCACCGCTGATGGCTGGGAGATGCGATGGTTGTGTCCTGGCTGCTGTGCTGGGGTGCGAATCCTCCCTTTCCCAGGCAGGGGCTGGCTGCATCCCTGAGGGCCGGCGGAGCAGGAGCCGGGGCTGCCTGGGTCACGCCGTGGGGTCATGGTGGAGCGGGCAGAGGGGCTGCCTGTCCTACCACTGCGCTGCTCCTTGCGTGATCGGGGTAGAACTGAGCACAGGCCCTGGCGTGCTGCCTGCTGCTGCCCAAAGCTGGGCTGCCTGACGCCCCCGAGCTGCCGGCAGGCTCCTCCCCGGCAGGTCTGTGCTGGAGCAGTGTTGGAGTCGCAGCCGTGCGGTGCCGTTGCGTCCGCAGCACTCGGCTGGCCCCAGGACCCGGCTGGGGCAGCAGCTGCCTTACCCGGCTCTGCCTGCCCCTGCCTAACCCTGCCCATTCCCTCCCCAGCTCCGACGCTCAGGAGCGGTGGCAGCGCCAGAGGATGGCCTCCTGCCCATGCCTTTGAAGTTTCGCGCAAGGACGACCGCTGCGGGGACACATGGCTACGGCTAGCAAGGGTGAGTCCCTGGCATCCCCCGCCTGCCTGCCTGCACCTCACCCCCTCCCGGGCTGCTTGCTCCAGCCCGGGGCCAGTCTCCAAGTTTGATGCTCCTTCCCAGTGAAGCCCCTCTACCCACGGCCCTGCTGGTGGTCCCTCTGCCTGCAGCCAGGGATGCAAGGGCTGTCTGGAGCTGCCTGCTCCGTGCCTGGGGAGCAGCTGAGCAGGTCAGAGGCTGTAGGGGACCGGGGGTGGCGTTACTGTTGTTTTTCTGCTGCAAGTTACAAGCAAGCGCCCACTGAGGGGCCTTGTGGCAGGCTGGGGGCTCCAGTGGGGTGCTGCCGGCATCACTCAGCTACTATTTCCCCTCCAATGATCGACACAACCCCCCGCACCCCCTACCCCAGGCAGGGCTGCTGTGGGAAGTGATGGGTATTGGGTGCTCCTGGGGTGCTCCTGGCCTGTCCTGGACCCCGGATGCCTCCCTGAAAGTCTCTGGCAGTGCTGGGCTCAGGGAGCTGGGTGCTTTGTTGGTGCTGGGAGGGGACCCCAAAAGGCCACTGGTGCGAGATGCCCTGCGGCGTCAGTGCCCGACTCTCCACCGCTTCAAGACAAAGACCGAATAGGCTCTTTGTGCTGCTGCTAGGCGTGATTTCTTCTCCCTTTGTGCACCCAGTCACGGCTCTGGCCTCCGCAGCTCCTTCCCCGCTGCCGGCAAGCGGGGCCACCAGACGGCTCCATCCTGGGGGATTTGCTCCCGCTGGTGGTGAAGCCTCCTCCAGTTTCCTGGCAGGATGAGGGCCAGGCGAGCAATCCCTCGGTGGTGATGCCAAAGGATAGGCAGGTTCCCTGCTCTGGGCTGCCTTGTTCCTGGCAGCGTGGAGGAGAGAGGCTGGGGGTCTCTGTGGGGAGCAGCATGCGGGGGGAAACTTGAGCCCCCTGTGCTTCCCGGTACCCAGCCCTGCCTCCCTGGGGGAGCTGGGGCCTGGGCACCCTAATTTTGGGGGGGATGTGATGACTCTGAAGGTGGCATCTGCTTGTGATTGCTGTTGACACGTGCGAGGCAGGTGGTCCCCCCTCTGTGAAAGGTGTGGGCTGGACCCCCAACACCTCCCACCCCCCCCCTCCCCCGCCCCAGTGCCTAGGGAGCGCAGCACCAGAGTGGCTGCTTCATGCTGACCGTGTCAGGTCCGGCAAGTCCCAGTGGTGCTCCTGCCATGACTGTGACTTGGGGACTTAAGATAAAACACACCAGCTCTGGGTGATTTTGTGCCCAGCCTCTGCCTGCTGGAGCCTCTGCCTATACCTCTGCCTGTGCGTCCCTTCACTGCTGGATGTTTGCAGGATGCAAAATTGCATTTCACCCCTAATGAGATTTCCACGCTGGCTGACTCATGGCCAGTCCTGCGTGGGTGGGTGCCCTTACCCCTTCCACCTTGCCCCATGTGCGTGGGGCTGCAGAGGTGCCACTGTCACCTGTCCAGCCTCTACCCGGGGCTGTCCCCTTCCACCAGGGTGAGGACCTCTGTCAGCTCCTCCTGAGCCAGGACAGGGCACTGTGTGGTGCAGCCTCTCAAGGTCACTGGGGTGCATGCTGGCAGGTGACCCGGTTCCCGGGACAGACAGTTCCTGGGACAGCTGCCCGTGGTGCCCTGCTGCCACCTTTGCCTTTCTCTGACCTCCCTCTCTCCTGAGGGTCTTCAGACACACTGTGCCGGGGGGGCTAGCCGAGCACTGTGGCTGCCTGGGTGGACAGTGGCTGGGTGCCCTCCAGAGACACTCATCCCTGGGGGCCACCAGACTTCCCGGGCTCCGTGCTGGGCATTGGCTGCGCTGCCTCCAAGCACCGCGTGATGAAGACACATATTTGGGATTTTCCCTGCTCGTCTCCTGGCAGGCATTGGGGCTTGGGTCCTTCGAGCTTGGTGCTGGCATCAGGATGCCCAGCAGCAATAACAGGCTGGGACCTTGCCTGTTAGCGGCAGCTCACAGCCAGCTTATGGGATCCACATGGGTCTGTGGGCTCATCCTGCCCTGTGGCACCCATAAAGGCTCTGTGGGGCAGAGGGTGGCTCTGCCCCATCACGGGGGGCTGGGGGCTGCCTGCATTTTGGTGGGGAGGGTCCCATCTGTGTCCCCTTCCCCACCGCAGCCACGTGCAGCCGCATCACTCTGCAAGCGCCTGAGTCTCTTGTTTTCTCCTGCGTGCGGGGAAGGGATTTCTGCCGAGCTGTTCCGGCTCAACAATGCCGAGTTATTAAATCTCTGGCGTTTCCAGCCCGCCGAGGCACAAAGAACCTTTTCTTTAAGGAGGCGGCAATCTGCTCCCGGCTGCTGCCAGATGGATGCGATCGGCAGCCGGACCAGGGGGTTTCCTGGGGTGGAGGAGGATGAAGAGGGGAAGCTGTTTTGTCTTGGATGCTCTCAGAGAACGTATTGCAAAGGTGCAAGCAAAAGGGCAGGTTCCTGCTGGCTTTGGAGACCTCTGTGTCCCCAGGCAGGTGCCTGTCCTCTCAGGGCCATTGCATTTTTGGGTTTCCCCAGAGCACTGTGGGGTTTGCTTCCCAACATGCTGGCCAGCTTTGCAGCCCCAGAGAGCCCTGCCCAGCACCCTGGGATGGGTGGGAGCCCGTCTCCGGGGAAGCTGTCCTTCACCCCTGTCCTTGTCCCCCCTGTGCCCTCTTCCTGGCACAGTCCGTGTCTCTGCTTGTCCTACTTCTCTGTCCTGAGAAAATCACGGGAGTGAGCAAATGCTACTGAGCATGAGGAACGGATGGGACCCTCGCAGCCTCTAGGCGTCAGCTGGTCCATGTGCTCCCCCCTACTCAGAGGGTGAGCTTTCTGTGGCCACTGGTCACAGTGGCCATGTACCCCCTCCCCTGCCCATGGCACAGGGTGTTTCTGAAATGAGAGGGGCAGAAACTGGGAAGGCCCCTCCATGCTCCAGCCTCTGTCTATCCCCGGGGTCTGTGGGGGGACACAGAGCTGGGGATGAAGGGGGTGCGTCCCAGGTGGGCAGAGAGTGATGCCTGGGCTCTGTCTTCTCTTCCCCATGCAGGCAGCAAGGCAAAGGGTGGGGGTGTGCGCTTTGCCCCCAGCCAGCCCACCGAGGGGGCCCATGGCCATGTGCACTTTGACGAGAAGCTCCACGACTCGGTGGTGATGGTGACACGGGAGAAGGATGGCAGCTTCCTTGTCAAGGTGGGAGCTGGGACCTGGGGGATGAGGGGGGTACCAGTGCCACTCTGGCCTGTCCCCGCACCTGGCAGCAGGGATGGGTCTGTCCTGGGGGCCCTGTGGGGCGGGTGGATCCCCCAGTGCTGCCCATTGTAGCCCCCTGAGCTGTGGGGCTCCTGCTGCCCATGGTTTCTGCTGCCTGCAGCTCTGCCTGCTCCAGGGAGCTTTCCATTGCTGCCCCTCTGGACGTTGCTCCATCTCCATTATAATTCTCAGATTTGCATGTGTTTCTGGCCCTGCTAGCTCCCTGGCCTACCCGGGGGGGGCTGGGAGCACCCTGAGAACCCGAGTCCTTCCCCACGGGCGTCTGTAATGCTCCTGAGGGCACAGGTATAAACGTGGTTGTTTTGCTCTGGATTCACCCATTTAGCACCCGATTCCTGCAGCTGCTTCCAGCCTCTGCTAGTGACCGGGGTGGGTTTGGGGCCAGCTGGGGTTGCTGGCTGGGGAGGGTTCCTGGCCTGTGTTGCTGCTGCCTGGCTGTCGGGTCACATCCGGCAGGCTGGGGTGGGATGCAGGCTCCCTCTGGAAATCAGGGTCTGATGGGGTCACAAGCAGCAGAGCCCAGTCCTGGCAGAGCAGGCTGGGGGGACCTGCTGGCCATGCTGCACCTGGGGCAGGGGGGGATGTGGAACTGTTTCCTCTGCGCCTGTTTGGGGGGGACGAGGCTGAGCTGTGTCTCTCTCTGCACACCAGCAGTGCCATGGCTTCTCCTCACTTCCCCCCCAGCCATGTGTCTGTGGCCGTGAGAGGGTGTTAGCGTGCCTTCAGGTATGACAGTGGCTCCCAAGCCACGGAGGGGGCCCGTAATGGCAGTGGGGACAGCAAGCTGTCTTTAATGACACCTTGTATTTCATCCTGGCAGGTTTGCAGACCCGAGCACGTGCTGCCTGTCCCATCCCACGGCTCCTCATCCCACGCAGCAGGGCTGAGTGCCGGGAGCAGAGGCTATGGTGTTGGCGTGCCATGAGCTTTGGTGGCAGCGGGGTCTGGGTGTGAGATGGGCAACTTGGCAGTGATTCGGAGGTGCAGGTTGTCAGTCCTCTGCCTAGAGCAGCTTTATTGTGGCTGCTTCACCTGGTGCGAAGCTGGTCCCTCCGCCCCATCCTCTCCTTTGGAGGCCCTTTTCTCCCAAGGAATAAACCCCTCGGAGAGCATCGGGGTTGCTCCGGGGTTGCTTCAGCTTTGCATGCAGCAGAGCAATCTGAAACTCCCTTTCAGCTCTGAGTCAGTTATTTGTATTGGGCGGATGATGGGTTATTGCCCTAAAAACGGCAGTGAATTGCTTAGCAATTGCCAATCTGTGGGTGGTTGTTATTATTTTTCCCACCCGTGCTGTGCAGCGTGCCGCGGGTGCCCCAGCACTGCACGTGCCTCTCCGGGGAAGCGGGGGCAGCTCCCTGCTGCCCTGGGCACTGCCAGCCCTGATGGCAGAGTGGGACTGGCCTGGCTCAGCGTGTTGGTGCCCTGTGGGTCTGCGCCAGGGCTGTGTTTAACCGCGCAGCTCTTCCTTCTGGACAGGTTTAGGGTGTACACTGAGCCGTACCATGCTTTTCAGAGGCAGGAGGAGACCCTCATCCTCTCCCCTATGGAGAAAAGGTTCTTTAGGGCTGGTCACTGAATGTCTTTCCATGGTCTTAAAATCCCCAAAGCCACGCATTGTTGTTTTTGTGTTGCCATGATGCCTTGGAGCTGCTCGTGGCCAGGAATGTGCAAGCATATGGCATGCATTTTATATCTGTGTGTGTATAGATAGATATGTATATGTGCATGTGTCTGTATTATGTATGTATTTATATGGCGTTTGAGGTGCAGCTTGAAGCAGGCTGCGCATGTGTGCATGGAAGACCGAGGGTGCCTGGCTGAGATGTGCCTGTGGCAGAGCTTGCTCGCTGCTGCTGGCAGGGTCTGTGGCAGTTGGGGAGCATGGGGTGCCCTACGTCCCCGGGAGGGGATCGTCCTCTTGGCCGGGCCGGATCCTGGCTGTGCTCTAGGCTCTGTCGCAGGGAGAGTTTGCAGGCACGTCCAGAGCTTTGCAGCAGGTGGGGAGCCTGCCGTTCCCTTCCCAAAATGGTTTTTGCTCGATGGAGATGGACCTCACTCTGGAGGCGGCTGGCTCTGAAAAGGGCTCTGGTTTTCATCGTGGCAGTGGATAAATGAGGTTTGAAGGCGTGCTCTTGGAAACATCTTGGCTCTTACAGACCAGAAACAGCAGCTGGGAAAATTGGTCTGTGCTCCCATGACACTGAAGGGTGGTTGTTCCTGGGGCTTTGCCCCAGAACTGGGTATTCTTGCTGCTTGCTTTGTGCAGCCAAACTATACGTGTGTGTTACATTTTCCCATTTATTTAGGAAACAGCTCCCCCACAGCTGCTGCCACCCACTTTCCTGTGGGCTCTTGGGTGGCCAGTGCCTTGTGGGTCCCTGTGCCCAGAGTGGGATGCGGAAGGAGACACGATGGGATGGGATGGGATGATGGCAGTGTGGGACCACCTCCTGCCACAGCCCCTTGCCTGCCTGAGGAGGCGTGGTGTGAGCTCTGCTGTCTCCCCCTCCTTGCAGGTGGGATTCCTGAAGATCCTCCACAAGTATGAGATAACGTTCCTCCTGCCCCAGGTGCAGAGGCTGGGGAAGGACGTCTGTGCTGTGCCTCTCCCCAACCTCAACCTCCGAGTCATCAGTGTCACCACCCTACCAGAAGGTAAGGTCCCCCTTTTGTCCTCCCTTTGTCCCCTCTGGCAGCTGCTGTCCCAGATCCTGCCCTTGCTTTGATGTGGCTGGTGAGGGGTGAGCAGCAAGGGGGGCACTGACTGGGCCGGGGGGGGCTGCCAGGCCCAGATGTACCCCTAAGTGCCCGTGGGGGTGGCAGGGGTATCTGGATAATGCTGGGGTCCTGTGGGGAGCATGAACCAAGCACTCCCATGGGGTGGGAGGCAGCTGGCAGCTCCCTGGTCCTGGGAGCACTGGTGGTCATCTGGGTTGAGCCCTTGCCAGTCATGGGGGGTGATTCCTCTCGCTTGGGGAGCCCAGAGCTTCCCAGAAGCCTGCGAGGATGTCTTTTATTGCCAGGGTGTTTCCCACCTTGGGGGAACTTGATGGACGAGTGTCCTCCAAAGCGCTTTCCAAATCCCAAGCCTTGTCCTTCCCCTGAGCACCGGGGCAGTGGCAGGCTGATGGGGCTGCCCCTGTCCTGCAAGGCTTTGGGGGGACATGTCCCACTGCAGCTCCTAGCATTGAGAGGGGTATTTGGTCCTGACTGTACCTCTGCTGGGGCCACATCTCGGCGCTCATCCCTGCAGTGCTGCATTGGAGAGCTTTACCCCATTGAGAAGGAATCCGTGTTTCCACTGCGCCTCCTGGGAGGTGCCCGACCCCGACCCGTGCGCTTGGAGAGCGGCTTTTGTGGCATTTTAATCCAGGAACCTGCTGAACAGAGTCCAGACGTGCTGATATTTTTAGCACTTGCTCTGTCTGTTCTTTGCCTGTGCCGAGGGTCTGCCTAAAGAAGACGCTGGAGCTGCGGGGGGGTCGCCTCTCCGTCTGTCTCCAGGCTTCTTGCTAATTCTCTTGTCATAGAGGAAAGGAGAATAACGTCCTGAAATTTGAGCACTTGATGTGGGTCTGTGCAGAGGAACTACCTGGCCTTTGCTTTGTTCTGTGTCTGCGGCATCTCAGCCCCATCCGAGCCCATGCTGGGGGCTGGGCACGTGGCAGCCCTCAGCAGCGTGGCTGCAGGGCTGGGGGTCCTGCTGGCTGCTCTGCCCACTCCTTCCTCCATATCCTTCCCCATCCCCTTCTTGCTCCCCCAGCCCTTGGTCCTGTTCGGTCTCCGCTGGCAGTGCAGTTTCAGTCACATCCCGCACCCAGCCCGTGGCTGTTGCTCCGTGCCCTGCGGACCCGCGTCTCTCCATAATTTATCATCTGCAATTGGGAGGTTAAATGCTCTTTTATCTCAAATGTTCATCAATCAGCTGCTGTGTCTTGTGGGTTCAGATCAGTCTGGGAGGTGAAGAGTGGCCACGGGTTTGTGGAGCAGAGCCCACAGGCCAGTGGGAACAGGGACAAGGACAGGGACAGGGCTTGCTCCAAGAGGCACCAGGCTCATGCACCAGCCTGGCTCTGGTCTGGAGTCAGTTTGCCACCAGCACGTTGATGGGAGAAGGGAGCAAGGCTGTGCACGGTGGCCCCAGTGCGGTGACTGGAACAGCCGAGCATCACCCTGGGCTTGGTGGCAGCTGTCCTGGGGACACAGCACCCACCCCAAGGACACAGCGGGCTGCAAAGTGCCTTGGGGCACCTCGGCTGGTCCTGTGCAAGCAGCTCTGGTTGACAAGCAGCCAGTGGATGCTCCTTCCCCCATCCCTGTCCCCTCCGGCTCCCTGGGGCTGCAGCTCACCATCTCTCCCTGTGCCGCCTCCCGGCAGCTGAGGGTCCAGGAGCGGGACTGTGGCTGGCAGGGCTGGGCTGCGGCTCTTCCCGCGCTGCTGCTGGCCCCGGCCCAGCAAAGCACTTAAGCTTTGTTTGCTTGAAGCTTCCCACCTCAGGCTGGCACGCCCAGCACAGGCTCATGGCCAGGACTCCCAAGGCTTTGGGGAAAGGAGTCCTTTAGGGACTCCAAGCAGCTCCAGTGGGACCTGGAGGAGTCTGGTGCCTCACAGTGATTCAGTGGCGTTTGTCCCCCAGGTCCTCAGGGTCCTGGTGACAGCTGGGGCTCCCTGTGAGGCTCTGCTTCCTGCATCCTCAGCTGTGGGCTGGGATGGAGCTTGCCAGGTTTGCCCAGCCATGGGCCAAATCCTGTTTCTGTGCTGCCGGCGGCCCCAGGGCTGCCCAGCCTGGGCAGAGTGCGGTGCCTGGCTCCTGGCTGTGGTGACAGCCGCGGCGGGGCTGGTGAGCGGCGCTGTGATCTGGCACAGACACAGAGACAAAGCAGTCCCGGGTGAGCGTGGTCTGGAGATAAGGGGGCCCCCCGGCGCCTGGAAGGAAGAGGTTTTGCCAAGATGGGAGGAGGTTTTGCCACCTCTTTTCCCTCCTGCTTCCAGGTACAACCTTTCATCTCTGTTAAAGGTGGAGCTGCCTCATCTGAGCAGAGAAAGCACTTCCCTGCCCTGAACTGTCCTCTGGCTTCTGACTCTGCTCCCCTTTGGCTCCTCAGCCCTTCACTGGGGGCTGAGCCCCACACCAGGTTGGGGACTTGGAGAAGCAGTCAGGGGCGATTCATGGTGCCTGTAGATGGTTTCCTCTCCTCCATCCCACTGTGTTCCCTGTGTGCGGCTGGTGTTCCCGAGCCCTGGGGCTAAGGTCATGGAGCCGACTGCTGCATGTGCTCTGGAGCCTGGATGATGCTCAGCGCATTTTTATTTCTTTTTTCATGCTGTTGCAGCATCCCCCTGTGCCAGCCATGTCGGGGTGCCTCCCTTTGAGCTCTGCGGGGGCTGCCTGGACCTGTGCTTACAGCAAGCTTGTGGCCTCCCACCCTGGGTTTGAGTAGTGCCTTTCTGCAGCTGAAAGGCCAGCATGGTTTAATCTTCCGCCTCTCTGTTATTTTTTTTACATTGAGCTTTTTGCCTCTGGATCAAAAGCAACTGCCTCCTTCGGCCCTGCCAGCTCTGTCCCTGCGCTGGGGGGGGGGGGTGTGTCATAGGGCTGGGGCCAGCTTTCACCCCCACTGAGCTGGGGGCTCCAAGGGGTATTTTCCATGTCCCCTTTGCTCTGCAAGGAGGAAGACATGGCAATTTTGGCACGGGTGTGCCCGGCTGGTGGTAGATCATGGTGTTTGCCTGGCTAGGGCAGGGTGCAGGCAGCACTGTTTGCTGTGTCTGTGGGGGACTGTGTGCTGGGGCCGTGCGTGGGGCTGGAGGGTTGGGGTAGGGTGGAGGGTCGGGGTTTGGGTTGGGTGGGAGGTGAGACCCCCTTCAGCTGTGGCTGGGGGCACAGAGGAGCTGTGTGCTGGTGTCCTGCTCCCCTGGCTCCCTCCCTGTGGAGCTGTGCAAACCCCCGGTGGCCTGGGGCAGGGTGATGGGGACAAGCGGGTCTCAGGTGCCATCAGCTCAGCACTGTCACAACAGTGCCCTCAGCCTGGTGCTGGGAAAAGCAGCGGCTCCCAGACACCTCGACTGCGTCTCTGTGGAGCTTTATGCACTTCACCATGGCTCAGTATCCTTGTCTGCCTCATGGGTGGGGAAACTGAGGCACGGGGTGGGGAGGGAGCCCACCAAGACTTGTGCTCCCTTGGTGGTGGGGATGGGACTAAACCCGCTATGTCCCAGGCTCTGCTGCTCTCTGGATGCCTGCGGTGAGGAGGGGCTCCCGGGGCGGGGTAGGAAAGGTGCAGGCAGCTCTCGCACCAGAGCCCAGCTCCCAGGGTGTCTCTGTCCCCAGGCTACAGCGTGAAGTGCGAGTACACGGCGCACAAGGAGGGGGTGCTGAAGGAGGAGATGGTCCTGACCAGCGAGGCTGGTGAAGGCGCCTGTATCAAGGTGGTGGTACAAGCCCGTGTCATGGGTAAGGGTCTGCCTGCGCTGGTGGGCAGCGGTGCAGGGGGTCTCGTGCAGTTCCTTGGGTTTTGGAGCAGTGATTCCTCCCCGGCACAGCCGGTAACAGGGAGCGCTCGCAGACATGGCTGCTTTCTGCTGTGCCTGTGCCTGGGGAGCCAGGGATGCTCCCTGCATCCCCTGCATCCCCTGCGCCACCCTCCCTCCTTCCCCAGCCCACCTCCCTCCAGCTCTCCCGGCCCAGCCGCTGCAGACGTTCCCCACCTGGTGGACACTTCTAAGAAATTGTCTGAACAGGATGACTTTCACCCCGAAAATCCCCAGCCCGGGGGATGAGGCTGCGGGGCATCCCCGGTGAAGGGGTGCATGGAGCGGGGCTGCAGCGGGTGGGTCGAGCGCGCCCCCTGACCCCCCGTCCTCACCTCAAACCCAGCCCAGGGGCTGTGGCCAAGACCACTTGGAGTCCCCCTCTCCTCCAACCACCGCTGCTTGTTAGGCAGCACAGCAGTCTTTAATTTTAATTTCCCACCCCCCTCCCCTACCTTGCTGCCTAATTTGGGTTTGTTAATTAGAGCAGCATTTCGTAGCTCAGCTTCGTGTGACACGGTGCCTGCTTTCACTGGCATTTTCCACACAACCGATCCTGGGGTCCGCGGGGCTGGTGGTTCCCTCCGTGGTGTCCCCAGCCCGTGTCCCAGCCCAGCCCCCAGTGCCCCATGCACTGCAGCACCCGAGCCATGACACGCCGGGGGCTGAGTGTGGTCCCTGAGCAGGACCCTGAGGCCAGCGGCCACAGCAGTGACCTGGGGACAGGGTGCAGCATCCCTGCATCTCCCAGTGCCCCTGGCTGCTGGCATGCCTTGTGTGAGGACCATGGGTGAGAGGACAAAGCACCTGTGAGACTCCCCAAAAGGGCTCTCAGAAAGGTGAAGTGAGTCCCCTGGGCCAGCCTGAGGCCATACATGACTGTACCCCGGCTCTGCCCTTGTCCCCACTGTCCCCTCCTTTTCCTGCAGACCGGCACCATGGCACGCCAATGCTCCTGGACGGGGTGCGCTGCATCGGCGCAGAGTTGGAGTACGACTCAGAGCAGAGCGACTGGCATGGCTTTGACTAGCCCCTCCTGGCCCTCCACTGCTGCCCGCGTGGCTCCCAAGGACGAAACTCAAATTTAAAACACAAGAACCCCCCAACCCCCCCCCCCCTCCAGGGCTGCAGCTCTGTGGCCACCACAGAGCTGGGGGTGAGCTGCTGCTTCCCCCCTCCCCAGCTGCCATCGCCACAGCAGCATGCCCCCCCTCCTGCTGTGAGGTCGAGGGGTCCCCAAAGCGCAGCGGGAGGGCTCCCCAAATGCTGGAGCATCTCTGCCCAGAGCCTCAGGGAGGGATCCTGCCTGCTGCCTCCAGCTGCTGCTGCTTTCCCCTCGCTTTTCTCCCCTGTCCTTACCAGGAGAGGTGGCATTTGGGGATGGCGGAGCTCCAGCTGAGGTCACCCCGGGGTGAAATTTTGCCTCCTGGGATATGGAGCGGAGCTGGGCCATGGGCCAGGGCATGATCCAGCAGTGGGAGGGAGGCTGGGAAGCAGGATACCTGGTGGCTCCGGGGCTAATGCCAGTGTCCCTGTGGCAGTGCCCATCCACCTCATGTTGCAGCCATTGCCTTAGCATCCTTCCATTTTTCCTTTTTTTAATTTTTCTTTCTTTTTTCCCTGGCAAGACATGGTATAAGGACCAGGAGAAGTGGCTCAGTTTTGAAAGCAACAGGAGGCTTTATGTGCCTATATATATATATATATAAAATATATAGATATATATACACGTCTGTGTGTATGTGTGGGTTTTTTTAGGTACAAAAATCTAGAGGTAAATAATAAACTTCAGCTGAGTGAGGGCTGGAGCTCAGTTCACCCCTATTAAACCCCCCTGGGAGCACTGGAGCTGGTGGCTGCAACCTGATGAAAACCCACAGAGGGGGGGAGGGCAGACTGGACACCACCGGGCAGACAGGGACACCCTGGGGGGACAGGGGACACCCCGGGGGGTACTAAGCCAGCCATGCCCTGCAGCCCTGTGCTATTTCAGATTCCTGGGGCTGGCATGGAGGGAGGGGAGGGGTCATGTCCATTTATTTGTGCACCCCGGGGTGTCGGGGGGCTGTGTCAGACTGTCCCTGTGGACACGGATAAGCCCAGCTGGACCCTTTGGGTGAGTGGCTTCGTGCTGCAGACTGACCCGACCTCAAGTTAAAAGGGGTCCAGGGGAGGGTGAGGGTGGGCTGCTGTCCTCCTCCTTCTGTGCCACTGTCCCTGTCCTCGCTGGGTGGCGCTGGCCGTGTCAAGCTCTGCTGCTCGGGGGATGCCAGCTGCGAGGGCGACGTGCAATATATGTACAAAATAGAAATGTGGGTTTACAGAATGCATGTGCATTGGTATTTTTGGGAGCTGATGGTGCTGCAGGCTCCATTGCTGGCTGTACTTGTGGGGCAGCCTGAGCCCCCTGGCCCCCACTTGGCTGAGCAGCGCTGCCCCTGTCCCGCTGAGTGATGCCGGGAGTGCAGTCACCTTTTCTGACAGTCAGACCCCAACCCATTTTTGTGGGAGATGTGGGCCCTGGGTCAGTGCTGTCTGGCAGCACATGGGGACCATCTTTGGGGTGTCCCATGAGAAGGGGGGCCACCAGCATGGTTGCAGCAGGGTCTGGTGGTAGCCTTGCAGCTCAGCCAGGGCAGTGACCCGCTTGTTCCTCTGCCCATCTCCTCACACCCATGGGAGTCCCACGAGGCTCGAGCCCAAAGCGGGTGCTGGTGGGGGTCTGGAGCAGTTGGGAGGTTCTCAGGGTCCCCATCCCTTCCCACACAGCCCCATGGAGGGAGGAGCTCAGTTGGAGAGGAAATCAATGGTGGCTCGGACTGTCTTGGAGGTGCGGATGTCCATGGCGGTGACCTTGATCTCCGTGTCCCCAAACTGCATGCTGGCGCGGATCTCACGGCGGCCGCGTGGTGGGCTGCCGGCATCGCCCAACGCCTCCAGCTCTAGGCTGATGGTGCCACACTTGCGCACGCCAGGGTCAGTGATGTAGACCACGTCGTCGGTGGCGCAGCAGTAGATGTTGATGATGGTCTTGCGCTGGCCCGGCCGGGCAGGGCAGTAGCTGCGCTGGACCACCTCCCCCAGTGCCACAGACTGGTCCACGGAGACAAACTTCTCAAAGATGTCAGTGCACCAGTTCTTGCCCTCCTTCACCAGCAGCTTCTCCCGTGGGTGCTTCCCCTCCACAAACTTGTTGAGCACCCCCACGCCGTAGGTCAGGGGGGAGCGGCGGACGCGGACGATGGTGGGGTCGAGGCCGAAGAGCACGGCCCCTTTGAGGATGGTCAGCCCCACGTCTTGGGGGATAATGACACGGCAGGTGGAGCCGAAGGCTGCCTGGACGGCACGCTGCAGCATGGCCGACTCTGCGAAGCCCCCCACCAGGAAGAGGAACTTGATGCCTTGGACCTCCGGCTTCTTCAGGAGGTCATCTGGGGAGGGAGGAGGGGTGTTGGGCAGGGCTGGGGGCTGCCCATGATCCTCTACCCCTGCCCCGGCGAGGGCAGGCACTGGCCATGTATCGGGGTGCCACTGTGGTGTGCCAGGGCCCTGGGGAGAGGGGAGTCCCTTCTTGCAGGGGGGAGCAGGGGCTCTGGCAGCCGGCCTGCTCCCAGCCCAGGACCTACCGATGTGTTTGATGATCTGGCTGATGGTGGGCTGGAAGAGCTCGCTCATGGCCTCCGAGGACATCCGCAGCATCCCTTGGGACGACCACTTCACAAAGTTGACGCTGGGGAAGAAGAGAGGGTCTGGGGCTGCCCCTTGCCAAAGGCTCCCCCATTGTCCTGCCTTGAGGATCCCCCAGCCCAGCAGACCCTGGACAAGGAGCACCCCACCTGCCCTTGCCCTCTCCCTCCTCCCAGTTTAGGTCCCTCTGGGGCCACGTGCCCCTGAGTGGTCCCCAGGCCCTGTTGTCCCCCCTGAGCTGGGGTCTCACTTGCTCTTCTTGAGGGCTGTCTCCACATTCTGGCCCCGGTGCTTGCGGTAGAAGTCGATGAAGGAGAAGGGCAGGGAGATGTTGAGGGGGCTGGCACGGGAGGGGGCTGCTGCCCGCTTGCGGGCTTCGAAGGCGATGGTCAGGTCCACCCAGGCGGCAGGGCGCTTGGCCTTGAAGGTGGCGATGAAATCCTCTCCGAAAATGTGGCACAGCAGCTTCTCGAAGGCCAGGTCCACCCCCACAGCCCCGTAGGGACCCCCTGGGGACCAGGTAGGCTGGGTCAGGCAGTGTCCCCACAGCACACGTGTCCCCCATCACCATGTGCCCAGTGTCCCCCCAGCATCACCTAGCAAAGCCTGGGGCACTTTCTATTTAAGATTGTGGCCCCCCCCAGCCCCACTGTGGCTCTTCTGCAGGGGGATCAGGGTGCCCCCCCCCCCCCCCCCCCCCCAGGCTGGGACAGGGGACAGGGACAGGTCCTGCACTGGCAGGGGAGCATGGAAACGTCCCCCAGGAGTAGGGAGAGGGCAGGTAGTGTGGCTGCAGGGACAGCAGCCTCCTGGACAAAGGGGACCTTGTCAGGGGGTCCCTGGGTGATGCTCGGGGGGCTTGGTGCTTCCCCCCATGGTGTGGCTCCACCATGCAGTGCTGGGGCTTTCCAGCCACATGCCCAGCTCTGTGGGGAAGCCCAGGCTGGTGGCTGTCACTCACGAGCCCCCATTTCTCCAGGGTACACGACCGTCATGTGCCAAAATCACACCCCTGGGGTGGGCTGAGGCTGGGGGCTTTGCGTGTCCCCAGGAAGCAGGGTGGGAAACCTGTGGCCATGGGCCAGGACACATCATGGCCCTAAGTCACCGTGCGCCTTCCCTGTGTGCCTGGGTGGCACTGGAGGCTGGAATCCACAGCAGACGGGGACACCGGTGGGATTTCATGTCCCCAAAACAGGGTGCCTCAGCTTCTGCCCCTGTCCCACTCTGCATACTGACCCTCTCCCACCTACATTCCTGTCCAACAGGCACCCCCCCAACCCAGCACCCCTGTCCCACCTGAGCCCCCCGCATCCCAAAACTCCCATCCCACTGGCACTTCTGTCCCGCCTGAGCCCCCCATCCCAGCTTCTCTGCCCCTCTGTCACCCCACAACCCACCACCCCCGTCCCTCCTGAGCCCCTCTAAGCCAGCACCCCCAGCCCAGCACCCCTGTCCCACCTTGTGCCCCTCCAACCCAGCACTTCTGTCTTTCTGTCACCCCACAATCCAGCACCCCTGTCCCACCGACCCCCCCAGCCCATCGCTCCCACCCCACTTTGCCCCCCCCCCCCCCGAGCCCCTGCCCTGCTCCCTGCTGACACCAGGTGGTGCCACAGGCTCAGACACGACCCTCCAGGGGACAGGGAAGGGACGGCAGCACAGAAGGGGGTCGCTAAGGGGGTTGGCAGGATGGGTCTGGGGGCCGCAGCCCACCTGAGGCTTTGTACAGCTCCTTCAGTGTCCCCTGCGGCTTCTCGATCTGGTGCACCGTGAGGTCCACCGTGCCACCGCCGCAGTCCGCCACGATGTAGCGGTCACCTGCGGGCAAGGACAGTGGACGAGTCGGGGTCCCGGGTCCCCCCCCACCATCACCAGCTGCACCGCGCCGGGGATGACCTCCCCCCCCCCGGGACACCCACCCGTCCTGTGGGCTCGGAGCAGCTACTGGGACACAGCCCCTGGGTGGCGCTCTCGCCACGAAAAACAAAGTTTTAACCAAAATACGGGGCTTTGGTGTGTGTTTGTTTGTTTGTTTGGTTTGTTTTGTTTTTTCTTTCTTTTTTTTTTTTCTTCTCTCCCCACCCCAAAAAACAGCTGAAGAAGTTTTGGAGGGCAGGAGGTGGGTGTTGAGGTGTTTGCTTGGAAGGAAGCAGATGATGGAACGAGAAGGTGGCAGGCAGACCCTGTCCTCACTGGCATCATCTGGGGTCTCAAGACCAAGTGACACACCGTAGCCGTGTCACCCCCATGGCAGGACCCTTCCCTGGTGCTGGTAGGGCCACGCTCGGGCTCTCTGGGGGGTGCAGAGGGGACGTCCAGTCCCTAAATTGACCCTGGGTGATGCTGGTGGCCAGGCAGCACCAGTGGGGACTCCTGCTTATCCCCCCCACCCTGTGAACCCTCTTGTGGGGGCTGGGGGTCTGCTGGGGTGGGGGGGACACTGCCCATCACCCCTCCTACCTGCCTGCATTTCCGACCAGAGCTCCCCCACTCCTGACTCCACCAGGAAGGTGCGGCTGTGGCGGGACCTCCGTAGCTGCTCTCGGGCTGTGGGACAGAGTGGAGGGGCCAGCATCAGGCTGGGGGACAGGAGGGTCAGGAGCATCCCTAGGTTCCCCTCCCCCCAGCAGGTGGGCAACACTGTGGGTGGGCTGCTGGGGCCGCAGTGGGAGCACTGCTTGCCCACTCTGCTCCCCACCTGACATGGCCCCAGCTCCACCATGGAGGAGCTGGTCCAGCCATCCTGCTGCTCTGCCCAGGATCCTGCAGGATCCCACGGGATCCCACCTCACTGGGTCCAGCCTGTGGTGCCCTGGGCTCAGAGGTGTCCCTGGGCGATGCCGCCTCTTCCCCTGTTCTCCCCAGCCTGGGTGGGGTTTCCTCTGCTCCCCCTGTTCCCGGGGTAGGGAACATCAAAGCAGCCCGGAAGGGCAGGGAGCTGTTTGGAGAAGGTGGGGTTATCCTGGCCTATTTTTGTCATGCTGAGGTGGATACAGCACACTAATTTAATTAGCTTCAGCCCCAGGATGCAGTTCAAGCCCCTCCGTAAATCCGGACGTGATCCCAGCTCTCCGGCCACACGCAAGACGGGCTGCAGACACTGGCAGACCCCAGCTTCAGGGCTTGGTCCCAGCTGGGCAAACTGGACCTACTCCGGTAAAGCCCCGGCTCTGTGGCTGGAGTGGAGGCGATGCTCAGGCTCCCGTGCATGGGGGGAGCATCCCCACAGGCAGCTCAGCGGAGGGTCTATCATCCCTGAAGCAGCGGGCGGATCCTCTCCCCATCTCGGGGTTACGCTTATGGCATCGACCAGGGAGGCTGATGCGGGATTGGGAAGCCTGAGGGCTCGGCCCATATGGAGGGGGGCCAGGCTGGGGGAAAGGGACGGCGAGGAGCTGGGGTGGCCGAGGCCGAGCGGAGCTGCTGGGAAGAATCCAGGATGGCTTCAGCTGAGCCAGCAGAAATGGCTCCAGCTGGAAACGCGGGGAGAGGGAAGGGGAGAGGCGGCCCAGGGACCTGGGGTGGTGCGGGCAGATGTCAAGGGCGGGCTGGGCAGATGAAAGGGGCTCAGCCCATGGGGGACACACAGCTTGGATGCTTCCTGGGAAAGTAGCCATCGCCTGCCCTGGCCCTGTGGGCTTGGGGAGGGCGGAATGGGGTGGCTAAGAGGGGAGCGGGGCTCCCCGGGGCTGACAGAGGGGGGAGCAGCCATGGCACGGTGATCCGCTCACCTCTGCCTCAGTTTCCCCCATCGCTACTCGGTGCCGCGGGCTGGCGGTCCCTGTGGGAGTGGAACCAGCCCTGCTCTGTCCTCACATTTGGGGGGGGGGGGTGCAGGATTGCTGTGCTCGCTTTACACCCTCCTTGGAGTCACCCCAGTGCACACCAGTGCTGCGCAGAAACCCAAACGGCTTTTGCCAGAAGCGGTCTCGTTTGCTAAAGTATCACTAAAGTATCAGAGATGGGAAAATTATAGGGAAGGGGGTGGGAAAGTGGAAAAGAGCTGGGAGCAGAGGAGGACAGGAGGGAGTCGGCTCCTCGGGGCAAGGGGCCACAGCAGAAGGGGCCGAGGTGCCTGTGTCGGACCCCAGAGGGGAGCACGGGGGGGGTCTCTGGGGAGAAATACCCACGCTGGAGAGCCCCGGCGGGGGGCTGCCTGTGTACCCCCTGCTCATGGGGGCAGAGCCAGCCTGGGAAGCAGCAGCAGCTCCCCAATAAAAGCCCCTGGACTAATTGCTCCTTTGCTAGCTGTGGTTTTGCTCCGTCCCTAAAGCCAAAGGAGAGGCACGTGCCGGGGACCATAATTCCAACCAGCTCCCTGCCAGGGCTGGTGGGGACCCACTGGAGTCCCATAAGAATGGGACCCCCTGGGTGGGGGCTGCTCCCAGAGCCCCTCTGCTCCCTGGGCAGAAGCTGGAGCTTGGGATGGGGGTGTGAGAGCTCTCTGAGTCTGCATCCCGGCCCCTCTCCAGCCAGCTCCCCGGCACCCCGCTCCGTGGTTATCGGTGGTGCTCAGCCCAGGGACCCCACGGCTGCAGCCCAGGCTGAGCTGTGCCCCGGAGCTGCTGATGGACCCTCAAGACCCGGCACGCAGGGCCGGATCCCTGCCTGCTCTGTCTCCTGCTATTCCAGCCCCACGCCCTGCCAGGGCCCTCTGCTGGTGCCCGTCCCCTGCGGCCGCTCACCCTGCCGAAAGCTGGAGTCGATGGAGTGGTCCGGTGCCAGCCCGTTGGCCGCGGGTTTGCAGCTCAGGTCGATCAGCTGGTGGAGGCGAAGCTTCCTGCAATAAATGGAGGCGGCTTCGGGCTCCAGCGCGATCAGCAGCTGCTCCGGGTTCTCCGGGGACACCAGACCAGCCTGCAGGGAAGACGGGGGGGGGGGTGGTCAGGGCAGAGAAGGTGCCGGTGCACCAGGGCGTCCCTGCACGCCATGGTCTCATGGATGTGCTCCGGCAGGGATTTCCCATCCCCGGCCTTTGTGCCGGTATAGGCACCATGCATTGCACAGACATCCTACATATGACAGTGGTGCATCACCCGTGCTGTAGGGGTGGGACCCAGGGGTGGTGGTGGCACCGTGCACCCTCAGAGCACCCCTCCATCCCTGAGGGAGCACATGTCCCCGTCCCCAGTCTTCCCCATTGCTGCACGCCCAGCTCCGAAATCCTTCCACCCCACCAATGCCAGGTTTCAAAGCCAGCCCATGCCCATCAGCCAGAGGCCAGCTCCTATTCCTTGGGCTACTGGGACAAGCCAGAGACCCATCGTGATGCAGGCAGCAGCCACAGGGAGAGGGGGAGAAGGAGGTGCCCCCCCTCCCCTCCCCAGATACCGTCCTGTGAGGGTCACCACGTGGAACAGTCCTTCCCTGTGGTGTCCCCTCACCTTGTAGGCAGCCTCCCGCATGAACTGCTTGGCCGGCTGCTTCCAGATGGCGGGCACGGTGATCACCCAGCGGATGGCATCTCTCTCAGGCAGGGACGGGCACTGGTCCTTCAGCTCCTGCCAGGCAAGAAGCAGCAGGTGACAGGTGACCCCCCCACCCCTGGCAGGAGCATCAGGGCTCTGGGCGAAGGGCCAAGGAAGCAACATGTGGAGAGGATGACACACACGACTTGTACCCCGTTTTGGGGAGGGAGAGGAGGGCTGCGCGATGGCGCAGGGACACCTGGTCTCGGGTGCCAGCGTGCCCTACCTGCACGGCGTGCTGCTTGAAGAAGCGGAGCGCGTGGGCGAACACCTCCAGCGCTTGCATTTTCTTCCCGTTGACGGCTTCTAGTTCAGTTTGCATGGTGAGGTCCTGCCGGGAAGAGCAGTAAGAGGCAAAAAGATCATGCAGGGTGCTGAGACGCGGCTGGCATCCCATCCCGGCTCCCATCAGGCAAGCCTCGGGCAGGGTGATCATCCCCCTCTATGCCAAACAGCCCGGCTGGGGTACGGGCACTCAAAGTGTCGCTCTGCAGCTGCATCCACCTGCCCCAAAGCAGCTTAGATGGGGGGGGACACCAAAACCTCACCCCCCCGCAAAGGGCTAAAACGTTGTGATGCGCAAAATGTGTGTAAAGCAAATAGGGAGCTGGGTGGGATGAATCCCTGGGGCCAGCTCAGCTCACCTCCAGCCCGGCCAAGGTCCCCGCAGGCCATGCTGGGGAGGTGGGGCCGGGAGCAGGGACTTACGCTGGTGCTGTGAATCTTCATCTTAAACTTCTCGAAGTAGAGCCAGTCGCGGGCTTCCTCGGGGTCCAGGTCATGGTAGTAGTCCCTGGCGGTGTAGCCAAAGCTGTGGAAGACGCCCTCCGGCGTCAGCAGGAGGCTGGTGGGGGTCTTCTGGTTGGCCACCCCTGGGTCCCCTCCTTCCCATTTCCTGCAAACAGGAGCCGGCAGCAGCCCGTGAACCTCAAGGCCAGAGGACAGGTCCTGCCCCGCTTCATTTATGTGTACGGACACAACCTCAAGCACCTTAAAGAGGGACAAAGAAGGGACCAATGTCCCTGAGGATGCTTTACTCCCCGTGGAACCCCTGCAGGGCTCTTCTGCACCCATGCAGATTTTTATAACAGAGGACTAACGAAGAGGTGCTCTCACCCCATTGCCCTGCTCCGTGCGAGACCCATTTCATAGAATCATAGGTTTAGGTTGGAAAGGACCTTGAAGATCATCTCATTCCAACACCTCCCACTAGTCCAGGTTGCTCAAAGCCCCATCCAGCCTGGCCTTCAACACCTCCAGGGATGGAGCATCCAGAACTCCCCTGGGAAACCTGTTCCAGTGCTTCCACCCCCCTCACAGTGAAATTTTTTTTCCTAATATCTAATCTAAATCTACGCTCTTCCAGTTTGAAGCCATTCCCCCTCATCCTATCACAATATGCCCTTGTAAAAAGTCCTTCCCCAGCTCTTCTGATGGCCCCCTTTAGGTACTGGAAGGATCTTCACAGGCTCCTTCCACCAGCTGCTCCCAGGCAGCATCCCTCAGCCGTGATGGTGTGGATGTTCATTGCCCAGCCCGGCTCCATCCCTCCCTCCCTCCCTCCCTCTTTCCCACCCAGCACGCCAACTTCCAGCTGCTTTGGGCAAAAAGTCCTTTAACAGCCCTGGGAGCAGCTCTCGGGCCTCTGGCTGCTCCTCACCTCATCATGTGGATGGCCTCGGGGTCGCTGGAGAAGCTGAAGGCGTAGCCGCTGGAGGTGGTGCCGAAGTCGATGGCCACCACCACGGCGAAGGAGGCGGTTTGCTGGGAGCGAGCCTCGCTCCTCTGGAAAGGCAAGGGCGGCTGTTAGGGACGGGCTCTGCCCTGAGGGCGAGCATGGAAGCGGAGCTGGCTGCTTCCAGAAAAGGGGCAAAAGAAAAAAAAAAGAGTCAGCGAAAGGGTTAATTTTTCCTGGATCAGGCCCACAGGAACCGTGATTTCTGCCTGGGCAGGAGACACAGTGATGCTGAGGTTTCCTCTGTGGTGATGGTGACAACATGGGGTAATTCCTCCTCTTACACAGCTCCAAATCACCGAGAAGAGGGACTGCCTGTGTTGGGCTCTGGGAGGTCCCTGTGGCTGTTCCCAAAGAGGCTTATGGGACAAGGGGATTTGGGAAGCCCCGGGGAGGGATGGGTGCCTGCAGCCTCTGCCCACAAGAGCTGCCTGGGGTGGTGGTCGGGGTCTCCATTTCTTCCCCGGTTAGGGCGGCGCTGAGCCCTCTGCACTCGAACCCTGGCAAATTTTAGCTGAGATACCCCAAAACCTTCCCTGCTCCCGATCTCGCTCCAAGGCACCTCATCCCAGGTGTCCCCATGGGTGACCCAACTGAAAACCTTCCTGGCCCCAGTGCTTTAAGGGGTTCTCCCTGCTGCGTCCCACAGCCGATGCTTCTCTGGTCCTGCCTTCGCGCCCCTATCCCTCGCCTCCCGGCTGGTGTCCACAACAGCAGACGGAGGTGGCATGGAAGCTGTGGTGCCAAAGGAGCCGTGAAGACGCAGCGAGCCCCGTGCCCCTGTCACCGCCCTGCGCTGCCGCAGCCTCCCAGCACGCGGGGCAGACACGGAAAGCTAAAAGCCCTCATTAACTTTTAACGTATCCAGATTTGATAAGTGCAGGCATTAGCTAGCTGTGAGAAAGGAAAAAAAAAAAAAAAAAAAGCCAGCGATTAGCATGGGTGAAGTGGTTGTCTCAGAAATGTGCATGTTCAGGGAGCTGCCAGGACAGCGAGCACGAGCACCGGGGAGGAACTGGCTCCGGCACGCTCCCTGCCTGCGTCCTTCCACACCAGGCAGTCCCTTGGGACATTCAGGTAGGAGACCAGGAGTTCTGCAAGGAGTTAAACTTCCGCTGGTCTTTCCTCTGGCTCCTCTCCCACCTCCTGCACTGGAAAAAACCTCCATCCCATAAATCTCACAGCTAAGGGGGGGATTTGAGCCCTGGTGGTAGACTGACCCCTCCTTCAGCCAATACCAGGGTGTGTGGTAGGGATGGCAACCAGACCAGGAGGGGAGGCAACGGGGGGTGACCACCAATCAGGGGAGGATCAGAGGGGACAATACGGGGGAGTCAGACCCTGGCAGCCCCAGGGGACCCCACAACTCCCTTACCGGTGACTGGGAGGGCGTCAGTGGGGCGATGCTGCAGCTGTCATGGGGTGTTCCTGGGGAGCCGGGAGGGGACGGCGTGGGGCACCGCTCGCCATTGGCACCTGGGGACACAGCAGGGTAAGACTTGGATGGGAATGGGCCCCAACCTCTCCTGAAGACCCTTCCCCAAGATGAGGGCAACACTTGATATCCCGATGAAGACGCAGCCAGTGTGGATGCAGGTTTGGCAGTGGTGGAGTCAGAGTTGCTGCAGGGGCTGCTCCTGGTGGGCTCTGCATGGGCCACTTTGGGCTCAGGAGGCTTCCCACACGTTTTTTTTTCAGCCACGTGTATGGAAGGATCTAATCAGCACGGATTTAATTAGCAAATGAGGAACCCCTTGGAGGTGTCATAAGAAGGTGCAGGAACCAATTGCACCTGGTGTTAGCATTGGTGAGCTCACAGGGATCCCTTCCTCTTGGGTATGGGGCTTGAAGCCATGCAGAAGATGGGGACAGTGGCCAGAGAAGAGCTGCAGGACTAAGGGACCTTCTTCTCCAGGGCTGGGGGATGTCAACTCTTGCTCAGCAAGAAGATGGGTCAGGGTGAGTTGGTCATGGTGTTTCAGGGAGGGTTCAGCTCACTGGTGTGGGCAGGCTTTGGTGATAAGACACAGGTTCAAGGTCTTCTCCATCTCTGGAGAGAAACTTGCACACGGAGGAAGAGTTGTCTGGTCCTGAAGCCAGTATCTAAAATAAGTCAGGTGAGCCTGCAAGCCCAGTTTCTTCCCATTGACTCTATGGAGACTCTTTGGGGGTGGCTGCAGATGGAGACACTTCCCCTGTAGGTGAGCAAGCTGAGGTGGGATGGATCCTGCCTTGCACATCTGAAGGGGACCAGAGAAGTGGAACTGCAGTGGTCTTCAACCAGCAAAGGAGCAGCCGGATCTAATTCCTTGCAGCTGATGACAGAAGAGTCAGGACTAAAAGCCCATGACGTGCTTGCAGCAGTAAGGGATGTGGTGGTTCTCCAGAGCTGCCTATTTTTAAATCAAGACAGCCATCGTCACATAAATACATGCTAGTTCAGCTTGGCAACTGCTGGCAGGGACAACTGCAAAGGATGCCAGAGTCTGCTCTGGGCAAGCAGCTGAAAAGCTTGTATCCAGCAGGAACGGGGGGGAAAACTTGGGAAAGAGACGCTGGTGAGCTACTGAGGCAGAGGAGGCGTCTGCAGCTTGAGGCCATGGAGACCCGGCTCCTCTGCCCTTGGCGAGGGGAGGTGTGCCCACCTCAGACCCGTGCCCATCCTGCAGAACAACCCAGCTTGGTGGAGACCCGGTAACTCCTGTGTGAACCTGTGATAACTCCGAGACACGGAGGTTTTGCCTGCACGAGGAACTTGGGAGGATCGTGCTGCCTTGCACTGCAGCGAGACACGGGGACAGGCACCTTGGTCTGCAGCTCATGGCCCAGTGGGGCTTTCCTCCTCCTTTTCTTCCTCCTCCTCGAGGTGACAGCCAGCTCTGCATCTTCTTGGGTGAACCTCTCCAACAGCTCCTCCCGCAGCAGAAGCCTTGTCCCAGGGATCCCCGTTAATCCCAGTCTGTCAGCCCAGGCTGGGGCCACTGTGGAAGCCCCGGTGGGACCCCTGGACCTCAGCCAAACCAGTGTGGGGACGGAGTGAGCCCTGGGGCTGTCCCGCATGCCCGCGGTGCGAGGGCTGCCTGCTGCCTGCACTCCTCCTGCCACATGGCTCCAATTAGCAGAGGGGATTAATCGTCCACCCTGCAAAAGCATGAGCTGGTGGACGGGCTCCAGCTGTAGGCCAGGGACAGCCAGGAAGGGGCTGGGGCAGCTGATGGAGCGGGGCCACCTTTCCCAAGGGTTTGGCCAGCCCTGGCTCTGGTCGGGGTACAGCCGTGCTGGGAATGGGATGTGGGGTCCCGACGGTGACACCGGGAAGGCCAAGGGACTGACTGTCCACCCCACGGGCTCTGTCGAGACCCATGCTTTGGGCTTGCGGCTCTGTGCCAGGACCCTGCTGGGATCTGGACCCATGGGAGCAGGGACAAGCAGCACCCGCTCCCAGCTGGACTACGGTGAGGTTTGTGGCTGGTGGAGGCTCCTTGGTCTTTCCTCGGGGAAGCATAAAACTCCAGCTCCCCTTTTGCCAGAGGGTGCTGGCAGCTGGTGTCCGCATCCAGGAGAATCCACCCCTGCTCCCGCTGTGACCAGTTTGCACCAGGTCAGCCAAGGGGCAGCTGCCTAAATCCTCCTGGCAGCTTGGGAGCTCCAGAGCCCCCCCACCCCGGCCTGGCAGTGAGGGTCCTAGCTGATCGCCAATGCTTTATCCCCTTGGCCGGCTGAGAGCCGAGCCGCCGGCACATCGCTCGCCCCGCACTCAGTGCCGTGGTGCCGCCGTGCCAGGGATGGTGCTGTGCCGGTGCTGCGCGCCCCTGGGAGCTGTGCTGGTGGCTCGGCTGTTCCCTGCTGCGATGCAGCTCTGGTCCCTTCACACTTGCTCCGTAAGTGCCTTTCGCTGTATCCCATGTCTGTGCCATGAATATTTGATCCCCGACAAACAGGAACGTCCCTCCGGGCATCTCTGCGTGTCGGCAGAGCCCCACAGTGTGTGTGTGTGTGTGTGTGTGTGGGAGGCTGGTGGTGTCCCCCGACCATGGGGGGGTAAAAAGCATCACCCAGGCTGGGCAGGGAGCCGGCAGCTCAGCTGGGCTTCGAGCCTGCGGCTCCGTAGACCCATCCCGGGGCCACGCACACGAAGCATCTTTCCTGCGGTTCCTGAGCCGGAGATGGCACCTGCCAGTGTGTGGGCACGGGGCTCCCAGTGATCTGGGGGTGCTGTGGGGGGGGACGGGACGACCTGCAGGGGGTTAATTCTTGCAATGGCCTCTCTGCTCAGGCTGCTCCCCGGCTTGTGTTCGCTCACAGGGTCGAGTTTCCTCAGCCGCAGCTGGTTCTGGTTACTCCAGCGCAGGAGCAGTGTCGGGGGCTCCTCCGTGCCGCAGACAGGGGGGATGACTGCGGAGGGGACAGACGGCTGGGGGAGTTTGGGGGGACACTGGCAGGCACAGGGAGGCGAAGGGAGAGGGGCCCACAGTGTCACGCTCGCAGAGAACTTGTACCTGCTGGTGGGGAGATGAGGGGGAGGGACAGGGGATCCCCCACCCACTGCTGTTCCCACCAGGCACCCTCCCTGGGGAGCAGCCTTACCCATCCGGAGACTCTGCATCCCGGGCTCCAGGAGCATCGCCATGGTGGCCTCGCCTTCCCAGCTGCAAGAGAAGGAGGAGGGACGATGGGATGAGTGTCGGTGTGCCCGGACACGCTGACTGCCCCCTCGGCAGTGGGGTGCACAGCGTGCCATGGATTGAGGTGTCCACACGGTTCCCTCACCCCCTTGAGCGTTACTGGATGATCCCAGGCTCAAGACCCCCCTCAAAGATCCGGCAGGGACACAGGGCTGGCTGTGACCCGGCATCCCCCGGGACCCCGCAGGAGCAGGGGCTGCAGGTGGGAGACCCCAAAGCTGGGGGGCTCATGTTGCAATAGGGTGCAGGGGGGTGGGGGCTCAGCCTGTACTCACCTGCCCGTGGCGGGGGGCTGTCCCAGTTCAGCGCGCACCCGATCGGCACTGGCACAGCCTCTACAGGAGGGGGGGAATGGGGTTCCTTTCATTAGGGAGGTCAGGCAGATGTGTGTGATACAGATGCGTGCAAAATGCCGTTCCACCAGCGTGGAGTCCACACTGCAGCTTTTTAGGCTTGACCAAAGAAAGAAACTGAGGGCAGGTGATCCTTTAAAGTTATTTTCTTAATCAAAGCTGTCACTGCCCAGGGCCAGAGCTCCCTGCAGCATGGTGGCCGTGCTGGCAGGAGCAGGAACAGCCGAAGGCGTCCCTGCCTGTCCTACGGTCTGTGACCGAGTGTTGGCCAGTTCCAAAACTCCTTCCCCAGCTGATAAATCGGCTCCTGGCTCTCTGCCTGATGCGAGAGCATCCCATCGCCTCTGAGGTTGCCTGCCCCTCACCGGCTGCTTTCATCCTGCGGAGTTGGGGGCTCAGGACAAGGCTGAGATCATCGGGGAGAGCAGCTTTGCTCCAAGCCAAACCCACCCACATGCTGCCGGCCCAGCGGCCAGATTCTGCTCTGCAGCAACCTCCCGAGAAAAAGCCTTGTGCTAATAATGGCAGGTGGCTGAGCTTTTCCCCGGAGCTGGGGGGGTTTCTGCTCTGGCCACCCCACCGGAGGGGGCGGCGAGGGGCTGAGCGAGGTGGAGCTGCAGCCAATGCTGTGGGTCACACCGCAGTTGGGGAAGGTGGTGCTGGTGGTCCTGGGGAGGGTATCTGACAGGCTGAGGCTGTCGGATGGGCTTCTCCACCAAAACTGGACTTTCCATGAGGGTGTGAGAGTGCCCTGCAAGGGTGTGCTCATGGGATGACCTCTCCAATGCTGGGAATTTGTGTCCCTGGCAGAAACCCTGCCTGGGTGCTTAGCTTGCATTTTTGGTGTCTGTTAGTCCTGGCTGCGGGTCAGACACCCCTCATGCTGCACTAGGGCCAGGTTGGGGGTAACCCTGAGTCTGTCACCCCGGAGCCCAACCTGATGGGAGCTGTGCAGGGACATCCTCTGCATCCTCGTCCCCAGTGTCTGAGCTCCTGGGGGAGGCCACCCGTGTCCTGCTGATGCACGGAGCTGTCGGCCTGAGCGGGAGGGAGCAGCAAGACCTTGGGGTCTGGTGACTACACGGTTTCGTTCCCTGCCCCTCCATGGCCCTGGGATGGTCTGGCCAGATGGTCCAGAACCTGTTGCGGACCCTCAGGGTCCGGGGTGGCTGAAATCCTCCGTCCCAGCAAACCAAACTGACAGCAGGTCTTGCTGGTGGGGGGGTTATCTGGTGGCCACCTTCATCCTCAAGCTGCTGAGTCCCTGCCTGGGGTCCCGGCGAGGAAGGTGAGTGGGCTCAGCCCACCCTGGCAGCTGGTGGCAGTACACCAAGGTGTCCTCCAGCACCCCCCGAGGGGTTTCATCCAGCCGTGCCCCTCCTCATGCAGCGCTGGAGACCCGGCCCCTGCAAGGGGAAGCTTTGGGGTACCCAGTGAGCCCAGAACCCCTGCAATCCCAGCCAGTGGGCGCAAGCTGGTCCCCCGCTTCCCACGTACACGCGTGGGTGTGAGCAGGGCACACGCCTGCCTTGAGCCCTTGTGTCCTCCACCACCATCCCTACGCCTGCACACGAAGCTGCCGTGCACCCACGGCCCCACAGAGGGACACGAAATGAAGCCCCCGGCTCTGGGAAGGGTGGGGGGGGAGACCCTGCCACGCTGTCGGGGAGAGGGTCCCGACGGCTCCAGGCACTCGCTCCGGCAGCTTGTGCAGGAGCAGCGTTTTTGAGGACTTTCCACCATTTCCGCCTCTGCAGGGGCACACGGAAATGGGGAAAGGAAACAAGTTTGGGGCGGCTTCAGGGCAGCCAAGCCAGGCAGGGCACCGGGGCCTCGGCACAGCCTCACCGAGCATGGCATGGGGACGCCGGCACGGTGCCTCCATGGCTCGGGCTGCCCCAGTTTGGCTGGGGGGTGAGGGGGGGGAGCTTGGAGCAGCTGTGGGGATGGGCTCCAGATGTGCAGGGAGCAGGAGGAGGTGTTCGTCCCCATAAGCCTTTTGTACAGGGACCGAGCACGTCTGCGGGGCTGGGGAGACCCCAAATCCTCCCTTGAAGGCTGTCGGGTTTCCGTGGCCGTTTGTGGAAGTTCTTCCCCTTCCCGCTGCCATCGCTTGGCCATGGCTGGGAGACAGGAGCCAGCGGGATATTCCCAGCGCAGCTTGCCCCCAGCGCGGGCTGCCACAGCGCTTGCCACAGCCCCTGCATGGTGCTGGCACATCGTGGCACTGTCCCCGTACTTCGTGGTGGTACCCCCACCGGTCACAGCAGTATCCCCCCCCGGCATGGGGTGCCCAGGGGATGGAGCCCATGAGACCTCAGGAGGGGCTCAATGCAGCAATCCCCACTCCCACCCGTGTCCACAGCCCCCGTCCTCGCTGGGGGAGTCCCCTGGAACCCTGACACCCCTCACCCCCCTCCCAGTGCCAGCGTCCTTGCTCACGGCAAGCCACAGTGGTGACACCCTCACCCAGCCAAGGTCCCCGCTGTCCCCACGCCTCGGTGGTGCCTCTGCTGTTCCCCAGCTCCCACGAAGCCCCACAGCCGCTTACCTCTGCGGAGGGGGGTGGGGTTGGGGACAAGTTGGGGACCCCTCGGTCCACCCGCCGCTGGTTGCTGGCTCCTGCCGCCGGCGGCGATGCCCTCCTGCCCGCGGCTGCCGGCGATGCCCAGCGGCTCTGTCCCCGGCCTGCCCGCCCAGCCGGCCCCGCCGCGCAGACCCCCGCTCTCCGGCTTCCTCTGGCTTCCCCCAGCGCCTTCCTCCCACTCCCACTCCCGGCCGGCGCCCGGCCCAGCCAGCGCCTCAAATTGCAATTCCAGCTGCAGATGTGGGAGCGGGAGGAGGAGGCAGGGCCAGCGCCACCGGGAATGAAACCTAAACTCCTCGCTCGGCCCCCGGGGCTCGTCGCAGCCGCCCCGAGACGGGGGTCCGCAGGCTGCTGAGGCGGGGGATGGACCCCCGAGGGGGATGAGGCTCCCTAAACTGCCAGGGATGGGGATGCTGGGGGCAGAGACACCAACAATCCTCCACCTCTGCTGGTGCTGTCACACTGTTAATTTGTCTTTTCTCCGTCCCCATGCATGTTTCTCTCCCAGTTTTTGTCACACTCTTCATGCTGGCTGACACATCAGACGTACCCCCACGGCTCTCTGCGCCTGTCTTTACCTACCACTGGCTCTCTGCCCATCTGTCTGTCCTATCTGTCTGTCCATCTGTCCAGACATCCAGCCACCTCCTGACTTCAGAGCCCTGTTTCTCCCAGCCCCACAGCCCCCCCTGAGCCATGCTGCTCTCCGGATGGGGCTCCCGGCTTGGGCTGTGCCAGGGAAGCAGTGCCAGGGTTTCCTGAGAGTGGGAGGCAGGTAAGGGCTCCGTCCCGCGGCTCCCAAAGGTCTCTGTGCCAAGAAGAAACCATCCATGGAAGACAAGCACATCAATGATCATTGGGATTATTTGGATCATTGGGATCTTTGGGATCCTTGAGGTCATTGGGATTATTTGGATCCTTGAGATCATTGGGATCATTGAGATCACTGGGATCACACCTTGAGATCAAGAAGCCCCTGACCTGAAAATTGCTGCAGGGCAGAGGGGTGGTCTTATCAAAAACCTGCAAAGGTATATCAAATTAAGGTATATAAAATTAAAACAGTACACATAAACTGGGTCCCAAAGGGATTATCTAGGAGTGTCATGGGGAGTGGAGGCTTCATGCTGCTGGAGTCGTACCAGGAGAAACCTTGGTGTGGTTGCTGGGACATTCCCCAAGGAGCATGAAGCTGCAGGGGCCCAGCAGGACCTTGGGCAGAACGGTGTACAAGCCAGGTGCGATCAAAGGATGGGCACGGAAAGCCCCATGGCTGGGAATGGTCATCGGCTGGGGGTGCGGTGGCCTGGAGGAGGACATGCCGGGTGATGGGCTGCGAGCAACAGGCAGATGCTGGTGGGGAACGCATGGGCAGGAGCAGAGGGGCTATTGCAGCGGCACCGTCCTGTGCCACCACCTGCCCTGCCACGGGGACATCCAAACACCAAAGAGGGCAGGAGAGTGAATGCTGAAGCAGTGGTGAGGAGCTGAGCTCTTTGCGTGGAGCCTGAGTCCCTTCTGGGGGCTCAGGTCTCTGAAGTGGAGGAGAAGTTGCTGGACCTTGGCTCTTCTCCCTGGGCTGGGCAGCCCAGATGCCCCGGTGATGGACCCCACAGGGCGAGCACCGCCTGAGGGCCACGCTCCACACTTGCCTCCCTGGGCTGTGCCCTGGGAGGGTGTTAGGGGACTTTTCCTCATGGATGTGGAGAAAGGCTGGTGTGCCAGGGGTGCTTGTGATGCACTGGTTGTCTGTCCGTCTGTCCTTGCACACCTAACAATGCACATGCACATCTATCCGTCTCCCGCCTACCTATACCCGTGCAACCCTCCTGCCCACACGTATCTGCCCGTTTGCTGCCTGATCCCTCCTCCTCTGGCTGTAGTGGTGCCTGAGTCACTGGTCCCAGTCTGGGAACTGGGAAGAACCTAGAAGGTGCTTGGATGTGTGCTGGGCTGGCAGGGGGTTGAGCAGGCAGCTCCTGCAGGCAGGTCAGGCAGGAGCTGGGCAAAGCACGGAGTTAGGACGAGTGGCCGTGGGCTCCTGAGTGGGCTGTGCGTGCACACATACTGTGCAGGCTCACACACACACGTGCACATACATGCACACATGCGTCGCACCCCGGTTCCTGCACCGGCTGGATGGAAAAAGCCGTTTTCCAGGGCACCGTGGGGCAGCAGGTGCCCGACAGTACTGGGGCTGTACCGGGGCTGTACCAGGGCTGGTGGGGGTCGAGGTGACCAGCTGGGTGGCCGGAGCAGGGAGGTCTCAGTTCCCCCCCTGGAGTCCTGCCCTGCTGCATCTCTGCCCCGGAGCCGGGAAAGCTTCTGGAGGGAGGGGAGGAGGAGGGGAAGAGAGGGGCGGAGGGGGCTACGCCTGTGTTTTCTTCCCTGGCGCCTCGTCAAGAGATGAGGTAGCGCTTTCCGGTAATTGAGGCAAGGCCCATGGAAATGCCTCGCTGAGACAGGAAGCCCGGGAGGAGAACGGAGAACCGGAGCTGGGAAGCAAGCGCCGGTCCCTGGCTGGGGGGCAAAGCCTGTGCTTGGCCAAGGGGAGAGGGAAACAAACCCGGGAATGGGCCAGGCTGGGGCATCCCCCCCCCCCGCCTTGGGCACTCCATGCTGCTCCCGGGGCCGGCATCCGTGCCCTCTTCCTGGGAGCCGGGGCAGCCACCAGGTGGCCATACCCCTGAGAGAGTGCAGGCATCCAGTCCCCTCCTGCCCAGTTCACCCAGTTTGCTCCTCCAAAGGCAGGCAGTGTCTCCTGGGGGGGAGCAAAGCGGAGAGCTGGCCCTTCCTGTGCCAGGACCTTCAGTATGAGGAGGGCAATCTTCTTCTTCTTCTTCTTCTTCTTCTTCTTCTTCTTCTTCTTCTTCTTCTTCTTCTTCTTCTTCTTCTTCTTCTTCTTCTTCTTCATCACCATCATCATCATCATCATCACCACCTCCCATTGCCAGGCATCCCTGCATGGGGCTGGGGGAGCGGGATGGAGCTGGTACAGAGGGGCAAAGGAATGTGCTGGGAACCAGTCCAAAGTCTTGGTGGCTTTGATGCCATTGGGATCCCATGGGGAATGGGGTGCTGTCGCCCATGCCCCCCCCCCCCCTTTCCCTCCCTCCCTCCCTGTGCCGGCACACTGGGAGCCGGGAGGGAGCACACCCAGCCTGGGAAGGTCCAGCTCGCTTCCTTCTCACAGCACAGCCCGTGCTGGGGGCAGAGCCACGGCGGTGACGGCCAAGCGAGGTGGGTACGAGCCAATTTACGAAATCTCCCATTGTTGGCCATCCCGTCCAGCCCCGCTCTTCCTCGCAGAGCCGCCCCCCCCCCCACCTTGGGCTGTTTTGGGTAGGAATCTGAGACGGAGCAGTCCCACAGCATCCCCCCGCGCCCCATCTCACCCGTGCTCTCGTACCGCGCTGCGGTGGCTGAGCGCTGCCCCAGGGTGACTTTTTGGGTTGGCAGCCCCCGCTCCAGCTTCCCACGGAAACCGCGGGGAGACGGAAAGCACCGGAGCGCAGGGGCCATCTGTGGTTGTTTTGCACATGGTTTGGGACAGGCTGTCAGCAAACAGCTGTCGGCAAACAGCCCGTGCCTCGCTGTCCCTATCGTCCTCGTGCAGGAGGTGTCGGGGAAGGACACACTGGGCAGGGGGTGCAGAGACCCAGCTCTCAGCAGCGAAGCCCCACGAAGTTGCCCGCGACTGCCCCCCAAACACCCCTGCCTGCCTGCTGGGGGCTGTAGGGGCTGCTGAGTGGGTTTTGGGGTGCAGGCAGGGATGAGCCGGTTCGCGGCTCTGGTATTTTCTTGGGTGCCTAGACAACCGCCAGCCAATGTGCCATCACCGTGCCTACCCGCTGGGTCGGGTCCCAAAGTGCTAATGTCCCATCTGCCCTCCCTGAGAACGCTGGGAACCCTGCAGGTTTGGTCTTAAGGAAATGATGGGGGGCTGTGAACCCCTTAAGGTGTGATCCACTGGTCCAGCCGTGACTCCCACAGTTGTGATCCACTGGTCCAGCTGTGACCCATTTGTCCATGATAGGAAGGAATTTTTCACTTTGAGGGTGGTAAGGCACTGGAACAGGTTGCCCAGAGAGGTTGTTGAGACCCCATCCCTGGAGGTGTTCAAGGCCAGGCTGGCCGTGGCCTTGGGCAACCTGGTCTAGTGAGAAGTGTCCCTGCCTATGGCAGGGAGGTGGAACTCAATGATCTTCAAGGTCCTTTCCAACCTAAACCATTCTATGATTCTATGATCCACCCGGCTCCCCGGCATGGGGGTGATGCTGGGAGAGGGGCAGCCCCACGTGCACCCTTGCACACACACACACACAGAAAGTGAACCACAGCCCTGCACAACTGCCTTTTCCTGCCAAACATGTCCTGCACACGCATGCGCGTACGCACACGCGCGTGCACACGTGCCCCCCAACTTCCCCAGGAAACCGCGGCAGCACACAGTGCCCTCGCAGTCCTCACCGGACCTTTCATCTCCCCGGGCCCGGCATTGTCCCCCGGCCCGCGGCCATGCCAGCTTCCTTCCCGGCCTCTCCCCTTCCCCTGCCCGGCCCCGGCTGCCGGCACAGCCGAAACCAAACACCCAGTGGGGTCCCACCCGCCGACCCAGGCAGACCCCCGGGGTCCTGGTCCCAGTCCTAAGGGTCCCTGTCGTGATGGAGGAGGAGGAGGATGCATGAGGAGGCAGCACCGGAGCGAGCCGATACAGGGTGTGTGGTGGTGCGTTACACCCGCACGCTGCCTGTCCCAGCCCCCAGCCCCCGCTGTCTGTCTGTCTGGAAAGCATTAGCCAGCCGGGCTGGTGCGTTAGCCACTAACGAGGAGAGGACGTGAGTGCTGCTCCGGGCTGGGAGGCATGCAGAGAGGAGCCGGCGCTGCGCTCCCCCCCGCTCCCCACGGCTCCTGCCACCAGTCAGCGAATATTTCCTGAACTGGGTCAGCTGGAGTTCTCCGGGAAAGGAAAATAAACCCGGCGAGAGGGCCCGGATGGGGGCACAGGGCTGGAGGAGGACAAGAGTGCAGCTCTGCCTTGGGGACCTCTGCAGCATCCCATACGGGGGGGGAGGGGTCAGGACCCCTGGGTCCCCTCCTGGTGTCCAGCTGTGCCCAGCTGTGCCCTTGCCTCTGCCTCCATCGCTCCCTAGTCATGGTCACCATCTAGGACCCCCTAATTTGCCGGTAAAGCCACCATGGGGCTCTGCATTTGGGACTGCCTGTCCCCCGTCTCTCTGCAGGGACCCTCATCTGAGACTCGGTTTCCTCTGTAGGCACCCGGAGCCGGTGGCCGCTGGCACGTGGGGACGAAGGAGCCAGGACAGCTGCCTGGCACAGGGGCTGCAGCAGGGAGCTGCCATTTCCCTGGGATTTTTGCCACCCCTTGGGGCTTGGGGGGGCTTAAACCAAGAAAGTTTGCAGGGGGGAAACATTTCTCTCTCGTTCTCTGTGAGACCTGCACAGAGCCCTGCCACGGCATCGCCCCACCATGACATCACCCCATTGCAGCATCACCCCACCATGGCATCACCCGTGCCGAGCCTGCCTGGCCGCTGCCCGGGTTTCCCAGCTCTCTGACATCCCGGGGGAGACCCCGTCCTCCACTAACCCACCCTGCAGGTGGGTGCCGTGCCGTGCCCCATGGCAGGGCTGGAAACCTAGGTAGAGCTGATGATTCGGACCAGGGCCAGCAGACTGATGGCAAGAGGGGGCTGCTCCTACCGCAGCTGCTCAGCCCAGCCCTGCACTCTCCCTGGAGCACCCATGGGTGCTGCCAAGGCCATTTCGGGTGGTCGCCTGCCTCTCCCACCCTCTGCCTGGGGTGGGCAGGGCACAGCTGGGGCAGATCAAAGGCACCCCACTGCTGTGGATCCCCTTAAGTGGCGCTGCTGGGTGAGGCCAGAGGCATTTGGGCTGCTCTGAATTCCCCCGGGATGTCATGCCCAGCTCCCAGCTGGCTGCCCAGGACCAGGGGAGGAGAAGTCACCACAGAGCTGCTTCCCCTGGGCATCCTCAGCTGTCTGGGCCATCGCTGCGCTCCCTGGGCAGGAAAACGGACGATTTGAAACCAAAATGGACCTTTCCACCCTCCTGTGTCGTGGGACACACCGTGTCCTGGCCCTGCTCCGCACGGACCCAGAAGCCCTGGCAGCACGGTTGGAAAGGGGAGCTCCCGCGGGCCTCCAGCTACAGCTCCCAAGACTGATGTTTCAGGTCCTGATAACCGTGAGCGGTGAAAAAAGGATGAGCAAAATGCAAAATGATGTAGCAAAGTGGCCGCAGCCGGGAACAAGGGAGCTGAGTGGTGTAGGAAGGATCTTTTGCCTCTTCCCCGCAATCTCGGCAGCTGTTAGTAATGTGATGCAGGTGAGAGCCGTGTTGGGGACATTGCCTTGACAGCGGCCGTCCCTGAGTGCTTTTAAACATGTCCTTCACTTTGGGCTCAGCATCCTGCCCCGTGCGCGGCGGGAGGGATGGATGGGAGTGGGTTGGGGGTGCCTCGTACCCCCACAGCAGCCAAGTGTGGCCCCGTCGGTTCGGCTTCAAGCGCTGGGGCTGGACGGGGCTTTATGGGGGGAAAAAGGTGCCCAGATGGGGGTTCCCTGTCTCCCAGGTGGTGATGGCCCCAGAGCATCCCAGTTTGGCCCCTCAATGCCCTGGGGATGGGCAGCAGCGGGGTGAGGGCACCCTTCATGGGGAAACCGTGTCATGGGAGGACACCTTAAAAATTTCCTAAGAAGCTGCTTTCTCTTAACTCCCCCTGAAAGCATTTGGATTTTCAAGCCGACATTTTACTACCAGCAGTTTTTGGCAGAAACTGCCTTTTCTCTGCCAGAAAACCAAGGAGAAACCCCAAATCGGAGTATTTCCATCCAAAGCTGCTGCTGTTGTTCTTCACAAAACCTCTCGTGAATGGGAAAGCCGTTTCTCTCCCTGCAGCAGCTCTCTCGACAGGCACCGCTCTGTCCCTTGCCCGCTGGCATCACAGGCAGTGGGATCTGCCGGCACCAAGGGGCTCATCCCGCAGAGCCTGAGCAGCTCCCAGGGGCCCAGGGGGGTGGCGAGGGGATGGGAGGGAGGGACACCGCCACAGCTCTGGGGGAGATGGGTCCCGCTTGTTCCCTGGATAGCCGTGGCAGGGCCGGCTCGTTGTGGGATGGCTCTTTGTGGGATAGCTCCTGAAAAGCAATGGCTAATGGTAGGATGGAGAGCCAAGTGTATTTTTCGTCTTAAAAATAGGTGTAACAGAAGGGGGACTTGTGGAGCACAACCCAAGGAAGGAGACTTGCAGCCTCAGCCATGGGGGATTGCATCTGCTCCGGGAGAGGAGGGCAGGAGCAGCGCTGATGCTCCCTCCATCATTTCAGATCCTTCCCGGCTGCTGCCCGCTCATCAACCCCCTCCCCAGCCCCGTGTCCCTGTGGGACCGGTGGCGTCTGTCCCCCCCTCCCTCCCCCCGCCCCCCATGTTACAGCCCTTCAGGAGTGCAGCGACTCCGGTGCTGACAGCGATCAGGGCTCCTCATCCGCCGTGGACAAGAAAGCTTTTAGCTTGGGACACGGGGACCGCAGGCATATTAGTGGGGCTACACCCTCCCCCCCCCCCCCCCCGTCCCTGAGCTGGGGGCAGGTGAGGCTTCAGCTCACAGCCGTGAAACCCTCTCTGGATCTGCCACCGGGAAAATGCTTTCAGCCCATCCCAGCATTGCCGCAGATGGGAGTTAGGGGGCATTTTGTTCATACCGGGGGTGCCGGGCATCCTCTGGGTGTGAGAAGGTGGCCCCAGCACGTGGGAATGGCTGCCTGTGGCTGGAGGAACTGGGGACTGAGGGTTGAATCCCTGTCCCTGTGGCTGGGTCTGCCCGGTGCCAGTCTCTGCGTCTTTTGTGGAGTTGCCAGCAAAAGACACGGGGCTGGCCTGGCACCCATTCCCAGGAAGGCAAAAGCAACCTCGGGATCCTGGCTGCAATGGGGCGAGGGTGGCTCAGCACCTCCGCGGCTTTGCGCTGTCCTGAGGCATGCTCAAGCATCCGTGTCCTCTCATCTCATCACCCGTGGCCTGGGGGATGCTCGAGCCCTCTGGAAGAGGGAGGTGAGGTGAGAGCTGAGCCAGACCTCATCCACCCACCATGGGAGGCTGCAGCAGTGGTGGCACAATTTGATTTCCTTCTTCTGTGTGGAGCTGACAGCCCCCAGGAGCATCTCCAGGGGCTTGAGAAGCAGCTCCTGCCTCCACAGAGGAGCTCTGCAGCCCATCCTCTGCCCGGCGCTGCAGCAAAGGGGTGCTGGGGGGATTCCTCTCCCCATCACCAGCCCTGTGTGCACATGCGTGCACAAACCCTGCAGCGTGGGGCAGCTGTGGACTAGTTGGGACCTTGGCATGTTGGAGCTGGTTCCTTTGCGCACAGCCAGCACATCCCCGGTCCCATCCAGCCCCTCAAGCTTGGAGGAGCCGGGTCCTGCCCATGGGGACGAAGTGAGGATGCAGCCGACCCCAGAACTTGGAGTATGAAACTCCCAAGTCCCTTTGCCACACAGCGTGGGACCTGGTGGGGTATTCAGAAGCTCCTTGAATGCTGCTGCACCGCATGGGCTGGTGGGACCCAGTTTCCCTGGGAGCAGTGCTTGGACCAGAATGCTCTCGGAGCATCTCAGCTGCCTGTGGGACAGTGCTGCTATGCTGGTCGCTGCCCACACCACGTGTGCTGTCGGCAGGGATGGAGCGTCGCCCCGAGTCAGGATGGGGCTGTCATAGCTTCAGACAGGGGTATCTTTGGTCCCTCAGGGAGAGGAAAGCACCCGGGCACTTTGTTCAGGAAAAGCAAACCCGCGGGTGTAGGCTGAGCTGGGCTTTGGGTCCGATCTCGTGAGGACCACTTGGGTGGGCTGTGGCAGCCACCACGGTGGGAGTGATGCTGCAGGTAACCTGCAGTCCCTAGGGGGTCCCTCACCTGAGCTCAGGGCTGTGATGGCTCGTGGCCCATCTCATGATGGCTCCACCGCTGCCCGGCAGCAGCGGGGACAAGCGACAGCTGCGGGTGCATCTCCCCGGCAGCGCAGCACGAGCATTGCCATGTCATATCACATTACATTGTACTTTATTGCTCATTGTGTCACAGGAATAATTTAAGTCGCTTTTCTCATCTGGGACTGTAGAAAACCTTGTCTGGCTCTTGAACTAATGAAGCGTCTGGGATCAGTGACTCGAAATGCTTAAAACACTTCAGACCAGCATTTCCTAAATTTAAAAGTCAGATTTGTGCATTTGAAATTGATTTTTCACTTGAAAGCTTACTTTGCTTCTACATATGTGAATGTTAAAATCTCCTGGAGATGTTGAATCCAACCCAAAACATTTTCTTTGAGTCAAGCGACAGCTCAGCCTGAAACTTCTGCTCTCATAAGCACAGAAATCAGCAGTACCTTCCAAGGCCATCCCAAGCCATGGCTTTTTATTTTAGCCAGATGCTTGTGCACACCCGGACTTAACAGGGGCCAGGTGGGCAACGCTCTGCCTGTAGGCACGAGGAAAGGCTTGAACCTGTGGCACAATCCTGTCATCAGCCCCGCAGCGTCCCCTCACCCTGGCAGGTCTCTCCTGCCCTTCTTGTGCTGCCCCTCTGGCTGCTGCCCCCCCCCAGCTGCTGCTGCCTGAGCCCCGCAGCCCCTCATCCACTGCTCTGCACCCCACCAGCAGCCCCCACGCCATGCCATTTGGTGCCATGCCATGCCATGCCATGCCATGCCATGCCATCTCATCCCATCCCATCCCATCCTATCCCATCCCATCCCATCCCATCTCATCTCATCTCATCTCATCTCATCTCATCTCATCTCATCTCATCTCATCTCATCTCATCTCATCTCATCTCAATCTCATCCCATCCATGCCATGCCATGTCATCTCATCTCTTCCCATCCCACCCCATGCCATGCCATGCCATGCCATGCCATGCCATGCCATCCCATCCCATCCCATCCCATCCCATCTATCTCATGCCATGCCATGCTATCATCTCATCCCATGCCATGCCATGCCATGCCATGCCATGCCATGCCATGCCATCCCATCCCATCCCGTCCCATCCCATCCAGTCCCATCGCAGAGGGCCCTGAACCAGCCCCCTGGGTGAGGGCTCATCCCCCCTGCTCTGCTCCCTCCTCTCTTCCCTCACTGTTGGGGTGAGGATTAGACACCTCAGATAGATACAGTGGGGAACACCAGTCCCCAGGACGGGATGCCATGCCGTGGACCCCCTTACTGTCTCACACCCCTGTGGTGCAATCCCCCCTGTCCCGTCCTGTCCCATCCCATCCCGTCCTGTCCCACCAGCTCTGCAGAGCCCAGCCTGCGGCCAGAGCCCCGAGGGGAGCCCGGGGGCCTCCCGGGCACACCGGGGGCCTCACACCTGACCCGCTGCCAAAGAAAATATTTACCCAGCGCTGAAATGAGCTGGGCTGGGTTCCCAGGGCTGGGTGACCCTTGGCGGCCCGCCGGTGCTGGGGACTTGGGGCGAAAAGAGGGGGGGACACACACGTCGGGAAGCCGACTCTCACTGCAAGCCTGAAGCAGCTCCGTGGGGCTGGAGGGGAAGAGTTAAATACCTGCCAGCCCCCTCGGCATCCCCCAGCACATTCCTGACAGAGGGGATCCATATGTGCCTGGCTCTGCCGGTGCCTGGGCGGCTGCGGAGTGCACTGGTGCCGCTGGGGGAGTCTGTGTTTGGTGTGATGTGGGGGTCTTGGAGAGGTGTTGGGGTGTGCGCCCAGACCACCGCCCAGGAGGTCCCCGACATCTGTCTGACTCCAAGCAAAGCAATAGAGTCCTAAGAGCTGCCCCACTGCCCCCAAGAGCAGCCCCAGCCGGCCCCCGACCCCCCGGCAGTCATATCCCCGTCCCCCTCCCACCCTGTTCTTCCAAATCTCCCCTCCCAAAGAAAAATAGTCTCTGTTGACTCAGGTGCCAGCGCTGAGCGTGGCGAAGCTGGGGTTTGGCCGCAGTTTTACAGCCTGTCTTCCAGCGGAGCGGCTATTTATTTTATTTGTCCTTTTCTCTCAGCCTTTCACCCCAGGAAGGTTAAGGTGAGGCTTCGGGGCGAGGGGGAGGGTGGGCTCCAGGGAGATTTGGCCCCATCCTCCAGCGCCGCCACCTCTCCCGCCTGCTTCCTCCAGCTTCCAGCGATGTCCCACTGACAGAAAGACAAAAATTTTGCAGGAGAGGGGAAACAGGGTTTTGTACCCATTCCCGCTGCGGAGATGGATTTGGGGTGCCCTCAGCCAGTGGGGACTGCAGCAAACGGGGGTGGGTGGTGTCCGTGGGGTGGGCTCCTGGCACATCCCTGCCGGCCGGCCGGGGTGGGACGGCTGATTTATGCTGGCTATTCTCGTCAATGTTTTCCTCTCCTCTTCCTCCTGACAGCCCACACCTCAAATTCCTGGGATGCCCCCAGGCAGCCCCTTATCAGTGTGGTATGCCGACCAGCCCACATTCCTCCTGGGCAAGGAGCAAGCTGCCTCCCACATCTCCTCCTTGAGTCACAGCGCCTGTCCCTCCACCAGCCCTGGAAAGCGCAGCTGGACACGCAGTGTGCTCAGATGCCACGCCAGAAGATGTCATGGGGGGAACCCCACGGGGAGAACTTTTTCCCCAAGAAGGTGCTGATCCCCAGGCTGCAGGGACGGCCACCCCTCCCTCCCTGGGCACAGGGCATGGGCTTTGTTGGCACATTGCACACTTTCACTGATTTCCCTGATTTTCTTCATTTGTTTCAGCTTCCCCAGAAGGTTCCCCTTTGCAGATGGCCACCACCCTGGGGGAACTCGTCTCGGGACCTGGAAAGAGGAACTGGATGGGGCTCTGCCCTCGATGCTGCCCACTGCCCACACGGAGGCTGGGGGCAGAGGGCGCCGGAGGCAGGCAGCCTCTGCGTGCCTGGCACCACGCGGGTGGCTGATCCAGCAGGGACAGCCAGCTCTGCCGCTGCCCATGTCATCGATTTGGGGAAGCCTGTGGGTCCCTGTGACTTGGCTGGCTGGGGGTAGGAGGGGTGGAAGCTCTGAGCCAGGGAGGGGATGCTGAGCGAGTGTGGGAGCCACTGCCATCACCTCGTTTCAGACATGTCTGATGGGCTCCTGAGCCTCTGCAGGGCTTGGGGAGCTGGGGGCAAGGTGGGCTGTTGACCCTGAGGACATGGGACAAGACTCCCAGCCTGGTTGTTCTGGAGATGGGTGCAAGTTTCCAACGGCTCTTTGAAAGGGCCTCGACAGGACCCATCGTCCTTGGGCACTGGCAAGCCTGGGCAGGGTCACCAGACTTCAGGAGAGTTCCCCAGCTCTGCTCGCAAGCCCAACCTGACTCCATCCTTCCCCAGACCCCCAGGGGAGAATCCTGCTCGGACCTGGCAGGAGCAGGCTCTGCTCAGGCAGAGCTTGCCACGTTGTGGATCAGGGCCGGCTGCTCTATCCCCAACCTCACACCTTCTGGGTCACGCTGCTGCCCACCACAGGGATGCGTTCGCACCAGGGCTGCAGAGAGAGTCCCTGCAGAGCAAAGGGTCACATCCAGGCATGGCAGCACCCAGAACTTGCTTGGGGAAGGGCAGCGCTCAGCACTGTCCTGTGCAAGGGCACAGCAGAGACGGCATCTGCTCCGGCGAATGCGGTGCAGAGGGACCAAAAGGGAAGCAGAGGCTGAGGAAGCTGATGCAGAATAAGGGCTGGAGCTGGGTCAAGCTGCCTCAGGGCCAGATGGCCACTCTGGCTCTTTGCAGAAGCCCTGGCACCAACCAGCCGGAGCCCAGATGCCATATGGCCGCGTTTGCCTCAGTCAGGGTTTCTTCGCTTGGCACTGCCTCAGGAAACGCAGCTCAGCTCCTTCCCGAACCGAGCTGGTGCCCCCCGCCACAGGCGGGGGTACAGGTTTGGCACAGTCTCCCCTGCACTGGCAGCCCCGCTCCCGGCTCTCTGTCGAGGTCTGGGATCAGTTTTCCAGCAGCACTTCTTGGTGGTGGATGGCATAGCCCGATGGGGCTGTGGGGAGCTGCTGCTCCTGCCCTGCTGGCTCAGCACCCAATCCAGCTGGGTCAAGCCCGGCACGGGGTGGCTGGGGAGGGGACAGCCGGGCGCTGCAGAGCGGCACAAGGTCCTGGAGGGCAGTTTCCCACACTCCCAGTCCACTTACACAAGGTCGAGCGTTGACCCTGAGCCACCAAACCTGAGGGCCAGCTTTGCCTGGTTGTGCAGACGGGCTCGTGCCGCAGCGCCGGGTTCCTTTACTTTAGGTACCGGCACCTGCGGCCAGAGGCGGGATCTGGATCCTGTCCCGAACCGACCAAACAGCAGCTCAGCCCCTGTCTTGAAGGTGATGCTGCAGCCACGCTCAAACCAGGGCAGGTGATTTGCTCCTGGTTGCTCCTTGTGCAGGTTCCTCTGGAGCCTCCTCCTGAAAACCCAAGCGGATGGTGTCCCGGCCTCAGTGCAAACCCCGCAGCTCGGCCAGGCGTCCCCAGCAGCATCTGCATCACCCCTTGTCCTGGCATGGCCTCCGTGCCCAGCTGGGACCCCGCTTTGGGAGGGCTGGCAGAGTCATCTCTCCTCGTTTCGGGCATGCTGCAGTGAAAACCCACTAATTAACAGCGAGAATAAAGTTTCTGGGGGACGGGTTGCCCCAGGGAGGACTTGGGCAGGTGGGACCTCGGCTACAGCCTCTGGGTGGGTGGATAGGGTATGGCCCTGCTCTGGCTCTGGCTCTGGCACAGCACAGTGCCAAGGATGCCCCGAGGGGCTCTGGGGGTGCCAGGAGAGCGATGCTGCTCGGGCTGCAGTGGTGTAAAGGAAATGCATCCCCCGCCACGTCCTTTGTAATCTGGGGTGCTGGGATGCTGCAAAAACCTCCTGTGGGAACCGCCACAGCCCCTGCCCCGCAACAGCCCCGAATTAGTAAAAGGCAAGAAATAGCTGACGAAGTCAGCCACTTCCCAAAAGCAGCGGCAGGCACAAGCCCCTGAACGGGGAAGTGATGCGGTTTTGGGCTCTTCACCCCCCACAGCAGATAAATAGCTCTCCCCGAGCGGTGAGGGGCAGGCGCCGTCCCCGATGCCACAGCTCGGGACCCCACACCACCGCGGGCACAGGCACTCCCAGGTAATGCGGCTGCTCTTGGGGAATGTGGTGGGATGGGGACATGTGGGGCAGAGACTGCCTCTGGGGTTCACCACGCTGGGCTGGGATGAGGTGCCCACATGATGCTGTGAGGGACTGGGGGGGGTGGTGGCACCTCGCCATGGGGTGGATGGCTGTGGAGGTGAAGGCAGATAGTGGTGAGAGCATCTCTGTGGGGTTGAGTCTGGTCTTGTCTTCTGCTGGGGCCAGGGAAGTTGCCCAGACATCTCAGAGGTGCCGGGTCCAGGATCAAGGCTGGGTTTGGAGACAAGGGTGCAGGTCCTTGAGTGACAGATTGGTGAAGCCACGGTGATGGCAGTGAGAGGGTGGTGTGGGACTGCGCAGCCTCCCAGCCCATGCAGAGAGCGCTCTCCTGGCCTCTGGGACCGGGGCAGGACCAGTTCCAGGGTGGGCGCACAGCAGGCAGCGTCGGAGTGGGGCTGGGGTACGGGGCTGCCCCCTTCCCTCCCTGCTGCCAGCGCTGCCCTCGCTGGGTCTCGCAGACAGAGGGGTGGGACAGGCAGCAGGGTGGTGGGCTCCCTGGCCCCAAGGAGCCGTGTGGTGGGCGGGAGCACTGGGGGACAAGAGCAGGGAGTTCCCTTCCACCCCTCGTCCCCGGGGTACGCTCCCTGACCGCCCCGTGGTCCCCATCTCCATCACTCTCTCTGCACCGAAGCAGGGTGGAGGCTGGAGGCACCAACAACAGAAGTTTCCCCTCTTCGTGCTCAGCCCCATTTCCCACGTTTTTATGGCAATAGCTGATTTTTGCCAAAACCTGAAGAAGTGAGAGATCTTCCTTGCCCCGGCTGACACACACGGGAGCCCTTGAGGGGATTTTGCTGGCCGTCCCGCAGATGGGCCGGCGGCAGCTCAGGCTGAGCCTGACTGTGGGTGCAGAGGAGACTAAGTAATCACCAGATAATTGCCTTTCCCCACCCCGTTTTCCAGTGGATGACACCTAAATATTCTTGCCTAGTCAGTATTAGTTGACAGCGCGTAACCTGTGCGGCTCTGATGCGTGCAGCGTGCCCGGCCCAGGCTGCCCATGCGTTGTACATGTGCAAATCTTTTTCTCGAGAAATCTTCGGAAACATTTATTTTAATTTCATTGAGCTAACAAGCGGCAGGGCCCCACCGCGGGCTGCCGTGTTCCCCAGCCGCAGCACGGGGCGGGCGGGGGGAGGGGAGTTGGGGTCCCCATCCTGCGCCGAGGGTCCATGCTGTCCAGAAACCGAAACCACGAGAAGAAACGAAACTCGGTGTCAGTGTGAGCAGGGAGGGGGCTGGGGAGCGGACCCCGGCGCTGAGCCAGCGCTTCCTTCCTCCTTCGCCCCGAGCCCAGCGGCCACCACCGATCCCATGGCTGGGATATTTCTGGCCCATCCATGGTCCTCATCTCCCCCCGGCCCCTGGGCAGCCCTCCAGCCCCACCATGCTGGGAGGGTCGGGGTGGTGGGAACCCCTCACAGGGCTGGTTTCGTTTGCTCTTTGGTTTGGCCAGGAAAAATCCTGGGCAGAACTGAAGCTCTCACGAGCGCTTTGGAGTTTAAAATACCTCCCTAAACCAAATTAGCAGCCAGCAAATTCAAAGCATATGTTGGAAAAGAAGGTGTTAGCAAAGTCGCAAATCATTGTTTGAAGGAGGAAAAGCTTGGCTTGGGGAGTAAAGAGCTGCCTCGTTCAATATGGAAACATTGCTAAGTTGTTTGATAACGATCTAAACTGAAGTGAATCAACTAATTGATTTTCATGATAATGAAAAGAAATTCCAGAAGAAAAATCTGGTTTATGATAGAATATTTTTTTTTAAATTTAAAACTAAATTCATCAGTTTGCTTAGGTCTAGAGCTGCAAAAAGCTATTAAACCTACTAAAAACCCTATTTAAACCCATCCCACCGGAACGTGCATCCAGAGCGATGCCAGTGTTGCTGCGAGCAGGATTTATCCTGCATGGATCAACAACCTGTTGACACGCAACACGTTTCGAGGCTTTTAGCCACCTCTTCTTCTTGTCAGGGTCCCCTCTGCCGAACATCGACCCCGAAAACTGGCCACCTCCCACCCTTGCGGCGTGAGCCTGCCCTGCCTCTGCCCTCAGGGACCCTCAGCAGTGCCTGGGGTGCCGCCATGCGCCTGCCCCGGTGGCTTGTCCTCCTTGCCAGCCTCGTCCCTCCAGGTACGGTACCACCCAGAGATGCCGCCTTCTGCCCCACCAGCATGGTCCGGTCCCTTGCAGGGGCTGGTTGCCCTGTTTTACTCCAGGAGGGATGGGAGCGGGAGTGCTGATGCCCTGTCCCTGCCGGGAGCCATTCATGATACCCGAGGGATGGGCAGGACAGGCTCTGGGGACCCTGAGGCTGGTCCTGGCTCTCCCGTAGGCCATCGCACAGCAGATGCTCTGGGGACATTGCCCACATGGCAGCTCTGCCCGTGCCCCCTCCTCCCGACGGACAGGCGTCCATGGGCAGGGATGGGGCTGGGCTCCGGGATGGGGTGGACATGGGGTAGCAGGGGGATCAGCCAGGGCATGAGAGAAGAGACAAGGAGGCAGAAAGGGGGGCAAGGAAGCAAGCTTTTGGAGAGCCAGGAGGGCAAATATTCCTATTTTCACTAGTTTTTTAGGCCTTTACTTTTCAAACCCAATGGTTGTCTTGTGCTGCCCGAAAGCACCACCCACAGATCCAGCTTTTTCCCATCATTTCCCCCTTCTCCACCTCAGAATTTTCCCCTGGGCTGTTTTGTTCCCCCCCCACCATTCTCCTTTCCCACCTCTCTCCCCCCGAGCCCCTCACTGCCTTCCACAATCCCCTGCGTGTTCAGGAAGTTCAGGAGATGTGGCGTGGTGGCTCCAGTGAGTGCCAGGAGGGGAGCAGGGGGCTGCAGCCTGTGGCGGACCCTGTCATGGCTCACCCCTTGACCACCCCCTTCCTGCTGCCTCCCTTCAACACAGCCCTTGGTTCGTGGGGGGTCACCTACCCTGAGTCCCTGCGGGGCGTCAGCGGCTCCTGCGTGGTGGTTCCCTGCACCCTGAGCTACCCCACCAATGTGGCAGCCAGCGACGGCGTCGTGGCCATCTGGTACAAGGATTACGACAACCAGAGGACACTGGTGTACCACTCGGCAGCCCAGGAGGTGGATGCTCGCTTCAAGGGCCGTGCCCAGCTCCTGGGGGACCCCGCTGCCCACAACTGTACCCTGCTGCTGCGGGGGGTGACGCCGGAGGACAGCGGGCCCTACAGGTTCCGCTTCGAGATCATCAACGGCGACCGGTGGTCGGCGGCGCGGGATGTGATGCTGAGTGTTTCGGGTGGGTATGGTGGTGAGACACCACCCCCCCAACCCCCCTGCCTGCCCACCCCATGCTGACATCCCACCCTCTGCTGTCCATCTCCAGACACCCTCGAGCACCCGAGCACGGCTGCCAGCGAGGAGCAAAATGAGGGACAAACGACCACCTTGGAGTGCTCCACACCCTATGTCTGCCCACCGGGCGATGTTGCCCTGCGCTGGGAGGGCTACAACCCCCAGGTCTCCACGCTGTCTGGCCGGGTCCAGCTGGACACCAGTGGGGTTGGCCACCACCTGACCCTCACCACCTCCTTGTCCTGGAAGGACCACTCCAAAAAGCTGTTCTGCGAAGTTTCTTACGGCTCCAGGAAGGCAACCGGGGAGGTTGTCCTGCGGGTGAGACGTATGTGGGGCAGCTCTGCATGGGGGCTGGTTGAGTGGGGCAGGGGGACAGCATCACCTGTGCCACAGCCGCGCCGCCCAGGTCCTCCTCCTGTCACCCATCATGGCCCCCCTCTGCCTCCATCCTGGTGTCCTTTGCAAAAAGCCAGAGCAGAGTTTCAGCCTTCTCCTCCCTCCCTCTCTTGTTCCCCCATGGTTCTCCATGGCCAGGGCTGGCATCGGTCCCATAAATGCTGCTGAAGTGCCAGCTCCAACTACATGGCACGTCATGGCACCCACTGCTGCGCCCACCCCTCTCTGCTGCTGTGTGTGCTTTGCCCCCTTTCCCTGCTCTCCTCTGAGAGGAGATGCCCTCCCTGTTCCTGCACCGGCTCCTGTGCCTGGGGGAGGCTTTTGCTCCTTTCCCTGCACCAAACCCTCATGAATAAACAGCAGGACGGGCTATGGGCAGCATCCCGTGGGTTCTGCCCAGCCTCACCGCTGCCCACCGTGTCTGTCTGTCCTCGCCGCAGATGCCCCTAAGGACACCCAGGTGTTGGTCAACCCCTCCGCTCAGAACATCCTCATGGGCGACACTGTCTCCCTCACCTGCGAGGTGAGCAGCAGCTACCCCCCTATCTCAGCGTACCGCTGGTACAAGGACGGGGTGGCCGTGGGCAGCGAGCAGATCCTGACCCTCCGGGGCGTTCGCCGCGAGGACTACGGGCAGTACCGCTGCGAAGCCGAGAACGCCGTCGGGGCCAGTGCAGCACCCGCCGTGACGCTCTACGTCATCTGTGAGTGGCAGGGGAGCTCGCCCGAGGCTGGGGCACTGCTGGAGGAGCAGCGGGGCTGTGGGAGTGGGATGGGGTTTACCCAGCGAGTCTGGACTGGGTTGAGCAGGGGCTGGCACTGAGGTGGACAGTACTGGCTGGAGGTCCAGGAGCCAGGGAGTCTGTGGTGGAGGACTGTGATGCCTCCATCGTGTCCTGCCTGTGTCCTTTGTCCTTTGGGGCACAGGGCTGTGGTGAGCCCCAAAGATGGGGCGGGGGGTGGATTTCCAGCCAAGCCCGGGGAGCCGAGCCGGCTGTGAGGCTTTGCTGCCTCTGCTGGGAAGGAGGTTGCCAGAGCTCATGGGGATTTGGAGCCAGGGTGGTCTGTGGGGAGGGGGAGCCAGGGTCCCCCATCAGATCCTGCAGTAGAGACAAGCCCCAGACTACCGCATCAACCCAGGAGCCTGCCCGTGAGGGAGCCCCACAAGGAGCATCTCCCCCCAGCCTGGAGCAGGTGGGGCTGGTCTGCGCCCCCCAGAGACCCCCCAAGCAGATCATGAGAGGTGAAGGACACCGCCTCAACCACCATGAGATTTGGCCCTGGGGCTTTGAGTTAAAGTCAGAACTTGAACCCCAGCTGGCAAGGTTCTGGTGGCAGGGAACAAATCATAGAATCATAGAATGTTTTAGGTTGGAAAGGACCTTGAAGATCATCAGGGGTTCCAACCCCCCTGCCATGGGCAGGGACACCTCCCACTAGACCAGGTTGCTCAAAGCCCCATCCAGCCTGGCCTTGAACACCTCCAGGGATGGGGCATACACAGCCTCTCTGGGCAACCTGTTCCAGTGCCTCACCACCCTCAAAGTGAAAATTTATTTCCTAGTACCTAATCTAAATGTACCTTCTTCCAACTTGAAGACATTCCCCCTCGTCCTATCACTACCCGCCCTTGTAAAAAGCCCTTCCCCAGCTCTCCTGTAGGCCCCCTTTGGGTACTGGAAGGCCACTATAAGGTGTCCCTGGAGCCTTCTCTTCTCCAGGCTGAACACCCCCAAGTCTCTCAGCCTGTCCTCATAGCAGAGGTGCTCCATCCCACTGATCATCTTTGTGGCCCTCCTCTGGACCCGCTCCAACAGGTCCATGTCTTTCCTATGTTGGAGGCTCCAGAGCTGGACGCAGTACTCCAGGTGGGGTCTCACCAGAGTAGAGTAGAGGGGAAGAATCACCTCCCTTGATCCAAACACCTCCCACCTACATCGTCATCCCTGGGGGGCAGAGGGGGTCCTGCCTGTCCCCAGACTCCGTCCTGTGCCACGGGGGGCTCGGCAGGGTAGGTCTGCTCTCCTGCCTCTGAGGCCATCCTGGATGTCTTCCCATCTCCGTCAGCTGCAGAGATCTCGGTGAGCCCCGCGGCCGAGGTGCAGGAGGGGACAGCCACCACCTTGTCCTGTGATGTCCCTGGCAGGGAGGGCCAGGACCTCAACTACACCTGGTACAAGAACAGCGCCTGGCTCAAGGAGGGCACGGCGCACACCCTGCTTTTCCACCACGTGGCTGCCAGTGATGCTGGTTATTACTCCTGCAAGGTGACGAGTGACCGGGGCAGTGACACATCCCAGGCCATCAGCCTGAGCGTGACATGTGAGTGCCCACGGCTCCTGCCAGGGGATGGGGCTGGTGTCCTCACCAGACAAGGGTCACCTCGTGCCAGGGGCTGCACAAACCCCTTGAGTCAAAGCAATGGCTCTGCCCCAAACGCCTTGGGTCCAGTTGAAAGGCGGGTTTTGGTCCTCCTGGGTAGAGGTTGCTATAAATGCAACAATTTCTGGTCACGAGCCGCATTTGACAGTAACGTTAAGCGGTATTTGCGGCAGGAGGGACCCATCCCTTCATTGCAGCATCTCCCACTCCTCCACTCATCTGTTACACACCACAAACCGCTGGGAGGTTACTAACTGAGGAGCCAGCTATGATAATAACAGCTCGGGAGCTTTTGCAAGTCAGGGGAAAAATAAAAGAGCCCTGGGTTTGGCTTTGACATTTCTGTGAGTAAATATAACTCGCTGACGTAAGGGGGAAAGCCGCTCGGAGGAGCAGCTGCGGGGGCTGGGGCTGGACGTGCCCCACGCGCAGCTGTATGGCACCACTGGGACCTCCCGAGCTGCAGCATCCTCTCCTCTCCCGCAGACCCCCCCCGGACCCCCACCATCACCCTCTTCCAGGAGACGCAGGGCGGTAGGCTGGCCATCATCCTCTGCACCGTGGACAGCCACCCACCAGCCGCTGTGGCCCTTTACCGCGACGGCACCTTGCTGGTGGCCAGTGGGTCGCAGGCGGCTCCGCGCCAGCGGCTGGGTGTCACCGCCACCCGCAATGCCCTGCGGCTGGAGATCCGCGACGTGGGGCCGCGGGACAGCGGGGAGTACCGCTGCACGGCCAGCAATGCCTACGGCAACGCCAGCGCCGCCAAGACCTTTGTCGCCCGCGGTGAGTCCTGGCTGGTCCCCGTGCCAGGGGGCTGCCAAGCTCCTGGCCCCGGGTCACGGGTGCTGATGAACCCCCGGGGCTGTTGGGGCTGTTTCTGCAGGGCTGAGGAGGGGGGAACACGCAGCCCTGAGAGCTGTTGGGAGCTGTGTGGCACCAGGGGACATCGGTGTCTTGGGGACCGTGTGGTGGCGGTGCAGCCCTTCCCCACCTTGGGCGGTCAAAGCTGCTTGCAGAGCTGGAGGCGCTCCTGAGTATTGTTCTTCAAAGTGCTGCAAAATCTGTAGCAAAGTTTGTCCAAACTGTTTCTTCCCTGTCCCCGCAAGCCCCCAGTGGCGCATGGCATCTGGGCACGCAGCGGGGACCAGATCCTTCTGCTCCATCCCCTAACCCTCTGCACCTTGTGGCTCCCCCAGCCTTGATGGTTTGGGGTGACAGAGGCAGTGGCAATGGAAAAGGAGGAGAGAAAAGCTCCCCAGAACCATGTCCAAGAGGAGCCTCCCTTAGGATGTCAAAAGAAACCAAAATGGATCTCAGGGGTCAATTCCAGAGAAAATAAACCTGAGTTTGGGTGCCATAGTGGTTAGCTGGGGTCCATTTCAAGCTGGCCAAGATGCCTCTAGCTCAGCTTGTCACCCACCAGCGGGCAGAGGGCACCAAGCCTGTCCTGGGAGCAGTTCACCCGGCTGTACATGGGCACTTGGAGAGAGCAGGTGAAGGCTCAGGAAAGACCCTGCTCTCTCTGCTGGCGGCAGTGAATGGCTCAGGTGAAGACATCCCAGCTCACATCCAGTTTCCCCAGGGAACATCACCCACCAGACGCAGCCACCAACACAATGGGCTCCTGCGAGGGAGGGGGCTGCTCAGGTCCTGCCTTAGAGGGAAGCTGAGCGCGAAGCTTTGGCTGGACGGGGCCAGGGGAAGGGCGAAGGTGTGCGGCAGAGGTTACTCCTCCCTCCCTGACAGGGCTGCCATCCCTCCTCCAGCTACAGACATCCTGGTCCAGCCCTCGGCGGAGGTGCAGGAAGGGGCAGCCGTCACCCTGACCTGCCTGGGGGCTCGGGGTGCGCCAGAGGAGACCCTCTACACCTGGTACAGGAACAGCAAGCGGCTGCGGGAGAGCTCAACCCCGACGCTGCGCTTCCCCTCCATCCGTGGTGAGGACGCAGGCGCTTTCCAGTGCAGGGTCCAGACCAGCAACGGCAGCGACACGTCGGCGGCCGTCCCACTCCGTGTGCTCTGTAAGTGATGCCAGGGGGTATTCCCCCGCTAATGGCCAAGACAGCAAGGGGGGGTCCCGGGTCTGGGCTGGGTGGCCCTGCTGGGAAGCCCCTCTGCTGCTCCCACTCCGAGATTTCCCCCCTTGCTGCCAAACACGGCCAAGGAGCTCTTGGGCAGAAATGCGGAGAGGGCAGGCAAAATTCCCTTTTGCAGGTAGGTCTGTGAATTTGTGGGAGGAGAAATTTGGAGAATGCCAAAATTCATAGAATCATAGAATCTTAGAATGGTTTAGGTTGGAAAGAACCTTGAAGATCATTGAGTTCCAACCCCCCTGCGATAGGCAGGGACACCTCTCACTAGACCAGGTTGCCCAAGGCCATGACCAGCCAAAATTCCCAAGGATCAAAGAGTGTTAAAATGTCCCATAAAATTAAATTCAATTTCTCAGAGCAATAAATGATCCCTGTGAAAAATACATTCTGGTAGGATTTTTCCTTCCAAATATTTTCTGTGCTGTAAAATAAAAATATTCTATGATACCAAACCAGGAAGAGAAAAAAAAAACACTGGGAATTTTCAGTCGAAATGGCATTTTTCTGTAGTTGTGGTAGTAAATGTGCGTCACAACTGGACCCCAGCAGATGCCTGAACCCCTGGGGTCTCTGCAGATCTGCTCCAGGGTTTGGGGTAGGTCTTGGCACCTGCACTCGGACCCTGAGCTCAGGCGAGGTGACAACAGAGGTGCCTGGGGCATGCAGGTCCCTTGCAGAGAGCCAGCAGAAGTGGGACCCCGGGGTCTGGTTGTGGGATGCTGAAGAGCTGCTCAGGTGGCACTGGAAAGCAACAACCCCTCAGGTTTTTGGGGTTCTCCCAACCTCAGGTATCCATAGTATTCTCACCAGAGGTGTTTTAACCCTGCAGTCCCACCGAGGCAACCGGTGATGAGCTCCTTCCTGGAGACCCAGAGCGGGCATCTGGGCATCATCCAGTGCACTGTTGAGAGTGACCCAGAGGCCAACCTGACCCTATGGAGAGGAGAAGAAGTCATAGCCTGCACATGGGGCTGCCCCACAGCCCCCAACCCCAGGGTCCACGCCACCTTCTCCTACAACAGCCTGAAGTTGGAGATCCGGGAGGTGGTGCTGGAGGATGAGGGCACCTACATGTGCCAGGCCAGGAATTTGCAGGGCAATGCCAGCGCAGACATGGACTTCAGGGCTGAGAGTGAGTGTGGTGAAGGGGTGGTGGGCAAGATAGAGCCAGACGGCACACATCTCTGCAGCGCCTGGGAAAATCCTGGGAGAGGGGAGGCTGGGAAGGGAATGCCAGGGAAGGAGACAAGCTCAGGAGATCAAGGGCGATGGTGGCAGAAGGACAGAATGAGCAGAAGTAGGACACATGCCCATGAAATTCAGGGTGTCAAACAGCATCTGTCTCAAAAGAGCTGCCATGCACAAGTCACCCAGTGCCAGGGCGGAGCTTGAGTGGGATTAAAGTGGGGGCTGCTACAGGGTGGGGGTGCCAGCTCCTCCAGCCCCTTCTGGTGGGTTTGGAGGGTTCCCTCGTGGCCAGCGCTAGGGCTCCAGCTCCTGCTGGGGATTCCCCTGCTGACTCCTGTCCATGCAGGACCAGGGATGCTGAGCAAAACGCTGCTGAGAGGGTTCCCATGGGCCCCCTCCTGCCAGCACATCATCCTTCAGCTGGTACCAGCCACCCTATCGCTGGGGTCCTGTGGGTGCTGCTCAGGATTAGCCAGCATTTGCCTTCTCCTGGAATAGACTCAAAGTCGCTTGCCAGCTGGCCGGCCTTGGGAGGGGTTGTTCACCCTAATGCCACTGAGTCGGTGCTGGCCATCCTGGCGGAGCTCATACCGGACCCTCTTTGCCTTCCACCTCTGCCCCTGCCCCTAGCTGCCAGTATCGCAGTGGCTCCATCCTCCCGTGTACTGGAAGGCCACGCCGCCAACTTGACCTGCCGGCTGAGCAGTGACTCCCAGGCTCTGCCCAACTTCACCTGGTACCGAAACGGGGAGCAGCTCTCTGAGGGCTCGGCCGCTTCCCTGGTTATTCGGCAAGTGGCCAGCACGGATGCGGGTCTCTACCACTGCAGAGCCACCACCGACGGCAGCAGCCGGAGCTCCCCCACCATTTCGCTGGACGTGCTGTGTACGTACGGGCTGCAGGGGGACCCTCAGTTGTTGGTGATGATGATGATAATGATTATTATACCAGGGTTTGTAGCTTATGTCCATGCAAGCATGCCCAACTCTGTGCACACTTGCAGCTGTACCCAGGGTTTGGGCAGAGCAGATGTAGGTGCACGTGTGGGTCTTTGAGAATATATCTATGTCCTGGGGCTTCCTCCTGTGGGCGTCCCTCCTTCCATGCCACCACCTACAGCATCTTTACTTTCCTATTGAGCATGCATGCACTCGACATCTGCATGGGTGTATGCGATCATGCGGGTGGAAAGCCTGTATATGTCTGAGGGCCACGGTGTGGTGTAGCTCACCCCGGAAAGCCCATGGGGGTGGCTGCTGTGGGTGGGGAAACTGTGGTCACTCTGGGGATGGTGTGGTCCCCCCTGGTCTGGCAGATATCTTCCCTTCCCCTCCCTCTTCCCTTCCCTTCCCTTCCCTTCCCTTCCCTTCCCTTCCCTTCCCTTCCCTTCCCTTCCCTTCCCTTCCCTTCCCTTCCCTTCCCTTCCCTTCCCTTCCCTTCCCTTCCCTTCCCTTCCCTTCCCTTCCCTTCCCTTCCCTTCCCTTCCCTTCCCTTCCCTTCCCTTCCCTTCCCTTCCCTTCCCTTCCCTTCCCTTCCCTTCCCTTCCCTTCCCTTCCCTTCCCTTCCCTTCCCTTCCCTTCCCTTCCCTTCCCTTCCCTTCCCTTCCCTTCCCTTCCCTTCCCTTCCCTTCCCTTCCCTTCCCTTCCCTTCCCTTCCCTTCCCCATTTGGAAGGCGATGCAGCTTTTTCCCTTTCTTCCCGGGGTCCGGGGGCAGCTGCATCTTTCTGGGGGGGGTCCCATGCACGCCCGCCACTCTCTGCCCTGCGCAGACCCCCCGCGGGACCCCCGCCTGACGGCCTTCCTGGAGACAGAGAGAGGCCGTCTGGCCATCTTCCAGTGCTCGGTGGCCAGCAACCCTCCCGCCCGGCTGGCCCTGCACCGGGGTGAGGAGCTGGTGGCCACCAGTGAGGTGGGCAGCGGCCCCAGCCCAAGGGTCAGCGCCTCGGCTGCCCCCAATGCCCTCCGGGTGGAGATGCGGGAGGTGACGCCAGCGGACGAAGGCAGTTACCGCTGCACCGCCGCCAATGCGTACGGCACCGCCTCGCGCCGCCTGTACTTCCGCGTGCAGAGTGAGTACCATGTGCCCGCACCGTGCTCGGGCCCCGCTGGTGGGGATGGGTGACATTGCGGGGGAGAGGTGACACCAAATGTGACCTTTCCCGTGTGGTCCCTGCCTGCGTGACGCGGTCTGGCAGGGCGAGGGCACGCTGCGGCGCTGTCCCGTGGTGACAGCGGGACAGAGAAATGTCACTGAGCCACCGTGGGCTACGGCCAGGTGACCCAAAGTGACCGAGCTGCGGTGGCTGAGTGTGATCCTGCCCCCGGGCCACAGCAGGGACATCGCTTTGTGCTGAACCGTGTGTGTCAGGCAGAAGCCAGCGCAGGGCGGTGGCCGTCACCCGTTGTTTTGCGGTGTGGTTTGCTCGGCCGCTCCTCCACCCGCTTCCCCAGTGGCTCACCAGTGAGTGGGACGGGGGCATCCCCATCCCTGCTAGGGTGGGTTCCCTGTGCAGGGGTTCAAGTGTGACAAGCTGGGACCCAGTGGTGTCCTCCAGGAGGAGGTTACCTGCAGGAGCATCACCTGTAGGATGCTGTAGGTGGGCATCAGTGCCGAACCAGCACCCAGACCCCCTCACCTCTGCACCCAGACCCTGGAGTGAGGCAGCACCCGAGTTACCCGGGGGGCTGGGGGTTAACGGGAATCCTGGACCGAATTCATTTTTTGGGTTGGGATCTGTCCCTCAGACTGCTGGATCCAAATGTGTCTCCATGGAGGTGTCCACATGGGAGCCGGTGTCTGCACTTCCACCCAGTGCCGCTGGATCCCACCTGGGCTCCGGTTGCCACTCTGGAGGCGCTGGCTCTCACCACTGCCCCCACACTGGGCACCTGTACCCAAACACCGCAGCCCTGGGCACCGCAGGGGATGGAGTTTGGGGGGCGTCAGCTAACGGGGACAGGGAGCAACGTGTTTCCTTAAAAATAAACATCTGGTGCCAGCCCCAGGGCTGCCAGGGACCACCACATCCCCGCTCAGAACAAGAGCACGGAAACGTGCAGCGCAGTGACGCACGCTGTGGAAGGGATGAGGGTTTTGTTTCCATTCCGTGCTGTGTTGGGGATGCTCAGGGACCGGCAGCGCCAAGCTCTGCTGTGGTGCCCTCTGAGCTGGCACCGTCCTCTCTCCAGCTGCCCGAGTCCTCGTCTCACCGTCCGACGAGGTGCGGGAAGGAGACGATGTCTCCCTGACGTGCCAAGTGGTGGGAGAGCCACAGGACGACACCGTCTACTCCTGGTACAAGAACAGTGAATGGCTCCAGGAGAGCCCCGACAATGTCCTTGCGCTCCCCCATGTCACCAGTGCTGCCACCGGCTCCTACCACTGCCGAGCCCGCAGCCCCGCGGGGACCAGCGTGTCCCCAGCTGTCGCCCTACGCATCTCCTGTGAGTGGGACCCTCCTGGGAATCGAGGTGGAGGGGGGAGTAGGGGGCCAGGGGTGGGATGGTGCTGGGGATGGGATGGTGCTGGGGTGGGAGGATGCTGGGGGTGGGAGGATTCCGGGGTGGGATGATGTCGGGGTGGGATGGCGCCAGGAGTGTGATGGTGCTGGGGGTGGGATGGTGTCAGGGATGGGATGGTGTTGGGGATAGGATGATGCTGGGAGTGGGATGGTGCCAGGGGTGGGATACTGCTGGGGATGGGATGATGCTGGGGATGGGATGGGATGGGATGCTGAGAAAGGCCGTTTGGCCATGCAGGGCTATGGCTGGCATGTAGGGGGTGCCTTGCACAACCCTCGCTGCTGGCACTGTCCCCAAACAATGTGTCCCAAGCACAGGACTTGACCCAGAGCTCTGCACACTTTGTAGTAAAACATCCTCTGCCCTTAGAAAATGCCAAAGAGTTAAAAGTTGAAAGTTTATGGGAGTATATCTCCTCGATAAACCCTTAGTCTGAATAAAATCCACCCTGGTCGGTCACATCCCCATTCAAGCAGAACTTTCCAATGAGAAGCGGTGTGGCCACCATGTGTCTCACCTGCCTGCCGTGTTGCATAAAAAGGGGGAAAAAATGCAAGAACAAATATTTTGGTTCTGTGAAAACAACATGTTTCAATCAACCTGAAATTACCCAAATTTTTCAAGACTTCAGTTAGGATAAATGTTGTCTGTCTGCGATGGAGGGGAAAATTCCGGAAAGAGAAAGTCTGGCTTACGCTTTTGCTGCATGTATGGGCTGCTGCCCCGGTGCTGGCTGAGAGGTGCCAGGAGCCACCACAAACACCTTAGGGTGTCTGGGAAGCCTGGGGAGGATGATGCCACCCAGGACCTGAGGGGGACATGAGACCTCCTGGGCCAGAGCCCAGGCAACCCGGTCTTAGTGGGCTCTGGGTACAGATTCAGGGTTTGCTCACCCTCTGTGTAACATCTGGCCTGGGCAGATCCTCCACGGGCGCCGGTGGTGACCTCCTTCCTAGAGACTCCCGAGGGGCAGCGCGGCATCTTGCAGTGCACAGTGGACAGCAGCCCGCGGGCAGAGCTGGCTCTCTTCAAGGACCAGACATTGGTGGCCTCCACGGCGCTGCCCCAGCCCACCTCCCCGCCGCGGCTCAGCATCACCTTGGCCTTCAACGTGCTGCGGGTCAGCATCCGCCCCGTGCTGCTGGAGGACGAGGGGAAGTACGTGTGCTCCGCCAGCAACACCTATGGCAATGCCAGCACCGTGGTGAACTTCACGGCGAGCAGTGAGTGCGGGGCTGGCGCTGCCGCCGGGGACGGGCAGGGGATGGAGATGGGCTGGAGCAGCAGGGAGGGTGGTGGAGGCAGGGGGTTATGGTGAAGAGGTGACGGCAAGCACTGCTGGAGGATGATTGTGGAGAAGGAAGGGGAGAGAAGCTGGGGTAGGATGGACAGCACAGAAACAGAGGAGAAACAGAGGAAGATGTGTGTTTATGGGGATGGAGCATATTCCTAGAGAGCTGCATGTATCCCCCCGCATGCCATGAAGGAACTGCAGCTCCTTCTTGGAGGTGATGCAAAGGGCTGGCTTTGCCATATCCATCCATGACACCATCCCGGCTGTGCTTGCAGAGCCAGCATCACCCCAGGCTGTCCTACGGCCACCGCAGGGGCCAGGAGGGGTTGGCAGGGAGGGGGCTGAGGCATCATCATCATTTCTTCTCTGGAATGATGGGAAAAGAGCCCCAAGCTGAAGTACCAGGCGGGACCAAGTCTCCCACCAAGCTTCCCACCACCCTCCTGCCCAGGTGCCCCTCCATCACCTCTTGCCTACCTTAATCTCCCCAAGCATCACCGCCTTCCCCTTCCACCGCAGCTGCCAAGGTCTGGATCTCCCCCTCCCCGGACGTCCGAGAAGGCGATGCTGTCAACCTGACCTGTGCGGTTGAGAGCAGCAGCGGGGAAGTGCTGAGCTACACATGGTACAAGAACAAGGTCTGGTTCAGCAGCGGCTCAGCACCGGTCCTCACCTTCCCCAGCATCACTGCCACCGACGCCGCCTCCTACCACTGTGCGGTGCAGACCCCAGCACGGACCCGCAGCTCTGCCCCCACCACCCTCAACGTCCTCTGTGAGTCCCCATGGGCCGGGGGCTTCACACCATGGGGGGAGGTCTCCTGTGTCCACCTGGGGCAGGGACCCAGCCGCGCCGCAGTGAGGTCCCTGGGGTGTCACTTGTCCCTTGGCCGGTCCCCTTGGCTGGGAACCCTCCTGGGGGCATGGTCTGTAGGGTGTTAGGGGTAGTGGGGCTTCCCTTAGTGTTTGGGGAGCTCAATAAAAATTAGCCTTTGTCCCAGGTGATAACTAAGCTGAGCTTCATACCCCCATCCTGTGTCAGACCCCCGGCAAACAGACCTGCCCGAACAGCCCCACGTCGTCTGCAGAAGGTTTCAGTGAAGCTTCTCAAAGCGCCCCAAGTTTGTCCTTATGCTTTGCATCAAACTGAAATAGAAAAATCTTTGGCTTTCGGGAAACATTGCAGGATTTTTTTTTTTTCCCTGATTTGGAAAATGAAAACCAGACTTTGTTTAAAAAAAAACATGCAAAAAAAAAATAGTTACAAGTCAGAATGTAAGGTTTTTATTCCTTTTTATTAGAAAAAGACGGCTTTAACTTATAAATCTGCTGTGAGGCGTGAGTGTTGAGGAGCACTCCTGGAAATGTCCTCCAGAGAGCCTGAGACCCCAGCAACAAATCTATTGCTTCTCTCCCTCCTCCTGATTTTGGATGGACGCTGCAAAAAATAATATCTTGGCATTAACGGGCCTGAGCTTCACCCACAGTTGTGCTGGTTTTGCACAAGCCTCGCTGTTGGGGTTTGCCATGCACTGATGCGTGAAGGGTATTTTTTATCAAGTCCAGGGTGCACGAGGAGCACCGAGCAGGGACAGGTCACATGCCCTGCCATGCTCCCACAACCTGGCCAGTGTGGCTGGAGCTGCAGGTTTAGAAATGAGCTCAACAAATGACCCTGTGCCATGTTTTGAGTGTCGGTTTGGTTCAAAGGGACCGCAGATACTGAGGAAAGAGGCAGCGCTGCCTGAGCAGGTCCTACGTTGCAGGTGACGGAGCATCACCGCCCCAGCTCACAGCCCAGACCGTGAGAGCATCCGACCCGACCTGAGCATGGCAGGCTGGGGATGCTCTGACTCACCGAGATGCTGCTGATCCTACAGCCCACCTCTTCCACCCCATCCCCTCCTTTCCTTCCTGCAGACCCCCCCAGGAACCTGCAGATGAAGGCCTTCGTGGAGAGCGGTGAGGGGATGGCAGTCATCATCCTCTGCACTGTGGAGAGCAACCCCCTATCCAAGATCACTCTGCTCAAGGGGGGGCAGCTGGTGGCCTCCAGCCCCCCTGTGGGAGGTGACCACCCCAGGCAGAGCAGCCGCATCTCCCCCACTCCCAACGTGCTGAGACTGGAGCTCCGGGAAGCCTCTGAGGAGGATGAGGGCGAGTACGAGTGCCAGGCACGCAGCCTCCTCGGCAGCACACGTGCATCCCTGCCCCTCCGTGTGCAAGGTGAGTCCGGCTTCACCACGGGATGGGCGGAACAAGGAGCTTCTGGCTGGGGACCCTCGAGTGGGCTGGTGTGGGCATTGAGGGGTATGGCCCAAATAAGCGTTGCTATCGGGAAGCAGAGCATCGGGGGGGGGGGGCGTGTGGGGGTGTGGGGGGTGTGTCAGGAAAGGTGTGGGGCTAGTGAAAGGGCAGTGAGGTGCTGCTGCCCACTTGGGTGGGCACCCACCCCACGCATGCACCCCGCCGAAGAGGGATGAGGGGGGGGGGGGCTTTGGAGCCGGGAAAGGTTTTCCCCAGCTGCAGCCGAGGAAGGCAAACTGTGCGGCAGTGAGGGCCAGCTCGGCTTCGCTCTCCCCAGCCCTCAGGGTGGTGGTGCGACCCTCTGCCGAGGTGCCCGAGGGGACCGACGTGACACTGACCTGCCGGGATGCGGTGGCCCTCCCGGGCACCGTCTACAGCTGGTACAAGAACGGGCGGTGGGTGGCGGAGGGGCTCGATGCCTCCCTCCCCCTGCCCGGTACCCGCCGCACGGATGCGGGAGCCTACGCCTGCCAGGCGGGGAGGGGGCTGCGCCGCCGCCGGACCCCCCCCGCCGCCCTGAGGGTGCTCTGTGAGTGAGGGGCGGCTGCATTGCCCGGGGGGAGTGGGGGGTGGGTGGGTGGGATGGAGGAGGAGGGTGGCAGACACCGGGTCCTAAGGGGCAAAGGGAGCCCAGGGTAGCCCGGGAGGGATGGATATCGCTGTGGCGGGGCCGCGGTTGGGAGGACGGTCTATGTCGCCACCTGGTGATATCCCGCGACAGCCCGCCGCCGGCCGGGCAGCCCAACCCCCGGCCCGGGGGTGGGGGGGGCTGTCCCAGGTACTCCTTAGCCTCGCATCGCCCCCCTTCCCCCCCCCGTCCCTTCGGCCAGCAGCTAACCTGTCACCCCCCAAACCCCACTGGCTTGTTCCGTGCCACCAGATCTGTTGTTTTCGGGGGGGTTGGGAAAATCTGTCCTTACTGTTGTAGATGCACCCCAGGAGCCTTCCTTCATCTCCTTGGTGGAGCCCCGGGGGGGGCGGCAGGCCGTCCTGCTCTGCACCGTCGACAGCTTCCCACCCTCCGACATCACCCTGAGCCGGGGTCCCGGCCACATGCCCCTGGCCTCCACGCAGGGCTCGGCAGACCCACGTGTCACTGTCCAGGTGGCCCCCAACTCCCTGCGGGTGGGGATGGGGGGGCTGGAGCTGTGGGATGCAGGGCTCTACATCTGCTCGGCCAACAACAGCTACGGCACTGCATCTTCGTCCCTGCGCCTGGACGTGGGAGGTGAGGGCAGCCCCGAGCCATGGTCACTGTGAACCCCGTGTCGGGGTCCTGGTGGGCCTTCCCATGGGACTGTGGGTTTCAGAAGCCTTTCGGGGGGGGGGGGGGGGGGGGTTGAGGATGGTGTTGTCCTGTGCAAACCCAAGCCATGGGCACCCCCTGACTCTTTGAACTCCCTCCTCCTCCTCCTCCTCCTCCTCAGGGGTCACAGTCACAGTTGAGCCCTCGCCAGAAGTCCCTGAAGGCACCACAGCCACCATGACCTGCTCGGCCATCCCTTGGGTGGGGGAAGAGGCCAACTACACGTGGTACAAGAACAGCCGGTGGCTGCAGGAGGGACCTGCTGGCTCCCTCATCCTCACCCGTGTCTCCAGCACCGACACCGGCTCCTACCACTGCCGGGCGAGCGGGACGAGGGGCAGCGCCGCCTCAGCCACACTCAGCTTCAGCGTGCTCTGTGAGTGTCCCCCAGCCCCACGGGGACCAGCCAAGGGGCAGGATGGGGCGTAGAGCCCCTGACACTCCGGGTGCATCCAGCTCAGCATCACACGTGTCCCGTCCGCATGGTCCTGCTGCGGTGAGGGGGCCTTCCTCCTCTTCTTCCTCCTCCTCCCCCAGCCCTGCTCCTCTCCCTTTGGACCCGGGGAAGAGGACGTCAGGGTTTTGTCTAGCAGTGGCTGCAGATACTCCTTGGAAGTCACATTTGGAGCCAAGATGCTCGGAGCCGGGGGAGGCTCTCCAGCTGGTGGGGGAAAGCGAAGGGCTGGAGAGGGTGTGAAACTGCTGGTCGCGGGCTGGGTGGGCTGGAGCTGATCCAGACTGGAGGAGGGATGCGTTAAGCAGCAATTGACGAGCGTTTGGGCCAGCGTGGGAGGGGGTCCCACGCCATGGCCCACCGCCAGCCCCATCTCCCCATCACGCAGACCCTCCCCGAGACGTCTCCATCAGCACTTTCCTGGAGAACCGCAGCGGGCGGGTGGGCATCGTGCTGTGCACAGCTGACAGCCACCCGGCTTCCACCATCTCCCTGTACCGCCGTGGCCAGCTCCTGGCCTCCAGCCTGGCTGCAGCCACCATGCCGGGGGTCCGTGTCTCCCCCTCCCACAATGCCCTCCGGGTGGAGCTGGGGGCCATGGGGCCAGAGGACTCGGGGGAGTACACCTGCGTGGCCAGCAACCCCCTGGGCAACGCCACGGCCGGCGCCTACTTTGACACACACAGTGAGTGGGGCTGCCTCCCCCCTGGGCTGCTGTGCCGGAGGCAGTGGGGGGTCTGCGGGGAATGGGGAACTGTGCCAGAAAGGTGATTTCAGAGTAGCAGAAGTGGGGTGGAATCCGCCATGAGTCTTTAGGTGGATGGGAAAAGAGAGAAGGTTTTACTGGGAGAATTAGGTATTTCCTTTCAAGGAGATTTTCTCCCAAAGCATCCCAGGGTGGTTTCTATGAAAGGGTTAAAAAAGCCCACAGAAACAGAAAATTGAGTTGAATGCTGCAGAATGATCAAAGAAATGAGGAGGAATTGGCTTGGGTTCAACAAAGGGCAAAACACAATGCTGCTGCTCGTGTCACTGTGCCAAGTGACTCCCCCTGCCCTGCCTGCTCCCTGCCTGTCCCCAGGTGCTGGCAAGGGATGGGACACCGTCCAGCCTGCGGTGACACATAGAAACATGCCTTGGTACAGGGGACAGGCAGCCAGGAGCACCTGGTGTCCTTGCCTGGTCCCAGCAGGCTCCCGGTGGGGTGCCATGCCACCCTGTGACACCCCGCCCCCAGTGTGTCCTCGACCCACTGACTAGCTGTCCCCAGCCCTGGGGACCTGGCAGTGGTGCCGAGGGGTGTCCCCCGTCTGCAGCCGGCTGTCACAGCCACCTCCCTAGGGTCCCTTTCACCCCTCATGGGGAACCCCAAGACCTGGGAGGGTCCCATGTACACTGACCCCACACCAGGGCCGTGCTGCGGCTGCAGCCATGGGGAAAAGGGCCAGGGGGTGGGCTCCATCCCTGCCGGGCTCCTTGAGCCCCCTCCGGTCTCCCTGAGCTGGCAGCCCTGGTGCTGGCAGGGATCTGCCCTGGCTCCCCTCTGCCTGCAGCTCTCACCCACCTTCTGGCCTTCACCGTCCTGGCCGGGCTGCTCATGGCTGTGATCTTTGTGGCTGCCCTGGTGCTCCTGGCTGTGAAGCTGTGGCCCAGGTAACGTCCCTGGCTGGGATGGGGAGTTGGGGGGACAGGGACCCCTGGCTGAGCTGGCCCATGGGGGGAAGCAGGAGTGGCAGGTTCCTATCCTCCCATCCAGGATGAGGAAGTTTTGGGACTGCTCCGGTGCTGAGGACACCTTCGAGCTGAGGAGCAAACAGGAGCAGGTGCAGGTAGGGACCTCGGTGGGGCCAGCTTTGAGGACCTCCCCCACCCTGAGCTCGGGGGGGTCCCCACGGAGGGTCCATGGGGTGCGCTGTGCTGCAGAGCATCTCAGTGTGGGGCTGGGGGATGCGGGTCCAGGCTCACACACTGGCCAGGATCTAGCCCAGCCACATGCTGCCACCGCAGCCTTGGTGTCTCATTGCCAGAGCCAGGGAAAGGGCAGGAGGGGCAGAGCATCGTGAGGACCAAAATTACCCCTTGCAGGCTCATCCCAGAGGGGCTTCACAGCGCACGTGGGTGCTGGCCCCTCTGGGAGATGGTCTGGCTGTTCCCCTGGCCCCGAAGGCCTCACTGTGGGCAGGGTTTCCCCAATTAGCCCCCAACCTTTTCCAGGTGGATGGAGCATCTTAAGCCGGTGGCTCTTTGGCCCAGGAGCAACTGTAGCAGCTGGTGCTGGAAGCGCACAGCCCCATCCTGGCTGGATCCAGGCAGCCCGCACCGTCACTCCCCATCCCCAGGGAGGCAGAGCCACAGCTGGGCTGGCAGCCACCACCCTGGGGACAACCCAGCCCTGTCTCCATCCCCTCCCCGCCCCCTCTGTCCCTCTCCTGCCCTGCTGTGCCCCTTGTGTCTCCCCACTGTGGATGTTGTTCTCATGCCGGGCAGTCTGTGCTCGCTGCCACGTGTGGTGCGCCACATGTGCCAGGCACCAGCAAGCTGTGATGGCTCAGAGCTGCTGTCCAGCAGCAAAATCCCAGGAAAAAATAATCTCCCAGTGGCGGTGCAAGCCTGGGTGTAGCCTCTCCTTCGCCACCGTCCTCCTGTGTCCCCCCCCCTCTTCCAAAGCCACCACCCCAGGGTGCTGCCTGTGCGGTGCTCTGCAGCCCCTGTGTCAGGCATCCCCTTTTGCTATTCCTCTGAATAAAACCCGGAGCAACATGCAGCCTGTGTCTCTTGGGATGAGCTGGGAAGGATTTTATTGCCCTGCTTTGGGGTGTGGAGAGCCAGGAGGAACCAGGCAGCTGTGGGACTGGGCAGGGGCTGATTCTCCTGGAGACTCCCCCATGTTGGTGTGTGATTCCTTCCCTGCTCTCCCCTCCGCGTTATCCCCCAAAGCTGGTCTGCGGCCACTGCGGAGCGATGGCTCGGTCCGAGGACAGGGCTGTGGGGCAGGTGGGAGATGGGGGACGTGATGCTCAGAGACAGCCCGTGGTCACAGCACCCCATTTTCCTGCCATCTGTCTTGTCAGCCTGTTGGACAGAGGGCAGAGGTGTCTGCCCCCAGGCCAAACATGTCCCCTCGGTGCCTGGGAAGAGGAGGTGGGGGATGAGGAGGACCCCTGTCTGCCAGCTCCATGCTGCCGGAGAGGAGTTGGGGGCCACGGGAGGGCTTCGCTTGCAGAAGCCGCAGCGCCCAGCGAGGAAGGCCGGCTGCTGGACCCTGTCCCCTCCCTGCCCACTGCCATTAGATGTCACTCTGTGGCCGCCTCGCTGCCGGACGGGGTCTTGGCCAGGGGTGTACAGGCGGCTGGTGCTTCAGAGCATGGAGCTGGAGCTTCCCGAGCACGGCCGGGGAGGGGTCGGGGGTGATGCTCCCCTCACACGGGAGCTTAAGCCTCCCTTATCTGCCTGTTCTGCTGCTCCTGTTAGCGCGCGAAAGCAGCGTTCTGCCATTCCGGTGGGAGAGACAACCACCACCCACCCACGCCAGCCATGCCCCCACCTCCCCGCGCTCAAACTTACGGAGCTACCAGCCATACTTCTAGCTAATCTCCCTCTTGCTCAGCTCTCAGGATGGCACAGGACCTCACTCTCCTCGGGTGCATCCTCCCGGTGCTCCTGGTGACTTCTCTTCCCCTGCGTGAGCGGGGCCAGCCAGGCAGGACGGTCCCATGGGTGCGGGGCTGGTGGGACAGCAGGAATCCAGGGAAGGAGTTTCACCAGCAGATGCACAATATCCCCCTGTGCCTGTGCCCAAAGTGAGAGCAGGGCTCCACTTAGCTGGCAGGAGGGCTGTGCGTGTAGATGCTGTCCCTGTTGCCATCCTTGTCCCCATCCCTATCCCTCCCACGGTCCCTGGGAAGGGGGGGGGGGGGGTGTGGCAGGACCAGGGCTGGTGACAGCCAGACATGGCACAGAGGGGACATGTGAGGAACCCCTTCCAGCAGCCAAGGAACCCCTTCCAGCAGCCCAGAAGGAGAAGCTCCAGGGGAGCCCCTTCCAGGACAAGGCTGGGACATGGGGCTGGGTCTCCCATGTCAGTGTAGGGCAGCGATGCCTCCCCCTGCCCAGCACTGGGGCTGGCCTCACAGCTCCCTGTCCCACCAGAGGGTCCCAGCCCCAGATAAATGCCCACAAGGTGATGGAGGGGCTGGGAGAGGGGGGCTGAGTAGCAATGGGGACAGTTGGGGACGTCTCTGCCGCCTGCAGCTGGGGGAAGGTGGGTTAGGGAGGAGATGGAGCCAAACCCTTCCCTGGGGAGCACAGTGGCAGGACCAGGGGGCAAAGGACACAAGCTGCAGAAATCAAAAGGCTGATTTGATATAAGGAAAAATAACCCTTCACTGTGAGTATTGTTGACATGGGAACTGAGGTCTGGAAAGGCTGTGCTGCCTCTGTCCCTGGGGTATCTGAAACCTAGCAGAGGGTGGGAGCCGAGACCTCGGGAGATCCCGAGGTTACAACCTGGGCTGGTGATGGGACTCGGGGCACAATGCCACAGAGCTCTCCTGAGCTGGAAGGGCCCCAAATCTCCACATCCAGGCAGCCAAAACCTCCCCAGAGCCAGGCCTGTGATGAGGGGCAATGCTGATGGTGGGGGGACCAGAACTAGGGGAGGAGCTCAGACCTGGTGCCGGGCAGGAATAACCCCAACAGAGCTGCTCCTGCGCACAGCACTGGGATGGGGAGCTGAGGGGCTGGCACTGGCTGGGGACTCAATTGTGGCTGTAGTAGACAGTGCTGGAGACCCAGTTGGTGACCAGGTGCCCTGGCTTTGGAGCAGCCATTTGGGAGCATTTGGCACAAGCTTTCCAAAAGCAATTTGTGCCAGCAGGTACCTGCTCCACCACAGGCACGCAACACCAGTTTACACCAGCCAGGGGCTCATGCAGCCTAGTTTCCGCACCGGGAGATGGACACACCAGTTTGGGGGGGGGGGAGGTCTGCCCTATACAGTGACCGCTGGGTGCACTCCCCTGAGCGCTCCACAAGGCCCCGGGCTCTCAGAGTGAGGGGCTGGCTTTGCTCCCCTGGCCTCGGCTTGTGTCTGTGTGTGCTCTGGGGACTGGGATGGGATGGGATGGGATGGGACCACAGGTGGCAGGCAGGGTGGCAGGCATGGTGGTGGCAATAGGCATCCCCCTCCCCAGCCCATTGCAGCAGCCGCTGCCTCCTCACTGAGATCCCTCTGAGCATCTGGCGGCAGTGAGGTTAAACCTCTGTCGTCTACTAAACTGCAAGCGCAGACAGATGAGTTTGGATGGAGTCGAGGTGACCTGGGCAGGTCCATCCCTCCGGCTGGAAATCACCTTTTCAAGGTACCTCCATGGCAGAGCCCTCCAACTCCACCACCGCCGAACCCGCGTCCTCCTCCACCACCTGCGCTCACACTGCTGGCCGCCTCCCGACCGAGCCCCCAGGCTTCGCGAAGGGTCCTCGTGTGCATCTATTCCCTCCCTCCTGCATCTCCCCAGCCTGAAGTTAATTAATTCTTGCCCAAACCCCCCCGGGCAGCTGGGCTGCTCCAGCTGGCCCTTTCTGCCCTCCGTGCCCAGCCGCTTGTGGGAAGGGGGGGGGGGGGGCCAGGGCAGATGTTGCCGGCTGGTGCGCACACATCGGGCCCCGTGAGCTTATGCCGGACCGCTGTGCCAGATGCCGGCTCTTCCCGACAGCGCAACTGATGCAGCCTGGTCCTGGGGGCGCGGAGAAGAGGATGTGGGGAGGGTCCCACCAGTTACAGGACCTACATCCCACGCGGAGCAGGGGTGGCACAGAGACAGGCTGTAGGCAGGATGGGGAAGGCACCGGGCAGCACCGAGGGAGAGCCGAGGGATTGCTTCTGTAATGCTAAACGTCTCCAAACCACCTGCCACGACCCACACAGAGGGGCTTGGGGACGTGGGGAGCAGCAAGCAGCAGGGCTTGGGAGAGGACCGGGGTGTGCGCCCGCCTTAATCCAGCCCCACGGCCGCAGGAACGCCCCTGTGCCGTGGGCAGGGAGCCAGCGATTACCTCCGGGCCCTCTGAGCTCCTTCTCTTCCTTTCCTTCTGGAGCGACACACGTTAAGCCAAATCCTCCCGTCACATGGTTTAAAGGCAGAGCAAGGGAATAAGGGCAGGTCAGAAGGTGAACTGGAGGCCACGGATTTGCCATCGGGCAGAGGACCTTGCAGAAATGTGCTAGGCATTTCTCCTTGGATAAATTAGCGCGCGCTTTGATTTGCTGTTTGCGATAATCCTGGGGACGGCTGAAATGCACCCGGCGCTGGCGGCGAGGGTGAGCGTGGGGCACACACAGGGCTGGGCTCGCTGCCCTCGCATTGTGCGGGCAGAGCTGTCCCCAAGCGTGAGCCTGGCCGGTCTCAGCACGACAGCGATGCTGGCGGCTCCTGTGATGATTATTGCTGGCCTGCCGGGCTCAGAGGCGGGGAACGAGCCCACCCGCTCCGTGTGAGCAGTGGGATGATGTCCCTGTGCAGATGTGGCCCTTACCCCTGCCCTGGTCCCTGATCCCCACCAGCTCAGGTGGGACCGGCTCTGGACAATGCCAGCCTGGTGGGTAGGTCCCAGTGGTGTGGGATGAGGGGGAGCTACCGCTATGCCAGGACAAGGTGCAGGGCAACACTATGCCACCCACCTTGTGATGCCTCTGCACTTGCCAGGATTTACCCCTAAACCCAAACCGTTGGCAGCTAAACTCCCCAATCCAAGCAGACATCCTTCCCCACCCTCCCCAAGGGTGTCTCAAACCAGGGCCATCTCTCCTCCATCCCAGTTCTGGTGCTTCTTATGTCGTCCATACTCAAGGTTTAGCACTCTCCGTAACATCTACTAAGTCCATCCCACTTTTTCCTCACCTTCGTCATCAATTATCTGTAGGTCACCGCTACCTGTGGGCTTGGTGGCTGCAGTGGGAAACCACGTGGGGCTGCCCCTACCTGATGCTCCAGTTTGGGCTCGAATCAGCGGTGATGGACGCAGGTGGGGGTGGCCGGGTGACCAGACACAGCCCCCTCCTCCCCCTGTCCCACTGTCACACACACTGCCCGGTTCTTGGCACATGTCTGCACCTCATGGCTGCGGTCATGCAGGGGGACTGGGATGGAACTGGTGAGGTGGAAGGGATGGGGCTCACTGTCCCCAGCCTCGCTGAGTCCCACAAACCCTCTGCAAGTCCCCTTAACCCGCACAAAACACCCATGTGCCATCGGAACAAGGAGGAAGGACTGGTCTCTGCCCTCCCGGGGCTGTGAGGGTCGTCCGGGTCCTGCCCAGCCCCGCAGGGACCCCCTCCCTTCTTCTCTGCTCGGGGTCTCATCACCCCATAAACCCACAGAAGTCTGGGAGTGTCTGTCCCACAGAGGCTGCCAGAACACCCCACCCCCAGCTCAGACCCCAGCACTGCCTGCGTGCCGTTGGGACCCTGCTGCTCCTCCTGACAGCAGTGGAGGTCTATCAGGGTCCCTTGGGTTCTCTCTTGTCTGCCAGGATTGTCAGCTTAGGTAGGGCCACTGCGGAAACCCGCACCCACCGGAGCACCCCAGAGCTTCATGGATGAGGTGTGACAGTGCCCCTCAAATACGTTAATTTGATGCTCATTAACTGGAATTGCCTGTGTGCGGCAGTGATGGGTGCCTGGGGGATAAAATGTGGTTTGGAGCTAATTCCCCACTCCTGGGAAGCAGCTGGCCCGGACTGGGGGGGAAACAGTGGCTGTGGGCCCCCAAAGCAAGTGTGCTGTGGGACCCACCGTGAGTGTCCTTGGGGACCCTGAGGGTCTGGGGGGAGGGAGGTTTCCCACAGAGCAGGAGCTGGGAAAACTGGAAAGGTCAAGATTATAAAAACTTGGTAGCAGCTCCCCAGGGCTGTGATCACACCCTCCTCCACACACCTGGCAGCACATGGTGTGCCAAAGCGCCAACACCTTGTCACTTGCGTGTCCCTGCAGCCCCGCTCACCCTCGCTGTGTGCCTGCCTCGGCCAGGTGGGCAAGACCCCGGGGGTAGGAGCAGCCGAAGGGCAGATAGTGATGTACCAGGCTGCACGGGAACCAGAAACTACAGCGTGCAAATGCTGAGCCGCGTCTCACAGTGCAGAATAACCTGTGACTGCATTTCAGAGAAGCTGAGTCCCAAGGTCTGTTTGTCCTTCCTTCTCCTTGCCTCCCCTTTCAGGTGCTGTCCCAGTGCCTGGCTGGTTCTTCACAGCTTGTGGCTCCATGCCCCTTGTTGGTCTGGTCTCTGCTGTGGATGTTTCCAGTGAAGACACTGGTCTGTGGACACCTGTGTGCCTCCAGCCTTTGTGGCAGGGATGGCACCGCCTGTGCCAGGGTGCCCAACAGTGGGATGCAGGCAGAGCTGGGGGCAAGGGGAGAGGCTGCAGCCATGCCTTGTTTGACATGGGTCCTGTTCATTCCTGGAGAGGGTAAACTGAGGCACCGATAACACAGCCTCTGTGTGGAGCTGGGGGTGCTGGGGGTGCTCGGGCGTACAGCCAAGCCATCACCCACCCACCCCCCCCCCCCCCAAGCCATGGTCCCCGTGGGGTCCTGGGGACCACGGGCACCTGGGGGGAGAGGGGGGTGTTAGCGCTATTTTTTTTCAGCTCTGCACTCTGTCCCGTGACCCTCTGAGCTCTTCACTTTCCCCCCACCAGTGATTATTTCTTTAAATTATCTAGAGCTGGAGCTGGAAGGATGCTCGGAGTGGGGGTCCAGCCCGGGCCGGGCCAGCGCCATGCTGCGTGGCTCTGCAGATCCAGGCCGGTGCCAGGGCCACCGCACAGCTGTGCCAAGTGTGGGACTGCCCGGGACAGGGATGCCGGGAGCAGGGATCCTGAGGCAGAGAGCGCAGGAGCAGGAATCCTTGAAATGGGTACCCCAGCAGCCGGGATTGCAGAGAAGGGATGGAAGCGGGGATCCAAAAAAACAGGATGCTGGGGAAGAGGATGCCAGGAGCTGGGTTTCAGGAGCGGGAATGTCAGAGGAGGAGATCCCAGGAACAGGGTCCCAGGAGCAGGGAAGGCTCTGGGGTCCTCGGACCCCGCCGCTCCCCGTATCAAGGTGGCCCCGCCGCCGTGCAATCGTTTAGGGTGGCGAGACCCGGGAGACGCTGCTTCGCAGTCCGGAGCGCTGGACGGGGAACTCCGGTGCTGGCAGGCTCGGTCACTGGTGAGGTGTCGCACCAGCCGTGCCGAGGGGGCTTCGGTACCGGCCCGCCCGAATTTCGTTTGATTTCTTTAGATTTCGTTTGATTTCGTTTTACCCGAGCGGGCGCGGAGGGGCCGGGCGGGACGGGCCGTGGAGAGCGCACCCACGCGCGGGGGAGCGTGGCGGGGCGTGAGGGTGGCCGCGGCCCGGCGAGGGGTGTCCCCCGCCCGCCCGCTCCAGAGGCCGCCCTGCGCTCCCCGGGGCAGCCGGCTCCGCTAACGAAATCAGCTCTACTGGGGGCTCGGGGCGGGGGGGAGCACGTCGGGACTGGGCACCCTCGGGAGGGCCCCGGGCTGAGTGGGTGCCCCCAGGACCCCCGGAGCTTCCCCGCCTTCTTCTGCCCTCGGCGGTGTCCCCGAAGCAGCCGCCGGAGCCCGGGACGGGCGGAGCCGCCGAGGCCGCCCGGTCCCCGCCCGTCCCGGCGATCAGCCCCGGGGCCCGGCCCGGGTGGGCGGAGGTGGCCCCGGCCTGGGTGGCCCTGGGGTAGCGACCCACGCCTGGCCGTGGTAAAATGCACGGCAGTGCTGCCCCGCGGGGACCCTGCGGGCTGTGCACCCTGCACCGTGTCGGTGCACACCCACTCGTGTCCGTGCACGGCTGTGCACCGGCTGCACTGTACCCGTGTGCACACGCAGCAGCAATGAGTGAATAAATCTGTGCGCGGGTACGGTGCATCCCCGCACACCCACAGCGTGACATGTGCACGGCTGCAGTGAGCCCGTGCACACTCACTCGTGTCTGTGCACCGTTACCGGTGTGTCCCACGCGCACTCACCCGTGTCTCTGCACAGTTGCAGTGTGTCCACGCACATTCACCCGTGTCTATGCACGGCTATATCGGATAAACGGATACGCTGTATCGGGTGCAGCTATCCTGATCGCTTTAAAAAACAAACAAACAAACAAACAAACAAATGAAATCCCAAGCCAACCACCCCACGAGAGGGGAGCAGTGAACGGTTACACTGTGCCCACGGGCGGCCGCCCCGTGTCCGTGTGTCCGTGCACAGCCACACCGTGCACCTGCAGCTCCCCTTGCCCGTGCCGTCCCCCCCACCCGAGTCCCTGTGAAGCCGGCCACGTTCACGCCGTGTCCGTGCACACTCACGCCGTGTCCGTGCACACTCACGCCGTCTGTGCACGGCGGCGCCGTGTCCGTGCGCATTTACGGTGTGACCGTTGCACACTCACGCTGTGACCGTGCACACTTGCACGTTACCCATGCGCATTTACAGTGTGCGTGCACAGTTTATGCTGTATCCACGCACATTTTCCCTGTGTCCACGCACGTTTCCCGTGTCCTTGCACGGTTCCCCCATGTCCGTGCACTTTTACCCCGCGTCCGCGCATGTGTTCCCCGTGTTCGTAGACGGTTCCCCCGTGTCCGTGCACATTTACCCCGTGTCCGCACATTTACCCCGTGTCCCCGCATATGTTCCCCGTGTCCGTATCCGGTTCCCCCGTGTCCGTGCACGTTTACCCATGCCCGTGCACAGTCCCCTCGTGTTTTCGCATGGCTCCCCGTGTCCGTGCACCTTTACCCGTGTCCGCGCACCTTTACCCGTGTCCGTGCTCATCTCCCCTGTGTCCGTACACGCTTACCCGTGTCTGTGCACAGTCCCCCGTGTCCGTGCACATTTACCCCGTGTCCTTGCACGGCTCCCCCGTGTCCATTCACGTTCCCCCGTGTACTTACACGGTTCCCCCGTGTCCACCCACACTCCCCCGTCTCCTTACACGATTCCCCCGTTTCCGTACACGTTTACCCGTGTCCGTGAATACCTCCCCCGTGTCCACCCGCTTTCCCCCGTCTTCTTACACGGTTCCCCCGTGTCCATACACGCTTACCCGTGTCCTTGCACATCTCCCCCGTGTCCACCCACGTTCCCCCGTCTCCTTACACGGTTCCCCCGTGTCCTTACACGCTTACCCATGTCATTGCACATCTCCCCCGTCTTCATGCATGTTTACCCCATATTTGTGCACAGTCCCCCCGTGTTTTCGCACGGCTCCCCCGGTCCCTACGGACGCCCCGCAACAGTTACCGTGCTCCGCCGCGCTGTCCCGGCCTGGGCCCGGCTCCCCGGCTTCCCCCGGCTGCGGTCTCGCTGCTCCGGCACCGGGGGACCCTCGGCGGTACCCGCGGCGCCCTGCAGCCCCCACCCGGGAGCACCGGGATGGAGCCGGGGTTCTTCTCGGGGAAAACCGGAGGGCAAGGGAAGGGAGAGAAGGAGGGTCCTCCTCACCAGGCGGCCCCGGTGCCCCCCGGGCTGGTAAAGCCGTGCTTGGCGTGAGCCCAGCGGGCCGGGACTCCCCGGGGGCGGCGGGTTTGGTGTCCGCAGAAGCCCCGGCTCCGCTCCCGGTGGACATCCCCCCTCCGCAGCCCGCCACCAGGGCCCGTAGGCCACCGGCGTGGGCCGTGGGCCCGAGGAAACGCGGCCGCACCGAGCCCAGCCCGGCCAAACCGGGCTGAACCGCGGCGAACCGGGCGGGCACACGGCCGGCCCTGCGTTACCTTCATTTCCAGCGGACCGGGGGTGCCGGGCCCGGGGAGCTCTGGGCGGCGGATCGGGCCCATTCGCCAGGGTATAAAACGGGAAAATGAAGGAATATGGGGTTGGGGTTTTTTTTCACCCTTTCGCCGCCCCCGGAGCGGCGCGGGGCGCGAGGGGGGGGAGCGGGGCGGCGGCTCGGGAGAGCCCCGGGGGGTTCGGCGGGGGTGGCAGCGGGCAAGTCTCGGTGGCCGGAGCCGGAGAGGGGTCGCTGAAAACGGGGCGAGCGAGGTCCCCCCCCCCCGGGCCAGTCTTCTCCCGGGCTGTGCTCCGCTCCGTACGGCCCGAGCTAGAGGGAAAAAATAGCAATAATGGCAATAACAACAGTAACAACAACAACGGTAATAACAACGATGAAACAAAATCCTCAGCAATAACAACATAATAATCCGCACTATTTTTTGTTATTACTATTATCATTTCTGATGACAAGGCGGGTCAGGCCGTGGCTCCGCTCCTCCCCTGCGCACCCGCGGAGGAGCGCGGATCCCCTCGCCTCCGCTTCTCGGGAGCGGCGGAGCGGCGGCGCCGGCTCGCACCCGGGTATTTCTCTTCCTCTGCTCCCCCGCAAGCTCAAACCCACGCGGAGCAAATCTCTTATCGTTATTATTAACGATATCAATAGCGATAGCGAGAAAAATAGCCGTAAGATAGCAGGAGCTGGGGGGAAACGCGGGGCGCGGCGGGGTCTGGGGGCTCACCGAGCTCCGGGGCCGCTTCTCCACCGCGGCCCGAGCCGCCGCCCGGTGCCGGGGTTCGTCGGAGCGAGGATATTTCGTTACAGCAGCTCCCGGGCGGCGGATGCATTCCGCCTTCCCGGTTGAACACCGGCCCGGAGCCCTTCCCCACGCGTGGCCGCTGGGCACGGCCTCTGCAGGGCGGAGGGTGGGTTTGAGTCGTGATTATTTTTCTTGGTTTTCGTTATGAATCTTTTGCCAATGTCACGACATGAACCACCCTCCAGCAGGGCCCGGCGGCGGGGGAGCGCGGAGCCCGGCTGCCCTGCCCCGGCCCGGCCCGGCCTTGCCGCAGCTCCGGGAGACGGGAGCGGGGAGCCGGGAGCGGGGAACCGGTTGCCACCGCCAGCACCTACCCCGAACCGGCGGCTCCATCCCGCCGCGGAGCCCCGCTCATCCCTCCCGGACCCGTAGAACCGGGGGTGTGGGCCGGAGGCACCGGCCCTCGGCCGAACCGGCTTGGCCCTTGCTCCGCGCCCGCCCGCCCGCCTCCCTGCTCCCCGCTCTCCCGCTGCTCTGAGTTATTCGTTTGCTTTATTTTCTTTTCTTTTTTGTTTTGTTTAATTTCCTTTTATTTTCTATTTCTCCTTTTATTTTTTTTTTCCTTAATCGATTTCTATTTGCTCCGCGCTGTTTCGGTTATTTCAGAGATGGGCGCAGGCTGCCGCACACACGGGAGACTCGGGGCCCACCCCAGCCCCAGGGCAAATTTGGAGGCCTTGAACTACCCATCGCTGAACCCCCCTCCTCCCAGCGGGAGCCTCCTGCCTCGGCCGGGCTCTCCCTCCGGGGGAACCGGACCGGACCGAGACTCCTCCGGGACACCCCAGCTCCGGCCGAGCCCGCCGCAGCCCCGGGCGACGCTCGGCATCGGGCTGCGGGAGCGGCGGAGCCCGGGTGGGTGTCGGGGGGTTTGGAGCCCCGGTGTGTCCTTCGCCAGGTCCCGGTCGCGGGGGATTGAGCTCTCGGGGATGCTGGGCTCTCGGCAATTGGATTAACAGCTAATTTATTTATTTTTAATCCACCGTCATTACAACCGCTTCGATTTGAGGGGATTCAGGGCGAGACGAAGAGGGGTGCCGCCCGCCCCTGCCCGCTCTCCCGAGGTGAAGCATCGCCGCCGCCGCCGCTTTTCCACCGGGTTTTGCCCCGTTTACAGAGAGCGGTGGAACAGAACCACCTAGGGGGGGGCAGAGCTGCCCGGGACCCCCGGTCTGGGAGGCCGCACGGGGGCCCGTCCGCCCCAGTTGGGCACGGGGAGCCGCTCGCCTCGATGATGGAGCCGGTGCCGGAGCCGGAGCCGGAGCCGGCGCCGGCCTAGGGGGGCCGCGGGTCCCGGGAGCTGCTGTGCCGGAGCAGGAGGGTTTCGGGGCTCCCCCGCTGCCGGGTTCCGGGGAGGCGGTGGGCTAACTCCGGTAGTAGCGGAGACCCTCGGACTAGCGGGCTGCGGGCGCTGCGGACACTGTGGGGAAGAGGGGCCGGAGTCCCCCCGACCCCCCGCTTGGCCCGGCGGGGCGCGGGCAGCTCGGGGAGGAGGGTGGGATGGGGAGGGGGGCAGAGACGGGCCGGGGCCGGGTTATTTCTTTATTCGTTTCCATCTCGGTTGGCCCTTCTCCGTCGCGGCGGGGGTTCCTGTGGGTGAGCCCCCCGAAAGGACGGCACCCCCGCCGCGGGAGCAGGAGCCGGACCCGCCGTTCCCTGCCCTGCCCGGCCCTGCCGCCGCGCTGTCCGCACTCCCGGGGCCGGGCAGCGGCCGCCGAGGGACTCTTTGTTTACCAATCGGTGTCACGGACCCGGAGAGCAGGAAATTGCGTCTGTGTCGGGCCGTTAATTTAAAATCGCTCTTTTCCACCCACCGCCTCTCCCCGAGCCGGTCCCCGCCGCCCCGGGGTCTCACCCGCCCGCTCCCGGCACCGGCGGCGCCCGGGGGATGCGCAGAGGAGCGCGGCGGCGGCGGGGGAGGGCCGGGCCGGAGGAATAAGGGCCCCGTCTCTTTCTACGGTCCCACCCCCGCCCGCTTCCTCCGCATCTCCCTCCCCTCGGCCTCCCCTTCCCCTCCGCTCTCCCCCCCGCCCCCCCTAAAATCACCACCACCCTCTCCCCATCTCCCGGTATAGATTTCCCCCGCACGCGAATCCCAGCGCAGCGCGGCGAGCCCGGGCATCGGCAGGTCCCTCGCCCGCTCCCGCCGTCTCCCCGCCGCCTTCCCCGCCGGGACCGGCGCTCCATGGAAGGGCAGCGGCGGCGGCCGGAGCGCCTGAAGTTTGCCCGGAGCGAGGTGCCGCGGGAAGTGGAGCTGGGGAGGGAGCGGCGGGGAGGGGGGGGCTCAGCCGCCTGTCAAAGTTTTTAACTCCTTTTTACCCCCCCTCTTACCCTCTCGGGACACCCCGACGGGTTCCGTCGCTCCCCCCCCCCCCCCCCCCACCTCGGCACCACCCCCGGCCGGTGGAACGGGGAGGGGGGGGGTGCGCTTTAAATGCCAGCCCCCCGGGTGGGAGAGGGCCGGCTCCGCCGCGGAGAGGCGGGAGGGCGACAGCCCCCGGTGGTCTCCGGCCATGGGGGTGAGCTGGGGCGCGGTGCTCCCGGCTCTGCCAGGGCGCTGAGCCCCCCGGGGAGGGGGGGGGGGAGCCGGGGAGGGGCGGGGAGGGGAAGGGGTCTGGGGAAGGTAGGGGGGGCTCCCCCCCCCCCCCCCCCTCCGCCTAGTCTTGCCTCCTCTCTCCCTCTCTCTGTCTCTGTCTCTCTCCCTCCTGATGTTTGATCCCGCCGCGGCGCCCGCAGGGATGAGCGATGGAGGGGCCGAGCCTGGCAGGAGCCCCGTGCTGCTGGCCGAGCCCGCAGCCACCGGGCGGGCCCGGGAGAAGGCGCCGACCCGGGCGGAGCTGGAGAGCGCTCTGCGCGGCGGAGGAGGCCGCGGCGGCTTCAAGGACATCCCGGGAACGTCGGCGATCAGCTCCGGCTCCTCCAAGGAGTGCGCCCCGGACAGCGAGAGCCCGTCGGGAGCCGGCGAAGCGGACTACTGCCGCCGCATCCTGGTGCGAGGTACGGGCAGGGTCCCCGGGCCCCGGTTCCCCGCTCTCCGCTTCCCCCACCGGGGCACTTCCCGGCTGCGCTCGCCCCCGCCAGCCGGTTCCCCTCTCCTCGCCCCGGGGCCGGGTGGCAGCGGGATGGGCCACGCTTCCCACCCCCCCGCGTCCCTCCCCGACACCGCTTCCAGCGCAACCCCGGGCGTTCCCGGGCGCTGGCCGGTTGCGAGAACCGGCCTCCCGGCCCCGCCGCCGCGCTGGCGGCGGCGGCTTCCCCCGGCTGCGCTCCGTGCGGCAGGGACCGGGCCCGGTGCCCCAGCCCGCTCCGCCGCGCGGCTCCCGGGAACGGAGCCGGGAGCGCAGCCGGGCTCGCCGTGCGTGCGCGCTCCGGTTTGCGGCCGAGGGGCCGGGGCTCGGCCGGGCTTAAGCGGGCCGAGCCGAGGTCCCGGAGAGCAGCCGCGGGGCCACGGACCCCCCGGGCCGGCTGAACCCCGCCGGGGGGACGCGCAGGCACCGGGAGAGGGGCGAAAGCATCAGCTTTGCTTTTAAAGCGTTGTCGCAGGAGAAAAGCGTCACGGAGCGGCGGCGAGTGAGGGGCTATTATTTTTTTTTCCTCCCCCTCTTTATAATATCACTCTTTCGGCCGGGGATGGGGGGACGCGGCGGGCTCGGCCCGGGCTCGGGGCACGGCGGGACCCGGAGCCGCCGCTTCCTGCCCCGCCGCCCGCTCTCAGCCCACCGCCGGCCCGGGGCTCGCCGGGACCAGCCTGGGTTTGTGTGGCGAACCCCGAAAGTTTGGGGCGCCTGGGCGGGGATGCGGCAGGTGCCGAGCTCTCCCCCGGCTGCCGGGGCGGCAGAGCTGCTCCATCCCGGGGCCGCGCTGGGGGATGCTCAGCGTCCCCCTCCTCCGCCGCCGCCCCGTAAACCGGAGCCCGGAGAAGCTCCGCGGCCGCTCGGTGTGCAGGGCCGAGGCCGCCCGGCCTTTGCCCCGGCCCTAAGACCAGCGCTCGGGTAGGGCGGTGGGAACCGGAGCCGCGGCCCCGGCTCGGCCGTGTCCTCCCTCCCTCCTCTCTGCCCCCGGTGTGGCGGGGCCTGCGCCGGGTCCCTGCTCGTTCGCCATGACCGGGGCCTGGCACGGCACGGCACGGCTCGGCTCGGGCATCCCGGCCCGCCCGGAGGCTGCGGAGCGGTTGGCGGCCGGGTAGCAAACATCCCCGCCGCCCACCGAAGCCTCTTCCCCGGCTGTCGCGATAGGCGCCTGTCGCCTGTCGCAGCCCGAGCCCTCTACGGCCGCCCCGGGCACCTCGGCGGGGTAGCGGGCACCGCTCGGGAGCCGGTCCCGGGGCTGTCCCCGGGTCCTCGGTGCTCGCCGAGGCCGAGCCCGGCCGCCGCAGCCCCCGCCGGGGTCAGGCCGGGGTCAGGCCTCTCCTGGGACCGGCCTCGGCCCTACCGGGGCCGTCCCGACAGGCCCGGGGCTGGGAGCGGGACGGGGGTCGGTCCCCAACCGCGGGGGTAGGATCCCCACTTCTCCCGGTCCCAAGGACCCTCGCCCGGGAGCGACCGGTCTCACCATCTTGCTGCCGCAGCCACGGCGCGGACAAAATGGTGGCGGGGAGAAACGGCGCAAATCAACGGGAACGGAGCCGAAGTAAAGCGGGGGGACGTGGCGGGGAGACTCGGTCCGCGGGGCCAGGGGCTCGCCGGCTCCCGGTCCTCCCCCGGCCGGGGGTCCGCTGCCGGGGAAGGGGGTCGGTGCCAAGCACCGGCCGGCGCCCGGGAAGCGCCTCCAGGTTGGTTTTTCCCACAAGGTGGGGTTTATTATTATTATATTTCTCTTTATTTTAATATAAATTTAAAAATATTTTTAATTTTCCCCCCAGGCGCGGGGTGAGCCGGCGGCGGGTGCCGCAGGGACCGCTCTCCCCCACCTCGCTGCCTGCCCCGGGGGAAGGGGCCGCATCTCCCCCGCCGGACCCCGGTCTTCCACGGCCCCGCCGCAGCGCTTCCCGGTGCGGAGCGGCTTCCCCGGGGCCGCCCCCCGCTCCGGCCCATCCCCGGTGCTCGGCCGCCGTGGCTTTGGTGGGGACGGGGCTCTCGGGGGAGAGTCTCCCGTCGGCGGGAGCCGCTTGGGAAGCGGCGGGGTCGCCCGTGCCCTGAGAAGCCCGGGAGCGGAGGGGGATTCCCCGGCCGGGCGCCTTCCCGGCGGCTCGGCCAGGCTCAGTCAGCTCACCGGTACGACACGGTACCGGGGACCGGCCGTGCGGGACGGAGCCTCCAGCCGCCGCGACGAGGGTGGCTTTGCCCACGGAGGCGGCCCTGTCCGCCCGGCCATCCCCGTCCCGTCGAGGCGGCAGGTTTGGCGGGTTGGACGCGGGTAGGGCTGGGGGCTGCAGGCCGGCAGCGGGTCGGTCCTTAGCGGGGATTAACGGGACGAGGACTCGCCGGTGGCGGCCGGGGGAGCCGAGCCGCTCCGAGGCCGGTCCCCCTGGCAGCGTGGGGGTTGCAGCCCCAGGAGTGGCTGGAAGGAGGGGGGGGAGGGGGGCAGATGCCCGGGTGCTCACCCCCCTCATCCCAGTCACCTCCCGGGGGCTGCCCCAGCGCTGTGCCCGGGGAATGAAGGCGGGACGTGGGAAGCTCTGGGGGGACCCCAGTGCTGTTTGGGGTGCACTAAGAAGGGCTGTGGGTTTCTGTGCCCCCCAAGTGTGTCCCATGGTGTGTGTGCTACCATGGCTGCACCAGCCCCAGGCACGGGGAGGGATGGGTGTACGTGTTGGGGGCTGGCAGGGCGGGTGTGCGCCCCAGAAATGTCCTGGCAGCCATGGCGGTGCAGAAACCCCGTATACACGGGTGTGCGCGGTGCGTCCCTGGGCGTACGGGGGCATCTGTGTGTGCCTGACCGTGCTGCGTGTGTCGGTGTGCAGGATGCGTCCCTCCTGCGCCTGCTGTGCTGTGCTGCAAAGGGTGTGCGGGCTGTAAAATCGCTGTTCACCAGCTTGGGGGTCGGTTTCCCAAAGCTACTGCCCGCTCGCCTTCCCTCCTGCTCCCTGGGTGTGTCTGCCCGTCCTACCTTGTCGTATTTAGCTGCTAAGGCAGAGGAGAGATCGATCCCCTTGGCACCAGACCTCTTTGGGGGGATTTCAGTCCCAGACCTTGTCCTGGATGTGCTGCCGTCAGGTGTAGCCCGGTCCCCAAGAGCAGAACCTGTCATCGTGGCCCCACTGGGGAGGCCAAGGGCTGCTGGAAAACCCTGGGTGGCCGATGCAGGACCTGGTGGGCGTTGGGGGTCTGGGATCCAGCGGCTGATGGGGGAAGGCTCTGAGGAGGGGATTCCTCAGGCAGGATGGTGTTGTGCCCTTCCTGGTATGGGAGGATGGCCATGGGCCCCCCCAAACCTGCACAGGCGGGCAATAGGGCTGTGACCTGCCTGTGCTGCAGGGGCTGCGAGGGGCTGGGGAGAGGGTTTTTTTCCTCTCCTCTGCCAAGCTGGCACCACGGGCTGTGCCCCCATCCCTTCCCTCCGACGCTGTGCCCATCCCGCTCCCCCCGCCCCGCTCCCCATCTGCCGGGGGGAAATAACAATAAATAATACCCGCAGTAATGCCGGCAGCGCCGTACAGAGCGGTGAGGGCAGAGGGGCAGATACTTGCAGCTGCGGCTGGAAAGCATGAGCGTCTCTGTTTGCTGCTCCTTGCTGGCAGCCCCGGCTGTTGTGTTGGGGGACCGCAGCGCGGGCATGGGAGTGCGGACGTGGTCTGGGCATCATCTTTGCAAACGCTCTTCTCCTTGCAAAATGGTTCCCAGGCTGGCGTCCTGATCCCGCCAGATACACCACCGGAGATACAATCTGCCTACAACCCGTTTCCTTTCCGACAGCCCCGTGACCACCCGTGGGTGCAGATCAGACCCCACGCTCCTGGTCCCACCAGACCCACTCCCACCCTGGCCCTCCCCAAGCCCTCTGCGGCCCCAGTGCCTCCTGCAGTGCCGTTCTCCGGGCTGGAATAGGCTGGCCGTGCCGGAATGGTGCCTCTGCCATAGACCACAACGTAGCGGTGGGAAACTGGCTTTGGGATTGGGATCCCTTTCCCAAGTCTGTGCTTGCTCCCTGCTCCCGCTGTCCCCGTGCCGGCTCCGCCATCCCCATGCCCGCTACCAGGCTGCTGCTCACTATTTTTCTCCCTTCCTGCCCCAGCAATTTTATAATCCTTCCATGCCTGAGTCAGCCAGAAAGAGAGAAAGCAACTTACCTCCAGCCAAGGCTGCTGGGGACCTTGGGTTCCCCCCCGGGCTCGGGGCCGCTTGCCCAGTGTGGCTTGTGTGGCCAGTTTTTAACCTGCAGGAAAGCCACTGGGCAGAAATGTGGAGCTCTATGGCTGGCGGTCACCTAAACCAGGCTCTCCCCTGGTGTTGCTGGTGCTTAAGGAAAGGCAGCACAAGGAGCACGAGGGGTTTGGGGTCTGGCAGGAACCCGGCGGGCAATTTCTGAGGTTCATTTTTAATATCTGGTGCAGCATTTGGCACACAGAGCCCGTCGGTGTCCAGCAGGGAGGTGGGCAGGGGGGTGACCGGGCACATCCCAGCCCGTAGAGCTAGGACCGGTGTCCTGGCACCTCGGGGCTTGGGACTCTGTGGAATTTTCTGGGTGAGCTTGTCCTTTGTCAGTGGAGAGGAAAGCTGTGGCTCCTTTGGAGGGGCCGCAGGCGGCATCCCACGGCGTGAAAGGGGCTGTGCGGGGCTAATGTGGGAGGTGATCCCTCCAGCTTTTGTTTCCCTATGTTCAGCCATGGGCAGCAATAGTCCCGGCCTCGTAAAATCTGCTGCTGTGAGCGGCTCTGGGAGTGTGGCACTTCCAAAACTTGTCCTTTAATAGAGAACTGCCCCAAAGTAGGAGCTGCTGCTTTGCAGGAAAATATTCCTTCAGTGAGAATAATTCTGGAAAGAAGGGAATTGTAATAGAGATAATTTTTTTTCAGTATTCCCAAGGAAGGACAGAAATAAATAAATAAAAAAATTAATTAACAAATCTTTAATTTTAACTTTTTCTTGGTTTGGCACTGTTTTCTGCTTCTGGCTTTCAAAAGCTATTATTTCTGTGATTAAATGCTCAGTTTTTTGATTTCTATTTATCTCTTAGAACAAAAAAAATCCCTTTTTTTTTTTATGAAGACTTATTACTGTTCCCCGGAGGTTTATAAACTTGCAGCATCTGGGACCAGAGGGGACAACTGAACTGTGGGATGTCGCCTCTTTTAACTGCAGCTGGGGGGATTTCTTCCAGTTATTCCTGCAGTGAGCCCAGACACACCAGCCCTGACGGTGCAGCCAGTGTTTAATTTAGCTTTTCTTCCCCCAGTAATGTCTATTTTGAACCAGTTCCCCCAGCCCAGCTCTTTTTCCTCCCTGGAGACTTTTTCCTGACGGCCCTTCTCCCCGCTTCCCTCCCAGATGCCAAAGGGACGATCCGGGAGATTGTGCTCCCCAAGGGCCTGGACCTGGACCGGCCCAAGCGGACGCGGACGTCCTTCACGGCGGAGCAGCTCTACCGCCTGGAGCTGGAGTTCCAGCGCTGCCAGTACGTGGTGGGCAGGGAGAGGACGGAGCTAGCGCGCCAGCTCAACCTCTCCGAGACCCAGGTAAGGGTCGTGGCGGCTCCTCTGTGGTGGGGACATCCTCGTGACCCCGTGATGTGGCCACATGCAGTCCCGTCCCCCCCCCGGGGACAGGGGCGCTGGCCACCAGCGTGGTGAGGGCGGTGTGGGGAGGCAGGGACAGGCAGAGTGGGTGGAAAGTGGGGCTGGGGTGGGCGAGAGCTGTCCTGGGGGGGATGTCAGGGCTGAGCCGACCCTGTGGTCCCAAACCCGGGTGGAGGGGCTTGGTGTTTACTGGGGTGGAGGGGCACTGGCCAGTGTTGCAGTTGGGAGCCGGGGCTGAGCGCGGCCGGGGGGAAGCGTGTGCGGTGCTGCGGGCAATGGCTCTCCTCCACCCCTTTCTCTTGAGCGGAAGGAACAGTCAGTTTAGGGTTACGGGGGGGGGGTGAGGGGCAGCCCTGAGCGGCGTCCGCAGGGACGCCCTCCCCCCCAGCCACCACGCTGCTCCCCCATGAGCAGCATCACCCAGCTCCCCCAGGAGGGTCCGGCAAAGCGGGGAAGAGAAAAGAGCAGGAGGGCATCAGCAGGGACCTGAGGTCCTTACGGCAGCACCCACAGTGCGGGGTGGGCGAAAGGGGTCGGGTGTTGTCGTGGGTGCTGTCAGGATTGGGCTTTTGGCTGTGTATGAGCTGGATGGATCCTGCACGGATCCTGCACTCCGCCGCTCCCCCCTTCTCTGCAGCCTCTATGGCTTCGCTCTCCGGCTCCCAGCAGGCTGGGGGTGGCGCTGGGGACTGTCCCTACGGACCAGGGGGATTGTCCCTGCAGACCAGGGGACCCCCGAGCTGCAGTGTGGCCTGGGCATCTCTTCTCCATCCCTCTCCAACCCCCCGCACGCACGTCCCCGGATGGAGCTTTGCCGGCGGGGAGTGATTTTGCCGGTTCTCCTCTGCTGAGGTTTGCCGGGTGCGGAGAGAGCTGGGCTGAGTGGCGCAGCCTGGGCGAGCGGAGGTGGGAAGGGTTTGCGCCTGGCTCAGAAGTTGGTGTTGGTGTCCGCTAAGCAAAAAGTGCATCGGCTCAGGGTTGCGATGGATTCGGCTCTAAAATTTATACAGAAATAGTAGTAGTAGTAATATAATAATAATAATAATAATAATAATAATAATAATAATAATAATAATAACAGCAACAATAATAATAAAATTATTGAAGACTGCAGTATGAAACAGCACAGCTGGGAACTACAGAAAAACCCCGTCAGCCCACTCTGCCCCTGCTCTGGCCAGTAAGGCACATTTGGAGACAGCTACATGGTTTTGTTGATTCAGATAGGAAATAATTTCAATTTTTCCAAACCTCTTGTGGGACAAACCTGTTCCGGATGTCAGCAGCCAGGCCCCTGGCTCCAAGCTCCCCCTGTGTGCCGAAGGGGTTTGATTTTGGGGTGACCCTATTGCTCCGTGGTGCTTTGGCACTCGCTGTGCAGCTGCTGCATGGTCCTGCAAGGGGGAGCAGAGCCTCAGTGCCCTGACAGAAATAATTGCTCTTGGCTTTTTTTGGTAGGAGAGCAGGTGGGTTTTTTTGGTAAGGAGCAGGTTTCTGTCTGCGGGATACGTGCAAGGCGGCTGTGCCATGGTTAGGAGTGATGCACCCCGGTGAGCTGGGTGCTGCACATGGGTCCCTTTCACGGGGTCCCAGCTGAAGTCCCGGTCCCAGCATCACCTCCAGGGAGCCAGGAGGGACATGGGTGGGCTTGGCCGTGCCGTGCTGGGGGAAGAGCTTCATCTCCCTGGCAGGCACGGGAAGGGCCGGGCAGCTGGTGAGGCTGGCGGGAGCGTGGGGCAGAGGGCTGTGCAGCCTGGGGCCGGGAGGGCGCAGCCTCTCCGTAGGGACTAATGTCCATTTATTTACTGCTTGCTTGGTGCCTCACTGCTGCCTTCATCACTCCGTGAGAAAATTCACACCCTGTAGGCCACGGCTGTCTCTTCTCCTCTTTTCTTCTCCTTCCCACATCCTCTTTTTCCCGTGTCTCTCCTTCATCTCTGTCTTTTTTAATCCCTTTCTGTGCTTTTCACAGCATTTCCTTCCCTGCAGCAAACACCCAGTTGTACCTTCCCGGCTCCCTTCTGCTGCCCGTCCCTCCCCAGCCACCGCCGTACCCGGGGACAGCAGTGCCAGGCTCGGTGCCTGGCTTCCTCCTCTCATTAGCAGGGTGCAGCCCCCCTTGGGATATCATTTCAGGCTCTCTGCACACTCAGGCATCACCCCCCACCCCAGTTCCCCAGTGTTCGTGGCTGGGAGGTTTCCTCGGTTGTTGCTGGATGTCTGCAGAGTTTTACGAGACTTTTTAGTTCTGGAGGGTATGGCATGGCTGGACACAGCGTGCTGGTCCGATCTGGATGTGGCCTGGAGACTGGATAGTCACCACCAGCCACTCCTGTCCCAGGGGGGTCCTCTGTGTCCATCAGCTCAGACAGGGAAAAATCCAACATTTGCAACAATCGGAGTATTTTGGGTACTTTTGGTGATTTTTCTCCCAGTGTTATGCAGGAGCACGTCGCAGGACTTAGGGCAGTTCATGGTATAACTGCTCCATCTAATGTTTTGTTGGTGGATTCCCAACCAGCAGCATCTTGTGGCTTGCTCTTGGTTGACATTTGCATTGTACTGGTGGTTGGGATGGTGGGACGGATCCTTTTTGTCCCCTTATTGAATGGTACCCTGGTTTCAGGATTAGGAAGCCTCTCCCTGCCAGCTACTCCCGACTTTGCTCTCTGCAGGGACCCCTGGGTGTGATGAGAGCCCACCATGTCCCACCATAGGAGGGAAGAGCAAAAGTGGGGGACACGGAGGAAGGGGCTGCCGAGGAGGGGGTTTTGTGCCTGTGAATGTTCAGGGGGAAGAAGAATGATTCATCTCTGCTCCTCTGCAAAGAGAGAGTGGTGCAAACAGCGTGACGAGATAGGAAGAGACACGATGTCATCGCAGCTGGAGAGCTGCAGCCAAGCGTCCCCGTAAGTGGGTCCGCTGATCAGGCTGTGCCCCTGAGAAATCCTGCCGGAGAAAAAAAATGGCCTCTTTTAGGATCTTATTTTACTTTCCTGGCATCTGACTCTGCTTTTTGGCAGACTTCGAGGCAGGAGGCTACTGCTGCTTCTTGCGAGGAAGCCAGAGTGGCCCACCTCCATGTTGGGGAGGAGGAGTCTTCTTGCTTTCTCGTCTCCGGCCCCTGCCGCAGGGGAGAGGGGAGGTCACCCAGCACAGAGGGGTCTCACCCAGGCTAAGGCAGGGAGCAGCGGGGCAGCCCCTCTGTGCCACCGCCGGCGCTCCCTGGCCTGGAGCAGCAGCAGCTGCCGAAACTGGTGCCCATCGGCAGCCACCGCGGATAAGCCTGTGCTCCCCTCACTGCTCGCCAAGCTGCCTGCCAGCATCCTGCCGTGCCCCGGCTCACCTTGCTGTGCCTCCAGAGCCAGGCGAGGATGAGGAGGGTACTTCTGTCTACCCCAGCTCTCTTCAGCCCAGGGAATTCACCTCCTCCCTCCAGGGAGCCATGTACCTGTTCTGCCTCGCTGGGAGCTGCTCAGCCTCCAGACCAGTGCCATTCATGCTTTTTCTAATCAACCCGTGGACATAGTCAGTTAAGGGAGTTTAATTAACCAGTAGAATATTTTCATTAACTTGTTGAGCAGCAGCCTGGAGATGCGAATGTGCCAGCAGCTGCTGCATCCCAGGTGAGCTCCCGTGTCCCGGGTGCGGAGAGTTGCGGAGGGGCTGCCCAAGCCCACCCAGCACAATCCATCCAGAATCCGGCCCCATGCTGCGAGCGGAGAATAGCCCGTATTCCCGCATCGGGCTTTCTCCGGGCAACGCATCCCAAGGCATTAGGGGAAAAGTGCCCCTTCTTAGTGTCATTAAGGGATAGAAAATGCAAGGCAGAGAGGAGGCTGCGAGGCAGCAGGACCACAGGGGGATGGCGGAGGGAGGATAATTCCCACAAATCCCCCGGCAGGAGGAGAGGCGGGATGGGCTGGCCGAGGGGATTTGCCTGGGCCAGGAGGCTTTGCTTTCTGGGTCAGGAGTTCAATGCCAGGCTCAGGTTCAAGTAACCCGGTGTATTTGCCAGCTCCTCCTGTCCTCATTAGGACAAAGACAGAGGAGTGACACTCACATCGAACAAGGGCCCCTTTTGAGGACGGGGCACCCAGGAGGTTCAGGACAGGGCTGGTTGTATCAGATGTTCTCCACGCAGCACCCAGCTCCAAGCCTTGTCCCTCTGCTGAGAGGTAGCTCACCTCTTCCCAAAGGCAGGAGCTTTGAGGGACAGGGATGTCCTCAGTTGAGGAGGCCATGCCCAGGAGCGCTGCTGGCAGCTTTTGGACCCATGAACCTCCTGGAAGATGCTAGTGAGCTTTTGGGCTCCTTGGCTCCTGTGCAGCATCTGAAGACCCTTTGTAGAGGGATGGTGGGGCACAGAGTAGAGAGGGGTCTTAGCATGGTGCTTCTTGCTTGCCTGGCTGCTGGAAAGCCCATGGGACCCCCATGGATCCCCCGTGTTCCCTTTGCTGCGATGGGCTCCATCACAGCCGGTCTGGCAGACCTTCCTTGGACAAACTCCTGGGTCATCCTTGACAAAGCCTGGGCTCCTACTTCTCCATCACTGCCGGTGCCCTCATACCTCCCAAGCATCCTGCGCGGCACGGGGAGGGTACTCGCAGCACAGAGCTTTCAGGACCGCGATCCCCCTGATGTGGAGCAAAACATATGTGAGAAAGCAGCTGAGCCAGAGAAGGGGCGGGAAGGTCTATTTATAGCCTGGCAATTAAGATGATGCCGTTAAAAATTAATTACACCTCAAGTCATTAACAACTATCAGTCCCTGCAGCGAGAGAACAATGAAACAATGGCTGGTGCCAGCACAAATTGTCCTCTCACAGGGAGAACCGCAGGAAAGCTGTGGTCTGGAGGAGGTGAGAGTCATCCAGAGCTTGGCGATGGGAGCTGTGGGTTGGGGTTTCCCCAAGGCACAAGAGGCAGGTAGGACTGTAATGCTGCTCTGCTTGCTGCAAAGTAGTGCACTCCTCATCCTTGGAGTCTCCGCAGTCCTCAGGGTACAGGAGAGCTGAATTTCCAAAGCTTTATTGGAAATCCCTTTTCTAGACCATGCAGAAAATACAGGTGTCATAGCCAAGTATCTTCTTTTCTGAGGAGGCCTCCATCCATCCCTCCCTTCATCCATCCACCCACCCATCCATCATGCTCTGCTGTGCATAAGAAAATAGTCTTTAACATCTTCTGTGGTCTGTGTTGCCTCCACCCATCTGCTTCTGTCGTTAGCATTCGTGTTCCGTGCTGTGGTTGCTTACACTGACCGTTCTCCCGTGGGTAATTGCCCAGCGGGGAATGTTTTCTCCCCTCTGCTTGGGGAAGCTGCAGCCCCGCATGCACTGTGCTGTGGGTTGGGGTGCCCCATCCTAATACAGCCTGGTTTGAGGGGTGCTTCTCCCACCCCCTAGTGCTGTTCCCATCTGGGTTCTCCGGTCCGTCCCCCTGGGCCACTTCTGGCAGAGCTTTTTCTGGATGGGCTGAACTAATCAACCCAGCAGAAGGGTGCCCTGTTCTGCTGGGGCAGTTCTCTGCTGAACTGGGTTCCACCCACCTCTTTAAGGGCCCTGGGGCGCTCCGGGGCTGGCTCAGGGGATGTGGGGACAGTGGGATGGAGAGGCAGCTAGCTGGGGGAAAGCATCATGTCCAACCGTGGTAGCCTGCAGCCAGCTCCTGCTGCTAAAACCTTGGGTACCGAGCCTGTTCTGAAGCGAGTGGGTGGCAGTGGGGGATGTCAGCCTGAGTGATCCCATATTTAATGACTCCTGGGTCGGATCCAGATGCCAAAGATATCTGACTCCCACTGGCCTGGAAGGGAGGTGGGTCCTGGGTCCCATGACAGGTGATGGCCACTGGAGATGCCCAGGGTCACCCTGGAAGAAGCTGGACATCTCCAGTAGCTTCTGGGTCCCCTACCCACATGCCAACCTATGTCAGAGCATGCTTGTGGAGTAAACCTGCTCACGTGGACAAGCTAATCCCATCCCCTCCTCGTGGCGGGGGCACGTGGTGGGGTTTACCCTGCAGCCGTGGGGCCCTGGGCTGGTGGCAATAAATCTGCGTTATAAGCAGGTACCACGTAGCGGCAGGACCAGGCTGGCACAGCCCCGCTGCTGCCCTCCGCCTGCCTGGCCCCAGCCCTGTTGACCCCTTGTGTTCCTCAAAAATTTGCCTTTTTCATTTCCCAAAGCGTTTCAGGGAGCTGGGGAAGCGGGTTCGGGCAGGTGAGCACCAGCTTCTCGGTGGGGGATTGGAAGACATTTCTAAAGAGAGGAAAGGAGCAGCTCTCCTCAGGGGGGAACAAGGGGACACTCTGGATATAGGGGTCTTCTACAGGACAGCTGCTCCTGCGATGGATTAGATAACCCAAAATATCTGGGTACCTCTACAGTTCCCCAAGCTCAACTGGCACTAGGCAAAGTGGGTAATGTAAGTAAATATGAAATAATTAATTGAGATTTTTATCATTAAGCGTTTTCAATCGCAAATGCCTGCACAGTAAAAAAACAATTACAGAATTTGTGATAGAAAATTTCAGTTTCAAACATTGCGAGAGGGCTGGGTGTTTCCAGAATGATCTCCAAGGCTTTCTCAGCGTACTCGGAGTGGATATGATCTAAGATAAATTGTTTCCAAAAAATGACAGTTTCTGATGCAAATTGGTTTTGGTGACAGTTTTGGAGCTGGCTCCGATGCTGGGGCAGGAACCCCAAATGTGAGGGCCCGAATTGCGGCCACTGCCCCGGGGTCTCACCACCAACTCACACCCTCTGGCCAGGTGCTCCCACCTCTCCAGCTATATTTTGTTTTCCACTGGGAGGAAACCATACTGGTTTGCCCTGTGCATGGGAAATGGGTGGAAACACCACATCCGCCTGGATACTTTCCGCTGGATCCTGGTGTCATGAGAGGGGACGTGACCATGGGGATGGCCCTGCTGTCCCACCTGGCTCCCCCAGCACCCAAACCGGGTGCTAATGGCTGAAAGGTCAAGGGGGGCTCTGCCGTGGGTGACACCACCTGGCACACTCGCACCACAGCCAGTCCTGGGCAAATCCCACTGGATATCAGATCCCCGGGGCTGGGGCTCTGTGGAGAATGTCCCTTCCAGGGAGGGATGGCCGGTGCCCGGTGGTGTCTCCCATCCATCCCAGGCTGCACTTTCTGAAACCCTAATAAATGGGGGAGATCATCTGTCAGCCTTCACCAGCACCTCTGAGGAGACAACGAGTTGTCTCTACCCGATTTTGGTGTGTTGGAGGATGCTCCCTCTGGGACACCTCTCTCTGGGGCCACCAGGCTGGATGGTAGAGGACACTTTACCACTGCCAGACCTGCCCACACAGCCCAGCACCGTCTCTCCCTGCTTCTTCATCTCATTTCCATTTGCAAAGTGTGTGGAAGCACCCGGGAGGTTCCCCTGCTGTGAAGCAGAAAATATCCTGAACTTCGGAGCAAAAGCAGGCCAAGGGCATGCTTCTGGCTGGAGTTTTGGATCAGCAGTGGGGCAACGAGCTGTTAGGGGGACGGGCTCCCAGCTGAGGGCACAGCCAGGTCCCAGCGGGTTGGGGACGGTTCCCACCTCGACTGTCCCCAGCATGCTGCCGGGCTGTGGGCTGGAGCTCGGTGTGGCTGTAAGCATGGCCCCAACCATGTCTGTCCCGGGCTGTGGCAGAGGGTTTGGGGTGGGTGGCGCAGACGGGGTGGCCCCAGGCACAGAGGGGCTGGAGGAGAAGCCAAGGGATGAGTCCATCGCTGCTCAGGGCCGGCTCCCCGTTCCCGCTGTGGTCGGGGAGAGGCAGGCGGGTTGCGCAGCCGCCGTGCCGTTATGAAACCTCTGGCCGAGGCAGCTCTGGGCAGTGAGCCTGACGGCTTATGCAATGCCGGGGGCCCGAGCCTGCGCCGAGCCTGCACCCAGCCTCCACCTGCCCCGGCCTCAACAGCTCCATGAGCCCGCAGGCCCACTCGGGATGAAGGGAGGAGGAGGAGGAGGAAGGGTGGCCGGGGTGCTGTGGGGAGACATCGGAGCGGCAGGCTGAGTCCCACCTTCCCCTGTGCCGTGGCGGGCGTCAGCTGATGGCGGCGGGGAGCTAATCTGGGTGAGGAAAATGGCCTCGGCCGGCAGCTATGAGCAGTCCCGGATGGCCGGCGTGCCGGAGGTGCGCACGGCATGGGATGTGTGGCAGCGCCGGGGTCAGCCCCAGGGCAGGGCTGCCAAATAATAAACACCATTAAAAAACAATAACATCCCCCAGTCCTGCCCATGCGGGTGCCGGCGTCTGGGATGATGCTCATGGGTGTCCCCAAGGGGAGGATGAGGACCATCCTGTTTGGCCACCGAGCAGGGGGAGGCAGAGGGGCTCAGGCGTTTTGGGGGGTGGTGGGGGATGCTGGTGTGTGGGAGCGTGTGCGCCGGCGCGAGGAGGGTTTAATGAGCAGGCGTGACGTGCCCGCTGCCTGGGACCGGGGTGGGCAGGCATGGGGACTTCGGGCTCCCACCGGCAACCCGTGATCGCTCAAGAGCGACGTCCCACTGCTGCTCAGCCGTGAACTGGCAAAACGCATCAGTTAGGCGCCAGATGATATTAAAAATTAGCCGAAGAGAGGGGAGTGCGCTGCCCAGTCCCCGGCTGGCCAGTGTGTCCGCAACCTGCTCTGCAGGGACCATAGCAGGGACGGGAATGCTTCGGGCAGCGTGCTGGGATGGACAAGCGGAGCAGGGGCAGAGCGAGGCAGTTGCTGGACCAAAGCCCTCAGCAGATCCCCGGATCACCGAGCGCTGGGGTGCAATGGGCTCCTGCCCTGCATGCACCTTTCCGTCCCCGGAGCGTGCAGGGAGCTTGGCCTGCCGGCGGGGGGTCTCCATTGGGATTAACCGCTTGGAAATAATTTGTTTTGTAGCTCGGAGGTGTTAGATGGAGGGCAGGGATCGGAGCAGCATCCCAGCTCCCGGCATCTGCAGGGCTGGCTCAGCCTCCGGAGAGGGGCCTGGTGGCAGCAAAGGCCATGCTCAGGCACTCCTTAAATTCGTGGCACAGGGCACCGGGGACCAAACCCCTCTTGTGCTCAATGCCGGTGCCACCGCACTGCCGATAGCCATGGAAAAGCCACGGGCACAGCACACACTGCCCCAAGGCTGTTCCTGAGCAGAGCTGCCTGCTCCCGCTGTGCCGTGGCACAGGTGCTGCTTGCCACTGGCCACACCATGCCTGGAGCTGGGAGCCTGCCCGGAGCCGGTGCCATGGGCTGCGGCCGCTGCTCCGGCAGGTGGGGAGATGCTGTGTCCCTGTTGCCCGGGTTTATTCCCTTCCTTGGAGCTGTGCCGGTGCTGCTGCCCTCACCCTGTCCCTGCCTGACCAGGGGACCGGGGTGCTCGGCAAGTCCCGCTCCAGCAGCTCGGGCAGCTTCAGGGAGACGTGACCCCGTGCAGATGCTCCGGTCTGGGGGGGGTTCTGTCCACACGTGTGGGCACTCCGGTGCGTGCACACGTGGTGGGGCATATGCAAGTGCCGGCGTGTGTGCCGGAGCGTGTGTGGAGCAGGGTGCGTGTGTGCATGCGGGCGTGTGGCATCGGTGATCCGGGAGAGGGTTTAAGTGGCTTGGCGCAGGATGGGGTGCACTGGCGGAGGTCTGGAGCGGAGGGAGAGGGTGGCTCAGCCGTCTGCATGTCCGTCCTGCTGCTTGGCAGGCACACAGACGGTCAGACTGTTGCAGAACATCCCCACGGCAGCGCCCCCAGAAGTTCAGATGCTCGGTGACATTTTGAGTTGGTTTCCCTTTGCGAGGGGAGCAGGTGACACTGAAGACACAGCTCTCCTGCTTTCCTCCCAGGCGGGGAGCGGTGATGGTGCTCTATGGCATGTGGGGAGGGACGGGGAGAGGCTGGGCTGCGGAGTGGAGATTCCAGGGGGCTCCTGGAGCCAGTTTCTGGAGGAGGAATCATTCCTCAGGGAAGGGAAACCACATGCAGAGGAAACCCCAGCAGAAGGAGGAGTCTGTGGGTACATCTCTGTGACCCTCAGCAGGTCATTCAGTCATGTAGCAGGCACTAGGGGTGTGTGTGCATTTAAAATAAAATAAAACAATATAAAATAGATAAATAAAAAAAGAACATAATCGAACAGAATCGAATAGAATCGAATCAAATAGAATAGCACCGAACCAAACCAAATCAAACCAAAATAAAATAGAATTTTTTTTTTAAATAAAATAACATAAAATAAACCTCTAGCTGCCTGAGTTAGACAGACGTGGGACCCGGAGGCAGCATGGCTAGCAGGGGATGTGGCGACCTCCCGCCGGGCTCTCCGAGGGCTCCACTTCCCGCTCCCAGACACACGTCTTCCAAGCTGGCCGATGGCCCTGTGGACACTCTCACTGCAGTAAAAGCTGCTTGGGAGTGGAGGGAATTGCAATATTGCTTTCCTGGAGGTAATCAGCACTGTTTCGGCACTATCCTTGCCCTTCTCCTTGGAGGAGTGTTTGGGCAGCGTTAGTTTTGGTGTGAGCAGGGGGCAGCAGCCCAGGGGAAAGCTTTTTTTGGGAAGAAGGGAAAAAGAAATAAATTTGTCCTTCACATCCCTGCTCCAGAGCTGCTGCACCACGCTGCCAGCTCCCCTGAGACCCTTCTCCCGGCAGTTTGGGATTTGTTTGTTGTGATTTCTTTTTGCCTTATTCCCTGTAAACGGGAATGTGATGGGAGTCACGTAGCCTGTGATGGATGAACTTGCAACCCGAGGTCCTCAGGGGGTCGAGCCCTCTCCTGTGCTGCTGGGTGACAGCAAGACTCTCAAGGAGAGGGGGATGGGGTCTACCATGAGGCTCCGTGGTACCATGGGGAGGCCTACCAGCTGGTTTCCACACCACGCACTAGGAAGCATGTCCTGGAATGATCAGGCAGCAGATTTCAACCTTCCAAACTGCTTTTCCACCCAATATGCAGTTGAGGCTTCATACTCTTGGTCATTGCTGGTTGGACACTACATCCAGCCTCTCTACCAGCAAGAAAAGGATTGACCTTCCTCCAGGGACTAGGTAGCTTCAGCTTCTGATGTGGTGAAAAGAGTGGGTGGAAAGAAAATCTTGTATGGAGGACAGGAAAAAGGTATCTGGGACCTGCAGCTATGACTGAGTCAGTGAGATGGTGGTGGTGGTTTATTGTGTGCTGAGGACTGTTGTAGTGAGTCCTGAAGGCTTTAGGTGATTCTGCCAATCTGGGACAGACCTGTTACAGCACTGGGGTTATCGCCTTTCCTTTCTGGTGGTTGTTATTACAGTTCATGCTCTGGTAGCACCTGCAGGTCCTAGGGGAGGTGGGGATCCACCATGCTCAGTACTCAGACACCAAAGCAGAAAAAATGCTGTCCCTAAGCAGCACGTTTCCATGCAGGGTTGGGCAGAAAACAGAAGTGAGAGGTGCCGCCGTCCCATCTGGTTGGTGTCAGAGATGGGAACTGTGTGCCTGTGTCCCAGCTGGGTACCTTTGAACCTTGTCTGTATCTACAACATGACAGGCTTAGATCTGGATAAGTCTTCTAGGAAGGAACATGCTTTTTTACCCTCTGGTTAGAGTCTCTGCTGTGGAAGCCACCTCTCCACTAGAGCAACCATGTTGCTGTGTTTAGCATCAAGCCATCTCATGCTGGCCAAGCACCAGCGCTCTCAGGGCTCAATACATTCGCAGTGTTATCAGAGGGGGGAATGGATGATGACGTGACCGCATCTGTCATGTGTGACCCAAAACCAGCAAGTCAAGATGGATGGTTGTGGTGAGAGTACAGCTCCCTTGTCCCTCCCTGGTGAGCGCACACGTGGCTGGTGGCTATTCTGGTGGATAGACTGAGATCTCTGCCCTGAATTTTTTATGGAAACATCCAGCCCAGGACAGAGCAGATTTTCCTGCTTGATTTTCATGCTGCAGGACCTGGACGAGTCATATGCTTCCAAGCTCAAATGGACTCGAAAGGCAGGTGGACCTTTCTGATCAGCTCATAGGACTTTCTTTCTCACTCTAGTTGATCCAGGGCATGTCTTTTAGGAAAACCTCCTGCGCTGACCAAACAGCTCAGTGTGATGGTGAGCGCGCTCCTGCCCCAGGAACAGTGCTCCACGGGCAGTTCTCTGCATGGTCCACCCATAGTGTATCTGCAGTTCAAGTCTGCCTTGCTTCAGGCCAGGGATCATGTCCTACCTCTGCCCACTCTGGCAAGAAGTCCCTGTGCTCTTACCAGTCTCTCTCCTGCTGCAGAGACTGAGCAAAGCAGATTTCCAGATCCAGAAACACGAGGGGCTTTATCCTGAGATCCCTCCAGCCCATCACTTACCTTATGGAAAGGTAGACACTGGACCTGGTCACAGTAATTAATTGAATATCCAGCACCAGGACTCCTTCCCCAAACACTCACATGGATTTATAAATCTGCAGATCATGCTTATACTCATACCTTTGGCATCATCCTGTTTCTTGCACGTGTCTCCTAGGGCTTTCAGAGTCATCTCCTCTGTACGTCTTGCCTCCTCCCCGTCCTCTGAGAGTCACCTTCCTTTTCTGGTGAACGCATGACCTCTCATGTCCTGTTCTTCAGTCACATCCAGATACGTGCTGTTGTCTATTTGTCTGCATCCAGGCTTGACCTGACTGGCCTGTCACTTGTGGTCCTGGATTCCACAGCCCCAGGCAGGGGACTTGCAGCCCGTGGGAGCCGTGGACTCTTCCTGGGACTCCCCTGCAGCAGGGACAGGCTTCTCCTGCCCCCCCGCCCCTTGCCCTCCCCAGCTGTCCCCCAGGGTGACACATCTGTGAACCGGCCTTTTTCTCCATTCCTATGGAAAGCATGCCCTTCATCTTACTTTCTTCTCTCCTCCCTGCCCCCCCCTCCCCCCCCCGAGTCTGGCAGGAGAGCTGGAGATGTCTAGTTTTCTCCCACAGCCCTTCAGTCATTACTGTAGCTCACCGGGTTGGTAACTGAGAAATAAAACATCGCACATGGGACTATGTTACCTTCTCCGTAGATGCTGGAGATGTGGTGCCCACCAGGGATGCACCAGCATGGTCCTCCTTGCCCTTCCTCCAGGTCAGACTGGGAAGGGTGTCATTGCCACGTCACAGGCACACACCAGTTCACCCAGTAGTTTGAATGAGGAAGAAAGCTGCGTTTTTAGAGAAGGAAATTAAGGCAGTCTCATCAAAGCAGACTTTGGTAAAGCACTTGCTGTGGTGGCTGATGGGGAGTTGTGAATGAAACCGGAGCAAAAGATGACTAGCAGACTTACAGTGTGGAGGAGAAACTGTAACCGAGGGGAGATGGTGGAGGATATTGCTGAAAGATGAAGGATCAAGGCTGGAGGGAAATTACTCATGGACTTGTCAAGGACTGCATCTGGCTGAGCTTATTTACATCTCCAGTGATAGGAACTCAGGGCTTGATCATAATGGAGGATGAAAAGGACATGGATCTACTAATTAATGACAAGCTGTATGTGAACTTTAGCCATGAAGACAAATGTGATCCTGCTCATCTGATATGTCACCAGTGCAGATGGGGAAGAGCTCATGTCAGTCTACGAGGCATGAGGAAACCATATTTAGCATAGCACGATCAGCTTGGGTCATGGTGTTTAAGGGTGATGGGCACAGAGAGGAGCTGCAGAGGTAGACTGAAGATGGGAGAACCTCCTGCAAGAGGATCAGATGTAGAACGAAGGCAGGGAGGGCTACAGAAAATTTCTATCTATACCTATAAATGGAGATGCAATCATCAGCAATGGCATCAGCCAGCTCTAGTGAAAGAGGAGTGAGAGCAGAGGATATCCAGCCTGGGAAGGGGCTCAGTGCTGGGATGATCTCCCAGCAGCAGCACTGGGAAGGTAGAAACCAATGAGTCCCCTTCTCCCAAGGACCATATTGCCACCCTTCCCCAGCTGAACTCTGTGTCAGGATGTTTGAGACCGGTGTCACTTCAACCCTTTCACCCTCCTGTCCTTTAGTGTTTCCCCTCCTGTCCCCAGTGGCGTGGAACTGGCTCTTTCAGCACCAGAAATTCGTGCACATCAATATCCACTTCAATTTATATAAATCTGTTTATTGGACTTGCCCATATGCGTTGCTATTAATTGTTGGTATTCAGCGTCATACCCGAACAGATGACTGTTGCCCCTGGAAAGTTACTCCCCAGCTGACCAAGAGCTCCCAGGACAGGCAGCAGCACAGACCCAGCACAGAAACAAAAGCCAAAACACCCAGGAAAAATTAACTCCCATGGGAAGCCAGAGGTGGAGGGGGAATCAGACATACCTCTGGAGACCCTGACAAGGCCCCTTTGGTTTTATGGAGCTGTATTTGTTTTTCACAACCTGTAGAAGACAAACAGAATGTAAGAGCAGACCTTAGGGGACACCAGGGTTGAGGAGCCTGTCTCTACTGGTGGTCAGTGGTGGAGGAGTAGAGAAAATAGTATGCGGGGTGTAAAGTGGTCCTGTCCTTGCCATATCTTTCCAGCCACTGGCATTTTGGGGGGCGCTCACCATGAGGAGGTAACCCAGATCATCGTGTTAAATCTTGATGGATCTGTTCTCCCGCGATTTTTCCGAGTCCCTTATTCAGCCCACTTGCATTTTGACTTCCAGGGCACCCTGCAGCAGGGACTGACACCATCTGTGCTGCCCAAAGAGGCTCTGCCTGCTGCCTTGCTCGGGTTTCCAGCCACTACCTGGTGACCACACCTGATGCCTCCTGGTCCTTGTGTTAGGAAAACCCCTGACTCCTCATGGCTGCTCCCTTTGGCTGCACCAGCTGTGATGCTGCAGAGCGGGAGCATGCTGCACCTGCCTCGTCCCTTGGGGCTTGGTCCTTCCTTCTGCAGGATGCTCTGATGTCTCTGCTTGCCCCTCTCTGATGTGCAGTCACAGGGCTGTGCCTCTGCTCAGGTAGCGTGCTCCAAAGTCAGTAAGAGTGTTAACCGATCGACTGACACCCTGCCCTGGCTAGTGCTGCTCAGCATGATGTCAGGCTGGATATAAGGAAGAAATCTTTTACGTTGTTGAGGGTGGTGAAACACTGGCTCACGTTGCCCAGAGAGGCAGTAGATGCCCCATCCCTGGGAACATTCAAGGTCAGGTTGGACAGGGCTCTGGGCAACCTGATGTAGTTGAAGATGTCCCTGCTTGTTGCAGGGGGGTTGGACTAGATGACCTTTAAAGGTCCCTTCCAACCCAAACCATTCTATGATTCTGTGTCCCACAGCCTCTTTCATAGTGTTTTGCAATGCAGAGAGCTTTGCAGGGGCTGTCTGTGCCTCAGTTTTCCTTTGCACTGAAATCCAAGCGCAGCTGGGGAGGGTCTCTGAGACCCATCACAGGGTACCTGGAGGCAATGTACTCAAACTGGGAGGGTGCAGACACTGGGAACAGAGGAGTGGGGTGAGCTGATGGTGGGTTCGCAGCCCTGGAGCCTCTGTAGCAGGCTGAGACAGATGCTGGGCTGAAGGAAGCGGCGTTTGGGTTGGGCTTGCAGCAGAGGGGCTGTGGAGCACCCTGGTTTGAGGCTCAGGGATGGAGATGGTCCTCAGCTGAGAGGATGGGCTCCGACACATCCCTCAATGTCCATCCTCCCCAGCACAGTGAGGTGAGGCTGGGACTGGGCTGCTGCACCCAGGAAAGGCCAGGAGATGCTGAGCCCGATCTGTGGGTGGTGGTGTTGGCTGTGGGAAAGGTGGATGCTGATGCACCCTCCCTGCCAAGGAGGTGAGGAACCAGCTGCCACCTCCTGCTGTGCACCTGGCTGGGATGGGAAAATATGGCTTGCAGGCAGCTCCTCTGTGCTTCATGCCCATCCTCAAGGACATAATCATGCTGACAGGGTTTTTCTGAGCTCTTGCTCTTCCAGAGTTGGCTGGCTGGGGGATGCTTTGAGCGGAGTACGCTGAGGCTGTGCATTTCTGTATGGGCTTACACCAGACCTTCGTTAAGACGTCAATAATGACATGGCATTGGGGGACTGCGGGAGTTCCATTCAGCCCCAACGCCTGTGCTTTGGGGCTGCCAGAATTCAGCAGCTTAAGGAAGTCCCCACCAGAAAAGCTGGTGGGCTGCTAATTCTGCATCAGGTCGCCATGCCCCAGGATATAGGACTGTGGGAGCACACAGCCCTGCCCAAACCCATCCCACTTGCCGACATGGAGGCACTGATGGGGATGGCGGGGAGGGGACGTCAGCCCTGGATACCCAGCTGGACTGTGATGTGGGTCCAGCAGTCCTGGTGGCAATGAGGGATCTAGGGTGCCTGCGCAGGGCCAAGGCATGCACAGGCAAGGAACGTCCTTGAGAGCTTTCATGTGGGACCCTGTGGGTAAAGCTGGGGTAGGACATGGGCTGGCAGTGGCCTGTGGTCCCAGGAGGTTTTGGATGAGGGATATTAGCTCAGTCCCATGGTCCCAGTGTCCCCACATCGCTCGGGAGCACCTCCCGCCACTCCTCCCTGAGCATCCCCAGCCTCCGGCCAGCTTCTCCCAGACGTCAGCTCCGCTATTATGTCCCCGGAAAGGGGCCGGGGGGCTGAGACCTCCTCCACCCCCACGCTCCATTAGCTCTGTACTGTGGGTCTATTGTGCCAGGGGACGCGCGAGGGCCGTGTCAGTGAGCAACTGTCCTGCCCCAATGAGTTTCCGATGACTCGGATGAGTTTGAGACCTGCTGGCCCCGGAGCAGACGAGGACAAAGCCTGTGCTGATGTGCTGGGGTTGACTCCTGGGGTCCTGGACAGCATCCGACTTGTCCACTCCCGTCTGCCACGCTCTAATCTGAGTGTCTTCCCATTCATCTCCTTCCCTCACCTCCATCTCCATCCGTCTATCTGTCCCTCACACCTCTCTCTGTCTCTCTCTCTGCCTGTCCTACCCCTCTGCTCTGTCAGGGAGGGGCAGAAGTGGGGGGCTGCCCTCCCAGGGGAGAGGTTAGGGGATGCGGGGGTAGCTGCAGGGGGATGGGAGCTGCGGGCTGGGGACCAGGGACCACGTCCAACCGGGCAAGTCAGGGGCAAGGGGGTCCCATGGGGCCTCAGCCCGGGCTTGCTCCTTACTTTGGCCAGAGGCAGGTTGGGGTGGGGATGTCCCCAGCTGGGTTCGGGCACAGAAGTGGGTCTGTGTCCAGAGATCCAGGGCCACCAGGAGCTATCCTGTCCCCTAATGTGTTCCCCTGCACTGTAGCAAGGCCAGGTACCCCCCCACCCTGCCCCGTGTCTTGGCCCGGTGATGAAGGTTTGGGACACAGACTTGGGTTTGACGACCATCATAGATGAGAACCCGCTACATCCCATAGCTCAGCTCCCCTGGGAGAGCCAGCACAGGGCAGAACCGGGCAGCGGTGGGGTGGCTCAGCCCCGGGCTTCTGGCTCCAGGCTTCTACCCTGGGGTCCTACCTTGGGCTCCTGTCCCCAGGCTCCTGTCCCTGGGCTCCCATCCCTGGGCTTCTATCCATGGGCTCCCATTCCTGGGCTCCCGTCCCGCTCCCTCCTGTCCCCTGCAGGAATTTGCCATTTTCCTGGAAGCGGCAGGTGGGAGCCACTTCTCCCTAGTCCCTGTGGTGGGGGATGGATCTCGCTTGGGCGTTTATTTTAATACGTCTCTCTCTCTCTCATATCTCTCACTCTCTCCTGGTTCTTGCCTCTCTTTCCCTGCTCCCCCCGCGCTCTCTTTCCGTCCGTGCCTTTCTGTCCCTCCTACCCCCGTCCCCGGCTCCCCTCCCCCAGGTCAAGGTCTGGTTCCAGAACCGACGCACCAAGCAGAAGAAGGACCAGAGCAGGGACTCTGAGAAACGCTCCACCGCCACTTCAGAGTCCTTCGCCACCTGCAACATCCTCCGGCTGCTGGAGCAAGGCCGGCTTCTCTCCGTCCCGGCCCCCCCCAGCCTCCTCTCTCCCACCTCCAACCCCATCGGCAGTCCGACGGGTAATGGATCCAGCTTGGCCACCCCAGGAACCACCTCCCCGGGGCTCGGCGGTGGGAGCAGCCCCCCGGGGCCGGGAGCCTTCAGCCTGCAGGTCCCTTCTCTCGCCGCCTCTTCCTCCTCCTCCTCCTCCTCACCCAGGCTGCCGGCCGCCCCGCTGTGCTTTGGGGGGCCGCTCCTGGGCAGCCTGCACGACCTCCCGGGCACTTACGGACTGGGCACTTCTGCTTTTGAGCCTTACACGCGGCTGGAAAGGAAAGACAATTCTATACCCAGCAAGAAGCCGAGCCCTTAAATCAAAATGAGTGTCAAAAGGCCTCCCTCCCCCCCGCCACCTCCGTCCCCGCAGCCCCCACGCACCCCGCAGTCCGCACCGGGGTTGGATTTGGCAAGTGGGATGCGGAAGACGGGTTTACTGACCGTCCGGGTGTGTGTGCGAGTGTGCGCACGCGCGTGTGAGCGTGCACGCCTGGCCCCCCGCCCCAGCCGCACCAGTACAGCCGTGGATGACACCCCGCAATGCCTCACCCCAGGGCTGACGCTGAACCCGGTCACGCCTAAGGGGGGGTCCCTGGGTGTCCCGTGTCACCAGCACTCTCCCATCCCTCGCTGACACTGCTGGATCTGCCAGGGCCACATCCTCCCCCCCCTCCAGATACCGCCTGTTCAGGGTTTGGAAGACGATGCTGTGGTCTTGCTGTGTGGGCTGGGAGAGGAGCAGCTCCGGGGGGGATGCCGGGGGGTTGCTGGACTGTCACCTCGGGGCCCGTGGTGTTGGGGTCACCGCCAAAGCCCCAGTGAGCAGGAGGGCACCCTGGTCTCTGCCCGGCCCTGGTGTCCTTGGGCAAGCATCAGGCCTCAGTTTCCCCACCTGCAAAGGACTTTGTGTTGTGGCTGAGATTGTGTCGGAGCACCCCAGTGGCTGTGGGGTCCAGGTCCCCTCTGCTAGTGGGGAGCACTGCTCCCATGGGATGCTTGTCCTCCGAGGGCAGGGGAGATGGGGAGGTCTGTGGGGGACCGATGGTGGTGGTGATTTCCCCAGCCCCCTGCACCAGTGGTCCCTGTGCTCAGGAGCAAGCGGCCACCCTGGCTTGTGAGGCATCCTCAGGCTCCTCCATGCCTGTTTGTGCAGAGCCAAACCACCATCCCAGACCCTGTTTTGGTGCTGTCCCACCCCGGCAAACCGCTGAGGGTGCTAAAGGAGTCTCTGACCTCCTAGGGGATGCTGTGGTGAGCTGACGCCAGGCCACTGTCCTGCTCCCCACTGAGGAAACCCCACCAGAGGGGAGAATGAGGATGTTTGGGCAATTGTGATGCTGGAATCTGCTCCTCTGGGTCAGGTCGGACCACGGGGGTTCTTTGCCATCAGCAGGAGCCCGAAGCACCCTCAGCCCCATCCTGGGGTGCTGGGTGCTCAGCACTGGCACTGCAGTGAATCCTGTCGTGAGTGCTGGCCTAGCAGCATCCCCCCTCTTGCTCCTATGGCCCGGGAGAACCAGGGTCCAGCCCTGAGAGATGCTGAGCACCCACTGCCTGCGAAGGCAGGGCCCTGCCCCGACCCTCGGGCAGCCTTAGCTGCTTTTCCCACCTTGACACCCTGATCCTAGAGGGTGACGATGGCTTCCCACGGGGCAGGATTCAACCTCAGGTGTGCAGTGCCAGGGCTCTTCTCCGGCAGGGCACGGTTTGGGGATGTTGTGTGGTGAATGAGCTCTGGAGGGTTGATAGTGGGCTTGGAGCCCTGCCGGTGGCAAAAACGAGAGGGGCATTGCATGAGGTGGCCCCTGGGGAAAAGGACAGCGTGGTCCCCCTGGCATCTGCTGAGAGGTGTCTATGCTGGGCAGTCTGGCCCTTCTGTGGTGTGAGCATCACCTTGGCAGGGTACCCTGTGATGGCATCACCTTGGCAGGATGCTCTGGTGGCACAGCCAATGTCCCCTGCAGGGACATCGCTGTGGGGTGATGCCCTGAGCCCCCTCCCAGTGCCCAGGAGCTGCCATGGGGCTCTTCTACCCCTGCACACCCTGAGGGGCTCCTGCATCCTCCCGCTGCGGTTTAATGTGTAATAATGACCATTACCACTGAGCAACCCCCCAGCCTGGCCCGGGCTGAGCATCGCTGCATGGGCTGCAGACCCCCACCCAGGCTGCTGCTCTGTAGGGACTGGTCCCTAAGGGGGACACAGCCACTAGCCCACCTGTTCCCAGAATTTTGCAGGGAAATATTTAAAATAAATGATTTTATGAAAAGCTTTCGGTGATTTTTATTTTTCCTTTAAATCAAGCATTTCTATGAAATAGTATTTATTGATCACCTCACATCTGGAGCACTTTATGGGAGCGAGCCCTCAGGTCTCGCGCTGCTCTGCGGAGCTCAGGAGGGTTCGTCACCCCCTGCCGCAGGTGGGGAAACTGAGGCAGGGTTTGCTCGGGGATGCAGAAAGCGGGGACAGAGTTTGGTTCACGGTGACGAGCTCCCCTCTCCCGGCCCAGCTCAGACCACAGCTTGCTGCCAACACCTCCATACCTCTCCCTAAATGTGGTATTTGCTGGATCCTCCTGGTGCCCCGGGGTGCTCAAACCCCGACACCCCAATGATGTGTTTGACTGAGGTTTTGGATTTTTGACAGGACAACGACCTTCTCCTTTCCCCTTGTCACTTAATTTATATTTATATTGCCATTCTTTATCCTTCCCCAGTCTGCAAACGTGGTATTTAAAGACAGCGAGCTGAGGCAGGCAGAGCGGGCGGCGGGGCAGCTGTGCCAAGTCAGGGGCATCCTGCCTGCAGACCTCCCCCGGGACTGGTTTTGCTTGGGATTTCCCTCTTCCCTGCACCTCGGGAATGGCTGAACTGTGGGAATTTCCTGAGGTTATCGGACCCTGGTTCCTCCCACCCTGGGCTCACTGGGAGGAACCTTGGTCCGGTTTGATGGAGAAGTGAACCCCTTGCACCTTCACAGGTGGAGGAGGTTTTGGGGCGTTTCAGAGAAATCAAGGTCTGATTGTAGTTTCAGAAGAGCCCCCAGAGCCTGGGAGTTTCAGGGTCCCCCCAGTGTATTTGCTCAGCTTGGAGCATCCTCGTGGGTCTCCTGCATCCTCCTCCCACTGCTCAGCAGCCAGAGGGAGAGGCGGAAAGCAAGGCAGGGAGGCCATGGGCCTCCAATGAAATGGCAAGCCCTTTCCACAAATTTAAACACAAATGATGCTTTCACAAAGGCCCCAAATCTGACCCAAACCTGCTGCTTCTCCAAAGTCACTTCTCCCAAAGTGAACATCCCCAGTAAAGCTGTCCCGGGGTGGGGGGTTAGGAAGGTCCTCTGTGGGGAAGCTGGCTTGCCCCCAGCCCACCCCGCTCTGCTCGCCTCCAGCAGCTCCTCCTGGCTTGTACAATTGGAAAAAAAAAAAAAAAGTAAAACCTGGATGTAAATCTTTAACGAATAATGTGGTTTCTTATGGTTTCTAATAGTTAATAAAAGTTATGTCCTGCCTCCTGCCTGCCTCCTCCTCCTCCATTGCCTTCGGGAGCCACGGCTGAGCTGCTCTTGACCACGGCTCTCCCGGTACCAGCAACCTTTAGCGGGTGGCTTTCCAGGGAGGTATTTTGAAGCCCATCGTGTCCTGCTCTTCATGACCTCCCATGTGTTGTCAGAGCTCCCTCCATGCATGCACACTCAGAGACACTTCCACAACACCCCCCCCCTCCAGCAGCACCCCCTTGCCCTACCCCTTCCCCAGCAGGAACAGGGCTGCCCTGTGCACAGGCCCCCATCCCAGATGCCCTACAGCCACCCATCACACCCCACAGGAGCCTCCCCTGCCCTGGGGCCTGATCCCAGCCCTGCTCTGCCTCTGCACCGGCACCCAGAGCCTGCAGCGGGTGTGGGGGGGGTGCAAACCCCTCACCCCTACCCATACCCATACCCCCACCCTTCCCTCAACATACCCTTCCCCCACCCCCTGCCCCTAACGCTGCTCCAAACTCCAGCTTTACCCCAACCCTGTCCCCACCCTAATCCCACCCCACCCCATCCCTATCGCTATCCCTATCCTTACCCCTATCCCCATCCCCATCCCCATCCCTATCCCTATCCCTATCCCTATCCCTATCCCTATCCCTATCCCTATCCCTATCCCATCCTTATCCCTACCCCTGTCCTTATCCCTACCCCTATCCCTATCCCTATCCCTATCCCTATCCCTATCCCTATCCCTATCCCTATCCCTATCCCTATCCCTATCCCTATCCCTATCCCTATCCCTATCCCATCCTTATCCCTACCCCTGTCCTTATCCCTACCCCTGTCCGTATCCCCATCCCCATCCCCATCCCCATCCCCATCCCCATCCCCATCCCTCTATCCCTACCCTTACTCCTACCCCTACCATTACCTTTAGGCTTACTCCTCCCTTTACCACCACCCCCCCCGGCCTCTGCCGCCCCGCCGCCCGGGTGAGGGGCGGTGGGGGTGGGGGTGTGCCGGTCCCGCCGCTCCCTCACGCTGTTTACAGCCAACACGGGGCTGCGGCCGCTGCCGGGGCGGCCCCGACGGGACGGGACCGGCTCGGGCCGGTACGGGGGTGGGGGTGGGGGGTGCATAAAGCCCGGAGCGCTGCCGCCCGCCCCCACTCCCTGCCCGGCTCCAGCCCCGACCATGGCCGCCACGAAGGTGCAGGCAGCGGCGGCAGCAGCGGCAGCAGCCCTGCCCGCCGCCCGGGAGCACGCCCTGGCCGTCACCCGCGACTACAGCAGCAACCCCAGGCTGAGTGAGTGGGGAGGGGGACACGGGAGGGGCAACGGCACCTCTCTGCCTCCCAGCCGGGGGGGTCACGATGGGTACCCCCGGGGTGGCAGGGATGGGTGGGTGGCAGTGGGGCAGGCAGGGGTGGCAGGGATGGGTGGGTGGCAGTGGGGCAGGCAGGGATCTGGGCTCTGGTGGCCTTCCATTCCTCCGTGCCCCCTGCTTGCAGGCAGTGGGGCAGTGTTTGCTGCTGAGACCCTCGGGGGGAGCAGAGGGGCTGCGTGGGTGCCTTGGGAAGGCAGAGGGACTGTCGTGGGGCTGTGGGTCTGTCACCCCTCCTGGGGTCTGCAGCTGCAGGGGCTGGGGAAGGTGTCATGGCCCCCCGATGGCTGTGGGGTGCGTGCTGGGCTGCAGCTGGTCCCGCAGCAGTGCTGGGGTGCACTGGGTGCCCCTCCAGGCAATGGAGCCCGTACTGACCCACTGCGGGGGGGGGTGGGCAAATTGTGTCAACAGCCCTGTCCTCCCTTGAGATGTGGGAGGGAGGGACGGACCACCTGCCCCCGTTGCTGCTCTGAGTCCTCTCCGGGTGTTCACCTGCCCAGCGTGACCCTCTTCCTCGGCTCTGAAACGATGGAGCGCTCCTGTGCGCAGGTGCGGGCCCTGCCAAGGTGTCCCTGGGGTCAGCCACGCGGGCAGGGAGGTGGGGGCGCAGCCATGGGCGTGCAGCCGGAATGGGGACAGGGACGAGGAACTCGCTGGGGAGGTGTTTGCTGAATGTGGTTATTTCCCACGGCTTGTCCTGGCACGCTCACGTGCTGGAGCCTGTGAGGATGGCTGCGTCTGTCATGGGGATGTCTGTGTCCGCACAGCCAGGACAGCGTGCTGCGCCGTGCAGGTCTTCCTTTGCGCTTGCACCCATGGGTGCTGGCAGCTCCGCTCGCAGCAGCCCATGGGACCTACGGGCAGCACCGGCTTGACGCTGGCACCCTCAGTCCACCCCAAACCCTGGGCAGCACCCCCATCCCACCTCGGGGATCATAGCATCACGCCAGCCCCACATCTGGGGGTTGAGCTGTGACACCCCTGCCAGCACCCCGTCCCCGAGCACAGCAGGCTCAGAGGCATGAAGGACGTTTGCTGTGACCTTTTGTGCCTTCGCTCCTGGGGTTGGGACGGCTTTGCTGTCACCTCCCTCCCTCACCCCGAGCTGGGTGGCTCCGGGCTGGCACGGTCCCGGCTGCACCCTCCCAGCACGGCTGAGCGCAGCCGGCTCTGCCCGGCCACCAAACCGTGTTTGCTGTCAACAGGGAGCAGCCACCCGTGGGTGACTTGTCCCTGGCTCACGCTGGGTAAGAGCCGCCCCTTGGCCTGAGGAGGGGCACTGGGTGGACACAGGGGGGACACCGCAGGGAGCCAAGGCTATTTCTCGTCGCATTAGAGGCAGGTCCACTTTGGGGTCCCTGGACGGATCCTGCAGGCTCTCACTGCTGCGGCTGCTTCTTCATGCACCTGCGGGAGATGGTTTGCTGGGCTGGGAGAGCGGTCTCCCCCATCACCTGCCCAGTCTGGGGCAATGTCCCCCAGAGCAGCCCCCAGTGAGCCTCCCTGCTGTGGCACAGCCTCTCTGCTTCAGCCGAGAGGGGACAGGGCAGGGAGCGAGGGCTGGCACCGCAGGTCCCCGCTGGCACCCGTGGGGTGGTGGGTCATCCTCCCCAGGTACAGTGTGTGGCCAAGCTCCCATGGGGTCTCCGTGGGCTTTGCCCTCCCTGGAGCTCTGAGCTGGACCCATCTTGACCCATCCATCCCGGCATGTGGCTCCTGCACTCTTCCTGGCTTTTTAAGGCAAAAATGCCCGTTTTCAGGTTTTTTTCCTGCCTGCTGTGACCATGGCCAAGTACTTTTATTTTAGAGGAAGCCGTCTTTTGCCCCTCCATTGCTTGGCCCCAGGAGCTGTGCGGGCAGTGCCCGCTTTGCCAGGCTGGCTCTGTAAAGCCAAACCCCTGGCAGCCACATCCGGGCTGGGACAGAGTCCTGCCCTGGGTGTCCTGTCACCACTGTATGTCGGAGAGAGGTGGGAGAGGTGTGTGTGAGGAGCACAGGGCTGTAAGAAGCCGATGCTCTGCAGCCCCGTGTGCCGGAGGGGAGAGGGGGGTCCCAGAGCGGGACGGAGCCCTTGGGTCTGCCCTGAAAATGTGCTGCATGGTGAAGGTGAGGGTGGGAGCCAGAAAGAGGGACACTGTCAATGTGGGAGAGCTCGGAGGTGTTACCTGGGGGTGACATTTGGAGGGGTCTGGCGGAGGTATATGGAGACACCCCCCCTGCACGAGGGAAGAGGCAGTGTGGGGCTGAGGGCAGCTGACCTGGATGGTGTCATGCCATGTGGGTGCAGCGTGGTGGGTCTGGGTGGGACGTGTGTCAGCACACCCTGGGCATTGCTGGGGACGCCAGGCTGAGCCAGGCACTGGGGGGGTCTCCGCTGTGTGCCACCGCGCCAGGTTCCCACCCCGTGTGCCCCATGGCGATGCCACAGCCCCTCCCCAGCCCCATGGCCGGGTGTCCAGCTGCACGGAGTGCCCGGGGGTCCCGGCGGCGTGGAGGTCCCAGCATGGCACTGGGGGCACAGGAGCAGCTACGTGATCCCCAGCTACAGCCCAGCACCCCGATTCCTAGCCCAGCGCCTGGAGCTGGGGGGGGATCGGGAGGGGGGCGAGCAGGGCCACAGGCAGGCAGGGCTGGCTGGCAGGAGCAGGCAGAGCGCTGCCTGCGCTACTCTGCTGGGGCCGGCTCTCCTGAGAGGCGGGAGAGATATTAGCAGCTGCTTCCTAGTGCTGCAAATCCATTAGCACAAGCGAGTGGAAGAAGCACTTATCACCTCCTGGCCTTTGACTTGACCCATCTTTACGAAAAAACAACCCAGCGAACAATGCCGCTGCCCGCACGTGGGCTTGGGGCTGCTGCCCGCACGTGGGCTGGGTGATCGCTGCTCGCACAAAGTGGGGTGCCCCACACCGTGCCCCACAGCCCGGCACGGCCCCATGGTGCGCTTTAAACTCAGCAAGCGCAGCCTGGGAGCGGTTTGAGGGGTGGGCTGCAAGGGGATGGATGGATGGGAGGATGGAGAAAGCAGGACATTGCTGTCAGCAAGCCCAGTGACACAACGGTTGCGCTGTGCGATTGCAGCCCGGGAAAGGGAGTCTGGTGGGACACGTCTCAGCTTCTCCTCTCTTGTGTCCCGGCCAACCCCGTTAGCTGTGATGCTCGTCTCCTGCTGGGTCTCTTGCGCTGGGTCTGGGCATGGCACCAGCACTTGGGGTGGGGACCGTGCCTTTGGGAGCTGTGGCTGGTGGGGTTTAAAAGGACGTGGCATTGCCCGCTGGGGACGCAGGGAGCAGGAGGAGAGGAACCAGGGAGATCCCCAAGCCTTGGGCACCCCAATACGTCTCTCCTCGGGGGCTGCTGCTGGGCAGGAGCTGGGTGCCGTGTTGGGCTGTGCCCTCAGACATGTGTCCGCTCAGCCTCCGGGGAGGAGCGAGGGGCTCGCGGGGCTCAGCATCCACTCGCCAGACGGAGGAGCATTTAATCGTCTGTTCTCTTTGGTTCATCTGCCCTTAATATTCCCTGCCTTGCCCAGCAACTTGAATTCAGTTTCAGACCTGAGATTGCTCACCGGGGGTGCGACCCTGAGTCACAGCTCGGCAGAACCTCGGTGAAGGAGTCCAAATTTAGCAACATGAGAGCCCTGGTGAAGGGTTCCCGGGAGCCCCGTCGGCTGCGACAGGGCCCAGGGCTGCACAGAGGGGAGCGGGGAAGGAGGGGACAGTGGCATTGTGGAGGGGCACTCTGCAGGGGACATAGCCTGGCCCTGTGGGGACCTGCAGGTAGAGGACCCTGTGGAAGGTGTGAACCCCTTATGCCCATTTCCTAAGTGGAATTGGATTTTTTCATGTATACACACGCACAGGCTGCCTGTCCCTCAGCAGAGAGAGGTTGCTGGTGACGGAGAGCTTGCTGCTCCTCTGGCCCTTTTCCCGGCTCATAACTGATGGTCTCTGCCAGCACCTCAGCCCCTCCCTGGCGCTGCTGCGATGGCATCCCGGTGCTGCAGACAGGAGGGTCATGGATGACCTGGAGAAGATGCCAGGAGCTCCTTGCTCTCTGTGATGGAGCTGCCAGACCGCTCAGAAGCAGAGCTGGGCTGACCTCCTTGGTGTGACTGTAGGAGATGGCAGCCACCATGGGTTCGCAGGGGTGGCAAAGGGGCTGGTGGGTTCCTGGGGGCTGCCACCATTGCATGCCCGTGTCCTGCTGCTGGCCCAACCTGGGCAAGCCGGTCCTGTCTGTTCCCCGTGCTCCCAGCCCCCAGTTGCAGGGGCCATCCATCCTCCCACCCCGGCAGTATCATCCCCACTGTCCATCCCGCCGGAGTGGGATCCTCTGCCCCATGGCATGGTGGGATCCCGCAGTCCTGCTCTCCATCACTTCTCTTTTCCCCTTGGGGCCATCTCCTCCCTTCAGCATCTCAAAAGCCCACAGCCCAGCTGGTGCCTGCATCGCCCGCCCGTGGCCGAGGTCCGGCAGCCCTGCTCCTTGCCGCCTGTCCCCGTTCCCCCTCCCAGCCCTGTTTTGTCTGATAGAAAACGCGACAGCAAGCCCAGCAATTTTTTTTTCTTCTTTTTTTTTTTTTTTTTTTTTTTTCCTTGGGTTGGCTTGTTTGGTTCACGCTCGGCTGGTCCTGCCATTCTTTGCCTTTCCTCACATGACGTGCAGGTGTGTATGGGAACCCCTCGGCTGCCGGGGCCCTAATTAGTGGCATAGAGTGTGACCCCCTGCCGGGCTTTTCACCGGCTCCGCCGGGCTGGGACAGGCCGGTGGGTTTGACAGCGCGGCACAAAGTGACACATGGCACAATGGGCAGGTTGCGGAGGGGGAAAGCGGTCACTTAGGGACTGTCGGAAAAATCCCAGGACGGCCCCAGGCTGCTGCGTTCCCCATCCAGTGCAGGATGAGGCCGCTGGGCGATGCTGGAAGCTCGGCGAGGTGTGTCCTGGTGGATCCTGCCATTCCTAGAGGATGGATGACCACCACGGCACCAGTGCCGGGGATGGCCAGGGCTGAGCAGGATTTTGAGCTCAAAGTTACCATGAGGGATGGATTCACGCCCCATCCTGGGAGCTTCGGCTGCGGTACCTCAAGCACCAGCCTGGCCCAGCATTTTGGTTAAAAATTGGGTGTACATGTGATGAAACGGGGAGCAGCATCCAGGGGGGATGTGGGACACATCTAGCCTGATCTGGAGTAGCCCACGGCCACCCTGCACCTTGTGCTCAGCACACCCAGGCCCCTCTGCCCCACAGGCTGTCCGCTGCCTATTGCTGTGGGGTGCCAGGTGTGGGGCAGTGTGGTGGGACCCCCACTCTGTGCCTGCCAGGTGTGAGCTGGGGGACGCTGGAGACCTGCCCTGGTGCCCTAGGGTGGCTCAGGACCAGCTTCAGACCTCCTGAGATGCCCCTTCATCTCTATCCTTGCTCTGGGCTGGAGGGGAGAGGGTTTGGGGGATTTTGGGGCTATTTATGAGTCCCGTTTCCTATCTTTGCTCCAGCTCAGTTCCCCTTCAGCCCACTCCATCCTGTGCTTCAGCCCGTGCGTGGAGCTGAAGATGGGAGAGGGTATCGGAGGCTCTGACAGCTGCGTGCAAACCCCAGGTCTGTAATTTGGGGTAGGGGATGTGCAAAGCCCCTTGGGCAGCGAGCGGCAATGAGCATCACTCACTGCACGCCCGGTCCTAGAGGCTGAGGTGACCATCACCGAGCAGGCAACAAATTTCTCCAGAACCAGCCTCCAGCATTTCTGTGGAGAAGGTAAATACCCTCAGGAGGTTTTTGCCACCATCCGTGCTGGGGCTGGAGGAGGATGGGGCCGGGGCTGCATCCATCCCCTCGCTGCGGCAGGTCCTGGGACCACCGTCCCTTCCGGAGTCCGGGAGCGATCCCCCGGCGCACTTTGGAGCAGAGCCCTAAGGCGTGTGTCAGTTTGGGGGGGAGCCGGCAGCCATGCCCGGGGTTGGGGCAGGGGGCTGGGGAGGGCAGGGCGGGGTGGTGAGTGGTGGGAGCAATTAGCGGCGGGTGTAGTTGGGTCGGGTCCTCTTTGTCACTGGGGGCCCTTCCCCCCCCCCCCTCCGGCCGCCGCAGTGGTTAGTAGTGCGTGAGTGTCAGGGCTAATGGAGATTGCATCTGACAGGAGCTGTGAATTTGGGGCTGGGGGTGTGGAAAGGCCAGGTTGAAAGACTTTTCTTTTCTCTTGGCCCCTCTTCCACTGCCTCCTGTGCCTCCCCCCCCCCCCATCCCGTTCCCCGGCCGTGCCCCCCGGCAGCCTCCCGGCCTGGGCCGGCCACTGCAGCCCACCCACCCCGCTGCTCCTCCCCCCCTGGTTTGTTCATAACAGCTCAACGTCTTAATTATCTGAATTAGTGCTTTCCGGTAGCAGGGGCTCCCCCTCCTCCGTCCCGTCCCTCCCCATCCCTCTCCTCCTCCTCCTCCTCCTCCCATCCCCGAGCCCATTTGGTGGGCTGTCACTTGGCGTTACTGTCGTGATTTCCTTCTCTATTGCGATAGAGCCCTTTGCGCTGCAGAGATGAGCATGGGTGAGGGGGTTGGAGCGATGCAACAAGTGCCGGGCAGGATGACTCCGGCCCCGGCTTTGCGACATCGGCTGGGGCTGGCCGGGTTTGGGGCAGGCAGGGGATGGGGGGGGTGAAGCCCCGGGGTTGCCCCGTGTGCGAAGCCGGGAGCTGCATGTTGCTTTGTAGAAGATGAGACTTTTTTTCAGAAAAATCCCTTGCGTGAGATTTTTTTTCTTGGTATTGGCTGGGGCGTTGTTTTGCTTTGGCACGTTATGGCGAGCCGAGCCTGAAAGGAGTCCCCAGGATGGCTGGCGAGGCGAAGTCCCTGGGAGGTTTGTAAGGTGAAGAACAGGGAATCGTGGAGCAACATTTTTTTATCACCTTCCTATTCAGTTCTCCATCACCAAGTCTGTCTGTCTGTCCATTCTCTGGAGACCCAGTCTCCAAAAAGTCTTTTCTTGCTGGGACGGTGGCCAGGCTGCTGGGGCTGTGGACCCTCCATCACTGGAGATCTGAAGATCCCAGAGGGGGCCCTGGGAATGACTCCAGGTGAGACTGCTTGAGCAGGGCTTGGACCAGAAGATCTCCAGAGATCCCTGCCCACCTCCACCATGCCATGAGAGAGCAAGCCCGGATCATTGTCACCAGAGTTGGAGGGGCTGTGTAGCCAGGTCCAGACTCTTGGGTTACATTTCTCCCTCTCTCCTGGAGATGCTGGTGGTGTTGCCACCATCCCACAACCCATTCCCAGAACAATGTCATGGTGGGGAAGGGGATCCGGTGACAGCAGAAGGCAGCTCCTTTGCAAACAGACCAGTGTGGTCAGAGAGGAGCATGTGGGAAAGCCAGTGCTGAGACCCTGTGCTGCCAAGGACCTCCACGAGTCTGGGCTGGGGAGCCTTTCCTGCCTCAATTTCTTCATGAGGAAACGAGAGGAATACTGCTTCTCTCCCTGAGTGATGGCTGGAGGGAACTATACATGTATGTTATGTAAAGATAAGTAGATGGATGGATGAATGGATGCAGAGTTGGATGAAGGAGTCATGGATGGATGGTTAGGCAGAGAGCTTGACCAATGATCCAGTGTCACAGCCATAGGTCACCAAGCGGTGCTGCCAGAGGGTCCGAAGTCCTTGGTGGGAGAATACGGCTCGGTGCGTTGGGAGGAAAGTTGTGAGGGTCCCAAGGGGGCTGGCAGGCATCGGGGCTGGGCCAGGGACCACCGTGCTCGAGGGAGAGGGACGAGCCCTGTGGCTCTGTCCCACGTGGGTGGCTCCCCAACAGCTGGGGCTGCGGAGGAGACACGGGGAGAGAAGAAAAGAGCCCAACAAAACCTCCCAGGGGAAGAGAAGCAGGCGAGGCGGATATTTGTGAAGGAGTCGGAAGGGGAAATAAAAGGCAGAATGGTCACTTTGGGAATAAAGGAGACAAAAGGCGAGGAGGTTGGCGTCAGAGAGCCAGCTCCCGGCGTGCCAGACCCCCGGCCCAGGCTGCTGAATGGGCGACCAGCAGGAACTGGGCGTAATCGGGTAATGGGGAGAAGGCTAATTGCAAAAATGGCAGGGATTACCAGTCTGCACCAGGGCATGGGCTGGGCCAGCGAAGGGGGACGCTGGGGGCCTGGTTGTGCCGCAGGGGGTGACCCTGTGCTGGGCTGTGTGGTGGCCAGGGATGGGTGCTCCCTGATGTGGGAGCGACCACATCAGGGAGCACCCTGATGCGATGCGACCAACGAGGGGCGAACGGGACCCATCCTCCAGAAATGAAGTTCCCCGGGCTGTTGAGCGTGCATGAGGGCCTGGCTCCTGCACCCAGGGAGCTGCGCCGGTGCTGGCATCACCAGAAGGGCGTCTGGGGTGCTTGTGGTGTGGGGACCCACGTCCCGCTGCCGCGACGTGGACCACCCATCCCCGCAGCCAACGGGAGGGAGGCTGGCGAGCTCACCAGCTGGCCTGGCCTCTCCAATCCTATTAGGATCATGAGTAAATCAGAGAACCCGGTGTAAGAAGAGAGGGCAGAGGGATGAAAGGGCCCGTTGGGGTCAGCAAAGCCAGGCCCTGCCATGGCAGGCGTTACGGCGTTTGACACATCGGTAAAATGATCAAGGAGCGGCTTAGAGCCGGATCAGTTCCCCAGCACCTGCACTCGCCTGGGAAGCTGCTCCCAACCCTCACCCTCCCCGGCCTCGGGGACCTGCCTCCTCTCGCTGGGCTCGTACATGGGTTCATCCCCATTTGTCACCCTTGTGCTTAACACCCCAGGTGCCTCCCTGCCCCATGGTTGTCCCCAGGGTCTTCGTAGTCACGCTGGAGAAATCACGTGCCTGGCATGCTCCTCTCCTTGCCTGAGTACAGCGCTGTGCGAGACCCCTGGGGGCCCTGAGGTCTCATCCTGTGCTGCAGGGTCCCAAGCCAGCACCCCATGGCTGCTGGGCAGTGCCGCTCTGCAGGCGGGACCAGGTTGGGTGCTCGGACCTCGCCTTGGCAGTGGTGGCCCCGAAAGCTCATCCTCCTGCTCAGCAGCATCCGGCTGGGGTTGTCCATCCCGGGGTCTCCCCTGGGGATGAGGGTGGACCTCCCAGCTGTCGTGGTGCAGAGACAGCTCTGCTGATGTGGTGCCGGCAAGGGAAGGCAGGAGGGCAGTGGGAGATGGTAGGGCTGTGCCCATCAGGTGGCACCTGGGCTGCTGTCTCTGCCTGTGGCCGTGGTTTTTGGAGGATGAGCTGTCTGTCCCTGGGCTGCAGGCAGGGCATGCAGGCTGCTCTGGAACAGTGGGGCTGGGATGGTGGAAGATCTGCTGGAGTGGATGGGGCAGAGGCTGCCGTGGAGGTGAGGTGGATGGGGAAGCGCCTGGCCAGGTGGTGATGCCCTGCTGGAAAGGGAGTTGGGACCTGCACAAGCTACTGCAGTGGCCGGCAGGTCACTGGGCTGTGGTGCCACCTTGCTGGGGCAGCTTTGCGACTGGGATGAGGCTGCCCAAGGCTGGGGAGCTCTCCTGGTGTGGGTTGGGCAAAGGGTTTCAATCGGGGAAGCTGAGGGATGGAGGGGGATGTTGTTTATCCTGGGTCTGAAAACTACTAGTTGTAGCGGTGTCCCTGGTTGTGGCAACCCTGCCCAGGACGTGGGGGCACCTTGGGAAGGCAAAGCATCCCCCAGACTGGTCCAGCTGCTGCACTGTCACTGGGCACGATGGCAGGAAGTCACCGTGGAGGAGGGCCATGCCATGGGGTGGGGGGGACACACACGACATGGACCTAATCCTGTGTTAATTGTGCTGCAGGCAGCGTTTGGTGAGGGATTGCAGCGGCAGGGTGTGAGCTAGTGTCCCTCGTGGTCCAGGTGGGGATGAGGGAGGCACCAAGGTTTCCCTGGGTGAAGGGGGGGGGGGGTCCACAGTGGGAGAAGGTGGGGGGTGACGGCCTGTTTTTGGGTGGAAGCTGCCACCCCCATCTGCACTGCCTGTGGCCCCTGCACTGCCTGGGTGGCAGTAGCTCTTCTGACTTGTTAATATATTTTTTCCACAAAAATACAGGGGTTTGGTTTTTTTTTTTTTTTTTTTTTTTTTGGGGGGGGGGTGTTGTTTGTTTTTTTTAAGCAAAATCTTGGTGTAATCAAAAACTGTGCTTGGAAAGGGAAAATACTGACTTGCAGAAAGACTTTCGGTTTGCTGGCCAGGGCAGGCTGCCACTGCCGCCACTCCTGGCTTTAAATGTCCTTTCTTTCCACACATTATTTTCTATTGAAATGTTTTATATGAACTTAAATGAAATTAATTTAGTAAAAGCCACATTTCCTGCAGGATGGGTGTCCCTGGGTCTCCCGTTCAGCAGCTGCCAGACACTTGGTCCGTAGCTAGGATAAGGAGTGGGATAGCAGGAATGGATGGTGCTGGGGTGAGATGGATCCAGCCCTGCTGAGGCTGCAGCCCTCCTGATGCCCGCAATTTGGGCGTGATGATGCTGGGAGTGGGGTGGCAGCATCCCCAGCTCCAGGGGCTGACGGTATTTCCTTCCCCCCCCCCCCCCCCCCCCCCCCCGCAGCCTACAAGACGGTGTGCGGTGTCAACGGGCCCCTGGTGGTGCTGGACAACGTGAAGGTAGGACCCTGTCTGCTGGCGGGTGACGAGGGGACCCGTGATGGTGTCCCTTTGGGCTGTGCGGGGACCACCGTGCTGTCCCTGCCTGGGCCTGGCTGCCAACCCCCCCTCCCAGGGTGTGTGTGTGTGTGTGCAATGGGGGACCGTGTCCCTCGTCCCCTTTCCCCTCTCCCCTGTGTCCCCTGGGCTGTCCCCTTCTCTTTGGGGTCTGTCAGCCAGCTCCGAGCTCCCTCCTCTGGACACGGCCGGCAGCAGAGCCTGTGTGCCAGCCTGCCCACGCGTGTGGGTGTGCAAGCGTGTGTGCACAGGCATGGGGACACGTGTAAGCGTATGGGTGGCCGTGTGTGTGCTCTGCCTGGGCACCCTGCCCTCGTCCCGTGTACCCCTGCACCCAGGCACCTGCTGTCCCCCATCCCCAGTGACGCTGCCTGAGCTCTGGCTCCTGTGCCCCGTCCTTTGTGCCCTTGCCCAAGCCCTGGCTCCTGTCCCCTGTGCCCCTGCTGAATGTCTGGCTCCTGTCCTCCATCCCCTCTGCCCCTGCCCAAGCCCTGGCTCCTGTCCCCTGTGCCCCTCCCCACGCTCGGCTCCATCTGGGAGCCTGGTCTGAGCGAGGCCATGTCACAAACCCCAGCTCAGCCCATCCCTTCAGCACTGGGTGGCACCTTGGTGGTACCCTGCCTGTCCCTGCTCCTGGAGCTGGGGCTGGGTTCACTTGGGTGGGCGCCGGGCGTCTCAGCATTCCTGCGTGGCCCGGCCAGCCGGGACCCTCCAAGGGGCTTTGTTGGCCGGTGGCTTGTTTCTATGGCCCCTTTCATGCCCAGCCCGGCAGGATGGAAATTAATAAGCTCAATTAAAGAGCCAGACCATGGTGGGTGTTTCCTTCGCTTTGTTGTCCTTTATGCAAAGGTCTTTACAGAAGAATTAAAAGTCCAAAGTTCACAGCACTGGAGCCAGCCCTGGTGGCTGGGAGTGAGGAGAAGGAGGAGGAGGAGATGGAAGAGAACACAGAGTGTGCTGGGCAGGCACGCTCGTGGAGCGAACCCCCTTGGACGTTGTCCCCAGAGCAGGACGCGTCCCTCAGCAAAAAGGCTGCAGAAAAGTCCCCTCCATCTGCCTCGGGGGGTCCCAGCTGGGTGGGGGGGGCAGGGGCCAGGGAGGTCGGTCGGTGTCCCTGGGGGGGCTGCAGCCCTACGGGTGCTGGATGCCGCTCGCCCCTCTGCCTGCTCTGTCTTGCCTTGGCTGATGCGAAGTGGTGGCAGCATGATCCCCAACTTAACCTTTCACAGCTCAGGGCGGGATTATGTGGGATCCGACAGCTTCCAGCAGTGCGGGCAGACTGGGCTGCTCTGTCCTGTGGGGGGCTGGCAAGGGGCGGGGGGGGTCCTGAAGGGTCCCTGAGGGATGCCACCGGCTCTGTGTGTGTGTGGGGGTGTTATCTGGGGCTGTGGATGCACTTTGGGAGGCTCTTGGAGACACTGCTTTATGCAGGTGATGGGTCTGTCTGCTTCTGGTAGGAAAAGGGGTTTGAATTTGTTAGTTGCCAGGCTCCGGGGAGCCCGGTGTGTCTGAGAGCACCCTTAGGGGAAGGGGGGCACCCTGCAATGTTGGGGAAACTGAGGCACGGAGCAGTGCCACAGCCTAGTGCACGAGCCGGGATGGGGCAGGGGCAGGCAGGACCTTCCCCCCCGACACCTCCTCCTGCCCGGGCTGGTGGTTCTGCCTGCGCCTGCCTGGCATGTCGGGTGCTGCTCGTTGGCATCAGCTGCTGAATGCCCCCCACCAGTGGTTGCAGGGAGCACGAAACCCCCAACCACAGGAGGGGAAACTGAGGCAGCGCTGGTGGACAGACCCTTGCAGGTAGGGCTGGCGGGCAGGGGCTGGAAGGGGTGGTCTGGGGGGAAGAAAGGAGCCCCCAGACCCGTCTCACCCCGATCCTGTCCCTGCAGTTTGCCCAGTATGCCGAGATCGTGAACTTCATGCTACCCAATGGCACCAGCCGCAGCGGGCAGGTCTTGGAGGTGATGGGCTCCAAAGCCATCGTCCAGGTGAGCCCAGTGCAGCGGGCACGCAGTGGGATGGGGGATGCAATGGGATGGGGGATGTACAGGCGCTGCATGGCCTGGGGCTCTGTCCCAGGGTTCTGTCCCCCTCCAGCGGTAGCTGCCGCAGTCGGCAGGGTCCTGCCGGGCTCTTGTCCCAGCTCTCCCGGCATGGCAGGCTGCAGGACCGGTGTCCTGGGACAGGCAGTGTCCTGCAGCACGGCTCCTTGCTGGCCCATGGCTCTTCAGCTGGAGCACGGGGGGCTGCACCCGGGCTGGCGGTGTGGCATTGGCAAGGATGCAGCTGGTACCTGTGCCAGCCCTCGGACCAGCAGCTCAGGGCGGGAGTGTCCGGGTGCCAAAAATAAAAATGACGACATCTGCACAACTTCAGCAGCATGCAGGGGCCAGATGTGGGCATGACCCCTGTGCTGGGTCTCCATCCTGCTGTGCCCGTCCTCCCCTCGCCTGAGCTGCCCACCCAGGTGTGTGTGGCCCCTCCACCGTGTCCTCACCAGGGAGAACCCGGCTGGGTGATGCCGCAGCCTCCTCGGGACCCCCCCATCCCGCATCTCCATGTTCTCCCCATTGGCCGCCCTGGGCTGCCTCCCGCTCCATCCCAACAGGAAAGCTTAGGACCCTCCTGCCATCACCCCACAGCCACCAGCTCCCTGCGGGGCAGGACTGGGGCAGCCGGCAGGTTCCCCAGGGTGCCCAGAGCAGGCAGGCTGCCCCCCTCCCCCTAAACCGGGGCAGCCAAGCAGTGGAGTTTCACCCTGAGCACTGGGACCGTTTGCATCTGTCCTGCTCAATTAGCCCTGGGTCCCCTCCCACCCGGGTTGTGTCGTGTCCGTCCCCCCCCCCCCCCAAGTCCTCCCTAATCAGCCAGCTGGGGGCTCGGGGGGGGGGGGCTGCACGGCCGACCTGGCCGGGTTCTGGCTGGGCAGCTGCCAAACCTCGCTCCTCTAATGCTGCCCGGACCTCTGCGGCGCCCTTTTAATCCTATTAGGGAGTCAGCCTCAGGAGGGGAAAAAAAAAGGGGTGGGTGTGGGGGGGGAAAAAAGGGGGGGGGGGGAGGAGCCTTTTGCAGAAGCAGCTTTGTGGAGGGTTGACCTACACGCACCTGCATGCAACTCGGGCGCTGTGGCCATCACCTGCCCTCGTGCCTGCCGGCATCCCCGCCAGCCGGCTGCCCCCCGGCTTTCCCAAGCTGGCCCTTCTCCCAGGGGCCACATGGCTCTAATTAAAGCAGCGATCTGGAGGTTAATTAATACAAATGGTGTCAAATATTATACCAATCAAAATGCCTTTGGTTTCCCTGCCCTGCCCCAGGCCCTTCTGCCGTGCTCATTGCATTAACGAGAGCGTGGTCCCCCCCTCCCCTACTCCCCCCTGCTCCCCCCTGAGCTGAAGCCCCTCAGAAAGGAGTTTTCTTAACCCTGGGATTTCTCCCTCACTTTTATCACCTCTCCCTGCCGGGTTTTTTGGGTGAGCGCAGGTCACGTCACCTCCCCATGGAAAGCCCCTCCCCCCCTCCAGCCCTCTGTGCCCACTAATCCCCACTAATTGCCACCCACCCGCCTCTTGCCCCGGGGTCTCCGCAGGTGTTTGAAGGAACATCTGGGATCGATGCCAAGAAGACCTCCTGCGAATTTACTGGGGACATCCTCCGGACCCCGGTTTCTGAGGACATGCTGGGTAAGCCCAGCCCGCTGCTGAGCCCCGACACATCTTGGTGCATGGATGGTGGGGTAACCCAGATGCAGGCAGCCGGTGGGGGGGGACAGGCAGTTTGAAGGTGTTGGGGTCTCAGTGTTTAGCTCTGCTGCTGCCCAGGGGCTGAGCACATGCCTGGGCGTGCTCTCCGATCCCGGGAGAGTCACATCCAGCATAAAGAGATGGTGATGGTCAACCTCGTACAGGGCTGAAACGCACCCCTGAGCCCCCTCTGCCCAGTTATCCCAGGAGAAAAAGCTTGGGCTGGGCTGGGAGGAGGTTCCCCAGGTGAGGACAGGCAAAGTTCAGCCTGTGGTCGTGCCCTTAGAGCTCTCATTACCTTGACCTTAGGAGAGCTGGGGGCTGCCCAGCATCTTCCCTCTCCATGCTGAGCTCTGAGATGTGGCCAGGTGTGAGGACGCATGGGAGGGGCTGGCCACCCTATGGGGACACCCGCCTGGGCAAAGCTGGGTGCTGGCAGACCGCCGTGGCCCTGAGCAACCCCCTAGAGCCATGCAAGCTCAGCCCCAGGCCCTCCCCACCCCCCCCAAGCAGTGTTAGAGGCTCCTGAGGGTCCTACAGCCCCCAAAGCAGCCATGGGCGCTCACAGGGGTCGCAGCCAGTGACGGCGGTCGCTCAGGGTCCCGGCGGAGGGACGTCGGCTGAAGTATGGTATGGCTCCCCGGTCGGGGGCCGAGTGTCTCCTGCAATCTCCTTCCCATCTCTGCTGGCAGCGTGACACCCGGCCAGAGCCCTGCCTGCAAAGGGCAGCGGTAAAGGGCAGCCTGTCTGGGAGGGGGCAGGTGTCGAGCATGGTACGGCAGCACGCGGTGATGGCCGAACAGGTCCCGGCAGCAGGGCGGGAGGCGGGAGCACCCCCCCTCCTTTCCCAGGCAGGGTCCCCCCATCTGTATGTGGGGTCCCGGCATGAGTCCCCCAGGAGGGGACAGGGGCCGGGCAGTGGGGCACAGAGTCTGTCCTGCGCTGGCCCTGCTGCCCCCCAAGCCTCCCTGCCCCAGTTGGGGGGGGAGTGTGCGTGTGTTCCTCTCCCTCCCCCCCCTCCCCGAACTGGGCTGGGGTCCCCCAGGTGCTCGGCTGCATCATCCCTTCCCTCCCCTCCACCGCTGTTTGTGCCATGGCGCTGAATTAAGCTGCTGTGCGCTGGTGAGACGTGGGTGCCCAGCGAGCGCCAAGGTTACTGACCTTTCATGCTCCGTGCTCCTGCGTCCCGGCCCTGCCATCAGCTTGATCTGCTCTGACAACGGTGATGCTTCCCCGGCCCCGTCAGGGACCAGAAGAAAGTCCCATAGGGGCGGCAGTGGCAGACGGGGGTGCCGGGGGGGCGCAGCGTGGCCAGCACATCGGCTTCGCCACTATCGATCCCGTGGCTCAGAGACGGTCGATGTGGCTGAGCGTGAACGGTGATGCAGCGGGAGCCTTGTACCACCCCCCACTCCCCGGGGCCAGTATGGGAGGGGGTCTCAGTGTCACCCCACCTGTACAGGAGCTGGGGACCCCAAAGGGGAGGTGATGGTGGGTGGCTCAGTTGGCATGGGGGAGGGGTCTCCGGGGACCTGGCTCTGTGTGCTGGCATCTTCCTACCCTGGGGGCTGTGGCATCACCCAGCCCTCTGGTGACACTCTCTCTGCCCACCCTGTGCAGTGACATGGGAACACCTCGTCCCCTGGTGTGGGGGGCTGTGGGATGCAGCCCTGAGGCTGGGAGGGGGGGGGGGGGAGCTACAGCCACCCCAGGTGCAAAACCCTCTGCTCCGCACTTGCAGACACCCAGCACTGGTCCCTGTGTCCCCTCTGGGGTACCCCAGGCAGCGGGGATTTTCTGTGGCACCCATGGGTGCTCTCCATTTCCCGGGTTTCCCCATGGCCAAGGGGTGTACTCCGGAGGAAGCCATTGCCTGAGGCCATGGTGGGGCTTGCAGGGAAACCCCACCAGTGGTGCAGATTGGTCTGGGAGGCACTGCTGTCCATCCGTATGCTGCCTGCACCAGCACAGGGGACCGGGAGCAGGATGGAAACCCTACGCCACAGCCAGGGGACAGCCTCCCTGGCTGCTGCGTGCAGCAGGGGACCAGCAGCTCTCTCCTTGCAGGTCGGGTCTTCAACGGCTCCGCCAAACCCATCGACAGCGGTCCCCCGGTGATGGCTGAGGACTTCCTGGACATTAATGGTGACGGCTCTGGGCATGGCATTGCTTTCCCAGCTCCTTTTACCAGCCATGGGCGATGCGGGGAGGGTCTCAGGGGCAGGTGGGCATCCAGGGATAAAGCTGTGCCCTGATGGCCAGAGCAGTCCCGCAATGCCACCCCCACCCTAGGTCTGCAGGGGGGTCTGTCTGTCCCCACTGAGGTGCCCTGGGTGGGTGTACAAGGTGCAGAGGTGGTGCCTGGTGAGCCCATCCCACCCCTGGGCTAGTGCTGGGCGGCTGCACTGGTTCGAGAGCATGCTTCTTCCTTAGTTCCAGAAGCTCTTGCCTAATATTTGGCACCAACCAGGGTGATTCTTTCATTTTGGGGTGCCCTGCGAGTGCCTCATTCCCTTCCCTGCTCCAGGCCAGCCCATCAACCCCCACGGCCGCATCTATCCCGAGGAGATGATCCAGACTGGGATCTCGCCCATCGACGTGATGAACAGCATCGCCCGGGGGCAGAAGATTCCCATCTTCTCCGCTGCTGGCCTTCCTCACAACGAGGTGGGTTCCCACGGGGTGCTGAGCCCCTGGCACAGCCCCAGCAGCAGGTGGAGGAGGAGGATGGAGGAGGCAACGTAGGGGGATTTGGGAGGGCGGGAGCCTGTCTCCTCCATCTCTCTTCCTCTCCCTGCTGTGCTCTGGTTTCCGGCTCTGCTCTGCTCGCTGTGACAGGCCAGACCCGCTTTTTGGGGGTGTGTGTTGTGTTCCCTGACACCCCCCCCAGCCACGCAGGGTAACGGGCTTGCGCATGCAGGAGAAGGGAAGCTCACGTTGCCTCCTGCCTCAGTTTCCCCATCCACACAGCGAGGTGGTAAAGCAAACTCTGCTACGCCAAGAGCTGCGCTGGGTGGGGAGAGGTGACCTGGGCTGACGTGGGGTGCCCGAGCCCCTGGGGCAGGGGGCTCACACCACTCCATGGCCCCACGAGTACGGCCGAACTGGGCAGGCAGAGCAGGAGGCGCTGGAAATACCATCCGGATCCATGGGCACACCGGCACGGTGGATGGGCAGCGCTGCTCCATGTCCCCCCCGCTCCCTCCCCCGGCACCGACAGTGATGCGATGGGATGGAAAACCGGCCCTGACAGATCGGGAGCAACAGAGGAGGGTGACCATGGTCAAGTCAGGGCCCGGCATGACGGGTGCCATGGCACAGCGAGGGGGCATGGCTGGCTGGGCCGGGGGGGAAGCCCCTGATTTCCCCCCCCCCCCCAAAGGCTGGGTACCCACCCATTGTCTGGGTGGGCAGCTGGGGGTGCTGGTGCCTGTCCTGGGATGCTTTCTCCTCTACTGGTTCCTATTCGTCCTATCTCCATCCCTGGCACCCCCTGCCCCTCGCTGCTACGGGAGCCATATCCTGGTCCCAGGGGGGGCTGTGGCGCCTCTGGGGGGGAAATTGTCCCTGAGTGCTGGCCCTGTGCTGCCCACTTGTCCCTGTCCCGCTACAGATCGCTGCACAGATCTGCAGACAGGCCGGCCTGGTGAAGAAGTCCAAGGACGTGGTGGACTACCACGAGGACAACTTTGCCATCGTCTTTGCTGCCATGGGGGTGAGTTGGTCCCAGGATAGGACAGCCCAGCCGACCTCGGCAAAGCCTGTTGGTGGGGAGCCCAAATTACATCAAATGTGTAGGCAACCTTGCTGCCACCTCCCTGCGCTGCCTCATCTCCCGCCTGCCTCAGTTTCCCCATGCATGAAGCCACCCCGCTCCTGCTGACCGGCCTCTCCTCCCACATGGGCAGGTGAACATGGAGACAGCTCGCTTCTTCAAGTCAGACTTTGAAGAGAATGGCTCCATGGAGAATGTGTGCCTCTTCCTCAACCTGGCCAATGACCCCACGTGAGTGAGCCCCATGGCTCTGCACGAATCTCCTCCTCCTCCTCCCTCCCTGCTGAGGACCTGATCCATCTCAGGTTGATCGAGGTGCAGGGACTGGTGCTGGGTGCAGCTGGGGGTCATTAGGGTCTTGCCATGCATCGGAACCCCAAAGGCTGTGGGTCCCTCTGCTCCCTGTGAGCCAGCCCCGCTCCTGGGTGCTGTGAGCCCTGCCCGGCGCAGCAGAGGGGGGACGCAGAAGCTGGGGATGGGGGCGTCCTGCACAGTGCTAAGTGCCTCAGGTTCTTCCATGCGCCCTCCTGGCACCCCCCAAACCTGCCCCCATGCTGGGACGGGGAGCAGCCTCCAGTGTGGTTCAGTGAGGGGTACCACGGGGGTGCACACAGGCTGGGCTCTGCTGGGCACGCTCTGAACTGTGGGGCTGGGGGACCTCCCTTGGTGGGGCTGGTGTGGCCGTGCTGGGCTCCGGCCAACGAGCAGCCCAGTGGGCAGTGAACGGGCAGGGGAGGTGGCACCAAACCCGGACAGCTTTTGTATCCCCATCCCTTCCCGCAGTGGCAGGGAGCCGATGCCCTGGGTGGGCAGTGGGTGCCACCCTCCTCCTCCCTGGCCGGCACCTGGTCCCAGCTCGAGTACCCCAAGAGCTGGGGTCCCCAGAGGTGCCCAATCACCCCTGCTGACAGCCTGGCATGCTGCAGGGAGGCCGTGCAGCTCAGCACCAGGCGGGCACCCAGGGGGCTCCGGGGATGCTCTGTGGGGCTGAGTGTGGGATCTGGGGGTGCCCACCCTTTATCCTCACAGGATCGAGCGGATTATAACCCCCCGCCTGGCCCTGACCACTGCCGAGTTCCTTGGCTACCAGTGCGAGAAGCACGTGCTGGTGATCCTGACGGACATGAGCTCCTATGCCGAGGCCCTGCGGGAGGTCAGCGTGTGTCCCCCCCTGCGATCTGCCCCGGTCCCCTATGTCATCCCCATGTGGCAGGGGATGAGGACAGCCTTTTTGGGTTGCCTGGGGTGCCCAGGGTGCTTGGAGCGTTTGGGATGTCTGGGGTGCTCAGGGTGCTGGGGGGTGCTTGGGGTGCTCAGGATACTTGGGGTGCCCAGGGTGCTTGAGCTCCCCCCAGCACTAACAGTGCCCCATCCCGCAGGTGTCAGCAGCCAGGGAGGAGGTGCCCGGCCGCCGTGGCTTCCCCGGCTACATGTACACGGACTTGGCCACCATCTACGAGCGGGCCGGGCGCGTGGAGGGCAGGAATGGCTCCATCACGCAGATCCCCATCCTGACCATGCCCAATGACGGTCAGTGGCCCCAGGGGACAGGGGAGGTCCCTGTGGAGTGTGCGGTGCCACCACTGTGCCTGCACTGGGAAACCACAGGGCTGGGAAATACCAAATTGCTTTGCTTTAACAAGTTTTGGTGGAGCTTGTGGGGTCCGTCGGGGTAGTGAAGTTTGCTGAGGTGCTTTAGGGTTATTTTTCCCCTCAAGTCGTCCCCCTGGGGGGGGCCAGAGCAGAGTGCTGGGTTTCAGCCAAAGGATGTGGTTGGGGGGGAATCTGACTTGGGGGGCATGGGGGGATGGTGCGCAGGGGGAAGGGTACGGGGGTGCACACCCAGGCAAGTCTAAACCAGGCAGTTCTCTGCCTGGTGATGGGGAGAACTGGCTCTTGCTCACAACCACAGGCTGGAACAGCTTCCCCCAGGACCATGCTGCTCCAGTCACCCCCCGGCATGGGGCACGGCCATGTCCCATGCTTGGCTGAGCAGCCAGACCCACTTTCGGGGCTCACACTGCCCTGCCTTCCCCCAGACATCACCCACCCCATCCCCGATCTGACGGGCTTCATCACCGAGGGGCAGATCTACGTTGACCGGCAGCTTCACAACAGGCAGGTTCGTTCTCGTGCCCCTTCCCAACTCCGTGCTGTGGTGGAGCAGGGATGGATCCAGCACTGCCGTGCCTGCCAGCATCGCGTGGGGCTGGAAACCACCCAAGAGCACCAGGATGGGGGGTGCCAAGGGCAGGGGGTAGCCCAAAGTGGGGGCAGTGGTCCCCTTGCCTGCATGGGGGTGCCCAGCAGGGCTGGCAGCAGGCGAACGTGAGGGGGTTCCCTCTCACCCTGCAGATCTACCCCCCCATCAACGTGCTGCCATCCCTCTCACGCTTGATGAAGTCGGCCATCGGGGAGGGCATGACCAGGAAGGACCACGGGGATGTCTCCAACCAGCTGGTAAGGGCTGGGCAGGAGGGGGACGATGATGGGGGTGGGGTGGGGAGAGTGGGATCATTTGTCCCTTCAAAGCTCTCTTCCCTCTGCCGGAGTCTGAGATCTTGGTGCTCTTGGCCATGATGGACTCAAGCACTAATTTTTTGTACCTCCTCAATGTGAGCGGTAGTAGGGGTAAGGGGGTGGGAAGCTTTGCCCTGGGAAGTGTAAAGTCCAGGGGGTGCAAAGCCCCGAATGGGGGAGCAGAGCCATAGCTTGTCCTGCTGCAAGAATCCCGGGCTGACAGCAAGCCAGATTTTTTCCCTGTGGCGTGTATTATTATATATAGTATAATTATATATAACTGTGGATGCTGCAGACGCCAGAGGGCTTTGAAAAGCACCTGGTCACACAGGCTGAGCCCGGGCATGCAGACCTTGCTCGGGGTGTCCCCAAGGCGCGGGGTGACACAACCGGGCAGCAAATGGCTGAGAGAAGGCTGGAGTTTCCCTGAGCCGCTCCCGAAGCCGGGCAGGGGGGAACCTGCGCTGCTGCCCCCGCTCTGCCTGCCCGCTGGGTTGCACGGAACGTCTGCCTGTCTGACGGCTGCCCGCCCATCCCACAGTACGCTTGCTACGCCATCGGGAAGGATGTGCAGGCGATGAAGGCGGTGGTGGGGGAAGAGGCGCTCTCGCCCGATGACCTGCTCTACCTGGAGTTCCTGCAGAAGTTCGAGAAGCAGTTCATCACCCAGGGTGAGACGGGCGGCTGGACCCCAGTACTGCAGCTGGGAGGGGGTTTCAGGACTGGACTGGACCCCCAGCATCTCCCAGCTCCTGCACCTCCCTAGCTTGCATCTCTTCCCAGGTCCCTACGAGAACCGGAGCATCTTTGAGTCCCTGGACATCGGCTGGCAGCTGCTGCGCATCTTCCCCAAGCAGCTGCTGAAGCGCATCCCCGAGAACATCCTGGCTGAGTACTACCCACGCGAGGCCAAGACGCCGGGCCAGGGGACGTCCAGCACAGCCCTCTAACCCCCTCCTGCTCTGGGCTGAGACGGTCAGCTTTGGGGGGCAGCCTCGCCTCCCACAAACCTCTACAGACCATCCAAAGGTCCCTCTGGTGGGGCTGGCCGGGGTTAGCTGCTGGGAGGGTGCAGAGGGCTGCGGGTCCTCGGCACTGGTGTCCCAAAGTGGTGAGAAAGCTCTTCTCATTGCTCAATAAAGCCAGCGTGGTCACCAAAACCCCTCTGTGCTCTTGAGCTTCCCACCGTGGCTGTCTCCTTCCCACCTTTGGGCACCAAGGGCACCCTTGGGTCCGTTCCCCTCTTCTTGCCTGCACCCCACCGGAGCAGCACTCCCTGCTCAGCCCAGGCACGCTGCCTGATGCCGGCACAGCTCCTCGCCTGGCAGGGCAGAGGTGCGGGAAGCTGCCCAAGCTCCCGCTGAGCTGGCATCTCCTCAAACCACGCCATTTTTTTTATTTTAAGATGACCTGGGAGGTGTAAAGGCCGTGAGAGGGGGGTGTTTGCTGCAGAGCTGCACGGGGAAGGAACTGGTGGACTTGGCAGTGCTAGGTTTGTGGTTGGACCCAATGGTCTTAAAGGTCTTTTCCAACCTAAATAATTCTGTGATTCTACCACCTGAGCATCTCCCTGGGTCCAAGTGACTTGCAGCCAAGGGCAGAACGAGTTTTGGTTCCTGGTGGCTTTTGCAGCAGCGCTTCTCCCCTGCACAGCCCCTGCAGCAAAAGTCATCCCGCTCAGCTGGGTCGGACTCTGTGTCCCCGCCGAGGGCACGGCTGCTGCCATGGCAGGACCAGCGCCGCCCGGATCGGGGTGCTCAGCCCTGCCAGAGGCGGTGGTGATGGTGGTGCAGTCGCACCGAGCCTGCGCTGGGACGGCACAGTTTCACTTCCCTGCAGCAGACGGGGAGGGTGAGGCGAGCGCTGGGGTGGGGGACAGGCACCCTGCCGAGCTCAGGGTGCTGGGTGCCACCAGACCCATCACCATGGCCTGGGCTGGGGAAGGTGCCGGGCAGCTTGCAGGTAAGGTCCCTCTTGTGCATTCGAGGAGGTGGTGGGCTTGGTGGGTTCGCGTGCAGCCAGGCATCCCTGCATGCCTCAAGGCAGAGTGGTGGGGGTGTCTCTGGCTGTCCCCTGCCACCATCACCATGGCCTCTGGGCGCCGGTGGGTGAATGAGATGGTTTGCAGGGGGTGAAACCAGCCCAGAACAGGGCCTGGAGAAGGATTTTTTCTGCTCAGCCCTGTGTCGCGGAGGGGCCAATGACCAGTGGGTTGTATTTAGAGGGACTGCCAGCTCCCAGGCGCCAAGTTTGTCTGTCCGTCTGTCCATCTCTCTGCTGCTCTGGGCTGTGGGAGGTGCCCGCCCTGGCTGCCAGCTGCGGTTTAGGGCTTCTGCTGGCGTTTGCATGCTTGTACAGCTTCATCTTGCAAGAGCCAAGGCCACTGGGGAGCAGCGCCCTTTGCACAGCCCGAGCCCCATGGCTGGCACGGGGGTCCTGGCACGGAGGTCCTGGCGGAGGGTTCCCGGGGCCTTTGCTCGGCAGCGGCACACCCGTCCTGTGGGTCCCGCAGGGAACCCCAACCCTTGCAGGCAGTGTTAAGGTCCCAGTAGCGGTGGCAGGATTACAAATGGTGGGGGTGATTTAGATTCCAGAGCGCATTTCCCACCGGATTAGGTGTGTGATGGGAAAGGTTGGAGGCGGGTGCTGGATTCTTGCCCCACTGCCTCTAGGGGCGTCATGCACCAGAGCCCCTGTGGGACCTGTCCTGGGGGGACCTGGGTAAGCAGCTGTCCCCCAGAGACCCCCCACCCTGGAAGGACAGGAGAACCTGGGAGCACCTGGGGGTGAAGCATCTCCCTGGTCCTGACCACTGGGGACCACCAGACCCCACCAGTGACTGGCCCCGGGGACATGCTCCCTGGTACCTGCCTGTATGCACGCGGTGGGGTCTTGCACATAGTTGTCTCCCCCAGACCAGTCACCCCAGTGTGGTGGTGGGGAAGCCCAGTGGTGCTGGGGACTGTCCAGCCCTCCATGTCACCCTGGTGTCCCTCTACAGCCATGGACACCAGCCGAGCCCAGCAAGGGAACAGCTCTGTGGTGGCATCTCTTGGGCGAGCTGCAGGCAAGGGCTCACCAGGGCAGCCGGGTGCTCTGAGATGGCCTTTCCTTGCCCAGAATCGCTCACTGGTATTTTTTCCAGCTGTGCTCCCGCCTCATCCAAGCAGCCCCTTTACTCCAATGGCCCCCACTCCTTTGCTGCCACCTTTGAAGAGCTGGTTACTATCGGGTTGGATTTTTGTATTCCTCCTGCTCCAGGCTGTCCTGCCATGTGGATTTTCCCATTTTCCTTAAGACACGCGACTCCAGCAGCTGCAGAGGCATCGCGGCCCCCCCCAGCCTGTGGTGCAGGGGGTGCTCATCCCCTGCCCCTTGGAGAGCAGTGTGAGGTTGGGAAAAGCAAAGGGACAGAAACACCTCTCGGGTTTTCAGTTGCACTGGTGACCTTCTGTCATGCTTTCGGTTCCTCTGCAGCCATCCTGGAGTCTGAAAGCAGCGAGGGTGAGGAGGAGGAAGAGGAGGAGGATGAAGAGTCAGCTATGGTGCAGGTATCACTCATGGGCTCATTTTCTGTTTTATTTCCTCCTCCTGCCCCTGTAACTGCGAGGTGACGAAGGGCTGATCCCCTTGCACCCTCTCCTCCAGCCATGGCCGTGTGCCATGGTGCCAGAGCGCTGATCACTGGGGTGTCACGGTCACAGCATCCCCAGCATGGCTGGCAGCGTCCGGGTGGCTCGGGGCTCACCAAGACAGTGCCAACGCAATGCCACGCCAACGCAATGCTGTGCCAAGGCAATGCCACATGCGCGTCTTTCCCCCAGCAGCATCCAACCCTCGGCCAGGAGGTGGGCGAAGCGGAGGAGCGGCTGGCCGAGCTCGAGCAAGGTGAGCCCCGTCCTGCCCTTGTGTCACATCAGAGGGCTGGAGCACCTCTCCTGTGAGGACAGGCTGAGAGAGTTGGGGTTGTTCAGCCTGGAGAAGAGAAGGCTCCGGGGAGACCTTATAGCAGCCTTCCAGTGCCTAAAAGGGGTTTATAAGAAAGATGGGGACAAACATTTTAGCAGGGCTTGTTGCTATCGGATGAGGGATAACGGTTTTAAACTAAAAGAGGGTAGATTGAGACTAGATAAAAGGAAGAAATTTATTTTGATGAGGGTGGTAAAACACTGGCACATGTTGCCCAGAGAGGTGGTAGATGTGCCATCCCTGGAAACGTTCAAGGTCAGGTTGGACAGTGCTCTGAGCAACCTAATCTAGTTGGAGATGTCCCTGCTCGTTGCAGGAGGCTGGACTAGATGACCTTTAAAGGTTCCTTCCAACCCAAACCATTCTATGATTCTATCCCACCACAGTCCCATATGGCGACTCAGGGGCGGCTTCAACTGGAGCCAGCCATGGTGGGATCAGTGGGACGGTCAAGTGGTGGAGCGGAGCTGGGTGCCATCCCTGCTCTTGGGTGACCTGGCAGAGCTCTGCCGACCACTCGGTGGGGGTGGCTGCAGGCAGGGAGGCGGGCAGGGTGGCAGCCGAGACCCCCACCGGGCACTAAAGGACAGATGGGCACCTGAATCGGGCCTCCGCTGGTGCCAGCGTCGCAGGCGCTGCTGGCCGAGCTCTCAGCACTGGAGACGGAGTTTGAGGTTGAGAGGACATGCCGGCAGCGAGCCGAAGCCTACGCAGCCCAGGTAGGGGTGGGCAGCGCTCCCATGCCGCCATTCCCCCCCCAACATCCCCCCATGCCTGTGGCCCCTCACAATGCTGCTGGCACATGCCTCGTCGACGCACCCAGCTCGGTGGTGCAGTAAACCCCCTGATGCTGAGGGTCTCCATCCCACCCCAGGTGAAGCAGGAGAACAAGCAACTGAAGCGGCTCAGCCTGGCCCCGATGCCCCCCCCGGCCCTGCCCCAGGAGGAGCCCCCCGAGGAGGACCCCGACCCTGCCCAGTGCTACAGGCAGCAGCTCGAGGGTGAGCGGGGATGGGGGCTCCTGGCTCAGCCCCAGCCAGAAGCGGTGAAGCCAGAGGCAAAGCCCCGGCCCCTGCCTGGCTGCCCTGTCCCCTTGTCCCCTAAGCCTGGCTCAGCCTGGCCCCGTGGCTTTAGGTTGTGCCTGGGCCTCGTTCTGGGTGAACAAGGAGAAAGTGATACTAAAACTAAAAAGGTGAAATGAAAGTGTTGTCGCTCACACTTCCTCCTTTCCCATCCTGTTTTCCCATGTTGGCAATTTCAGCTGAGTTTGCGGATCTGCTTGTCAGTACTGGGGAGGTCTGGGGGACGCAGCCCGTGGGAGGAGGGATGCACCCCTTGGGAGAGATGTGCTGCTCGGGGGGATGCACCTCTCGGAGGGATTGCACCCCTTTGGGGGATGCGCTGATCAGGGAGATGCACTTCTAGGGGAAGATGCACCCTTCGGGGGGGATGTACCCCTCAGAGGGGATGGCCCACCCCAGCCAAAGCCCCACGTGCAGATAATGTTGTGACTTTGCCCATGGGCTGACCCTTAGGGGATGCTCAGCAGCTTTGGGGGAGGGCAGAAGGGTGCTGAGTTTGGCCCCTGCTGTCCTGTGGGTTGCTATTCCACCCCATTGCCACGTGTCTGTCCCCTTGGGTGGCCTCCCAGAACCAGTTTCCAACAGGGTCACTGGTGACATGGCCAGCACAGGGTTGAGCTGGGGAGGGGGTTGCTGTAACCCCACCAGCCTGGTCCTTAGGGACCAGCTCTGGGAGGACTGTGTTCCCCTTCTCACCCCTTCCCCCCCTTTTTTCACCCCTCACTACCCGCTTTGGTCCCAGATCTGCAGGAGAAGATCTCCTGGCTGCTGGCGCAACGGAAGGACCTCACCATCCAGGTCCAGGAACTGCAGAGGCAGAATCAGGACCTGCAGGACCAGGTACCTCCTGAGACCCCCCACTGGGACACCCCGGCCAAGCAGAACCGGGGCAGGGTCCTCCTTCATCAGCCTCTCTGTTCCCCTCCTTCCTGGGCTCCTGCTCATCCTTGTCGCTCCTTACCAAGCTCAGGACAGCTTTCTTGGGAGGGAAGATCCCCCTCTGCAGCCCCTCACCATCTCCCTGATGTCCCAGAGGGGGTGGGCTGGACATGGTGGGACCCCCTGGCTGAGCCTGGGGCTGAGCGGGGGCTTGTCCCACTGCAGCTGGAGACTGGGCAGGGGGAGCGGCAGCGCCTGCGGGCAGCCCTGGTCACCAGCCAGCGGGCGCTGAAGTCCTTCAAGAGAGGTGAGTTGGGTGCTGGATCCCCATGGCCTTGTCCCCTCCCTGTCTTGCTGCAGTGAAGGAGCAGCTGGCAGCTCCCTGGTGTCACCAGTGCCACCCAGTCTGGTGAACTGGTGAAGCCAAAGGCAACTGTGCAGCACTGGGAGCTGCAGCCGGATTGTGGGGAGGTGGGTGTCCCTGTCCGTGGGAGGCGGCTGTGCCAAGGGTCCCGTGGTGGCACACTCCCCCCGTGCTGGTGCCAGCCCCCTGGCAACCCCCTGCTCTCCCTGGCAGTGTCCCAGATCATCACCCAGGATTACTGCGAGGCGGTGGAGCAGCTGGAGCTGGAGCAGGACCTGCGCCTACATGCTGAAGCCTTTGCCCATGAGGTGCGGCTGGGCCACTGGTCACCCTGCCCATGGGTGCTGCGGGGGGGGAGGAGCAGGCACCCACAGGGGGTGGGACACTGGGGGGGGCTGCTTGCTTTCAGCGTCCCTTGGTGCAGAAACCCCAATCTTCATCTCACAGCTGGCTTAGCCCTGGATCCCGAGAGGATGGGGATGCTCCTGGGCACCTGTCGCGGTCCCTTGGGATGAGGTCATACGGGTTTTGCTCTCAGCTGACCTGGAAAGGGTTTTTCTCTTGCTGGGGCCAACCCGGGAGATCAGTCCCTCCCTGACCCCCTTCCCTGTGGGCAGATGCTGGTGCAAAAGAAGGAGGCGAACAGGCAGAGCACGATCCTGCTGCAGAACGTGGGGCCCAGCGCCCAGCTGCTGGCAGCCCTGCAGGAGGTGGGGCGCCTGACCCGGGAGCTGGAGGAGGCCAGGCGGGAGCAGCAGCAGCGGGTGAGGAGCCATCCCCGAGGGTGGGTGACACAGTGGTGGGGGGAGCAGGGCTGGGGCACAGCACAGCTCCCAGGCTGGTGGTGTTTCCCCCGGGTGCAGGAACCAGCTACGGTCAGGATGAGACCCCTCCATCACCCCCTCCATGCCAATCCTGCGCTGTGTGCCACAGCCTGGAGAGGTTGTTCTTCCATGGATTTCCACTAGCGCATTTTGGGTGCGTGGGAGAGGGTTCCACACTGGGCTAGCACCCCCCAGCCTACTGGGCTGCCATCACCTGACCAAAAATTGCCCTAAAATTAGCTTTGAGTTCCTTGCAAGCACCCAATTTGTGGGGCTGTGAAGCATCCACATCCCTGGGAGGGATGGCACCCGGGGGGGGGAGGGGACAACAGCCCAGCTCCTGGGCTGCACTCACCTTCCCCCGTCCCCCTCTCCCGCAGGTGAAGGAGCTGGAGGAGCAGCTGGGGAGGCGGCCGGAGCCGGAGGAGCTGGATATGGCCCGAGCTGCCCTGACCGCGGCTGAGGATGAGAAGCTGCAGCTGATGAAGCGGCTGCAGGAGGCCGAGGGGCGACTGGTGGGGCTGGAGGAGGAAGGTGGGTGCTTTCACCCCTGCCCAACGCAGGCAGGAGCCCGCAGTGGTGCCGCGGGAATGCCCACGGCACTGCCTGCCTGTGGCCGGGGTGGCTTCAGGTTCCGAGGGACACCAGTCCCCCCCCTACCCCTGCACAACTCCAACTGCACCCCATTGCAGTGGCGTCGCTGCGGGAGAAGTTGGCCCAGGGTCCTCCGCCGCAGAGCCAGACCCTTGAGTCAGTTGCACCCACACCACCGCCACCACCGCCACTGCCACCACCTGTACCCGCTGTCCCTGTGGAGTAAGTGACACTGCTGGACATCCTGGTCACCTCCTGCAGAAAGCCCAGGGGGCTTCCAGCTTGTCTCTGCTGTAACAAATAAGCCCAGCTGGGGGCAAACCCTTCTCCCCTCCCCCAACCCCCCTGCTCTCGGCCACCACGCCAGGCTGTCCCTGAGCTGTGCCCGGGCATCGTCCCCGGCAGGAGGTGTGGGGCAGAGCTGGCCGCGGGGGCAAGACCCCAGTGGGATGTTGGGGAGGGCGAGGTGGGCCTGATCCTGAGCTGGGGAGGGGATCCAGGCAGCTCCTCACTGGAGGGGCAGTGGGCAGGTTGGCCATCGCGTCTGGGTTTTTGCGGGTGAGGGACGCAGCTCGGCCAGGGTCTCACCTCCCTTCTCCCTTCCAGCCCGCTCTCAACGATCAGGCAGAGGAAGGGGCTGGTGAACCTGCAGCGCAGTAAGTCCCCCCCAGCTCTCCCGCTGCACCCCAAAGTGGGGGGTTCTGGTACCACAGGGGCTCCCCTGGGAGCACCATGGGGATGGAACAATCCCCAGCAATGGGGAGGACGGGCTTTCTACGGGACAGAGGTTTCCCAACTGCCGCACTAGTTCAGGCATCTCCCATCCATCCAAAAGTGTTGCTCCAAGCTCCTGTTGGTGGGGGGTGATGAGCATCCTGCTAGCCCCCTGCTCCCCAAAGGAGGGTGCTCGGGCCCCAGCAGCCCTCTCCTGCCTGGCATGGGTGGAAGATGACCAGCCCCGGGGTCATGGCCGGGTTTGGCCTTGTGGGAGGGACCCCAGCTATGGGGGAGCTGCAGGGAGGTGGCAGCTCCCCACCCCAGCAGGGACCTGAGCCCTGTCACGAGTGCGTGGGGCCTCAGCGTGGTGCTCCCTGCACAGACAAGCCAGAAGCTGACGATGTGAAAGCTCGAGCCGTGCAGGAGATGATGGAGCGGATAAAGAACGGAGTGGTCCTGAGACCCGCGAAGGAGCGGGTGCCCCTGGGCCAGGTAGGCAGGGACCTGGGCTGGGCTACTGCCAGACACCTCCGTCCCATGGGGGAATGTCCTTGGGGAGCCCTGGGACTTGGGGTGGGTTTGAGGAGCGCCAGCAGCCCTGGGCAGCTGTGGGGCCAGCAGGATGCAGCCGCATCTCCTCCCTCCCCTCCTGCAGGATCTGGCGGCAGCAGCCAGCAAGCGGAGGAGCACGGCGCTGGAGCTGCAGGGCATCCTGGTGAGCAGCCCTGGTGCGCCCCCAGTAGAGGGGGGTCATGCCAGGCCATCACAGAGACCTGGGAGCCACTGTCCCCATCCGTGTCTGTCATGCGTGGGGCTGTGTCATGGCTGGCCAGCAGCACAGCCCTGGAGGTCCCAGCGCCTGGATGTGATCCCTCAGCATCTGGGCTCCATGTGGTGTTTCCTAGGGCGCCATGAGGAGGGCGAGCAGGAGGACCAGCGGGCGGAAAAGCAGCCTGAAGGGCAGGGACAGGCAGCTGGAGTCCATCCTGCAGCGGCGACGCCGGGTGGTGGATGCCTCCGCACCCGCACTGCCCGCCCCGCCACCCGCCCCCGGCCCTCCACAGCAGGACCATGAGGATGCTGAGGCTGCGGGGAAGACGGATACTCGTACGGAGTAGGGCTTGGCGGGGAGGGGATGGGGGGGCTTAGGCTGGATGATCCCCATGGAGCGAGAACATCCCCAGGGACCAGCGTAGAGGTGACAGCCACACGTGTCCCCTCGCTGCCCAGCCGCAAGCCCGGCTGATGCTCTGCGGTCCCATCCTGTCACCATTCCAGGTGACAAGCTGCTGGGCAATGGCACGGGTCCCAACCAACTCTGCTGTTGCTCTCACCCTACTCCATGTCTCCTCTCTCCCTGTCTGTCTCTCCCCAGGGGACAAGGACATCAGGATGGCTCCATCCGGGCACTCGCCGGGGGGTGAGGACGGGGTCCAGTTCAGACCCCGGGCGGTAGGTGGCCTCCCCAGGACCCGGCCCCTCACCCGCCTGGCTGGAGGCAAGGGGGAGCCAGGGTAGAGGCAGCTGGCCCTTGCCCAGCGCTGCCGGAGCTGCACGGCCACAGCAGGGCGAGGAGGAGGCACGGCGGCGGGGACGGCTGCTGCAAGCTTTCACCCTCCTTTCCCAGCAGCTCGCATCCTCTTGTACTTAAATTAAAAGTGAGGTGGCACTGGTTCTCCACACGCCACCGTTGTCACTGGAGAAGCACGTCTGCCAGGAGAGGGGGTGGCAGCGGGACGGGACTGGGGGTGGCAGCGGGATGGAGCTGTGACCGGCTTGGATGGTGGAGGAGCTGCTGCAAACCGGTCCTGGCAAGAAAGCTTGTGGGACTGGAGCAGGGCACCCACCCTCCTGCCACCCTAGGGTGTCCAGCAGCTGGGCAGGGACACACATAACATGGCACTTACCCGCTGCCAGGAGGATGTTTGTGTCACCCCCCCCCCCACCTTTGCAGTCTGAGGTGTCCACATTTAAGGAGGTAAATGGCACCCAGACCCTGAAAGAAAGGGACTTTGACGTGTGTCTGACCAGAATAAGCTGCAGTGACACATGTCCCCACGCCACTGTCCCAACCCTGCTCTGCTGGGGGTGCCCAGCCATGGCACAGGCAGCTGCTTTGTGCCAGCAGTGCTGTCCAGGGGGTGTGAGATCCCCCTCGGTGGCAGTGGAGCCCACCAGAAAGCTCTGAGCCCCAACCAGTGGTGATGGGGAGGCTGGGACCATAGGTCTGCAGGTAGAGACCTCCATGGTGACCCTCCTCTGCAGCTTTTGTCTCTTGCATGGGACCCCAGGGAGTGAGACCTAAACCTCCCGCTTCTGGTGAAGGAAACCCCCCAGACTCCTGAAGGTCTCAGGTTTTCCTCTGGCGGTTGGCTGAGCTGCTGCAGCCCCCCCAGCTCTCCCCAGTTCCCCCTCGCCCCCAATCCTGCAGGCAGCCCCTGCTGGGGGAGCCCCATCTCTGCAGGAGAGTTCCAGCCCCGAGGAGGGATCATGGGGCTCTGGTGGGGCCACACTCTGCACCCACCTTGCCGAGGGGGTTTGGGTTCAGGCCCGCCATTCCTGGGTTCCTAGGGGAGCATGGTCCAGTCGAATCCATGTCTCCAGTACCCCGATGTTGGGGTGCGCCTGCAACCCAGCACTTGCAGGCTTCACCCAGATCAGGGGTGAATGGTTCCTCCAGGCATGCAGCTCCGAGGCTGGGGTCCCCAGAGAGCCATCAGACCCTTATTTACTCAAAGGGATGATGCTCTTCAGCCTGTACCTGTTTTTATGCATTTGGGTCCACAGAAGATGGGTTTTCCCCTCGAGCTGCGGGCTCTAAGGCTATTGAGCTGATCCCAGAGATTCACTCCTCTGGAAGAGCTGCGTGTTTGTTCCCAATCCAGGGAAAGGCACCTCTGTATATATATAATTGGAGGTGAAGAGCATGGATCTGCTCCATGGGGTCACGTTCCCAAGCGCCTGTGGTCCCACAGCACCCATGAGTGAGCCCTGCCAGTGTCCCCCCGTCCACTCCCTGCCGCAGCCTGGTGCAGGGGTGTTTCAGGTGCCTTCAGGCAGTCCTTCACACATGGCAGCAAAGTGAACAGCTTTGTACAGCCGAGTTTTGAACTCACCCACCGCAACTTCAACAACACCCAGAAGGACCCATGGCAATGCTGGAACATACTGGGAGATGGGGGGTCAGCACTGCCAGGACACGGATGTTGGATGGTTTCAGTGGCAGCGGCTCCCAAACCCTGCCATACCCATCCCTCCATTCCAAGGAGGCTTCGAGTCACAGCTCTTCCTTTTAAATCCAAGGAACAACAAAAGCCTTAATTTAATTGTGGTTTCTCCACCTCTGCCGCCTTGTTGTGGGCAGGAGAAGCGGGACAGGGGAAAGCAAGTGGCAGCATCCTCATCCCTTGCACCAGATGCTTAATTAGGCGGGGCAATTCCCTTCATCCTCTCGGGGCTGATTTTATTGCAGATAAACAGTACAGTTCAGGTCCTGAACTTGTGGCAGGGAGGACAGGCTGGGTCTGTCCTAAAACCTGGGAGAAAATGGAGCTCCCAGCAGCGTCTCGGCCATCAGCTTTCGCCCGGGGTGTGGGTGAAGCCAGGGGAGGTTAGTGGGTCCTCAAACATCCCTTTATCCAGGCAGAGGGGCCACCCCTTCCTTCAGACGATGCTGCAGAGACACAGAGGGTGTCAGGGCAGGTTTGTGCTGCCGGTCACTTGTGTGGGCTCAGGTCCCTATAGAAGCAGGCACATACATCTGGCATCCCCTACAGGGGGTTAAGCCAGGGCTGCTCAACCCTGGGGAACAGGCAGGACCCTTTTTTTCTTTTCTAAATAGTTTATTCAGTTGCGTATCAGAGCAGCCAGGGGCAGCCAGGACTGTGGCTGCTCCAGAACATCCCCCTTCCAGGCTGCACCTCCTTCCCTGGAGTTAATTATTCTCCCCGTTAAAAATGCACGCCTTAGTTGTAGTCTGGATTTATGTACCTTCCGCTTCCAGCCAACGATCTCATGATGCCTTTTTGCAATAATTAAAGAGCTGTCTGGGATCAGACTGAACGGCGCAAAGGAATAAGGACGTGCCAGGAAACCCACTCCGCTGGGCGCAGTGGCATGAGAGAACGGGCAAGAGGTTTTCGGTGTACGCAAGGAGGGGACAGGTCCCTTCCTGGGGGACCTGTGGTGGCTGCGGTCCCCCCTGTCCCCTGGGGACAGCCAGGACAGGATGCTGTCTTACAGCACACCACCTCTCTGCTTTTTTCTTTCTCCTTCTCAAAGGCATAGACAACGAGAACTAAAATATTTAAGGCGAGGAGCTAATCTTTCTAATTACCAAGCGTTTCTTGTCCTGGCCTTTCGATTCTCCAGACACCTGAGGGCGGCCATGTGGAAAGCAGACAAGTAAAGGCTGCTTGCAAGACATACAAGCTCACCCAGACTAAAGGATGAATGTCAGCTTGTTGAACAGATCCTCTTACTGGAAAAGGCAAGAGCCATGGGGACTACAGCACTGGGACCAGCTCAACCAGTTCAGAAAACCCAAGGAAGGCTGGAGCCAGGCTGTCCCCCCTGCTCCTCCTTCCCTGGCCGAAGCTGAATTTCTCCAAATCCAGTTTTTCGGGTGATTCTCATCACAAGGGACACAGCACCACCTGGCTCTCGCGTTTCAATCCCTGCTGAACTCAGCCTCTCCCACGCACCCGCTCCGCGCCATCGGGGGGAGAAAATGCCACGGCCCGAGCATGGTTACTCATCGGCAGCCTGCCCTTTCCCACCGCCGCGCTGCCTGCACTCTGCCCGCTCCGTATCGAGTGAATTCCTCTCCCCTGATTGCACCCTCCAAACACCCATGAAAATCAATGCCAGCTCCGCTCCTGTGGGACAGGCAAGCCATGCCCTGGCGGCTGCACCGTCCCCAAGCTGCTGGAGCCACCACAGCCAGCAGAGAGCTGCCGAGCAGAGACACTTCGGAGGGCAGCTACATATTAATATACATGACTCTTAAATACTTAATCAAAGTAGTAAGTCACACTTCTTTTTAAGCTGGCGCTTCTTGCGAACCCTCTGCGTGTGGAGTCCAAAGCATCCTTGCCTCGTCCCTGTGAATAACAAGAGATTTTATGTCTTATTCACCAGATTTTGTGGGGTCCCCATGTTTCAGGGCAGGGAACAGCATGTTTTGACCAAAGCAGGGCTCCAGCAAGAGGGTGTATTTTCAGGAGCCAGTCCCAAACCTCTCTGCCTATGGCAGATGAGAGAGCAGCCAGGGAGCTCAGTGTGGTCCTCACAGCCCCCATGGTGTTACCGTCTCCCCACACAGCCAGAGCCCTCAGGGGGGCTTTTTCTGATGCTCACCTTTTAAATATTTATAGAGTTTCACTCGCTATCATCTAGTTACACGACTTATCTGAATCTGGTTCAGCTCAAAAGAAATGTGTGTCATTAGCATCTTAAACACCCGATGATCACAAGCAGTAGTCAGGAAAAATGGAGTTGTCATCTGGAAAAATACAAAGTAATCTACCCTCGCTTTCTGGCTAAGTGAATGGGAAAGTGAGGATTAAAATGATGTGGTAGAAGGGACATTAAAGCTACTGATCTTCCCCATTTACATCCTGTGCACTCGTTCAGTGGCAGACAAGTCTTGGGGCTCTGCTTTTACTGCAGTACCCTGCAGAAAGAAGGGTCCAGACCTCGAGGCCTGCCCTCCATCACGCCAGGCTCTCCCTGTCACGGCAGCGACAGCTCTCAAGGAGTTTCCCATCCTTCCTGCATCAGATCCAGAGAGACAAAAGTAAATTTAAACCCGATCCGACCCTCGGCGGTGCCCTGCACATCACTCAGCCCCAGCCTGCGGGGCTTCGCATCGCTTGCCTCCCCCAGCCAGCAGGATCTCGCCTGCCCTGGCCCATCTGGCTGTGCCCGAGGCGATGGAAACTGTTAAATACAGTTTGGAGCAGAGCTGTGAACACACATCCAGGAGCTTCCCGGCAGCCTGCAGCCCCCCCCCGCCCTGGTGCCACCCCCAGAATTGCCAGTGTCCACCTCCCTCCTCCGTGGCAGAAACCTATTTTTCAGCTCAAATCTGGTCAAGCTTAAACCTGTCCCTCAGGGAAGGGAGCAAAAGTATCCGGCTCCTCCCACTGCTCGCCTAGGCAGCAGTGAGCCGGGGCAGGGGACAGAGCACTGGCCCAGCATCCCCCACCCTGTGGCCTTGAAGCAAAATTACAGCACAGCACCCGAGCTGGGGAGCAGCTTCTCCAGGAGCTTCCCAGCGCTACGGGCCACGGCCGATGGTTTTCTCCCACCCGTGCCCTTACACCTTCTTGTGTGCTTTACCTGCTACTAATCACTCTGCTTTGCTTTCAGTGCCTTTAACTTCATTTCTCTGACTCCCCGATAACAAAGAGCTCTGTACTGAAAATATACACCTCCTGCTAACCCCTCTCAGTGATCAGCATCTCCCAAGACCTCAGCAATGCGCCTTCTGCAGCCCTCAGGTCCTCTCGATAGCTCTCTCATCCTCCACTATTTCTCTAAAAACATAATCAGCATGCAGAGAGCGATTTCCTCACATGACAACATCTCAACACCAGAGCCAAATGCTTGTGAGCCCGAGAGACAACACTGCATCCAGCTTCTCTAGTAAGGTGAACTTCACCTAAAGCCTTTATTAGGCGAACAGCTCTCAAACAGAAACCACACTTCTATTAAATCAGCATCAAAACACGCCAGTGTTAGTGGAAACCCAGGGGCAGGGAGAGGTGCAGTGAGACCGCATGCCTCACCTTTGCCTTCAGCCAGAATTGGCCATAAGAGAAAAAAATAAGCCTTTTCCCTCAGAAATTTCTCAAAAAGCCTTCCCATACCATGAAACTGTGCTGCCAGAGCTGGGCATTCCTGTGCTACAGCCACGCGCAGCCCTAGCTCCTGGCTAGCATAGGGACATCTAGTTCTGGCACAGGCTGAAGGTGACCAATAACGAAGCATAAAAGGGGGAAAAAATCCTTACAATTACAAGGAACAAAAACACAGGGTTCATCTCCTTCTCAGTACGATCATTTTTTCTTTTTCTTTTAGGAAAGGAGGGAGACCTGGTGAGTTTAGCAGCACTGGGAACGCCAAGCAGACGACACCCAAGGGAAGCTGAGATGACTCGCTCTGAGTCTCGCTCCCCTCATGGTTATGCACGTGGAGAATCGCTCTCCATGAAACAGCTTCCCGGCCAGCACTGCCGCAGCATCCCGTCCACTCAGTGAGGCTTCCAGCAAAACCAGAAAAGAGGAAAGTGGGCATTTCCAACATTAAAATCAAACAAAAAGAGACGTCGAGTCCTTCCAGGTCACCTTCCCGCAGCTGTGGAACGCAGGAAGAGGCACCCGCCCTCGTGCTCCCCTCCCGATGTGTGCTCCGCAGGGGGACGCCAGCATCCTCCAACGCTGGCAGGCTCCCAGCAGGAATACGTGGGTGTTCAACAGTTTGGTTACTTTATTCTTTTTTTTTTTTTTTTTTTTTAATTAATGGCTCTGTGTAAACCTCAGTTAAATGTCAAGCGCGTTCTGTCACCACATCGAGGGAACAGTTCCCCCACAGCCAAACTACACCACTCAAACTCCTGGCTTTAAACCCCAGCAGATGACAACGCCTCCTAGGTCTCACACAAAATCCTGGCTTTAAACCCCAGCAGATGACAATGTCTCCTAGGTCCCCGAGCAGGGTGGGCAGTGCCAGGAGGCCAGACCCTCCTTGTGCTTGGCTGGAGCCAAACATCCTTCTTGCACACAGTCCCAGGGGATCAGCAGAGCTGTATAAAAAGGCGCAAGCCCTCCCCGCGCATCTGTCCAGCGCTGCTGGCACCTCTGGCCATCGTCCAGTTTATACGTTGATAGCAAAATCCCTTCAAGAGACATCGAGGAGGGTTTGAGTGAGGCCTGGGGACAGTGCTGCCTCGCAGCCCTCTGCACAGTTTAGGTCTGCCCTGCTCCTTCACCGCAGCCGATGCCAGCTGCATCCGGGGCTCAGTAAATCTTCTGTCGGCTGGGCAGGATGGCCTCCTTGATGAAAGAGAAGATAAGGAGGATACCAGAGCGCTTGCCCCTCTTCCCCTTGGTGAAGTAGTTGGAGACCACGTCGTCTGCAGAGAGAAGGAAAGAACAATCAAACACAAATCTGGTGACAACCACAACAGCCCTTGGACGGGTTGTCTGATTTCAGGGCGACGCATAAGCTGCCTTTAAAGTATGAAAGTTTCTGGTTTCCTCAGATCTGGCCTACCTGGGCACTCCAATAAGCCACTGCCAGGGAGCCCAAATCCTGAGCTCCCTTTCTTGAGCTGCAGGAAGAGTCCAGGGAAAGCAATGCTGCCCCAGGACTGGAGAGATGCAGGATGTAAAGCTGGAACAGCCCTCCACTCTGCTCACCCTCACCCTGCAGAAGCCTCACCTTTCCTGCCTCAGTTTCTGGAAGAATTTACCTGACTAGCTGCCCCTCTTCCCTCCTCAGTGCAGTGGCAATGGGGTGTGTTGAGCATAGCCTCTGTCAAAAAACAGCAGGCATCTGCCCTCAGGAGCACTCACCTCCAGGCTGCACCGTGGAAGGCAGGACGTTCTCTCCGGCCGACAAGGAGACAAAAAAAGCAAAAGGAATTAACCACAGGCAGAACGTGAAGTAGGCAAGAACCTGCAGGCAGAGCAAGAGAGGCAGTGAGAGCAGAGCTGCAACACACTCAGTGGCCTTTCACACACTGACTTCGTCTGGACTGACACCCACAAGTGCTGTCTCAGCCCCAGCTGTACCTCCATATGACACACCCCAAGTTTCTGCCTGAACCCCTTGAGAGAAAGGGCACTGCAGGGTGAGAACCACAACTCAACCTCTCCTGAGTCTCTCGGGTGCTGAGATAGTGTTGCCCTGCAAAGCTGATAAGGGGATAAAATTCACCCAGCAACTTCCAGGAAGGACAGGGCAAGCAGGAAAAGCCCTTGCTCCTGTCCTAGGCACCTGGAAACTTTCACTGCTCGCAGAAAACAGAATTTTAAACAGCACAAATACACAAACAGGAGATTGGCTGTGCCATTATGACTAATTAAATCCTCTCCACACCTTCCAGGCACTAAAAGGAAGAATCAGGCCCTGGGCTTGCTCCTCGCGTCCCAGGGTGGGGATGCTGGTGTAGCACAAGGAGTTGGCACTTGGGGGAGCAGCCGCTGTGGTTGGGGGAGAGCTAAACCAAGACGTGCCGAGCTGTCACACCAGCCTCCTTGTGCATACAAATGCTGCAGAAATGTTAAACTTCTTAAAAAGGTTGTTGCTTTTTTAATTTTGGTGGAGTTTTTTTGTTTGTTTTTAAAATTTGCACTTGGTGGCAGCTACTTTTGGGGCCAAACAAGCCCCTCTGTGAATTCGGACCTTCCTCTTGGCAGATGCAAGGGCAGCGAGACAGAAGAATAAGCATGTCAGAGACATAAAAATAACGAGGAGCAATTATGCCAAAAGGGAAGTGATTTGTGGTTAGCTTGTAAAAAAAATAAAAATAGTATTATTTTCTCTTTTTCCTAGTTTTTAGCATATCAGGAAAAAAAAATCTGCACTTAGCATTCAGTATTTCTTCTGCCCTTCAGTTGGCTAAAAAAGCATCAAGTCCACACCTGAGAAAAGAAACTGCAGCTTCCCTGGTAATTGGAAGGGAACAAGCACAGGAACCCCCAGGGAAGGGCTGAGAAAAATATCCTCAGTGTCCCCTACTGCTGACTGAAAAAATGGCATTTTCCTCTCCCTCCTCCCACCAGCAGCTCCATGCAGGCTGGAAGAACATGGATCGACTCCTTCCCAAAGGTCTCTCACCTCAGAGAACAGGTAATACTCCTCAGCAAAGTACTGGAACGCTAAGTAGTGATTGAATATAACCAGCACTGCCAAAGAAAAACACAGCAAAGTCAGTATCCAGCCTGGAAGCAATACCATCAGCTTATTCCAAGGCCCCCTGAGGGAGGACATCCACCTCCACCACCACAGTTCCCATAAGCAGCAGCTCCTCTCTGCCACACATCCCCTTCCCTGCAGCCCCTGTACACCTGAAATCCTGCTGTGACTAAAATATTTTCATTCATCTAGTGAGAAATGGTGTGAGCAGAGTCCCCCCATCCCAGCTCTGTTTTGTTGCTCTGTGCAGCCCCAGGTAAGTCCCTTGTCCCTCATCCCTCTGGTGCTTTATTCCCTGTGTCCCCAAGGGCAGCCGGGACAGCCCAGCCTGACACTCGCTAACGCTGTGCAGCACTGAGAGAAGCAGCAAAAAACCCTGTGTCCCCAACAGCTGCTGCGGAGAGAAACTCTCCTGCAATCTGTAAACCAAATCAAGCTGAAATGCAGCCAGGATATTAGGGTTAACACTGTCCTCAGCAGTGAAAAACACCACCTAGCTCTTAAGGAGCAAGAATCAGAGCTTCGTTTGCCTTTTATCTGAGATACCAAGACAGCAACCCCTGCCCAGGAGCACCGGGTCAGTAGAGCCCCAGCAACAGACAACCCCAACACGAAACACTCTGTCCTGTGCTACTTTATCATCTGCTCCAGCCTAAGGAAACAACCAAAGATCCAGATGAGAGTCTGGGTCTGCCAGAAAACAGAGCTCCCGATCTACACACCGCACGAGAGCTACATTCATTTTCAAGTAGTGGATAAAATCCTGCCTACATGAATGCTTTGAAGAGCAAGGGTATTTTAGTTGTACACAGATAACACCCTGCAATATGCATAAGGACTCCAGAAAGTCATGCTGGAAAAAACTTTTGCCCGTTCGCTACTTAAGGTGTCACTACAAATCAATCATATCAGAGATTTGAAGTCAGATCTGTGCACAGACACTAAAACATGCAGGAGACTCAGCAACTTGCGGGGGGAGGAAACCATTTGACCTACTCAGAGCAGCCAAAAACCAGTTTAATTGGAGAGCTACTGGCCCACCACCCCAGACCCAGCAGCAGACCTGCTCCCTATGGTCCCTATAGGTTCAGCCTATGACATGACTCTGGCCGTTCATCAGCTGAGCACAGCAGACAAACGACTAAGCCATCTGCTTTGGCCAAAATATTGGTACTACTAATTTAAGTCTCTGCCTGACCTCACACCACAACACTGTGCCCATGCCAGCTGCTCAGAAGAAAGACCCTCATGCCCGTCTCGCACCAGGGCTTGCCCAGACAGAGCCAGGCAGCACACAGACAGCTGAAGACGGAGCCATGGCAGCCGCAGACACAGGCTTGGCAAATACCATAAGAAAGGTGAAAACATGAACAATAAAAATCCCTGAATTAAGCTTGGCAATGCACTTTTCTAACAGGACTTTCTCCAGTAACCCTGATGAATTTCCACGTTAACTGTGGACACCTGTCTCAAAGATCTTCTTTCTCTGAACATCAGCTCCTTATGATGCCACACACACGCACTGTCTCTCACAGCCCAGCCTGACTACAGGCTATAATTAGACACACCAGGTTTTTTAATTCACTTCAAATCCCTCCTGCTCTTTACCAAGACCCAATGAACACCCAAAGCAGGAGGTCTGCAGGGAGGAGGCTGAGCTTTGGGCCAGCCGGAATCTTGTTCCCCCAGTGCTGCCACCCGAGTTTGGAGCAGAACCAGACGTAGGACGAAGCAGATGGTGCCCAAGAAAACTCAGCGTCCCCAGCTCTGTGCACGGGCACACAACCGAAGGTGCTTCCCACATCACCAGGCCCAGCCCACAATTATCACAGTCACATCATAAAGTGCAATTAAGAAGTACTGCACAAAGCTCAAAGTCCTTCTGAAAGCCACAAGGGCTGCAACAGCAAAACCTAAACCTTTGCTGCCACCCAGAGCCCACCCAGTGATGGGAGTCACGAGGATTCCTTTGCCCTAGAGTCCACTTCCACCCCAGTGCCTACTCCCACGGGAGGGCAACAGCCCCACTCACCACAGGACAGAATGAAATTGGAGGACGTCAGGACAATGAAGGGGAAGGTCTGCAGCAAACCAAAGTAGACCAGGTTGGTGAAGAGCCCCACGCCCACCATGAAACCGGGGAAGTGTTCGAAGAGGTAGAGGCCAACCAGCACAGCTGAGGAGAACTGGAAGAGAGAACAGGGGCTGCCTGGGGCAAACACAGGGGTGCAGGCAGCTTCACAGACAGGAATTCTGCCATGTTCAAGGTGATTTTTAGTGCACACTGATGGCACCACATCTCCCAAACGACTTCCCACTCGGCAGCGGCCCCTTGGGAAAGGGAATCCCATCTTGCTTCTGTGGCTCCTGGTAGGACATGCTGCAGCTCAGCTTCAGTTTCCCCAGCCAGTGGGGAGAGGTATTGCCCAGGAGAAGTTAGGCAGAATCAACACCTCCTGAGTTAAGCAAGGTGCTGATCAAAGCAGCCCCTGCCAACCTCCCCCCTCAGGAGACAGAGATGCTTTAGGACCAGGGGAAGCAGGAGCTTCCTGAGCGCTTGACGCCTCCCCAGAGCTGACATCCCACGCCACAGCTGCTCTGCCAGCCTCGCTGCTGCCCCAGGGGTGAGTTCAACAAGGAGCCACCTATTTTTACAAACACAGGGACTTACCCAGATCATGTATTTGATTATTCTCCTGGTCACAACTGTGTACTCCTCGATCAGTTCCGCCAGGTAGTACAGCCCTGCAGCTGTGGGAGAAATGCCTGGCTCAGCCCCACAGACCGGGAGGGAGGGGGGCAAACACCAGTGCCTTCAGCCGTGGGGGGCACATGCTCACCCAGTCTGGGAGAGGCTGAAGGACAGGGTGCCCCCGAGGAAATCTCAGTGGCACCCAGGGCACTCCCAAACTCTGGGGCTTCCACAGGACTTCAGAAGCACTCAGGAGACTTCACGGGCACCCATAGGGACCCTCATCCCCCCCCAATCTCTGGGGCACCCACAAGACCTCTGGGGCGCTCAGAGGCCTCAGCAGCATCCAGGGGGCCCCCCGTTTCTGGAGCACCCACGGGGCCTCGGGACACCCCGGCCGGACCCCAGCCCATGGGGGGCCACGAGCCCCGTCCCAGCAGAAGCCGAGGCTGCCCCCTCCCCGGAGCCATCCCCCCTGCCGAGAAACGCACGACATATCGCGACAGCCCCCGGGAGAAGTCTGCGGCCAGGCCCGAACCCCGCGCGGCGGCACCCCGGCAGACCCCCGACGGCGGGCTCACCGATCGCCAGGGTGACGAAGGCCACCTGGATGAGCAGGGACAGCCAGCTCAGCACGTAGATGAACCACATGGCGGGGACGGACCGGGAGAAGCCGGGCCGAGCCCCACCGCTCCCGGTTCCTGCTCCCGCTGTGGCGGCGGCGGCGCGCGGCGCTGACCACGCGGCGCCGGAACAAGCGAGACCCGCCCGGCCCGGCCCGGCCCGGCCGCGCCGCCGCCGCCCGCCGCTACAGCGACCCCTGCAGGCCTGGAGGGCTCCCGCGCCGCGCTCCGCCGCCCGGGGAGGGAGGGGTCCGAAAAGCGGGGGGACCCCGAAACGTACAGGGACCCCCAAAACTGTACAGGGACCCCGACCCTCGGGGGGACCTCGAAAAGCCGGGGGGCGTTCCCAAACCGTATGGGAACCCCTCAAACCATACAGGACCCCAAACGTTACAGGGACCCCCCCAAACAGTACAGGGATCCCGAAGTACACAGCGACCCCCCACCATACTGTACGGGGACCTCGAACCGTACAGGGACCCTCCCAAACCGCACAGGGACACCCCAACTGTACAGAGTCCCCCCAAACTATAAAGGGACCCCGAACCACGCAGGGACACCACCCCACCCCCCACCCCCCAGCTGCACAGGGATGCCCCAAAACCACACAGGGACCCTCAACCGCACAGGGATGCCCTAAACTGCACAGGGACACCCCCCCTAAAAAATGTATGGGGACCCTAAACAGTACAGGGACACCCTGAAACTGTACAGGGATGCCCAAACCGCACAAAGACCCCCTCAAACCGTACAGGGACCCCAGACTGCATAGGGACCCCTCAAACTGTACAGGGAACCTCCCCAAACCTATGTAGGGACCCCCTGAAACCATACAGAGACCCCCCCCGGACCCATATATAGATCCCCCTCGGTGTGTATAGGGACACCTCCTGCAGCTGTATAGGCATCTGCTGCACCTAAATAGGGACTCCCTGCCCAGCTATACAGGCTGCCCCCACCCACCCAGGGACCCCCTCTGCACCCATGCAGAGACCCCTGTTGCTCTATAGGGACCTCTGCACCCATTCAGGGATTCTTATAGGGACCATATTCCCATATTCCCATATAGGGACCCCCCTGCAACTCACATAGGGACCCCAGCACCTATATAGAGACTCTGTTCACCTGTATAGGAACCCTTGCACGCATACAGGGACCCCACAACCTGTATAGGGACCAAGAAACCACGTGGGGATGCTAGGGGCCCCAGCACCCACATAAGTACCTCTGTATTCCTATAGAGACTCTCTGCACCCATATAGGGACTCTCTCCATCCATATAGGGGTCCCTACACCTACCTAGGGACCCTGAGCTAGGACCCCAGCACTTACACAGGGCCCCTTCCATCTATATGGAGACCCTCTGCATTCATACAGGGACCCCCTGCACTCATATAGGGATCCTTGCACCCACATGGGGACCTCAGGCTGGGACCCCCACATCCATATGGGCACTCCCTGCCCCATACTGGGACCCTGGGCTGGGACCTCCTGCACCCACATAGGGACCTCGCAGGGACCCCCGCCCCAGCACCCTCCCATTGGGCCGAATCCTGACCCACTGTGTGTCTGGGACCAATCCCCCTCACCCCAAAGCTCGGGGACCCCCCGGGAGGGGGACCCTCAGCCTCTTCCCTCCCCCACAGCTGCAGTGGAGCTGCACTGGTATGCACTGGGCTGGTACTGAGTTGGTATTGGTCTGGCACTGGGCTGCACTGGGCTGGTGCTGGGCTGCACTGGGCTGTACTGGGCTGTGCATCCAGGCCAGGGCTCTTGTTGGAGGCATCCCCTCCTTCCCCCACATGCGGGGGATGCCTGGGACCCCCCCTCCCCAGCTGGATGCACCCATCAGCTCCCCCCCCCCCCCCCCCCCCCCGGCTGGGTCCGTGGGGGAACAACCACTGCAGAGAGGATTTTAGGGTGCCGGCATGGGAGCCCTCACTGCCGCGTGCGGGGTCCTTGCTGCAGGGTGCTGGGGTGCTCACTGTGGGGTGCGGGGGGGCTCACTGCAGGGGTCTGAGGTGCTCGCTGCAGGGGGCTGGGGTCCTTGTTGTGGGGTGGGAGTGGGGGCTCAGTGACCCCAGGAGCTCAAGGGGAGACAGGACAAGCTCACAGGCAGGACCTGTCACACGTGCACCTATTTCTGTGCATGAACCCACGCATGTGGTCCCATGCATACACCCCCCACCCCTGCGCGGCCCTGGGGGGCAGAGCTGGTGTCCCCTGCTCAGAGCCACTGGTCCCCCCCACCAGGGCTGGCCAGGGAGTGGGGAGGGACTTCAGAAGAGCTCTTTGCACCCACACCTTGCCACCCTGTGCCTGGCATGGGCTGGTTCACACTCACCTCCCTGGGTCTGAAGCTTTGGGGCATACTTAGCACGCTCCTGACATCCACTTGCACTCCCCTGCCTTCCCCTTGCACCCCCCTGTTCCACACCTGCATTCTTCCTGTACACTTCCTGAATGCCTTGCATCCCTCCTGCACCCCCCTGCATCCCTCCTATATCCCTTTGCATCTCTCCTGCATCCCTCTGCATCCCCCTGTATCACACCTGCATCCCTCCTTTATCCTTCCTATATCCCTCCTGCATCTCCCTGTATCTTTCCTGCGTCCATCCTGCACCTTCCTGCATCTCCCACATCCCTCCTGCACCCCCTTGCATCCCTCCTGTATCTCTTGCATCCCTCCTGTATCCCTTGCATCCCTCCTGTATCCCTTTTGCATCTCTCTGCATCCCCCTCTATCACACCTGCATCCCTCCTGTATCCCACCTATATCCCTCCTGCATCTCCCTGTATCTTTCCTGCGTCCCTCCTGCAGCCCCCTGCATCCCTTCTGCATCCCTCCTGTACTCCCCTGCATCCTTCCTGCATCTCTCCTGCAGCCCACCTGCAGCCCTCTGCATCTCTCCTGTATCCCTCCTGCATCCCCCTGCATCCATCCTGCACCCCCCTGCACCCCTTCTGCATCCCTCCTATATCCCTCCTGCATCCCCCTACATCCATCCTGCACCCCCCTGCATCCTTCCTGCCTCCCTCCTATAGCCCTCCTGCACCTCCCTGCATACCTCCTATATCCCTTTGCATCCCTCTGCATCTCTCCTGCATCCCTCTGCATCCCCCTGTATCACATCTGCATCCCTCCTGTATCCTGCCTATATCCCTCCTGCATCTCCCCGCATCCTTCCTGCGTCCCTCCTGCACCCCCCTGCATCCCTCCTGTACTCCCCTGCATCCTTCCTGCATCTCTCCTGCAGCCCACCTGCAGCCCTCTGCATCTCTCCTGTATCCCTCCTGCATCCCCCTGCATCCATCCTGCACCCCCCTGCACCCCTTCTGCATCCCTCCTATATCCCTCCTGCATCCCCCTACATCCATCCTGCACCCCCCTGCATCCTTCCTGCCTCCCTCCTATAGCCCTCCTGCACCTCCCTGCATACCTTCTATATCCCTTTGCATCCCTCTGCATCTCTCCTGCATCCCTCTGCATCCCCCTGTATCACATCTGCATCCCTCCTGTATCCTGCCTATATCCCTCCTGCATCTCCCCGCATCCTTCCTGCGTCCCTCCTGCACCCCCCTGCATCCCTTCTGCATCCCTCCTGTACTCCCCTGCATCCTTCCTGCATCTCTCCTGCAGTCCACCAGCAGCCCCCTGCATCGCTCCTACATCCCTCCTGCAGCCCCCTGCACTCCCCACCTCCCCCCCTGCCTCCGCAGGCGCTGCTCTTCCCCCCCCCACCCCCCATCTCCCATCTCCCCGGTCCCCGTAGCTATCTCGGTGCCCGGAGCACCCGCAGGACAGTGGGGTACAGCTCAGCCACCCCCCTGGGCTCTGCTGGGCAGGAGTGGGGAGATCCCCGGGGAGAGGGACCGAGGGGACAGGTGGGACAGGGGACAGAGGAGGCAAAGGCGGCAATGGAGGAAACGTCTCCCACCTTTGACTGCAGCACGCTGTTATTGCAGAGTTGCGCGGGCAGCGAGCTGTGTACCCAGCGTGTTATTGTAGGGTTGCAAGAGAAATGGGTTAATTACCCACAGTGTTGTTACAGGGCTGCGAGAGAAGTGGGCTGTAACCCCTAAGCTGTTATTGTAGGGTTGCACAAGCACCGTGCTGCGTACCCGACCTGTTATTGTAGGGTTGCACCGTGCTGCGTACTCGACCTGTTGTTGCAGGGTTGCACGAGCACCTGGTTGTGTACCCCGAGCTGTTATTGTAGGGTTGCATAAGCATCGCGCTGTGTACATGTGACCTGTGTGTTGTTGTAGGGTTGCACAAGCACGAGGTTGTGTACCCCGAATGGTTATTGTAGGGTTCCCCTGTGTTGTGCCCCCGCAGCGGGGCAGCCCCCGGGAACACCCACCCGAGGGCAGCCGGGCAGCACCCGCTGTTCGGGGCCGGGCTGAGCCGAGCGGGGCGCAGGGTCCGGTGTTGGCAGGATCCCACCTCGGTTGAAGCCATTCCCCCGCTGCTCCCACGAAGGCTCCGCCGCTGCTGCCGCTGCGTCACTGCCGGCACCTCCAGCTGTATCTCGGGATGTGCGACCATCCCCGTCCCCTGCCGAACGCGGGGTGCCCCGCGGGGTGACAGGGAGCGAAGCAGCCCATCAGGCTTCACCGGGTTTGCCCCAAAAGTGCGCGGGGCGCAGCAGCGTTCTCCCAGCCCCGGTGGGAGGTGTGTGTTAGGGGAGGGGGGGTAGCTGCAGCATCCCCCACCCTCAGCCGCTACTGCCCCGCTGTGCCTCGGCCCCTAAACCTCGCTGAGGCTCTGGGGAGCGTGTGGGGGGGCTGTGTGTGCATGGGGGTGCATAGGGTGTGGGGGGTGCAGTGGGGACATGCATGTGTGTGCGTGTGTGTGTGTGTGTGCATGGGCTGTATGTGCATGGGGTGTATGTGCACGGGTATGCGTGTGCATGGGGGGTGTGCATGGGGCATACATGCATGGGGGGGTGTGGGGGGGTGGGTGCATGCATGGGGGGGTGTGCCTGGGGTGTATCTGCATGGGGGATGCGTGCATGGGACATACACGCACGGGTGTGCGTGTGCATAGGGGCTGTGTGTGCAGAGGGGCTGTGCATGGGGTGTACGTGCACGGGGGATGTGTGCACGATGGTGTGTGTGCATGGGGGGGCATGGAGGCGTGGGGTGTAAGTGCATGGGGGTGCATTGGGGGGTGTGCATGGTGGGTACACGTGTGGGGGTGTGCGCATGGGGTGTATCTCCATGTGGGGTGTGTGCGTGGGGGGTGTGTGTGCAGGTGGGGCTGTGTCTGGGGGTGTCTATGTGGGGTGTACATGCATGGGGGGGGGTGTTTGTACGGGGGTGTGTGAGTGGGGTGTACAGGCATGGGGTGTGTGTGCCTGGGGGGGGTGTGCGCATTGGGGGGGGAGGTGACGGGGGTGCACATGTGTGTGCGGAGGCCAGACCCACGCTGCTGCGGCGGAGGCAGCGCGCTGCTAATGCACCCTGGCACGTCTGGCGGCTGCCGGTCCCGGCGCTGACCCCGGGGGCTCGGTGACCGAACGCTGACCCCTGCGCAGGGGCTCCAGCCTGGACCACCCCCCACCACCACCCCAGCCCCAGACCGGGGGCTGCCCAAGGGGGGGAAAGGATCTGCGGGGCTGGTGTGGGTGCAGGTGCAGGTGGGTGTCACCGTGTCCCCTTGGGAAGCCCCTTCTGCTCCTCTTCTCCCCATCCTGGCCCCGCTGGGTGCAGAGCATCCCTGTGGTCCCCACGAGCATCCCTGGCCAAGCCCCTTGCCTGGCTCCTGCCCGCCGTGCTCTGTCCGGCAGCGGCAGAGATGGAGGGGAAGCTGAGCTGCGGCAGGGTGTAACTGCAAATCCGGAGGTTTTGGGGTACGAGGCACCTGGTCCCCCCAGGAAGCAGGGAGCCCCCCAAAACAGCCGCAATGCCGTGTGCTCTCCGTTGCAAAATACGTGTTTTTTTTTTTTCTCAAAATGGTGCCCAGCGCCTGGGATTTGCTGGAAAGGGCAGGTTTTCACACCGGTTTCTGGAAACATCTGATAAAAAATGGCCACTGAAAACTGCTGGGAAGCTCTTTGGAGAAATGATGACCCGGATTTAGGGGGAACTTGTCCTGGGAGCGGTGGTCAGCAGAGTCAGCGGTGCCCAGCCTTCCTGGGCCATTTCTTTCTCCCTGTGTCCCCCTGCCCCGAGGTTTCCCATTTTTCCCCGCAAATCCCTCTTTTCTCCGGCTTTGGGGAGCTGCCGTTGCCGCAGGGGCTGCTCACGTGCTTGGCGTCCCGGGGGGAAGCTCTGGCTGGAGTGAGAGCCCCAAGCTCAGGGGCTGGAAGCAACAGCAAGCGCCGGGGGCTGGGGGGGGGGTCTGTCTGTGTGTGTTTGTGTGTGGGGGGGTGCAGTTTCCTCCAGCATCAGCACCCCTTGCCTCTGCCTGGATGCTGGATAAGCCGAGAAATCTGGGCACTGCAAGCACCCAGGCACCCCAGGCATCCTGGGCACCTTGGGTACCCCGAGCATCCCAAGCATCCCAGTCACCCCAGGCATCCCAGGCACCCTGAGCACCCCAAGTGCCCTGGATACCCTAAACACTCTGGGGATCCCAAGCACCCTGAGCACCCTGGGCATCCTGGGCACCCCAGGCACCCCAAAAAGCGCGGTCCTCATCTCTTGCAGCCTCCATGCTGCCTCCACCCAGGGACAACCAGGCTGCAGCCCCCAAGCAAAGCTCTGATTGCACCCCGTTCCTCATCCCACCAGCTCCGGGGTCCCCCGAGCCACCATGTCCCTGTCCCGGAGCCTGCAGCTTTGGGGGATGCTTGCACAGTGGTGCTCAGCCTCTGTACTGGGGACCAGAAGGTGCAGGATCCGGCCTTGGGGGGGGGGCTGGGGATCCCGCCCGGCTGCAGCAAGGGGTTTTGGCACCGGCCATGGGTTTGGGACTGGCAGTGGGTGAGTGGGCACAGCCCCACGCTGTATGCAGGGCTGGGCTGCGTGGGGCTATTTTTGGGGTGGGTTTCCCCCCCCCCTCCCTTTTTTTTCCCCAGTTCAACCCAACAACAAAATGGCTGCGAAGTTCATCTCCACGCCCCGCTGGGAGCTGCCTTCCCTGCCCACGCTGCCGGGGCACCCAAGCACGACTAATGTGCGAGAGCACCCCAGGAGGAGGCGCGACCGGCTTTTTCCCTTCTCTTTTCGAGCTCTTTATGTATTTGACAGAGCTTTTTGCTGCTTCCCCCACCCCACCTTCCTTTCTCTGCCTCTCTGCTCCCTGCCCGCATGCCATGGGGCACCCCAACTTCTACTCCCTTGGCCGCCCAACATCGCCGGGCATCCCCAGGTGTCTGGGGTTCTCATGGTCCCTCAGCCCCTTGCATCCTTATGGAGGAGGGTGGAAGGTTTCTCCCTCTCCGTGCGTCCCCACAGATCCTGCCTGCTGCGCCCCCCAGCCCTGTGCATCCCCATGGGCTTGAGGTTCTTGCCCCCTTAACCCTGCTCATCCCCATGGGTGGGATTTTGCCCCCCAAGCCCCGAGCATCCCCATGGGTGGGATTTTGCCCCTCCAAGCCCCACGCATCCCTATAGATGGAGCTTTCTCAGCTCCACCCCCCCTCCCCAGCCCCACAGACATGGGTTTTGTCCCCTCCGTTCCCACACTCTCCCACACCAGGATGCCTCCCACCACCCCACCACCCACACCCCCTCGCCCTCCAGGTCTGGGGCGGGGGGACAGGCAGGAAGCGGGGCGCAGCGGCTGCACGGGGCCAAGCCCCATTCCTTATGCATCCCTGCCCTGATGCAGCCTGACAGGCCGGTTGCATTTGGTACCTCGCACATAAGCGGCCGGAGCTGCCTGCTATTTTGGTTGATGCTAATTTGCTCCGTGTTGGGCTGCGGTTCACGCTCCGGTCAGCCTTGCCTGATACTATATTCCCGTTTGTTCCAGTAAAGGTTTTTCTGTCAGCTCCCCTTAGCCTTGACGTGCTCCCCGAACTGTGAATGCAACGCAGTCGGGGACCGAGACACGTGAGCCTGTCAGCTCTGCTCCGCTCAGCGGCCGGCGCTGGGGGCACCCTAGGGTGGTGGGGGGGCACCCCGCTCCTCTCACCCCCTCATTGCCATGTCTCGGGGAGGGGAGAGGCAATGGGGTGAGGGAGGAGCGGCGTTGGGAACCCCAATGGCAAGGGGGAAGGTATGGAAGCTATAGGTGCCAGTGTGACATACCCCCCCCACCAGCCACCCGTGAATCTGCTCCCCGACCCCGGCATCATTCCAGTGCATCCCAGTTGGGCCCAGCACATCTCCATGGGGTTCTAGGGGAGCCCAGTATGTCCCCATTGGGTGGCAAGGGAGCCAAGCACGTGCCTACGGGGTGGTAGAGGAGCACAACACGTCCCCATAGAGTTCTAGAGGAGCCCAGCACATCCCCATGGGGAGGTACAAGAGGCACACCCCCCCCGTGCCCCAGCCCCACACTGGTCCCCATGCAGTGCCACCAAAGTCCCCAGCCCATGGAAGCTCCTCCTGGGGTGATGTCACGGTGAACAGAGGAGGTGGCTGAAAGCCTGGCAGGGCTGGCAAGATGCCACAGGGGCCCCCACCCTGGCTGCGTGCTGTGGGGTGCTGGGCCTCGGGGGACCTCCAGCAGGAGAGCTCAGCTGCCCCTTGGGGGGTGCAAGTGGTGCCCCACCATGGCTCCAGTTCCCCACTGCCCCGCAGTTCCCCATCTCCCCAGCAGTGAAAAAAATCTGTGCCTTCAGGTATTCCCCTGGCCTTAGAGTTGCCCATCTGGATTCAGGGTGCTCCCCTGAACCCGGGGTGCTCACTTGGACCTAGAGGAGGCCCTGGGGTGCTCAGCTGGATTTCAGGGAGGTCCTGGTGGTTTCCTTGGGGTGCTCCCCTGGCCCTGGGCATACTCCCCTGGCTCTGGGGGAAGCCCTGGGGTTCTCAACTGGATTTGGGGTGCTTTCCTGGACCTGAGATGCTCATCTGGATTTGGGGTGCTCTCCCGGCTCTGGGATGCTCCCCATCCCTCACAGCCCTCTCTCTATCTGCTCCGTCTCCTACCCCTACCTTCCTATCACTCGTAGGTTGTCCATGCCACCCCTCTTGCCCTCAGTGGTGGTTCAGAGGTTCCATCTCCCCGCCAGGGTTTGGGGGTCCGGTCTCCCCTCTGCTGGGCATGCAGCCGCCGCTCGCTGGCACAGGCTCTCCCGAGCTTGGACTGCCCTCTAGTTTCCCATCTGGCGGGGACGCACAGTGGGGAGCTCCGGAGGTGGCTTCTCCACAGGACACCCAGGACGCCCACGTAGTGGGTGACCCACTGGTGACGCTGCCAAGCCTGGCCCTGGGATGCGGCTCTGGGGCCGGCAGCCCTCAGTGCAGAGACACAGGCACGGTGCCAGGCCATCGCAACCCGCCATCTCTGCTTCGGGTCCCCTCCTTCCCCCAGAGACCCCCACGGGGGTGAGGGAGGTGGGGGAGCTCATCCCGCACACACCCCACGGCTCAGCCCTCAGACCCCACAAACGCCCCACACAGCGGGTGGGGGGACGCCCATAGCCTGGGGGGGAGTGTGGCCCCACAGCCTGCAGTGCTGCACTCCCAGGGCATGGCCGCACCGTATGCCATTGCACACGCAGTGCGTCCCGTTGCACACGCAGTGCGTCCCGTTGCACGTGCGCCACATCCCTTTGGACGCACAGTGCGTCCCCTTGCACGTGCATCACATCCCAATGCACGTGCATCACATCCCATTGCAGACGCACAGTATCCCACTGCACCCGCGTTGCACCCCACTGCACACACGTGATATCCCATTGTGTGCACACAGGCAGCATCCCATTGCACGTGCATCGCACCCCGTTGCGCACACATGGTATCCCACTGCACGCGCAGCATCGCACTGACACACGCAGTGCCCCGCTGCACCAAGACAGCACCCCACCGCATCCCTGTGGCACATCAGCACCCACGTGGTGCCCCACTGCACCCACAACCCCCCCAGCCACCGCTTCCACGTGGTGTCCCGCTGCACCAACACAGCACCCCATTGCACGGCAGCACCCACGTGGCACCAGCACCCCACATGGCACAGCCACACACTGGCACCCATCCGACACACCATCACCCTCATGACACCAGCACCCCCCTGGCAGACCAGCCCCCTCCAGCTACCCCAGCCCCCACCCGGCTCACCAGCACCCAGGTGGCAGGGTGCCGACGCAGCACCCCACTGCAACCCCACAGCATCCCCCCGCACCCCACGGCACCCCCATGAGCCGGGCAGGCAGCACAGGGCAGTGGGACTCCTGCCCTGCTCCACCCCATGGGATCTGAGGGTGGCAAGGGGACAAGGGGACAACCTGGGCTTCCTCCCCACGGCCACAGGGGCTGTGGGAGGACCAGGGGCCCACCGATGACCCTGAATCTCCGTGGGCAACCCCAGCCCCTGGGTTCCAGGGTGGCGGTGGCCCCGGGGGGGGCGGTGGCTCCGGCTGCGTCAGCCGGGGATTAGCAGGGCCGGGATCTGCCTGAGCCCCTGATCCCGCTTAGCTCCTGGCCCAGGCGCCTGCTCGGGGCTTAGTGGCCCCTGACGCCACCAGAAGCTGTCACCGGGTCCCCGGCCCCCAGAGGGACGTGGGGACACAAAGGCGGGGGAGGAAGAGGGGATCAGAGCAGCATGACCACCTGTGGGCACTGCTCTCCCCCAGATCTTCCCTCATGCCAGATGCCGGGGGTTCCCTGCCATGGGGAGGGCTAGGGTGGATTCTCTGGTGGTTAGTATGGCGTCAGCACCCTCCTGCCCGCCCTGCCCTGGCTCTGCACCCATTGGGGTTAGAAGGGGTTTTTTTAGGGGACACTACCCCTGCACCCCAGCATTGCACTCAGACCTTGTTCCCTCCACCAGCTCTGGGCTCAGTCCCAGCTCCCGGTGAGCACCAGCAGGTGCTGGGAGATGCCCAGCACAGCCCCATGGCTGCACTGTGGGGCCCCATGTGCACCCCACGGACACCCACGGGTGCACAGACATCGGCTCTGCCCTGGGGAGCAGGGAGCTGGGAGGAATGGGGACAGGACAAGCTGTCCCCCCCATCCTGCCAGCACCGTGGGACTCCCGGGTGCTACCACCTCAGTGGCTCAGCCAGCAGCGCTGTGCCCGGGGAGGTGGTGGGCATCCCGGTGACGCCAAGCCGGTGACGCCGGGCCAGCTCTAAATCCCTCCTGTGAGCTGGGGAGAAAAAAAAAAAAAAAACCAAAAAAAAAACCAACCCACAAAACCTCCTTCGGAGTTTATTAACTCATTTTCAGCGCCTGGCCCCGCCGGCTGCCAGCGCGGGAGCTAACTAGGTCAGGCGTGTGCCTCTGCCGCCGGCTAACGTGGCCATGCCGGGCGCTAACCGCCCTCCTGCCGGACAGGGGCCACAGCGGGACACTGGGGGACGTGGGGGGACGAGGTCACCCCAGAACCCGGCAGCCGGCACCCTCCACTGGGGCTGTGGGGCAGACTGGGGCCATGCACGTAGGCAGCCACGTGCAGCCCCGCGTGCGAGTGCGCACCTTCCCACACACGCGTGTGTGCGGCCGCGTGCGCGCTCACGCACACGTGCGCCTGCACACGCGCCTCCCTATAGATGGGGAAACTGAGGCACGGGGCGGTAAATGATGCACCCAAAGGCGCCCTGCCCACCCAGGGCAGCCTCGGGGTGCCCCTGTCCTGGGGGATCCCGCCCCCGCCCCCCACACGGCCCCGCCCTGCAATAATATCAATTAGAGATGCACAGATCAGCTTTAACGAGCGGCCTCCGGCAGCTCAGCCGCCCTCTGCCCCCGCTAATGCTCTGCCTCTTGTGAAGCGGCTCTGCGGCCCCAACCCGTCCCCCCCCCCCCCCCTTCCCAGCACTGGGACCCCCGCGCCGGGGCTGAGCCGGGGGGGGGGGGACTGGATGGGGGACCCGGGCTGGGAAATGCTGAGTCGGCAAAACCGCTTGTAGGGTGGGAGGACGGTTTGGTTTAGAAGAGGGGTCAAGGGTCTGAGGGTCCAGCCCTGGAGAGCCAGGGTCCATCCCCATCCCCATCCCCATCCCTGTCCCCATCCATATCCCCGTTCCCACGGCTTCTCTCTGTGGCAAACCAGAGGAGACAGGAGCGCAGCACACAGGGCAGCCTGGGCAGGCAGGATGGGGTCTGTGGGTGATGGACACGGGTGATGTTCCCTGGTGGACCAGCCCCATGCTCAGCCCTGGCCCTCAGAACCGCCACCACTCCCCAAAATGCGCTGCAGTCCCCCAGCATGGGCTGGTGTCATGAGAGCCACCCTGGGTGTCCCCAGCACCGCTACCCCACAGCGGCTGCCCGAGTGCGGTCCCCGACACTGCCTCCCCCATGTCCCCCCATGCCATCTCCCTGTACCCTCCACCATCCACCTGTGCCCCCCATCACCTCCCCATGCCCTTCCAAAGTTCACCTCCATGTCCCCTCTGCAGATGTCCAGGTGGAAGGTGGCTGGGGTAGCGCAAGCACAGATTCCACCATGCTGGCCAGTGGCTCCCTGGGGTGACCATCATGCTGTCCCCACCAGGCACTGGGGACAAACCGCCCCTGCAGCCCCAAAACGTGGGGGGGGGGGGCTTGGGGCATCCCCACTGCCCCATCCCACTGGCCCGGAGCTGGTTTTGGATGTCTCTTCCAACCAACACAAGCTCCGTCAAAGGGGAATGGGTCCAGGGGACCACCCAGTTGGGTGTAGCCATAGTCTGGCCAGTCACAACACCCTGCACTGAGCCCATCCCCAGGGAGGGCACAGGGTGCTGGAAATATGGGGGGGGTGGAAGGATGAATGGAGGGGCAGATGGATGGATAGATGGATGGACAGGTGGATGGATGGAGGACGGATAGAATGGAGGATGGATGGATGGATGGATGGATGGATGGATGGATGGATGGAGAGGTGGATGCAGAGCTGGACAAATGAATGGATGGAAGGACAGGAGGACAGATGGATGGATGGACAGATGGATGAGAGGATGGATAGATGGATGGATGGATGGATGGATGGATGGATGGATGGATGGATGAATGGATGGATGGATGGACAGACAGATGGATGGATGGATGCTATGGGAATGGGCAGCAGGACAATACAGTACCTACCGCACAGATGTAATCTCTGGGAACGGAGAGGAGTTACAGAACTGGAAGAAGGTAAACCGGCGCAAGGAAGGACAGACGGACGGGGCCCACTTCACCTGAACGTCTGCAGTTCTGCTCTCCAGAGCTCTCCTGTCCGGTGCTTCGTCCTGCTGCTCCTGGTGCCGGTGGCACAGAGGTGGCCCCTTGCCGTGCCGGACTGGACCGGGAGGCAACGCAGCTCCGGGACCGCCACTCCGGGATGGGGACGGGTTCGAGGAGTTGGTTGCTTGGGGTGAGCACTCCCAGGTCACCCCAAATCTGGTCCCCAGGTCTGCCCGGTTGTGGGGCAGCGTCCAGCCCCTCTGCAGCTCCCCGGAGCTGGGCAGACACCAACACTGTCCCACAGCCGCCCCAAGCCCCATGTCACTTCTCACCAGCGTCTTCTTCCATGCAGGTTGTCCCCGGGATGGACCCGGTATCGGCTCCGGCCCCCGGCTCAGCACCGCACCCGGCCCGCCCACCGCCACGGCCCATTTCCCAACCCACCGGCAGCGGTATGGATCTCAGCCCCTCCAAGATCGGCGCTTCCACGTCGGTGCCGAGGGCGGCAGAGCAGAATAAAACTGCTGCTGGCCGCCATGGCGGGGCCTTCCTCCCACCTCTCTCCCTCCTCTGCCTCCCGAGCTGGGTCCTGCATGGCAGTGGGCGACCCCGGCACCCACGGGATGCTCGAGCTGATGAAGCGGGGCTCAGGCGAGCTAACGAAGCAGGGCTGAGCCCAAGATAACGAAGCAGGGCTCAGCCCACGTCCCCGCGCGCTGATGTCCTCTCTCCGCCCTGGTGCCCTCGCTCACCCTCCCCACGCCTGTCCAGGACCTACAGCGGCTTCAGGGCCAAGAGCTGCTGTCACTCAGGGGTGCCCGGGGTCCAGCAGGATTGGGGTGTCCCCTGGAGTATTCCTGACTCCCACACCCCATTTCTGCGGGGTCTGCGGAGCGGTGCTGTGGAGGCACCGGCGGCATCTACTGCCTGTTTGCCCGCAAACCCCAAATCGCTGGATCTTACCCCATGCTGGTGTGGGGCCCGCACGCCTCCCACACGCCAAGGCTTTGGTCCGGCCAGTGCCACCTCTTGTCCTGGTCAGATCTGAGACAGGGGAGTCCACCGGCACTGGGGTAGGGACAGGCTTGGGGATGGGGTCGGGAGGTCCTGGGGATCACTGCCCTCCAGTCCCTGTCCCTGAGTGGGGTGACGGGATGCAGTTGGGGTGCTCCCGGCATCATCCCACCAGATCCCTGGCACCGAGGGTGGCATCCAGCCCACATGGGGACATTGCTGTCCCATCCCACGGGCCTTGTGGGACACCCGCCACGGCCCCACGGACTCACCTGCAGCTCCCGGCCCCTCGGCAGCCGCCGCTGCTCCGCTCAAACTTTGCCACAAGTTGAGACAAAGGCAGCGGTCCTGTCCCTGTCCCCTGTCCCCTCTCCCTGCTGTCCCCAGACAGCCTGGTGCCACCGGGACTTAATGAGGGCACAAGGGCGGTGGGCTTGGGGGCTGCACACACAACACACACACACACACACACACACACACACACACACACACTGCAGCTTAACCCTTCCCCTGCCGCTCCTCTCCACCCCATCGTTGGGACAGCTGGGGACTGTTTGGGGGCTCCCCTGTGCCCCCCATTCTCCCTGCACCCAGTGTTGGCCTTGGGGAGTCCCAGACACAGCCCCCTGGTGTTCCTCACCCTGAAAAATGCTTGGGGAGGACATGGATGCCCCTTACCATCTTTGTCTCCCGAGCCATGCAGAGCAGGGTGACCACAGTCCCCATCCTCAGCACCCTGAGGTCATGGTGCACCCCCCAGTCCCAGGTCTCTGCATGTCTCATCCTGCGCCCCATGGTGCAGGGGAGCCCCAGAAGGGTCGACCTGGCAGGCAGGGGGAGCCGACCCCAGTCCCAGACTGGCTGCTCCACTGGTGTCCTCATCCCAGCACCCCATGACCAGGGAACCCCTGGCTGCAGCGGTATTGCTGGTGCACATGTGGGGTGGCCTGGTCTGTCCTGCCAGGCTGGAAGCAGACTCCTGCCTGTGCTGGGCCACCTCTCCCATCCATCCAGTCACTGTCCCGTCATCCCCACCTTGTGACATGCCCTCCCTCATCTCCTCCTGCTTGCCCCATCTTCCCCACCTCCTCTTTCATTCTGATATACCCATCCATCCATCCATCTGCTCAGCCATCCACCTCTCCATCCTCTCCAGCCACCCCATCATCCTCTCCATCCCTCTACCCCTCTGTGTTCTCCATTCCTCCCTCCCTCCCTCCTCTTTGTCTGTCTGCCCCTCTGTTTTCTCCATCTGTCCCTCCATCTTCTTCATCCATCTATCTGCTAAGCATTCTGGCTTTCCATCCTCCCCAGCCATGTCATCACTGTCTCCATCCCTCTCCCCTTCTGTCTTCTCCGTCCATCCATCCATCCATCCATCCATCCATCCATCCATTCTCTTCATCCATCTGCACATCTGCCTTCTCCACCTGCTCCTCCGTCCATCTGCTCTGACATCCATCTCTCCATCCTCTCCACAATCCTCTCCATCCATCTGCCTTTCCACCTTCTCCATCCTTCCATACATCCATTCATGTCCATCCACATGCCTGTCTTCTGCCTCCATGCACTCAGCCATCCACCCCTCTATCCTTTTTGTCTATCCACCCTGCCACCTTCTCCATCCATCTATCCATCTGCCCGTGCTGCTATCCCTGCATCTTCTCCATCCATCTACACCTCCATCCACCCATGCATTTGACTGCCCCTCCATCCCCTCCATCCACCCACCCCTCAGCCCTCTCCATCCATCTGTCTGTCCGCCCACCCCTCCATCCTCTCCCTCCATGCCCCCCGCATCTCAGCCCCTGGAGCGGGGGCAGCAGCGGGGCACATCAGCTGTCACCCGCTGTCACCCGCAGAAGGGGCTGCTGTGCCCGAGGAGAGGCTCAGCTGTGCCCGTGCCCCCGTCTGCCACTCGGCCAGGCTGCGGCCGATGGGAGCTGACAGCCGCTCCTGCACTCGTTAGCGATGCTCTAATGAGATGAAGGGGTGTCCACTCACAGGGAGAGGGACCCGAGCTCCTGACCCTGTCCCCCCAAGGGGGGATGTGGCTTTGGGGACAGAGGAGGACCCTGGCCCCAACCCCACCGCCAGGACTGGGGGGTGATGACTGGGGGGCGATGACTTCGGGGGGGGGGGAGTTGGAGTGGGGGACACCCCCCCCACGCCAGGGCTGGTCCCCATGGGTCCCCCCTTTTGCTCGGATCCCGGATCCCAGGAGGTGCCTGGGCGGGGGGCTGTGTGCGTGTGTGGGGCTGTGTCCTGGGTGGGTGCGCGTTCAGGGCTGAGTGTGTGCAGGGGGGGACGTTCGTGTCTTGAGTGGGTGCATACATGAGGCTGTGTCCTGAGGGTGTACGTGCGTGGGGGTCAGCTGTGTCCCGGTTGGTGGATGCGTGGGGCTGTGTCCAGGCTGAATGCGTGGGGGGCTGTATCGTGGCGGGGACTGTGTTGCGGGTGGGTGCGTGGGGCCGTGCCCCGGCTGAGTACGCCGGGCTGTATCCCGCGTGATTCTGTACCCCTGCACGTGTAGGAGCCCAGCCGCCCCCGGGGAACGAACCCGCGCCCCCCGTCCCCATCCCACGGGGCTCCCCGGGACCCGGGGAGGGGGAAGGACGGGGACGGAGGAGCGGCACAGGGACCCGGGGCGGGCGAAGGGGCGGAGCAAGGACTCAGGGAGGCGGGGCGAGGCGGGGCGGAGCCGGGAGCGGGGGACGGGGCGGAGCCACGCGCGGGGCGTGCCCTGAGGGCGTGGCCAGGAGCGGGGCAGGGCGGGGCGTGTCCCGGCGGCGATGGCGTCCCTCTTCGGCGGCGTGGAGGGGTGAGGGGTCGCGCCGCGGGGGGGGGTGGGGGTGTCCCCACGGGGCTCTGCGCCCCTCCCGCGCCCTGATCCTCCCGGGTACCCCCATCCGTCGTGTCCCGTCCCCCCCCCGTCCCCCCCCCCGCGACTCCTCCTGTCCCCCTCCGGGTACCCTCAGCCAGGGGGAAGGGAGGCAGGAGGGGTCGGGGGGGACAGGACCTGATCGCCGGGGGGGCCCGACTGCAGCCCCCAGCTGGGACCCCCGCGACCAGCTCCTGCCCGGTGTAGGGTGGGACCGGGGGCTGAAGTCAGTGGGACAGGATGGGGGTGGGGGTGGGGGTTTGAGCAGCCATCCCCCCAACCCGCCCTCGGGGACCTCCATCGTGGTGCGTGTGTCCTCCACGGACCCTCATCCTGGTCCACCCTCCCCTCAGCACCCCTAAGGACTGGTTTAGGGTCTGCAGGGGTTCCCCTGGGAGATGCAGAGCTGGGGTGATGGGGCTGACCGAGGGTTTATCCCCCCACTGGTGATGGGGGGGGACATGGGGTAGTGCTGGCAGCTTCGTCCCCCCGCCTCTCTCCACAGCGGGGGCACCCACTCCAGGGTGGTGCTGGTCTCCGGTGATGGCCAGATCCTGGCTGAGACAGAGGGACCCTGCACGAACCACTGGGTGAGCTGTGGGACCCAGCCCGGGGAGGGGGAAACATGGCAGGGGGGTGGGGTGGGGGGGTGGCCCTGCTTGTCCCCAAGCTCCCAGGGCACTTGGGTGGGATGAAGCCACCAGAGAAGGTGCTGGGGCATTGCCGGCAGTTCGTAGCCAGTGGCAAAGATTTCAGCTGTGTGGGACCCCCCAGGGATGGAGCCTGGGCTAGTGGGGAGGGTGGCTTTAGTGCATGTCCCCCACCTCGGCTCTCAGCTCATCGGCTCTGAGAAGTGCCTGGAGAGGATCGAGCGGATGGTCAGCGAGGCCAAGAGCAAAGCTGGGGCTGATCCCCACATCCCCCTCCGCTCACTGGTGAGCCCCCCCATTCCCCCCACTGTGCTCCCCTGGGACCAGCATCCTCCCCAAGGATGCTCCGGCTCCGTGTCCCCCCTGGGGTGACGGGGACCCTCCGGCATGGGGCAGGGGCTGTCCCTCAGCGGGGGTGACCAGAAGGATGCCATCGGCAAGCTGACAGAGGAGCTACACCAGCGCTTCCCCCACCTGAGCCAGAGTTACTACATCACCACCGATGCCGTCGGGGCCATGGCCACTGCCACCGACCACGGTAGGGGAGAGCTCGCCCTGGGGTGACAGGGATGGGGATGTCCCGGTGCGGGGGGAATGACCGCGTGTCCCGCCTCTGACCCCGCAGGTGGCATTGTCCTAATCTCGGGTACTGGCTCCAACTGCAAACTCATCAACCCCGATGGGTCAGAGACGGGCTGTGGTGGCTGGGGACACATGATGGGTGACGAGGGCTCAGGTGAGGCTGGTGGGCAGAGACGGTGGTCGGGGGCACCGCGGGGGGGTGTCTCAGCCAGCTTTGTGCTCCCTCCGCAGCATACTGGATTGCGCATCAGGCCGTGAAGATGGTGTTCGACTGCATGGACAACCTGGAGGTGCCACCCCACGATGTCAGCTACATCAAGCAGGCCATGTTTGACTACTTCCAGGTGCTGCTGGGGGGGGTCCCAGGGTGGGCTCTGGGCTGTGTGCCGGGGTCTGGGTAGGGCTCTGGGCTGCACACTGGGATGGTGGGGTCTGGGGGATGCTCCAGGCTGTGCACCGGGATGATGGGGTCCCGGGGAGGGGGGATGTCCCCTATGTTGGCAGCCGGGATCCAGGGCTCACCGGTGGGTTCCCCCCCTGCTCCTGGCACTGCAGATCTCCGACAGGATGGGCCTCCTGACACATCTCTACCGCACCTTCGAGAAGTCCAAGTTTGCAGGATTTTGCCAGAAGCTGGCGGAGGGTAGGGAAGCCCCTTCCCTGGGGGGCGCAGGGGGAAGAGGTTGTAGGGGGGGTGCCGGACCCTGGGGCAGCCCATCCCTGGGGTGATTGGGGCTGCCTGTCCGTGCCACCCTTGGTTTCCGCCTGGGGACTGTCACCCCTTTGCCATCCCTCCCTGTGACAGCTCCCCGGACCTGATCTCTGCCCCCGGCGCACCCTTCACCCTGGGCACCCTCTGCCCTTGTCGCGGGGTGGGGGGGGAAGGACACACCGCTCCCTCCACACAGCCCAGCTTGGATGGTGGGAGCTGGGTGCAAGCTCCGGTGGGTGCAGGGGTATGGGGGGGTTGTCCCAGGTCCCCATCCCACTGCCCCCCACCCCGTACCCAGGTGCACAGGCTGGGGACCCGCTCTGCTGCCATGTCTTCAACAAGGCCGGTGAGGTTCTGGCGCGCCACATCGTTGCTGTGCTGCCCAAAATCGACAGGGTGAGAGCCGACAGGGAGGGGGGTGCGTGGGGGGGGTCCCAGTGCCGGGTCTCACCCACTGCACCCCCCACAGAGCCTGTTCCTGGGGGAGCTGGGGCTGCCCATCGTTTGCGTGGGCTCCGTCTGGAACAGCTGGGAGAGGATGCAGGCAGGTGAGCGCAGGGATGGGGGATGCTGGGGGGGCGGGGAGGGGTCCTGCGGTCCCCCGTAACCCCAACCCTGCTTGTGTCCCCCCCAGGGTTCATCCGTGTGCTGGCACAGGCACGGGAGGAGGCCCCCGGCTGTGTCTTCTCCCGGTTCAGCCTGCTGAAGCTGAAGCGTTCCTCTGCACTGGGGGGAGCCCGCTTGGGCGCCAGGAACATCGGCCAGGCTCTGCCCTTGGACTATGCCGGCAACGTGGATGTCTTCTACACCCACGTCTTCTAGCTGTGGGCCCCCCACGGCTCCTGCCCCACGGCCCCCCAGGATGGAGGGACCCTCTGCAGATGGTGGCAGGGGTTTGGACAAATGGATTTTGTAATTTGGCAATAAAAAGGTTGCACCACCCAAAGGGAAACGGGCTGGGAAGAGCTCTGAGCTGTGGTGGGACTGCTGGAAAATGAAGAAAAACGGACCTTGAAGGTTCCTGTTTCGATGCTCGAGGAGGATGGGCTGCAGTGGCCATGGCCATGGGTCTGGGGACGGGGTGGTGCCCAAACCTGCCTGCAGGCAGGGGGAGGGTCTGGTACTCAGGGGGCAGCTGGACCCAAGTGGAACAGGAGGGAGGAGCTGCTGGGGAGGAGGAAGAAGAAGAGGAGGAGGAAGGAGCTTGGGTACCCCGGGTGCATGAAGTCAGGGGGCTGCTGGTGCCTCCTGCCAGTGGCTGGGGGACCACGGTGAGGTGCAGCCCTGAGCTCAGCCTCAGTGATGGGGACAAGGGAGCGATGCTGTCCCCTGGTGAGCAGGGGAAGGATTATTTTGGTCAGGACAGCATGAGCACATTCTTCTTCACCTCCCCCCCTAAGCTGGGGGCTCACCAATGGGGCCACCCGCTCCCTTTGTAGACTCTCATGGTGCTGCTGGGTGCTGACAGCGAGCAGTGGCCCCCCAGCAAAGGGGAAGGTTGTGGCTGGTCCTGTCCGTGTGAGTTCAAGCAGCTTTCTTGGGGCTGGTCTTCATTTAAAAGGGGAAAAAAAAAAAAAAAACAAACAAACCAAAAGGAAAGCCTTTTTTGCTGCTTTTGTTTGAAATATGCAGCAAGGGGCTGTGCCTGATCTAAAGCACAAACCCAAAAGCTGCCGCTTCCTTCCAGGGAGACTGGATGGGAAGGGCAGGCACTGGGACAGGCATGGAGCTCACGTACCAAGTGGGGTTGATCCTGTGGGCTCACCCTGCCCTGGGCAGGCTGCTCCGTACCCAGTTCCACCAGCACAGTGTCCCAGCAAGGCTCTTCCACACACCAACGTCCTCATCCAGCAGCAGGATACCCTCTGTCCAGCTGGGGGAAGAAGCAGCAGCAGAGGCAGCGGGCTTGATGCTGGGAATCCTCTCCCCTTGGCTTTCCCATTTCTTTTTCAATTTTATTTTCTCTGTGCCGAGTTCCTGACCAGGCATAAACTGGAGCTGTTTCTTCCTCCAGCCATTTCAGGCTCTCCCTGGCCAGCTCCAAGGGAGCCCCGGCCTCCGGCAGAGGATGCTGGAAGCCAGCACTCCCATGGCCCTGCAGCAGAGCTGAGGGGAGGGAAGAGTACCACCGTGGGGGTGAAGGAGGAAAATCCTCCAGGATTTCCTGCTGGGACTGAGAAATCAGAGGAGCTGGTGTTGAACGGAGACCTTAGCCCTTCTCCAGGCAAGACTTCTGCACTGCTCAGTTCCAAAAAAAGTTTATTTTTAATAACGCATTGTCTGAAATTTACAGCACGTCAGAGGGTAGGGGTGGGTTTGGGGTTTGGTTTCTGTTTTTTTTTTTTTTTTTTTTTTTTTTTCTTTTGTAAGATATCAAATAGAAACCAGAGAAAGGTGGGGGGAGGGGGGCAGGTGACAGCACTACCGCTACAAAAGAAGTTTGCCCAGTGTACAGCTGCCCTTCCCTGTGCCCCAGATCACATCCTGCAAAACCCTGGGCACAGCCTGAGCTCCGGCCTCGGAGCGGAGGGAGCCTCCAGCAGCTGGAGGTGACTGGGTGGGTGCTGAAGGCACAGGTTGTACCTGGAAACAGGAGAACCCAACCCAAACCAACCCATACCTCTGGGCAGCAATATTTAAGCTGGGCATCTTCAACAGGCTGCCGGCTCCAGCTGCAGCAGCATCAGAGTTTCGTGCTGGTTTTAAGACCGGCAGCCAGAGATGGGAGATCTGTTGAGTTACGGAGCAGACTGTACAGAGAGCTGCTGAGTTAAATCAGCTCAAACCCTCCACCCGCAGTTAGTGTTTGTGGTCCAATAACCCCAGGCCCTCCCGCTGAGCTCGCCGACGGGCGCTGGCGGCAGGAGCTGTGTCCGCCAGCTTTGTTGTGCCGAGCTAATGGAGACGGACAAAGCTGTCAGCTATTGAGTGGCCATTAGCTTCCCTCTCTGCAAACCCCACGGGGATCTGTAATCCCCCTCCATTAACTACTCTGTTGAAGTAAAGGGAATACTGGAAGTAACTGCACCCGGGAGGTGAGATTTACACGGATGAGCAAAAGCTCCCATCCACGCTACTAGAGCCAATAACTATTTAAATCGTTAGGCTATGTCCCTCCCCGAGAAGCTGCTGCTTCCTCTGGATACAGATTTTTGACCCTGACTCTCCAAAGGAACTCACTAAGCACAGGATTTAAAACACCAGAAGCACCCAGGGCCATGGTTGAGGGAGCTGAAGCCCAGCCAGCTCCTGCTGCTGGGGAAGGAAGTCCCCCACGAGCAAGTTCACCTGGCGGAAGCACGGATCCTGCTCACCAATAGCTGCTCTGATGGCTTTGCCTTGAATGCCATCCACCACCAGAGCCTCGGCAAAGGGGACTGCAGGGGAGCAGCATGAAGATGCTGCCCATCGCCTTCTCTATCTAAATCTGTGGGTGCTCCTCGGGGCTCAGACTCATGCTGACGGAGGATCCCTCTCCTTTCCTAGGGAGGCTGCTTGACACCAACTCCCTATCACTCCACTCTGCTGAGAACGGCCTCTATTCAGTGTTTCTTGGCTTTATTTCAATGAGAAATGAAGGTATAGATGTTTCAGAGCCACAGCCTGTAGTGCTGGATAAATTCAGGAGTCGGGGGGAGGGGGGGATTCTTTTAAGGTGTTTTGTAGGAGCAGCCCTTCCCTTGGGATGGACGGCTGGGGTGATGTCTGATGAGTCTGGTCTCCCCTAAGAGCTCCCACAACTGATTAAGCAGGCAGGACTCTTATCTCCCAGCAAAGAAGCATTTAAGTTAGTGTTCAGCACCTATCAGAGAGTGGGGCAGGCTGCTGCTTGGAGGAATTTAGGGTAACAGTCTTGTTACACTTCACCTTTCCTTTAGCAAAAGAAATCCTGGTTAACAGAAATAGGGAAAGCCAGCATGGCTCCTGGCCCAGGCTCGCTGCATCCAGGGTGGGAGCAGGTGAGCAGGGGGATCCCTACAAATTCTACTTAAACAAGAAAACATGACTTTTCCACTAGCAGGTTTGAAGCACGCCTTGAAATGGCCTCTGAAGCAGGGGGAGTGCTGGTCTCCAGGACAGACCTAAGGGCCACAAGTCCTAGAAAGCAAAAACTGCCAAAATAAGGTGATAGACGATACAAAGAAAGAGTTTTTTAAAAAGGGAAAAAAAACCCAACAAAAAAAAAGGTACTTGAAGCGTAGAGCAAGATTTCGCCACGTTGCAGCAACTCCACTACGGCGTGGAGTCCAGCCAGGGGCCAATCCCCTCCCTCCTTCCCGCCCGCCACCTTCCCCTGGAGCAGGGACACAGTCTTTCCAAAGCCTGCCTTGACGGTCAGTACTTCACGCCGGGCACAAACTCCTTGGCATCCGGATTCAAGTTGCTTTTGCTCTGGAAGAGAAGAGGGATGGAGGACCCCCATCAGCAGTCCAAATGCCGGCAGCCCCTGCTGAGCATCGCTCACTCCACAGACCTGCACCCCCAAAGGTGCCCCATCCCAGCAGCCGCTTGCCAAGGATGCCATCATGGATGGCCTTAAAAGGCTTTTAAGATGGATTTGTGGCCAAGTAGAGGTTGATGGAACCATCGCAACCCCATGTTGACCATGACAATGTCATCGAAACCCAATTTCGGGCATTTTGAAATCATTTATGGCCAAGCAGAGGTTGATGGAACCATTGCAACCCCATGTTGACCACGATGCCATCATAGGTACTCAACGACTTCTTAGGTACTCAACAACTTTTTTGCTTCACTCTTCACTGGCAAGGACTGCAGCCACACTGCCCATGATGCAGAATGCAAAGGCAAGGATTGGGAAAATGAAGAACTGCCCACTGTAGGTGAAGATCAAGTGCGAGACCACCTGAGGAGCCTGAAGGTGCACAAGTCCATGGGACCTGATGAGATACATTCGTGGGTCCTGAGATAACTGGCCGATGAAGTCGCTAAGCCACTAGACATCATATTTGAGAAGTCGTGGCGGTCTGGTGAGGTTCCTGCCAACTGGAAAAGGGGAAACATAACCCCTATTTTCAAAAAGGGAAATAAAGAAGACCCAGGGAACTACAGGCCAGTCAGTCTCACCTCTGTGCCTGGCAAGATCATGGAGCAGATCCTCCTGGAAACTCTGCTAAGGCACAGGGAAAATAAGGAGGTGATTGGTGACAGCCAGCATGGCTTCACCAACAGCAAGTCATGCCTGACAAATCTGGTGGCCTTCTACGAAGGGGTTACAGCGGCAGTGTACAAGGGAAGAGCAACTGATGTAATCTACCTGGACTTTGACAACATCCCACACGATATCCTGGTCTCTAAATTGAAGAGACATGGATTCGACAAATGGACCGCTCGGTGGATAAAGGATGGTCACACTCAAAGAGTTGCGGTCAGCGGCTCGCTGTCCAAGTGGAGAGCAGTGACGAGTGGTGTTCCTCAGGGGTTGGTACTGGGACCTGTACTGTTCAACATTTTTGTCGGTGACATGGACAGTGGGGTTGAGAGCACCCTCAGCAAGTTTGCTGATGATACCAAGCTGTTTGGTGAGGTAGACATGCTGGAGGGGAGGGATGCCATCCAGAGGGACCTGGACAGGCTGGAGAGGTGGGCCCAAGCCAACCTCATGCAATTCAACAAGGCCAAGTGCAAGGTCCTACATCTGGGTCGGGGCAATCCCAAGCGCAAATACAGGCTCGGTGGGGAATGGCTGGAGAGCAGCCCTGAGGAGAAGGACCTGGGGGTGATGATTGATGAGAAGCTCAACATGAGCCAGCAATGTGCAATCGCAGCCCAGGCGGCCAACCATATCCTGGGCTGCATCAGAAGAAGTGTGGCCAGCAGGTCAAAGGAGGTGATTCTGCCCCTCTACTCCACTCTTGTGAGACCCCACCTGGACTACTGCATCCAGGTCTGCAGTCCCCAACATAAGAAGGACATGGACCTGCTGGAGCGTGTCCAGAGGAGGGTCACGAGGATGATCCGAGGGCTGGAGCACCTCTCCTATGAGGACAGGCTGAAAGAATTGGAGCTGTTCAGCCTGGACAAGAGAAGGCTCTGGGGAGATCTTATTGCGGCCTTCCAGAACCTAAAGGGGGCCTACAGGAGAGCTGGGGAAGGACTTTTTACTAGGGCATCTAGTGATAGGACTAGGGGGAATGGCTTTAAACTAGAAGAGGGTAGATTTAGATTAGATATTAGGAAAAAAAAAATTCACTGGGAGGGTGGTCAGGCACTCAAACAGGTTGCCCAGATAAGCTGTGGATGCCCCATCCCTGGAGGTGTTCAAGGCCAGGCTGGGCAACCTGGTCTAGTGGGAGGTGTCCCTGCCTATGGCAGGGGGGTTGGAACTCGATGATCTTCAAGGTCCTTTCCAACCTAAACCATTCTATGATTCTATGATCTACACCCAATTTTGGGGCATTTTGAGAACATTTACACATGCAAAGTGGCTGCCCTGGCCCTCATGTCCTTGCAGGCACCTGCAGCACTCAAGACACTGCTGAACAAGTGCCAGCTTGAAAGTATGTACTCTCGGGCTGAGTTTTTTTTGGGGGAGGGAAAACACAGGGGAATCTGCTGTCTCTGTCTCTCCCTGTTCTTGCTTGGGCACAGAGCTGCTGGTGGATGTGCTGCGAGGTGCAAGCGGCTGTTTTATCCCCGCCCACAGCAAAGCAGGGGGGTAAAGCAGCTCTGCCCAAGCACAGTCAGCATGGCCGGGCCATAACAACCCCCACTGTGCTGGTCTATACAGCCCTACAGCATATTCCTGCTTTCAGGGATGAAAACAGGCATCTCCATAACGCTGCTGCTCTTCCAGCCACCCAGCAGATTTTCACCACTCTAAATATCTATCTAGGCCTGGGGCACTCAGCACCCCTGGAGCAGACCTGTCTGGTCCTCCGGTACCTCTCCAGCCTGTCAGGACACGCCAGCTCTGCCCAAAAGGCAAGAAAGGTTCTGGCTTGCTCTGGGACCACAGCCTAGCTCACATGCAAGTGGCAGCCCCATTTCCACGGCTTCTGGAGAGCAAGTTCTGCAAAGCTGGATACTTTCGTCTTTAGGATACATGGCTAAAATGAGCATCCTTGCAGAAAACTCCAAAATTTGTCACCGGTGCATTAGCACCAGGTCTTGCACCGATATCCCTCTATATTTCCCCCCAAGGAAATCCACCTCCCTTCCCAGGACAGGACCTCTGCTCTTTGTCAGACCTCGCATCATATTCTCCGAGGTCCTTACCAGAATGTCCTCTGTACTGTGTCCGTCACCAACGGAGAGCCCATTCAGCTGCTGCTGGAGCTGCCCCATGCCCTGGGGCAGGTCGCGTGATGGAATGAACCAGTCCTGGTCTTCTTCCTCCAGCATCTCCTGGAAGCAGCGGTCAAGAAACTCCTGCTCCTGCAGCTCCTCCTCCACCTGCCCAAACACACCTGTCAGTCGCAGGAACAAATGATGCATCGTGGAGTTTTCCATATGCTGTCCCCACCTGGTAAAAGCAGAGTCTGCGACATGCCTACCTCACCTCGGTATCTGTCCATGCCTCAGAAACACTACAGTAGAGCCAGAGCTAGATTTTAAACCTAGATGAACACAGCTTTGTTGACTTGCCTGTAGCCAACCCCAGGAAGTTCAAGAGCACAAAAACTGGCACCTTTTGAGTGGAGCAAAGCCGTGCTCGGGCCGCTGCAGACTGCTGGGGTGGGGAGATGCAGCCTGCAAGCTCACAGCACCAGGCAAATCCAGAAGGGAACAGGACAGGATTTATGGGACATCCAGATGCATCAGTGCACGCACAGGATTTCAGGCTGCCAGGCTGCAGCACAGCTTGCTGCAAAATGAACAGGATGGCTAATAAAATCACAGCTGGGAAATGGTGCTAGAAGTGTGCGTTGCTGTGCAGATCCTCTGCTATGGAGCGATGCTGTAGCTCTGCCAGCCCGTATTTTGCTTTCTTGCTTCCCATGCTTCTCCTGCTAAAAGCTGTGGCTCTGCTCAGCCCCCTCGGCAGCCTGGTGCTCTGCAAGCACCGACGCAGGGTGGCAGTCGGCTCCCGTTGAGTGCACCATGGATGACACCATCTCCGCTGCAGGAAAACTCCTCCCGAGGAAAGCCACAGGACCTGGCTCGGGTTCCCGAGCAAAAAGCTGCTCATGCAGGGGAGCACAGGCAAAGCGAGGCAGGAGAGACGGGCAGGAGGGGGGCTGGGTGTCCCATCCTTACCCTCGAGCAGGCACATACCATTAGCGGGTCACATTAACCAGCTGCTCCCATCTTCCAGGCTGGTTTTCTCTGGATGCTGACTCGAGCAAAGCAAGTGAGGCAGGGAGATGGGTAGCCCGCGCTGCCAGCGGCCTCCTGCTAAACAGGCACGTGGTTGCCAGAAAATGAGCAGACGTGGTGACAGCCAGCAAAACAGCACGATTTTGAGCAGCTGTTATTAAGTCCAAGAGGGCTGGGTGAATCTATGATTCCCAAAATGCTCTGAAAAGCTTAAACCCTTCCATTCCACAAGAAAGCAGAAACTACAACCAAAACTGGCTTCTTGGGGGAAAAAAAGGGAGCTCTGTAGCTCACCACACCATGTACCGCAGCCCCTGAGCTGGGGATGGGCCGGCAGCCCTTGCCACTGGTGGGCTACTGCGGTCCCACTGCCTCACCGCAGTGTTTACAGAGACCTGTCCATCACAAATTACTTGGGAAGGTAACCCTGGTAAACCTACAGGGCTATTAACTTTCAGGTTATTCACAACCAGTCCCCCGCTACATTTTAAATCACATGTAAATCAAATTAAAACTCCTTGTGAGGGTTGTGGAAACCTCTCACATCAGTAACCAAGCCTTGAACACTGTCTCCAGCCTCAAAGACTGGAGAGCTGCTCTCCACCAGCCCTAGAAATTGTGCCTGGCCAGGGGAAAATCCCCTTTACTGCTTGCAAACCATCACATCACTATCCTCAACTGCATTTTCAGAGGCTGTCCTTGAAACCACAGGCAGGCAGTAGCACGCGAAAAAAGGGTATTAAAAAAACCCAACATCCCAGGACAGCTGGCTCGCCCCAGCAGGTGACGACAACTACCCTGGGCTCCTGCACTTCTACAGGACACCGGATGGAACGAGCCTAGCTTTGTGCATCTTGCAACACTTCAAACCCAGGTAAATATTCCCTCTCTTATGAGTCTTGGAGCTGCCGACTGTACTCTAACCACAGCCCAGCAGCACTTAATTTCCATCCACACACCAGAGCTTTTTGGTGCATACAACCAGACACTGGGGCCAATGCCAGCACTGGCTGTGAGCCAGGGATGCGGTGATGACATCAGTCCCGGACCAGTGGACAGGGACAGGGAGATCCTGGACACTTGCACCTGTACCTACCTGCTACCCCTCTAGCCAGAAACCATCAACTCCTTTGCATTGCATTGTGACAACCTGAACCAGGAGAGAAAGGGTTTAATATTTGCTCAGGGCTCTTTGCTGGCTTCCTGTGGTATTTAATGCAGCTCTGTCACCTCCTGCCCCAGGCCCTTCTGCACCAACCTCACCTCTGTCAGCACAGTTTCTTCTCAGCACAAGAGCCCACCACTCCCTTTTTGCCCTCTGGGATGTGCTGGCTCCGTGGGAAAAGGAACGTCACTAGCATAAATAAGGTAGGACTGTGCCAAGAAGCTTGTGGGTTTCTGAAAACACCTGCCTGTTCCCCTTGCTCAGTGCCTGGACAGCAGAAACCCTAGAAGGAGGAGGGGGGTAAGGGAGAGAGGGGGCAAGGAAGCAGCATGTCTTCAGAAGGCTGTGGAAGATGGAAGAGAAAGTGGATCTGAGGGAAGATTCAGCACCAGATCTTACAGCAGCCCCAAGCCACTGGGGCTTGCATGTGAAGGCAGCAGAAGCCGCCATTGCCACTGAAAGGGACGTGCCTGCTGCTCCCCACCCCGTGCCCCCATCACCGGCATCTCATCCTCTCCCGGGAGCACTCAGGAGAGACTCTGGACAGGGAGCAGAACACAGCCAGATGAGGCACAGCATCTCAAGCCAAGCCCCATGAGCACTGATGCCAGCCCAAGGACAGCTTCTTCCAGGAGCGCTGACTTCTGACAGACAAAGGTTCTGGTGCAGGACAGCTCTCCTTACTCTGGCTGGTGCCCCACCAGCAGACACATGGACTTCAAAGCCCTTAAAGGTTGACTTCAGCTTCTGTACAAACCGTTTTCCCTTGAGCAGTGTTTCACCAGGAGCTGGACAAAGGGCTGAGCTCCCAGGGCATCGCCAAGGAGTTGAAATGCAGAAGCAAGGGCTAGCAGACCAGGAGAGCATGGGCGAGTATTTCAGTGACACAGTGCCCAACGCAGGGAAGCCCTAAGGTCTTGGCCCTGTTTTCTTCCCTTCTCCATCTCCCTCTGACTGCACAGGCTTTCCTCTGCCTGGTTCCTCCACCCCAGGACACTCCCTCCAGCATGGAGACGCTGTATGGTTTGCTTTGCACTTTGCCTTCATCAGGCTTTTAATCAAGACAGCACTTTACGAACATTAACTAATTAATCTCACACATTTCAATCAGCACAGCTGCTTGTAGAGGCCGGCTGCTGCCTAATCACGTCATTAAATAAAACAAAAGCTTTGAGTCACAACTAGCTAACAATTGCTAACGTGATGTGGGGCGGCACTCCGCAGCTGCTGCACGCTCACCAGGAGTTACTGTCAGCAGGCGGCTGCAGTTTCCTCCTGTGGGAACAAGGCTTAAGCATTACCATATGGAAATTTTCTGCTGAGAACACCAGTAAAGCTGATGAAATCCTCCTTTGGTGACCAGGGGTGCGGTGGGGACACGACATGACTCTGCCCAGCCTGCCCGCAGCTCTGACAGTCCCTCCCTGCTAGTCTCCCGACATGTTGGTGATGGGAATCCAGTGCTTGGCCATACTCGTGAGGATGTTTTAGGAAGGGGACAAGTGTCTAGGAGAGTTTAGGGTTTCTGCCTGTAGCACAGCTCAGCCAGCTGATGGGGCAAGCTCCTTCCTCACCCAGTTCAAGAAGTCTGACTTCTTTCCAGCTACTGGAATAATGGCAGGAAGGACCAGTGAGTTCTTTCCTGCTGCCTCGTCCTGCCCTGGCATTTAGATGAAGGCCCAAAGCAGAAGCACGAGGAGGACGCTAGGTGGCTGCTCCCTTTGCTCCAGCATGCAGGGTTGCATCATTATTCCACAAACAGGAGCTGTTCAGATCCCACCATGATCTACCAGAAGCTCTGGAGCACTTAGCTGGCCACACAGCATCTAGTGGCCAAGGTTCCTACAAAGTAGTCTGGCTGCTCCAAGCGTATTTGGGACCATTTCACTGAAATAGAGACTTCTACCCAAAATGAGAGGTACTAACTGCAGAAACTCATTGCTGAGATATCCAGGCTAGAAATGCTCTCAAATTTCGAGGACTGATTTTCATGCTGGACCTCTCCTTCCAGCTCAGCATGCAGAAAGTGAAGGTCTCTGTTATCACAGCAAAGCACAGGAGAAGATGATGGTGCCATCACTGTCCCTCTGAGAAAGATCTGAGAGGATTAAAGGCATCATGAGGGTTTTTTTTTCCTGACTTTATCCATCCCATGTCCTTACAGGCATATCCAATATAAACAGGATGACTCTTCCCTTGAGCTGAGAGCCACCATCTGTGTGCAGCGCCTGTGCTGGCTGTGACTCACATGCACTTCAAGGTGCCCATCAAAGGACATCTTTCCCACTCCTCTACCCTCGCCTCAATTTTAGCTGCAGAAACGCAGAGCTGTCAACCACCCTCCTGGTCTTACCTGTCTGTTGAAGTCTTCTTCGTTCTCCATCCACATGTACTCTGCAAAGGGGTTGTTTTCCTTTTCATCATGGCCATTCACTACTTGGTCCTCTTTGGATTTGGGACTGGACGCTGTTGTACTGGCGAGGTCGGAGCCATTCATCATTACTGACTCTGGGAAGAAAAACATAGGGGTGAGGGAGCTGCTGGGGACTCCTGTGCCACCCCAACACCCTCCAGCCACCCAGCTCCCAGATGGGGGCTTGCCACTGGCCAAGCTGACGGGTAACAGCTCAGGCTTCCAGCACAAGAACCTGCTGCTTCCAGGCTGCTTTTTTATGGCACTATTTTATGGTGCTATTCCCAATTCCTCTTCTTGAAAGTGCTGGAAGCAGCACTACACCTCCCTTGCAGTGGTAGCATATATTTTTCATTATTTTGGCCCATCAGGAACAGTCTGAACATAATTGATCTGGACTTAGAGCAAGGGCTGACCTGACCAGCAGCTCCTGGAGAAGTTCTGAACAGGGCTTGGAAAGGCATCGGCACCCCAGACCCTGTCCATCCATTACATTTATTTTAAATCTGCCACCAAATGCATCAGAAGACCACAACTGGGTTATCACTGTAGTCAACATACAAACACCACAGAAGCAGATTGCCCCCTACCCCAAAATACTGATTTTTTTGGCAGAACATACGCATGCCAATCTGTGTCCTTTTACCTCTGCTGTAATTTCTTTATTTTTAGAGGGCATTTTGCAAAAGCCTCTTGGTTTGCGACATAAAGGCTGCCTTTTTCTAAAGCGGGCATTCAGAATCACAGCACCACAGCTTGAAGGAAGACAAACTTTAGAGTCCCAAACCTCAATTTCTGAAAGGGTCCCAAGAGCAGACACAGGGAAGGACACACAGACAAGACAAATGAGACAATTCAACAGTGAAACCCTATGGCATAGCGAAATGCAGACTAAGGCCAGCACAACCCTGCTGAAAAATGTCCAAACATCACATAATGACATCCCAGCTGTATGTTTTACTCTCCCCTGGTAAAGGCTTTATCTGGAGCCGAGCTGTATTCAGCTCTAGCACAGCACTGAGGCACAGGGATAAATTCGAGAGCATCCCATGTGAGCAGGGGCTGGAAAACCCAACTTCTTGGAATGACTGGCAGGAGTGGGTTGGTTTGGTCTTGAGGAGGGTGAGAGCTGGGAGCCCCACAAAACAGCCAGTTTGACTAGTTGATCATTGTAGGTCCCTTCCAACTGAAACCTAACCTTCCCTTCCCTTGTTGCAGAAAAATCAGTCTTTTGTTCTTGTGGATACAGTGGAGTTTTTATTTTTTGCAGCAGTAGAAATTGGATTTGGAGCGGGGAGTGAGGTCAGGGAGACCACTAGTGATGATGGGAACTAATACCTTTTGCAGGGGGACAAGCCTCTCCCCAAAGTTTCAGGGAACAGCTAGTGATGGGGACCAGGGTAGTCCAAGTATGTCTAATGCTGCTTTAGGAACATGAAGACAAATTAGATGATCTCTCAGAGTCTCCACGAGCCCCTACAAGGCTGTGAGAACAAGCAACATCCTCACCAGAGGCTCGTTTTATGTCTCCACCCAGGTCACAGCTGCTGTCAGATCTGCATCCCAGCAGCCGCTCCAATCACCCGGGAGCAGGGATCCCAGCTTACTCGTTAAACGTAGCCTGCTCTAGGGGCCAAGCAGATTATTCTCATTTTTGGGAGGAATCTGAAGCACAGACAGGTACACAACAACTGTCACATGTTACTCTCTGAAAAGCCCCCCGGTCAATACCAAAGGTACTCACTCAGCCCTTGTCTACCGACACCTGGGTCCCCAAGAGCAGCACAGCTTGAACACAGCTGCTCCTGGGCAAAGAAAAAAGGGAAAAAAAAAGGGAAAAGGAAGAGCAGTAAAGTCCTCAGGCTCCCTGCAGCCTCAGGGCGCCGCACCAGGCCACAGTGAAGCAGCCTTTGTTATCTGCAGAGAAGCAAGAAAGGCTCTGAACCAAGCACGGAAACATAAACCGTGCCAAAGCCAACACGGCGGCTCTCCTGTGATCAACGAGACTTATTGACGACAGACAGCTCAAGTCTGGCAGGAGAGAGTCACAGGGCAGGCGGGAAGGGGAACAGAGGCGCAAAGCAAGTAAAAAGGCACGAAAGGTTTGGATGGAGGAGCTCTCCCTCCCTGCCTGCTTCTCTCACTGCCAGCACAGATGTTTGCACAGGCAGAGCCCCAGAGCTCAAGGACACATGAGGTTTGAGGAGCTGGTGGGGTTCACAGCTTACATACAGCATCCAGAGCCCCGTCCTCTGTGCAGACAGGCAGGACTGGTGCTGGGTCAGACCAAAAGCCCTCCTGCTGCCCCGCTGCAGGTCAGCCAACTGCCATCAAGAGACAAAACGAGGTGCCCGTGCTGGTCCGGCAGCTCTGTACCAGCCACTGCAGAGAACCGTTTAGTTGGAGAAGCAGCATGAGAGAGGAGGGAAGGTTTCTGCAATGTTTCCTTTTATGCTTTTTATGGTTTTTGGTTGTTTTTTCTTTTTTTTTTTTTTTTTTTTAAGAAATAAAAAGCCTCCTCTCCCTCCCCAACACTCACACATCCACACTCCTTACTAATCTGGCTGCAAAGAATCCTTGCTCCCATGGAGCCGGCTCTCAGCAGAGCTTTGCGGCTCTTTCTGAACTTTCTGAAAGGGGGCTTTCCTTGAGTGTTTGGTGTGGGTGACCCAGGACCCATGGCACGGCCATGGGGAGCTGCGGGTGCCATGGGAGGAGGAGAGCAGCCAGCCTGACGCTGCAAGGAGGGCAGTGTGCTGTGGTTTGGGAGCAGAGACATGAAAGGATGGCTTGTGTCTAGTTTCCCTCCCAGGTTTGTAACACAGCAGTAGGACTTTCATTGCGGTTCCTGTCGGCAGGACAGGTTTTTCAGGCAGACAGGGAGCAGCAAAGGCAGCAGCCCTCAGCACAAACAGACGCGCCACCGGCATCCCAGCATCCCTGCAGAGCCCACAGCCCCTCCGTCATCCACACATCCCACTCCAGTGCCCAGAGCAAATGAAGGGCTCCCATGTCCCCAGCCACTACCATGGGGCAGGCAGGGTCTGGGGATGCCAGCTGAGCTCAGACTCTCGATTTTGGCTTCCACCATCCTTCAAGGGGCAGATGGAGAGCTGAGACCCCCGGGAAGGGACCCCACTGCTGGCAGCCCTGGGCACACCACGCACCATCTGCTGCGGTCCCCACGCTGTGTAAACAGACCCACTGCTCACCAAAATTAAAACACAGGAAGCATTCGTACCTCCACATCACGGTCAATGCCACTTGTTTACTCTGTCACCAACAGGTCCATTTTTCTTTCTTTCTTTTTTAAAAAAAAAAAAAACACAACAACATGTAGGTGTTCAAAGACCCATTCTCAGCCCCTCTCAGCAGACTCAGACTCCACCTTCACCGTGGAAGCTGCTTCACTGCATTTATCACACAAGTTTCCCTACCACGCTATTCCCACCTCTTTTGTTAGATTTGAGCCGTCCCAAAGCTTCCTGAGCCCTCCCGCAGTCCTCATCTGCAGCCATCCCCTGTCTGCTGAAGCCAGAGGTTTCTAAACAGCCTCAAGCAAAAAGGGAGTTCGGAGAGGACAGCACGGATATTTAAGTGTCATGGAGCGAGACAGGAGCACTTCTGCCGAGCGATGCCCCTGCGCTTTGCTGTAAGAAGCTGCTGCAAGCGGCAGGCAGGAGAGGCAAGCTGCCCCACGGCACTGGGACAGACGGCTGCCACCCAAGCTCATCCCTGCCAGGGGGTTGCTCCTGCCTGCATTTCCACTGGGAATATACCAGGTGAAAAAACTCACCAAACAGGAAGACAGGCACCCAAATCTCTGTTGGTGCTTGCTGGTATGGCACGAAGGGCAGTGGGTACCCAGGGGCAGGGGTATGTGCACAGATGGCGACAGCACAAGAGACCTATGTGATGTACCCGTTCAGTAGCCCAAACACAGAAGGGAAAAAAACCCAAAGCACCAAAGTGTTGGTTTGTTTTTTTTTTTTTTTATCTCCCATTTTTCACAGCTGGGTCTGAAGGACCCAAGGTCATGGTTTTCCCTTATCGGCTGGCATGCCAGCAGTCCCTCGCAGCAGCCCAGGCCACGCAGAGCCATTCCTGCCTGGAAAAGTGCCTTCCAAGGGTGCATTTTCCAGTCTGCCTGAGCCAGGCTCAATGTATGTTTTGGTCTGCGTGTTATTTATCTGAGTCACCGGAGCAGTGCTGTAACCGTCAGCCTGTTGACGCTCTACCAAGTACGCACAGAGCCAGTGTAATTTTGATATATTGGTGAGACACTGCAGCAAGCTTACTGCTCTGAGCCATGGCTCTCTATTAAAACTAAAATAAATAAATAAATCTGCTTTCTTATAATGAAGGCTTCTTGGATTTATCTTTCCTTTCCCCTGGAAAATTAAGTAGATTTTTTAAAAAAAGTAATCCTCAACCTGGGGGCTGAGAGCACAGAAAACACACCCAGAGCACACAAACCACCTCCTGAGAGCTGCATGTCCTGAGCTGGAGCACAGCAAATCCCAAGCAGCTACACCATGCGGCTGCCTGCAAGGCAGGGAGGCAGCCTGGGAGGTCCCTGCTAGTCTTTACAAACATCATCATTCTTAATGCTCCTATACTTGCTTGGGGCTGGAACAGCAGCCTGGCAAGGTAGGTTTTATTTGGAAAATGACAACAGAAGCTGAGAAACAGAAATTTGGCCCCCATTTGGTATTTGGGTGATGCTTAAAGGCTTGATGCTTCATGGCTACAGATTTCACAGGACCTGACCCCAGCTGGGACTACCAGGCAGTCCCGGGTCCATTAGCCTGGAAATAGTCACTGAGGCAAAGTGGCACAAGTGCCCAAGACATCTAAGGGCAAATTAATCAGTGTGGCTCATGCAGGAAGATCCCAACTCAATACCACCATCCCAACGCCAACAGCATCTAAAGGAGATTAACTTTTTTTTTTTGGAGGAAACATACACGTTTCTGTGCAGATGTGTCTCTCAGCCCCTGTGCTGCTGTGCAGAGATGGCACTGTGGTCCAGGCACAAGGCTGGACATCATCTAGCATGGCTGCAAAGCTCACTGCAGGGCTGTGAGCACTGTCTGCCCTTCAAAGCCAAGGGGGAGAAGCACAAGGCACAACACAGGAGTCAGCAGATGCGACGGTGGCTCAGCGTTGCCAGGGGCAGGTCTGGTCCCTCTGCCCCCAGCCCCTCACCCGATCCCTTTGGCAGCAGTGGACATGTATCACAGCTACCCGCCCTCTGCCCACCTCCCTGCCTCCTCTGCCTGCACTTCTGCAGCTGCGGTCCCATCCCCTGCGCACCGTGCCACCGCAAACCCCGCTAAGGCAGCTGGGTTGTGCTACCCGAGACACGCTGCCCTTGCTTCAGGGCAGACGCCGTAAGGCCAAGCGGGCTGCCTTGTCTCACCACCACCTCATCCCATTCGGCTCCCGCTCCTTGGAATTACAAACCACAAAAAGAGCAAGGTCCCCCTGTCAACATGTTGAGACATTTGATGCAAGAAGGGCAGAAACTTTGTGGACCAATTCTGCAGGAGGTGGTGAAGGACTCCTTAAGACCTGGCAGCACCCAAGGGTGGTATAAAAGGGGGTGGCAGACCCTGAGGGAGACAACGCTGAGACTGAGTGGGAGGACAGCAAGCACATAGGTGTAGGTACCCGCCATGCTGCAAGGGGAGCCCAGGTGCAGAGAGCCTGATGCAGAGAAGGAGGTAACAACAGAGCGACACGGTTGGAGCAGCAGGGGAGCAAGCTGATCTCACAGGCAAGCATTTTTCCAGTGGTGAGCCGTGTGTGGAGGGAACGGCAGGCGGGCAGTGCTGCATGTCTGCCTGGAGTGGGTCAGGAGGCTGTGGCACCATCCACTGGGTGGGGAGGAGTAAGGACAAAGGCAGCGGACTGAGAGATTGCACTGTGGTCGGAATGAGCCGTCCTGCGAAGAGAACGTACACGCAGGAACACTTCAGGCTCCTGTGACGGAGCAGCACAAGGCATGGCGAGTTACTAATAATCTGGATAACGCACTTCGATGCCCCAGAATTACACATATGGTTATCTGCTCTTTCCAGGCAGGCCATTAGACCATTTCCTTACCTAATTCAGGAGGATAACACACAGCAGAACAAACCAGAGTTAGTCACAGGAGGACAGAGGAACTCCTGGGAGGCAAGACCCTTCACAAGCCCCACTTCTGGCTGGTTTCTGCCCCTATGAGAGCATCCCTTTCTTACGCCAAGCGTGGCATAAGCCATGTTCCTCCCCTTTGCCCCCAAAGAGTTAACAAGTCAGCACCAGACAGGAGAATCGAGCACAGCTGCACGCTTGGCTCAAGGCAAGGGACATATGGTCCTCCTTACCCTCCCAGGCTGGTGCGGCCAGAGCCAAAACCTCAGCAGAGGCTGCTTCGGCGGGGAGCGCTGGGTTATGTGATGGAAGAGGCTAGCTGGCCAGGGCTCCCAGCTCTATAAATAGCTTTGGGAATCATTGTGTTTGCAGACAGGCTGGTCGTTCAGCAGGAAAACCCACCCACTGCAACCCAGACTTCAGAAATTAAAAAAAAAAAAAAAAAAAACCACGAGCCCTTCTTTCTCTGTGCACTTTCACAGCTCCTCTCCTTCCCGACTGCCCTGCAAGCGTTTAGGAGCACAGCTAGGTTTGCAAGGGCTGGCAGCACTGGGGAATGCAAGAGGTTAGCACTGCATCCCCAAGCCTGTGCTGCTGCAGCCTCATCCCAGCTGCACTTTGGGTTTAACGACACTCAAATTTCAACTTGTAGAGCATTCATAAAAAGAAACACTATTTTTCCCCCTCAACCAGTGCAGAGATGCTTCCCACAGAAGAGGCATACTGGAGCATAAGCAAATTGGTTTGAAGTCCTCAACCAGAAGCCCACGACTGATCCATGCCCAGGCAGCACTGGGGCAAGGAGGAGAGAAGAGGGCTGGATATTTTTGCAGGCCACCTCTCAACTCCTCAGAAGCAGCAATTAGAGAAGGGCAGCTAGTTAACCTCATTTCCCAAGAGAGTGGATTCTCCCATTTCAGCTTGCACAGGTACTTCTTGGACTCCACAGATTCAGCCCCACTTCCAACGCCCTCGCTCCTTCCACTAGCTTCTCCTCCTGCCCACCTGCGCCTCACACAGTAAATGCAGAGATTACCTTGCTCTAATCTCTGTTTGCAGATAAGGTCTCTGTGCTTCGGAGTCCCAAGCTGCACTTTTTATCTCCCAGCTGTGTAGATTTTTCCAGTAGCCGTGAGCATTGCCAGCTGCCCTGCATGGCACTTGGGATGTTCCCCTCCCTCTGCTTCCAGCTGGGTCTCACCAGGGAACCCAGTGTGACTGGGTCTGGCTTTTTCTGCACGGCTGCAATCCGGCCCTGGCCCAGCCCACGCTCTATCACCACCCTGATGTCTTTCAAGTATTTTTTCCCCAGGCTTCTCCTTCTTATTATACTGGCGCTTCAGGTTTTATTCCCTGACGCTGAAGCGCTGAGCTGGCGAGCTGCTGCAGACCTGGGGGAGTCACCCACTGCTCCCCGCTGTCTTCAGCCCTCTGTAATTACAGGGCGTTAAGTTCTCCTGGTTAGTCTGGACTTCTAATGTTAGGCTGGACTCCTGATACTCCCTTCTCGCGCTGTCTGGGCTACTGAGGGGGTGTGCCAGTCCCTGCTTGCAGCCTGCAGCAGATGTGGAGCTTTCCATTTATCTCAGTTGCTGAGGAACTGCATCCTATTTCCATCTCCGATCTGGGGGATAATCTCATCCTGCACTATTTTAATCTATATCCACAAGAACAATCCCCCACTTTGCCTAGGCACAAAACGAAGGGCCGCCAGATCCCCCGTCATTTTGAAAGCACCAGAAACATCGAACGCCGCTCTTGAGCTGTGTCCAAGAAATGCTTAGAAACCTAATTTCAAATTCATCCTAAACACTGCTCTTCATTGAGCTACTTTTAATCTCAGGCAAAGACAACACGTTCTGCACTTCACAGCTCACAAACGGGTCCTGCTGCTCACCAGGATTAACGCTGCAATACATTGCAGCAGGATATGGCCAGCCAGCACCATGCATGAGCCCTGTAATTTCTTTAAGGGAACCGATAATAGAAATTTTAAAGGCTTCAAAACAGAGCATCCATCACGCAGCACCTTCCAGCTCCCCAGGCGGTGGCGGCTACTTCTGCTCTGGGAGGGGAAACCTCCTGGTCAGAGACAGAAGACAGTCTTCCCACAGATGTGCTGTGACTTCCCACACAGGGACTTCCATGGGGCAATGAAGGGACAGTGTTCCCTGCCTGCCTGGGTGCAGGCAGAGAGAACTGAGAGCAGAAAAAGCCAGTGGTGCAATTTCTGCAGCAGCAATGGCTGGCAACTGAGATCAAGGAAGCAAATGGAACGCTTTGGCAGGACTCTCCAGGTCTGCAGGAGCAGCTTTATCTCTGTTTGTGCTGGAGGCCCAACATGGAGGCACCTTCCCAGGCACCTCACAGTACGTGCCCTGTACTCACATCTTGGGCTTTGCCCATGCTGGTGCTGGGTGCCTGTCCTCCACGCCATCGCTTTCACTCAAGGATGGGGAAACAAAGCACGGCAAGGCCGAGGGGGATAAGGCAGACATGGAGATTCGACCTGCATTTCAGGAGCTCAGGTCTGCACCTCAGCAACTGGACCACGCTGGCTCTTGCTGCACCCTCCCTTGGACCGCAGGCTGTGGTAGCGCAGTCACAGCTGCCGGGGCTTGGCACCATTCTCCAGGCCACCAAAACCTGACAAAACACGCCCTGTCAACATCAAACAAGAGTGGGCACTGTGCAGGCTGGCTGGCGGCTCCCTTTCAGCAGCCTGGATTTCGGCTGCTGACAACACCAGCATGGATCAAATTAACACTGGTGTAAGGGCCAGCGTGATGACAGCTCTGGAGATCGACGCTGTCCTCGCACAGTTAAGGTCCCCAAGGTGTTGTGGACCAGCCAGCCCAGCGGTGATGGATGACCCAGAGGTGAATGGCCAAGGGTCTTGCTTCACTGTCCTGTGGCCAGCTGTGAGGGGAAAACAAACTCCTGCTTCCAGGGAAGGGAACAAGCCTGTTTCCCTCCTCAGCTGTTCACTTTCTAGAACAAAAGCCTGAAAGTTTGCATGAAAGTCCAGCTCCCTCTAACAGAGCCCTCGGATACACTGCCCACCTGTGTACAGCAGGTGTTTTCTGCCTGTCTCAAGTAAGTACGTGGGGAATCCCGCAAGGACATGTGTGCATCTTAGAAACAGCACACACACATGCCTGGCTCTTCCTTACTCAGCCTGGAAAAGGGCTGTCCCAACAGCTTGTCACCCAGGAGCTCTTCAGAGGGAAAAACTTCAGACTTTTTTGCACAGAAAGGAAACGTGGACATTTTCAATGCAAGACTGTAATATGCATTTTTATCTCAAGCTATTAGGAACCAAAAAAAAACACAACTGAGGGCTTTACACAGCCTTTTCTGTGGCCAAGGATCCAGATCAACCATACTCCAAAGCGACAGAGCCCAGCATGCATCCTGTCAAGCAGTCACTGCGTCAGATGCAGAGAGGTTTTCCTACCTGGCCAAGATGCTCCTGTAGCAACATCTGACTTGTCACTGCACGCCAGGCTGAAACCTGAAGAGCCGGCACGTAACAAAATATCTGAAGGGCACAAACCAGGAGCCAGCTACACCATGCTGAGCCTGCCAGTGCTGCATCCCGTCCCCCATAAACACAGCTGGCGGGGGCAGGCTGGCCTGGACTGGGGAGGGCAATCTCCTCCCAGCCCAAACCCACCCATGTGCTGCATTCCAAGCCCCTGCAGCACAGGCTGAGCTAGTTTTTTAGGTAAATTTAAGAAACCACCTTCCAGTCACTGCCATCTGCAAAGACAGCACATTGTGCCGCCTGCCTCCGTGTTGGGGGTCCCTCCAGAGTGATGGCAGCATGCAGCACCGCTGTGGCTGTCCCCCACGTGGTCCACTGGAGCAGAGATCATGCAGTGGGAGGAGGTCAGAGTGGGCTTAGGAGGGAGAAGCCAGTCTCCCCCTGCCCCACAGCTTTGCTGAACGCATTGCCACCCCACATGGTGGGTCAGCAGGGCCGGTAGCATGCTCCCCTCGCCTCTCCCCACAGGCAGGGGGCCTGGCCCACGCAGAGAGGAGCCTGACGACTGTTTTGGGAGCCTGCTCCCGAGGGGTGCTGGGGTACCAGGAGAAGACAAGGGGCAGGGTGGCAGGAGAGTGCCCAGCTGGAGTCTGGCAGGGCCCCAGCTGTCAGCACTGGTTTCTTTGGTGAAACCAGCCAGGAGGGACTTCTGCCAGTCTCTCCGACCACGACACCCGGTTGAACACCTGCTCCCAGGTCGCCTCCACACCCACCTCACCTTTTGGGGAATAAGCTGACGCAGCAGCCCGAGCCCTGTGCTTCCCAGTCTCTGGCTTCACCTGGCCTGCGTGCCCCGGGGAAGGAAGCTTCCCCAACAAAACACAGCGCCTGCAATCCAATACAGAACCGGGACCCGAGCTGTGCTTGCTTACTCCCGTCCCAGCCCTCCCCACCGGGCGCAGGCCGGAGCGTGGCCACACACCCGGCGCTCCCCATACGAGGGCTGCCGGAGCCTCGTGGTTGCGCTGACAGAGGTGCGAGGAGCAGCCGGGGCCGTGCCGAGGCCTGCGAGCGTCGCCCAGAGGAGCTTTAATTCAAATCGGGCCGGGCTGGGGCCTGCTCGGCCTGCGCCCGCCAAAGGCCCGCCAGCCCCAGACCCCCCGGTGCTCGCCCCGAGAAGCCGGCGGGCTGCCGGGGTCGGGTCGGGCCTGCGCCCCGAGCTCGTCCCGGAGCCCCCTCCCTACCTGCCGACCGGGCCGGGCCGGTGCCGCTCCGCGGGCGCCCGCCCTCCACTGCCACTGCCACTGCCACTGCCACTGCCACTGCCACTGCCACTGCCGCCGCCGGACCCCACCGTCGACCGCCCCCCCGCCCGCCCCGCGCGGCGGGGACACGCCCCCTTCCCCGCCCTAAGAAGACTGACATCCCATTGGTCAGACCCGCCACGTGTTCCCGCCCCCCTCAGCTCAGCTTTAAGCCTGGTTGGGCGGAAGGGTGAGCGATCGTGTCGCTATTCCGCCAGTCTGCTGCCACTCCAGCTCCTAGTCCCACCCGCTCTGCCACCGTCTCATTGGAGATCAGGGTCCGCCTCCTAGCCTCCGGATTGGTTAACCTCGAAGTGTCGGATTGGTTGGGCGCACGCGTCCCCCACGTGGGTCAGACCGCGGAGGCGGGACTGTAGCGGGGTGGGCGTGGCCCGCCACAATGTAAATAACTACATCACCCTGCCCCGTAGTCCAGATCCTGATTGGCGGGCGCAGCGCCCAATGGGAAGAGGCTTCACAAGCCGCCCGCCTCGCTGCGTGGGAGTGCTGCTAGGGAGCCGCTGATTGGTGGGTTGATGTAAACACATCGAGGGGGCGGGGGATTCCCCGGGCACTCACGCCCGAGCCCGGCGGGGCGGGAGCTGTCACGTGGCGAGCGCGTGGTTTGGAGGGGGGGCACGGACGGACCCAAACGCCCCGGGGGGGCAATCCAGCCCCGCACCCCGAGTGATGGGGGTACCTCGGGGGGGTACCAGCCCCGGCACCCCCGGGGCGGGGGGAGCACCGGGAAGGGGGGCTCAGTCCCGCACCTCAGTCCTGGGGTCACCCCAGTGCCGGGGGACCCGGCTGGCACCCCCAATTTTGGGGGGCACCTCGGGGGGAGACGACGACGACGCAGCCCCACACACCGAATGATGGGGGTACCTCGGGGGGGACTCAGCCCTGCACCCCCGGCTCCCCCAGCGCCGCCCCCTCGGACCCCCCCCGCGCCCCCCTCCCCACTCCCCGATTACCCGTGTCCGGTGGCCGCCCGCCCGCCCGTCGTGTCACCCCCCCCTCTGCGCTGTGACGAGCCCGGGCCGGCTGCCAGGACCGAGCCGGGGCTGCGCCGGGTGGCGCCCGCGGGCACCCGCACCCCGACCCCCCGAGATGCCGGCGGGCGGCGGTGGGGGCTCCGCGCCCCGAAAGCGGGGCCCCCAGCGCCCCCCCGCCCCCGGTCCGCTGCCCCTCGACCCGCTCGGACGGTGAGTGCCGCGGCCCCGGGGGTCCCGCAGCCCCCCCTACGGGGGTCCCCACGCCCGGCTGCCAGCCCCTGCGCAGGGCGGGTTTGGGGGAGGGAGGTTGAGCCTTTCCCTGACCCGCGGGGGGGTGGGGGCAGCCCCATTCGCCACCCCTGAACCCCGCATTGGGGTACGGAGGAGCTGGGTGGGAGAAGCAGTCCTGCTCCCTGGCACCAGGTCGGGGGTCCAACCCACAGCTGTGGGGGGCTCTGGTGGGAGGGTGCCCATGGGAGGAGGGTGCATCCCTATGGGGAGCCCCATAGGAGAAGGGGGTGTGCCGAAATCTCCTCCCACCCATTGGGGGTGACCCCAAACCCCTTCCACCCTGCGGGCTCGGATTTTGCTATAAGGAAGGGGGGGAGTGGCAGCCTGGGGGATGTCCCCGTGCCCCTGGCCAAGGGGGTCCACATGCTGTGGGAAGGTGAGAACGCCCCAGCAGGAGGGTCCATCCTGGGGTATACAGGGTTTGGGGGGTCAGCCAAGGGATGCTGCATGGTCCAGGGACCCCCATGGGGCCAGACCCCCTCGCCTGTGCCAGCCTTCAGGTTTGCCCCCACGTGCGTATGAAACGCACAGACCCCGTCTCGGCAAAGTCCCAGTGCCTCTGCCACTGGTGTCTGGGATGTCCCTGGGCATATCACTTAGCTCTCCTGCCTGGTGGGGAGGTGTGCAACCAAGCAAAACACAATCAGCTGGGCTGGGGGACAGGGGCCGGATCTGTCCCTCCCCTTGTCCCCCAGCCCAGCATCTGGATGGTTGCACCAACCCCACGGCCACCACGCTCCCATCGCTGGCCGGAGCGGTGAGCTATTTCTAACTGTGTGCCCTCATCCATCGGGAACCTGTTCCTCACCAGGTGCTAATTCGGGGCGAGTTGAGACATGGGGTCTGGGTATCGGAGGACAAACATCACAAGGTGTCCCCAAGAGGCGAGCGGGATGTCCGCAGCGTCCAGCCGAGGATGTAAGACGAGCAGATTGCTCCGCCGAGGTGACAATCTCCCCCGGTCGCTGCTATCCACTTGGGCGACCTGAAATGTGGCACCCTGGGGACAAATTAGCTCTCTAGGGTAGCTGACGGCTCCTTGTATGGCTGAGGACTGGGCTCTGCCACCAGACAGGATAAAAATAGCCTGCGGGCAAAGGGCCTGATCCAGTGAGGTGCTTGCCACCCCCCCCAGCACGAGGGGATGGTGCATCAGGTCTTGCCCATATGGGTTTTGGGGTGTGGGAGATGCTGGTAGGGGTCTGGGGGTGCTGCCAGGCAGCTGCCGGTACAGGGAAGGGGGGCACAGAGCTGTGGCAGCCCCACTCTGCGGTGGCAGGAACAGCCCCAGGGAGGCTGTACGGGATGTTCCGGGGGCGCCGGAGCGTTTGTCCCTACTGCCGGTAACGGGAGACGTCCCCGAGCGCAGGAGCCCGACTTTTCCCTGCTGTCAGCAAGGGTCCGGCCCTGCGCTGTGGTCCCACCATGAGGAGCCCCACAGCTCCAGTGGATTTGCAGTTGCCCCCCCAGACCCCCACCTGTGGATCCCCTTCAGCTTTTGGGGGCGCAGGGATGCCTGTGGACTCAGAGCTCCCACGCATAGACAGGGCAAGGACCTGAGCTGTTGGGGACAGTGGTCTGGGGGCTCCTGGGTCACTTGGGGGTATAAGAGGTCCTAGCATGGACGCAGGTGATGGTGCAAGTGGGCACAGCTCTGCCCTCGTGGGTATGGCACTGCCCCCAGTTCCATCCCCATCCTCGGATGCTGTGGGGTTAACGGGATGGGTAACGGGTGAGGGCAGCCCTGCAAGGTCAGTGAAGGCCATCGAGTGCCTGAGAATGTCACCGACGTGTGATGACACTCTGCCCCGGCCCCAGCTGCCAATGCGGGAATGTCAAACACGGCCTCCCTCAGCACTGCATGTGATCCCAGCCACAGGGATGCCTCTGTGGGGACAGGGACATGGGGCTGCACGTCCCCCTGCTCTCTCCCCACCAGGGACACAGGAGTGCACGTCCCCCTGCATTTAACCACCCCCGTCTTCTGGCGCTCGTCTCACCATCCCCACGCCCCCATCTCCTCATCTGTGCCTGTATACTCCTTTCCATCCCTTCTCTTCCTCTTTCCCACCCATCTTGCTGCCATTTTGGGGTGGATTTGCACTGGTTTGGAGGTACTGGTGGCCACAGCAGCACCCAAAATGCCCCATCTGGGTCCTCTATTGGAAGCAGAGGAGGAGATTCCAGAGCCCTTTGGAGTGGGAGGGGGGAGCCTCGTGCTGGGGGTAGGACATTGGACATTTTCTGGTTGTTTTTTTTTATCACCCCATTCCTGTGCACGGGTTGTTCCAAACCCTGACAACCCCCTCCCAGACCCAGAAATGTCCCTTCTCCTCCCAAACTGGTCTCCTGCACCAAGGGCCCAGTGGGACCCCCCCCCGGCATTGCTGCTCACCCTTCATGCCGTGGGCGGGGGGGGGCACATCCTCCTAGGCAGGGGTGCCACGGGAGGTGGCACGGAGGGGACACTGACTAGCCTGTGGTCTTTGTCATGCCCCCCTCCATGTTAAAAGCAGCCCCAGGGGACAGCACTCAGAGGCAGGGAAAGGGGCTTGGGCAGGAGAAGGTTGTGGCCCCGTAGCTCAGCACTTTCAAGCTGCATCAGTTGCTGTGACTTCTAAGCCTGGTGTGACCGTGTAGGGGACTGCCAGCACCAGGGCTCCCTGTCTTCCCAGCTCCCAGTCCTCCCAGTGTCCCGGCTGAGGAGCTGTGCATCAGCTCACCCGGCCGTAAAGCAGCGCAGTGGGAACGCATCCTCCAGAGCTGCGGGCATGCCTGGGAGCTGTTTGGAGGCACGGGTGGGTGGCCGGAGGCTGTCTTCAGCCTCGGCGCCGGTGTCACGCAGCGTGAGCCCCCCATGGTCCCCAGGGGCTAGCAGCTGCCATCTGGGGCAAGGGGCTGTCACATGCCCAGGGGACAACGGAGGTGGGGGGGAGCACAGCAAGCTCCCGGGCTTCCTCATGCCTGCTCTGTGCCACGCCACAGCCACAAAAATGTCACCCTTGTCAGGCCTTGATGATGAATTACTAAATTAACTGGGCGACCATGGGAAAGCAGGTGCTTTGACACATCTGTGCTCCAGGCCCAAGGCTCCGGCTGGTGAGGGTGCAGCTGGGAACCAGGGGCATAAAGCGAAGCCTGCAGGTCCCATCCTGCAGCGGAGGAGCAGCGGGAAATGGAGAGGTGGTGGCTCCTCCATGTCCTCGTCTCCGGCCAACTGGGGCAGGACCGAGAGGCAATCCTCTGTTGGCAGAGGATTCGGATGTGAAGGATGCTATGTGCAGCAAAGCGGAGGGTTTCTGGGTCAGCTCTTGCTTGAGCTTCGCAGAAAACAGACCCTGAATAAGAGGGTGTTTTACGGGGGTTTCCAACAGTCCCAGTACTGCCAGGCAGAGCTGCTGCCTCCCTGAGGTTTTGCTCCTACATGTCCCTTCACAGGCAGAGACCGGAAGGACCCACCGAGGAGCTGGCTATGAGAAGGGGCAGGGCGGCATCCTTTCCTCCTCTGTTGGGGCAGCCACCCCTGTTCTCTCCTCTATTTCATTCCTGCTTCGCAGAGTCTTGTGGAAAGAAGCGGAGGGAATCCCACAGCAGCTGGGAGCCCTGCAAGATCGCCCAGTCCTGTTTCATGCCACTGCGAGATGCCGCTACCGCTCCAAAACTGCCTTTTAATCTTGCCAAGCTCAATACGCTCATTTTATTCTGACAGCCTCATTTACATGCATGGCTTCATCTGTGCGCTCGCGATCTCGTTGCACTGATGCAGCCCGGAGTCCATCCCACCTCCCCAGGCTTCGCCCCACTTTACCGCTATTTAAACCAAGCGTTAAAATTCAGTCTTGAAGCTCAGCGTCCAAACGGGGCAGAGCATCTGCGGCAGGAGATAGGGAGTAAGACGTCCAGCCGTGGCAAGAATGGATCTTTAAGGGGCAGTTCCGGCGGGCGGGGGGGGCGGGAGGGAGCAGTAATTTCAAGCCCCAGCACGGCTGGCTGGGAAACCAGTCCCCGAAGCAGCCAGCCCGGAGCCGTGCCGGGGATCACGGCCCCGCTGCAGCTCTGCCGGCTCAGAGGCACCATCTGCCGGGGGCAGCTCCCAGCTCAGCCCGGCGGCTCCAACGGGGATAGATGTGCCAGCGGAGCGTGAAAGAAACATATTCCCCCCAGTAAAGCCCAGCTCCTTTTCCTATAGGGCAGCAGCTGCAGAGGGAAGCACAGCGGACAAACATGTTGTTAAGTCTGCAGCATCCATAAACACCCCCTGACAGAGGGATTCGGCTGCAATGCCACCACTCGGGTTCTTTTTAAGCTGCTTTTAAAACATCTGCTAAGCCCCCGCTTGCAGTCAAACAGGACGTGCTTCAAGGGCTAGTGTTTTGTTTTTTTTTTTTTTTTTTTTTTTTTGCTGGGGCAGGAGAAACTGTGGTATTTTTACAGCCCTTTTGGGTGTTTCTGCTCAGCATGGAGAGTGCAAGGACCTGAGGAAGCTGCAGGGGGGTCTGCAAGGAGGGGGATGTCCTGGTGCCCCCTTCTCCCCACAGGAGGATGGCACAGTGGGGCATGGATCTGGCATACTCCCAGAGTCTGACAGCTCTTTGCCTGGGAAGCCCAGGGACTTGCTCACATGGGTGATGAGGAAACTGAGGCTGCAGGGTCTGGGTAGGCATAATCCCAAGCTCAGCTTTGCTCAAGCATGGGCACGTCCAGCCTCAGCCACAGCACGACGAATAGCCAACAAACCAGATGGAGGTCCAGAGCTCCTCAACACAGGCTCTCCCTGTCACCTGGGGCTTTCACAGCTCCACCTGGGGCTTTCACAGCGTGCAGCATCCATTAACAGCAACCTCCTTGTCGCTGTGATTGACAGGAGCAAGCCTTGGGTGGTTGTGGTGGTGCAGAAGATGCCCCAAACTCACCACATCATAACACAACCATGTGTCCAGGCTGCAGCTCTCCCACTCCTCCGAGCCCAGCCCTGGCTCTCCCCCCTTTTTTGGGGGTGTGACACACCTTTCCTACAAGGTGTAATGGCAAATGACTCACCCAGGATGCTACAGAGGGAAGTGGCAGACCTGCTACGTCTCTTTTGTAGGGGCAGTGCCTGAATTCCCACTGCCCCCTGTATAGCCCCCACATACTGGGCCGAGGGACTGGACATTGAAGGTGCAAAACCAGTTAATTGCATCCAATCCATTCCCAGACCCAGCAGCGGGCTGAGACAACCCACACTGTCACGCGGAGCGGGGACAGTTGCCAGATACCAATGTGTCAGGCAAAGAGTATGCAGGGCTCTGCAACCGCCAGCCAGGGCCCAGAGTTCACAGCCTGAAGGACTATTAATACCCGTCAGCCTGGGCAGCCTGGAGTGGGACCAGATCGGATGGAAAACACAGACTTTAAGCAAGGCTTGACAATATGATGGGGATGAGAGAGCAGCTGGGAGCCAGAGAATTTTGTCAAGTAGCCAAAAACCTGCCCGAGTGAAGTCCTTCACATAAGGAGATGCTGTCTGCATTGGCTCCTTCCCGACTCCATGATTTACATCTCTTCTATAAGATGTAGCCAGCACCCCACATTACACACATGCCTGCTCCCCAGCAGCAAAGATCTCAGCTTGAGGCTTTGGTGACCACCTGATCTGAAAGTGGATTGCAGATCTGAAAAATCATCTCTTCTTGGTTATTGGCTACACACCAAGGGTCTTCTCCCCATGCCTCCACAGCCTCTGTGAAATACAGGGTGGTTTGCGGTGAGCTTAAGAGCCAGCACTGGAGAGGGAACTTGTGTTCTTGCTGCTGCAGACCTGTCTCTCCTGAGCGCCGAGCTGCTAGGCTGAGTTCTCCAGTATCTCCTGGAGTTGTTCTGGCAGCAGGTTTTGTGCTTTGGTCACCTATAAATCTCTTTGGGGACCTTCTCTTATTTTGACCCAGAGCAGCACGTCTAAGAGCTAAAGGGGTAAAGACAGTTTGGGATTACGAAGCACCCTTAGAAAAAGCAAGATTCCTTGTTGTGTTCTCACATGGACATCCCTTGTCTGTGTTTTAAATATTCAGAACAAAATTTTATATGCTTGTCATCCATGTCATTTTATGGTTAAAATGATCAAAACCATTTCAAAGAGTGAGGTCTATCAACATATCCTTGGACAACTTAGCATTGCATTTGCAAAGGGCAGCTTCATGACCTCAGATGTGGCTCTGAGCACCTGGAACTGAGTCAGGAGCACAGAAAGTTTGGCAAAGAACCAGCAAACCCCTAAAACGAGCTGGATTAAGAGGCCTGTCCAGCATCTCATGGGGATTTCCTCACAGAGCAAGGTTAGGACCTGACTCTGGCTGAAGCTCTTGTGAAGCTGTAAGAATTTTATTTCAATCCCTTTGCCTCTTATTTTGCAAGAAATGAGGCAGAGTGCTGCAGCAAACAGGTCCTCCAGGTGCCCAACCCCACTCCCGCAGCAGAGCTGCCAGGGCTCCAGTGTCACATCACATAACCAGAGATCGTGTCGGGACACCAGGATACGTTGGATAGATCAGGTTGCACAAGCAGTCTAAATGTTTACATTCCCAAAGGTCTTAGTCCTTAATTTGTTTAATTTTACTGTCTTAATGATTGCCTTTTAAGACAGTGCTGCTGTAATTGCTACAGGATATTTAGCAAATGAGACCATGGATGTGATTCCAGTTGTCTTTGCACCCGGACCTCAGTGCGTTTTGACTCAAATTTAATTTCTTATTTTCAACTGTTTTACAGCTGTCAGGGCAGCATCACAGAGCACTAGCAATGGGAGCAGGATGGCATTCAAGATCCATGTAGGCAGAGGGCTCATCTTATCTTTATTTTATAAAGCCTTTGACCCAAACGATTCTTTCTCAACAAGATGTTAAAGTCTCCACAGCAGGTGCTGGGCAGTGCCTATCCTTGGGATGCTCCTAAAACCGCAGCTAACTTCGTCAGAGTCCTATGGTCTTGCCATAAAAGCTGATCCTGTCTTTTAGTTTACAACAGATTTTCCCTTCCAGAGTACCTTGTTAGGCAAGATCTTTGGGCTGGCCCAAGAATGGCAAAACAGACACAGGCACGTATCATATAATTTAGCTGTAAGCAGGTTGATTCAGAAGTTTAGGAAATACAACTTCCAACTCTCCAAAATGATCCTAGCTTCTTACTTTCCCTTGCTATGCTGTGGTGGGAGCAAGGAATACCTGTAGTCTACAGAAGTCATGGGTTGCAGGACTAGACAGCTCTAAGCAGGTTTCAAAAGCCAAGAATATGTGGAAGTCTTAACTTTTAAGGATTAGCAGTTTCCAAGACTGTGACATCCTGGAGAGGAACTGAAACAGGTTTGGAGACAAAGACCAGCAAGCTATTTCTGTCAGCTCAGCTTTGTCAGAAAATCCAGCACCAGTGAATCATTTTTGCTGGATGTATGCAAAGTGTCTGTGGGATCTCAAACACGAGGAAGACAAGTGCCCAAGCAACTTCAAAGCAGTACAAGCGGACAGATCCACACGGCAGCCAGTCCACTGGCACTGCTCAGCCCACTCCCAGCCTGCTAAAAAAGAAGCTGAGTGGGTGCCTGCTGTCTGCCACATTTGCAGCAAGACGCAGCACTTCCAGCAGCTCTGAAATATGCTCCACCACACAAGCAAATGGTGTGTTTGCGGGCAAAGCTGGTTACAGGCCTGCTGTATACCATACGTGCTTTGGGGGCAGTCACAGTGACGCAGTGGTGTTTCTGTCCGACTCTGTGGTTAGGTTTGGCATCCACTGTGGTATTTTCAGGAAATAACGCAGCAGCTCTTAAAGGCACCTTCTGTCTCCTCAGAGAGAAGCCTGTGACTCTGCAAAGGTGCTTCATGGCCAAGAGCATGGGTGAGTCCAGAACAACAGGAGCTCCCTGTGCTAAAGCCTTATAGGGCCACCCAAGGTGACAGAGCTTTTTAGACTCTCCTCTTCAGGTCAGCACTGGCACTGCAGACCATAGTTAATGGAGGAAGACTGCATTTGGGGACAGTGACTCACTGTGGCCACAGGGAAGTAAGCTTGTTGGAGGTACCAGGTATTAATAGTGCTGCTCCAAAAACAAACATAATTCCAGACAGCAGTATGAACAACTACTGAGTCAGTACCTCAAAGTCTTAAGCACCATGTTGGTTTCCACTGGAAAAATGGGGCAGCCACTGGCTACCAGTCAAGCTTAGGATTTGAAGAGGAACTTAGCAGAGGGGATCCACAGGTTCAGCTGAGGCTGTGCGCAAGGCTGAACATATGCTGGAGAAACATAAGGTGGGAGAGCCACTGGAGAGAACAATTCTAGAAGCTCACGGTGTTGCTGAGGAGGTTCAGGCAGGGAAGAGGAGGACCCCTGCTCAGTGCCCTCTCAGTTTCCAGCAGCAGGCAGGGAGGAAATGCAGGTGCCCTCACTACAGACCAGCTCCAGCAGCACTGGCTCTAGGGTAAATCAGAGCCCGGCAGCTACACCACAGGCCCAGAGCAAACACCAGGCCTCCAGCAGAGAAGAGGAAGGCAAGGGAGATAATGAACAGCTGATGAGAAAAACAGGGGGTGCAAGAGAGGGAACAACAACAGGCCTACAAGAAGCAGAAGGAAACAACAGTGCCCAAAAAGAAGCAGTACCCCCCCACACACCCCTCTCCGGTGACCCCTACCACCATGAGCGAATAATGGCGGCGGCAACAGTTATATAGGGGAGAGCTCCCAGCATGCTCTGCGGCAACTGCAGTTTGTCCCCTGCCACACGAGGCGCATGCGCAGCTCGCCCCCCGCCTGGGAGGGCGCCTGCGCATGCGCACTGTGGGTACCGTGCCCACACCGAGTGTGATGACCTGCCGCGGCCTCACGGGATTCACTGCGCTTGCGCGATGACTTGCCGCTCGCATGCGTGTTCTGCGCATGAACCCTGCGCGCCGCTGGCTGCGCTCCGCCCTTTCCCTCCGCGCGCAGGCGCAGTGCCCGCTGTCTCCCTCCTCGGGGCTGCATCTCTGCGGCCGCGCCGGCGACGGTGGCGGCGACTGGTACGGTCCAGCCTGGCTCCGCTCGGCTCAGCGCGACGTGAGCGGCGGCAGGGCGAAGCGGAAGCAGAGGGAAGGGCGGCTGTGAGCAGCGCGTCTCGGCTGCGCCCCGCCGGAGGTAGGAGCTCGGCGCCGGCCGCCCCCCGCCCCTGTGTGGCGCAGTGGGGGCTGAAGGGGACGCACAAAATGGCGGCGGGTGGGGGCGGCCGGGGCTCCTGTCGCAGGCCGTGGGGACGGCGCCCTCCCTCAGTCCCCCACGTTGACTACCCATTCTCCCGCCAGGGCCCAGTACCGCTCGCCCACCGGAGCCCCGGGCCGTGGAGGGGCCGGGGGACAGCGGCGGTGCGGGCTGCTTGCCGCGGGGGGGACGCGGTGTAGCTGCCTCGCCGCCTTTCTGCCTCGTTTGCCGTGAAGCGCCTCCTCGCAGCCGGTTGGTAACGGGGTGCTGCGGCTGGATATAGGCGCTTCAGTGCCTTTGGGCGAGCGGCTGCCGCCCCCCTTTTTTTTTTTTTTTTTTTTTCTTTCCTACTGAAGGGATTCAGCACGGCGGCGGTGTTGTGTACCGCACTGCTGTGGGTACGGAGCGTCTTCCCTCCCTGCTAGGCGCTGCAGGCAAACACAGGCATGCCCTGCCCCAGCCACCCTGCACCTATCTGGTTGTAGTTCATTGCAATGTAAAAAGCGGGTGAACAAACACACACTTGTAAACCGCAGCATAACGTTTATCTGCGCTGCAGCCGAAGTCTTGGCTTGCCAGCAGTGCGCGTATTGATTTAAGAAGTTTGATAGCACAACATGTGCTTACTCAATCTCAGCTTTTGCATGTTTGTAACAAACGGTTAGGGAAATGCACCATTTGCTTTCTCGTTCTTATCTACGTTGTGTTTCTGTCCAGCTGTGTTTCAGTGAAAGCTCGGACCTTTAATTAAATCTATAAATTTAGCACAATTACATTGAAACAAAGCTATCTGGCAATTTGGGAATAGTGGTTTTGGCTTTGAAACTGGCTGTTGAATAAAGTAACGTTCACTCTGTTTAACTGAAGGGATTGGTTTTCATCATTGTATCCTTTGAGAGCTCAGAATGTAGATATGTCTTCTGGCACCTCATATTTCTCTGTTGGGGGAAGAAAGACAGCTTTCCCGTTTCTTCCTTATGTGACTGGCTTCTTGACTTTGAAGAAAATAGTGGTTGATCTGAATTGGTCAAACTAACTGAAGCAACAACAAAAATTCTTTTTGCCCAAGGCAAAGTATTTTTGCACCATAGCATAATCTGGTTTATAGTTCTTACCCAGGAACCTCATGTGGAAATTAGACTTTTTTTTTTTTTTTTTAACTTGGACACATACTGCTGTAGTATTTAATACAGTAATGTAATATAGGTTGTTATTTTTTACATTTATTTTTCTATATGATTATTTTAAAGGTATTTAAATAACTGATTAAAATGTATTGTGTTTTTTAATAAAAATTATCATCCATCCTGGTTTATAGCCCAGAATTGATGTTGAAATGTGTATTCAGTTTTGGGTTATGCTCTTCTCTCTGGTATGTGGTTATTCACTAGACATTTAGAATATTAAATTATAACTCTGTTGTGAGGTCTCCAAGAGGGTGGATATAAAAGTGAGGTAATTATTTTCCCTATTGACAAGGTACTTCTCAAGGATAAAAGGTATCTTTAAATGCAGTTTTTTCTGATTAAAAAAAAAACTCATTTGCCAGAACTAACAGAACAATCATGCTGGCTCAAAGGGTGGAGAACATAAGGGACTTGAGTGATCTCTTCTCCAACTTCTATGACAACTGATGTAAATGAGTGATATTTATCCAAGGGTGGGGTTCAAAGTGGTTACAAAACTTGCTGCTCCCTGCTATACCGCTGGATTCCTTTTCTTCCCTTCTTCTGTTTCCCAAGTGTCTTGCAGTTTGGTTTTGGGGCTGAGCTCAGGAGAAGCTCAACCGTACTCGTGCTAGTCCTTACCAAACAAGGAGCTCTTCAGTTTGTGAAACGGGAAGAATATTGAGACCTTTTTTATTTTTGCAGTGTTTTACATTTGAAGGTAAATAAATTTTTTTTTCTTACTTCATTGCTATTGAGTTAAATATTCTGAATGAAGTTTGGGTTGTTTTGGGCAGAAGTATTAGTATTTGCTCTTTGTCCGCAATGCTGTCAGGCACATCTCCACATCAGGCGTGCAGAGCTCCATATGCCTCAGAGCTGTTGCATCCATACAAATGTACTTATTAAACAGTGTGCTGGATTTGTACTGCTCAAAAATCGTACTTGGAAAGTGAAAATTGAAAAAGGCTGGTAGATTTCTGCTGCTAATATTCCGTGAAGGTGCATTTTTGGGCAGTTTTAATAATTACTTGCTGAAGGACTTGTGCTGATTTTTCTTTTGTTTTTTTTAGTGGGTGTCTGTATGTAAACTTGATGCACTGAACCCCATGAACACTGGAATGGAATGGAGTCCTTTTGGAATATTTCAGTGAATTATGTTACTGAACGTTGCTAGCTCTGGCTGGGATGGAGTTAACTGTCTTCACAGCAGCCTGTGAGCTGTATTTTGGATTTGTGGCTAAACCAGTGTTGGTCACACGCCGGTATTTTTGTCTGTAGCTGAACAGTGCTTGTACAGTCTCAAGGCTCCCCCCCCAGCATCCCTGAGAGTAGACAAGAAGTTGGAAGGGTACAGAGCTGTGATCTGGACTGGCTGAAGGGATATTCCATACCGTGTAATATCCTGCTCAGCAGTAAAATCTCGGGTAGAAGAAGCAAAGGGTGTTTTTGGCTTCCAGGGTGCCTATTGCTTGGACCCTGGCTGGGCACTGGTCTGCCTGTGGGAGGTGGTGAGTAGTAATTGCCCTGACTTTACTTGGTTTTGTTCTTCTTCTTTCCCCCCCACATTAGATTGTCTTTGTCTTAACCCATGAGTTTTCTCGCTTTTTTACTTCCTTTTCTCCCCCCATTCTGCTGGGATGAAAAGTGGGGTGAGTGAGTGGCTATGTGGGTGTTTGACTGCTGACCGTTGTTGACATACTACAGTCCTTTTTGGAGCTCAGTGAGGGGCATGAGGGGGATCGAGATATAATGACAAATTTGATTGGAGTGTACTAGACTGAATTTATTGCTGTTTAGCTGTAGGGCTTTGAAATGGCATCTTTCAGCCTTTGCTGTTTGCTGTGTTGTGTTGTTTTCACTGGGAAACCTGTGATAAAGGCAGTGCTTTGAGCTTGGTCTGGTATTTGGCCTCTGTGTTGCTGTCATCCCTATACTCTGGGAACCATCGCCTGGAGACAAACAGCAATTATACCTTTGTCCTCTTCTCCTCTGGGACAGATCCTGCCAACGTCGTTGCAATGGCCCTTTGGTTGCTTGAACGTCCTGGCGTAACTGAAATGTTTATGGTGGTGTGTACTGTGAACCTGGTTTTGATTTTGACTGTTATTTGTAATGATAATAATTACACTGCCACCAGTGCCCTGCACACTGCCACATTATCAGACTCTGAATCCACTGATCCCAATGCAGATTTTGGTGTATCCTCCGGTAACCACCTGGCTGGGGATGGCAGGCAGGAACATGCCCTATGGCAGCTGGCTTCTGGGTGGCACGGTGTGTGGGAGAATTTGGGCAGGTGCCTAGAGCTGTTTTCACCTCCAATGGCCTGGGAGTTTTTGCCTGAACAGGCATTTAATCCTTCTGAAATGGCAGACCACCTGAAGGAGGGATGCCTTGTAGCTGTCAAAAAGAGAGTGGCTTCTAGTGCTCTGTTGGGACCCAGCCTACACTTACCAGGCCCGTGTTCAGCGCCCTCCAAGGAGCTGGAGGGTCAGTGGATCTGAGGATATACAAACAGGCACTGTGGCTAAACCAGAGACTCAGTGCAGGCATCTCCTGTTAAAGGTGGGGTTTCCTCTTGAGGATGATCTAGTAGACTACAGAGGCAAGCGGACCTTGTCTGTTATCTGACGGAAGTGGTGGAGATGGTCTGCAGCAACCAGGTCTCCAGAGATCCTGATGATGTCCAGTGCACAGGGGCTGTTCAGCAGAGGTTAGTGTTGAAGACACTGGTGTTGTACAGCAGCCCCTGGGTGGGCTGGCTAGAGACATAAAGACACCGGCTGTGGAGGAACTGTCCCACCAGCTCCAATGATTTGAAGAGAATCTTCTCCTCCTCACTGCTACAGGCTGGCGTCTCAGCTGTAAAGGGTGCCACACGGAGTCAGCCTTTCCCAGTTCAGGACAGGACCTGCAGACACATGCGATGTACCACCCGTTGATTCCTTCTTTGTGACCATGGGGAGCATGTGTGGAAGTAGGGTGGTGCGCTGTCTCTGACCTACATGCTGCATTTGTGAATTGTGGGGGAAAACAGCTAAAAAGTGTCCATCTAGGAGAATTACTGTTCTGCTTGATGTCGAGCAATTCCTCAGATGCAGTAGAAGGGCTGAGGATGCCTCTCCTCCTCCTGATCTTAATGAAAGGACATCTGGTCTCCTATGGTAGGACTCAGATGATGAGTGCTCCGACCAGGAATAGGGTGGATTTGTCTCTGCCCAGGCAGATGAAAGGGACAACGGGCTCAACTGGATGATGTGGATTCAATGGCCTGGCACATCAGACCCACAGGAGCACAAGGCTCTGGTGGGCTCCAGTGTGCAGTGTACCCACCCTAATGCCATCAGGGGATTGGAGCGGAACCCATCTGGATTTCAGGGGTGACTTCACCTTTTAGTAGTCCCATATGGTAGCACCAAGGTCTGATGGAGGGTGGAGACTGAAGGTGGACTGTCATGGTCTGAAGGAGGTCATGCTGCTGTGCCGGACATGCTGCACTCCAGTATGAGCAGGAGCCTGAGGCAGCCAGGTGGTATAGCACAACTGGTGCTGCCCATGCGTGCTCCGTCCCTTGGGCAGCTCAGTGCAGGCCACAGGCTGCTTTCATGTTGTCCATGCATCTGGAGCTGACTAGCCCAGGGTGGAAGCACAGCCCTGCCTTTTGCCACGGACTGATACAGGCAGCAGTGGAACAGGGTGAAGCCCCTGAATACCTGCCATACACCGACAACATCATTGTGTTGGGCAACACAGCAGAGGAAATGTTTGAGAAGGGAAAAGAATAATCCATATCCTTCTGCGTGCTGGTTTTGCTGCAAAATAAAGTGAGACAAGGGACCTGCAAAAGAGATCCAGTTTTTGAGACTGAGGTGGAATCATGGACATTGTCACATCCCTATATATGGCCTGTAATATAACAGCCATGTCCCCACTAGCTAACAAAAAAGAAACAACAGCTTTCCTAGGCGTTGAGGGTTTCTGGAGAATGTGTGTTCTGGGTTGCACTCAGCTTGCATGTCCTCTCTGTTGAGTAACCCGAAAGAAGACCTATTTCGAGCAGAGCCTTGCGGCAGTCCTTGGAACAGATCCAACAGGCGATAGTTGGTGCATTCACCCTTGGGCCAGGGCAGGCAGGACCAGCTGTGAGGACTGTGCTCTGCACCGCAGCCCAGGAGCATGTCCTCCTTGGGAGCCTTGGGCAGAAAAGCCCTGGGGAGACCCGAGGCCACCTCCAGTGTTTAGGAATATTTCTGTGAATTAAGTGATACTGGCTCTGTCTGGGAAGGATTGTGGTGCTGTGTTTTGGGTGTGTGACTAAACCAGTGTAGGTAAGCACCGATGTTTTGGCTATTGCTGGGCACTGCTTGCACAGCATCAAGGTTTTCTTCCCTGCCCCCTGCCTTCCCCCAGGCTGGAGGTGGGCAAGAGGCTGGGAGTGGACACAGCTGGGACAGCCAACGTGAACTGGCCAAAGGGATGTTCCATACCATGTAATGTCATGCTCAGCTGTGTAAATGGGATGGAGTAAGAAAGAGGAGGGGTGGCTGTTGCTGGAAGCTGGCTGGGCACCGGTCCGCCTGTGGGACGTGGTGAGTGATAGCCTTTGCTTTGCTCCCCCCATTTCACTTCTCATACCATCTCTATCTCATCCCATGAGCTTTATCACAGTCCCTCTCCCTGCCCTGCTGGGGAGGGGGTGTGTGAGTGCTTGGCTGCTGGCCTCAGTCAGCCTTCTGTGCATTTAAAGTAACATTGCTGTGAGTGCAAACAGTGTCATCCTTCTGGGGTTCCCGGGCTTGCCATCTTTGTGGCCTGAAAATGTTGCCTGTGGATGAATATTTTATTAGCCATAGTATTGGTCTCTGCAGAATGCCTGGTTTCCCAAAGTGTCATTATATTGAAATGCAATCTTTACTTGACTGGTCTGCAATTAGCACATATCCAGAAAATTCAATACCATTTATAGAGACAAATCAGCAGAAAATTACTCTTTCAATGACCGTGCGGGACTGTATCTTCAGTCAAAGCCTTCTCTTGTCACTAGAGAAAGCAGCTTCCACCTTCTCATGAGGTCTCATTGCCAAACCTGTAACTTAAGCCTCCTGTTTTGTTTGTGATTGATTTTTGTATTTCACAACTGACTTAAAAGGTGTTGTTGATAGACAGCTGACCACTGAAATGGTACAGCTTCAACATACAGGTACAACTTCAACACTGAGAGCTTAAACCAGCAGTATTGTTGGTCAGTGCTGCATTTCCCTTTTTTCGGCTTGTGGGACTTCTTCTCATATTTGCTTCAAATCTGCTAGTACCCAACTGCTTTTGTCTGTTACCTCCTGTATGTGTAAGAGACAGGAGTTTTCTACATGTTATCACTGGCTTGCCTCTGGATTGGTTTAGTGAATTGTCAGCTTTGTTAACATCCCTCTCTGGGTCACTTTAGTTAGGTAGCTTTAGCTTTGCACAAAGAGATGCTGCAGAAAGGCTAGAGAGAGTTTAAAACTGCAAAACAATCACTTACTGCTAAACATGCACCAAGGCTGGTAGGATTTAACAGACTGCTAATCTGAGCGTTAGCATGCTCACTGCTCCCAGTAGGACAGCCACAGGGTATTTGCTGACAAGTTGGGTGTCGGGAAGAGAAGGCCTCGCTGCTCCCTGAAAGGGCTCCTCAGTGTTGTTAGGTTGCTGTCATCCACTGATGTCATCCATCCATCAACACCGCCTCCCTGTTTTTTTTTTCTTTAGGATTTTTTTTTTTGCCATTTTCGGTTGGTGTCTTTCCTATTGAATCCTTGAGCTGCAAATGGCACCTGTCTCGCTTGTAATCCTGTTGTGTGTCCCCCCCCGCCTTTTTTTAACACTCTCTGCAGGCTTTATCAGAACTCTTTCCTACAACTCTGTTGGTTTTCTCAGCAGCCTGGCCAAGGCTATGCAGCTGGGTTGCACCGGAGTTGGACCTTGGATCCTTGAAACACAGGCAGCTGGACCTCTGGGGAGAGAGGAAGGTTATAGGGAGAGAGCAGTAGCCTCGAACCTGGGAAGGTGTGAGATCATCCTGTACTGACTTTATGAACAAATGTAGCCATTAAGGCTCTTCAGTGTGTAACCAGGTAGCCAGAACTTTTCATTTATCCATCCATATTGGGAAGCTTGGCGAAATGGACTGATGAAGTTGAACTGAAGGCAAGAAGGGTAAAATTTGGCTTTTCTGTGATACTCTGAAATTTAAGTTTCAAGGACTTAACTTTTCCAGGAGTCAGGTAAGCACAATGGTCTTTGGGGAATTCCACATATTTTTCATTCACTTACACTGAAGCATCTGCAAAGGTGCATGATCACTGCTATAAGACTGGACAGGATGTCACTGCACCAGAAAAAGCAGTCTAGAGGATCACAGACAAACTCCAAACAAAGCTTCTTTTGAAGAGGAAGGTGAGAATCTAGCCTTAAAGGTCCAAGCCATTGTTAGCTTAGCCTTGGCATCACTTTATCTTTCAACTGTCATTTCCAGCATTTCTTTTGAAAAGGTCAGTCATTAGACTCAGCTGATTAAGGCTTCATTGCACGCTTGCTGCCGTTCAGCACATCACTGGATGTCAGAAGAGAATTTGAGCATACAGCTTCCACGGGGAGGAGTGCAGTTTAAATGTTTTGCTTCTGTGTCCTACAGCTTCAGATGTAGATGGAGTTGGCTGGCGAGGAAACTAATGTCTTAGATGTGCTCAAATATATTTGCATTATTGTGAGTTTGAGTGAAGTCCTCAATGTTTCACTGCAGATAGGTTTCAGAGTTAAGGGCTGTACAGCACAACTACGGTTGTCTTTTAAAACCTTGACTTTAGGGTTACTTTCTACTTTTGTTTTGAATTCTTTGATGAGCTAGCCTTTTTATCATAGAAGTCACGAAACTGTCTTCTGTATTTCTTCAATTATTAATATTGATGGAGAACCTAACAGTTCTAGTTTGAGATAAATTCTTAGTACCTGTTCCCTTATTTTCCTGACTCAGGAAGGTAGTTTTCAATGCTAGTGCCGTGTCTCTTCTGTTTACCTGAAGAGATTGTTCTTGGTGTGTGTCTTCCAACACCACAGTGGCTGAGAAAGTGGCTCTCATGTTCCTGTTTGTTAACAAGCATCCAATGCTGAGGCTGTTTGGTTTTTAACATTTTTGGAGGGTAAGTTAGCAGGCTCCGCATTGCCATGTCTTGAACAGATTGCAGCATTTTGTTTGTTGATTCTGAGAAAAGTCTCTGTTTGACTATATTGCTTAATTAATATCTCAAGTAAGATGACATTACAATCTTTAGACTGTTAACTGAAGAAAGTTTCAGGACTTAGGAGAAAGTACATTGTTATAGGCATCGTCTGGGTTACTATTGAACACAGGATATTGGAACTCTGTTCTACTTCAGTAAGGCTATTTTTGTGCTTTTAGTATTCAAAATGGAAGATGTTTTCTCTTCATTTTGGTGTACTGTTGCTAAAACAAAGTGTGGGAAAAAGCCTCAATTTTAGTTTAGAATATTCACTGAAAAGCAAAAGAAATTTAATCTGTTTTGCTGTTAAATAGATTATTCTAGTAGCGCATTTTGGCATAAAGTGAGTATATACCCATATTCCCTGTTGAACATGACTGTACCATAGAATTTTACTGGAGTGATAGCTTTAAAAATTGTCATAAAATGGAAAATTGTGGCATTCTGATACTGGACTGACCGTGCAATATGTTGGTTGGCTTTTTCTACCTGCTGATTCCTGGATCACCATCTCTGAGTAGGCTGATGGTGTGCCAGTTCTGACAAGAGGTTTGTAGAGGCATGTGACTTATGGCAGTGGTTCAGGATACTGGTGTGGGAGCATACCTGATCACAGTGCGCTGGTGACCGAGTGGCCTATGCTAACTGGAAATCTCTAATTGAGCAGTAAAAGTTCTTCCTGTTGAAGCTCTGGTTTGCTCCTGAATAGATTCCCTGGGAGATTCCTAATCCACTGAATTAAGGTTCAATTTGAAACCAGCATGTTTATTTTTAAAATGTGCTCTACTAATGTATTCATACTTGTTCTTGTTATGGGTGTCTTTGATACTGTTCTCTCTCCAGCTACTTTCCGAATTAATGTGCTGAGAGGCTTTTTTGCCCTCCAGTGATGAGAGTTCCAGAGAACAGCAAAACTGAAAGGCAAGAAGATTACTTTGTGGCTATTTGCTTAATAGTCTGTTTTGAAACTGTCTTGAACGAACTTGGCCTAACACGCAGATACCATTAAAATATGATATAATTTGTTGAAGGAGGAGGCAGATTGGGTAAGGAGTCCTGGATGAGAGGCCAGAGTTCTGGGATTGTTGTCCGGTGGGAATCTTTTCTTTGTTATGGCTTCCTATGGTTTTGGAATGGAGAAAAGCTATGATTAATGTTTCTGTAGCTACTGTTTCTTCTTGGCCTGACTTCAATTTGTACTTAGTTAAAATTAAATAACTTAAGAAGAATGCTTAACATACAGATAGTAACAAGTTACAGGAATCCAGTTGTAAAATCTGAGTCTCCTGCAGTTTGTACATAGTTCATGTCTCTCAAGCTACAGCTGCACGTAATTTTTATTTTTTGAGTTGTGGTTCTCAAGCTTCATAACTTCAGTCCTTACAGGTGAGAAACATGAGAGAGGCACCTCCATTTACTTGAAAAACTTTGTTTGGAGTCAACTTACGAGATTTGAAAACAAAACCTGTGATGGAGTTAGTGTTGGTGAGACAAGAACCACAACACTGCAGAAATACAGCATGCGAGTTCAGAAACAACTAGGAATGTCTGTGAGCCCTATTGTAGTTATGCTTAGTGAAAATCTGTTAGTAAAACTAATTCAGACCTAATGTATTGCTGCAAGAAGAATGAAAACAGCAGGTTATCAAGTTTTGGGAGATGGCAGACTGACAAGGGGTGGAGTGAGGACTTCTTGGAATCCTTCTGACTGCTGATTCTGCGGTTCTGGAGTGCAGACAGAGTTGGGCAGATGAGGCACCTTGCTTTGAGTATGCTACAAGAATGCATTTCCAAAAGTAATTTTTTGTTAGCGTGAACATCACTTTGTCTTATTCTACCTGTATTTGTATATTCTTTTACTGCCTTACAGGATTGAGTTGTCAGTGATTTCAGCTGAAATAAAAGATGGCAGTTTCCGTTGCCATTGTGCTTTTTTTAATGCTTGTATGTAGATGGTTTCAGTTTCTGTGTGATTTTACACCTTTCTGTTTAAGGTTGTTTCAATATAAGATCTTGCCTTTAACATCTGGGAAATGGAAACTTTCTAGCCACAGAATTCAAATATTGTCACACCCTTTGAATACTTTCAGGGTATAGTAATTTACCCATGAGAGTGGTCATAGGCGTGTCCCTCCTGAAAATTGTTCTGCTGTCTTCAGATCAATTCCACAGCGACTTGACATCCAACTTGTAACTGTTTTGAATTCTCTGCATAATAGTTTCACTTACAATTCATACCTCATAAACAATTGTAGAGGGTTTTAATACTTTGGCTTATTGCTCATAAAATAGCTCTAATTGTAAATAAGTCCAAACTATGTTGTCATTACGAACTGAAATACCAAATTTTAGAAAATGGTGTTGAAAGAGTGTTATCACTAGTTTTGTTGTCTGTGACATTGAACTTGTTGGGTAAAGCTCATTTACCTAATTTTCTGTTATCTATTCACTGCATTTAAGATTTTATACAGTGAAAGAAAATGTTTTTGTTCAACAGAACTTCAAATTCAAAAGCACCATTTAAACTGTCATTAAAATACTGTTTTGTGACTTCAGTTGTTTTTCTCACCGGTTGTAGAATCCACTGCATAAAGTAGGTGAAAAGATAAAATAATCTAATACTTGTCTTTTAACTTTCAGCTTTGTGTTATTCTTGGAAAGTTTCGCACCACTTGTGAATTCCTTGAACCTTGGCATTGCAAGCCCACTTCTGTTGGGCCCTCCTCCTTTACAGCTTGCACAAATTAAGACACAGTTGGCTCTTCAGCAATTGACCTCAGTTGCTACCAACAGTTCTGCACCTCCTTATGCTTGGTTAAATCAAGCATTTCTGAAAAGCGCAATGTTTAGCCCTAGAGGAACTTTACCTCAGAGGCCGAGAGGACCTAATCCATCTGGCACAAAGCCTCCAGGATCCTTTAGGGGAGGAGGTGCAGCAGGTCTTCAGAGAAAGCCTGCACCTGGAACACCTCAAGGAATGTCACAAAGATTTTCAGGACAGGAAACGTTTCAGTGGACGGGTTCACAGAGGATAAATGTTCGGGTAACTCTGCACAGGGCTGATCCGAGGCAGGTAAAAGCAAAGACGAACATACACCAGGAGCAGAAGGGAGAGCCTCGCACAAGTCACTGGGATAATACCCCGTGCTCAGCTGGGACAACTGGGCAGAAGCCATCTACCTCGGCACGGGTCACAGAGCAGAATTCAAATGCCCAGAACCGCTACACACCAGAAAGCGCTTCCAGTATTTTAGCGAGTTTTGGGCTATCTAATGAAGATTTGGAGGAACTCAGTCGCTATCCAGATGATCAGTTAACGCCTGAAAATATGCCGCTAATCTTGAGAGAAATACGGATTCGTAAGATGGGTCATTCTTTGTCTGGTTTACATTCTCAGAGCAGAGCAGAAGAAACAGTTGGTGGTACGAGTGGTACAGCAGTCAAGAGTAAAGTAATTGATTATGGGCATGCAAGCAAATACGGTTACACGGAAGATCCTCTTGAAGTGCGTGCTTATAATTCTGAAGTGCTGGCTGAAGATCCTCTCGAAGCACGTGTCTATAATCCTGAAGCGTCGAGTGGAGAGAACAGGGAAGACTTCCAACGAGAGCAGAATATGTCAATGGGTGTCCCACCGTCTAGCGTGACCTGTAATCCAGTGTTTCCAGTTGAAGATTTAATAAAACCAACGGGGTTCCAGAATGATTCATCAAACACTCGATCGTTTTTTCCAGCTGAGACTCCGGGAAAGGTGTCTGGATTGTGTGCAACACCCACTGGACTCCCTGTGGTGAAGTCTGTTTCCCAGCCTGCAATACCGCCTGTTATGCCACCCATGATGCCACCTATAATGCCACCCTTGGCACAGCCCATGATGCCACCTGTCATGCCGCCTCTTGTCCAGCAGTCTATGACCCAGCACGTCATGCCACCGATGACCCAGCCACCCTTTTCAGCTGAACTTCTTGCAGCTGTAAGCCAACATGACCGAATTCAGCATGAATCTGGTACAAGCCAGTCTAATGCCCAGAGCGGCTCAGGAGCAGGACAGAAGGCCTTCCAGACACAGGCTGAGGGGCCAATTAGATCTCCTTTTGGTATTGTGAAAGCGTCATGGCTTCCTGCGTTCCTACAATCTGATGCCCAGAAGATAAAAAGATTGCCCACTCCGTCAATGATGAATGACTACTATGCTACATCTCCAAGAATATTTCCACATATGTGTTCTCTGTGTAACATTGAATGCACTCGTATGAAGGTGAGTGTCTTTCAAAGATTATTGCATAAATTTGTACTCAGCATCTTACCTGTTGCACTGTTTTATGAACTATTTTTTTATTGTGCATTAAATGAATTATGATGCTGTTCTCCAGTTTGAGTGCTTACATGCAAATTTCAAAATGCTAGAAACAGTGCTGGTAAACACTAGCACAGCGTGTTCTCTCCCAAATTGCATTTCAAAGTTGCCAAGCACATTGATTATTATTTTTTTAATTAAAAATTATTTATGTCTTCTGCAGTGGGTTTCAAGTGACAGAACAAACTCTTTAGCAGTGGAGCAAAATACTAACATCATCTGGGTGACTAAAATGTGTGCAAAAATTGTATGCTGAATCTCAGTAGGGTAGATGAGATGTTCGTGTATTCAGCCTCCCTCCTGCAAAGTCTGCATTAAAACAAAGCAGCCTATTTATCTGCAAAAATTTAATCTTCCAAATGTGGTCTGTGTGACATTGACTGTTCCAGAGACTGAAGACTAGCTCTGAGGGACACAAAAAATGCTTTCATTCATCTGACTGAGCTTTCAGCTATGAAGCACATAACGGTTTCAGCTCTTGAAGGAAGAAAAGGAAGGAACTGGTGAATACTGGGAGAGAGAGAAGCATTCTGAAAGCTGTGGATTTTTCTCCCTAGGCTTGATATGTCAAAAATACAGGAGAGTGTAATTTAAAAAAATTGAATAATTCATTGTCAGTTTCATGTGTTTAAAATTTAAATAGTCTTCAGCAAACCTGTGGAAAGCCTGTGAGGAGTGCTTTTTTGCAATTTGGCAAAATCATGCAAGATTGCTAGGCCCTATTTGTGCTGTGTTTAAAGAAAGTGAATGAATAGTTAAGATGGTGACAGCTGCATTAGGGGCTTCAGAATAAAAATACATTTTCAAGTACTTTTACACTGGAAGCACTGAAGGCCAGGGAGAAGTGCAGCTGTTTGGGCAGACTTGAAAACTTAAAGGGAAGTTTGATTTAAAATAAAAATGTGTAAAATTGAACAGAGCAACAAACTTGGGTTTGTGTTAATAAATGTACAAAGCACTTTGGAAAAGTGTAATTTATTTAAATGTGAATTATTCAGTCGCTTGCTTCCTGGTTTTTTCTAAAGTGAAACAAATGCTTTTATTAAAAATACTTCTTGATTAATTAGCTATGAACTTTTCTGGGGGGATTAAAGGTTATATCTTCTTGCCCTAAAGGCACCATGGTGTAGTGTGTGTTCTCCAGACGTTCTGATCCGACTGCAGCTACGCAAACTTTTCTCCCCATCATGGCTGCTTCTAGTTCTGGCATTTATTACATTTATTAACTTTATTCTGACTAGTATTTTTTTTTTCTTCATGTACACCTGCTGCTGTGTAGGCAGTTCAGACTGTTTTGAGACCTCATGGGGCAAGCCATGTTTAGACAACAGTGTTACAAAATAACCAAGAGAGTTAGTTTTTTTTACTGCAAAAAATAAAAGTTTGTGTTAACAAATGTCAGTCTTGTGTATTTGTGAATTTTAAAGAAGGAAGAATTCCTCTTACTTTCAGTTTTACAGTTTGCTTTTACAGATAATGTTGTCTTCTTTGTCTCAGTTGTATGGTTAAAGCTGACCTAGACATTCTGGTTTTTAGTCTTTAAAGCTGTGCTAAGTATTACAGAGGAAGCATATGAAACAGCACCTTCAAACTGAAAGAGAAGCAACGGGGAAATGATATAGTAGAAATTGGTAGTCATGTGTGGTATGACTTGCACTAGGAAATGGTTGTTTCACACAGAGCATAGATACCGTTTGCCACAATGTGAAATCTTAATTGAAAAATAACAAGTTCATGGAAGAAGATCCTTCAGAGGCAATGCAAAGACCCTCTGATGGCTCAAGAAGCACTCGATGAGCAGATGGCTGGAGGGGGATCTGCCTCGTTATTTACCTCCCTAGCCATCCCCTGTGGCATGCTGTGGGAGAAGAGGTGCTAGGTAAGGTAGATGGACCTTTGGTCTCCCCAGCACACTTGTAAATGAACTGGATCTTCAGATCTGTTTTTAGGTCAAAGTGTTTAGACATGATGATTTCTGGTGTGTAGTACCAAGTTGTAACAAGCAGTTTAAGAATGCTGTGTTGTGACATGGCAAATAGGAAAGAAAGTAGGCAAGCAAAGTGGGTAACATGAAATGAGACGGATGAAGATGATGAAAGATACCAAATGAGGAAAACCTTCTCTTTGTCCAATGCTTGAAGATATTGGATATCTAAAAAACAAAGTTTCAATGGTGTTAAAATGTTGGATTTCAAGTTCAGATTATTCGTGGTGATGAGCTGTCTCTTTTCATAGATTCTTTTAATCCAGTCTTGTACTGAAGTACAAACTTGTCTAGGATTCATTTTCTTGCCAAGGTAGAAGCAGACGCTGCATTGTCTATCGGAAGAGAATGCAAGTACGCTACCTGGCATTAGTTTATTAAAATGACAGGATTGCGGCTGGATGCGAGACCTGACTCCTGCTCCTGGAGAGTCAGTCTGCCACTGAAGCTACAGTAACTATTAGTGGCTAAAACTTCGTATTTGCATCATCTGAACTGTATCCCCCTTGTTCTTTCAGCTTGGCTCTCCCATAAACTCAGTGAAACATTGGCCGAGTTTTGGCTTGGAGTAAAAAATCCTTCTGCTGTTCCCTTAAGCATCCAATCAATTCTCCCCTGTAGGTCTTTCTTCTTAAGTGTCCAACTTGCTTAATTAATGAGGTGTGATGAAATCAAAGCTGAAGATGGTCTTGAGATGTCTGCAGCACACCAAACCAGAGTTCTGTTTTGAGTGTCATACAGCTAAGCAAGTAAATGTATTTTCTAGTTCTTTTGTAATCTGAAAAGAACCCTGAACACCTCTTCTACAGAAGTAGTTATATATATTTGAAAGTGTTTTTTGCTAATATACTGTTCAGAAGTCAAAAGTTAAAACATCTTCCATTGGCATGGCATAGCTATTGTAGATCTGTTCATGAAAAAAAAAAATTTTTTTCAAGCTTTGAAACTTTTTTGTAAGGCATGTGGCTAATCCTCTTATGCAATGATACATGGCAGGTCAGTGGCTGCATGATAAACTGCCTACAGTCCAGGGCTGAATGTGAAGAATGCTTCAGCTGTTTCATGCAATAGACTTTTGAAAGACTCTGTTCAGCATTCCTCTTCCTATCAAAACTGTTCACTGGATCTTTAGCAATAGGTGGTGGCAACCTCGATTATTTGACGGTGCCTCCAGCCACCTTGGTTGGGTCCTGCTGAGAAATTTATTCAGAGGTGAACTGGAGAAATCCTGCCATTTGAATCGATGGTGCAACTTCATACTTGGCTGTCTGTGTGATCCTTCAGTCAGGTGTCAGCTCTCTAACACTGTTTAGCTTTCTAAAATACTGTTGGTTTGTGGTAAATGATGATTACCATGAACTTGAAAGCTAGTTGTTATTGGAGCAGCATCAGAAATGTGCAAAGTGTCCTTATTTTTATCTTGTGTTAGGAAGGGTTTTGTGGCGTTGTCAGGGATGGCTGTACATAATACTTACTGTCTTATAAGAAAAGGTATACTCAAGAAAGGAGGGCGCTTTGAGCTTTAAAAAATTCATTTGGAAAACTAATTGACACTATGGTGACTTGTTGATCTAGAAAGTGTTCTCAAAAACTTGTGCATTTGTGTCCTGCAACATTTTTTCACGGAAGAGTGCCCAATTTTGCCCTTGGTTAGATGGAATCTCCCCTCGGTGTTGCCTTCTTTCAAATATGTTTACAAAACCTCCAACTTACCAAAACATTTTATGAATATTTTACAGAGCAGTCTCATTTTCATCTTGAAATGGTGGATGTACTGGAATAATAAAGTGTGATTTCTCAGTCTTGAAACACACGTCACTTTTGGAACAAAGTAGATTTGCAATATTGCCAGCACGAGGGATCATACTTACTGTGTATGACAATTTTTGTTTTCTAGCTCAAATAGATTTAAAGTGAGGATGATGTCTTCTTGGGCTTTAAACTGCGTGACGTCATGGGGACTCATTGTTTTCCACAGAGAATTGCACTTACAATTCCTTTGCTGAAGTAATGGGACAAAATGTGGGTGTGCTCTATTTTGCTCCTGTTTTTTCTACATAACACCTTGCTGCGAAACCAGCACAAACAAGTGCAGGTACTATCCCTGTGTATTAGGGCTATCTTACTATTGGCAGAAGAGGCAGGTTTGGAGACAGGAGACTAAACTCTGTGAGCTGCTTCTTCAGGACCTTTTTGGTGGTGATCAACAAGTAAACGGAGATTTGTCGGTTGTGCAGAATTAGATAACACAGTGATCAAGGCACTCGTTCCTGCGGGGTGTCGGGTCGTGGAGCAGTAAGCAGTGCCGCTGCTGTAAGAAATTGGCTATGAGTGTATGGGATGGAGTGCTTGGGCTGGGAAGGGATCCTGTCCTTTTGGGGTAAGGATCTGTCTTTGGAGACAGACTTACCCGAGGGAGTGGAATATTTCTGAAGACAGAGAAGGGCAAGGAATTAATCAAAGAGGAGGAATATGCATAAATCAAGACTCCTGTAATTCTGTGGGATGCAAGAGGGCATTGGCATAATGAAGACTTGAAGAGGAGAAGAATGTTGTGTTTGTTAGGGAGGAGAATATCTCTTTGTAGGCCTGCCAGTCTTGTTAATGCTTGTTGGACCGGTAGCTAAAGACACTTGGGAGCAAAATGGCCTCCCTTGGCCCTGGCGGACACTGTGCACGCTTTCTTCGTTTGGGACTACGGAAGCGGGCTACTTGAAGCCCCATTTCCTTTCATTTCCATAAGCTAATTTGTCTTAGCCCTTGAGTAATAGTTTTTATTTTTCCTGTCTAACTTGAAGACTCTAGAAAAAAGGCATTCTTAAGAATGGGATTGCTTAGTAATGGTATGTTATTAGGAAAAAAGTGTAGTGGTGAATTGCTCGCTCTTGTGTGCATGCTGTGTATTCACTGCGTATGCAGTTCTACAGCTGCAAGTTGTTTTATCAGTCTGCTCTTCAACTCTTGATATGCTTTGGTTCAACTGGTGAGACTAATGCAAAGGGTCTTCTGAGTAATATTTTTCTGATTTTATTTGAACAGTTAGAATATTTTTATGACCACAGCTAGTAAAACCTTTTAATGCCTTTCTGAGATTGGTTAACCCGTGTAGCTGTTTCTTCAGGAAACTGTGGTAAGTCTTGTGCTTAAAATGTATTTTAATTTCTATTTATATGTGGAGTATAAATAGTTTGGGTAGCTGTCTTGTAGCACATTTTAGTGTTGATAGACTGATAGCGTAAGTGCAAGGAACAGCTGTTTTCACCATGTTCTCTGTGCTGCCAAAATGCAGAAAACTAACTGTGCCCTGGTCGCATTAATTCTTCCACCTCGTAGGCTTTGAGTAAACCATTATGAGCTTTTCTTTTAACCACTATGTTCAGCATTTTTGTCAATAAACAAGAGGGGTTGATACTGCCAACTACGCATTTTATAATCTTTTGTGTTGTAAACCAGCATGCACTTAGAAAAAGTGATATATAATTTCACAACTGCAAATTAGTTTATGAAGCCTTGCCTGTCAGTTGCATTCTTCAGCCTTTATTATCTATTTTAAGATATTAAAGCAGCTAGAAGTTGTTTTTTAAAGGATGCTTAATAATTATTGTTGATGACTTATGATACCTTACAGCTTCAGACCATACAATATCTCTTCTCAATAGCAAACTGACTACAGCAGTTGCTTTCGCTAGCAGGTCAGTTTACTTTCATAATAATAGTACTAGAATAAAGGCTTCAGGCATAGTTTCCCATGTTGGGGACTGATTCTGTGTTTACAGTTAAACCCATGCTTAGGTATTTTTCAAAATTGAGGGATTTCATTGTACTTCTGGATTTGTCTCATGCTTAACCCATCAGTTTTTCCCAAGGAAAACTTTTCTTAATTTTTTTAAATATAAAAATATCAGTGTGTGTGAAAAATTTAATCAGACTTTTTGACTGACCTTTGGTTGTAACATCATCAGGAGTGAATGTTCTTGAACTTAAGGCATGAAAAGTCATGCCTCTGTAGAACTGATATTTGACTTAAAGATACCATGTTGTGTCGGGTTCTCTGATTTATTCAGCTTAATTTGCTGTATATGTGTTCATCAGTCTGACATTCTGTGAAGACTGCTAATAATTTTCTTTCTTTTAATATAGCCGGCTATTGGATCAACCTTTTGCATTAGGAGTGTGGTGACAACAACCCAGTGTATTGCTGGAAGTAACATATTCATTGAATATGATGCATTTTGTTCAACTTCCACTTAGATTCCTTTGTGTTCTTTAAGAGCTTTTGATAATCACTAAGTATTTTCATCTTTTGCATAAAGAGTAATAATTCTAAGTGAGGAATTTGACCTTGACATAAGATCATTAGTTAGGTAAAATTTGATGGAAGGTAAAATACGTAACACATAACTAGAAATTGTCGTCAAATGCTAACATTTTACATGCTAATCAAACTTCCCTGGATGTCTTTTCTCCAATTAGGACTGGATTCTGCATCAGAACACTCCTTCTCACATAGAAAGCTGCCGCCAGTTACGTCAACAGTAAGGAATCTGTTTAAAAAGTTCACTTAGTGTAAAAAGTGTTTTCTGTGCATGCACGTAGTCTGTGAAAACATACTTGTTGGATTTCCGTAATGAGAATTGCCAGTATCTGAGAGCCATTCCTAATTGACTTTAGACCATTAGGGTGAAAGATGAATTGGTACTTGGTGCTTCTAGAATCCTGAACGGGAATGTTTATCTGTAAAAGCTACTGCATGGAAGTGAAAATTGTGTTCAGATGGCAAATTTAGCTTTTTCACTGATGGTCGTATTTTTAACATTTAACAGATACCCTGATTGGAACCCTGAGTCTCATTCCTCAAAGAGGTAACTGCTTTTTGGTTACAGGCTGGTTTTAATTTGTTGGTATTATAAACATGTGGCAATTAATGCAATTAATTTTCCTGTTTTGCTCACTGGTAACTCTATTAGTGGTGTCATATTTTTATTATAAAATTGTGTCATATTTTTATTATAAAATTGTGTCATATTTTTATTATAAAATTGTGTCATATTTTTATTATAAAATTGTGTCATATTTTTATTATAAAATTGTGTCATATTTTTATTATAAAATTGTTTGGGGTGCTTTTGTGGTTTTTGTCCTAAGTTTGTTTAATATAAGTGGTGTAGTATCTGAAATTCTTTCACAAGGATGAGAGTAAAGTCTGTAGAAAAGTCTGGAGACTGATATTATGAGCAGTTTTCCCTTGAAACTTCTAATTGTGCTTCAGTCAGTTGTAAGTTATTGGATGTGATACAGTAATAACAGTGACTGCGTGAGTGATTTCTGACTTTTAGACTTCATCTTTTTCCAGTTAATCTGCTCTTGTTTGCAACTTGAAACCTGTTTGACAATAGGCGTGCTAGTGTTAGCTCTTATTTCACACTCGTCAGTCCCTAGATCCCTTGGGAAGCTACGTGATCACAAGTTGAAAAAACACTGGAATTCATGAACTCATGTTCTGTCCTTAAAAATGATGCTGTTTGCTATTAATTTTTTAAAAACACACCCAGTGGACTAATTCTACTTGAATCTCAGCAAGATTAGATTATTTCACTGATTTGATGTTTGTACATATTTTAACTTGCATGCAAATAGGAATGATATGAATTTAATTTTTGCCCGATTTTCCTGTGACTTTCCATTAATTAGTTTGACATGCTTCCTGGGAAGCTGACTATTCAGTTAAAAAAAAAAAAAAAAGGAAAGTGTTAAAAAGCTTAATATATAGGTCAGGTTAATTTGCAGAGTGCATTTGAGGTCGCTCCATGCTATTAAGCAAGGAGAAATAAAACTTTAAAGAGAGAAATAAGACACATCTACTTTTGAAACTTCCATGAAGAGAATAATTATATTTTAAAACCTCAAATTGAAATTGCTGCCCGGCGCTGCTGATGCTATATGCAACCCAGGCAGAGGAAACTGCTCTTAGCTGGAGGACAGTGCTAAATTGGAGAAGTGTTTAATTGCACTTTTTCTGAGTGAAGGATCTTCTCATGCACAAGAGTTGTTTTTCAGGGTGGCACTTTCTTAAATCCTTCCTGATGACAGCATGTCTCCAGCTGGGAGAGTTAGAATACAGCTGTAAGTTCTCGGTGATCACAGATGTTCAGAGCTGCTGGGTGCAGTCTCGGGGCAAGGTCAATGAGCTTGCTATGTACGATATGCTGCATCAGTGTCTTCTTCCAGTTTCAGATCCCAAAGGTGCTGTGTCTGCTCTACCCAGTTTTGAGTACTGATGCAGTGTATCTTTGGCATCAAAGAATCGAAGAATTCGGTATGGGCTAAAAAATTGGATAGATGTTTGGCTGTAACACACTGGCCTGCCACCTGACAAGCTCATCAAAAATGTTCTGCGTATTTAAGCATATACTCAGTGCATTTTCCAGGTTTTCCCTTTTACTGCTGTGATCTGTTCTGTCAGGCTTTTCCTATGCCTGACTGTTTTCTGTGTCTCTAAGAGGGACTAATTCTCTCATGGATTTCTTCACCGTTACTTCCTTTCATGTTCCTCATCAATTTGGGGTTGTTCAGCCTGGAGAAAACTCTGGGGAGACCTTATAGCAGCCTTCCAGTATCTGAAGGGGGCCTGCAAGAAGGCTGGAGAGGGACTTTTTACAAGTGATAGGACGAGGCGTAGTAGCCTCAAACTGGAAGAGGCTAGATTTAGAATAGACATTAGAAAAAAAATTTTCACTCTGAGAGTGGTGAGGCACTGGAACAAATTGCCCAGGGAAATTGTGGATATCCCATCACTGGGAGTATTCAAGGCCAGGTTGGATGGGGCTTTTGAGCAACCTGGTCTAGTGGAAGGTATCCCTGCCCACGGCAGGGGGGTCGGAACTAGATGATCTTTCAGGTCCGTTCCAACCTAAACCACTCTATGATTCTACTTTGACATCTCTAGGTAGGATAAATATGCAGTGGATATATATTTATGTAGTCCTCTTAAATCTCTCTTTCAGTCTCAATCAGTCTTACAGATACAATGTCTGAAGGTTGCTTACTTCCAAACTAAATTTGAAAGAAGCAAGGAAAGCATCTTAATTCATTACTTTTTCATGTATCCTTTTCCTCTTCCTATTATTTTTTCGTATCACTGCAGCTGGTATCTTGAGTTTTCTTCAGCTTTCTCTTGTTCCATGCAGGTTGATCTCTCCTGCTTGCTTCTTTTCAGTTCATCTGCCTGTCCGTAATTCCTATAGCAAACATGTTGCCCGTATGTAAAGTATGTTTGAAAACAAATTAGACTCTAAACTTTGTAAATTTTGGTTCTGTTTTGTGGAAAGTGTTTCAACAGACTTGGGTTAATTATTCTTTTCTGCCTTGTCAAAACTCATTATATGCTTTTATTCTGTTAGAAATGCTGGTGACAGAAAAGAAAACCAGACCCCAAAGCGTCGTTCCAACTCTGCCAGTCCCAGTCCTAGACGTTCGAGGGTCACAGGCTCTGGCTATGTTCTTCGCCGATCACGATCGAGATCCAGAAGCCCTGGCCGCTTCAGGCCAGCGAGGCCAAGAAGTCGAAGCCCACGGCAGATGCGACGACTTAGCCCCAGACACAGGTCAAGGTCACCACAGCGATCGAGAAATCCACTGAGAACTGGGCCACGACCTCAGAGGTCTCCCAGTAATGATTGGTCATCAAGGAGGTCAACCCGATCTCAAGGTAAAGGACGGATACATACTGCCAAATCGAAACTTCCTTTAATTTCAGGAAAACTGAGTTGATTTCAAGAGGTTTATCTGTCCAGGTGTTACTTAGGGATTTTTCATAGTAAAATTCTGTTTTTAAAAGACAGCTTTTCCTTTTGCTGTTGCTTTGTGAGAAGTATATTTAGGAGAAAATGGGCATTCTAAAAGGTCTGAAGTCTTCCTTACCTTGTTTTGGGAATTAGTTAATCATATCAAGTAACTCCTGAACAAGTCTCTGTTCTAAGTGTGCTCAGTTTTTAAAATGGTAAGGATAATCAAGAATTGAAAACAACTGAAGGCAGCTTTTCCTTCAGCATCAAAAAAGTAGTTCTGCAAAGGCAGTATAGATGAGGGGAAAGAAAAGGCCAGGCTCAGAAACTGCATTGAATGGAGGTGCAATTTACAAGGAAAGCACAGTGTTCTGAAATAATGTTGTTGAGATAAGAGCATGGTACCTGGAAGACTTTCAATGAAACATCTTTTGTAACGGTTAAGTTCGTTGCACCATTTTGTGACTCTCTGTTCAGCTTACTTCCTCCAGTTTGCAGTTCTAGGAAATTTTGTGTAAACTCGATCAGTTCCATGAAGTTCGTTTTGAGCTCAATCTCTAGCTGAAATACTGGTTTGTTTGGACTTCTTGTTTCTGTTTAAATTCTGAAGTGAAAAAAATAGAGGTATTTTAGAAGGTTTTTTTTTTTTTCTTTGATCTGTATACTGTGGCTATGTTGTTGGTATGCTTTCAGAAAATTAAGAGGTACTGAGCTCTCGTGGGAAAGAAGTCTAGGTGAAAAGTTGTGAGGGACAGGCAGTTTCAAAGAGATCTTCTTAAGGGTAAAATGCAAGCCATTTTAATATAGAAGAATGAGGGAAAGCAGCAATTAGTAACCAAAATGCAAATTTTCCACAGAAAGAAAGCGTACAGGAAATTAATGTTGTATCAGATCATTAAAGAATAATTTAAAACAACAGTCTGTAGGACAAAGAGCAAGACAGGAGGATACAAAATTTAGCAGAAGGCATCAAGATAGTAAGTACTGCTGTGCATCAGTTTGTGAGAGGAGGATCAGTCTTGAAAACCTCTTTTCTTTTCTTATGTTCCCTGACATACAAAATTAAACAATCATTCTTTTCCTCTAGCCACGAGGATTTTTGTAGATACCATTGGCAAAGTCACACTGTCAGCCTAACTAAAAATGTCATGTTACACAACAGCACAGTGAAAATAGTACAGAGGTTTGTTATTATTTATAGATCATCTCTGCTAGAGTGTGATTAAGGTTCTCTAACTTCAGTGAGTCTCAAGTTTGAATCAGGAGTGGGTGGTGAAACTGAAACTGTACAAAACCAAACAGCAATATATAAGTTTTCTTTTAAAAACAAACAAACAAAACCGAGTTTGTTTTCCCTGCCCCTCACAGACAGAAAGGCAGCTCTGGAGGCAGTAGTAAAAAGTTTGGGACCTGGATTTGTAGCAGAGTTCAATAAACATAAGTCACTTCGAGCACCTGGGCAAGGATCTTCGGGATCAGGAAAATCGCCACACTCTCATGGACCCTTAGGGAAGATGCCTGGAAATATGAAGAAGCCACTGAAAACAAGTGTTTCTCCAAAGGCTTCGAAAAAAGACGTGTCTTCTTTGCCTGGGTCAAGTTCTTCATCTCCCGAAACTGATGATTTACCCCAAAGCAAAGAAATGGAAGAGGATGAAGAAGACGTATCCACAGGAACCAGTGGACCTTGTCCTACTCCTTATAATAGGGTGAGTTTCTTAATGTTTTTCTTTGTGATTGCAAGAATTTGGTTAGGATCTCATTTCAGGGGGATAGCTTGTGGAAAGATTAATCATTCTGTTGCTGATTCTATGCCATCTCAATGCAAAGATTTGCTGGCTACAAGTAAATGTGGTAATTTACATAGCAAGGTTTTTTTAACAGATGTGAAGCAAAACCTCTCCAGTGCTTTCCAACAGCAGAAAGAAATAGCCATTATATTTGGGTCCTCATCCTACTGGGCACTTGCTTATATAAACTGTGAGTGTTGAACTCTGTTTGGAGGACCTTATTGTGTAAATAAAAGTTATGGATAGGAGGCAGAAAGTGTTCATTTTGCCCTGTCAAGCAAAAAAGATGAGGCAGAGAAATTTACTACTGTTGTAAGAAGGATCTTAAGGCAGTGCTGTCTTAGTCCATCATACCGACCATTTGGATCTCTTGGAAACAGCATCTGTAAACGAGATTGTATTTTAGTTGTGGTAGGTGCAATCATCCTTGGCAGTCCTTCGTAGTTTCTAGCCTCTAAATGATAATCAAAGAGAACATTGCCTACTGCTGTTGAAAGCTAATAGTATTGAAAGGAAAGTAGTGGAATGGTGCTGCTCCTTACCCATACAGCCCGTACAACTGGAATTATGTTGATCTGTAGAACTTGATGAAACCAAAATGTTTGTATTGTGTTACTTGGTAATCCTATGCAATGTCTTCTAATAACTGAAGATTGAGACAGAGTAGTAGAACAACAAAATTGTGGCTCTGTCCTTGTGTTAAAAAGCAGAAAACTTGAAATACCACTGTGAACTAAGCAGTCTATCTACTTTGAAGTAATTTTTATTACAGATTCTTTTTTTTTCCTTTTACTGGACTTGACTTGGAAAGTATTTATTTTTGTTTTCTTTTCAATTTACAGCTGTTGAGAGAAGAATTGCTGAGTTGTGGGACAGTCCTTCATATATCTGATTTACCAGATGATGGCTTTTCTGATCAAGATATTAAAAAAATTGTTCAGCCGTTTGGCAAAGTTAGTGATCTCCTTGTACTTCGCTCTAGAAATGAGGTAAGTATTCCTGTAGAAAGATTTTTGTGTCAGAATACAGATGAAATTTTCAAGCAATGAAAAAGTGTAATATTTGGATCCTCAGCTGAAGATAGGATAAGGCTTTCTGAACAGTTTGTCATTAAAGATCCACATATGTAATCTTGGAGTAGCTGGGAATCTTAACTTTATAAATTCAGTCTTGCTTGCTCCCTAAGTGTGCCCAGGTGGCCAAGAAGGCCAATGGCATCCTGGCCTGCATCAGCAATAGTGAGGTGAGCAGGACTAGGGAAGTGATCCCCTGTACTCGGCACTAGTAAGGCCCTGCCTCAAGTACCGTGTTCAGTTTTGGACCCCTCACTACAAGAAAGACATGGAGGTGCTGGATTGTGTCCAGAGAAGGGCAACAAAGCTGCTCAGGGTCTGGAGAACAAGTCTTATAAGGGGCGGCTGAGGGAACTGGGGTTATCTCTCTCTACAACTACCTGAAAGGAGGTTGTAGAGAGGTGGAGGTTGACCTCTTCTTGCTAGTAACAAGCGATAGCACAAGAGGAAATGGCCTCAAGTTATGCCAGAGTAGGCTTAGGATGGATATTAGGAAAAAGTTCTTCACAGAAAGGGTTGTTAAGTATTGGAACAGGCTGCCCAAGGAGGTGGTTGATTCACCATCCTTGGAGGTATTTAAAAGACGGGTAGGCATGGTGCTTAGGGACGTGGTTTAGTGGTAGTTTTGGCAGCGTTAGGTTGATGGTTGGACTTGATGAACTTAAAAGTCCCTTCCAACCTAGGCAATTCTATGATTCTAAGTCTTAAATGTTAGAGGAGTTACGATGCTTTTAGTATAATACTGAAATCCAGACTTTTTCATCAAACTCCACATTAACTTAGAGAGAGAACATAGATGCAGTTCTGTTGTGAGCAGATATGCTAAGGAAAAATTTCACTGAATTGTATCTTGTGTCTGTAATATAAATAAAAACTGAAAGTACCATTTATTTTAGGCCTTCTTGGAAATGAACTTCAAAGAAGCCGTGATAGCAGCTGTGAAATATGGTGAAACTGTGCCAGTGCTGGTAAATGGGAAACGGGTGAAAATAAGTGTAGCAGAAAAGCCAAAAGCATCTCCTGGCCAGGTGAGCAGCCTGTTGGTGAACAACATGATACTTTGTGTGTAGCTTGGTATTTTGCTCCAAAACCTGATGTTCTCCAGAAAAATAGATTTGGTATTTTTAATATCTTTTAAATTTCCTTTTCATAAACAACAGTCTAAAATAAATATGCAATGTACTCTGTAATGCCAGTTTTCCATTTTTCTTGGTTAAATTTGAGATTTTTGAATAATATCAGTTTAACAGAGACAACCTATGTTAATAAATATAATTAATTACTATTAATAATTATTAATACTATTTTAAAATTATATGTATGTGTGTGCATATATATACATTTCTAAATAAAGTATAAATGCTGTAGTAAAGGTTTTTCTTTCTGTCCATTCCAGACCAAAATGAATATAAAAAAACGGGTTCAGAATATTAAAAAAGTTGCACGAAGTACGAAGTAAGTGTTGCCATTACATGCATTAGTGTTAGTTATAACAATTAGAAAACAAATGGGTTAATATGTTTGGTTTCTTGTGTTTTACTGTTTTTGAGCTTTTTTTAGCTGCTTTAGTATTCATTAATTGTCTTTAAAACTGATTTTTCTTTAATTTTTTCTCATAATAGAAAAGATCAGACCACCACCACTAAGACAACTAAATCCGTTACAGGTGAGGTTTTGGTTACCTTTTATCTGATGATATGTCTGTGTCATAGTTTAACCCCAGCCAGAAAATAGGACCACACAGCTCCTTGCTCACTTCTGCCCCCCTGAAGGGTAGGGAGAAAACGAGGAGAAAGGAGGGGAAAAAAAACCTTGTGGATTGAGATGAAGACAGTTTAATAGAACAATAATGGAAAAGGAAAATAACAGTAGTAATAATAATAATGGTAAGAGAATATACAAGACACAAGTCACTCTCACCACCCGGTGAATTGTTTGCCCAGCCCAACCTGAGCAGAGATTGTGAATTTCCACCCCACCCCCTCATAGACAAGTGTGATGTCTATGGTATGGAATATTCCACTGGCCATTCTGTTGTTCTGTCTATGCTCCTCAGGTTCTATAGGAAGCTGAAAAAAGTTCTTGACTAGTATAAACATTGCTTAGCAACAACTAAAACTATATGCATAACCGGCATTCCTGTCATACCAATTCATTTCATACCAAATCTGAAAACACAGCAACCACTAGGAAGAAAATTAGTCTGAAACTAGGACACTCTGTTATTGCCTTCCCTCTTTGTTTCCATTTCTTTGTTTTTATGTGAGGGCTTTTCATAAAAGTGACTGAAAGCAAGTTCAGAGAGCTACAAGAAAACTGCTAGTTTATACTTTCAAATGTCTTCCTTTTCATGCAACCTTATCTTTCTGTCTTTAAAAAAAAAAAAAAAAAAAAACTAGAAAAAACAACCCTCAAATGGCAGTAAAAAAACTCCACCTTGACCTGTGCTTATACTCTGTAATTTTAAATGCTTGCCCATCTGTTGAAGATAAATGTGGCACTCTGGGCTCCATGAAATAAGTGTAATTCTTCAAGTTGACTTTAAGCCTGATGTGTATTATAAGCCTAATGTATATAAGCCTAGTGTATTTAGTATTCTCTTTCACAGTTTTTGCTAGTGCTTCTCAGTGTCTTATGTTCCTTGAATGTTCCAAATGCTTTTAGATTTCTGCCCTGGTCTTCTATTGATCCTGACAGAAATTATTTCAATTGCTATTACGTGGTCTGGCAGAAAAACTTGTATGTCATGCTATTAGAGAAGAATATTTTTTTTTGTAGTACTTCAATGAAAACAGGACAAACTGCAGTAAATACATCAAAAGCCAATGAAACTTTACAAAAATTTGGTATTATTAAAACAATGGAAGTAACACCCATATAATTTTTTTGTTGCTTATATTACTGACTTTCGTGAGCATTTTTTCTAAGCAATGTTAAGGACCAGACGTTATTTTGATGGGAAATTGTGCTTTTTAAAGATGTATTGTTCTTGATTCATTTGTCAGTGTGGTCACTTCTGATTGCAGTTTCCAGAATGGAATTAAGATTCATGTAACAGTGCGTTTCAGAGCTGTCTCAGAGATGGAACCTGTGAATTGTTTACAGTCGTTTAAGAGAAAGAAAACTCAAACTTCTTTGCAGGAGCAATGTTTTCTCACCATAATCCTGAAATATTCACAAAAGATACTCTACTTCATGGCTTTCATTCAGTATTTTGTTGGAGTTAACATAGGTTTTGGGATTTTTTTTGGTCATATCTGTTGAATTTTTGCAGATTAAACTATTTTTGTATGTATTTTTATACTCTTACTTCACAAATGTGAGATTTAAGAAATAAGTGTTTCTACTGACTTACTTGGTTTTGGATATTCTATGTAGGTAAAAAAGAAAAGACCAAGAAATCGACAATGACAGGAGATAGGAAAATCAAGAAAACTTCAAATACTGTGGGTAAGACAAATGAGAACTTTTGGTCTTTGCTCAGAAAACGCAGGCAGGTGCTTTTCTGTCCCCCTGCCCCCTGCTTTCCAGAACAGATATTTAAGGTAGTGAATCCAAGCTTTTCACAACTTTTACTGGGCTTGCCAGTGTAGTAGATTGTTGGATAGACAAGCACCCTTCTTGTGGCTACGCTAATGTGGTGATTATTGGTGCTGTTTGTTGATTTAGAATAGCAAAGAACGAGGGAGAGTAGATGAGTTTGGGGAAGCAGACCCTTTCGCATCACCATAGTCACAGCATTGTTTTGCAAAGCTGGGATGAGCTTTTCCCATGTGTATGTTTTCTGCCCATGTGTAATGAGGAGCAGGAATTTATGTGATATGAGGTCTCTGAGTATCTGGCAGAAGAATGTGTAGTGCAGTTCATTCTTCTTTTGCAAATCGATTAGTTTAATATAATGAAATGAAGAATGTTGTTTTCTGCTGTTGCCTACCAGCAAAATCTATAGATGAAGACCTTCAGATCTCAACAGAAGCCAAAACGGAAGTTGGGGAAACTAAGCTGTCAGACCCAAAGAACATTACAATAGGGGATGGAGTTACAGAGCCTGTGAAGACAGTAGAGACTCAGTCCAAAGGAGTGACTAATCCTGCACCTGTACTAGGTAGTTATGATACGATAATGCCATTTTTAAGTTACTTTGCTAGTTGCAGGTTATTTTAAGTTTAACGTTGTGATGTCTTCTTGAATTTATTTATTTTTTAGAGAAACTTACACAGGTGCCTCAGGTGGCGGCGTTGGACTTGGATGAGTTTAATGAAGCTTTAAATGACCAAGGTAAATTGCAAACTGATAGGGCTTTTCTCATTTCTGTCCCAAACCTCTCTGTTATTGTGAACTAAATGAGAATGCTTCTGAGGCTAGGAAATGAGGATGACACAGGGTATCAGAAAAAAAATTAATAAAAGTTCACTGACTGAAACATAAAAGAGCAATTCATGGTGATGACTGAAGTGGCTAAAAACACCCAAGACTTAAATTTTTCAACGGACATAATATTTTTGCGTAGACCTGTTCATTGAGCACGGAGACTTCTATTTGCAACTCATTAGAGCAAAGGATCCAGGTTTTCTCTATGTTCTGTTTACAGCTCCACCACCAATTATTTTAATCTCAATGCTTTACGTTGCCTGCTGGAGCTGGTTCAATAGATGCTGTTTTCCCCATTTTTTATAAGTGCTATGTTTACAACAAGGTCTGTTAGTAATTATAAGTGTATATTAATTCTCAGTTACTATGCATGTGATAGTGGAGATATGGCAAGGTTGTAGTTGCTGAACCTGTTAAGAGGTAGATAAAAACATTTTACAGAAATTTTACAAATTCTCCTTAACCTGCACTTGCCTGTCCTGTACGATTGCTGTTTTCCTGTCTCTTGCTGTCTGTAATTTTGTAAGCCTTTCACATATCACCGTGGACTTGTCCCAGGAAAAAGAAAGAAAAAGAAAGATTTTGTGAGCATGTGCTGGGCACCTGCATAGTCCCCGTGTGCCCACAGGAAAATCTTGTGCTTGGATTATTCAACTGATAAGTCCTTAATGTCAGCAAAGTGTTTGCATGTTAATTAAGGGATTTTAATTATTTTTTTATCCCTACTGAAACTCTGCATGTGTCTCACCAACGTAGTTTGTCACTATAAGTTAAATGAAGGAATATTTCATTTTTCACAATGATAGTGGTGATAAAATGTAATGCAAGAAGTTCTTAAAACTCTCCAGTATTTAAAGAAATCTGCTGAACTACTAAACTACCCCCCCCCCCTTTTTTTTTTCTTAGAAGCTATGATACCAACTGCAAAGAGTGAAGAATCAATGGAACCATCTAGCAAGGTCAGTCCTAAAGGAGATTGAATCTATGGAAGTTTTAAGTACGCACATGGTGCTGGTTTCCAAGTGTTGGTGTGCTGTCTGAAAACCTCTGATTTAAATCCCATGCCTGTTATTTTCTCCTTGCTGTTTGTGATTTGATAGACATCTACCACTTCACTCTTCTGGTTTTGTGGTTTTTCCTCAGAGTTTGTTTGTTACACCAAACTCCTTTATGCTCTGATCATCTATATTGCCCCACTGTCTTCACTTTAGATGCAGTATTTGCACATACGGTCCTGCAGCATTTGGCATATGGGTATGAAGTAGTGGCATAATTATAGGGTGTTTTGATTTGCTTTGAAATTTTGATGAGGTAGCATGAGACAATGAAGGTTTATGCAGAATTAGCTTAGATGTAGATACATCCACAATTAAGCAGTAATTAAGGTGATTACATGCCATAATTAGAGAAAAGGTTAAAAAAAAATTGTTTAATATGCTTTGCTACTCTATCCTAAAAAGGTTTAAGCGATCTTTAGTTTTGACATAATTGCAAGTATTATAACGTGCTTTTAAGCAAGTGCTTCATTCAGTTTAATGATGGTTTCACATAGTAAAAATAAAGCTCCTTTCGGTAATGTAACGGTTTTGCTTTAGAGTTGAAGAACTATCAGTAATATTTACTTTAATTTGTTTACAGGAACTTGATGATATATGTGTGGTTCTTATTTCAAACTTGCCTGAGAAAGGATATTCCGTTGAGGAAGTTTCCAACCTAGCAAAGCCATTTGGAGGACTGAAGGATGTGCTAATTTTATCATCTCATAAAAAGGTATTCTAATTGGTATTTAGTAGTGTTTCTACTTAGAGAAGCAGCAAATATGTTTTCAACAAATGCAAATGTGATCATGTAGTGTGGCAAGCATTGATGTGAGATGCTTTTGATAAATTACAATTCTTAAAAAATTTCTTGTTTTCTTTATTTTTAAAGGCATATCTTGAAATAAATAAAAAATCTGCAGATTCCATGGTTAAATTTTACACCTGCTTTCCAATGTCACTGGATGGAAATCAGCTCTGCATCAACATGGTGCCTCAGTGTAAGACTATAAAAGATGAAGTAAGTAATAACATATATTGAAAATTTAAGATATGTGATAACATTTCAATACAGAGGGGGACTTTGTGTTTAAAATGACTTTTACACACTCCCTGTTTTATGCATTCTCATGGTTTGTCCTATTGAAGACTGATTCTGTTAAATGTCTTTTGAGTCCTGGCCTTCTGATAAGGGAATAACATAGATGTCAGAAGTGCTGATGCTGTTGATTTTATTAGTAAAGCAGAAACTTAAAAGTTGTTGGGAGTCAATGACTGCCAGTTAGCTGCTGCTAGTGAAGCTATATGTTAAAGTTCAAATCTTATAATGTTTGTGTTTTTTGTTTTTTTTTTTTCCCCAAAGGAAGCAATATTTACTGCTATAATTAAAGACTCTGACCCTAAGGTAAGTTGCTAGCAGCCTAACTTTTCTTCCACGTGCTATCAAAATACATTACTTTAAATTGGAGGTAGCTATTATTTCAGTATGAACAATACTAATTGTATTGTTATCCAAGCTTTCTCTTGAATTAAATGTTTATATATGTTTTCATGGGTGAGTGAGGGAATAGAATGAGTAATGTTGACTTGGTTTAGCAGCATGATGCATGAAGTGCAAGGAATTAAAAATTTAATAGGAGTCCTTTGAGACCCTCCCCTGCTGTTATGTTTATTTCATGTTCTAACAACAAGCTGCTGACCACTATGGCTTGGAGAGTGTGCAGTGTTTGCCTTTATATAATTCCACCTGTTTTCCTGAGTGGTTTATAGACAGATATTTTGGTTTAACTATCAAAACTACCTCTGTGCTTTGTTCAGTGTAGTGCGTCTCTCTTATTGTCCCTTCTGTTCCTTTACTGTACACAGTGCAAGCTGACAATTGATGTACAAAACATTTTTATGCAGTGTAGGTAGTCAGACGTTAATGAAATTGTTAATGAATTAATATTTTATGTCTTCTGTGAAAAACATTTTCAGGATATTCTTGATAAGAGGGTCAGTCATTGCGTCTGAATGTGTCTCTGGGCTTAAACAATTGGCACAAGAACTTCACAAGAGTGGCTTTGGTTAAAAAGCATGATGCAAAGAGCCCTGCCAACAATAAATGACTTTCCAAGAAACCCCAAAAGGCTTGAATTTTCAGTTGCAAATGTGCCTGGGGGATATCTGATTGTTGTTTGGCACTGACAGTTATATCTGAGTACTTACTGCCAACACCCCTGCTGCTATATCCTTCTTACACTTCTGATGTGCTTGTGGTGAAATATTTCTTTTCTGCTCCTAGTGAAGTGATGAATAATAGAAGAAAAACATACCAGACCTGGAGGGGGGCGGGGGGATATTTCTTACTTGTTGGGAGTGAGTGCTGTGTTTCTAAAAGACACACAGCTTTCAAGTATTTAAAGATAAGACTCGTTTAAGACCTCAGAAATTTACTAGTACCTTTAGACTTTTTGTCTCAGGGTCCTTACCTTCGATCCTGCACAAAATATTTGATGCCAGGGTTCAGTCTATGGTTCTGCTGGCACTACGTGGCTGATGATGGCTTTCTGTTTGCTGTCAGCCCACTCGGACGTTCTGCACCAGAATCCTTCCTGGTCAGAAGAGACTTACTGGTCTCCTTGATAACCTATGCCCCTGGTGGTGGTGATAACTCAGTTTGAAAATTGAGAAACACAAGAAATGATACTTGGCCAAGGATCTTTATGTTACTACAAATTGATCAAGTAAACCAAACTCTAACGTAAAAACCAGGATTGGGGTCTTTTGGATAAGTTTCTATGCCTTTACCAATTTATAATCTGACTAGAAGTGTCTGCTTTTCAAAATACTAAATGTTATTTAAACTTCAGCTATATTTTGCAGTGTTCCTTTAAAATAAAACACTCAACTTGATGCTTTTAAGTTTGTTATTCTGTTATATACTTGGAAGTATAGCTGGTACTTTTGGTGTACTGCGTAGAAAATGGAAAATCTGGTGTGAATCTGAAAATGTGAACATTGGATGTGTGTGACTGTATCACTCAGTTCTTAACAAAAAAGAGCAGAAGTTTTCTGTGAGGCTTTTCTAACCTAGTTCAGTAGTTGCTAATAAAGTGTGTTACAAAGTTAAAGCAAGTTTTGTCATCGCTTTTCTTTAGGTAAATACTGAAACTATACATAATCAGTTTGTCCATCTTGGGAACTTGCCAGATGATGGATACAGAGAACTTGAAGCAGTTTGTGTGGGACTTCGGTTTGGAAAAGTAGATCATTATGTTGTGCTGAAGAATAAAAACAAGGTAAGTATTTTTTTTCTATGGTGCAAAGTACCATGCGGGAAGGGGGTGGGGGGGATGATTAAAAAAATTAGATTTTTTTTCATCTGCCAGTACGAAGAATGTTCTGCTAATGAGAGATCAAAGTTTCTGACTCTTTCCCACTCATCCTGAACAAGAAAATAGTTTGTCTTATTTGTTAGGGGCAGTGGGAAAGGAAAAAAACCAAACCAGCAAACTTGTTACATAGCCTGAACAATACAGGAACTTCCCAAATAGCTGGAAAAATGATAAGCCTTTGACATTAGAGGTGTAACTGGGTGGAAAATGAGTTCCTGTTTTATAGGAAACTTGGGGGGAAAAATTTATTTTTATATGAGAAGTGAAAATGTCAGAATAGCTGAAATCACTTTTTATTTTGAGACACTTCAAAATGTAGTTACTTGATTTTTCAATTTTTAAAATTTTGATATTTTAAGTTTTAATGTTCCTGGTTTTGCACTTAACATTGGATTTTTACTTTATGAACTAGATTTAGGTCATGGTGTGGGTATATATATTTTAACAATTAAAATGAAATTGTACTCCCATTATTAAGAGCTATTTTAAGTGTCCAGCTGCTAATAAAGCATAAAACAGGTGAAGATGCTTTTAAGAAAAAGATAATTTTTTTCTGTAGCCAGAAGGTTAGACACGTGTGGGTAGGGAAGCTCCAGGCTCCACTATTTTGTGATGTAGTTGCTTGTTTAGTTCTAAAGATAATTCCAAATGGGAGAGACTTCTTTCTTCAGCCTCTCAGAAAGAAGAGTCCACTCTTCTTCATATGCAAGAACATAGGATTTAAGCAGCATTTTTTTATTATCTAATTTAAAATGAAGATGTTGAAACCCTTCAGGATTACTAGATGTCCTATGCTATACCAACTTAATTTATTAAGCTTGTTCTGCTGTACAGAAATAAGATGAAGTAACAGTTATTTGAAGCTTGTGCTTTTTTTCCTTTTAGGCAATTCTGCAGCTGGATAGTCCCAAGTCAGCCAGATCAATGTACAGCTTCCTGAAGCAATATCCGTACAATATGGGTGAGCATACATTGACCTGTACATTGTCACCCAATGGAGAGTCTGCTGAGGTAAGGGGTTTTTTTCTTATTTTTCAATAATAAATTGTTTTTGTGGAATAGAACCACCTTTCCATGAAGAGCAGCTAATAGTGACAATGTCAGTATTTCCTTTGCTATTTGCTGTCATTGTGGGTGAGAGTGAAAACTGTGCAACAACTGGGAACTAGATCAAGTAGTCTGTATTCTGGGATGTGGCGTAGGTGTGAAAGTATGTGTTGCTGTTTGTCTTTCTTTTATATCTTTCTCTATTTTACAAACGCATAGAATCTCTTTCACCTCCACCGATGGAAGTATTTCTTAATGAAAGATGAAGAGAAAAAGGAAGACAGGAGGAAAGCAACTATTTAATACTGGTTAGAAGATGATTTAGTAGAGGTTTTTTTCTGATCTAGTTTGATTCATCTTTAGCAGTTCATCTGCTTGAGTCCTCTTAGTTCCAGGCTCAGTTGCTATGTCAGCATTGGTCTGTGTGCCTACAGCTGCTTCCATCTTCTCTCTTAGAAATGAAATTACTTGCAGTATTGAGCAACTTCCAGTTTGCTTCTGGTGATTTGCTGAAGGAAAAGCAAGCTGCAGCAGCTGAACACTAGAGAAGAAGGAGCTTAGTGCATGTTGCATTGGATAGATAAAGAGCTTTAAGCAAAAATGTGAATATTAGCCACATGCTAATAGGTTCTGGCTTCCAAAGTGGAGAATGTAAATCCAGACATGGTCTCTCTCACAGCCTGGAGGTAAAGCACTGTTTACTCTGCACTTGAACATGAGGATTTTTTTATTGCACTAGTTCTGCATGCCCCTGCCTTCTCATTTTTCAACTCCTTTCTCATGTCCTGAGACATTTTAATCACTTCTCCAGTGATCAACTCTCCATCTCTTGCTACACCTTCCAAACCAGGTTTATTTTAGGGGGATGGGATATAGATTGGCTTTTATTCTTCTGATGCCAGCTGGATTTGTTCTTCAAAGTTCATATATAACTGAGAGAACAGAGACCAGCTAACCAGTTCAGTGTGAACTTATATACTGTTGAGGGCGAGACCAAAAAATGTATAGGGTTTTTTTGCGGTGTTTTTTTTGGGGGGGGGTGGGTGGGAGATTTTTAGGGTTTTTTTTTAGGTTGGTTTTTTTTTTTTTTTTAATTGATTATCCATGTAAATTCCATTCTTGGAGCTCTTACTCCCTGTGTGTTGCAGTTACTTTTCAGTGGCATGACTTTGGAATACTGTTCAAACAAGAGGATGTGCTTGGAGGGACAGGGCATCTCAGTTTTCTCCCTTCACTTTTATTCACACAAGAGAAATTTTAACTTTAGGTGCCTAATGATAACGATGGCGTGAGTCTCTTACTTCAACACAGAGGGGGGAAAAAAAGTCATCCAGGGAGGTACTTCCACTTACCAAGCTGACACAGCTGTCAGTATTTGCACTGAGCATCATGATGAATTTCAACTTTTTTTTAAAGAATACGTTGTGTACTGATATTTGGCTTGTATCATAGTTTGTTCTCTATTGGCAATTTCTTCTGATTTATTGAAAAGTGTCCTTATTAATGAAATCTGTAGAGTACCTGTACGGTGTTTAGGATTCAAATTTTTAAAACCATACAGTGTCAGTACAGACTTCAGATGTACATTTTTGGTGGGGGTCTCCTGCAATAGTTGTCAAGTTGCATCTGTGATGGTTTAGGACATACGGAGATACACAATCAGATGTGATTTGGGCACGTGTGGTTTTTTTTGAGTGGCTTCATCGTGGCCCTTTCCAAGTAAATCAGCAGTTACTGTGCACGTGCAGAGCCTAGCCTGTGTAAAAACAGTTAGTTTTTTACCTTTCTGTAAGTGTGACTCTTTGAAATGTCTGCAGAGATTCAGTGATGAGCCTGCCTTCCCAGCTCTTCCCACCCTGTTGTTCTGGGCCTTTGTCCGTGGCTGTAGGGGCGTAGTTTGTTCATTAGGGAGCGATCTGCCTGTTAAAGTTTCTGCTAGCCTAGAGTCAATATAATAACATTGAAAATGCTTTTTAATTGCATATCTGATTCAGAGAACTGGTTTAACTTTCCTTAGGAACACTGCATCTCTACCAGATGAGTGTGGTGGTGTGGTACTCTCGGTATGGCAGGATAGATTAGGGTGGGCTGGTGTGCATCCCCCGCGGCCTCTGATGCAGGGTGGGGACCGCTCCAGGTGAAGTGCTGATAGCTAAAATCTCATGAGCGCGGGTGCGTAGGGTGCTCTTTCCTCCTCTGCTAGATGCAAGAGCCTGGATTAGATGTCCCAAGAGTTTTTCTCTCTCTCCTCTTCCCCGTTGCAGGGATGATTCTGTCCGTTGTTGACTCTCTTTGTATGGGACAAAATAATGCTCTTCTTCCAAGCCACTTTATTTTGTATTTCAGTTTATATCGTGAACTTCAGCTTATTTTAAAGAACATAAATTATAATTATGTTAGATGATGTCAGGGTCATTTAAGAGTAATATCTTTTATTAGACTAACTTTGTAGCTAAAGAAAATAGCCACGTTTTCAGATGTATGAGCTTTTTCTCAAGTCTAAAAAATATAAGTAATAAGCTCCATTAGCACTGAAAAATAAGCAAAATATCCTTCATTAAGTGCTCATGCTCAGGAATGTTTGTCAAGGATGCATTGTGGGAACACTGTGTGATTCAAATCTGCTTTTTATAGCTGTTCCCTATATTTTCTGTAGCCAGAGAATAGCATGCCTTTGTCACTACAAATGTTTCATCGGAGCAGAGTTCAATGCCCACAAAGAATGGCATTCACACTCTGTTTTCAAAATAATATTTCTTTCCAGCTGCACACTTTGGGTGATACAGAGTGCTTGTCTGATTTAGAGAGGTTGACCAGCCAGATAGCAGTAACTGCTGCCAGTGGCATAGTAACAGCAGTAATGTAAGTGCTCACTTAATCACATTATAGTTTTGTTTCTGTAATTTTGCTGTTAATGTGTGAATTGAATACTGTTGAAATAACAAGAACGTGGGGACACTCCTGTAACAGTGAAGGAAGATGTGCAACTGGAATCATAGAGCATGGCTGCAATTAGTGTCATTCCAGTCTTTGTCAATGCGACTGTCACAGCTTTTGCACAAATGTTAAGATAATCCGTACTTTGGAGATACACTCCTAAGCTTTATTTTTATCTATATCGGAGGTGGAGAGAAAAATGCCTGGTTATACTGATAAGAGGGAAAACTTCCATTTTTTCCATCTGTTGTTTTTCACTGCAATTTGAGTCTGTTACCTCTGGGCCATCTTCTTGGTTATGTTGCCAGAATCTGTGTTGTATGCCTAGGTACCATAGGAACATTAAGCTTTTAGCTCCGTTTGTCATAAGCTATTTTCTCTAGAAGCCTTTCAATCAGAAGCTAGGGTGAAGGAAATATGAAATATTTTTTAATTCATTATAACATGTTCACATTACTTTTGGCACTTATCTCTGGAATAAATGTCTTTAGAAAGGAAAAACTGAAGGCTTTGGAATTATGTGCATAAATAAAAGATTAAAGTGAATTCCACATGCAATGAATTTATCTGATGTTCTTTCTAATAGTGATAATCTTCAAATTAGTTTGTAGAATACCTTCAGAAAAGAGATTGAGTTTTCAACACTGAGTTTTTAAAGTTTTTGTGGATTGCTTGGACCTGCACTACTAAATGTGATAGCTGCAGAGCTTGGGTGGTTTGTGGTTGTCTTTTTATCAGAAGACGTTATTTCATTTAACGTACCACAAGTTTATTCTACGTAACAGAAAGCAGAAAGCCATAGTCATCCTATGAGAAATGAATGTTGCATTAGAAGGTTTTAAGGAATAGAAACTGGCCTTGGGTTTTCTGTAGATAATTGCTTGACTTGGAATATAATTTATCTTTAGAAAAGGTGTGCCACTATTTTCTGTATAATACTTAGCTGTCAGGCAAACGGTATTCACCCTGAGCTCTGCAGCTGTTAGCATCCTCACCAGTACAGGAAAGAAGGTGTTGTTTAACATCCCTCTCTTCGAAATACATCACAGACCAAAAGCTAATTCTACTCAAAAACATGACAGCTTTGAAGATGAGATGAACGAAACAGTGGGGTGTTGCATATTCTGTCTAGCAAACTTTTAGTAAAATCTCTTACACTGCCACGTACTTTTATTTGTCATCTTATGAAATATGTGCTCTGTGGGGAACAGTTTTAGAATAGTTTACTGTCACTTGAGATCTTTCAAGTGATACATGCCTAAATTTGCGTTCATGGTATTATTAATTAGCTGTGTTATGCAAATTCTGTGCTGATGCTTCTGAAAGTCATAGATACTGAACCCTGATTTTTGCCTTTCAGACTGCTGAAGTTGTGAAAAAAGAAGTGAAGAAAGAGGAACCAAGCAAAGGAAGGTATGTCTCTCAAATATTTAAGTTTTTTTTTTTTTTATATCTGTATTGTTTATGGAATTCATATGCAAGATTAAGCAGGTTGCTGAGCCATCTCTCTAAGCTTGATGAAAAAGCCTGCTGTGATATCCATCAGCTGTTACCTGCTGTTACTTCTGTCAAGCTTTTGTGTTCTGTGTGTGCAGGACGTGTTACGTATTGCTGTAGAGGTGTAATGTTTGTGATTTCTTTGAAATCTGGGGCTTTCAAAGAACATGGACAAATGGGGTGAAATCCTGTTTTCTGTGTAGTTCATTGAGTTATTATTGTTTTACTAGTTTGGCCAGGATTTTACCACAGGTCCTGGAAAGTATGTTTGGATATACATGTTGGAAGACAATTTTTTGTTGTATTTAACCAGGAAGTGATTGCTTTGTTTCGTCCTACAGCGCTTTCCTCTGTCAGAGCACCTGGCTCTATTGTTTCTGTTTCCAAATGCTAAAAATAAACTGAAACTTCCTTGTTTAACTTATTAACATTAACTTCATGCTGTGATACAGGTGCCTGAATTGATTTAAAAAGATGTTTAGGTGCTATATTAACATCAGAACCTAGAAATGGGAAACGGTGGTTTTGGTATGTTCCATTTTAAATTGTTTTACAGTCATTGCTTGTAGTAAAATTCTAATTACGGAGTAACTATTTGTTGGTTTTAGTCTTGATTATGTTTTTTTAATAAATTGATAGATCATTATAAGTGTTCTTGTTAACAAATATGACTTAAAACACCTTCTGTGACTCAAATCCGTATTTCTGGATAAGTTCTATTATTAAAAAACCCAACCAAACAAAAAGCTTTGTAATAATGGTCCCAAACTTCAATTTCAAGTAATGCTATTATACTGTCATGGACTGTTACTGTATTTCCAAAACCTGTTTCTTTCAAAAGTAAAGTTGGGTACTCCTAATTTCATTAAACTTCTATGCAGGCCCTGGGCAATTTTGGAAGCGTTTAGTTTCTAAACTGTCTCTGACTCACACATAGGCAGATGTGCAGGTAACCTTTTTGATTCCAGGCTGGTGGGCTTTAGCTAGCGGTGGCAATTAGTCAAAATAAGTGACTCTTACATGAATCCCAGCTACTGCCCAGCATCCTGCTGTGGCTGTTGAACAAATGGGAAAACTGACATTTTGCCCTACAAATAACAGTACACACATTCTCCTTGTCTGAGGCAACTGTCTTTTCCTTGTAAGCCTTTGTGACTTGAATGGTTATTTTTTTCAGTTACATTTCATAAGAAGCAGTAAATATGTTAAGTATTGTTTTATATATGAAGACCTTGTCATGTGTTTCTGGGGAGGGAAGGAGTAGCAAAATTTGGGGAGCAGAAGGGGCTGCCCTCTCGGTTGCCTGGGATGATGAGGTGATCTTGAAAAAACTTTGGAATGCTTCTGGAAGCTCGGTGGTTGTTCAACCCGAGTAGGTAGTTCATCTAACCTTGTGGCTGAGGTGACTGACATGCTTATGTGAATGCCTCTGCTCTTTTCAAGATGCATTTTGTTGGGATTGATTTTCCTCAGCTAAAATAGCTGAAACTTTCTTTGGCCAGGCTAAGAATCAAGGACTGTCCCACTGCTCCTGACTGCTTATATGCTCATGAGGCACACTTACCCAAAACATTTGCAAGTAACAGTCTAAACTGATTACAGCTGTAAGAAGCCTGTTAGAGATGAGCGTGGTGTTGGAATGAGTGAGGTTGCTTTTTTTTTTTTTTTTTTTTTTTCCCTTGTAAGACTTCAGTTACTATGAGTTGAGCTGCTTGGGCTCTGAAGGAGATTCCCAGCATTTTGTGGGGCACCGCTGGGAGCACACACACTCTGTTGCTCCTGCGAGCCTTGCTGCCAAGCCACAAAATGCTGCGGGCCTGCTGCTTTGCTATGGGAGGAGTGCCCTCATAGCGTGGTGCAAGTGTCTGTCTGATGCATAGTCGTGGCGTATTACAACTATGCCAATTTTCAGTTTGTGTTGTGAAAGATTTTGAAGCAGAATTCATATCCCTTCCTATCTCTCCTCTCACGTTTTGTAGCAGCAGAGGACAGTGCCCTTGGGTCCAGAGGAAACCTTCAAGATCAGTGTTTTTGTTGTGCTTGCATAGCACAAGATGTTAACTGAGTTTGCCTGTTTTCATCTTTCTGTTGACTCCATGTATTGTGTCTTCGTCTTGTTAACCCTCGCTTCTGGCTGCTTCAAGACAGCATTTTTGTCAGCGCTGAATTCCATTTGATCTAGCCTTCCATTTTCTTGCTGACATCATGCTAGGAGTGTTAACAAAATGGTAGACTTCTCTGCTCTTTTTTATTTTCCTGAGGGTTTATACAAATGTGCACCCTTTATTCATATACACAGGTTCTGAGAAACCATAGCATAGACTGCTCCATTGTGCATAACCACTGATTTATTACGTGTATTTGCTGCTTTTGTGTTTGTTTTGATACTTAGCAAGATTGTCAGCACTGCTATTTCGGCACCTTTCCATCTAGAGGTGCACGAGGTGTTAGTATGCTCGTTTTCTTGAGCTTTGTGGGAAAAGGGGCACAGACATCACTAGTTTCAGTGTCTTCCAACATCACCTGTGGAGGATTCTTTCTTTCAGAGAAGAATAATGCACTTACTGTAACTGAAGTTCTCTGAAAAGCGCTATCCTCTGCATTGTCATCTTGGGCTTTATTATCCTGGGAGCTCACAGTGGGATTATACAGTGAAAACAGAGCCTGGCCAAAAGGAGCCTCTGTGCATGTGTTGTGTTCCTGCTATTGTGCGAAGTCAATGCAGTTTAAAAACAAAGCAATCCCTCCCTCCCTCCCCCCAAACCTGAACCAAAAAAAAAAAAAAAGAACAAACTTCAAACTCCTAGCTACTGGGAGAGTTTTCTAGGTTGGTGACTGCAGAGTCTGCTGTCTTCAAACTATGGTAATTTCTTTATACGGGGAGTCTGAAGCTTTATTTTCACTGTATATATGCTTTCATAGTCTGCCTGGCATCAGGGAATCTAAATTTTAGAAGTTAATGTCAGCGCTGAGGTCCCAGGGGCACATCTGTAGTGAGTACTACCTTGAGAGGTCTGACTAAAGTAATGTAATTCAAGGTGTAAGAGGCTTGCAGTACTGAGATGGATTGAACAGAAGCATAAAACTAATCAGCTATTCGCCTCAATATTTTTAACCATTTTAACACTGATAGGCTAGATTTCCAAATGCTAAGCACTAATGCATCAGGAAAGTCCCCACCATTGGCGTCAAGAGGTTACTGGTAACTGTAGAATTCTCAACATAGTTTGATTTCTTCTGTTTTTTTTAAATGCATTTAGCTCTGGCTTGAAAAAATATCCAGAGGGATCAGGAGTGGTGCAAACAGCAGCTGCTAATCCTCCAGTAGAGCCTAGTGTGGCAAAGAAAGGACCCATTTCCATCTCTAATGTCAAAGACGAGATGTCAGCAGTACAGATAGAGCCCTCTGAGTCCCATCTTGAAAGAGCAGTAAGGGAGTCTGCTCCAAGTCTGGCAGAAACATCTGTGGAGAAAGCGGACTCTGGAGTTGAAGCTACTGTGACATCTATCAAATCTGCTGATACTGAATCATCTGAAGCGAAGTCAGAAGAGATGCTGCCGCCGCCTTCCAGTGTGGAGAGAGAAGAGGCAGTTAATACTGAACCAGAGTTGTTTGAATCTGCTGTTGTATCTGCATCAGAGAAGGAAATTAAAGCTGAAGAGTTGTCTGCTCCTGCCATTGAACCACCAGAAGAATTGTCCGATGTGGCCAAGGCTGAAGATGTGCCATCAGATTGTGCTGTGAGGCTGTCAGCGGGGGAATCGACAGGGGCCGTCCCTGAAGCAGTGCCCCCTGATTCTGATGCAGCTTCAGTGGAGATGGTGTCATCTGTTGTCACACACGCAAACAAGTTGGATGCTCCTGAAAAAAATCCCGTTTCTAATGCTGTGAAAATTGAGTATGAGATGCCTGTAACTCAGATAACAGAGAAGAAACCTGTACTTAAAACTGGGGTGGCCACAGAGAATAAACTGGATGTAGCTGGAGCAGACACACAGATGAAACCGGAAGAGTCTGCGCTCAAAGCTGGAAGAGCTGTGGAGGAGAACCCTGAAAAGCTTTTGGTCAAAACTGGGGCAGAGACAGAGAAGAAACTTGAAAAATTTGTGGCCAAGGTTGGGGCTGCTGTGGAAAATGCTGCAAATGCTGCCAATGAGAACAACGAGGGAAGTTTAATCAAAGCACAACAAAATAAAGGAACAGGACCAGCAAAAACTGATGAAACCTGCAAAGCAGTTACGTTAAGCTCCTCTTTATCTGTCAAGGAGTCTTCCTCTGTTGGTAAAACGATTTTAAAGGCAATGGTGTCTCTTCCGGATATATCAAAGTCAAGGGTTCCAGTACGGAGAAATGAGCCTTTCCTGTGTAAAGGAGGGGAGCAGAAAGCTCCCTCAAAACCTGAGACCCAAGGCCAAGCAGTGGTGGAGAAGAAAATCACATCAAAAGAAGAGGGTCATCCGCAACCTGACAGCGGCCGATCAAGCCTGGGAGATGGCAGCAGCAAATTTAAAGTGAGCAGAAGTTCTGTTGTTGATGGAAAGGGAGGCAATGGGAGGAATTCATCTCAGCAAGAGAAGGACTCACGAGTGGAATCTAGGGCTAGTTCAAAACAGTCTCAAGAGGGAGAGAGTAGATCATCCAGCATGAAGAAAGACAACAGCAGCAATAAGGTGAGGAGGGCAGGAAGGCCGGTTCAGTGTGCCTGGTCAGTAACTAACTCCATGCTTCTCTCAGATGTTGAGTATGGGACGATGACATTATGTTCCCCTTCCCTTTTCTGTAAACCACTCAGCTGGTTTGGGCCAACAGACAAGTTGGAATAGCGAGATGGTGGGCAACCAGTTGCTTTTAGATGCAGTGTGTGCAACGCAAGTATGTAACTGGTTTGAAAACGCTACTTGGAAAAAATTGCAGGAAGGTATTTTTGAAGTGAGTCTTTATTGAGTGTCATAACTTTATGTTCTTGGATTAGTTCTGAATGAGATTTAATAAGCTTTCTGTCCTTTTGTGAGCTGATATTTGCTTTGTCAAGTCCTGCACAGACACTGGTTACTGAAAAGAGGCTACTAAGCAAGGTGTTACCTGTGACTTGTTGCTAGACTGTATGCCTGGACTTTACCACTGACGAATGAGCATGTGATCAGAAGCAGCAATCTGGACAACTTAAAAAAAAAGTTCATTAAGGGAAAAAAATAGCTGAATGTTTTTATTATTTTTTTTCTCTTGTGGGCAGGTTAACTGATTTCATGTGAACTTTTATCTAATTCTGCAGGCTTCTGTGGGTGGCAATACTAAAACTTCAAAAAGTGACACTAGCAGCAGTGCAAAACTAAAGGAGGTAAGGATGTAACCACAACTGAACTTAAAGTACAGATTATCTTTAAAGTGTGTGTGTACTAAGAATCTTTAGCGTCCTTCCTTAGGGACTTCTTTTTTATTATTATTACTTGTTACAGACTAGGGGCATAAAGCTGTAAAGTCAAGACATTTGGAAGAGAAACTTAATTCAAGAAGTGAGTGTTAAAAGGAGGTATTTTTTGGTCTTGGATGTTACTTGTTTGAGAAAAACTTAATTGGATCCCCAGTGGCCTGCATGAGATCTTTATTTGCCATCACACTAGTGAGAAGAAAAAGGAAGGCTGAAGTCTTCTAGCTCTTCAAAAATTATTTTGTACAACAGGAGATAGTCAGAACATCTCCATCCATGGTACCTCTTCCATGCAAAGATATTTTCCAGTGCATTGTTCTGTAAAGCAAGGATTACTGTACATTTTTGGTGCAGTGTTGCTTTGAAGAGGAGCTTGGGAGCCTATAGACTGAACTGCTCAGTCTATGTGTTTATAAGAAGGTGAAGAGAGATACCCTCTCTCTCTCTTTAGCTTGGGCTTTGGGAAAGAAAAGCAGAAGTGAAGGTAATAAAAATCCACATTGATGAGTTTGTAGAAGTAGCATTACAGGATCAAATCAAAGATTTGATCTACCTACCTACAGGTAAGTAGTGGGTCCCTATGGAAAAGGGATTTCTGAGATAAAGCTGGAAAACTGAATCCTTTACTTAATCTTAATCCATATGAACTTCTTGCATCACCAGTACAGTGTGTTTGTGTTAATCCCCAAGACGAAATTCTGCGCCCTTTCAAAATAGATTTTGTAATGTCAATTATTTCTTACTGCTTTGTTCTTCAGTGTTATACAGCTGCTAAGAAGCAAGGTCTGTGTTCTCCTTTTCATGGAAGAAAGAATACAGTAACGTTTGATTTCAGTTGAAATATAAACAGATATTTTCTTTCTTTTTCTTCACTGTGCCCACCTTGTGTTAAATATTCCTCAAGTTTCTGCATCAGAATGTGGTTGGAAGCATACATTATTCCTAGTATCCTAGTATTTTTTAGCTTTTTAAAAAGGAAAGGGAAGAAAAGGCATGTGGCCTTTGAATTTCAGATTACTTTTTCTTCTGGAGGACTTTTTTTAGTATTTCTTAGCTGCAGTCTTTCTCTCTAACAGAGGACATTTAATCCTGCCTTGGCTGTAAATTTCTGCTTTGACAAGGGTTTTTTCACTCTTCTTGTGTTAGATACTGAGCAGTATTTGATGGTAGGATAGAATATTTTGCAAAAAAAAAAAAAATTTAGGATTTTCATTGAAGAAATTGAATACATAATTTGGGGTGCAATGGGTATTTGGATGCATTTTAATGTTTAAAATTAATTTATTAATTGACTTAAGTACCCATCTTATCTATCTTATCCTACTGTCCTGATCATAACAGTATAGCAGTTTTATAGTGAACAAAGTATAATGCTCTGTTCCAAAATCATGGCTGCTGTCTATTCAAATAACCTAAAAATAATTTGGCTTAATTAACTCTTTTATTAAATTCAACACTTATCCATACATCCTTCTCCAGATGTTCTTAGCTACATATGACATGAAATTGCTGCTAATACTTTCCAGTGCTCCTAGAATAAATTGTATGAGCCCTGATGGAAGCTGGCATGGTCAAACTACAGGGCAGGAGGACTTTTAGATGCAAGACATTTGCCAATAAGAGCATACCACTGACTGAGGAGGAACAGAAAGGGTTGGGCTTTGTCGTCTTAAGCATAAAACCACAGTAAGGCATTTGCCAGAAAGCCGGAGTTTTCCCCTGGCCCCTGATGAAACACGGCTGGCTCAGGAAGAGCAGCAAGTCTGCCAGAGAGTCTGTGGGGCTATCCAGGTCTTAACAGAAAGGAGAAAATTGTCTTCTTGTACGTGTTGGTTACAGAGAAACAAAGGGAGGTTCCAGTACTGGGAGCTCTTTCCTGGGCTGGAGCGTAGGGCCATTGGAGAACCTCTCTGAATCAGAGACGTTTGTTAGGAGATTGAAACCAAAGAGGCAAGATAAAACAGTGAGTAGCCATCAGGACACAATGACTTTGCTGGATTGAAACATCTAATGTAGTTTCCTGTTTTGTAGCGGCAGCCAACAGCATATGCTAAGGGAAGAAAATGACACAAGATAATAATAATTTTGAACGATACTCTGGAGGTGTTCAAATTTTCACTAGTCTGTCTGCAAGTGAGTGCAAAAATACACATAAGTAGTCAGGGCATCAGCCCAGTTCTTGTAATAGATGTAAATTTTGTCTGTTCATCGGCTGTATTTTTGAAAAATGCTTTGGGTTTCTGAATTAAATCTGCTTACTTAATGCAAATGTTGATAATGAAAACTCTTCCACATAAGACTAAAGGCCTGAACATTTTTTTTTCTACCCTTAAGTCAAGTTGCATTTCTTTTTCCCTTCAGCCAGCTTCAGTGTGTAGATATTTTTCATTTGGCGCCCTGTGGGTGGAGGTGTCTGTGTCACTGGGTGAATGTTAAACTTCCTTATATTCACATTTTTACATTTCCTAGGAAGAAGAGCTGTTTCCATTTAACCTGGATGAATTTGTTACTGTGGATGAGGTCGTAGAGGAAATCGAGTCTCCTGTTAAAACACGGCGAAATCCACCGAGGGGAAAGAGAAAAGATGGTGCTAAAAACAACTCCTCTTCTGAGCCTAGTTCCAAGAGAAGGAAAGGGAAGAGCTCCATATCATGCATTGCTGAAAGCGAACTGTCTTTTGTCACTTTGGATGAAATTGGTGAGGAGGAGGATGTGACTGCACAGCTAATGGGAGTTGCTAATTTAGAAGCGCTCAGTGACCCGCAGGGTCTGGTTGTAGTGGATGAAGTGATTGAAGAGGAAGAACTTATGTCAGACGCAGTAAAGGATCCACAGTCGCTTCTTACTTTGGATGAGATATCTGAACAGGAGGACCTTAGTTCTCATAAAGACATCACTAGGTCAGTTTTTGAGGAGCAGGATTTGAAAGCTGAGCCGTTGGTAACTGTAGATGAAATAGGTGAAGTAGAAGAGCTGCCTCTGAATGAGCCTACAGACTTGAATATTGAGGATGTGCTGAAACAGAAGGAGGATGATAAAGTGGCTGCTGAGGATACTGGAGATTGTGCTTCCTCTCAGGTGCCTGATGATCCCAGTGCTTTAGTGACAGTAGATGAAATACAAGAGGACAATGAAGATAACCCTCTGGTGACTTTGGATGAAGTTAATGAAGATGAAGATGATTTTCTGGCTGATTTCAATCGTCTAAAAGAGGAACTAAACTTTGTTACAGTAGATGAAGTTGGAGAGGAGGATGAGGAAGAAGACAATGCTTTCCCAGGGAAAAATCTGAATGAGGGTGAAGACGATGAAGATATTGTTGCTGTTGCAGGACCAGAAGAAGAAGAAATTGCTACCATTGCAGGACCAGAAGAGGAGGACATTGTTGCTGTTGCAGGACCAGAAGAAATGGAAATTCTGGGAGATATGAGTCCAGAAGAAGAAATTATTGCAATCTCAAAGTCAAAAGGTAAGGAACCTCTCATAATTTATGGAAGGGAAAGAGAAAATAAGATGCTTGTAATCAGCGCCATGCACAAAGAGATCCTTTCAGCAAATGGAGGAAACTGAAAAACCCCAAATCTTTGACAAAATTAATGAAAGGGGTGCTGGGAAAAAAAACAAGACTGAGAGTGAGCAGTGGCCTGAAGGTTTTTTATTATTGTGTTTTACAAGGCACCTTTCTTTTGATGTAAAATTAAGTAGTGTGTTGATTTATAGTGTTCTATTTGGTGTTAATGATGGGTAAAATTGGGGAAAATAGTTTCTTTTCTTGCCTTTAATGCAAGGCCGGGTAAACTGCTGAACACTGTACAGATTATTTATAGCCTTTAATTATGCGCCCAAACTTTATTAAAACAAGTGAGTCAAATGAAATAGATGCAAAGATGTAACAGCTTCCAAGCTGGATCTAGAGGAACAAAATGTAGAAGAACATCTGTAGCGTGGAATTAGCAAAGGGTTAAGAAAGTCTAAGAGAGAGCCAAGTAGGGAGAGCTATATATAACCAACACACAAGAAGAGTTCTGGCCAAAGCGTGGGTGAAGGCTCTACGTGAGGCAGTCCCCTAGTCTTGAGTTTTCTTTCTGTCTCTGCTGATGTAGCTGAACACTGACACAGCACCTTTTGTTCTAATGTTTTGGAAAAGCTTTTCTCCCATCTCACTCTCTTTGCGTAGCAGAGGCAACCTGACTAGTGCAGATATGGAGGAGATGCAGAAGCAGCAGATATCTTGCTTAAAACAGAGCATTTTAAACTTCAGTTTCTATAAACAGTAGGAAAGGGGTTGGTTGACAACATACACACCCAAAAATATTTAAATGTTATATATTGTTTTAATTTTGTTAATGTTATAGAACATAAGCTTCCTCATGATTAACAATAGCATTTACTGAAAATGCTAATAGAAAATATTTTGCAAGTTAGCTGTGAAAATACCTTTTAAAATATCCAAGCCCTTGAGCTGATTTCTGATCTAACTGGTAGTGATGAGTTATAATTAATGTATTTGTAACACAGTAAATAAGAGATTTTAGTTCTTCTCTGTATAGTAAAAACCTCAGGCAAAAGAGGTGGGCTTAGGAAAGGACTAGTTCCTCCTGAGGTTGAGAAATGGAACAAGAAAACTGGGGAGGAGAGGTTAAAGCAAGTAAACCCATCTTATTTAAGTCTTGAAATCTGATTGCAGCAGCAAAATAGGAAACAGTGTATTGGTTGCCTCAGGCTAGCAGTTCAAAGGGTGACAGTCAGACTGCAACTGGTAAAGAGCCACATGGCAAATCTGAAACTTTGTGTGTTGATGATGTGGTGAGCCACAATCTGCTGAAATGTCTAGGGGGGATGCAAGAGTGCTGCTGTCTGTTGCGTTCCTTTGACAGCTTCCTGGGGTTTGTTATTAAGGGAAAGGATTTATTGCATTAACCTTTTTTAGGACATACTGGTATCTAGCTTATTTGAACACAGAATTCGAAAGAAAACAGGTGGTTTTGATGTGCAAGTCTTCACCTGCCTATTGGACTGCTTTGATAGTCTAAAAACCAAGCACCTTGTTTATCTTGTAATGGAGGAGACTCTGTCAAACTCTTTTTCCCCAGAAAGATCTTAAAATGTTGATTTTGATCTTTCCTTAGAGCTAGTTAATCTGATAACATATTCGGTAGGCTTTGACTGGTTCTGTACTGAAGCTGAAATACTGCTGTTGGACCTCGAGCTACATTAATTCAAGAAAGCTTGGGAGCTTGTATTATAAAGAAGTTGAGAGTTTCATGTTCACAATCACAAAGTTAGTTTGAAGCTGCTGATAAGAACTGTAGAGGAACACAGCTGAGAGTGGCGGTGGTACTTCTGTGAAGAGAGCTGTGTGGCCAAGAGCACCTTTGGAGTCATCCACTGCAGCACTGGGTCTGTGTTTGGGAGCCTTGCCTGCAGCACGGATGTCAGGAGTTCCTGAAAATGGCTCTATGGAAAGACCAAACCAAATAGCGTAGAAAACAGCAAGGCCCACCAACCAGGTGGTTGTTTCAAGCAGTGATGAGCCATTACAGCTAGATATAGAATACCTTTAAACTAGCGGATACCTTTGTTTAATGTGCATTTATGGCCTCCAGTAGATCAGCTGGGATCAGGAGATAAAGACCCAGAGTCTAAGCGGAAGAAGATGGCTTCTTCAGATTTATCAAAGACGCAGAGTACCCCAAAAGGTAAAACCAAAAAAAACCCACCCCAAATGCTTCATACTTGTTTTGCTGGAAGACAGCTTTCTTGCTCGTTTGAAAATGCCTCCTTTGCCTCATTACCACATTTAACTTTGAAATCATGGCCCATAACCTGTGATTTTTATCTTGGCTCCTACAAATGCATATTTAAAAAGTTTCTGCTGTTGGTTTAATAGCAGCAGAAAAATTGCAAGTTCTTTTTTCCTGAAATTTACAAATAAAGGCAAATTTATTTATAATTAGCACAGTGCAGTGCAAAATCTACTTACTGTTCTAATCCTTTTACGAGTTTTATTACCAACTTTCAATGTATAGAAATGAGGGAACTACTTACATGGTTTTAAAAATAAATACATTTAAAATGTATTTATTTTTCAAGATCCTCATCTAAAATACTTTTCTATAAAACTACTGGTAACACTTGAACTGCAAAAGAAGTTGCTAGGAAAATATGGATTCTTGCCTGATGGCTTGTGTAATATTCTCTGTGACAGAAAATGCTTGCATAACACACTGCAGGACAGAGGTTAAACTTGGCAAATGAGTTATATATAAAATACTTTTAAGGCCAAAAGACACTGAGGTAGTTGCAGTGAGCTTCAGATCCAGAAGGCCACTTACCCTATTTGCAGAAAAGTGTGTGTCCTCTTTATTGAAATAGGGCAGGTGACCAACTCGCATTAAGATTCTAATTTTCTGAATACTGAAAAAATTTAACTAACTTCTAGTAATAACAAATCATACAGATTTGGCTATGGGAATCTGTGTTGTTTTTTGTTGTTTTTTTTTTTTTTTATTAAGCTGTGGGGTTTTTTAATAGGTTATTTTAAAGCTGTGTTTTGTTAATGTTAATATTGTGTGCTGTCTCTTCAGATTTGGATTACCTAGTTCCAAAGGCTGGCTTTTTCTGTCAGATCTGCTCGCTGTTCTATGCAGATGAAACGTCTGTGAAAAATCACTGCAAGACACCACTTCATCAGCAGAACATGGAGGTAACGCTGAAGCTTCTCCAAACACCCGGGCAAAAAGAATATAATTCTAAAAATGTTTGCTTTAACCAGTGCTAATAATTTCCTAGTGGCACGGGGAGCTTATATTAATACTTTAAGGGGTTTTAGTTTTTAAACTCAGACACAGTTATTGTTAAATTACTCAAGCTGATCACCTACATAAAGCCATCCTCACCTAGGAAGGTGTGGGGTCTTCCCTTCTTTTTTAAGAAGTGATTTTTAAGACTTCTGCAGTGTTGTGTCTGAAAACATGGTTTTGTCAGATTTCCCGGCTTACTGAAACTGCAGACTGGCTAAATAAAATATCTTGCAGATACAAAATGACCAAAAGGTCAGTTTGACAGCCAGAAGACTTAAGTTTGGGGTCAAAACTCCCCCCACCTCTCAGCAGTACATCTTGCCGGTGTGCCTGGTTGGCAGGGACACAGCGTGCACCCAGCTGGGGGAAGAGGCAGCCCCTTTCTGTGCTGATGTGAGGGGTAGAAAACTGGGGAGATATTTATTGACGTAGACTTTTGTAGGTGGGCATAATAATATTCACATGGGCTGGGTGTTTGAATAACTGTTTTATATTTCATGACCAGACACAGGTGCCTGTCATCATCTGAAATCCTGATACCTAATATTTTTTCACTTGGGAGTTTCACCACTTGGTGACTCTGTGTGTGTCAGTTTGTGAGGAAAACTTTTGAATGTTTTTTGGTACGGATCACACAATGCTGTTATCAGGAATAGGCTGACTTTTGGCCAATATGTTTATGAAACCTGCACTGTTTTTAGAGCATGATCTTGTTGCGGACTGAGGAGTAACATATCTTTTCACTGGCTACCCTTATTTCTACAGAAGTTCATGGCCAAGCAGAAGGATGAGCATAACGATGGGGAAGAGCGGAGTTCAAGGTGATCGGAGGAAAGAAGAAGAATTCTTTCAGTGAATTAAACTTAGGGTCCAGTCAATTTTGTGTATTTTGTTATGATTTAATTTGTAATTTTGTTTCAGAAACAAACATTCATGTTGTATAAATTCGAACTCAGTGTAGACAGACTAAAAAAAAAAGTATGGTGGCTTTGATTTGTATATCAAATCATCTGACTTGGAAGAGACTTCTTTTACAAGTGAAGACATGAAATAAATGTTCTTACTGTATAGTTAACACTAGGGGATTGTGTTTGGTGTGCTTTATTGTGTTTTGTTAACTCTGGATCACAGTAGAGACAAGGAGGGAATTCGTTCCAGGATCTCTCTCTGGTGCCGCTTTACAGAGCTCTCAGTAGGTGAAATTTCACATGCTGCATGTGCTCCATACTGCCCCAAAGCAGTGATCCCCGTAAAAATGTCAGTGATCTTGTGGAGTGTTACGCTTCCTCTAGCCTTCTTTTTCCTGTGGCCTCTGAAGTCTCATGATAGTCTCAGGAAAATTAAATTGAGGCCATCAGGGGGAGCAAAGCCTCTGCCAGCACTGCGTTAGCGTGCCTGTCATTACTGCGGTCAGCCAGGGAGGTCACTGTCTCTTGCTGTTTCCCCTTGGTGACCGAGTCTGCGTGTTTATTTTGGGTTGCCTTTCCCTAGTTTCATCCAGCCTGTAGGTTGAAGCCTGTGGAGCACTCAGCAGCATGGCTGAACTTTGCAATCTGCTCTTGAATGTTGCTCACCGCGAAGTCTGGGTCTCTGGCTGGTGTGCTCGTGATGGTCAATCGCAGTCTGGATCATGACTGTTTTTGCTTTGAGCTTTTATTTTTCAGCTAGCCACCTTACATTTATTTGAAACACTGGTTTTTAAAATCCACTGTTGTCTCTGCACTCCTTTAAACTTGAGTAGTTGACTTTGGCTGAATTATGGTCCTGAAGGAGGAGTAAAGATGCGTTCCTGCACATCCAAGAAAATGAGAGACGCTCTGTGGCTCTGCCTGGTGGGGATATTACAAGTCATACCTTTGCCACAGATGGTACAAAAATCCTCGTGTCTTCAGACTACTGATCAGTAAAGCACCAAAATAAACGGAACTTATGGCTTAGCAAAGGAAGCACCTGCATGTAGCTGTTGCGAAACATGTCCCTTGATGGGAGATGATCCCATGAAGTCCCTCGGACTTGTAGGACCTTGCTTCTTCAAGAGCAAGCACATGCACAAAAAGGTACTTGTATTTCATGTATTGAAGTTGTTGAATGATACTGAGCTGGTAAACATCTTTAAATACCTGTTCACCACCTGAAGTCCATACCATGTATGTGGAGAGAGGACAAAGCCTGCTCGGAAGGCTCCAAAAAGAAGTCTGCTTTGGTGACACAGCAGTCGTGCTGTCTGACAGGCAGGGTACAGAACTTCATAAATTGTTGTTGTTTGGGCTTTTTTTTTTGTTTTGCCTGGGTCCCTCAGTAAAGAACGCTGCTGTGGGTAAACTTGCTGCCTGTGTGTGCTGGTGAGTCATTGTGCTGGTCTCTCCTGGCGTGTCCAACCCCCTGTGAACCAGATGAATGTCTCAAAAATGCGCAAGAGGGATTTAGACCAGCAAATACTTGGCAAGTGAGGGAGCATGATTCAGGGTAAGAATGCCTCTGTGTGTGTGAGTGCACATGCGCGTCCATCTCCTCTCTTCACTGACTGCTAGCAGGAGCCGTCCCCTGCTCCAAAGCAGTGATGAGCAGGATAGTTGGGATTAGTGCGATGTCATTTAACTGCTTCATTACTCTCACTTATCCAGCTACTGTTGGGTTAGCAGCAATTCATATATAGAAGAGAATTTAAAAATCCTGCCTGAAACAATGGGGTACAAAGTGGAATTTAGTGCGAAGAGCCCGCAGGGAGGCGTGGAAAGCGCCTGCGGAGCTGTGCAGCCCAGCTGCCCCACAGCCGGGGGAATCCAGCGGCTCTGCAGGGAGCTGCCAGCAGTGTCCTCTGCTCCCCAGCTGACCTCAGGAGGTTTGCAGCTTTTTTTCCCCCAGTCTCACCAGAGCGGGGGTTGTGGCTTTCAGTCCTCGTTAGTCCTGTCTCCGTTACAATGCAGCTTTCCTGAGTTTTCAGAGTCCCTCTGTGGAGTCAGGAAGGCCATTTCTTGCCCTGGTTTCTCTTTGTTGCTTTATCTGTGCCGAGGATGAGAAAACAATGTTGTTCTTCATTCCTGCTTCTGCTGTGCCAGCTCCAGTCCAGATTTACCTTCGCCAAGTGTACGGAAGGCTGAGGAAGAGATGAGCAACCTGTGGCCTGGGGACCGATGGCCTGTTCGGGTCCACTGCCTTGCCTGCCGATGGGTCGGGCTGCGGTGCCCCAGCCGTGCTCCGCTCCCGTGCCTGGCTCACCGGTGATGGCTGCTGTGTGGGACCTGACTTGTGGGGTCAGGGGTGGCAGAAGCAGCCTAAGGTCATCCTCCTGGTGCTCCCTGCTCTGCCTCCCCTTCTTGCACACACGCCCCTGAATGCATTGGAGGGTAACCATCTATCTGTCCTTACCAAACCTACAGCTCTACCTCTCAGCATCATTTTACCGGAGTTGTCCTTCCTTTAAAAGAAACAGCTTTTCCTACAGAGATGCTGAGAAATCATCCCAGTTGTGAGCAGTTCAGCAGTTTTAAAGGCTGCCCCAAGGGCGAGGCACTGGCAAATGAAGGACATGGTACTTTCCTGCACTTTCTCAGTACAGGACAGACATGGATCAGTTGGAGCGAGTCCAGAGGAGGGCCACAAAGATGATCAGAGCGTTGGAGCACCTCTCCTATGTGGACAGGCTGAGTTGGGGTTGTTCAGCCTGGAGATGAGAAGGCTCTGGGGAGACCTTCTTGCGGCCTTTCAATACCTAAAGGGGGCTTATAAGAAAGATGGAGATAAACTCTTTAGCAGGGCCTGTTGCGATAGGACAGGAATGGTGACTTTAAACTAAAAGAAGGAAGATTTAGACTAGATGTAAAGAAGAAATTTTTTACGATTAAGATGGTGAAACACTGGAACATGTTATGTTGCCCACAGAGGAGGTAGATGAGCCATCTGTGGAAGCATTCAAGGTCAGGTTGGATGGGGCTCTGAGCAACCTGATGTAGTTGAAGATGTCCCTGCTAGATTGCAGGGGTTTAGACTAGGTGACCTTTAAAGGTCCCTTCCAACCCAAACCATTCTATGATTCTGTGGAAACAATTTGGCGTTTAATGGGATTGCTCACGGCCATGCCCTGAGTGGCCTCCCCAGGTACACCCCATCAGCAGGAGTTTGGGGTGGCTGTGGGTGGTGACCAAGGTGATGCTCAGCCATGGTGAGGACAGCAGCTCAGGGGCTTCATCTTGGCTGAAGCCCTGATGCCTGCTTGGTTGCCTGCCTGCTCCCAGCCCAGAGCCACGGCACTGCCGGAAGCTTCCCGTGGCTGGGAAGATGGGATTTAGCATCATCTCCTGTCTGGCTGCCAGGCAGAGGGTGGACCTGGAGGATGTTGAGGTCCACGGACAAGGACTTGGTCAGTAAATCCTGGTTCTGCTCTGCATCCACTTCCCTTCCGCTTGTGGCTCCCTGGACACTGCTTGTGCCTGGCCCTTCCCTTTGGGACACCAGAACTTCTCGGATAAAACCAGGTAAGTGCTGCAGCGGCTCCAGGAAAAGATACAGGAGCTGTGGGAGCCACTGAACCGGGGAATTTCAGGGAAATAATGTCCTGTCCCCCCAGCATGGTGTGGAAAAAATGAAATCTAGGAAAAACAAGGTAAAAAAAAAAAAAAAACAAAGCTGGACACCATTACAGAATGAGCCATTACTGGTTTTCTGATCGCTGCTCCCCCAAAATGTATGGTGCTGCACTTCAGTTCGTCCTGTGACTAACGCTGCTGCAAATTGAGTTTATTTTAGCGCTGCCAGTAATGAAAATGGCTGCATGCTGCGTGCCCTGTCCCCTTGGCACAGCCACGGGGACGCTGCCGCTGGCTTCTGGCAGCATCTGGCTGCAGATGTGGTGGTTAAAGCAGAATCCACAGAGCTTTTCCTCTGCCCTTGTGGGATTTTTCTTTTTTTCCTTCCCTGTGCATCACTGGAGCTTGAGCTGAGCAGTGCCTGTGCCTTGAGTGGAGCCCAGCCAGGCGGCCACCAGGCCCGAAATTATTTAAGGGTCTTGTGAAAGAAAGAGCCCTCATAGGGCTGCGATTGTGGGGTTTGTAGGACTCTTGGTGCAACCCGATGGGGACGTGGATGCTCCTGGTGAGCTGAGAGATGGACAGGCAGGGGACAAACAAGGCTCGCTCAAGGGGACTTGTGCTAAATACACAAAGGACACATGGGGAGCGAAGGGGATGGAGCCGTGGGAGGGGGAATAGGGGTACAGGGGAGCCCTGTGCCCTCCACACACCAATAATTATCTCACCAATAATTACATTTCACCCCAATGTGATTATGTGCTGCTTCCGGAGAGTTTCCTCATCGGTGGCACGTCCCTGCGCTGGTCACAGCAGACACTGGTTTTCAGCACGGTGAGTTTAGTGCCTGGCAAGAGGAGTGGGAAATGGGTTTAGATAAAGCCAAAAAGGGTAAATGGGAATGACAGGGTGAGCGTGGGAGTGGGGCAGCCCCAAACAGCTGGGGGGAGGGGGGGGTGTGTGCAGGGAGAGGAGAGGGGTCCAGGCCTGGCTGGGAGGGAGGGATGGGACCTCGCTGAGCCCTTTGCTGGGAAACCCAGGGCTAAAAATACCCTCCCCGAAATAGACGGGTGCTGTGGCTGTCCCCACCTGTCACCGCACGGTTGGTCATGGCTGTGCCAAAACGAGAGACGTCGTCCCATCCCCCAGCTGGGGAAACTGAGGCAGGGAAGGAGGTGGCCCCCTCCCAGCCTGCATGGCCCCTCGGGGGGTGGGGGTGACCCAGAGCATCAGGACCATCCCCATACACCCACCGGTGCCTCTCAGCACAGGGATGGGCTGGTCCCGGTGGGACCCCCGGGGTGGGGGGTCTGCATGTGCTCGGCTCTTGTTGGGGACCCTGCTTTGTGCTGTGCTGAGGGGTGCCATAGGGTTCACCCTGTGTGGGGCTCAGCTCCCCGTGACCCCCCTTCTCCTACCCTGGAGGTGACGTTGGCCCCTCCGAGCCTGGTCATGGTGTCACGGTGAAGGGCTGGGGCAGCACCCAGGGGCTCTCCGGCCCCTTCCCACCGCTGCGGTGCTGACCCCACCGTAGGCCAAACCGCATTTGGGGTCGTGTGCGTGTGTTTGTGTGTGTGTGGGGTGTTTCTCACTCCTGCAGGTAGCCCCCACCCGTGGGAAGTGAAAAAAGGTAAGAGCACTTCATGTTCTGCCGTGCCCCTCCCGCGGGGGAGAAGAGACCCCCTCACCCATCCCATTTGGGGTGTCTGGACCGCAGCACCCCTCTACTGGGGGGTCCCCATGGCGGGGGGACTCACCTACCCGGAGTGCAGAGTGGCTCTCAGCCCCCAGCCCCCCCCTCCCCCCCCCTCCCCATCCACCCTCCTGCCGCTTCGCCAGCCGCCTTCAAGGCTGGGGGGGTGTGTGGGGATGTCTCCCACCCCCTCTCCCGCCGTCGGGGCCGTACCCAGCCCCGCGGCCACATCCAGCGGCGGCCGCAGCCGTTCCCCTTTAAGAGAGGCGGGTACCGGGGGTTGGGGGGGGGGTAGCGGGTACCGGGGGGGGTGGTGGTGGGGGGGACGAGCAGCGGGGCGGCGGGCGGGCGGGCGGCGGCCGGGCCGGGGCGATGCTCCGCGTCTTCATCCTCCATGCGGAAAATGTCCGCACGCCGGACGCGGACATCAGCGATGCCTACTGCTCCGCCGCCTTCGGAGGTGCGGGCCGGGGGGGCTGTCGGGGGTGGTGGTGGGGTGTGTACTTGGGTGTGGGGGGGGATGTCTTGCACCGGGCTCTGCTCCCGCGGCAGGAAAGGCGCTGAAACCCGAAAACCCGGGGGGGGGGGGGAGGGGGGTCCTGCATCTCCACCCCCTCCCTCCCCCCCCTCCCCCCATCCATCCCCTGACACCCCACCACCACCCGCGGGGTCTATCTGATGTGCCCCCCTCCTAGATGATGTGCGTTGTCCACGCAGCCCCCCCCCCACCCCGGCGGCCCACGTGTGTCCGCCCTTACCCACTCCCAGCGGGAAGGGGATCTGGGGATCCCCCCTGCGCCCCCCCCTCCCCGGGCTCCCTCCTTCCCGCGGAGGGGGGGCGATGCCGGGGCGGGAGCGGGGCCGGGAGGGGCATAGCTGAGCGGTGACAGCACCAGCGGCAGCCCGGGCTATTTCTGGCCTCTGCTCCGTTCTTGGAGGGCGGGGGAATGGCGATCGCCGCGGGCCCCGGCACCGGGGGACGCGGTGGGGGCCGGGACACCCCCTCCGTGGGCGAGGGAGGGGGGCCTTGGCCGTCCCACGGGTGTACGGGGCCGGCTGTGTGTTGGGGACCTGCCAGATATCCGTGTGTCGTTCCCCCCCCGCCTGCACCCCAACAGCCCTGACACCCCTTCCCCTCCCCCCCCCGCAGTGGGCCTGGGGGCTCTACCGTGTGTCCCCATGAGAAGACGACACCTGGGGCTGGGCACTCACATGCCCCCGGTCCCCTGGGTGGCCGTGGGGCAACCTCCCAGAACCCATCCAGTGCCAACCTGGGTCCCAAATCCACCTCACCCCAAGGGGCGACAGGAGAAATGAGGCAGTGTGGGACGCGTCGCAGCTTGTTTGACACACTGTGGCCACACTTGGGATGAGAAAGCGTATTTTCGGGGTTTGCTGAACAGGGTGGGATGAGCAGGAGAAGGGAGTCCATGTGTCAGCACTCGTGTGCTTGCGCCTGCGTCTTCTGCAGTTGTTTGTGGCTCTGCGGCTGGAGGGGACCTTCCATGTGGCTCGGAGGTCCCTGTCCCATTGTCACGGTGTCCCTGTGTGTAGTCACGGCTGTGGGAAGCCCCTCACCTGCTGGGCCTGAGCAGCGGCTGCTTCTTCCTTCCCATACGCCCTTGTCCTCGCCAGCAGGTAGCACATGAACACTGTGACAAGGGGACAGTCCCCGTCTCTGCTCTGGGAGACAGGGAAGGGGGTGGCAGGGGGAATGTGCCCCCGTCCCCGCGACACCAGTGTCAGCCGGGCCCTGGGGCGCGGGGGGCTCAGAGTGGGTGCTGGCTCTGCGTCACCTGGCAGACAGCTTTGTGGTGAGACCCCAGCTGGGGCTGCAGTGCTGTGGGGTGCTCGGAGCCCCCGCTGGCAGTGGGACCTCCCCGTGGCCCCCATGCAGATGTCCCCAGTGCTGTGGCATCCCCAGGTCTGGGAGCTCCCTGGCTTGCACCATCCCTGGGCTGCTGATGCTCTGCAGCCCTGTCATGTGTCACCCCTGGAGTCTTGGTGCTCCTGTGTCACCAGGGCGGCGTACTCATGTCCTGTTGCTCCGGCATCCCCGGTAGTATTTCATCTCTGGGGTCTGCTGCTCAGGCATCTCTGCAGCTCACAGCACCCCTGGGTCCAGGCGCTTGGTCACCCCAAACTTGCAGCATCCTCAGGTCCCCATGCTTTTGCAACCTTGCGGCTTGCAACATCGCTGAATCCCAGGGATTTGCCATCCCCAGTGTTTGCAGCATCCCTGGGGCTCTGTGCTCAGGCACCCCCAACTTGCAGCAGCCCCATGCTCGGGCACCTCCACAGGGCTTGCAGCACCCTAAGCTTGCAGCATCCCCGTTCCTGGTGATTTACCACCCCCAGGGCATACCTGGGTCCCGGTGATTGATTTAGCATCCCTGGATCCTGATGCTCGGGCATCCCTGGAGCTCACGGCACCCCAGAATCCTGATGATTTATCTACCGTCTCCAGGACTTGCAACATCCCTGGTGTCCGGTGGTTTACCATCTCGGGGCTCACAGCATCCCCAGATCCCGGTGCTCGGGCATCCTCGGGGCTTTCAGAGTTCCCGGATCCCGGGTCTTTGGCACTCCCGTGGCTCCCCAGCATCCCTGGGGCTTGCAACCTCCGGAGCGGCCGCGCCGAGGCGCACCGTGTGGCCGCCGGGGCACCTCCTCCGCCCGCCCGGGAGGGGAGGGGGGGGGCCGGGACGGAGGAGGCGGCGATGGGGGGCCGGATCCTGCCCCGGGCCGAGCCCGTCTTGGCCTCACGGTGCCTTGCTCCATCGCCCAGCCATGCTGCGTTGCTTGCTCCAACGAGCCAGCCATCTCCCCAACTTGGAGAAGGGGGACAAGCAAAGCGACCCGGTGGCCAGCCTGACTTTCCGAGGTGAGAGGACCCCAAATCTGGGCTGGGGTGGGCAGGATTATTGCTTTGCCAGACTCTTGTCTACTTTTGCAGCCCCCTCCAGCAAAGCCCGGCTTCTGCGGGGTGCCCGGCCAGGACGTATGTCCTGGCCGGGCACCCCGCAGAAGCCGGGCTTTGCTAAACTCCATCCTTATCCTAAATCCTTGCAAAATTTCCCCTCTGCATCCCTCTACCAAACACACCGTAGCCCCCTCCATCCCCACCCTCTGATGCATCCCTGTGCCGTACTCACACACCTGATACCGGTGTCTCCAAAGGTCCCTGGGGTGGGCTGTGAATTTTATCACTCTTCCTCTGTGATTTTGGGGTGTGCAGGGTCACGGGGGACAGTGAGAAATCCTGTTACCTCAGTTTTTTTTTTTTCCCGGGGTGGGGGGGACTTGAGGATGGTCATTTAGCGCTGTCACTCGCTTGCACGGTGTCATAGCATTTCTAAAAGTGATGGGGTGACAGGGGTGAGCCCCGGCAAAGAACAGGACCCGGCTTTGCTGCAGGGTGCTGCACCCTTGGGTGCTCTCAATCGTTCTTGTGCTTGGCTCTCATTAAGGGCTTGTAATTACTAATATGAGACCGATCAGAATAACCCCTTATCTAGGGGGTTATCCCATTGCTGTGGGTACCGGAGGTTGGAAGTCCCGGGAAGGGAGCGTTGCCTTTGCACCTCGAAAGCGTTCACTTGAGGATGTCACTTTTTTTTTTTTTCTTTTTTGTCAGCCGTTTCCTGGCGGTGGAAAATGTCCATTTTTAGAAAAAAAAAAAAGGAAAGGAAAGGGATGAGTGGCTTCTGACCCAGCCTTTCCTGTGCTGCGTGGGGTGGGTGGGGGGAAACGGCGCTGCTACCGGCCCCTGAGCCCAGCCGGCTCCGCATCCCACCGGCTCTGGGACCCCTCGCGTGTTCATCCCACAGTGGTTGCTGTGTGCTCGGCCAGGGTGGGCTCTGTCCATCCGCCACCAAGGCGGAAAGCAGCTTTTCTCGGTGAAATCACGATCCCGAGAACGCGGGGGGAATTCCAGGGCTCTGCGTCCCCGTGCAGATGAGGCATCGTGGAGTCGTGCCTTAAATTGAGGGCGTTTGACGTCTCCCCGGCTTGGTGACGTTGTCCAGAGGTGCCGTGTCAGGGCAATGGCAGCTCTGCCTCTCTCCCAGTCCCAGCCTGGCTCTGGTGGCCGGTTCAGCTCTGGGCTGGGAGATTTAGCAGAGACTCTTTACAATCTGAAACAGGAAAAGATTAATTTAGCAATGCTAAAACAAAACAAAAAACAAAAAGGGAGAATATTTTGAGTGTGCCATATTTGGATATGGTACACCAGCCCCGTGTGCCATAACCACAGCCTGGGGTTCCTATATATATATATCTATCTATAGGACCCTGCAGGGCGCCCGGCCGGGTGTCCCCTGGGGTTTGAGTCACCGCTATTGTTTGGCTCTTCCTTTTCCTCTTCCCCCCATGGTCCCTCCTGTGACGTGGCCCCTCGGGGCCCAGCAGGCTTTTTGCTGGTTTTCGGTGTGGCTTGAGGGTGGTGATTTTGGGGTGCGGCCGTGGGGGAAGCTCTTTGGGCAGGGCTGGAGCCCCCTGCCACGGGGGGTCCTCGGGATGTTGGCTGTGGGCTGCTTTTACCTGCTGCCGCCTGACTCCATTCCCCGGAGGGCTGTGGTCCCAAGAGTGGGTGACAGCATCCCCTTCTGCATCTTTTGGGGGTGTCAGTGGGCCAACCCCCAGTTCAGTGTGGAAGCATCTGACCTTTCTGACAATGGCTCTGGGTCCTGTCTGGGACTGTACTGAGGTTCAGATGGAGGGAGAAGGATGTCTGAGCCCTCCCCTGTGGCACCTTCCAGCCCCAAAATCCACTCAGAAGCCTTTGGGTTCCTCCTCTCTGCCCTTGCTCATAGGGAAACTGAGGCACGGCACACCGAGGTGACTTACCTGGGGTTTCCCAGCAAGGCTCGTGCGAGGCTGGGGCTCGAAGTGGGGCCCCGGAGCCTGTCTGTGTGCCCCACAGCCCAGCCTGGGTGCCAGGACCGGGGCTCAATCCTGCTCCTGGGAGCTGCAGGTGTCACTGGAGGCTCTCAAACCCCTCTGTGCATGGGAGGGACTGGAATTCGGGGATCTTTCCCCACGGTTTGGTGGGGAAACCTGTCTGATTCATGTGTGTTGCTCCCTGTAGGCGTGAAGAAGAGGACTAAAGTCATCAAGAACAACGTGAACCCTGTATGGAACGAGGTGAGTATGGCCCAGTTCCCATCCCCGCGGGGGACAGCCCCGGCACGGAGGGTGCCGTGTGAGCCGGGTGCGAGCCCAGCAAGGTGCCCCAGGCACAAGGGGCTTGTGGGCCCCAGTGATGCCCCAGTTCTGCCACCCCATGTAGGGTTTGGGGATGGTCCCCATCACGGGCAGCTTTGTATCCGAGATTCCCAGCACCGGCATCGGAGGAGCGGGGCTGAGCTGGCTCTGTATGGACCTTTGCCTCAGCCTCTTCCCCTTTCATCAAGATCTTATCTGGGCTAAGCACGCACGTTAAAAGAAGCTGTTTAAAAATATTGCAGCTTGAGGGGAAAACAAGCGTGTTTTACTCATCAGCCTGGCCCAGGGGAGGGTATTTTTTCCAGTACCTTCTTCCTTCTAACCCTGACCTGTGCTTTCATGGGTCAAAACATAAAAAAAAAAAAAGAAGGGGGTTTTGGTGATCAAACTAACACTGTTTTGGCACAGAAATGTTGTGTGCCAGCTCCCATTGTTTTCTCCTTTGCTTTTATTCCTTGAGGAGGGGAAGGCCTTTGCCTGGGACATGAGTTTTTTTTGGGTCTGCTGGGAAATTCTGTTTGGGGCACGCGCGGTGCTGAGGTTTGTGCTGTCAGTGCTGTGATGGTGAAGTGGGTCTGGTGTTCCGGTTCTCCACCTCTGGTGGTGCCGGAGCTGGTTGATGTCGGTGTGAGCATCGCAACCCCCTACGGGCGCTGATTATGGCTCCTCTCTTCCCCCCCCTCCAGGGCTTCGAGTGGGACCTGAAGGGAGCGCCCCTGGACCCGGGTGCCGAGCTCACCGTTGTCGTGAAAGACCATGAGACCGTGGGGAGAAACAGGTAGGAGAAGCGTTGGGTGCTGGGCACGAGCCCCTCTGCCCTGCTCCCATCACCGGCGCAGCCCTTGCACGCCCGAGGCTTTGCACAACTGGGCTGGGGTGGGCAGCGAGGGAATTTGGGCTCTTCCCAGGCTCCAGGCGTTGCTCCCCGGTGCCGGCTGCCCTTTGCGGCGGGGGCGGCTGGTGGGAGGTGAGAGATGCATTTCTGGGCTGCTTTGCTCAACGGCTGAAGAGAAGAAACAGCATTTGAGGGCAGGGAGCACACAGGGACCCTTGTGCCCGGTGACACCCCCGGGGCTGCCGCACCAGCACGGCCGCCTGCCTCGGGAGCAACACGGCGCCATGAGGGCCCGGTGATGGGCACTTGGCCGGGGAGGTGTGAGTCGGCTGCCAAGGTCCTTTCCCGAACGCGCTTTGCCGGCGGCGGCAGTGACGGCGGAGGAGCTAGGAAGGGCGGCGTTTGCAAAACAAACGACCCAAGGCAGCTTCCTTTCTCACGGCAGCTCCTGGTGCCCCACGCTCTGGGGGTAGCGGAGGTTTCCCCGTGGGGATGGGGTCTCCCTCCCCACACCAGCTGCTTCAAGAAGGAGGGTGACAGCAGCCAGCGGGGCCACCTGCAGCCCGGGGACACCCGGCTCGGCCACCCGCCGGCAACCCCGCGTCTATGTGCAGGGCTCCTTCAGCTGGGACCGCTGCTTGCACAGGGGAAAAAAAATATAGGAAGTGATTTATTTTTGGGCGGGGGAGGGTGGGAACCCAGCTCTGGCTGGGACAAGGAGGACGGCTCCGGTGTGAAGGATCCCATTTCCAGGGCTGGAACCTATGCTGGATTCACTCTTGGGCTGGAGGCCAAGGGAGGTGGAAATTGGGTCTGGTCCAGCTCGGTGGCTTCGTGTGTCTCTATAAATAGTGAGAGGAGGATGGGAGAAGGGTCCCGGTTCCCGGCACAGGGAGATTTTTTCTGCCTGCATGGGGAGCAGCTACTCCACCATGACCCGTGGGGACTGTGATGCTCTTGCAAGTGGTCCCCTCTCTGCCACAAAGGTGGTGCTGGATTTTTGGTTTCGTTCCCACCCATCCCCATGGATGCTGCAATGAGCAAATGGGGCAATTACCGGTGAGAGGCGAATAATGCCCTGTCTTGGCTGCTGTTGCTGTCTGAAATCACAGAATCACGGAATGGTTTGGGTTGGAAGGGACCTTTGAAGATCATCTAATTGACCCCCCTCTGCCCTGGGCAGGGACATCTTCAACTAGATCAGGTCATTCAAATCCCCGTCCAACCTAAGCTTGAACACTTCCAGGGATGGGGCATCCACAGCTTCTCTGGTCAACTCGGTCCACTGTTGCATCACCCTCATCATAAAAAACGTCTTTCTTAGCTCCAAGCTAAACCTTCCCTCTTTCACTCTAAAACCATTGCTCCTTGTTCTGTCACTACAGACCCTGGTAAAGTCTCTCTCTGTCATATAAGTCTCTGTCATATAAGTCCCCTTTATATATTGACAGGCTGCAAGAAGGTCTCAAAGCCTTCTCTTCTCCAGGCTGAACAACTCCATCTCTCTCAGCTTTTCTCCATAGCAGAGGTCTTTCACCCCTCTGACCATTTCTGTGGCTTCCTCTCGACCTGCTCCAACTGGTCTGTGTCTGTCTTGTGCTGAGGACCCCAGAGCTGGACGAAGTACTCCAGATGGGGTAGAGGGGGAGAATCACCTCCCTCGACCTGCTGGCTATGCTGCTTCTGATGCAACCTAGGATGTGGTTGGCTTCCTGGGCTGCGAGCACACATTGCTGGCTCACGTCCAATTTTTCATCCACCAGTACCACCAAGTCCTTCTCGGCAGGGCTGCTCTCCATCCATCCATCTTCCAGCCTGTTAATACCGGGGGTTGTCCTGACCCAGGTGCAGGACCCTGCACTTGGCCTTGTTGAACCTCATGATGTTCACACGGGCCCACTTCTTAAGCTTGTCCAGGTCCCTCTGGACAGCATTCTGTCCCTCGAGTGAATCACTCACACCACTCAGCTTGATGTCATCTGCAAAGCTGCTGAGGGTGCACTCAGTCCCACTGTGTACATCTATAATAACAATAATAATAATATTTTAATTATTAAATAATATTGGTCCCAGTATGGACCCTCGAGGAACACCACTCATTTCTGGTTTCCACTTGCGCATTGAGCTGTTGACTATAACTCTTTGGATGCAGCCATCCAGCCAATTCCTGATCCATCGAACAGTCCATCCATCAAACCTATATCACTCCAGTTTAGAGTTATGAATGTTGTGGGGGACAGTACCAAAAGCCTTACAGAAGTCGAGGTAGATGACACCTGTAGCTCTTCCCTTGTCCACTGATGCAGTCGCTCCATCGTAGAAGGCCACCAGATTAGTCAGGCACAATTTACCCATGGTGAAGCCACGTTTGTTGTCTTTAATCACCTCCCTGCCTTCCATGTTTCGACATGTCTTCCAGGAGGATCTGCTCCATGATTTCATTGTGCTGTTAGGACAGCACTAAGTGGTTTGAGGGCTTTGCTGGCTCTGGATGTGGAGGAGTTGGGCTGCAGCACTGGGCATGCTCCCCAGCCAGACCTAGTCTGTGGGGGAACTGGTGCTGCTGGCTGGGGTGGGAGGTGGCACAGCACAGGAAGAGTTAACCAGAAGCAGAACACCAGAGACGAACTCGCTGGGGAAAAATCATTTTTACGGTGGTTTAAAATCCTTCTGGATGATGGTGGCACATAGACATGAAGCTTGGCTGCCAGCTCTGATCTCATCTACCTCCAGTGAAACCCCCAACCCCCTGTGTTTCTGTTTGCTCCGTTGGCAAAGAAAAATCCATCAGTGCTTCGGTTTACGGCTCCTGGCTCCTCAGCATGGACTTTCGGGTGCTTTTCCTTGATAAAAAGGGGATGAAGTCCTCAGAGATTCTCACCCTGGTTGTCTCACCCAGGCTGGATCTGAGTCACCTGATGCCCATTCCTGTTCTCCCTGGGGAGCTGCCAGACAGGGATGCTGGCAGGCATCCCCAACTCTGCCCCTGCCCTCTGGGTCGGTCGCTGGTGCCCGGGTTTGTGTCACCTGCAGCTCCTGGGCCCCTTTCCCTGCTGACCCCGCCGTTGCTCTTCACCCCCAGGTTTTTGGGAGAAGCCCGAGTGCCGCTGCGAGATGTCCTCTCCTCCCCCAGCTTGGCGGCCTCCTACAACCTCCCCTTGCTGGACACCAAGAAGCAGAGCACCGGGGTGAGTCCCTGTGTGGCGACCATTGAGACCAGTTTAAGCAATGTCCCTGCCAGTTGCAGCTCCAGTTGGAGACCTATTTAAACAACATCCCTACCAGCTCTAGTTTCCAGTTGGAGACCAATCTAAGCAACGTCCCTGTGAGTTGCAGCTCCCAGTTGGAGACCAGTTTGAGCAATGTCCCTGCCAGTAGGAGCTCCCAGTTTGAAACCGGTATGAGCAATGTCCCTGCCAGTGGCAGCTCCCAGTTGTAAACCTGTCTAAGCAATGTCCCTACCAATTGCAGGTCCCAGTTGGGCACCAGTTGTCCCATCCTGGGTGCTTTGGCTTTGAGATTTACCTTTCAAGGAGCAAAATCAGTGGCTCGGGGAGGGGGGCAGCAGGAAGCCGCTCGGTCCATGCTCGCACAGGGACCTCCTGTGCCATGCTGGGGACTCACTGCAGTGCTTTTATGGGGACAACCCAGCAGCAGATGGGTCACACCTCTTTGCAGGGCAGATGTTGGCAGGGGCTGGAGCTCGTGCACCCGTGGGACAGGGATGTTCCCACTGGGCGGCCAGCAGGCTCTGCGGGGAGCACCGGGAGCACCCGTTGCATCCCGTTAAATCTTTGCAGCTCCCTTCTGGAGCTTTTCCCTGGCCCTGCCTTGGCATCTCCCTCCTTCCCGTTCCCTTCCCAGTGGATGCAGCAGCGTCTGGCTCAACCCGGCCTGGGGCTGCCATCTAGCGGGATGGGGACTGGGTCATCACCCTGCTGGGACCCCGCATGTCCCTGGTGCCCCCGTGGTCCTTGGGGCACCTTTCCCTGATGTCTCCCTGCTCTGCCCCTTTTTCCCGACGTTTGCTGAGTTGCTGCCACCTTTCCGTCTGCATCCCCCACGCCTGGGCAGAACATCGTGGGCGGTGTCCGGCGCTGAGGCTCAGGCCCCTGGAGAGTGTATCTGGACACCTGTATAATGAATATTTCCTTTTTTCTAGGCTTTCCTCATCCTGCAAGTGTCCTACATCCCCCCGCCGGGAGCTGTCCCCCTGTTCCCCCCTCCAGCCCCCCCGGAGCCGGCACCAGCTGCTGCTGAGCCTGACTCTGTCACGGGTAACCAGAAACCTTCACATGTGGCACTGGGGGGAACTTTTTCCCCCGGTAGCATCACATTTTTCCCAGCTAGGCTCCCCACTGTATGGTCCCACAACGCTCGATCCCGTGTTGCCTGTATCCTCCATCTCCTTTCTCTTCCTGCGCAGAGACGGCCGGAGAGGAGGAGACGGAGGATCAGACAGTGACAGGGGATGAGACGGAGCCTTCCTCCTCCTCGGGGCCACCAGGGTCTGAGCCCCCCTCGCTGCCCCGCAAGCCTCCCGTGCACCACGTTCAGGGGGTGAAGCGGAGGAGGAGCTCACCCAAAAAGCCTTTATCCAACAAGCCACAGGACTTCCAGGTGAGATGATACTGGTGGGGATAAGCTGCTCTCCTGAACCCATCTCCGCAGGGTCCCCCAGCCTGTCCCTATGGGGGGCTTATCACCTGAGAGGGGCCCCCTGAGGTGCCCATCCCAGGGCTGGACCAACACCACAGGCTATGAAATGTTACAGAGGTACCAGAAACAGCCATGGTGGCTCTTCTTCCCCTTGTCCTCCTGCGCATCCCGTCCCCTCATCACCCAGTGACCCACTGCTCTATCCTCCCTCCCATCCCAGATCAGGGTGAGGATCATTGAGGGCCGGCAGCTCCCTGGGGTCAACATCAGGCCCGTGGTGAAGGTGACGGCTGCCGGGCAGACCAAGAGGACCAGGATACGCAAAGGCAACAGCCCCTTCTTTGATGAGGTGAGGATGGGGTCTCTGCTCCAGGTGTGCCCTGAGGGTGTCAGGAAAGCCTCGGGAGTGTTATGGGTTGAGGTCCCGAGTGATGGAAACCCCAGTGCAGCCCAGAGGCTGGGATGTGGCGATGGGGACTGCAGTGAGAGAGAAGCTCAGGCAGCAGCAGGGAGGTCTGGCAGGTCCAGCATCCCCCTGCCTTGGTGCAGGGCTCACCTTGGTCACCTTCCTGAGGTGACTCACATGTCCCAGAGTCGCTGGCAGCATCCTGGTGGCGTGTCCTGGGCAGAGCTGCGCACAGGCAGGGGTGAGCAACACAGCCGGCTGTGTACATACAGTCAGCCGCGTGCGACTTGTCTCCAGCCCCGTCCCCACATTGGATGCTCCAGGCCTGCTTTTTGGGATGTCCCCAAAGCCTGCTCCAACCTGCCCCTGTGCTTTACTTGGAGACCCCCAGGAGAGCTGGTCTGGATGTGCTTTTGTGAACCAGCCCAGCAAAAGCAAACTGGAGGATGTTGCTCATCAGGGTGCACCAAAGTCACCCAGCACAGCCCGTTTGGGAGGCTGTTGCTATTAATGGGGTGGGGGTCCCTCCTAACAGGAGGGGAAGAGGCTCTGGCCTGCAGAGTTGTGGGCATGGGAGAGGCCGGGAGGCACAAAAATGCCCTGGGGGGAGGCTGGGGCAGACCTCTGCCTTGCACCCTCACTCCTTTTTCCTACAGACCTTCTTCTTCAATGTCTTCGAGTCCCCGGCCGAGTTGTTCGACGCACCCATCTTCATCACGGTGAGCTTCAGCAAACACCACCCATGCCCAGCAGGAGGGCTGGGGCAATGCTCGGGGCCATCGCCCTGTCCCCCTCCCCGTGGCACTCAGGGAAATGTCCCCCTGTTTCCCAGGAGGGCACATGGTGGGGGGGTCCTCCACCCTGGGAGAGTTTGGGCTAGATTTACCATTATTTTCCTTATTTTCATTCCACAGGTCGTGGACTCTCGGTCTTTCCGGACAGACTCAGTGATCGGGGAGTTTCGGGTAAGGCTGCCCTCTCTTCTCTCCCCACCTGGTTTCTGCCACGCTGACCCATGGCGTGAACGCTGGCATTTCTTTTTTGTTTTGTTGCACAGATGGATGTCGAGACCGTTTACTCCGAGCCAAGTGAGCCCAGCGAACGGTCGGGGTCTGGGCCAGGGTCACCTCCTGCGGCTGGGGGGAGTCACTTTGGCAAACCATTTTTTTGGGGCCAAACTGAGGGGGAACTCACACACATATTACAGCTCTCCCATATATGAATCCAGACATGTCCCTATATCCATCATCACCACCCATTTCTCTTCTCTTTCCCAAGGCTTTGAGGCTTTCAAGTCACTGTGCCACCAACTCGCTGGCAGAAAGCCCCACCAGTGCAGCCCGGCTCACTTTTTTTTTGTCTCGAGTCTGGCTCATTTTATCTTTTCTCTATTATTTTATCTCAAAGATGATAAAATAATGCTTAGAAATAATTTCCTGCCCTAATCACTGCAGAGAAAAGCTTGGTAATTTTAGCTGTAAAGAGTTAAGACCTACGAGGAAAATCTCTTAACAACATGCTTTAACTTTTGGTCAGCCCTAAAGTGGTCGTACAGTTGGACTGGATGATTGTTGTAGGTTGCTTCCAACTGAATGATAGGATCATAGAATCATGTAGATTGGAAACGACCTTCAAGATCATTGAGTCCAAACATAAACTGTACTATACTGCAATATTCCATTCCATTCCATTCCATATAAAAGGACCATAGTATTTATTATTAAAAAAACACCCAGCAGCATCCTTGAAGCCATTTCCCTGCATGTCTGAGCACCAGCATGTGGGTCTCAATCTCTTGTCTCCCCTAGAACATGCTTTCCTCAGAAAATGGCTGCTGCTCTCTGACCCAGAGGACTTCTCCGCGGGGGCCAAGGGCTATCTGAAAGTCAGCCTGTTCGTGCTGGGGCCTGGAGATGAAGCTCCTGTGAGTATTGCCCCAGCTGTGATGTGGGGGACCTTCCAATGGTGGTGCTCCACCGCCCTGGGCTATCAAACCCCATGCCTGTTCCCAGGGAAGCTGCAGCTTTGATCTTCCTCCATTTTGGGGGCAAGGTTTCAGGACTTCTGGGAAGCTTGGTTGTGTTTTTCTCTTGTCCTGTTGTCCTACAGCTGGAGAAGAAGGAGGTCTCTGAAGACAAGGAAGACATCGAGGGCAACCTTCTGCGCCCCACTGGGGTAACCCTGAAAGGGGCTCACTTCTGCCTGAAAATCTTCAAAGCTGAAGACTTGCCCCAGAGTAAGTGTTTCCTTTGCTGGTCTGGAGCGTACTGGATCCGGCCCTCAGTATTGCGGTGGGTTGCAATGTGCTGGAGAGGAATAAGTGCACAGATAAAGAAACTTTACCTTGAGTCCAAAGACCTTGTAGATATTGGTCAGTCCTAATGGACTGGGAGATAAGTCTCTTACTGGTGCGAACTGGTATTTGCCCTCCCACCCATCCCCACATGGCTCAATGGAGATGCGCAGCCTGGCTGGTGGGACAGCATGCCCAGGAAGCTGGAGTCATCCAGATGCTGGGTGCTTCCATGAGCTTTCAGCATCTCCTTCCCCTCTCAGTGGATGATGCCGTCATGGACAACGTCAGGCAGATCTTTGGCTTTGAGAGCAACAAGAAGAACCTGGTTGATCCCTTTGTGGAAGTCAGCTTTGCAGGCAAGACGGTGAGCAGCTGGAGTGGAACAGTCCCCTGGTCCCCGGGGCTGGGACAGCAGCCATGCATGGGGGAAATTTGGTTCCGGCATGGGGAAAATTTAGTCCTTTGCTTTGCCGGAGCATTTGCAAAGGTCCCATCAATCCTTATTACACTCCTTCCTCTCCCTCTGGGTTGCAATGTCCCGAAGCTGGGGGCTGAGAGGAGCCCAGCCAACGTCCCCAGCCTTGTCCCTGTGTGCATGGCCTGCTTTGAACTGAGCGGTGCTGCCGGACGCGGCGTGCCAGGCTGTACTGGAGTAATTTCTTCGCTGGGCTCTTCGTGGTGCTGTTGCATTAAAAATGTGGACGGAGAGGCTGAGCTCCTGGGGGAACGGGCATAGTTGCAACACGCTGCTCTTCTTGGCGCTGCCTGAAGCGAGCAACTGGCTGTCCCCTCGCCACTGAATGTCCCCCCATGACCAGTCTGGGCATGGAGGTGACTCTGGTGGCTTTACGGAGCTCTGTCCCACTCCCCTTGCTGCTGGGTCCCCTCCAGTGCCTTCGCCAAGCAATATGTGCGCAAACCACCAATTGCCTTTTGATGCACATCAGCACTAAAGGGCTGAGGTTCTCCCCTGCCCATAAATCTTTTCCCGGTGACGGTGCCCGGGGGGGGAACAGAGGCTCAGGACATTATCCTGAGCAGACACAGTGGGAAGGGGGTGACTTTCTGGTGGTCCTGGGGGGGCAAGATCCCTGAGCACCTCGTAGCATCTTCTGCCTCCTGCACAGAGGGGTTTAGTCATGTGATGTAGAGCCCTGCTGGGCCACCCCTTGAACGCAGTCTGTATTTTGAGGATCTGAGACCTTCCAGCTCTGTGGACGGGGCGTGTGGCAGCCCCGCTTTGCTGAAGCGCAGCTGTGAGCTGCAAGCATTGGGGTGGGCACTGACTTTTCATTCCCGTCTCGCACCTCCAGCTCTACTCAAGGATCCTGGAGAAGAACGCCAACCCGCAGTGGAACCAGCGCCTGACTCTGCCGGCGATGGTGAGCACCAGTGCCCCTGTGGACCCCTACCCTTCTGCCCACCCTCACTGCCACTCACCGCTCCTCTCCCTGACTATTTTCCCAGTTCCCTTCCATGTGTGAGAAGATGAGGATCCGGGTGACGGACTGGTGAGTGGGGAGAGGGCTCACTGGGGGCTGCCAGTGCCTGCCCATGGGGAAAGCTGAGCTGATAGAGTGGGATGAGCTGGGGGAGACCCGCCATGGGCAAACCCCCTGGTCCATGGCACAGCGGCACCACGGGTTGTGTTGCAGGGACCGTCTGACACACAACGATATCATCGGAACCGCCTACCTCTGCATGTCCAAGATCTCAGCCCCCGGCGGGGAGCTGGAGGGTAAGGGGGGGCAGCAGGATGGGATTTGGGGTGCATGGCCATGGAGGAGCACTGCATGCTTGTGGCTGGAGGTCAGTGTTGGCTTGGAGGATGTCACAGCCACGATGGTCCCTGCAAAGTTGCCGGTGCTGGGGAAGACACGGGACAGGGTGCTGGAGGTTGCTCCGTCCTGCAGTCTATTTTCTGGCCCCTCCTGGTTTGTGGTTTTTGAAGACCTTTAGGCCCTCCCAGGGGTGTTGGGATGGGAGGCTGCATGGTGGGCCATGGTGCGCTGGAGGTTTTGCTTCCTCTTTTTGTTGTTGAGTGGAGGCTGCTGCGGTTCCCCTGTGTGGTTGGTGATGGGCAGCAGTGTCATGGGTGCAGGAAGATGCCACATCCCACCTGTGCGTGCCTCTGCTGGTGTCTTCTCCTTAGGTGGTATTTTGGGCCAGTCACAGGGTGGGATGGGGGTTGAGGTCCAGCTTGTGCTGAGAGTGCTGTTTCAAGTCCCAGGGGCTTTCCGAAGCAAAGGACCACCACAGAGGCGCTGGCAGGGATCGGTTGGGTGATGCTGACCGTGTCACCTGTGCCACGTGGGAGGGCAGGGAGGTGGGACGGGCTTGTGGGAGTGCTGAGAGCTGTACAGAGCCAGAAGCAGAGGCTGCCCTAACCTGCAGAAGCATCTCCTGCTGTTAACGAGCTTCGGTAGCATCTGCAATGCCATCAGCACTCTCCTCACTCTGCTCCCTTTGCTTTGTGCATCTCTGAGGCTCTCGGGAGCTCTGCAAACCCCTGCCCCATCATGAGCATCCCCATGCTGCAGGGGCATGGGACGGAGCTGGCAGCAGTCACCAGGGCTTGAGCCCAGTGCAAAGCTGCAGCCGTGTGTCCCACAGCCCATACCCCCCAGCGCTGCCTGGCCGTGCATGCAGGTGTGGAGTTGGGGTGCAGCACTGTTCTCCACTGTAGTGCTTGTGTCCAGCCCCCCTCTTCCCCAGTTAAAGTGCAGCTCCTGGGACAATCTGGAGAGACAGAGAGAGGGGAGGGAGGAGGAGGCTGCGAGGGGTCTGCCTGGGACCGGCACACCCCACCCCACCACTGAGACCTGCTTGATCCTGAGGAGATGCCGGGGAACTGTGGGTCCATGCAGTTGTTGAAACATGCAGAGCATCCTTCAGGGGTGCTCAAACCCTCCTGTTCCACTCCAATCTTACAGCCTCTGGAAGGGCAATAGGGCTATGTAACAACCTCCCCCTTTCTCTCTCTTTCTCTCTAGTGTCTGTTGGCACCAAAAGCCCATGAGAGCATCCACCCTCTTTTCCCATAACCCTCCATCCTTCCTCCATGCTCCTCTGCAAACCTTTCCTAACCTCTCTCCATTTCTTTGTGCCTCAGATGAGTTTCCTGCTCTTGCGAAGCCTCTGAAAGCCGCAGACCGTACGTCCCCTTAGCCTCTCGGTTTGCAATCGCCGCTTGGTAATGGTTTTGCTGGTTCAGCTGCCGTCAGGGCTGGAGTGCTGGTCGGAGCTTGGGGAGCATCAGCTGTGTCCTGCCTGGGCACCTTGGCGGGAGGAGGGGACGGCTCCAGCATGGCCCTCCCTGCCCTGCAAGAGCGGAGAAAGGGCACCACTGCTCTTCCCCATGTCAGGTTTAGGGTGTCCATGTTGGGTAGTGATGTCTTTATGGTCTAGTGTGTGTTATGTGCTAAGACAGCTGTGCACGTGAAGCAGCCAGCTCGGGAGCTCAGACCAGGGCCCTGCAAATGGTTTCTGCCCTTTTGCCGCTCCTTTTGCTCGAGGTTTCATAAAATGAACCATTCTCTTCCAAGCACTCTCTTACTGCTTTAAGGGGAGCACAGGGCCAGCTCCTTGGCTGGTGTAAGTCCCCTATGCTGGTTCACACCAGCAAAACTATGCTCCCCTTCTCTGGGGACCCTTCCTGGGGCCAGGAAGCTCTCTCCCCCCTGCACAGCCCCACACCCACCTTCTCTTTCTCCTGCAAAAAGGTAAGCGGTTGTAGGACTCAAAGGAGGTGACCTCCAGCTGCATGTGTGTGGTCCCCATGGTCCTGCAGCAAAGCCCCGGGGACACATCCCCAAGGTGCCTTCAGGACTCTCTAACTGTTCTTTTCCTCCACGGTCCCCAGTGGATGATGGGCTTGGGTTCCTGCCGACCTTCGGTCCCTGCTATATCAACCTCTACGGCAGCCCCCGGGAGTTCACCGGCTTCCCTGACCCTTACGAGACGCTCAATTTAGGAAAGGTGACGTCGGCTTCTTTCCAGCCCAACCGAAACTAAGCTACCACTCCTTGCCAAAAGAAAGCTGCTATTAACCCGAACTGACTTTATTAGGAGCCTGCACTGCATTTTCTGGCTATTCCCTCTGGCTAACCACCTCTCAATATTGCTCTGCTGCCCAAACGCTCTCTACCTTGGAAGCGCTTGCAGAAATACTTTGCCTGATCTCGCTCCTCTGCAACAAAGCCCGTTGAAAGCAAAGGCAGAGCTCGCCTGCGGGGAGGGGGCACCGGGGTCCTGACACGTGTCCCTGGTCTACCCCAAGGGCGAGGGAGTCGCGTATCGCGGCAGGATGCTGGTGGAGCTGGAAACAAAACTGGTGGAGCACGTGGAGCAGAAGGTGGAGGACATTTCCGCAGATGACATTCTGCGGGTGGAGGTAACAAGGTCTCCATGGGGTATCTGATGCTGTGGGCTCTGGGGTTGGCCCTCTGGCAGCACGGCATGTGAGGCACCAAGGAAGGGACGTGGGTGTTAGTCCTGGGTGGGTGATGTCCTGTGAGTGATGGAGTGGTCAGTGAGCTCCTGGAGGGTGTCTCCTGCTGCATTTCCATCCCAAGGTGTGTAGCTTGCTCCATCTAAGCTGCTGCATGGTAGAGAGCAGACCATGATAACATGGAGGGGTGGGAGACTTGCTTCAACAGGACCCCAATCCCAACTCAAGTGCTATCACAGATGTGCTCCTTTTGCTTGGTTCTTCAGGTTTAAACTGTTGTTTTTTATGGAAAGTTTTAGCCTTCTCCTTTGTCAAGTTTTTCCTAAATATCTCACCCAAAATTCCCTTGCTGCAATGTATGCTATTCTTCCCTGCAATACACTTTCCCGTCTGAGCTGGTGTACGCCGGGGTAGTGGAGGGCCTGTGTGTAGGAGAGTGGTGGTGGCATCTTTTCTGTAGACATAGTTCTGTGCCTGTTGCAGAAGTACCTGCGCCGTCGGAAGTACTCCCTCTTCGCTGCCTTCTATTCGGCCACCATGCTCCAAGATGTGGATGACGCCATCCAGTTTGAGGTCAGCATTGGGAACTACGGCAACAAATTTGACAACACCTGCCTGCCCTTGGCCTCCACCACACAGTACAGCAGGGCTGTCTTTGATGGTAAGCAACATAGGGGAGACCAAGCACTGGGACGGGCTGCCCAGGGAGGGTGTGGAGTCTCCACAATTGGAGATATTCAAACCCCAACTGGACATGGTCCTGAACAACCTGCTCAAGGTGACCCTGCTTGAGCAGGGGTTAGACCCAATGACCTCCAGAGATCCTTACCTCAACCATGCTGTGAAGGGGGAATATGAGACTGGGGAGGAGCAGGGAAGCCAGAACTACTTCTCTCAGCTCTGCACTGGCTTGAAGGGGCTTTTGGGCAGTACCTCAACAGTAACAGTGCCCACTTTTCTTCAAGGAAGAGCCCGATCTTTGGGGTGGCCTTTCCCTGGCTCCTCTGGGGCTCTCGCTCTGGTGTGAAATGTCCTCACCCCACTGGGGTTCTGCTTTTTTCTGGCCTCACTGCTCTGCAGAAGCTGCTTCAGCCATGGAGGTTGATGCACATCCCTTTGGACCTTGATGTGCATTGCTGTGTTACACATGGATTTGGAGAATGTAATTCCCGTCCTCTTGCTCCAAAAGAGTCCCAGAGATGGGCTTCTGCCCAAGGCCAAATGCTGCACTGCCTCCCCTTCATCTCTGCTCCGTTCCTGAGGACTGGGGTCCCCTGTCACCCCGATATCATGAGCTTACCAGTGCGCTGTGCCCTCCAGGTTGTCAGTATTACTACCTGCCCTGGGGCAACGTGAAGCCTGTGGTGGTGTTGTCATCCTACTGGGAAGATATCAGCTATCGGACTGATGCCCAAAACCTTCTCCACCATGCAGCAGACAGGCTGGTGAGTGCCGCGATGGCAAGGAGCGTTGTCCACTTCCTTTCTGCATCCTGCCTGGGGGGACAGGAAGGGAACTGAGGCCATTTCCAGGCTGGGTCAGGTTTGGGGTTTGACTTTTATGTTGTGGAGGGGAAATCTGTCGATGCCCTAAGTGCCCCGCTCAGCATCAGGAGTGATGGAGGGACCAACCTCATCCCCACTGGAGTGACAGTGAGGGGTGAACACAGTGCTTTGCCATGCCACCCACATGCCTACTGATGCAGGTGTGGGAGACGAGGACCTTCCTTCAGCTCCTGAGCTATTTATGGGATTTCTTGCTGTATTTCACTATCATTTCCCCCAGAGCTCCAACAGTAGCAAAACCAGAGGTGCGGAGCCCTGGTGGGACCCAGGCTGGAGTATCTGATCATGGCGAGCAGCCCTAGGCACTCGCTGGGAGAGTCCTGGACATGGGGTGGAGTGGGGTACCGGGGGGGGCCTGCTGTGCAGCTTCTCTTCCCTGCCTATCGTGCAGGAAGAAAACCTGGAGAAGGTCCACCTTGCTCTCAAGGCCAACCGCTCGCCGAGTGAACTGGACATCCTGGGTGCCCAGCTGATGGATGACATCATTGCTGACTGCAGGTATTTTCTGCCAGTTTTGACTGTGAGGCTTTTCATGCAGTTTATTGCGAGAGCACTTATTTATCTTGGAAAGGACGACTTCTTTTTTTTTTTTTTTTTTTTTTTCCCTCTCTGAAAAACGCCGGTCATTTGCTAATGTTTGCTTCAAAGGTTGCTGAGCCAAGGCACGGAGTTGAAAAGGTGACATTTAAGGCAAGTCATAAATTTCCAGCCTTCATGCAAGGGCTGCAGCGTGGCTCACCTGAATGAGCGGCATTGTGTCGGGGCAGGAGCCGCAGCCAGGCCAGCCCAGCCGGAGGGATGGTGGGGCTCATGGAGTGAGGAGCCACCGATGGGGCTTCCCGTTTGAGTCTTGTGTATGCTGCGTAGGGGGCACCCACGCAGTGCACCCGGAGGGGTTGTTCAACTGTGTGTGGGTGTTCTGTGTCCGACAGCTGGACCAGGGGACAGGGATGTTGCAGGCCTGGATGGCATAGCTGTCCCTCCGTCCCCATGGGCAGCACCACCAGCATCTGCTGCTGCTTTGCCTTTCTGAGCACTTCTCAAGCACTTGAATTTTCGTTCAAGGGAGGCTGGCAGGGTGCCATGGGCTCTTTCTCTGTGTAGTCTGTTTTTTTTTTTTTTGGCTGGATTGTGCTCTGTGGGGGCAAGGAGCTGCTCCAGGAACCGTTGCTGCGGTATGACCATAGTGTTTTATCCCAAGGATAGCTCAGCCCTCAGGAAGGTGTTTCAGGTACTGACCTCACCAGGGTCTTTGGACCATGGTTCCCCTTCTGGTATGCCCATGAAGATGATCTCCAAGTCCTGTTCCATGCCTATGCCTGGCCACACAACTTCCCTGCAGCAGCTCCATGCCATCAATTTGGGGAAGGGCAATAGTAGGATTGTTGATGTGTTTTTAGCCCTGGCAAGCCCTTACCAAGGGGAATTAAGGAGCTGCCATGCCTCTCAGAGATTTCTTGCCTTGGGAGGTAGGTAGAGAGTGGCTGAGCTGTGGAGACAGCCCTGCACTGGGCTGGGACAACCCATTGGTGGCAACTGGTGGCTGTGGTGGGGGAACCTCTGTGGCCACCAAGTTTGTGTGGTGGCTCTTGATGCTTTACCTCAGCAGAGAGAGAGAATTTGGCCTTCTTGGCTGTCTCTGAGTCTACCAAACCTACTGGGACTAGTTGTCCCCCACCCCTTGTACAAGAACCACCAGCCTGCAGGATCATGTGCACTGTCCACCTGGGCTTGTGCCAGTCACCTGAGGTTGAGGAGATGATGCTGAACCCCAGATTCCCCTTTCCACCACTCCTGCTCTTTGAAAGAGTAAAGGAGAGGTCATGGAGGGGCAGTGGGCACAGGGGTCCATCCTCTCTGGACCCTCCTGTGACACCTGTGTTGGACCAGACATGTCCTTCCTTCGGGCAAGGAGACCTTGAATGAGTTGACCCTGCTCTGCAGACCTCCTGGAGGACATGCTTAAAAACACACACACACACACACACACACAAACACACACACACACACTCTCTCTCTCTCTCTCTTACAACCTCCCTATTTATTTGCTTTTGAGCCTCATAAAGGAGACGTGTTTCTCCCCCCACGCACGCTGGCTCTGCTGGAAAGGTCAGAGCCATCTGATGGGCTGTTGATACCCCCCTGCTCCTGGGCACATGGGACGGGACCTGAGGGATGAACCACGGCTTTGGGTTTTCCAGAGATGCTGTGCCCTCCAAAACAAATTCAATTAACCGGGAGGGGAAAAATGTGGCTGGGGGATGTGCCAAGCCCGTGGTTCCCGCTGGCTCCTGGCCCTGCTCTATGCTCGGCTCCCGTGGGATGCGGCTTCTCCACCTCTGCGAGGGCTTGACACAGGGACCACAGCTGGTTGGTGAGGATGGTACTCATGGTGGGGGCAGCTGGAACAGCCCTGATGGCTTTTTGGGGGGTTCCACACCACAATATGCTCTTTGCCCTGGTGGGGATGAGCTGAGCCGTGCAGCCAGAGCTGTCTGTGACTCCCCCCGTGATGCTGCCAAAGCCTCGTCTCTGTGCTCAGCCAGGGCAGAGATGCTTTCCATCAGGATTTTGGAGGGATGGGAAAATCCCCTGCTGCTCTCCAGTGCTTCCCCATCCTCCTCCAGGTCCAGACCTCTCCGTTGAAAGGGTCCCAGTGGGAGGGGGGTCTCCCCACCTCCTGTTCCCAATAGGAAAACCGCAACATGCTGCTGGCATTGCCTTGTCCATGTCTGTTTTCCAGACCTTTGTGTGAAGAGATGGCAAACTGCTGCTCTCTGGAAGAGAAAAGAATTGAAAGTAGCATACGAATGGACAAGTTAGGGAAAGATAAGTCATGGCAAAACCAAGTACCCAAAACATTGACTTGCAGCCAGATTCAGGGAGCTTCTGCAGCTCCTTTGTGCTGATGAGCAGCAGAGCTGACCTGAAGGGTGGGTTTTGTTCCTCTGCTCCCATGGCACAAGGATTGCTCTGTGCTGGAGCTTGGAAGAGAGCTGCCTGTGAATTGACCCCTCCACCTCTCCCTGCCGGATCTGGGAGCATGGCAAAATACACAGTGGGTGGCCAGAAAGCCCCAGTGCAGAAGATGGTGGATGTTTTTGATCATCCTTTTGGGCTTCTTTGTACTTTGTCCAATTCTGACACATCTTTCCTCGGCTGGAGGCACAATGTTCACACGAGGATGCACCCCACATTTATGTGCTGGTACAGTGATGTTCTCAGTGTTTTGCTTTTTTCTAATAATCCATGCCTGGAATGGTAACAGCCAGTGCAGGACCCATCACTGTGGACAAACTCAACGCTCCCATCTTTTGCCACCTGCCGTATAAACAGCTCTTTGCCCAGGAGGTGACCATCCTCTCGGTCCAGGGGAAGCCCTTGGGGAAGAACAGTGCTGCGGGGACCCTGGGCAGGCTGTACCAGTACCCCAGCATCCCTCCACGGGGGACCTCTGAGGTCCTGGTTGTCCACCTCTCTGTTCTTCCCTTCTTAGTTGTGGTTTCTGCTAGTTTGTCTGATGCAAGGGTCAGCCTTGCTGATCTCTGGTTCCCTCAGATCCTCCCGGGTCTGTTTGAGGTTGCCATCACATTGTTCCTTCCAATCTTCTAATCATATTAATATTAGGCAATATTAAGCGCGAAGCTACAGATCCCACCCAACCATCCAGCCCTTTCCTACCTGAATTGCAAATGATTTGCTGCTCGACAGATTTCCTCCCAGCCCTCTCCTCCCCACCGCCGAGGCAGGACGGACCCCGATGAGGGGCTCTTCCCCCAGATGTCCTCCTGGCTCCCAGCTTTTTTGCTATGAAAAATACTGCTTCCAGCTCTTGCTCACCAGCACACATTCCTTGTGTCACTTATCCACCTGAACAGGGATAGTTCTTGAGGTTTTTTAGGTTTTAGGCTTTTAATGGGGGCTTTGCCATGTTTTTGCCTTTTTTTTTTTAATTACTTCATGGTATTTTTACATTTCATTTGGTGGAGCCCGTGGTCTTTTCCATTTTCCCATTTGAGCGCAATTCAACTTCATTTAACCATTGTAGTTGCTCCAGGTCTCCAACATGCGGCACATATCTCCAGGAACAAGATGTCTCCAAACCATTTCCATGCTGCCTATAGGATTTAACCCTTTCTGCTGCTCCTTTCCACAGCTCTTTAACATATTTCCTCCTTTTTTGTGTAGTTGTATAGTTTAACTTTCTGAAATTAAATTCAACTGCAGTGGGTATATTTAGTGTTTTTTTTTTCCGTTTGTTTTTTTTTTTCTGGTTTTTTTTTTTTTTCCCCTTGTTCCTGCAAGGATATTGAAGTACATCCTAGTTTCCACCACAAAGTGGTGTTTGCTTGGTGGGTGAGCTGTGTCCTTCCCATGCACCAGTGACACAGCAAGCCACAGAAAACGAGTGGGAGGTCAGCTCATTAGCAGCTCCCCCCTAATAAATACACAAACGAAGAGTGGACACACAAAACTGAGTTCATGGAACACGACCAATGTAACCGTGGAGGGCTTGGGGCTGCAACCCCAACATGGTCTTTTAATTTATCTCCGTGCACAGGATGCTACTGAACGATCAGGCCAATTAGCAACACCCGCAGCGCTCTGGCTCCCTGTGGAAAGAGCAGAAAACCCAATTCTCTTTAAGAGAATGGAAAGAACTAAATTTCTCCCTAAGCTTCTTCTTAACGGAATCCATCTTATTAACCTGGGACAACCTGCCCTGACACCATCCTAGGCAGGTACCACAGCGTGCGTCTGTCCATGGCACATGTCAATGAGCATAGCTGGGCAAGAGATGTTGTCCTTCTTATTTATCATGCAATGAAAACGGGGCTTACAGAGCTCAGTCCCAGACCGAGAGGGGAACGGTGAGGCTGGTGGAGGGCTGTGGGTCGGGAGCTGGGAGCAAGAAGAGCATTAATAACGGCAGCACCGTAAATCACTGCATTTTACAGGAAAACTTCTAAATGGCTCAGCGCAGAGAAGATCCTTCCCGACTCCTGAAACATTTATCCAGCAGCTTGAATCAATTTATATTTAAATGTGTGTGTGTGTGTGCGCACAGCTCAGCCAGGGCCCCGTCCTGGCTGCTGTGGGTGATGCGTGGGGGCCGCAAGTGCGGTTTGAAGCTCCTTTGCTCTTGGCATTGCTGTGTTCCACAAATGTATCTTTGGAGGCTTGTTAATTCTTTGGAAACTTGCAGAAAAGGAGGGGAAAAAAAAAAAAAAAAAAGACAACAGCAAAACTCCCATGAGAGGGTGAGCGAGCTACTAATGGCGCACCTCTGCCAACCCCTGCAGCGTGACCCTGCCCGACGTCCTGGGGAAGGCAGCCAGCACCCACCTGGACCAGAACATGTACCGGTTTCGCAGCACCAACCTGGAGCAGATAGTGAAGGCAGCCCTGAAGCTCAAGCACGAGGACGCGAGCCTGTCGGCAGCCCTGGAGCAGGCAGAGGACTGGCTCTCCAGGCTGAAGGCCATGGCAGAGGAGGTAAAGCTGCTGTGATGGTGGCAGGAGCCGCTTTTCACCTTGGAGGGGTCTCGTTCTTCCCAAGCTTGCCATCATGCTGCTGTTTCGGTGAGACGGCTGTGAGCCACCACCCGGCAGTGTGGTGGGAAGCAGAAAGGATGCTGCTCTTGCAGGCAGAGTCCTGGTCCTGCATGCAAGAGTTGTACCTGCATCCCACTGCAGTGATGCGAAGCAACAGGTTTGGCACCTGGCCGTTGAGATTTAGCCTTGTTCATGGCAGAGCTTTACAGCACGGCCAGTAAACCCTCAACCAAAGCTCCTGCAGCTGCCTGGGCTGGCTGCGGAGAGTAAGAGCTTGGGGAAACGTAGGGCTGCTCTGCCCTGGCCAGACCCAGATGGGATCTAGAGCTGCTGAGATGGGGTTTGGGTCAACTGGTCTCACTCCATGGGCTTGGGTTAGCAGTGGGACTTGGGGCATGGCTGGTCTCCAGCCTCCCACATCCCTGTGCAGCTGATGTGCTAGTTTGGACCCGACCACCCCCTCCCCCCCCCCAGGTCGGACACTACAGCTTTTGTGTTTTCCAGCCCCAAAACAGCCTGCCCGATATAGTGATCTGGATGCTGCAGGGAGACAAGCGTGTGGCATACGCCCGCGTGCCAGCCCACGAGGTCCTCTTCTCCAGGAGCATCTCCAGCTGCTGTGGCAAGAACTGTGGGAAGCTGCAGACCATCTTCCTGAAGGTACCTTGGCTTTTGATGCATGTGCATGCGTGATATTAATTTTAGAAATATTGTCCCCTAAAAAAAGTATATGTAGAGAAAATCGTGCAGGGAAACCTGAAATCGCAACACAATGGGCTGCTTTAACCCATGAGCACCCGGGGCTCTGGGGACCCCCAACCTTAGTTTTGACCCTGTTGGAGCTGGTTCTCTCACCTGTATGGTGAGAGACTGGTCATGCTTCTGGTAGAGTTCAGCTCCACTTTCATGGATATGCAGCAGATGCCCGTGAATATCTTAATATTTTCTGCAAGTTCCAGGGCTGTGAAGATGGGCACAGTTTGGCCAAGATGGTGCTTTTTAAAAAAATACGTATTTTTTTAAAAGTTTTTTAATGTTATTTTACGTTTTTCAAAATTCCTGACCCTCTGCCACCCCAGGAAATTTAAGCTGTGGCCTCCTCCGCCAGACACTTACTGAGCTTCTCACATCTCAAATGATATTTCTTTGGCCTTTTGCTGTGTGCCAGCTTGGGAGCAGACAATCAGTGCTGAACAAGCTCTAAAAAAATAAAGTGAAATAAAATAAACTGAATAAACCCCAAAACCCCAAGCCCAGCTGGCAGCAAAAGACAACCCAAAATACATTGTTTTTTTCTGCACTTTAGCTCTGGATGGAAAACTAGCATCACTTGAACGGGAAAAAAAGTGACTGAGAAAGAGAGAAAAAAGGGCAATGAGACATCTCCCTATTTATTCTATTTTTGCTGAAATATGTTGGCTGGGTTTGGTGTCCTAGCCCTGAAGGGTGTCTCACCGAGACGCAGAAACCCTGACCACCAGGGCTTTGAAGTTCCTCAAGGTCATCCCCGAAGTGCTCTGCACGCTGTTGATGTTGTCCCAATTCCCAGGGATGCTCTGTGTCCCACCTACCCCCTTGCTTTCCTGTCATCCCCCATTAATATCCTTCTCTGGGATATTAACGGGGCTCTGCCTTTGGTAGTACCCCCAGGAGGAGGCGATGGGTCCGAGGATCCCAGCCCAAATCCGGGTCCAGCTCTGGTTCGGGCTGTCGGTCGATGAGAAGGAGTTTAACCAGTACGCCGAGGGGAAGCTCTCCGTCTTTGCCGAAACCGTGAGTATCTCACAGGGACCACCCTAAAGGGTTTTTTTTCCTCTCCAGCATGGGGATCGGCTCCACCATGGAGGGGAGGGGGTGGAATGGACTGTGATTGAGGGCACATCTCTAGGTGGGGTGTAACATTAGCCCCTACCAACCATGAGAAGAAAGAGCTGTTTCCACCAGCATCTAGCCTAAAAGGCTGGGGAGAAGGTCGGTAATGAGCTATAAGGCTGCGTTGTGGCTTCACACCTCCTGCCTGCTGTGGAGTGGAAACCTGGGGGTGGTGCCCATGGGGCAGAGGATGGTGTGGGGAGTGTGAGACGCTTCCCAGGAGGTTTGTCCCCAGGATAGGGCTCTCCAGGAAGGAAGGGATTATTCATGAGATTTCAGAAGGATTATTCATGGGATTTTGTGCCTGCAATGCAAAAACCTTTGCTTTTGCTCCCCCAGTATGAGAACCAGACCAAGCTGGCGCTGGTGGGGAACTGGGGCACTACTGGCCTGACCTACCCCAAATACTCAGATGTCACTGGCAAGATCAAGCTGCCCAAGGACAGCTTCCGCCCCTCCACGGGCTGGACCTGGGCTGGGGACTGGTTCATCTGCCCGGAGAAGACGTGAGTGACGGTTTTGTGTGAAGAGCAGAGCCTGGATGGGCTGTCATGGGCACCCTGAAAACTTGAGCAGATGCTAACCTGGTGGCAAGGTCACACAGAAAGCTGAATGGAGGTCTGGGGTGCCATGGGGGTTCCTTATCTGCCTGCCCTGTCTTAGGTAGGCAACAGCGTTAATGCAAAATGCATCATTTCTGCAATGGGTGATGCCCCTGGCGTGGTGGGTGCTGCACAAGTTCTCATGGACATGGTGGCCCCAGCACCCAGCTCACTGGGGTGTCTGTGCAAGCCCCACACTGAGAATCTTTGGAGGTGGGATCCCAGTGGGGCACTGAGGGGGTGGGAGGGGATGGTGGATGCTCAGCACAGCTCTGCCATCTTCTTGCATTGGAATTACACCTTGCGTTTTGGGCTTCACCTGAACCATTACTGAGGTCTCATGGGAGCTTTGCTTGGTGCCTCCGGGGAGGAAGAGGCTCAGGAGGCAAAGCATGTGCTGGGGTGGTGTGGCAGGCTGCGAGAGGAGGGAAGACACAAGGCCATGCTGTTGCCCGTGCAGGGCTGGGAAGGCGGGAGGGGAAGGCCCTGATGCCATGCATCACCCCGGGGTGCAGGTTGCTGCATGACGTGGACGCTGGGCACCTGAGCTTCGTGGAGGAGGTGTTTGAGAACCAGGTCCGGCTGCCTGGAGGCCAGTGGATCCATATGACTGATGCCTACACCGATGTGGTAAGGAAGAAGTGGGCAGCCCGGGGCAGGAAGCCTCTGGGGGCTCAGGGGAGATTTAGGCATCTGCTGGGCACTGTTTGGTTGAAAACACCCCTGCATCCCACAGAATGGAGAGAAGGTCCTGCATAAGGATGAGATTGAATGTCCTCCAGGCTGGAAATGGGAAGATGTGGAGTGGGACACAGACCTCAACAGAGCTGTGGATGAGAAAGGTATCAGAAAGCTGTTTTCATTCTCTTCACTCTCCCCATCATGGTGTTCCCTTCCATGGTCCCATCCAGCACCAGGGATGATAACATCCCCTCCATGGCTGTGTGAGCTACCCCACTAGCTTCAGGAGAAGGGGGTCAGGCCCTGGGGGTGCCCTCTTGCCCTTGCTCTGGCTGAGGCTGAGGCTGTGGTGTGGGCAGTCGCAAAGGCAGCACTTTCCTTGCTGCTGGGAAAAGTGCAGGCTGTTCTTCTGGAAGATCTTACCTGTCTTCTGGTGAAGGAGAGACTGAAAGCATTAGGCCAGAGAGCATCCAAGATGGTCACAAGCATTGAGGTTGCCTGAGAAAGAAAGGACAGAGAGGAGAGTCCCCAAGCTGTGACTTTGAGCCAAGGACTGGTGGAACACCACGAGTCTATCACCTGGGCATTCCCAGTGGGACACCTCCCAGTAGCAGCATGAATAGGTCCTTATCTGCGTGGACCAGCAAACTGGGAAAGCGCGTTGTGTCTGGACAAACCTTTGCTATTAAAGCTGTTCCAGAGTCCTGATGGACAACAGGATGACCATGAGCCAGCAATGTGTCCTGGTGGCCAAGAAGGCGAATGGCATCCTGGGGTGCATTAAGAAGAGTGTGGCCAGCAGGTCAAGGGAGGTCATCCTCCCCCTCTACTCTGCCTTGGTGAGGCCACATCTGGAGTACTGTGTCCAGTTCTGGGCTCCCCAGTTCAATAAACACAGGCATCTGCTGGAGAGGGTCCAGCAAAGGGCTACAAAGATGATTAGGGGATTAGAACATCTCTCTTATGAGGAAAGACTGAGGGACTCGGGTCTTTTTAGTCTAGAGAAAAGAAGGTTGAGGGGGGATCTTATTAATGCTTACAAATACTTAAAGGGAGGGTGCCAGGGGGATGGGAACAGTCTTTTTTCAGTAGTGCCCAGTGATAGGACAAGAGGTAACGGGCACAAACTTGAACATAGGAAGTTCCATCTAAACATGAGGAGGAACTTCTTTACTTTGAGGGTGGCATAGCACTGGAACAGGCTGCCCAGAGAGGTTGTGGAGTCTCCCACTCTGGAGACATTCAAAACCCACCTGGATGCCATCCTGTGCAACCTGCTGTAGGTGACCCTGCTCTGGCGGGGGGGTTGGACTAGATGATCTCCAGAGGTCCCTTCTAACCCTGACCGTTCTGTGATTCTGTGAGGAGAGGTCTCTGGTGGGAGGCAAGGTGGGGGCTCTTCTTCCCCCTTCACCCAGGTGTCCCCTTCTGTCCAAGGCTGGGAGTATGGCATCACCATCCCGCCGGACCGCAAACCCAAGGCCTGGGTGCCGGCTGAGAAGATGTATCACACCAATCGGCGACGGCGCTGGGTGCGGCTCCGCCGGAGGGACCTTGCACAGATGGAGGCCATGAGGAAGGTAGGAGAGGGGCTGAGGAGAAGAGCAGTGGGAGTGGGTTGGGGCTGTGTCCCTGTCTCTCATGCAGAGGTAGAGGCCTTCTGCAGAGATCTGCTGTGCTTTGGAGCCCAGTGGCCCTGGTTTCCATGCTGGGGCAGGCAGCAGCCTCTGTGATTTCAACCATGGGGGTCAACATCTCCCAGAGGTGGAGACTATTCCAGGGGTGCTTGGTTGGGCTGGGTGGGACGGGGACCTCTGCCAGTGCCGCGAAGCAGCTCGGGGGACCAGGGCTGGCAAAGGTCCCCAGTCTGTAATCCTGTCCCAGTCCTGCTTCCCTCTAGGTGGTGCAATTTGACTGCAAATGCCACTGCAACGCTTCCACTCTTCCCTCCCCCAGCAAGTTCCCTAAGACACATTCCTCCTCTTCCAGCACTTTTTCTAGATAATTGTGGCTGGAAAGCATGGGGAGCCACTGTCACCCCATTTGCCAAAGGGGTGAAAATGTCACAGAGAGGTGAGACAGCTCTGGGGAGAAAAAGCCTTCATGGGCTTGTGACTGATGCCCCAGGGTCCCATGGTGGCAGAACCGTGGTAGCCTCGGGAGAGATCAGAGGTAGTGGCAGGCTGGGAAGATGGAGGTGCTGGTGCTACACAGGCCTGGGCAGGATGTACCCCCCTCCTTGCTCAGCACAGACATCCTCCAGCCCAGCAGGATCCTTCTCCAAGTGAGGTTCACTCCAGGGACCGGACGAAGGGCTGAATCCCCAGGCTAAGCTGGAGAGATACGGAGAGGACACAAGGTGGAACATCTGTGGCAGGCAACAACTCAGAAAGGCTGGGCCCAGGTTTGGGTGGGCACTACCCTACCCCTGGAGTGCCCCATGCGCAAGCAGCTTTGCCCCTTAGCTGTGTTGGGGTCCCACCATTGTCACCTGCAGAGGAGCCGTGGGGTGGTGGGACCGAGCCCCCTCATGAGCCCCGATGTGTCCCTACCCCACAGCACAAGCAGGAGGAGCTGGACGGAGAGGGCTGGGAGTACGCCTCGCTCTTCGGCTGGCGCTTCCACCTGAAGCATCGCCGGACTGACACCTTCCGCCGCCGCCGCTGGAGGCGCAGGATGGAGCCCCTGGAGCGCACTGGGGCCGCCGCCGTCTTCGCCTTGGAGGGAGCCCTGGTAGGTACATGCCTTTTCTCCCCAAATTGCTGCCTCGGTGGGGGACCCTGGTTGGGTCTGCTCCCACCCTTCCGTCCCATCCCAGGGAATGGACTTGGAGCAAAGATCATTATCTGCTGCTTGTTATCTGCCGCCTGCACCCGCCGCTGGTTGTTTAACTAATATCCTGGCTTTGTTAATATACTGGATTTCATAATCTTTTGGCTTTTCCAATAACTAAATGAGAACCAACCACAGCAGCACAAAGCCCCTATTATAGGGCTTTTTTTTTTTTTTCCCCATTTGGCTTTCCCCCCCCCTCTTTGTCTGCTCTGTCTTCCCCTCCATCCAGCGTTTGAACCCAGCAGCCCCTCTGGGACACAAGCAGCTCCGGGGCGTTTGCGGGCACCAGCCCTGAGCTCACGCTGGCCTCATCCAGGAGAGTCCCGCTGCTGCCCACCCCCAGGGCTGCTGGTGGGACCCTACCTTCTTCCCCTTCACCCTGGGGCCCGTTGATGTGATTTTTTTTTTTCAACCAGACGCTTCATCCCTCTGCATCTCGGCAGAGGCAATCGAGGAGGATTTAGCTGGAAATAGAAATATCTTTAGAATAGAAATATCTTTAGAACAGATATTAGGAAGAAATTTTTCACTTTGAGGGTGGTGAGGCGCTGGAACAGGTTGCCCAGAGAAGTTGTGGATGCCTCAGCTCTGGAAGTGTTTAAGGCAAGGTTGGTTGGGGCTTTGAGCAAACTGGTCTTGTGGTAGGTGTCCCTGCTTATGGAAGAGGGGTTGGAACTAGATGATCTTTAAGATGCCTTCCAACCTAAACCATTCCATGATTCTATGAAAACCCTGTGGCATGGAGTGTGTGTCCATGCACGCGTGTGTGTGTGTACGCCCATGGAGCTGTGCAGGAGCCCCCTGTGGCCTTTCTGTCACTCTGGGGATGAGGGGAAGTGGGTGGGTGGGTGGGTCTGATGGTGCTACCTTGGGTCTCCGCTCGGTTGTGAAGCTTTCCAAGGGCTCAGCCGTGCCCTCCTTTCACCTTCGCTAGCCCGCAAATGAAACGGGTTTGTAAGTTTGGCTGCTGTGCTGGGGAAGGGGGAGATGACAGACCTGTCTGCTGGGGGTATCGGGGGATGTGGGGGAGAACCAGGGAGGAAACTCCCTCCCCGTGTGTGTGGGGCAGAGGCTGAAGCAAAAGGGAAGAGGAGAAAAAAGCCCCATTAAAATGGCAATGTGGCAACGTGCCTGGGAACCACCACTTGCTTCGTTCCTGGTGACGCTGACGTGGTGGCAGGGTGTCCCTGGTTGATTTAAGTGTCCCCAACCTGCCCCAGGCTGCCAGGGCTGCCCTTTCCTGCCCTCCGCCCCTTCAGCTTGTTGGACCCGATGTTACCTACTTTTGATATTTATTTTCCCAGCATTTCTTAGGCGTGTCAGTCAGCGTTGGAGTGCCCAGTTCTTAGTGGCTTCCCAAATCTCTCAGTTATCTTTATGCCAAGGTTATAGGCTATAGCTTTTATTATAGTTACATGTAACAAATCCAATTTATTATTATTTTGCCTATTTTCGAACTGAAAACAATTCTAGCAAAAAAAAGCAGTTGTTCTGCCTTGCCGTGCCTTGCTTTTCCCTTGCCCCCCTTCCCCAGCAAACACTGCCCTCTGTGTCACTGTTGCTCCTACATGACCCCAATGCAGACGTCCCATTCCCTTACGCCAAGCAAATGTCTGAACCATAAATTTTCCTTGCTCGAACGTCAGCAAAACACAAGGAAAACCCTCCGTAACAGCGGGGTCCCGGGTGGAGCACCAGGTCCCGTTGCTGTAGGACTGTGCTGCTCCCGGGTAGGGTGATGCTGTCCGGCAAGGAGTAGTGTTTACTTCAGGCGTGGAGATTTTGGGGGATCCTGTCCCCGTAGGGTGACAGCTCTGGAGGGAGCAGCCCGGGAGAGCGGCAGGTGAATCCCTCCCCAGCCCTGGCTCCGGCTCCCGGCAGCCCGGTGGGTGCAGGACCAGCCCGCCTCTCCTTCAGGCTCCGCTCGCCAAATTCCCCTCTGCAGTAGGTCACTCTGGCTCGCTTCTGTGCCCTCATATTTTGGGGTTACTGGCCACATTTTGTGTGGTTGCTTGGTTTTCTGTGGATTGCTTTATAAACGATCTTGCCATACTTTCTGGTTTTGCAGCTTCATGCCTTTCCAGATCTCCCCTCTCGCTTGAATGACTTACGTATTTTTCCAGGATGCTTCATCCCAAAATAATACCTAAATTTACACAGCGTCTCCCATCCAGCAACCCCAGACCCTCTGGACCTGTGCAGGGTCGACCCCTCCATCCACTGGAGCCACAAGCAGGAGAAGGGACTCGGCGTGATGCCGCAGAGCTCATCAGGGTGGTGGGGCAAAGAGATGCCGAGGATGGGAAAATACGATGCTGAGGGCTGGGAAGGGTGGGCGCTGATTTTCTGCTGTATCTATTTCCGAAGATTTTTTTTTTTAATGCAGGCAGAGGCAGGTAGCTTTGGAAGACTGAAGTGTCAGGGAAGGTGTCTGAGAAGGGCACCCGGGTGGGGCAGCAGCTGGAGTTTGAGCTGCCGCTGCCAGCCCTGATCCACAGTGAAGCAGAATAAAGATGCTGTCGGGAGAGGGAGCCTGGAGCATCCCCCAGCTCACATTTTACTCAGGCCTGGGGCCAGGGCTGCCACTGGCATGCCACCGGCTGCCAGAGCCTCCTGAAGCCCCTCCTGTCTGCTCCATCCCATTCCTGTTATCTGCCGCCTTCGCCGCGAAAGGCATTTGTGCAATTTTGTGGTTGTGGCATGGGTTGCCCGGAGCCCGCCCAGCAAAGGAGCTGTACGGCGATGTAGGCAGACCGAAGCAGAGGGAGGATTAAAGTGCAAACTCAGACAGAACAAGCCAACACCCCAAGTGCTAATTCCCCAAGCTATTCAAAAGGGTTGGTTTCCAACAGGAAGATAATACCAAACATGACCAGAAGGAATGTGTCTTGGATGCAGGAATGTGCGGACGGTGCTTGGGGATTTGGGGCCTCCCTCTTCCCGGGGATGCTCAGCCGTGCATCGCTCTGGCCTTACCAAACCGAGCAATCGCTGCCATTAAGACATGCTGAACCCCAACACCTCGGGGTCAGGGTGACCCAGAGCCGGCAGCAGCCAGAAAGCAGAGCCCCAGCGGGTTGCTCAGCTGCTGAGGCGGATTTTGTAAGAGCTGGGGACTCCTTGGCGGAGGCTTTCCCGAAAATTCCCACTCTGGCGATGCTGCCCCCGCGGAGCTGAGCAGCTGCAGCCCGAGGGCCATGTGTGGGGCTCAGCACCTTTGCAGCATAAGCTCAGTGTCTGTTTGGATGGACCCCATGGGGTGCGAGCGTCTGCTCCCAGGCGGTCCAGCTCTGCTCCCTGCAGCGGGAAGAGCTGGGGGGGGGAGCTGCTGTGCGGCTGGGTCCCCCCAGCTCCTGCCCCTCACCTGGCCCCTCTGGTGTCACGACCGCCCCCCAGACCCACGCATACTTGCATGCACACGCGTGCATGATTCCTTTGGCATGCTCGCTGTCCCCAAGCACGTGCTCACTCCTGCTTTTGCTCAGAGACTTGTATTTCGCTGCTCACACGTGCTCCGTCCTTCCCCTGATCCCAGACAACGGGGAGGGGGGAACATTCCCCGATCTCCTGTCCCATGGGGAGCAGTGTCAGGGACAGGCAGGGTGGTGCTGCCCGAAGCCGGGCCACATGCTGCTGCGAGGGCTCGTGGTGCTGCCACGTGGCACTGGGTTTCGGCTGCCTTGGATGCAATTAGCTTGATGGATTTGGGGTGCCCGTCGGAGTGGGCTGAGCTGCCTCAGATGTTGCTTCCCACTGATTCATCTGCTCCTTTCTGCTGCCCCCAGACATGGGATCTCCAATGCAGAAGGATGGCGGTTCTTTCTTTCCATTTTCTCGGCAGTCCTTGGAGCCTTCCTGCAGCCACCCGTGTCTTGGGACAGTCCCCAGGTGGCTTAGAGCAGGACTCTGCTTAGGAAAGTAGACCCGTGGTGAGCCCATGAGTGTCCTGGGCAAAGCACCCCGTCCACCATGCCGCCCCATTTGCCCTTGCCGTGACCACCCTGCCCCCTCCATTGCCTGTGACTTGGCATCCCCTTCTACCCACGGGGACACCCACAAAGCGCCTGGTGCTTATTGCTTCTCGCAATGGGTCCCAGCTGACTAATGGGGAGCTGGACACCAAGAAGCTGGTGATGCAGAAGGCTTTTAGCACTCCCACCCATATCTGAAATGTGGAGCCAGCCTAACACCGCTGCTTGCAGCACTATCCTGTCATTTCCTCTCTTTTTGCCTGTTATTTCACCTGTGCATCTCCCCCCCTTATAAGCTGGACAGCCTTCCTTTCCCTTGGGCTTGCTGGCTTGGCCATCACTTCCATCATATCAGCTTGGTCCTGGGTTTCCCTCTCTGGGACAGCGTGTCCCAGCTTTTTTGGGACCTGCCATTTGGCAGCTTGCTTGTCACCGACAGTTATTGAAAGAGAAGGACCACGGGACACAGTATGGCCCCCAGGCATCTCTCTGACCTCAGTTCAATTTCTGGGAAGCACAAGAGCTGAGCTGTGCAGCTCGAGGCTGTCTCCGGTTTCTGATGGAAAGCTCAGTGGCTCTGACCTGGAGCCGCGGGCAGCCCTCCCACCCTGCAAGCCCCACTTCCTCCCATCCTCCTCCAAAAGTCAGCCGAGGGAAACCTTTGGCCGATGGATAACTTTGGGTTTTCCATGCCAGGCTGGAAAATCTTGCCTCTTTCTGCCGGTGCTTACGCCCCAGCTTTGGCTCTGCACCGAGCGTGATTGAACCACCACTCCTCAGGCAGAAGAAGAGCAGGGACACGAGTGAAAGCAGGGTGATGACAGCCAGGTCGGGCACATGGTGCCACTGGGGTTTGGCCAGGGTGGAGGGCACCGGTGCTGTAGCTTTGTGGCCAAACTACCAACTGGCTGCACCAAGCGTGGGAGTGCTGGTGGGAGAGCCCAATGGATGCTACGTCGTGCTGTGCACGGGGTCCCGCTGCACCTGGAAACCCTGTGGGGACAGGGTGAAGGCAGGAGATCATGGGGGGATAGTCCATCCTGCATGGAGACCCCAAAGGGCAAATCATAGTCCTGAGCAAGACCATTTTCCAACTTGCCCTCTCCAAGTTGTGCTTTCTATGGTGTTTTGGGGTGTGAGGAGCCCCCCTTCCCTGTGATGCACAGACATTGGGGGGTCCCCAAACCCTTGCTGAGGGTTTCAGAGAGCAACCCCTGCCTGTCTCAGCTCCTGGTCTCCTCCACTTGCCTTTCCCCAGGCTGGCAGCGGGTGCAGGTTGGGGTGGGGAGACTGGGGGGACCGGTCATAAAAATAAATGAGGAACTATTCAGCTCCCGTGGGGAGGGGGGCCGAGGAAGGGAAGGCAGCTCTGTAGGTTGCCTCGCAAACCCTTGGCAAGACCTCACCGCCGTAAAAACAACGCAAAACCCAGGGCTTCCTCTGCGACAATGTCACGGTAATTGTGATTCCTGCCTGGAAAAGCAAGGAGGGTTCTGCAGATCACCTAAGCTCCTCATGCATTTTTGGGATTTGGCAGCTCCGGGCTATGGAAACTCCATCCCAGTCTGTTTTTTGTTGTTTTTTTTTTTTTCTTTTTTTTTTTTTTTCTTTTTATCTTCTTTCATTTCCTTTTTTCTTTAAACATCTCTCTTGTCTCTCCCTAGCATTTGATAATTGAAAAATATTTAAAGATCAGATTTACACTCTCCAGGAAGTTACCTTTAGGCTCCTTTTCCTGTAACTAAATATTTCAAGCCGAATGTGGCAATTAGGAAGTGATAAAAGGCCGGCTCTCCAAGGCCAACACAAGAAGAAGGAAGGGCGATGGGTAGGGTCGGCCGAGGCTCCCCCCCCCCAGGCAGCGAATGGGGCATTTGCCTGCATTTGACACCTCCTGTATCACTGTTCACAAAGTTTATACTCCATTAATTTTGCTCGCAAGGAGATTTAGTGAAATTGCCTTAACTCCTAACTACTGTTCCATGAACTTTATGGAGAGGCTTTTCCATGCTGGTGAGCTGCTGGGAGGTGGGATGTGAATTGGTGACCCTCGGGCTGCTTTTGTTGTCATGTCTTGTTCCCTCCCAGCATGGTGTGGATCGAGAGTTGGGTCCTCTCTGCCTTCCTGGGGCTGGAGAGCCTGAGGGTCCCTCCATGGGGAGTCTGAAAGTCCTTTTGGACGCCCACATGAATAATATCTGGAGGATCCCATCCCGTAGGGAGCCCTGGCCACAGAGGGTGTCCCGGCATGACCGACCTTGCCTTGCTTTCTCTTGCAGGGTGGAGTGACAGATGACAAGAGTGATGATGGCAAATCCGTCTCCACCCTCAGTTTTGGTGTCAACAGACCCACCATTTCGTGCATATTTGACTGTAAGGCCCTAAGGGTCAGGAGGGAGGGTGAAATTCCCCTGCAGTGAGTTCCGGCATGGAGCCTCTGCTATGGGGACCCCATAGCCGAGCATTTCCCATCCTCTTCCTCTTGCCCACTTTGAGTGCAGGCGGATGGAAAGGGGTGGGGTGGGCAAGGATGGGGTATGGCTTGTCCCCCGGGAACACCGACATGCTCAGGGCTCGGTGCTCTCTTGGGAAGGCATGGGAAGGACTAAGGCAAGCTGCCCTCAGGCACAAGCCTAGGGCTGGTTAAAAAATCAGCTATTCCCCTGGTGCCCTGCACTTATCCCTGGGCTCATCTCTTAATTGTTTCTCATTCGTCTGTACAGATGGGAACAGATACCACCTCCGATGCTACATGTACCAAGCTCGGGATCTGATCGCCATGGATAAGGACAGCTTTTCAGGTAATCCCAGAAGCCCATGTCCATGTGTTTGTGCTTGTAATTAGTGCTGTAATGAATGCTGGGGAGTAGTGGGGTCTGTAAAGCAATTTTTGGGTTATTTATTGATGTGATGTGGGGGATGTTCAGCAGCCATACAACAAAAGACAGCGGCGTGAGGCTTTCCCAAGGCAACCAGCCTGGTAGCTTGATTTCCCATCAGCAAAAAAATCAGTTTCAAGAACTCTTATGTGAGAAACCAACCAGAAACCACAAGTTACCCAGGTCAGCCGTGAGTCAGAGCTATTTCCTTTGCTAATAGCTCCTTCTCCCCAACTCGAGGTGATGCTGAAAGCCGGTGGCAAGGCTGGGTAGCAGACGGCTCAGGGGCATGACAAATAAAAACAGAGCAGAGGGCAGGGATGTTTACCATGGCACACTGCCTCGAGCCACCCCCCCACGCAGCGTGTGAGCTCTGAGATCGCAGGCAGGACGGAGGGCTCTGGGTTGGTGTCGAGATGATGGAGCACAGGGCAGAAACCTCCGTCAGATATGCTCAGAAAAATTAAAAAGGGTGCAAGGATGTAATTAGGACCTCGGAGCAGACAGGCACCTTCTTCTGAGTCCTCCTGAAGTTTCTGCTTGGATTTATGTGCCCTCGGCATTCGGGTTGCTCCCAGTTGAATCCTGGCCAGCCTCGTGCCCACCCGTGCAGGGCAGGGGGGGCAGCAGTCTCCTGGGTGAGGGGTTTGTGGAGGGGATTTGTCCTGTGGTTTGGGGAAGGGATCAAAGCTGAAGAAGGGAGATTCCATTCATTAGGAATGAAAGAATTGATTGAAAATATGGTTGGAAAGGAAAATAGCTAACAGTGGCAAATATGTAAAATGGTTCGCATTTGTTTTCATGACTGAACATTAAATTGAGCTGCTGCTCCTCTGCTCTCCATCCTGGAAATTTTGCAAGGGAGCTGGGAGGCAATGACTGGGGGCATTCCTTGATGGAGTTGACACCTGAACCAGGCATCCTTCAGATCGGACTGTAAAAAATGCCCCTTCATGGAAAAAAAAATGGGGTCCCAGGTGGAGAAAAGGGTGTCCTGGGCTTTGAGTGAGGAGTTTTCCATGTTCTGCTTCTCAACACATCCCCAGCACAGCTTCAGGCACTTCTGAAATTGCCAGACTTGAGCTGATGTGGTTGGGACGTCCTGTGCTTGACCTCATGTTTTCTGGGTTAGGAAATGAAGCTAGAATAAGGTATGTCACTTTGTCCTCTGGGCAGCTGTGTTATCATTTGGTGCTGAAGGGTACTTGGGTGTAGGTGGCTTTGGTTTAGGAGTGCTTCGTTTGCAGCAGAGGCTGAAGTGTGGCTGTGGGGATGGGAAGGCACGCCAGGGAATGGTCCTTTGTGTTTGACCTGAGCAAGGACCAGCTGGAGGGTCCCACATCCACTTCCCTATGGGCTGGGCCATTCCAGCCAGGTGGCCCTGCTGCTCCTTGGTTCTTGTGACCCAAGCTGCCTTTGCCCACACCTGTTAATACTTTGGAGTGTCATTTTGAGGTGGGAAAGCAGGACAGTGGGGACGTCGCTGTTTACTTCTGACTCAGAGCTGGAGCTGGAGCAATGCTGAAAGTCCCCATCAGTTCAGTGCCCTGTGGCAGGGGCCACATCTGAGACATGAGCAGGTCCCGGGGCAGGTATCCCTGGAGCACCCACACCCCTCTGCAGTGATGCTTGTGGGGAGGACGCATCCAGCATCCCTTCAAGACTGTCACTGACTGTCTGCCACGGGGATTTGCAGAGGGGCTGGGCATGGGTTTGCCCACCAGTGTTGGCACGGGGGTGATGGATCTTGGATGGGATACAGGGAGAGCCTGCAAAAGTCGTGCAGCGTGGGGACACGCAGCGAGGAGCAGCCTGTGGGGACAGCTGGGCATCATCATGCCAGGTAGCAGGACCACAGACAGTCCCAAGGGATCCTGCTTCCCCCTGTATTTTGAAGCAGAGGGGCTTTGGGGGGGTTGGACAGAAATGCCCTGGAGAGGTGCAGAGCACCCAAACAATCACCCAGTGTCTCTGCCCACCAAGGTCCCGTCTCCCCTCTGCCTCCACAAAGGGTTTGTTGTTCGAAGTGGTGGGGACCGAGGTGATCTCATGGCCCCGATCGGCGGAGCGGGGAGGGGAGTCCCTTCCTTCAGAAAAACCCGGCCAAGGACAACATGAGTAACAACATGCCACAATGTGGAATTGTGATCTCCGCTGCCTTAACAAAGCATAAAGGAGTTCATTAAGGGGGCTTTACACAGTTATAAAAATAAACCTTCTGTGCACACGAGGGTCTAAACAAAGGGGCTTTATGGAGGCCTCCTTTAAAAAGAAGAAGGGGGGGGGGAAGGCAAAGAAGCAAATCCAAATCCATGGTTTTTTGTTTATTGTAACGCATTCTGCTTTCCTCTTACTGGAAAAAAGCGCGTAAGTGGAAAAGGTTCTTCCCAGCGTGAATAGTGCTCTCTCCAGCCGGCCACCTCGCAAACAGCCTCGGCTCATTAAACACGTCTGCTGCGGTCCGGACGCCAAGAAAGAAAATACATTTCCCCCTTGACCCCCCCATCCCTGGAAGAGGGGAGGGAGCGTGGGGGATGCCGCCCCTGCTCAGCCAGCGCTGCTCAGCCAGCCCCATGTTCAGGTGTCTGGGGGATGCTCCTCCATCTCCAGGGCAGGCAGGACATGTTTTGCTCCCAGCATAAGCTCATTGTCTCCCTACAGTGCTGGTGTTGGGGTGTGCACCCTGTTTTGCAGGGTGGGGGGAGTTCTCCTGGGACCGTGGAGGTTTGTGCAGTGCTGAGCACCAAGAGTTGCATTTGTAGGGTCTGCCATGTTCCTGACTGCCAGTAGGTCTCTTGGGACTGGCTTTGGGGTGGTGTGGGTGGTACCCCACTGCATGCTGGTGGACCCTCATATACTGTCTGGTGTATCTGTGTCTTGTGGTGGCATGTCATGCTGGGAGCCAGGTGGAGGAGGTGGCCTGTGTCCTTCCAAAAATGGCCCATAATGTCTCCTGCCACTGTGGAGGTTGGGCTTTTCAGGTAACCAGAGCTCAGGGTTCCACCTGGGACCAGTCAGGTGGGATGCAGCAATCATGGAGCTCTCATTGCTGACAAGGACCAGCAGGTACTCTCAAGTTATGAAGGGTGTTCAGTCTCCACAGGGTCTTATAATGTGATCCCACGGCATGTTTTTAACCCCTCACCCAGCCCTTGATCCTGGTTCCATCACTGCCTGTCCTGTCGCCATGCCCAGTGCCACTGCTGGTGCGTGCTGGATGTCCATAGCAGGTTTGGGCCATGTGCTCTTTGAAGCTGTCTGGAAGGGAAAGTGTTAGAGAGGGTTCAGGTTTTGCCTTTCTGTTGTTAATTGATCTCAGACTTCCTGTGTTAATTGCTTTGGTTGTTAAGGGAGGCTACTATTTGGTGCTGCCTCGAAGTGAGAAGCCTCTGGCTTTGTCCCAAGTTAGGGGTGAGACACTGTTCCCAGCTCAGTGCCTACGTACAGGGGTTTGATGAGACCTTGGAGTATCCGAGATGTCTGCATGGGGCTGGCAGATGTGATGCAGCAGCCCTAAGGAAGACCCAGAGCTATCTGGTACAGCAGCTGGAGGCCCGGTGGGATAATCTGGAGTGCCAGGAACCCAAAACCCTCCCCAAGACGTGAAGGTTATCAAAGCTCATGCAAAGGGGCTGAGAGGATGACTCTGGCGGGTTGCTGGCTGCATCCTCAGCTCCTGTCCCTTCTAGAGATATTAAAGACCCCAGGAAGGAGGCAGTAGTGTCCCAGTCACCTGCTTCATGGCCTGGTCTTCACATCAGGGGGCGAACTGGAGGTACTGCTCACCCACATGTGCTGTGCTGGTGCCTCCTGCATCTTCCCGGGAAAGTCTGCATTGTGGAAACAGTTTGTGCTCTCTGGAAGATGGCTGTGTTATCACCATTGAAACATAAATTGCAGAGCCATCTTTTGGGAGAAAACCCCACACCTGAGGGCAAATAGGTGAACCATTTTTGCTACCTCAATGCTGGTGGAGAAGGTGAGGAGTCATGAGGACCAGGACAAATCAGGTCAGACAGCGAGGAAATTTGTAATGCTACAGCAGTGGAGTGCTGGGAGATGTGGCCAGGGAAGGTCGCGGTGTGTCCAGCAGCTGGAGTTATCACAAGCCAGAGGATAAGGTTCCTCTGGTTAACATAGTCTCATTGAATGTCGAAAAGGTTTTTGGCAAAGAAGTCCTTCATCAGAGGTTTTTCAGAAAAGGAGGCTGCTGGGGGATAAGAAGGAAGGTCTTTTCATAGACAGACAGCTAAGTTGCGTGGACTGTTGTGGTTGTCTTGTCCCAAAAAGAGCTGGAATGAGCAGGGATCGGGATTGGCCCTTTATGAGGAATTGGTCTATAGGATGAGACTCTTCAGCCTGAAAAAGAGGTGTTTTAGCGTTGGCATTATAGAAACCTGCAGAACCCAAGTGTCGGTGCAGGTGTGCAGGCGTGGACTGCTCCTTCTCTTCTAATGCAAGAAAACTGAGGAGCCTCAGATGGAGACGGAACTGGGTACTGCAAAAAAACATGAGAGGGTGGTTCTTCATACAGTTTTGAGTGCTGACCAGAGGATATAGTGGGTTCAAGAGAGACAGGGCAAGTGTGTGGAAGACAACCCCTTTGCAGGGCTGCTAAACATACAGACATCACATCCAGCTTGGGAAATACCTGAGCTGTGAATAACTGGTGTACAGAGATAAGTGCTGGAGACCTCAGCCTCATTCTCTCAGTTGGAGTTGCCTGGGACATGATGGGAATGTCATTGCTGTTTCTAAAAAACCTGCAGCTCCTTCAGCCTTTTCACAGTGTTCCCTGCCCAGCGTGTTGGCCCTTGAATGGCTATGGATTGCTTTCTCCTTCCTAGACCAGTAGCTCTAATTCATCCTTTGCCTCTTATCTAAAATCCCTTGCAGATCCTTACGCCATTGTCTCCTTCCTCCACCAAAGCCAGAAGACAGTGGTGATCAAGAACACGTTGAACCCCACGTGGGACCAAACACTCATCTTCTATGAGATAGAGATCTTTGGGGACCCCCAGAATGTGTTTGACTCCCCTCCCAACATTGTGGTGGAATTATATGACCATGACACCTATGTAAGTGTGTCAGCATGAGCTGGACCTTCATGGTGTGAGTGTGCTGGGGTGGATGGCACAAACGCATGGCACTGTTCCTGCCCTCTGGAGTGCAATGCTGTTACATTTATGAGTGGCTTAGACATTGAACTGGACACTCAGAAGACAAAAATTCAGCAAAGAGCTCTGCTAGTGATGTCCCTGGTCGCCCTGCTCTAGTTACCAACGCTGCATCTACATCGTGTTTTGCAGAGTGGCTAAATTAACCATATTTCCTTGTGGAAAAAGCTTGGGACAAGATTTAAAGCAGTCATGAAAATAGGGGACCATACACTGTTGTTTGCTCCACTGCCCAAAGGTATCCAAAGTGCCTTGTAGTGATGGCATTGGGGGGCTGGTGAGATAACCTTGAGTCCTTCCTAGAAAAACTGGGCTGTAGCCTGTCACAAGAGTGGACTGCATGTAAGAGCATTGCATAAGTGAAAAGCACTTAGAATCCATCTCAGGAATGTCTCAGAAACCTCACAGGAACCCTTCTGCCCTCCCTCCTCCAAAAGACACCAGCAGGAAGCAGTAAAGGCAACTGAAGATCCCATTGCAGATCAGTGAATGAGCTTTTTAAGAGCTGCTGATACTTAATGCTATACTCCGAGCTCCTGCTCTGGAAATTGTGTGATACCATAGTAATTTCACCTCCTGTTTAAGCCAAAATGCATAAGAAAGGCAGCATTTCTAGCACTAGTAGTTACTGGGAGAAGTCTGAAAGCTTGAGTCTACATGGGTATCAAAACCATCTTTTTTTCTGAACTGGTCCTATAATAGTCTAGACGTTGAGCCTGGTTTTTGAATGACAGGGTCTCGGCTGAGATGTGGGTGTGCGGTGATGGACTCCACCAGGCAGTGGGGTGGGAAGAAAGCTCCCCATGCCTGTCCTTGCCTTTCAGGGTGCAGATGAGTTCATGGGGCGCTGCATTTGCAAGCCCAGCCTGGCGCGCTCGCCGCGGCTCTCCTGGCACCCGGTCATCAAGGCGAACAGAAACGTTGGGGAGCTGCTGGCTGCCTTCGAGCTGATTCAGAGGGAGAAGGTGAGCTCCTCATCCGGACCTGATCGTGTTTCTGATTGGAATGCTAGCTTCTTCCCTTGGACTCTTTCCACACCCAGCAGGATCCAGCCTTTGCTGGGCGCTGAGTTATGTCCACCCGGGCTCAGCATCTCTGCCCCTGCCTGTCCCCAGTTTCACCAGGATGGCTGCTCCGAGCAGACCCAGCTGTGATGCTCAGCACTGGCTGCACTGCAGCAGCCACGGTGGGAAGCGTTTAGCAGAGCCAACGGGAAGAGGCTCAATGCTGGACCGAAGCCCAGGCTGACGGGTGCCGGTTCGGGAGGCACTGCTCGTGCCCTGCCAGCCCGGTTGGCTGCAGTGCTGAGCTCAGAGCCTCCGCACCTTCACACCGCGGGAGGATCCTGGTGCATTTGGCCCCAGATCGCTGCCCTTTGCTCACAGTTAATTTCCGGAGGGGGTTTATGAGAGCTGAAGTGGGCGGTTACTCCTGCAGCAAGCTGTCAGTGCTGGCCTTTCATGTAACGAGCCACGGGGGAAGGAGGCTTTGCTGTGGAGTCAGCCCGGGTGGGAGAGACTCCTCGTCATGCCCCAGTGTGCTCTCGTGTGCTTTCCCACCCTCCCCGTCCCCCTGCACGCACCACCCCCTCGCCCCTCTCGTCTCTGGCTTTTCCACTGGCCGTGGCGCCTGGCTGCAGCCCAGATGTGCCTCTGCCAAGGAAAGTGGATGGACTGGAAGGCTAAATCTCCCTGTCCTGTTTCTCCCTCCCAGCCTCGAGGTGCTAATTGGGAACGAGGGTTCCGCAGCTCCCTCCTCCCCCTCTCCGATGTAGGTCCCAGCTCTGCTCCTGGAGGGATGCTGTGCTCTGTGCACGATGGTGCTGCAGCTGCCGGGGGTGGGTGTGCTGGGTACCAGCCTTGCTGCACCAGTGAGGGGCTGCTGGGTGGTGGTCAGGCGATGTCTCTCCTACCAGGACAGGGCACCGAATCATCTGCACGCAGCCTCTTCTTCCTCCTCACCCCCCTCAGAAGTTACTGAACTGGGTGGGGGAGACCTTGGAAAGGGGAGTCCTCTCTCAGGACCTTATTTGTTCCTAGCAAAAAGCAGCTGGGTGGATTTGAGGCTCCTCTCCTGCTTCTTTGTCAGAGGGAGAGCCCTGCCCTCGTGCCCAGGCTTTTTGGAGCCCAGCACTGGGCATGCAGGGGGGCAGCGTCTGGCTATGGGATGACTGATGTTTCTCGGCCAGATAAAGTTAGCAGTTAGCACCAGGAGCGCAAATGTAAAGTATGTGTTTTTTCTTCTCCACAGCCGGCTGTCCATCACATCCCTGGCTTTGAGGTAATCCTTTTCTCCTGTTTGCAGCTCCTAGGGTCTACATCCCTCAAACTGTCCCCTCCCCTGCCCCTGCAGTGCTTCTGGGTCCCAGCACCATCAGCTGCTCTGCAGAGGTTTGCAGTGGACTCTGTTTGCAGCCCTGCTTCTGCAGGCAATTTGTCCATCCTGTTTTAGGATGAAGGAATCCCCATGTAGAGATGCCAGTTTCCTTCAGCTGATGGTAAAGAGAGCTGAAGTGGGGCAGCTCAGTTTTGACCCCTAAACCAGGGCAAATGTACCCCATTCCAGATATAATTCCTCATGTGTCAAACACACCATGACCTTCCTGCCCTGTGATAATTTCAGCATTCCTGTTGTGATTTCCTGTTGTGCTTCCCAACAGCTCCAGTGTGTTTTGTACCCCACAGGCCCATCTGAGCAAAGGCATTAACTGATGCTGGATTTTAAATGGTTTTAAGTTAGCCACGCTGATTTCTTCTCAAATCTGGGGATGGTGGTGTGCAGGAACTTGGAAAGCGCCCTTTTTCTATTCAGTTATCAGCTACGCGTACAAGCCCTAGGATGGGCTTATGGATGAGAATTGCTCTAACTCCGTACTTTCTTTCTCTTCTCCAGAGTGAGCTGTCCTCCAGCCTGGATGAGGTGAGTCTATAAGATTTAGTTGCCCCGTCATCTTGGAGATTGTTAAAATTGTGCCTCCATAGTGTAGCCACTTCTTTTCAGATGAGTCAAGTCAATAGCACCAGGATTTTAGTAACACGAGTGATCACCAGCAGGACAGGGTTAGAAGGGCTCTGTGCTTAACCCGAGAAGTTTTCCTGATGGCAGGGCATGTCAGGTAATATGTAACCTTTGTGGGATGCATGTGCATGAGGTCTCCTGGTGTTCAACCCTTCCAAACAAAGCCTGTAAAAGCCAAAATGCTGGGCTGACCTTTGGCTGGACCTTAGCTGAAATCCAAGCTGAAAAGTTTGTAACTTTTCATGGGGAATTCGCTATGAATTGGGGCATGTGCTGGGATGTTCCAGTTACTCTGAATGAAATAGCAGCCTCGGGATCCCAAGCTGCTGCTTGGGCAACCTGTCAAAGTTGCTACGCAGACCTTGTACATCCTACCGAGCAGATCACCAGCTGAACCAAGAGCTGCCAGGGTAGGCTGGTATTTTTTAAAATCCAAGGCAAGGAGCTGAACAAGGGACATGTCTACTTGAGGGTTGTGGTGGCCCTAAGAGCCAGTTAATCCCAAAGTCTGGAAGATGAGCTAGGAGGGACATGGGACACGCAAAGAGCCTGGCCACGTTTCCATGGAAGGTTGGATTGGGATAAACACATTTTTGCAAGATGGATTTCTTCCACCCAAGCAGCCTTTCCTCATGGTGTGGGGCTCATCTTTGTGCTCCATTTTGGCCGAGATGGATGAGCTCATGTAAACATAACCATCTCTCTGCTCTTTCTCCTCCATTTCTTGCCACTGCCATTTCTGGATGGGGCACTCCACAGCTCTGCACCCCTGCCTTGTTCTACGAGGGCCTCCTCCAATGGGTACCTTTTATGCTCAAACACTTGACTCTCCTCTGTTCCTCTGCTTTTGCCCAGAAACCAAGCAAAGTCCCGACAGAGACTCTCAGAGAGACCAGCTCTTTTAGACATGGCCTGGCCTGACCCACCAGCCATGCAGGAACCCCATCCAGACCAACCCACTGAGGCTGCGTCCAAAAGAGTGTTGCCAGCCTGAGGTCTCCAGCGCCCTTAGCAGTAAATAACAAGCCTTGTGGAGAATCAGGCTCATACCTGCGTCATGCAGGCTCCTGATGTATCTGAACAACCAGGCTGGCACGAGACTTCCTTCTACTGCATTTCTGTTTGGTGCCAATGGGAGTAGCCTTTGGCACTGGGATTTTAGCCCCCCCTTGAAACAACATGGCCCAGCTGTGTGCTCAAACGGGGAGATGTTTCCAGCCACTGTTTTAACTGGTCTGATCTAAGTTGACTTTCACTCATCTCTCTTCCAACCCTGTATCAAAGTCAGGGTTGGACTAGATGATCTGCAGAGCTCCCTTCCACCCCGATTCCCTCTGACTTGTCTCATTCAAACTATCCCACTGCCAGCAGACCCCATGGGCCATTTCATGGATGTCTCCTCCATCCAGCTGGCTGTGTCTGACTTGAGAGCTGTGTCTGGGAACTGCTTGTTTGCCACTATCACCCAACCCTTCCTGCTCCTGCCTCATCCCCAGGACTCACTGCTCATTTCTGTACCATCTGGTGAAACATTTAGTGCTCATTCATTCAGTGGAGACCCAGGAGAATAACTGCAAAACAGCCAGGAGAGCAGCAGGGGTTGAGAAGGACTTAGAAATGGCTAGTGCTATCTGAAGACGTTGCATTGTTAGGATCTAAGCATGCACTCTTGGCTTTCAAAGCTGCTGTTGAACCTGGGGAGGATGGGGGACAGGCAGGAGCTCTTTCCCCAAGGAAGCTCTTTCCCTTTTCCCATACAGATTTGCCAGAAATGATCTTGAGTCCGATGACAATAAGGAAATGTGACACATGGTATTTGCATCAGTGAAGATTTAGGTGCTCTCTTGAGGAAAAAAACCTCCCTTTTGGGAACAGAGTGTGCAGCCATCTCACAGGGGCTGTGTGGAGTTTGAGCCTACCTCGGGGTTTAGAGATGGGCTAGGTGGCTTCTCCAGCTCTGCATCTCTATTATGCAACTTAAATGCAATTTAAGCACATTTAAAGCTGGAAATGAACATATGTCACTATACAAGGACAGACTGAGGCTCTTCTTGGTTCAGTCCATGCTTAGGCATCTTGATGTGCCCTAAGTGCTGTGGGTCACAAAAAAAAGGCTGGAGATAACTCTTCAGGGGCTTCCTGGATCTTTCTCTACCCAAAGGAAAGATCAGCTCATGTTGATGGTGCAATGTCTGAGCAGTCTTAAATTAAGGCTCTGGGTAAGTAAGTGGGTGCTGAGCACCCGAGCGATGCTGAGGATGGTCTGCACCTCTCCCTTCTCGTTAGGCAGTCATCCCCAAGATAACCTTCCCTTTCCCTGCTAGCACTAACCATTTCTGCAAGCATCTGGACCATGGGAGGGAAGACTGTCTGCCCCAGATTTACCATCTGCCCCATGTGGGAAGCCAGATATCTGCCCCAAAATGAAGTTATTGAAAGTCTTCAGCTAACAAGCAGCTTGATTCGGCAGTCACCAGGAATTACCAATGAAAATTAAAGCTTAGCGTCTCGTATATCTAACATGCCACTGTGAAAAATTCCTTTGTATAGCATTTATATACATACATATATAAACCTGAACCAATCGTATAATTGAAATACATATACGCACTTAATTTAATGCAATAATACTCCAGCCTGAAAAGAATGCCAGTCTCCTAAATTGGTTCCAACTGCCCTTGGTTGAGGGCTGCATTTTTAGAGGTTTTGCTTTCATTCCTGCCTTTTTGGTGACTCTGAACTCAGAGACAGAGGTCAAGAAGAACCCGAGTGCTGGGAGGGCTCAGAGCCCGTCCTCTGTGAGCAGCCAGGGAAGTCTGACTCCCTTCTTTCCTCCTCTGTGAAAGCAAATTTTGAATCCCTCACTTGCCATCTAGATTTGGTCTCACCCTGAAGGAAATCTCCTTCTGCAGACATGGTGCACAGACAGCTTTATCTGAGCTCTGTCCTGTGGCCTGCAGCTTGGCAGCTGCCAGGTAAGGTTTATAGCTGAGCTGTTGTATGCCATGAATGTACAACCACCTCTTCCTGCACTGGGAGGCGACGCCGACCCTCCATCCCATGGTGCTGCTCCCACTAAACTGTCTGCTGCTCTTCGGCAGCTGGTCACCGCATCTCATTCTGTCCAACTCAAGGAGCTGTATTTCACTAATTAACCCCCTGCTGCTGCTGCTTCATCTCCTCTCCTCAACCCTCTGCTTAACTATCTCACTGAGGTCCTGGTATGGGATAGATGCTTTTTCATCCCCTCCTCCCCTAAAGGAGGCTGAGCCTCGATGGAGGGCAGATCTTTGTTCCCTTGGAAAGGTTCAAGGATTGCTCTCAGCAGTAGATGTTTGATCTTTTCCAGGGTCAGATTAAAGAGAGAGAAACAGTTTACAAGCACAGCCATCCCCTCAGCGCCCATCTCCCCCTGTCTAGGTGTCTTGGACACCAAGATGAGTTTTGCAGGGAGAAGGAGACTCTGGGGGGGATGCAGCATGGCGAGAGGGAGGTGATGGGGTTGTTGTCCCATCGTGGCATGACCTGACGTCCACTTGGCATCTCTGCTCCCTGCAGTCTGCGGACTCTGACCTGCCGTACCCCCCACCTCAGCGGGAGCCCAACATTTACATGGTCCCACAAGGAATCAAACCGGTCCTGCAGCGCACGGCCATCGAGGTGAGTGATGGGGAGTGCACAAGGCAGCTCACCCTCTCGTGGAATAACACTCCAAATGTGTGTCCCTAAAGGGGAGGCTGAGACTCAGAAATGGGATCCAAGATAGACTCTGTGGAGTCCCACCAGTGCTGGGAGTTGATTCTGTTCATGGCTTATCTGTCAAAAAATGTTATCTTGCTGAGAAAACTAGTCTCAGCGAGCAGTTAAGTTCTAGGTCAGAGCATAGCCCTGGACCACACTTGATTTTTAGAAGGACAGTCTGCTCACATCAGGATGACATTTGCCCAAAACAGAGATGCTCCATTAATAGATAAGCAATTGTGGACCTGGTGTATTGATGCATAAAGAGAAACGCTTGCTGTACAACCTGGCTTCTCCCAGCACTGCCTGTCCTACAGGGTTGATTTGTGTCTCCCTCATGGTGGGCCAACTTTCAGGCTTACCTCCACTGCTGAGAAGCTCAGTGAAAGACCTAGAGGCAGACCTTTGGCTCAGTCTTTGCCATCTGTTGCCCTCACCCTTCAGATCCTGGCCTGGGGGCTGAGGAACCTCAAGAGCTACCAGCTGGCCAGCGTCACCTCGCCCAGCCTGCTGGTGGAGTGTGGAGGCCAGCTTGTGCAGTCCTGTGTCATCAAGAACGTCAAGAAGAATCCCAACTTTGATGTCTGTGTGCTCTTCATGGAAGTGGTGAGGACCTGGTCCCTGACCCTGCAGTGATGGGGTCATAGCAGAGCTGGTTTATGGGACCTCCAGAGGTCCTTCCCAAAAATGCATCCTATGGTGAATATAATTCTGTCCTGCTCAGCCTCGATTCCCTTTGGGAAGGTGCAGAGCATCTGGCCTTCCTGCCCTGCATAGTTACGTGTTCCCTCCCCTCTGCCCACAGCGTTTACCCAAGGAGAGCCTGTACAGCCCCCCCATCATCGTCAAAATCATCGACAACAGGCCATTTGGCCGAAGGCCTGTCGTGGGCCAGTGCACCATCCGCTCGCTGGAGGACTTCTACTGTGACCCCTACCGAGAGGAGACGGATGGTCCCCAGGAGCACTCAGGTATGTGATGCCATGACAATCATGCCAGCTGCACACCCATGGTCTTCTCCAGGAGGAGCTGTGGGGTGCTGTATGTGTTGCTTTTAGCTCAGCCCAGCTGTAGGTCTAATACAAAAATCCCAGGAGGTGCGAAGGAGGAGTTTAGCTCTGGGGTTTGTTAGTGAGATGGGCTGTCCCTTGGCGAAGGTGTTCAACCCTCATGAATGTGAGCTTTGGCTGGTGTGAAGGCTCTGGGCAAGGCTGAGATTGCTCCTGGAGCTTGATCCCAAGGTGTCTTGGCTTTGGAGTTTCTAACAACTGGATGACCTCATCATGCTCGTGCTTGCTCTGATTGCAGATGATGTGAGCCTCACACCCAGGGATGATGTCCTAATTGACATTGATGACAAAGAGCCTCTTATTCCTGTCCAGGTATGGAAAAAATCACTGTGGTGGAAATATGTTGTCTTATTTTGTGTGATATGGGGAAACTTGTGCAGGTACAGGGCTGGGGTGGAGAGCGATGCAGATTTCTGACGTAAGGTCGTCTGGTTGTAACGTCCCTTTTGCAACTTCCACCTCTGTTTTCACCCCCTCCCCTCCACCATGCCATAACGAACAATTACAAACTCGTCCTTCTCCCCTACATTTAATATGAGGCGTCAGATTTGCTTTTCTGGGGGAGAGACAACAGACTCTCTTGCTGCCAGGCTCTTCCCTCCAGCATCTCTTCCTCAAACGTATGGTTTGGTTTGAGGCTGAAAGAGGTTTTCGCTTACTCCCTTAGGGCTCTGCTCTGTAGCATGCTCTCTTGGAAATGACGGTCACTGCCCCAAAGAGCTGACAGCCTTGAGGGGACTCACCCCCAGCACTGGAGAGAGTGAAACAATGCTGGCAGATGGGACAGTTTGCCAAAGGCCACACTGGAAACAAAGGTTTCCTGAGACTCAGTCATCCTTATCACAACCATGTAGACAGGTCTCCTTTCCCCAGTTTTGCTTTTTGTTTGCAGGATGCTTTGCTGGTTCCAAACCCACTTGCTGCTTTCAGCAGCTCCAGTGACTCTGCAGAGGGTCACAGTGGGGACGGAATATCTCATGGTGGTGGGAACTGGACGTGCTTTAACAGGGAAGGAGGAATGTGTTGCTCCTGTTGCAGAAAGCAAGTTTCTCTGTGCCGTGAGTTTGAGGGGTCCTTTGTAGATGGACCAGGCTGGGCATGCTGCTGGGGTTGCTGTTCCTCCTTCCTGAAGCACAGCTGGAATGTTTCTGGCTGCACTGGTGGCACTGGCCCTGTTGGTGCTTTGCAGTTCTATAGCCCTTAGGTTTCTTTGCCAGCAGATGTGTCCTCTTTGAGACAGAGACATGTCAGTGCTGATTGTGTGCGTGTGTGATGCACAAATCTGTAGGTGACACTGATTGCTCAGAAGCAGCTGAAGCTGTTGTCAGAGGCAATTGGTGGAGTTTTTCATGGTCTCCTTTTCCCTTTGTTGTATTTAATGTGTGCTGGTGTTTCATTCCTCCCTATTTTAAAGGCTGTAGGTGCTGCATGGTATGTTGGGCTAGAAAAGCCTGAGCTTTCTGTAAGAGATCTGCCTCTCACGTATGCCTCTTGCCTTGTCTTTCACTGCCCGTAAAAGCAAGATGTATCATTTGGGCATCAATTCTTCTGCTCTTAACTCATCTTCTTGGTGGCACTTCATTGTTTCTGTTCACGAGGACTTTACGATCCACTGATCCGTACCATCAGATATCTGCAGTTGTGTCCCAAGGTGGGCTCAGACTGGGGTCCCAGCATCAGGCTGTCCCTGGAGATTCAGAGCTGGAGCTGCACCTCTCTCCTTGCTGCATCCCTCTTGCTAGGTTGTCTGCTTTAGCTTTGTGCCATGCAAGTCCTCCCTGCGGACGAGCAGGCATTGCTTAAGCAGGAGCGTGCGTTGCATGCTGCAACCTCTGCCTAGTTGAAGACTTTCAGGCTTTGGGCTAAGGAAAAAATCAAGATTTTGGCCAGTGCTCAGCAGACGCTGTGGGTGTGGTACTCCAGCCTGTTGCGGTGTCGACTGCAGCTGGCCCTGCTCATGCCTACCTATACCAAGCACTGATGAGTTCCAGGTTGGTGGTCTCGGGCAAGGTCATCCCACAGTACTTGCAGCGAGGCACGTCAAACGAGCTGGCTTTTTGGGTTCGCCACCAGCCAAGAGGTGGGGCGTTCATACACTCAGCTCCCTGGGACGCTGGCATCTTGTCCTGAGATACTTCAGTTTCGATTAGAAACTGGACACTGGAGTTTGAAAACATTGGCTGAAGTGAACAAGTGTCATTAAGACAGAAAATACTACTGACAACCTAATTGGCTTTCTGTTCACTTGCCATTTGCAGATTTGTCTTAATAATTTACAACTGTGCTTCATCTTGTATCAGTAAAGTAACTGGAGCATGTCTGCAAAAAACACACCAAAGCGAGTCTTGGAACAGGAGCCTTCACTTCTGCAAATAAAATCTCCATTTTGTCGCCTAGCATAGAAAGCACTTGGGAGAAAAGTGAGAGGGTCAGGGAATAATGTGGGTAGGAGGGTTGGGATGCAGGTCCTGACTTTACCTCTGATTAGCTGTCTGATGCTGGGCAAGTGATGTCCTCTTGCTGCACCAAGGAAGCTGGTGGCACCCAGCACCTCTGCCAAGGGGTGAGACCCTCTGCAGAGACAGCTGTGGGTGGGGTGGATCCCCAGGAAAGGGCCAAAGCACCCAAGGATGTGTTTGCTGCTTCTGCAGTGGTGGGCACACACCTATTCTGCTCCGATGAGATCCCACCTGGAGTACTGCATCCAGTTCTGGAGTCACCAGCACAAAAAAGACATGGACCTGTTGGAGAGGATCCACAGGAGGCCACTAAAAGGATCAGAGGGCTGGAAAACCTCTCCTATGAGGAAAGGCTGAAAGAGTTGGGGTTGCTTAGCATGGAGATGAGAAGGCTCCGGTGAGACCTTCTTGTGGCCTTTCAATACTTAAAGGGGGCTTATAAGAAAGATGGGGACAGACTTTTTAGCAGGGCCTGTAGCAATAGGACAAAGCGTAATGGTTTTAAATTAAAAGAGGATAGGCTCAGACTAGATATTCAAGGAAGAATTTTTTTACTATGGAGATGGTGAAACTCCGGAACAGGTTGCCCAGAGAGGTGGTAGATGCCCCATCCCTGGAAACATTCAAGGTCAGCTTGGACGGGGCACTGAGCAACCTGATTGAGTTGATGTCCCTGCTTATTGCAGGAGGGTTGGACTAGATGATCTTCAAATGTCCCTTCCGACCCAAACCGTTCTGTGATTCTATTTTGAGGGCTGGGAGCGTGCATGAAGGGCGGGAAGGTGCTGCCTGGTGATAGAGACCAGGTAGAGTTTGCTTTAGCCTTTTTTTTTTTTTGGTCAATTTTCAGTAGAAATGGGGTTGTGTAGCAAAATAACAACCTGCAGCACTTCCGACGTGCAATACTGCTCTTCGAGAGCGTCAGAACGACTGTCTGCACGCTGGTCCTCTCCTGACATTTTCTGACAGCAAAACCATTTGTTAAATGCAACTGATTTTACAAAACATTTCCTTTCCTCTGACCTTCATCTGCCAGTGCTGTTTCCCAGCCCTGATTTTTCTGTGCTTTTGCCAGGGTCACTCCAGACCTGCAGTCGTTCCTGCTCTTTCTCCTGTGACTTTGGTGGAGGTAACAAGAGGGAAATGCTATTCCCTCTGGGAAACCAGGGTTTTGACCCAAGTTTGCTTTCTCGTGGGGAGCCAGCCTGGCTGGGGCTTGGGCTGGCTGCTGTGACGCGGGACGGGGCAGGCGCTTTCAGCCTGGTCGCTAATTACCCTTTTACTCTGCTTAATGGAAATTCCCCTGCTTTTTTTTGCCAGCGGTTTATTAACCCGGTGGCTGCTTTTTTGAGGGAGGTGAGGGGAGGAAAATTTCCTCCCATAAATATCCTTTACGAGAGCCACAGGCGAAGACTGTGCTGGGCATGGAGAGCGAACTGTGGCCACCATGGGACCCCAGCTTGGGGCTTGACGTGGAGCTGAGGTCCTCTATGAACCAGTGCTGAAGGTGCCTGGCCAAGGTTGCGCTGGACCTTCATGCTCTGCGGGGCTGGTGGGACTCCCAGTTTGCACCATTTCCTCTGCCTTTGCTGTACAGGCAGGATGGAGGGAGCACCCTGGGGTTCTCCCACCCTGGGGTGCAGGTTGGGTGGACTCCCTGCCTGCAGGAGATGCCTCTGCCCAGTTCTGCTGTGCCCGCTGTTACTTGAAATGCTCTGATCAGACTGCCATGGCTTTTTAATGACAAGGCATCCTTTTTACAGATTTTTCTTTTCTTTGAGTGCTTTCTAGTGGTGAAAAATCAAGAGTGTTGTTCATGTTAATTTTGCAGCACTTCATTCACTTTCAGGGCTTCCCCCCAAGACCCATTCACTGTTTCCCTGTTTTCCCCAGGTTTTGTTGGACCTGGTGGTGGGGGCAAGGCAAGAAAGAGAAGCCAGGGCTTGCACTCTTCTTATGTTTGTGCTCCCAAAATGGCAGAATTTCAAATTTATTTTGGCTTCCACCTTTTTTATTGCAGTTGGTTTGGAAAAGAAAATGAAAAATTGTCCTTCAAAGCTTTTATTTCCATCTTTTGACCAGTGTTAACCGTGAACATGCCTGTTGGTGGCATAGGTGCTGTGTAGACACGTGTGCACTGAATGAACCAAGATGTAGATGTCTGGATTGACTTCTATCAGGCCACTGTGTTTGGAGTACAGCTAGCAGCGGGCACTGGGCATGGCCCTGGAAGTGCAAATCTACCCCCATGGCTGCTGTTGGGAGTTTTCCTATCGATTCCCTGTGCTGGATCATCCCATTTACACCTGCATTTGAGGAACCAAAGCGCAAACCTCCATCACTGCTGAGCTGGGGCTTTGGCCACATCCATCGCTGTGGGACCTCTTAGAGATGCTGACCCAGAGGCGAAGGCAGCTGGGCCGGGTGTTTTGGGGTAGTTTGGGAGGCAGAGCAGGATCGTGGCATGCAGGGACCTCTTGCATGTGCAGCTCAGCACCACGCTGGGTGTTGATCACATCTGCAGAGCAGTCAAAGGTGGCAGAAGGTGACAGGAGAGGTGGGATGAGAGGGGCAGCCCACTTCCCCTTTGAGCCCGTCCTGAAACCTGCTCCTCAGGCTAATTTGGAGTGAGGCCAGAGGCTCTGTTATTGTGTGTACACAGTGCCCTGGCACGGTGGGGCTATTTAAATTGCCAACAAGAATTAATCTCCTCCACAGATGTGGTGGTACATCGCGGGGAAACTGTTGCTCTGTGAGTCGCACCCCATCGCAGGCACCACAGCATCTGGCCCTGCTCCCCCAGTCTCCTCCCACCCCAGCACAAACAGCTCGAGGCAGGAGGGAGAGCTGAGCCAAGGGCTAAGGGGACCCATCTCAGATGCCTGCACTCACTATGGGCTGGGCTGGTGGGTCCCCCACAAGCAGGTTGTGATGGGAGGAAGGGAAGTAGCAGTCCCTGACCCTCCTCCAACTCTCATCCTTTCCAAAGGTTTGCTCTGGATACTCTTGTCCAAACACTTTCTGCTCTTCACCAGTTTTTACAGTCAGTGCAATATCTGAGTGCTCCTGCAGAAGCTGTAGGCACTTCCGATGGCATACCAGATCCAGGTCGGTTTGTCTGTCTTTTGAATTGTAGCCTGTCACTCATTCCTCTTAGGAAATTTGTGTGCTTTCTGTACAAATTCATGGAAAGGCACTCTTTGCCTGGCTCTGAAGTTCTTCTCTGAGACTTTGGGGTGCTCCTTGTTGTGGTGGAGACTCATACACCACTGGGGGCTACATGGATCAATGCTTCATCCTCAGTACAGCTGGTTCTCCATCCACTACTTGCTTTGAAAATTAGGACCACTATCGTGTCCACAGCAGGTAGGGCTCCAGCACAGGGACCTGGTGTGGCTCCAGCAGCAGGGACGTGACTCTGGTAGAGATAGAGCTCTGCGACATGGAGGTGGCCCTTTGTGGCTCTGGTGGCCTGGCTCTTGTCTTGCAGGAGGAAGTGAGACTTTCTACCGACCTAGAGGCACAAGAGGCGTTTTTGGAAGGTGACAACCAGAAAATGGGGCCCCTGTCAGGGAACAGAGGGTTGTTGATAGTCAGATCCTCAGCGTTTCTCTGCCACTGTTTGCTTCTTGGTGCAGGTGAGGACCTGTCACCACCCTGGAGATGTTGCAGAGTGAGGAGAGCATCTTCTGGGTTTGGGGCTGCAGATGGGGGAAGATGCCTCTTTCTGCAGCGTTGGTGCCTCTCTTTGTGCTGCCGGAGCCACAGGCACAGAGCATCGCAGTCTGAGTCCCAGTGGGGAGGAATCTGTGGTCCTGGCTGGTGTTGGGGCAGAGAAGTTCATGGCAGCTGATCCTCTGTGAGATCCTCAAGGCTTGCCCCATGGGCTGGCTGCTCAAAAGCCCTTCCTCGGTGTTGCCTGGCAATGATCCTGGCTACCTTTTCCTTCTTGATACTTGCTTCCCCCAGCAGCTTTTGGCTGGGATGTTGTCCTGGTTCCAGCGAGGATGGGGTTAATTTCCCCAAGGAGCCGGCAGGGGAGGCAGGTATTCCATCCCACGTGACCCATGCCCGGCTATAAGAGGCGCTAGCCGGGGAGGGGGGGGCAGTCGCCACTCGGGGGCGGGCTGCGGCGGAGCGGGTGCGGTGGGTGCGCTGCGCGGTGGTACTGTAATCGCGTCCTTATACTCCTTTGTCGGTGTTATTGTTTTTCTTTCTCCTTCCCTTTGGCTGTTCTGTTAAATTACACTTTTTCAACCCACGAGTTTTGCCTTTTTCTGCCGATTTTTCCCACGGCTTTGGGAGTCGAGTGAGCGGCTGCGTGGTTCCTTGTTGCTGGCTGAGGCCAAACCACGACAGATGTGCAGAAGTAAATCTGTCTGTAAGAAAACCCAGCCCACCTCCCCATTTCTGTGTGCAGACCTCATCTTTACGAGACTCAGGCTTGGTCCAACAATTAGCAAAACTTCCAGGAGGGCAGTTATGGGTAGTGAGTGCTGAGGACAGAGGTGAGAGACCATCTGACCTCGGAGGATGCCTGTGAGGAAGAGGAAGGCTGTGGCAATGAGCGAGGGATGTGCATGTAAAGGGGGGCACATCTGGCCTTATCGAAACGAGGCCCCTCAGCCTTAGGTTGCAAAATGAAATGAGGTGAGCTCTTGCTCGTATTAGACTTTCCTTTAACCAAAATAAATGACACCATGTATTTGCATTATGTAATTTTTATTTTTTTAAATGTCCAGCAAAGGTCAGAAAAATATTTCCCTAGCAATGTCCCCAGACCTGAAAGCAGGGCCTTCTTCCCCAAAAATAGTCGCGGGCAACAGAAGTAATGAGCCAGGATTCCTGCGGTACTACTGAGGCTGGTACGGGTGGAGCGGCTCAGCTTTTCCCTCCGGACAAACACTGAGGTTGCCGGGGCTCTGCAGGGCTGTGGCTCTCCCAGACCTTGCAGGAACTTCATCACAGTGTTAGAAAACCTGATCAAATCAGCCTTCTGGGGAGAAAAGCTACGGATGGGGACACACACGCACTTTTATACAGGTGTACACAGCATTTGCTGCTCAGGGGCTGCTCCCCAGCAGTGGTGGAGCAGCACGGGTGCTGCAGAAGTCCCTGCAGCTGCCCGAAGCTGTGTCAGAGGAAGGAGTGAGACAGAGGTTTGCAGCTGGAGGGACCCCAGCTCTACAATAAATTGTTCCCTGGGGCAGCTTGAAGCCTATTGAAAGCATCTGCAAACTCGGATCAAACTCTGGGAGTGGTTTAAATGAGAGGTGAAAGGATGAGAGGGGGAGAGGGATGTTGCCAAGCCAAAACACTCTGCTGCAGTGGTTTCAAAGTGGAAGACTGACGTTTCTTTACCGAAACAAACATTTCACAAACAAAACACCCTGCAATGGATTGAATTATTCAATTTGACCCCAGAATAATTATTTTCTGTTTGTTTGTTTGTCTTTCACTTTTGCTCTTTGTTTGGGGAGTGGAGGAGGAGGGTGCATATTCCTGGAAAGCCAAGCAAAAATTCCCACCATCTCCCTCCCTGACCTCTAAATTTTGGCCCTGGATGCTGTTCCTCCCATGCCCACCCTCTCCTGGTGTCGGACATGGGTTGGGGTGACTTTTCCTTAGGTGGTCTGACACCGTGCAGCCATCAGGGTCCCTCCACCCCACTCTGCTCCCCTCTGGGGCCAGGTTTCGAGGGTGAAGGAGGAGTTCCAGTCTGCAGAGGCCATCCTACCCCTTCTCCCTGGGAAAGGCGATGGATCCCAGGCCAGCAGCCCATGCCTGGGGCCGAGCATCCATACTGTTTGCTCTTCCAGTGGTGACCTTGGAAGCAGGAGCCAGGATTGTTCCTGCCCGTGCATGTGTTTCATTGTGTGGCTCCAAAGGCTTTCTCCCTCCTTGCCAAGCCTGGCTTTGGTCCCTCCTCTGATGGATGACTGGAACAAAGGATCACTTTGTTGTCCTCATCTGAAACAGAGAAAACAAACAGAGGCAAAACTCCTCTGCTCTGAGGTTGCTGAGTGTGTTGTCCATCTCGTCCAAGTGGGGTGAGAAGTTCAGCCTGAGGTCTGTTTAAAACAAGTCTGTGTGCACATGAACTGCATACATCATGGTTACCAAATGCAAAGAAAAGAAGCTCCTAAAATTCATAGAAAAGCAATTTTTCTGTAGCAGGGTCTCCTGGGCTAAGCCTTTCTACTTTGCTTCTCTGGGAGATGCACAGGGAGTAGGGTTTTGCAAGGGCTGAGCGTGGACAAGTGGCTGCGGGATTTTTTGGGTGAGCCAGATGTGGATCTGCCTGTATTCCTGTCTGCTCTGCACCCGCAGCCTTCCCTTGTTCTCCATGCTCTTTCCTGTGTCCTCATCTCCATGGGAAGCAGAGCAGGAAGGACAACCATGAGGTGCCTCTCCAGCGCTAAGGGATGAGCAGGTATTTGTTTCTGCTGATAAAATACTCATGGAGGAGCTGTCTCCCACTAGCCTCCGAGAGTTCCATGGGTCTCCTAGTGGGAACTGAGCCTGGGGGAATCTTTCCCCCATGAAGCAGCTGTAAATTCAACGTTTTCAGCTTGACCCAAGGTCTGATGCAGGTCTGGTTCGATGAGGTCAAAAGCACTGTGTTCAGGGACCAGCCTGAGCTGGCGAGCAAGGGGACCACAGCTGGGCTTGGCCTGTTGCTCAAAACCAGCTATTTTCTGGTGAGAACGTCTCATTTCTTCCCCTTCTTCATCTCAAAGGAAACACGCTTTGCAAGACAGAAGTAGAGCTGCTGTTTGCTGCCCAGGGCAGGGGTAGATGACGGCAGCTCTCGATTTGCCAATGTCAAGCTGCGCTCATGCTTGGTGTTTTCTTTGTATCAGACCTTGGTCCTGAGCTCTCCTAATCCCTTTATGTTGAAAACACCCTGGGCCAGATCCCTCCCTGTCTCCTGCGATGAGCTTGGCTCGCTGCGTTTGCAAGCCCTCAGTGTCCGCAGGAGGAATTGCTGTCCCGCGCGCTGAGAAGTATTAACAGCTTTTCTGTAACGTGGGTTTTTGCTGCGGTTTCCCTTCGATACCCCACTTATCCTCTGCAACCCTTCAAACCCAGTCCCATTTGATGAACATCAGTGAAAACCCAAACTCTGCTCTTGTGCCAAGGATGCCTGGTCCAGGGAGACCTAACCTGATAACCCAGGGGAGGGGGAAGACAGCACTGTTTGGGTTCATTCCTTTTATTTCTCCTAAATTGTGCTTTTGCTGATGTATGTTAAACATTGTTTCTCTAACCCCATTGATAACCAATCATTTTAATTTGTAGCTTGCGGAGGGTATGACCAGCTCAGCATTAATTAACATACCGGCTTCTCGGGCCCAGCCTCATGTATGTATTGCTTAATTTCTAACTTACTTGCTTGATTAATGGTTTTCATGAATGATATATGTGCATATATATATATTTAAAGGTCTGCAAATTTGAGGGATTTCTTTGTGTGAAAGATCCCCTTGCTGTCCTAGAAAAATGGAAATTTCGTCTTGCTACAGGTGTGTGTGCATTTCAGCAATTGTTTCCCTTCATGCCAAAGAAAATGAGGTCAGTTTTGGGAAGAGGGATGAGGAAGCTTCCTCCCTCTCATCCTTGTGGTGTCGCCAGGATTATGTACGTCCTTGATGTCTTCCCAACAGCCTCTGGCTTCTCTATGCATGCCAGCAGAGCCTGGTAACTCAGTGGAGATGGTGTGTCCTGGGTGGCTGCAGTGGCGTGGTTGAGGACTTGATGGGACTTCTGTGCTCCTAGCTTGGGGACTGTGATGAGTCCTAGGTATCATGTTGCTATAAGTTGAACTAAGAAGGTGTTGGCCTTCCATGAGGAGGAGGGTTGCACCCCAAGGAAGGTGTCATCTCATCAGCAGGGCTTTGTACAGTCTGGTTCTTGCAGGTATACAGCCTGGCACCCTCAGAGCTTGGGGATGGGGGAGATGCCGGGCAGTGTCTGAGCAGTGACAGGTCCCTCCTTGCATAGTGTCTCTTTCTCTTTTCATGCATTTTTCATAAGAAAATCAGATGTTTGGTATGTTCCTGGGTTTTGTAAGAAAGACAATGAAGCTGCTTTGCTTTCTCAGGGCTGACACTCCAGAGGAGCAGTTCTTCATGCCCCAAATTCATCCCTAGCAGGGTTGATGACCCTGGGGTTCTTCATCCCTCTTGAATCCCTCTTGATACTGGCCCGTGACTTCCAGGACATGGGCTCTTCCTGCCAAGAGCCACGCACTTTCCTCCCACGTGTTTCAGGCCAGAATTAGTTGCGTTGCTTTCCACTTCTTTGCTGCGATAAACAGTGACTTCTTTCCACCAGCCAAGGCCAGAGCGGTGCCCACACGCTTCAGCCCTGGGGTGTAAAATGCTGACGAGTCAGCCCAGACCTTTGGAAGAAGGTCAGCTTGGAGGTGTTATTTATACTGTGTCTTTGAGAGGAAAAGTCTCCCTTTGAGGTCTGACCATGATGGGTGGAAGGAAAGATAAAGTGGGCTTTCACTCGCTGAAAATAACAGAGTAAAAATTGAGCAAGCAGAGCACAGGGAGGAAGAAATGGGTTGCAGCTTGATGGCAGCTGTAACTTTTGCATGGAGAAGCCCCTGAGGGACATCTTTCTAGGTCTTGGCATAGGGTTGGAGGCATGTTTAACATCCAGCCTGTCTCTTCGTAATATGTGGATATGTGCTTTGGCCCTATGCAGATCTCTCCAGTACCTTGTTTATCCTTTGTGCCCACAAAACATTGTTCACTTGATGCGGCTTCCTTCGTCGCACAGAAAAGACAGATGGGTGTCTGTGCTGGGATGCAGAGTATGGAAACAAAAGCTCCATAAATAGCCGCCTCCCTCCCTCTGTTCATCAGCATCTTTAATTTATGTGAATATGTTTTTGGTTTAGTTCAAATAAAATTTTACAGAAAAAAGAAAAGCAAGAAAAAAGCTGCAAACCATTAATTTAAAATAAAAGCAACAGAATATTAGGCAGTAATAAACCCATTCTCCTGGCCTTCACCAGGACTCTACAAGAATGTGATTAAATATCATAAACCTCACGTCGTGGAGAGCTGCTGACGCCTCCCGGGGGAAAACCATCCTGTTTTGGAAGGCATGTCACCGAGATGGCCCGTGCACGTTTTCCTTCCCGTCTCCTTCTCCTATATAGCTGGGGAACTTCGCACGAAAGCGGGAGCTGTGGAATGAGGCATAGGGGCTGCAGCTGGTTAAATATTAGGAAAAAAGCTTTTACAGCCAAAAAAATCCAGCCTGGTGTGGAGTGTGTGAGGGAGCTCCTGAACTTCGCCAGGTTCTGCCTCTGACTGTGGTGTTAATGACCCGGAGGAGGGGGAGCGTGATGGGAGATTGTGGGCTTACCCCTCGTGGAGAGCTGAGCTCACAGATCGGTCTGCCCATCTCCTTGGTGAAGTTCACAGGAGTTATTTTTTCCCTTCATCTTGAGCATGTGGGTTGTCTGCCTCCCCAGCAGCGTGGCCTCAGTGTGCTGAGAAAACCTCGAAAAACCCCAGACCCACAAACAGCTGGGGCAAGCATTGCCAGGGGGACTCAGAGAGCCACCAGGGAGGGTGATGCCCATCACCTCTGCTCCCTGTGGCAGCAGTCCCCTACGCCCGCCCGAGGGGTAAAGTCTGGGGAGAAGTGATAGTGTGGTGGGGACATCAGGTCAGGGCTGCCAGAGCTGATGCTTCAGGCTCTGCCTGGAGCCTGCACGACTCCAAGCACTTAATCTGCAATTGTTTATAGCCTAGTTCATAAACCCTTTCTAATCTGGCCTCTCTTCACACTCCTCTGGTGTAGCTGTTGCCAAAGTCCTCCTAGAAAAATTCAAGAGTCAGCCCTTCATCCCTCTCTTGTCTCTCCTGAGACTCTGGCATAAGCAAAATGAGATGATTTTGCAACACCGATGTCTTATAGACCCATGTCTCTGCTCCAGATCTGTCCCCTTCCCTCAACATTGAAATCCTGGCTCATCCCTCTGGAGCTCAAGTGATTCAATCATGTTCAAAGGGTGAAAGAGAGACTCATGACTTCTTAAAATGTCAAAATAAGCTCTTTCATGAGCCGTTTCCCCCTCCCTGCCTGGGAGGAGCACTCTATAATTATCCACAAGATCCCATCTTTGTTGTCCTGTAAATCCCCTTTTCCAACTGTCAGGCCATCCCAAGAAATCAGGCTAGAGCAGCTCCTGTCTCAGGTCCTGCACTGTGGCACCCTGTCCCCACCTGGGCTTGGCCAGTGTCCCCTCGAAGCTCTCTGAAGATGGATGTACCATCTCCCTCCGTGCCTCTGCCACAATGCCCATCAAAACCAACCTGGGAGCATTCAGGATGAGATCCTGGGGACCTTAGGGGTGACCTAATTTCCCTTAATTTGGGGAAGCCCAGGGAACAGCAGGACAGAGGAGAACCTGTAGACATCATTAGCAGAAGGTGCAATACACCACTTGCTAAGATCAAAGCCTGTATTTAGTCAGCTGCATCATGACTAAAGCTCAAGTAGATGTAGTATAGATGCCACCACCAGAGCCAGTCACACTGGAATCTCCTTATGAACAAGGGACTGTAAAACTCTCTATGCCTTTGGCCTGTTTTTGATATCTGCCTTAAGAGCAATATTTACATGGAAACTGGGGCAGGTTCCCATCCTTCTCCATTTCTACAGAGCATAGCACAACGGCAGCCGAATCCTGAGTGGGGTCCCTGTGTGCCAGGGCAGTACTAACAATAAATGAGTGTTGTTGATTGTTAAGGGCAAGAGGGAAATACAGGAATGCTTCTGAAGAATCACTTTAAAATGTTGACAGATGCAGCTGGGAATTACCAGAAAGCTGCTTGTGCAGCAAAGAATAAGCACGGTATATTCGGGGAGGATACATTGCATTTTGCAAAGCATCTGTTGGCCACCAAGTGGCTTTGAGGGCTCTAATCCCCTTTGGCAGGGTGTCCTCGCCCATGTCTCCTCCAACTTGCTCAGGCTCAGGATCGAAGGGACAGACAAGCTCCTTATCCTGAGAAGTACAAATAAGCTTTCAAGTGCTGTTCAGTGAAAACGTGGGGTTAGTGTGAAAGCCCCAGCACGGGTGGCAGGCAGTGGGAGTAGAGGGGCATAGGTTTGCAGGAGAGCCGTGGAGCACCCTTTGCAGAGGACCTCCCACGTGGTTAATGCCCACGTGACTCCTACCTTCCCAGCTGTGGAACAGTCTGGCAAGATCTCCTCTCCACCAGCCCTAGCTTGCTGGAGCAGTAGCAGGAGTCAGGCGGTTCCTGAGCATCTCCCAGAGGAGAGGAGCGCAGGAGGAGCCCTCGAACACCTCTGAGCTATGAAACTGTAACGAGGAGCCTTCGTTCTCCCCTGAGAAGCACTATAAATTGCTTTCTATGCAGTTGTTCGTACAGTTATTTTGGCTTGTGATGCTTTGGTTGTAAAAAATACAAATAACCCATCAAATGACAAATTAGCAAAGCTAACCCAAGACAAAAAAAAAAAAAAGTTGAAATCTGTAAACTATTTGGAATAATTGGTTATTTGCTGTGTTTGCTAGTTCCAAATCAGAGCACATATTTTACGGCTTATTGTGTTACTGTTAGTTGGAAGAGCTGTTGGTGTTGGATATCTCCTGCTGAAAATGGTCACCAACCCGTTCTGCAGCCCAGCGTTCCCCCCCCCTCCCCGCCATCGCTTTTTCTGCTGGTGTTTGGTGCACACTCAGGGGATGGCCCACGACACTGCCATGGTCAGTGGGTGAAAGCTCTCCCAGACCAATCTGCATGGCAAGCTGCCCTTCCACTGGCTGGGTTTGTGGGGGAAAGCATCCCCAAATATAAACACACGGAATAGAGAAAAAATGATGTCAAGAAGGTGTGTGGGAAGCTGCCTTTGGGTGGACATGGCTAAATGTAGACTGATGGAACAGGATGGAAAAAAACGCCATGGAAAACAAATGGTTTTCTCCACTTCTGAGGAAAATTAGCAGTATGTTGAAAAAGAAAAAAAGGTGAAACAGCCAGAAATAGATAGTTTATCTTTATATGGGTATAAATAAATGGATAATTTCTCTTTATGACAGTTGATACCTTGAGGGTTAATGGAAGGATAAGCCAAGTCTTCTTGCAGCCTGCCTGTGTGGATGCATGTGGTTTTCTCCCACTCCCTCCAGTGCTGCTTTCTGCATGGTACTGCTCAGAGCTCCTGCAGGTCCCCAGGATAGGTTGAAGGAAACCAGCGAAAGGACCAGGTTACCCCAAGGATAACTCAAAGACAGGTCCTTCTTGGGGAAGAGGTTGGAGTTCAAGGACATGAAAAAGGCTTCCTCCAGCTCCCCAAATCTGTCAGATGTGAGGTCTCAAGCCCAGTTTGGGTCACCTCAACCCAAGTGTCTTGGGCAGGGCATGGCCTCCTAGCAGGAAAAATCTGTTTTTTTTCCTGCCTCCCGGGCACATCTGCAATAGCTCCTGATCTGCGTTTGTAGGTGATGGAGCCCGTTGAGCAGCAGAGGCTGACATGCCTCCCTGGTGTGGGGATAGCTGGCACCTTGCTTGGGTGGTGGGTGGGCATCGTTGCAGCCGTTTCCTTGCAGAACCAGCCCGAGGACGCCTTCCGCGGCAGCGGGCCACTTGGTTTCCTGCCTGGGCGTGCTGACCTCTGGAGCAATGCTAGACGGAGCAGCAGAGGGATTTAGGATGTGGTTGGAAAACCCCAAGGAGTGCAGCTGCGGTGTTTAAAGACATTTTGTGTTCCCCAGCTGTTTGCCATGGCCTCTCCACTGGGGTTTACTGCGTCGGCAGGAGGACAGAAAACCCTGGGCTGGGTTAGTTTAGACGGGTAATGATCTGAGCTGACCAGGCTGCCTTTGTGCTGGAGCAGATGAGGATGCTAACACCACCCTCTCCAAGGCTGAGGTGCATGGTGTCATCTCCTGCAAAAGCGTGGCAACAAACAGCTGGGGAACTGCATCTATAAATGTCCAAGCTGTTTCTAGAGGGATCTTCTCATCCCAGCTGCAGAGCTTTCCCATAGCAGGAAATCTGCACCCCAGATGTGAGGCGCAAGTACGTTTGAGACTGAGGCGGGTGGCTTTGCTTCTTTAGAGGCAATATTTATTATTGCTATAATTATCTATATTCCCACAGGGAAGAGTGTGTAATCGCTATGAGAGCAAGCATAAGCATTAAGACTTCAGTTGTCTCGTGTGCTCTGCTCTCCTGGCTTTGCTGCCTGGACATCAACCTGCCTGTGCCTCAGTTTCCCCCACCTGTAAGGTGATGATAAGGACTAAGTTTCACCAGAAGCCAATATGTCCATTGCATGGCAACTTCTCAGGTTTCTACATCTCCTTTTGCTCCAGACCTAAACGGCCATTTGAACGTATTTTGTGAAAATTGGCTGTGCTGGACAAGTCCATACTCCTGCTATCCGCATCTGGGAACACATCCGATGGGATGGGCTTGGAGTCACAGGAAAGCCTGGGCAGTGGGGAAAAAAATTACTCTGGCTCAATCTCCCTGACCAAAATGAGGTTAAAACCGGTGCATTGACCCCCAGGTGAAACCAAATGAGATTGAAAACATCTCAAGAGCTGCCGGGATGACACAGGTCTGCATTTTGGGGTCCAAGGGAGGGAAGGATTTCAATACCCTCCACAGAAATGCGCGTAGCCCTGGGTAAAAGTCCTACATGGAGATCAGGCACGCTTAAACCTCCTTCTCTATTATCTGAAGGTGGTAAGCAAACGGCGGCTGCTGGCTCTGCTGAACTGAAGGCCTGATCCAGAATGGCCTTAAGGCTGTGTCTGAAGAGCCTCATTGACTTCAGAGGGATTTGCACACTTGATTGAAGTTAAGCATGTGTCTGAGTGCTTTTGCTGTGTCCAAACCATAATCCCAGAAATGTTTCAAGTGGGAAGTTGCAGCCTGCTGGTGAAATTCTGGTTTTTAAAGGCATTAAAAAAAAACACCTGAATTTCTTTATTTGTGGAAACGCCATGGTTTTGGCCATTAAGATATTCCTCTCTTCTGGGATGTCCCCCGGAAGGGGCTGTCCTGCTGCCCCTTTCCTGGATGCTCACGGAGCTGCTCGAAAATTGATGAAATGGTCCCATTCAGACTCTTGCCTGGTGAAATGGTCCTGGACCCTCTTCCGCTGCTTCTGTGCTAAATGTTGACCTTCCCATTTTAACAGAAAATGTCAAAGCTGGCCACCCTGGAGCTTGAAAGGTCTTGACTTTATCTCAGTACTGAATGGGAAAGCGTTTGCAATCCTGACTCCAGCCTCAGGGCATTTGGGATGCAGGTGCCAGCCCACATCATGGTGCTCTGTGCTTTATGGGAGAGGTGGTTGTGAGTGAAGAAGGAGTGAATAGGGTTGGAGAGAGAGCAAACCTTCTGATAACCATGAAAGCAGCTTGCCGCCTCTGAGTAAGCTTCTCTCCAAGCCAAAATTTTAGGCTCCAGTCACTGGATGTGAAATTTATCCACCAGCGATGCTCACCCGTGGGTGTGTGCCCCGTTGCAGCCCCACAGGGTCCATGCAAAAGTTGGAGAGGGCGTGCAGGAAGCTTGAGGTGCCTCAGCCGTGTGTACCATGTCCAAGGTAAAACACCGGAGGTGATTTTGGCTATGGCCTGGTTGCTAAATGAAATCCTGAATTCCGTCACTCATGTGGTGGAGCCATTGCTTTCCCTGGCTTTCCCATTTGCAGGCAAATGGATTAATGTCCTTTGCTATTAACATTCCAGCTGCTCCCCTTGCCCCCTTCTTTTTTTTTCTTCTTCCCCCCCCTTTTTTTTTTTTGTAACATCAGTAGTAATCAGCAAAAATATCTAACCAAATTCTTTGTCTTGGGGCTGCAGAAGATACCATGGGTAAGTCGTCAGATTAGTTTAAGTGCTTTCTTTGTAACTCAGTACCTGTGGAATGTCGTAATAAAGTCATGATGGTCAGAGTGTAGCTTTTTAAACAATAAAACAGGGGAAGCGATGAAAGGCAATTTTTTTTTTTTTTTTAAAAAGGAGGCAGCAGAGGCCTCAGAGTTAATTTATGTAATATTTCTATTAAAAACAATGTCTATTCAAGACAGCAATTTAAAGCCTGCACCGTTGGCTTAAAATATAAATCCAATAAACCTCTATTATGATTCCTCCATTAGGTCAGTGTGATGGAATTTTGTGGACTTCTAAAATAAGACATTATTATTTTTCAGGAATGTTTCATGAATCACAGTCAAAGCCCCTTCATCTTTGCTTGTATAAATTTCAAAAATGGTGCTCTTATAAAATGCATACATTTGCTGAAGCCGGCAGCCGCCTTTCTTCTTGGAACAGCATCCTCAGAGCTGAAATCCAGTTTGCATAGCAGATGAGGGAAATGCTCCTTAATGGCGTTGTGGCTGTGGACTGTGAGATTGTGAGGCTGAGGTTATATGAGATTTGCCCATTTCTTTGTATAATGTCAATGAGAAGAGAGTCACGTTATTCCTGAGAGAGGTGCAGCACCAGGGGACCATTTTTTTTGGTGGAAGGATGTGCATTTTGTGCATTTCTTTGTTTGCCCATGTGCTTTGTTTGGATGGGAAGGTTGGGTGGTGCTGGGACACAAACCAGAAAGGAAATCCCTGTCTCAGAAACCCCTCAAAGCTTCCAGGCAAAGCCTAAACTGGGGGCTGAATTTAAGAGCAGTCCTCATGTCCTCCCTGAATTTCAGGCTTTCAGGACCATGTTAGCACAAGAGTTAATTAATCTCATCCCCTGTGTGGTTCTACACTGAGGTCCTGGGAAGACCACCACCCAAAATCTGCCCCTGGCCTAAAAATGCTGCAAATTTCTTCTTGTGAGCTCTACCTCACCCTCCCATGGACAATCATCCCCTCTGCTGACAGGTCTAGCTCCATGGTGTTGCTGTGGCTGCAACAGCTGGTTTTGGGCTGGAAGCATCCCAGAAACACCTTGAAACCAGGGAGTTAGGAGCAATTACAGGAGATGCTGCTGTTGTTGATCGTGGGGACCTGCTCATAGAGATATATAACTTTGGTGTCTCTTGCCGCAGGAGGAAGAATTCATAGACTGGTGGAGCAAATTCTATGCTTCCACAGGAGAGAGGGAAAAATGTGGCTGCTATTTAGAGAAGGGCTTTGACACGCTGAAGGTAAGTGGCCTTGGCTGGTTCTGATTCATTGGACCTGCACTCTCCATGATGTTTTTCCACAAGCTTTGATTATTTTTTTTGTATTTAGTTTTTTTTTTCTTCCAAGGGAACAAAAAAAGATAATTTTCCCCAGAGACCAGGTACTTTTGTTTTAAAAAATAACTATTATTAAAACTCAATTTTCCTTGCAAAATCATTTCTGGTAACTTTCCACTTTGCAGCCTTCAAAAATCGTCACTTTTCTAAGTGGCAAAGGAGATGGGGATCTGCGACCCTGAAAAGTGTTTGGGAACAACAAGGATTAGCCAGAGATTGCTAAAGGAAGGGGCGTTTTAGATGCCCTGTTACAAGAAGGGCTAAAATTAACACAGGAGCAGAAATAGCACTGAAGAGGGGGAAACCTTGCCTGGTCTTAAGGAAAATGTTTCCAGCAGGAAGGTCTCTCTGGCTGATGAAAAACCCTCTGTGAGACCTTGGCTTAGTCTGAGTCTTCTGTGATGTGCTGTTATTTATTGTAGGGTTGCCAAAGGTCTGTTCTTCATCACTATCCTGGGGGGAAACAAGGGTGACAGGTCGCAGGACTCTGTTCCAGTGGGTGGTATTTGCCTTGTCTCATGTTGGTGGGGACATGCTGCTGGTCCCTCTCTGCCCAGGAGCAGTCCCTGCCCTCACCCCCCCATTTCTCCCTCCCCAGGTCTACGAGACAGAACTGGAGAACGTGGAGGACTTTGAGCATCTCTCTGACTTCTGCCACACCTTCAAGCTGTATCGTGGCCGGTCACAGGACTCGAATGATGACCCCTCGGTTGTGGGGGAGTTCAAGGTGTGACGGTCTCTCTTTCTACCTGTACCTGTATCCGGGAACACGTGCTGCTGGGTGGAAGGTCTTGCTGCTGAGTGGAGTGATGCCAATTGACTATTTTGGGGTAGAACTTCAGTGAGGAATGGACCATAAAACTAGACCACTGGGCTCAGTTTGAACTGAGCAGCCTGTGCAGGTCTGGCTGCTGTATTCTCAGCAGCGAGTGCATTGCTCGCTTCAAACCCAGTCTAGGTTGTGCTGTCATTCTGGAGCAGAAACCCACCTGGAACCAATGCTGGATGTAAGCCGTGGAGCATCTTCTTCCTCCAGGGCGGTGGTGGGTGCATGCGTGAGCACTGATGGTCTCACCACGCTGGTGCTCAGAGCTCTCTTTTTGGACGTGTCTGTCCAGTGCAGAGGAGCTCTTTTTAACCTTTAGCCTATTTGCAAGAGATGAGGGATTACATTTTTCTAGCTTTTTTTTTTTTTTTTTTTTTTTTTTTAATTCCTGCTCTTACCCAGCACTCTCGTCCCCCAAACAATACTGAGAGACAGATTCCTGCCACTTCACTGGGAGGAAATCAGCTCTGGTGAATAAGAAACTTGTAAATTTTTGCATTTTCTCTCTCCTCCTCCCATCCTTCTCTCGGGAACCAGTTGCCTTGTTCAGGAACCCTTAAAGCTGTCCCTGCAGAGAAAGTCTCAGCCTTTGGGGAGCTGCTTCATAGCAAGGCTCCTTCACACCTCTTTAATAGCATGAAGGCTCAAAGGACAGTGAAGTAGAAGAGGTAAAGGACAAACAGGCTGGAGTTGCTCTGTGCAAACTTACAACAGAGTTTGCATCAATGTTCAGGCAAGGGATGAATGTTACAGGCAGCTCGCCACCCTGGTCCTGGCTCCCTCAACCATGAAGAGCCTGACAGGACATGGTCTGGTCTAGGAGACAGAAGACGGTCAGGATCTGGGCTCTGTCTCCAGCATTGTAGTAGTTGTAGGTGTCCTGGAAACATTCAAGGTCAGATTCAACGGGGCTCTGAGCAACCTGACGTACTAGAAGATGTCCCTGCTCATTGCAGGAGGGTTGGACTAGATGGCCTTTAAAGGTCCCTTCCAACCCAAACCATTCTGTGATTTGGTGATTCTATGCAACCATCCAGACTTCTGTTGCAAGCCTGCTCACATGAGACCCATCTGCACATGTGGGTGTGCAAGCTCCGCTGAACATGTTTGTCCTTCACAGGGTTCGTTCAAAATTTATCCTCTCCCAGATGACCCGCGAGTCCCAGTGCCACCTCGGCAATTCCACCAGCTGCCAGCCAGAGGACCCCAGGAGTGTCTTGTCAGGGTCTACATCATCCGGGCCTTTGACCTCCAGCCCAAGGACACCAATGGAAAGGTATCCTGCTGGGGATAGCTGTGGTGGACCTCAGTGTTGGCTCACGGGGTGGGCTCTCAACAGGTCAGCCTTAATTGATCAAAATTTATATATATGGCTTAACATTTAGAAACAACAGTGACAGCAAAAAGGAGAGAATCTACCCCTTCTTTCTGTCTCCATTGCAACATCTGGGAGTCCCAGGAGCCAACTTTTCCTCCATCCTGAGGGATTTTTCAGTAGGGCTATTTAAAATAGCTAAATGGGTGGGTTTTTTTTTTTTACCTTGGTGCCAAAGGAAACAAAATCATGTCTTTCACATGATTGCTTTTTGAAATGCTTTGCAGTCTGGAAGAAAAATTCAGTGCAAAAAGAAAATTGTGTTGGTTGAAAAAGTAAATGTTCATTTTGTTTCACTTTGCAAAAGAAACTCAGGGAAAAATCCTTCTTAACTTTCTTTGTTCCACTGGAAAACAGGGAAAAAATAAAAAAAAAAGTATGGGAAATATTTTGGCATGAACAAACCCCCTGCTTTTTAATCTGCCCAGGTTTTGGAAATGGACTTGGAATGAAAGTTTTCAATTTCTTAGAAATCTCTCATAAGAGATTCCTGCAGATCAAGAAGAATGAGTAAAAAAAAGTGGTTTTTTTTACACTGAAAACGGAAACTAATCCAGGTTTGACCCACAGTCTTCCCCCTATGCTGTGATGTCTCCTAAAGCTCATCACAGTCAAGGGGAGACAACAGGAGAGCCCTCACTGCATCTCACTGCAGTCCATCCTCACTGCAGACCTTCCCCAAGCGCTGCTTTTCCATCCTTCCTGTCTTAAAAAAGTTGATAACTCAAGGACAAGTGATGAGGAACTTGGCCTGGGTGTTTTTTTCCAGCGAGCATAATAAGCCAATATCTTGTCTTTTTTTTCTTTTTTTTTTTTCTTTTTTTTTTCTTTTTTTTTTGATGTGAGCTAGGATGGTGGGTTGCTGTAGTACTGGACTCAAGCTCATCTTTTGGGTGAAGTTGTGTGTTTTGTTTTTTTTTTTCCTTCCCCTGTCAAAAATGCTGACTTGAGTTAATTTAACTACTTTTCAAATTTATGCTGGTTTCCCGGAATAGTTTTAGTTGTGAGAGAGAAGCTTAAAAACTTGCTAAAAATGCAAAAATATCTGATACAATGTTTAGATGCACAATGAAGCTTTATGTTAAAGTATGCTTCCATTTTATTTTTTTTTTAAATTTGTTGCAGCATCTTGGAAATAAATGGTTTTGAATGACATTTTTTGAAACAAAATGTTTTTCCTTAGACATTTTAGTTCCCTACATTTGTAAATCTATTTTTGAGTAGACCTCAAACTTAAAAAATAATGACCTCAATGGAACCTCAAAATAAGTGACTCAGATGAAAACAACAACATCCTGAGGACTTCAGAGCAAGCTCAATCCATTGAAGAACCCATAAGTAGTTTTTTTCATGCTCTTTTATTGCTTTTGCATCCCATGGACCTCAGAAGGGCTTGGACTCTTGTCCCACATTGCTACCTGGTCCTTTGGTCATCCTCAAAAAGGAATTGCAGTGCAGGTAGCTGTTACCGATGGTTACAGATCTGTACTAAGGAGTTAATGGCCGGACTATCCTATCCTTGAAAATAGGTGTTTGTCAAGGGTGGTGGAAGATCCTGCTTGCTGGGACAAGGGGAGGCAGAGTTATTCCTTTGCTATCAATCTTGCTGTGCAATGACTCTTGCATTTATTTTCATGCCCACCTTTAGTGCGATCCCTATGTGAAGATTTCAGTGGGAAAGAAATCCATAAACGACCAGGAAAATTACCTCCCCTGTACGCTGGAGCCTGTCTTTGGAAAGTAAGTTTTGATCCAGTTTGGAGTCCATGCAATTTTTTATGTCATATTGAGGGAATAGGGCCAGACCAGCTTCCTATTCCAAACTACAATCAAGGTCAGGTCGGCGGGCTCTAAGCAACCTGATCTAGTTGAAGATGTCCCTGCTCATTGCAGGAGGGCTGGACTAGATGACCTGTAGAGGTCCCT